>NC_134707.1:121307818-122742818 GCF_043290135.1 Rhipicephalus microplus
AAGGACATCGAAGGCACCCTTCCTTAAGGGTGTTTTTGTAACACCCTACAGTTTTTTTACATGTACACCCTATTCTAAGGGTGCGTGGAAAAGCACCCTTTTTGGAAGGTGCTGAATTAACACCCTTAGGGTGTCGTCCACGGGACAAGCTCATTTACACCCTTCTGGGTGTAAAAATTTTTACTGTGCACGCGTCGTATCTAAGCGTCTGTCCCATTCAGTGTGCTTCTAAAAGGGGTATATCCATCTTTGACACCGCCAAACACACACGCAGATGGCGATTTCTCAAAACGCTGGTGTCACTCACAATATTCATTCATACCAAAAAGTAGCTCTGCAACATGTAGAGCAACACGCCGGCTATGTTGGGATGTAACTCAGCGAGAATCGGGGATCCGAAACAGTGGGTCTCTAGGCTGCGTTGGGTAGACTGTCCTTGCCTTGGGAGGATAAGCAATTTCAGAATTGGGTCAAACGCAGGCTTCGTTGGGTAAAATGCAGGAGGGGGGGGGGGGCACACGTGGCCAAACTTAAGTTATGCGAGACGCTGGCCATACGGCACGAGTGTTTGCGCTGCGTCTGCTTCATTGCACTCGCGACGCAAGACGCCTTGGGGCCCGCGCTAGTTTTCAATATTTAGGCCTTGGGTCAGCCCGAACGCAAGAAAATAGGATTGTCTTGGGTTCTGCGCATGTGCCCTGGTGGGTCGCCAACGTTTTTTTTTATTTGTAACATAAAAAATCAGCAAATTAGAAACATCAGCAAATTAGAAAGAATACAGAAAAAGTAGTGCGTTATATTTTTAATTCTTATGGTCGTTCGTCAGTTACTGAGGTCATCAAACGAAGTGGGCTCCCCACAGTTACGAAGAGAAATAAAATTTGTCGACTGAAACTTTTGTACCAAATAGTTAAAGGACATTACAACATAGATACCTCCCACATTATCACTTTTTCTGGGGGTTATGCTACGAGGCAAAGACACTCTTTAATGATAGCTCTTTTATTTCCACGAAATATTTGCTTTAAATACTCTTTCTTCTTAGAACTATTGCTGATTGGAACAACCTAACTAATAACATTGTAACACAAGAATCCCTTCCATTGTTTGAAAAATGCTTAGAGTAGTTCTTTAGTACCATTGATTATATCTTTTGTTGCATTTGTTCCTTTTTGTGTGTCACTTGTAAAATTTGATTATCAGTTAAACGGAATCTTTTTTCCAACGATGTATCCTCTGTATATTCTATATACCCTACTTGGCATTTCACTAATTACTTCGAATTTCGTTTCGCATCCCTATTTGTGTTGCTTTAATTGTATGCATTATATTGTCCGCGTTATGCATTTTCTGCGTGCGTATTATTTTGCCCTTTCAGAATACTCTGTACCTCTGTCTCACACCTGCTATAGTCTCTGTTCGAGACTGCAGTATCAATAAATAAAAAATAAATAAATAAATAAAACATACTGCAGACCAGCATTTGGTCCATGCAGGAAGGGCACTCATATTATCACACACAGTTTAAAACTAGACTTTAATAAAAATAGCTAAAACGGGCGAACTTGTGCCCCACAAACAAACAAGTTATACCTGTATCACACGGGCACGCAAAAAGTCTTTTAAGTAAGCGGTCTTTTACGAAGTTGAAAGACTTTTAACAAAGAGGTGTTGCGGTGCAGACACACGGCAGCAACAATCTCCTTTTAGTGTTTTCGTTCGAAGACGCTAGCGAAAGCGTGGCGCTAGCAGTTAAAAGCGAAGCAATGAAAATTAAACGATGTATCACGATGTACAAGTTAAAGACTTGTTGCACTGCTCGTTTCTTCAAATAAATTTAAGAATATGAGATGAAGAAACACCAATGTGAAAGTTTGTTGCACTAGTTAAGGAAGCATTCCCATAACTAGCGACGTGCACAAGTACGTCTGGCACCACTGGGCTTTTATTTACCGTGTGATGAAGGGTAGCCATCCTGGCGACTCAGGGAGTAGGCACAATGATGGGGTCGTAGTAGGGCTTGAGACGGTCGACGTGTACGGTCTCGCGTCCTCGACGGCGCAAATCTGGTGATTGTGTTAACGGCTCGATGATGTAATTCACCGGGGAGGTCGCGTCAATGATACGGTACGGACCATGGTACCGGGCCAGAAGTTTGGAAGATAGGCCAGGAACGTGCGGGGGCACCCAAAGCCACACAAGGGAGCCAGCACGAAATGTAGGAGCTATGCGGTGAGCGTCGTCGTGTCGAGTCTTTTGTAGACCTTGAGCCTCACTTGTCAGAGACCGAGCCAACTGACGGCAGTCTTCAGCGTATCTGGCGACTTCCGAAAGCGGGGAGCACTCAGATGCATCAGGGCGGTACGGTAGTATAGTGTCGAGGGGGTGGGAAGGTTCGCGGCCGTACAATAGAAAGAACGGAGAAAAACCGGTAGTCGCTTGCGTCGCGGTGTTATAAGCGAAGGTAACAAAGGGCAATACAGCGTCCCAGTTAGTGTGGTCGGAGGAGGTGTACATCCTCAGCATGTCGCCAAGTGTGCGGTTGAACCGCTCAGTAAGACCATTTGTCTGTGGATGGTATGCGGTAGATTTCCGGTGGATAATGTTGCATTCAGCGAGGATAGCTTGGATGACCTCCGACAGGAACACTCGACCCCTATCACTGAGTAATTCCCGCGGAGCACCATGGCGTAGAATGCAGCTGCGGAGAATGAAGAGTGCAACTTCGTGGGCGGTCGCTGCCGGTAGAGCTGCAGTCTCAGCGTAGCGTGTCAGATGATCGACTCCGACAATAATCCACCGGTTTCCAGAGCTACTATTTGGGAGTGGGCCATACAGGTCTATACCCACGCGGTCGAATGGGCGAGCCGGGCACGGCAGCGGCTGTAACATGCCGGTAAGGTGCCGCGGAGGTGTTTTGTTCTGTTGGCAAGTGGTGCAAGACTGAATGTATTTCTGCACAAAACGATACATTCCTCGCCAGTAATAGCGTTGGCGCAGCCGTTCGTAGGTTTTCAGGACACCTGCGTGAGCACTTTGGGGATCTGCATGGAAATTCATGCAGATGTCAGAGCGCACATGAGTTGGGACAGCAAGGAGCCACTTCCGACCACCAGGCGTGTAGTTGCGGCGGTACAGAATGTTGTCACGTAAGGAAAAGTGGGCTGCTTGCCGGCGTACCGCTCTCGTGGAAGGGACAGAAGATGGATCGGTAACGTAGTCGACTAACAAGGCAAGGTATGGGTCTTTACGCTGCTCCGAAAGCATGTCAGTGCTGTCGAGTGGTGACAAGGTGGTAAAAGGGGGTGACAGAGAAGCCACATCTGGTGTTAATGGCGATCGGGAAAGTGCATCGGCGTCCGCATGCTTGCGACCGGAACGATATACGACACGGATGTCGTATTCCTGCAATCGAAGTGCCCAACGACCCAGACGTCCGGACGGGTCTTTCAAGGTGGACAGCCAACATAGAGCGTGGTGGTCTGTGACCACATCGAAAGGACGGCCGTAAAGGTACGGGCGAAACTTCGTAAGCGCCCAGATTATGGCCAAACACTCCTTCTCTGTCACGGAGTAATTCAATTCAGCCTTCTTAAGAGCGCGACTTGCATAAGCGACTACGTATTCGGTTTGGGTACCTTTCCGTTGTGCCAAAACTGCGCCAAGACCAACGCCGCTTGCATCAGTGTGAACTTCTGTGGCAGCAGTGGGGTCGTAGTGGCGAAGAATAGGTGGCGAGGTCAGCAGGCGGCGCAGCTGGTGAAATGCGTCGTCACATGCAGGTGACCATGCAGATATACTTTGCTGTTGGAAAGCAGACTAGTCAGAGGTGCAATGATGGACGCGAAGTTGCGCACGAAGCGACGAAAGTAAGAGCAAAGACCAACGAAACTTCTTAGGGCTTTCAGTGATGTGGGCATGGGGAAGTCAGCGACAGCTCGAAGCTTATCGGGGTCCGGAAGAACACCGTCTCTTGTGATGACATGTCCCAAGATGGTTAGTTTGCGGGCTGCGAAGTGGCACTTCTTGGTGTTAAGTTGTAGGCCTGCAGAAGCTAGACACGCCAGAACCTCGTGGAGACGACGAAGATGTGTCGGGAAATCAGCTGAAAAGACTACGATGTCATCTAGGTAACACAAGCAAGTTTTCCACTTGTGGGCCCGCAATATGGTATCTATCATGCGTTCAAACGTCGCAGGCGCGTTGCAGAGCCCAAATGGCATGACTTTGAACTCATACAGGCCATCTGGCGTTACAAAGGCTGTTTTAGGGCGATCACATTCAGCCATTGGCACCTGCCAATACCCAGAACGCAGATCCAAGGATGTGAAGTACTCGGCGCCTTGTAAACAGTCAAGAGCATCGTCTATTCGTGGTAGCGGGTAGACGTCTTTCTTTGTAATCTTGTTTAAGCGGCGATAGTCCACGCAAAATCGAACGGTGCCATCTTTTTTCTTTACCAGAACCACGGGTGACGACCAAGCGCTTTGAGAAGGCTGTATGACTCCACGTTTAAGCATGTCATCTACTTGCTCCGTAATGACGCGGCGCTCTTCGGCAGAAACGCGGTAAGGACGCTGTCGCAGAGGCGAATGTGAGCCGGTGTCAATAGTATGAGTGACAGTCGTGGTGCGGCCCAAAGCAGGTTTCTGAAAGTCGAAAGAAGAGCGAAACTTGTTAAGGAGAGCAACAAGTTGGCTGCGATGCGAGGGGGGAAGGTCTGCGTCAATAGCATCGTCGAAGGCTGGTGAGCTTGATGGCTCAGACGCCTGAGTGATTGCGGCAATCTGACATGGCGTTTCGTCGGGAAGAATAATACCATTGATATGGTCGACAGGTTGCACATATCCTAACGTTTCACCACGAAGCAAGCCAATGGGGTAGTTGCAGTGGTTGGTAACCAGCATTACGGTTAAACCAGACGCAATCGTAAGAACGGCAAATGGGAGCACGATGCCCTTGCGTTCAGTAAAAACAGGGGATGGCGTAAATACCACCGTGGCGTCAGGTTGCGCCACACATGAAATGCTAATAGGGACTGAAGCTTCCAGAGGCAAGGTGATGTCGTCGTCAGCGATGAGTTTGCAGAGCAGTGGTGAATGGTCGGGCGATGGAAACTCACAATTTGGCACTAGGGACACTTCCGCACGGCAACAATCGATGATAGCTTCATGACCTGATAAGAAATTCCAACCCAGGATGAGGTCATGAGAGCAAGATGGTAGTACGAAAAATTGGACGATGTACAAAACGTCTTGGATGACGACGCGCGCCGTACACACAGACGAGGGCTGAATGCGTTGCGCGCTAGCCGTGGACAGCACGATGCCACAGAGAGATGTGGTCACTTTCTTCAGTTTGCGACAAAATTTTGCGTTCATCACAGAAACGGCGGCCCCAGTATCAATTAACGCTTGTGTGGCGACTCCCTCAACATTGACATCAACAACATTTCGCGGCGAAAATGGAGGCCTTGATAATTGCGCAGAAGTTGCAGTTCTTGCCTCTGGAACTGCACTGATTAGTTTCCCTCCTCAGGAGGTGGTCTACGACGCATAGGAGATGGTGATCGGCGACGAGGAGATGGGAAACGAGAAGTTGATGGGCGACGATCCGAGTCAGGGTGCCTCTGTTCGTATGCAGACGAGGTGGCCTGCTGCGACGCATAGGTAGGAGTTCCAAAGGAGGCGTACGCAGGTGTGGGACGGCGGCGGCAGTAGCGTGCAATGTGGCCAGCGATGCCACACGCGAAGCAGATAGGACGGTTGTCATGGGTGCGCCACTCATTAGATTGACGGAAAAAGCGAGGTGAGGGCCTGTAAACCGGTGGCGCTGCCGGAGGAGTTGGAGCCGATAAGGCGACTGGATGCGGTGGGGGCCGCGCGACCACAGCTGCGTAGCTGAGAGGTGAAGGCGGCGCAGTTGGTGCGTAGCCAGCAGTTGAGAGATCAGATGGCACCGAAGTGCACGGGTAAGAGGCCGGAACTGTAGGGAGTGCATTGCAAATTTCAGTGCGTATGGCCTGCTGCATATTCGAAGGGAGGCTTGTCGTGGGCGCGTCACTATGCGGCAGCAGGGAAAGCTGTCGGGCGACTTCCTCCCTGATGAAGTCTTTAATCTGGTTCGACAGAGTTCCTTGGTGAACGTTGCCATTGGCGAGTGCGACGGCCGAGATGGAATCTGGTGATGGAACACTCTGTCGGGCGATGGAACGCTGACGACGCAATTCATCGAAGCTCTGGCACAGGCTTACGAGGACCGCCACCGTGGTCGGGCTCTTCGCCAGCAACATCTGGAATGCGCCATCCTCGATGCCTTTGAGAATATGTCGAATTTTCTCTTCTTCAGGCATGGATGAGTTAACACGCCTGCAGAGGTCGAGCACATCCTCAATATAGCTAGTAAAGGTCTCACCAGGTTGCTGGGCTCGGTGGCGCAGACGCTGGTCAGCGCGGAGCTTGCGGACCTCTGGTCGGCCGAACGCTTCGGTCACGAGGGTCTTGAAGGTGGACCAGCTGGCGATGGCGGTTTCGCGGTTGGTGAACCATAGCTTGGCGACGTCAGCCAAGTAAAAGATGACATAGGCAAGCTTGGAGTCGTTGTCCCATTTGTTGCTGGCACTCACGCGTTCGTACAAGGAGAGCCAGTCTTCGACGTCTTGCTCACCACTGCCGCTGAAGATTGGTGGGTCCCGCTGACGGGTAGCACCGGGGCAGGTCGACGGGGCAGCCGATGGTGCTGGCTGGGGTGGGACGGGCTGGTTGGCGACTGCGTCAGTCATGTTTCGCGGTAGTCTTTCAGGCAACTTGCGAGAGCGGAGCTCCAGGTCTTCTTGGGGATTTCAGCACCCTCCACCAAATGTGATGACGTTTATTCGAGCCGAGAAGTCGCAGCGAGGTCGCAACGGAAAGTGGGCGTACGGCAAGTCTGGCAGAGGCGGCACAAACTCTCGCGCAAGCAGAGCACGGGCTTTTTGTTGTCTTCCGAAGGCGCATACGCGTTGGTGCGTATGCTCCACTACAACCGTATTTGTTTTTCGCCGCTCTCGACTGCTCTCGACACGATATGGGCGACCGTACGGAAGAAAAAGCGAGAATCGCAAGCCTCACGGCCGGCCTTCTCGCTCTGGAAAGCGAAACAGACGCTGCAAAAGCCGCCAAGGAGAGGATCAAGCAGCAACTGCTGTTCAGCAGTTCCTTGCTGTGCGCACTGGAGCTGTCGGAGAAGGCCTGCGATCGATCGATCTGGGCCTTCAGACGAAATGAGAGGTGGTTCGAGGGAACTGTACCTCACCTCGGTGAGCAGAACTTCAAGCAGTCTTTTCGAATGTACCCGTCCACCTTTCGTTTAATTGTGGAGAGCTTACGCAGTGAGCTCGAAAGACAGTGCACCAGCATGCGTGAAACCATCACTCCTGAGAAGCGAGTCGGCATTGCCCTATACAAGCTTGACCACTTGAATGACGGGCAAACACACGACTGCCACGCTTTCCTCGCTTGTGCAAAATGGCGCGACGCGAGACCGAGCGTCACCACGTGATATAGCCGACGCGTTGTAGCTGCTTACGAGAGTAGAAACGGAAATAACCATTAAAATAGATTATCACATCTTCTGCAGGATATGAAATTTGTTTTTACAAAGAGTTTTGGTGACAGAAAAATAAGCATTCGCTCTTTTTTTCCCTCCACTCGAAAATTGCTGGCGCCCACTGGTTTCGAGGCTACTCATTCGGAGCCGTAAAAGAGATCGACGAACTCCGTTTACGAAAAAGACCACTTCTGAAAAGGAGTTCGCTCTGTGCCGTGTGTCTGCTGTCAGGAACTCCTTTTCGGAAAAAGACCGCTTACGTAAAAGACTTTAAAGTGCCCGTGTGACAGGGGTATTAGAGAAAAATGTTTACGTCCAGAACATTTTGGCTTCTTCCAAGTTCGGCACCTCGTCGTATTCTCTTATTCCGCGCAGCTCGCACATGCCTGAGTTGTAAATGTCGATCCTGGTGGTCCTTACCGGCGCTTCGCTTCCTCTGTTTCGCATGCACACCACAGGCAACAATGAGGGCGTAGCAAACAACTGGCGCGCGAACTTACGTCATTATACCCCTACCGGGAATGCATCGCCCCGATGTTTGTTTAGGTTTAAGGCTGTTATTGTATAGTAGTTATACCGGTAGCAGCAGGAATCATCTAGCGGTGTTACTTCATTGCTCATTGTCTTTCATGATATGGCTTCGTGCGAATGACGTGCACAGTTTCTGTGCGATGCCGCCGTCTGGATGATGTTACTTGCTCCTCTGGTACTTCATGGTTCAAAGGACCAAGCTGGTGAACCCCCTAGTAGGGGCCAAAACAATGTCGAAGTAGCTTTTCGGAAGGCCCACGCACGCGTACGAGTGTCCATACCCATACTTTCTTTCCAGCAGCGTACTTGACATCTCGTCGCAAATTACACCTATCGGCACCACCTTTTTGTTGCTGCTGAATGCGATGTCGTGCCAGCTGCCTTTCTTCCTTAGCTCTTTGCGTGAAGTCACTGGTGCTATGGTCATGATCGGAGTTATCATCAACAGGTAACATTCCTTTAGGGGTGTCGTGACTGTTCGGCCAAAAAACGAGTTGAAAATGTGTCATGCTGGTTGTCTTCTGCGGAGCGGTATTGTATGCGAGCGTTGTGTACGGTAGTATCCTGTCGCAAGTTCGATGCTCTACGTCGACGTACATCGACAACATGTCAGTCAATTTTCGTGTTGAACCATTCTGTCTATTTATTTGCTTGAGGATGATACGCCATGGTTTTGCTATGACTTGTGTGTGTCAGTAATGTATATATATATATATATATATATATATTGCCACCTGCTTCTAGTAGTGGGTCGTATGCCAAGGTGAAGGCACACACCACGAAGAAGAAAGAAGTGCGCGTGAACCCCCGCTCTAGAAGACAAGCCCAACCGACGCGCTTGGTTATAGCCCTGTTGCTCGGACATCAATAGACCTTGTCGACATCCCCTGGAGCGACGTGACAATTGGTGGAGGTGCTGGGTAGCCCCTCACGGATGTTTCAGACCCCTCCTGAAAGCAGCACCACAAGCCCAGTGCGAGTCCACACTCCCGTTCATCGGACAAGCCGCAGGATCAGGGGATTGCCACCCGAAGCTGACCCCACAGTTCACACGAGTATGATGAGCACGTCCGTTCAAACCACTTTAACAGGAACGGGAAACCCCCCGGTGACTCGGTACACCCTCGAAAGTCCACAGGTTCCGACACCGTTTCATGGCACCGAGCTCGAAGACGTCGAGGACTGGTTGGTCGACTTCGAACGCGTGGCTGCTTTGAACGACTGGAACGACGCGGCGAAACTACGGCGTGTGTACTTCTATTTGGAGGATGGAGCACGTACCTGGTACATGAATCACGAGGAACAGATGACATCGTGGCCCGAATTCCGCCGCCGGCTGTTGGACACTTACTGAAGTGCTGATCGCCACGAACGAGCGGAGCGAGCGATCCAGGCCCGCATTCAGATGCCCAACGAAACTGTCATGACATATGTGGAAGATAAGACGCGCCTGTTCCGACGGGCTGATCCAGGCATGACAGAGGAAAAGAAGTTGCGTCATCTGATGCGAGGAGTTAAGGAGCAGCTTTTTGCTGGCCTTGTACGGAGCCCTCCGAGCACGGTCGCCGAGTTTTTGTCTGAAGCCGTCACGATGGAAAAGATGCTTCAGCATCGATCCACCCTGTATGACCGGCAAGTGAGCACGTCCACTGCTCAAGTTCCCACGACTTTTGGGAACAACACCGAGTGTCTGCGCGACCTCATCCGCTCTATAGTACGCGAGGAGCTGCAAAAGGCTGCCACACCACCACTACCTACGGTGAGTTCTATTGCAAGTATCGTCAAAGACGAGCTGCATCATGCCCTGCGTGACCCTGTGAGTCTGGATAACGCCGCAACGGCCCCGGCTCACTACCACCGTGCGACTTATGCGGAAGCCTTGAAGCGCCCAGCTTCCTCTTCCCCGCTGTTTGTTCAGGCACCTCCTACAGTTTCACTTCAGTCGGCGCAGCCTCTACGGTACTACGAGAACACACGCGCGCCCCCACCCCTCGTTTACGCCAACCCTGTGCATCTTGCGGAACAACCAGCGCACTACCTTGACGACAGACGTGCTTCGCCTCGGAAATCTGATGTTTGGCGCACTCCTGATCGCCGGCCTTTGTGCTTCCACTGCGGTGAAGCGGACCATTTGTACCGCCAGTGTCCATACCGGCGCCTCGGGCTGCGCGGCTTTTCAGTATATTCAGCGCCTCCTCGGTATGGCCAGCGACCCCGGGACATTGAGGACTACCTGGCTCAACAGCGCATGCCACCGCCTTCTGGACGGCAGCCGCGCTCACCGTCGCCGAGGCGCTTTTCATCTTCGCCACAGCGCCATGCTGGCGCACGGTCCCCCAGTCCCCGCCGGGAAAACTAACGCAAGCGACCCTTGGAGGCGAGGTCGCTGGCAGTCGACGTGCTGAAGACCTCCGATCGACGCTAACAGTAAAGGGTGTGGATTCGACTGAGCGATATGTGCGGCTTTCTCTGGATATACCGGTGCTGATAGACGGCTATGCAGTAGGTGCTTTAGTTGATACCGGGGCTGACTATTCTATACTAAGCGGGAAAATGACCAGACTACTAAAGAAGGTAATCACGCCCTGGCATGGCTCTGTGATTCGAACGGCTGGTGGCCACACCGTCTCTCCGCTTGGAACCTGCACGAGCAGAGTTCGGGTCTGCGGTTATACTTTTGTAGCAAGTTTCCTTGTGCTCCGTGAATGTTCACGCGACGTTATTCTTGGTGTTGACTTCCTGCAGGAGTATGGAGCTGTCATTGACCTTCAAGAGAATCGCATCACCTTCTCAGCCGACCGAGCAATCGACAAGCAGGACGACCAACAACGTGCCGACATTCTTCGTGTTTCTGCTGAAAGTATAACGCTTCCTCCAAGAGCCAGTGTTATTGTCGACGTCACATGCTGTGGATTGCGAAATGGTGAAGCGATTGCAGAAAGTAATTTTGAACACTTGCTGTCTCAAGGTGTTTGTGTGGCTAGGAGTATCATACAGCTACGTGATGGCCGATCTCAACTGCTCGTTACAAATTTCAGCAACGAACACCGACACCTTTTTCGTGGCACTTCGTTAGCGTTTGCAGATGAATTAAGTACCGTTCCCATCTGCTTCTCGTCGGACGCAGTGGAGGCCGCCGATACGTCTCTAAACAATATAGACATTAATTCTAACCTCACACCAGAGAACCAGACAGCACTGCGAAAACTCTTGCTTGAATTCAAGTCATGCTTCGCTGCTTCCTCTAAGGTGCGCCAGACTTCGATCACTAGGCACAGAATCATCACTTACGACGACGCTCGCCCAGTACACCAACAGCCTTACCGTGTGTCAGCGAAGGAACGAGAAGCCATTCGTACGCAAGTTCGAGAAATGCTTGACGACGGCATCATCGAGCCTTCCAACAGTGCGTGGTCCTCTCCGGTCGTCCTAGTCAAGAAGAAAGACGGAACGCTACGTTTTTGCGTCGATTACCGGAAGCTGAACAGCGTGACTAAAAAGGACGTGTACCCGCTGCCACGCATCGACGACTCGTTAGACAGATTACGCCGCGCCCACTATTTTTCCTCTTTGGATTTAAAAAGCGGGTACTGGCAGATCGAGGTTGACGAGCGAGATCGCGAGAAAACGGCCTTTGTTACCCCTGATGGCCTGTATGAATTTCGAGTCCTTCCTTTTGGTTTGTGCTCAGCGCCCGCAACCTTCCAGCGAATGATGGATACTGTGCTTACTGGTCTGAAGTGGCAAACTTGTCTCGTATACCTTGATGATGTTGTCGTTTTTTCTGAAACCTTCCAGCAACATCTTCATCGCCTCAGGAGTGTGCTACAGGCTATTCAATCAGCAGATCTTACACTCAAACCGCAGAAGTGTCACTTTGGTTATGAAGAGCTCAAATTCCTTGGCCATGTAGTCAACGCGAAAGGAGTTCGACCCGACCCCGACAAACTTGCCGCTGTAGCCGCGTTTCCGCATCCTACAGACAAAAAGGCTGTTCGACGCTTTCTGGGCTTGTGCGCCTACTATCGACGATTTATTAGAGGGTTTTCGAAGATAGCGGAACCCTTGACTCGCCTTACACGCGACGACACACCGTTTGTATTGGCTACGGAACAACAGGCTGCTTTTGCCGAGCTACGACAGCGGATGCAGTCAGCCCCTGTTCTTGCGCATTTTGACGATGATGCTGACACAGAGGTGCACACTGACGCCAGTAACATCGGCCTCGGCGCAGTGCTCGTGCAGCATCAACACGGCAAAGAACGAGTCATTGCCTATGCCAGCCGCTCACTGTCCCGTACCGAGGTGAATTACACGACCACAGAAAAAGAGTGTCTCGCAGTAGTGTGGGCGATCACCAAGTTTCGCCCGTACCTCTATGGTCGTCCATTTAAAGTGGTGACGGACCACCATGCCCTCTGCTGGTTGGTAAACATTCGTGATCCCTCTGGACGACTGGCCAGATGGAGCTTGCGTCTACAGGAATTTGATGTTACCATCGTATATAAGTCTGGACGGAAGCACGAAGACGCTGATACGCTGTCGCGTGCACCCATACCTTTAGTCAATCAAGAAGAAGACGACGATAACGGTTTCCTGGGCGCCCTTAGCTCATCTGACTTGAGCAGACGCCAGCGAGAGGATGAAGAGATTCGACCGCTCATCGACTATCTGGAGGGTCATAGCGCCGTTATACCTCGCCATCTATTTCGTGTCATGACGTCTTTCTGCCTCCAAGGTAATGTCCTGTATAAGAAAAACGCCCGTTCTACGAGCCGCGCTTACCTCCTCGTCGTTCCGAAGGACATGCGGGACGAAGTCCTCTCCGCGTGCCATGATGAACCCACATCTGGTCATCTAGGTTACTCGCGAACGCTCGCCAGAGTAAGTGAGGCGTACTACTGGCCCGGACTTTCAGCAAGCGTGAAGCAGTACGTTAAAAGCTGTCGTGAATGCCAGCGTCGAAAGTCGCCACCAAGCAAGCCGGCTGGATTACTTCAGCCAATTGATCCACCCCACAAGCCATTTGACCAAGTCGGCATGGACATTCTCGGCCCATTTCCTTTATCGTCCGACGGCAACAAATGGGTCATTGTTGCAACTGACTATTTGACCCGCTATGCTGAGACACATGCGATACCACGAGCCACGGCTTCTGAGGTAGCACAGTTCTTCATGTGCCACATTGTTCTGCGCCACGGTGCTCCATCTACAGTGATAACCGACAGAGGAACAGCGTTCACTGCACAACTTATTGATGAAGTTTTTCGGCTAAGTAACACTAGGCATCGAACGACGACTGCTTACCATCCGCAGAGCAACGGCTTAACCGAGCGACTAAATAAGACAGTCACAAACATGATCTCCATGTACATCGACGTCCAACACAAAACATGGGATCGCATTTTGCCTTATGTGACGTTCGCTTATAACACCGCCGTTCAAGAAACAACCCGATTTACACCGTTTCGCCTTCTCTACGGCCGCGAAGTTCAGACGATGCTGGATGCGATGCTTCCTTATGAAGGCGCTGATCGATTAACAACTGACGCAGAAGAATTTGCAGAGCGTGCCGAGGAAACTCGCCAGCTCGCCCGGCTACACATTGGTCAGCAGCAACAGGTCGATGCACGACGTTACAATAAGCGTCACAATGACGTATCTTACAGTCCGGGAGACCAAGTTTGGGTTTGGACCCCTGTTCGACGCCGTGGCCTCTCCGAAAAGTTGCTCAGCAGATACTTCGGTCCGTATAAAGTAATACGCCGCGTGAGCGACGTAAACTACGAAGTGGTTCCGGACGCTACGTCGTCACGATGGGCACAACGAAAACAACCGACCTC
The DNA here is from genome assembly GCF_043290135.1 of Rhipicephalus microplus. Taxonomy (NCBI): domain Eukaryota; kingdom Metazoa; phylum Arthropoda; class Arachnida; order Ixodida; family Ixodidae; genus Rhipicephalus; species Rhipicephalus microplus. The sequence goes on from NC_134707.1 coordinate 121,321,780, forward strand.
TGACATAGTTCACGTAGTGCGCATGAAGCCCTATTTTGCGCGTTCCTAAAAGACCACTTTTCCTGTGTTTTTTTTATTTGTGCTCGGACAATTGCCTCATCATTGGTGAACTTATCGCGTCTAACATTTGATTATTGGTGCCCTTTTTCATTGTTTACCCTACTTTGTTTTGGTTTTTTTTTCAATAACTTTACAGCATCGGGACGATGCTCTTTCTTTCTTTTGTTGAGGAGGAATATTGCCACCTGCTTCTAGTAGTGGGTCGTATGCCAAGGTGAAGGCACACACCACGAAGAAGAAAGAAGTGCGCGTGAACCCCCGCTCTAGAAGACAAGCCCAACCGACGCGCTTGGTTAGAGCCCTGTTGCTCGGACATCAATAGACCTTGTCGACATCCCCTGGAGCGACGTGACAATATAAATATATATATATATATATATATATATATATATATATATATATATATATATATATATATATATATATATATATATATATATATATATATATATATATATATTACTGACACACGATACTGAGGGGGTGCGATACGATATGATACGATACGATACGATACTACGATACGATACTGAGGGGGTGCGTGAACGAAGAGGAGATTGAGGTTGGCACGAGCGGTGATCGGCCAGATCCCTGGACTCTCGCATTCATCATCTCCTGTAAATAAAGGCATCTCACCGTAACAAGATTGGTAGAAGGTGCGGGGTAAAGCGGAGCGATTCCAGGCGAATGATCACGGAAGCGCTACCTCAAGAACTACGCCGAAGCCGCTGACTGGCTGGTCTACCACCGCTCTCTATGGATCCGATTGCTGACGGCGACACCACGCACTCTTCGTCTGGCGCTACGTGGCCCCGACACATAGTACCACGAAGCTTCTCTGGGAGGGTCGAAGAATACGTCGACAAATGGCTGAAACACTTCAACCGTGTGAGTAAACACAATTGTTGGGATGGGGCCTCCCGGTTGTCCAACGTCGGATTGTTTCTTCAAGGGATGGCGTTAATGTGGCTCGAAAACCACGAAGAAACAATAACGACCTGGGAAGCGTTTGAGAAACAAATAGCGAGCAGTTTCGGGGACCAATTGATGAAGAAGAAACGTGCTGAGCAAACTTTGATGCAGCGTGCTCAAGTCCCCGGTGAAACATGCACAACCTACATTGAAGAGATTCTGAAATTGTGCAAGTCTGTAGACCCACGCATGAAAGAAGATGACAAGATAGCGCATCTCCTCAAACGGGTTGCTGAGGATGTCTACAATTTCCTCATCGGCAAGGACACCTTGGCGTCTGTAGCAGACATAATACAACACTGCCGCACGTTTGAAACCGTGAAGGCTAGGCTCATCACTCCCAAATTTGGTAGACTTGCCGACGTCACCATCGTTGCAAGTGTCGACATCCCTCCAACATCCTCCTGTGATCCAGCCTCAGTGATCAGGCAAATCGTACGCGAAGAACTTGGACGATTTGATGCTGTCAACCCGCCGAGAGCACCTGCTATCAACACCTCCCCGCCTTACGACGCAATGTGTGCTACCGTTGATGCCACGCTATATGATGTGCCCCAATCAAGGGCACAAGAGCCCCCAACGGACAACTTACATCATCGCCGTGGTTTCCAGAACGCCTCCCGCCAACCACCTACAATGGTGCCTTCGGGGGACGATCATGGGCACATGGCGCCTCGTGGAAGGTTTGGCGACGTGCGTGACGCCCCTGTGTGCTATAACTGCGGTTTCCGTGGACATGTGGCTCGATTCTGTGGTCAAAGACGTCGCCCCCAGCAGCGATACTACGAGGGATCATCAGCTTCTTCTCGACAAAACCACAGGCGCGGTGGTAAGCGTTCAATGCGAGACGCGTACGTTGGGGACGGTTTCCAGCAAACAACCCACTGTGATACACATGTAGGACGCGATTTCCACCGGAATTTACGCAACGACTCGCCTTCCTCTATGCGAAGCTTGACGCCCCCCCCCCCCCCAACACGCCGGTTCCGTTCCCCATCGCCTGGTCGACGCGTCACCACCCCGCCTCCGGGAAACTAGGTGGTGTGGCGAATGGAGGTGAGGTCGCCGAACATTTGTCACTACATCCGTCTATGCCTCCACCCGTTTTTATGACTCAAAATAGGGTCCCGGTGCTTATTGGTGGACTTACTACGATGGCTTTGATAGATACTGGAGCAGCTGCTTCAGTAATGAGTCTTAACTTCAAATTGCGGCTAGGACATAAAGTGATGTTTCGCTGGGACAGTTGTGCATCATTTCGAGCAGTGAGCGGGGAGACACTGTGCCCGATCAGTGTGTGTATTATTAGTGTCACTTTGGGTGACAAGGTCTTCGAGGCAGAATTCACTGTCCTGACCAGCTCCACCCATGACATCATCTTGGGGATCGATTTTCTACGCGAGTGCGGGGCTACTGTGGATTGCGGTGCTGGCGAGATTACGCAATTGGCATTTACTGACGATCCTAGGTGCTGTCAAGGATCTATCACCGTCATTGAGGATGTTCTCTTGCCGCCCAACTCGATGAAGACTGTACGCGTTGACGCCTCTGCCTCGGACGCCGGAAAGTTTGATGTTCTAGTGGAGCCCATTCCTCTCAATAGCGCCAAGAAAAGTGTGCTCGTTCCACATTGTGCTCTGTCGATCAGTGATAAGCGATTGGCCTTATGGGTGTCAAACTATTCAAATGAACCTGTTATGCTACCCTGCGGAATGCGACTCGCCCTCTTCAAACAAAATGTGACCAGTTTTATTGCATCTTTAAGCGACGAGAGTAGATCCTATTCGTGCAACGTACCATACGGAAGCGCTCTTTCTGAGTATGGTGCACAAGTCGCTATCATCAGAAAAACGTCAAGCTTTGGTCGAAGTCCTTGCGAAGCACCCTACTTTATTTGACTTTGCGCAGAATGAAGAGCAAATAAGTGTACCAGAGTCGCGTACTCGCCATGGGATTGACACAGGATCCGCTCACCCTATCCGGCAGAAACCATATCGTGTCTCACCTGCGGAGCGCAAGGTCATTGCTCAACAGGTAGAAGAGATGTTAAAGAAAAGGGTCATCCAAGAGTTGTGTAGCCCTTGGGCTGTCCCTGTGATTCTTGTCTGAAAGAAGGATGGTACATGGCGATTACGCGCGGATTACAGACGGCTCAGCTCTGTTACTAAAAAGGATATCTACCCGCTTCTCAGGATTGATGATGTCATCGATTGTTTACATTCGGCATCGTACTTCTCCTCCAGGAATTTAAGATCTGGTTATTGGCAAATCCCCATGCACCCGAATGACAAAGAGAAAACGACCTTCATAACCGCAAATGGTCTATTTGAATTCAATGTAATGCCGTTTGGCCTATGCAACCCTCCAGCCACGTTTGAGCGCTTCATGGACTCTGTGTTACGTGGACTAAAGTGGAAGTTTTTTTTGCTACCTGGATGACAATATAATTTTTGGCCGTATATTCGATGAACACAAGCATCGTCTAGACATTGTTCTCACCTGCCTTGAGAGAGCTAAGCTCACCCTGAACTCTAAGAAGTGTCACTTTGGCAGCCGTGAGACTCTCGTTCCTGGTCACCTGGTGGACAAGCATGGCGTTCGACCCGACTCTCAGAAAGCCGCTGCAGTCAGCAGCTCCAAACAACCTCAGTCGGTACGAGAATTGCGAAGCTTTTTGGGCCTATGCTCGTACTTCTGTCGCTTCTTGCCCAGGTTCGCTGACCTCGTTTACCCTTTGACGTCCCTACTCAACAATAACGCGCCTTTTCGGTGGTCAGCGGAATGCGAGTCGTCTTTTTTCGCAACTCAAGTTTGTTCTTACGTCAGGGCGCGTACTTCGCCACTATGACTCATCTGCTGCCACAGAAGTTCATACCAACGCCAGTGGTGTAGGTATTAGCGCCGTCTTGGTCTAACGCCATGGAGCTGCTGAACACGTCGTTGCCTATGCCAGTCGCTGTTTAAGTAATAATACTGATTGTTGGCCTAGTTGGTATTTACTTAATGGCATAATTTGGCCGCAAAAGAGACACACACAAGAAAAGGAACACTTGCTTGTCGTGCTTGTCGTTTGAGTGTTCCTTTTCTTGTGTGTGTCTCTTTTGCGGCCAAATTATGCCATTAAGCTGTTTAAGTAAACCGGAGCGAAACTATACTGTCACAGAGCAGGAATGTCTCGTGGTCATTTTCGCCGTGCACAAGTTTCGCCCTTATATCTATGGACGCCGATTGTCGATGTCACGGACCACCATTCTTTGTGTTGGCTCACTGGACTACGGGACCCATCTGGTCGTCTTGCTCGTTGGGCGTTATGACTGCAAGAACACGACTTTGAAGTCTGTTACAAGAGCGGTCGTCGTCATGCCGACACCGATTGCCTTTCACGACTTCCCCTTCCGACAACCGAGTGTGACGCTGACAACTTTGATAAATATTTGGCTGTAGTGAATACTCCGTTTTCTGACCTAACAACTTTTCGAGCAGAGCAACGCAATGACAACAGTCTCGCATCTTTCTTTATTTCCGGAACGAACGGTCAACGTGGTTTGGTCGTAAAGGATGGCGTTCTTTACAAAAAGAATTGTTCCGGCGTAGGCCCTCGCCTACTTCTAGTTGTGCCTACAAGTCTACGACAACACGTACTTCGAGCAATGCACGACAACCCAACATCTGGCCATATGGGTTTTCTAGGACATATTACCACACGCAAGAATACTTCTTGTAGCCGAAGATGCGTAAAAGTGTGACTGCATACGTTGCGAGCTGTGAGCAATGTCAACGCCACAAGCGTCCTACAACTCCGTCAGCCGGACTACTTCATCCCATAGCAACCCCGAGTTCACCATTTGACGTCGTAGGTGCCGACCTGCTCGGCCCTTTTCCGCGATAAACGAACGGCAACCGATGGATTATTGTGGGCGTTGACCACCTCACACGTTACGCCGAAACTGCGGCGATTCCTGCGGCAACGGCCACTCAAGTTTCACAGTTCATGCTGTCACACGTTATATTACGCCATAGATCCCCCCGTGTCATCATCAGTGATCGCGGGCGGCAATTCGTTGCCGATGTAGTTGAAGACCTGCTTCGTCTTGCTTCGTGCCATTTTCGTCACACTACCCCGTATCACCCGCAGGCTAATGGTTTGACGGAACGAACTATTAGAACTCTCGTCAACATGATTTCCATGTATGTTGATTCTGGACGCGCTTTTGCAATTCATAACTTTCGCCTACAACACTGCACAGCACGAAACAACGAGATACAGTCCATTTTATCTGCTCTACGCACGACAACCCCGCACAGTTTTTGACACTATCCTTCCTTTTTCCGAGACTGATCAACCTACTCTGGCCGAAACCATTTGCCGCGCAGAAGAGGCCCGGCGCATCGCCTGTCTTCGAACTTTCGTCTCCCAGAAACGCTCCAAGAATCGTTACGACAGAAGTCACCGGCACGTGTTGTTTGAGAAAGGGGATTTGGTGTTGCTTTGGACGCCGCTTCGCAAGCGCGGCTTCTGCCAAAAGTTTCTGGCCAACTACATCGGTTCATTTGTTGTCGTGGAACGTCTCAGCGATATCACGTACGTGATATCTCAGCTGTTGTCAACTGGCCGCCGCTCAAGCAAGACCAACGTCGTTCATGTTGCCCGTCTAAAACGCTATCATCATCGCAACGAAGCCTAACTCGCCCGGTGGGCATCGTCTGCAAAGGGGGAATTGCTACGATACTGAGGGGGCACGTGGAAGAAGAGGAGAACAAGGTTGGCACGAGCGGTGATCGGCCACATCCCTGGACTCTCGCATTCATCATCTCCTGTAAATATAGGCATCTCACCGTAACAATATATATATATATATATATATATATATATATATATATATATATATATATTTGATGGAACTTGTCAGGCCAGCTGTAAATGCTGTTCCCCGATCTATGATTACAACATTAAGAGCTCCATGCCACAATACAAAGTTGGTCACAAAGACTTGGGCTACTTCCACAGCTGTCCCCCGAACAAGCGATGCTGTCTCCGCATGCTCAGTTAAATAGTCCGTTGCAACAACGATCTATCGCTTCTCTAATAGCGACGTGGGAAATGGGCCAAGTAATTCCATTTCCACTTGTGCGATAGGGGCATCTGGTGGCGCTATAGGTTAGTGGAGACCAGCTGGTTTCACTGGTGGTGTTTTGCCTTTGGCCATCCCAACAGGTTTTTACGTAGTGCTGCACAGAATTCAGCAGTATTTCGTGCGAATACGTGCCAGCGTTCCGCGCACCCCAAAATGTCCTGCTGATGGGTCATCATGGCATGCTTTCAAGATCACGAGTGGTAGCACTGTAGTAACGACAAGGAGGAATTTCACTGAACTGGGTTCGAAATTTCTTCTCTACAAGACGTCATTTCAGAGGATGAACGACGACAGACTTCGGGAAAAAATATGGGGAAGGTCAACGAGTTGTCCCTGTAAAATCTTGATGAGCAGCACCAACTCAGGATGAGATTTACGCTGTTGTGCCGTCTCTCATGCAGTGACAGCTCCCCAATAAGGAACATTTTGTTCGCTTTGCGTAGAGGTTGCTTCCGTGGAATCAACCGGAGCACACGACGAACAGTCAGCGTCACTGTGCTTGCGACCAGACTTATAGACGACAGTTATGTCGTATCCCTGCAGTGGTAAGCTCCATTTCGCAAGACGTCCTGATTGGTATGAGATTTGCCAGCCAGCACAGTGGACGGTGATCTCTGATGTCACAAAAAGGTCTTCCGTATAAGTATGACCTCAACTTGCTTAGTGCCCAAACAACCGCAAGGCGTTCTTTTTCTGCAGTTGAGTAATTGGTCTCCGCCTTCGAAAGTGTACGACTAGCGTACGCAATGACGCGCCCTACACCATCCTGCCGCTGAATGAAGACGGCCCCGAGAACCAAGTTGCTTGTGGCAGTGTAAATATGTTTCGGCTTCCTCGTCAAAATTTGGAGGACTGTAGATGGCTCTGAAGGTGGTATCGCAGCTCATCGAAGTCATTCTCCTGTCCCTTCATCCAAATTAAAGGTTCATCTTCCTTTGTCACTCGCGTCAGAGGTTCGGCGATCTTCGAAAATTTTTTTACAAAGCACCGGTAATAAACGCAAGGTCCCAGGAACCGCCTAACTGCCTTTTGTTTGTCGGTTCAGGAAGATTTTCTACTGCAGCGGTCTTCTCTGGGTCCGGTCGAATGCTTTCAGCACTGACAACATGCCCAAGAAAAATGAGCTCTTGGAAGCCGAAGTGGCATTTTTGTGGCTCTATTGTCAGCTCCGCCAAACTAATAGCTTCAAACACAGATCGCAGCCGTTCTACATGCTGCTCGACGGTAGCCGAAAAAACACAACGTCGTCAAGATAAGCTAGGCAAGACTGCCACTTCAGTATGGAGCGCACACTGTCTATCATCCTCTGAAATGTCGCGGGAGCCGAGCAAAGGCCGAATGTAAATACTTGAAATTCTTATAGCCTGTCCAGTGTCACGAATGCAGTTTTCTCACGATCTCGTTCGTCCACTTCCATCTGCCAGTACCCACTTTCAAGTTCTAGGAAAGAAAAGAACTTCGAATGTCGTACTCTATCGAGAGTATTGTCAATCGTGGGAAGAGGATAAACATCTCGCTTAGTGATGGAGTTCAGCCTTCGGTATTCTATATAGAATTGTAAGGACTGTTCTTTCTTCTTTACGAGTACCACCAGTGACGTCCATGGACTTGCCGACGGCTGCATTACATTGTCTGAGCATTACATGGACCTGATTTCCAATCGCTTCTCTTTCCTTTAGTGACACCCTATAAAGGTGCTGGAAGATGGGTCTCACTGATTCGTCGACAATGATGCGGTGTTTCGTGGTGGGCGTTGGTCGGACTTTGGATAACGTTGAAAGGCACGCGGCGGATTCTCTTGAGAGATTTTCTATTTGTCTCTTCTGGCTCGCAACAGTCCTTGGTCTATATCAATGAATTCCAGTAGAGAACCCACGTCTTAGAAATGGGGTGATGACGCCTCAGAGGTGCTCAGGTTCGCAACTTAGACGAAGTCATGGATGCTCGCAATGACGGTCCTCTTCGCAAGGTGTTGTACTTCATTCCCAATGTTTGTCAGCAAGATGTTAGCACATCCGTCACGAAGCTGAACAAGTCTCCTTGCCATGCAGATTCCCTTTTCGAGTATGAGCGAAGTGTTGCTGTTAGCGAGCCATTTATGGCCACGAAAGGCATTGATTTTTACACAAACAGCTACGCTGGCTTTGGAGGTACCACCACGTCGTCGTCCGCAATACCCAGATCATTGACTTTTTTTTCTCTTTCGAACGTTACAATAGCGTGCTTGTTTGAAAATGAGACGCATGGTTTCGGCAAGTTAATTACAGTATCATTTGCAGGGATTGCCTTCAGGAAGATCATCCCGATGATTGCGTTTCTAGAGCATTCCGGTAGCACAATAAAACGTATGTGAAACTCCTTATTTGGATTCTTGCCGAACGCATTCCAATCGGGTTGGTGAGGTGTCCCCCTGCGGTGCAAACTTGAGGTCTGTTCTATACAGTCGGTATCTTGTTGATTGTTGTGGCGAGCTAACTTTTGATTACTGAGTAATCCACACCTCTATCCACTAGTGCGTTTACTTCATAGCTGTCAACAAATACACGCAAGTGTATCAAGGCAGGTGAGAACAACACAGCTGGAGCGCTGTGGTCGAGTCGCTGCCTCTGGAGTTCCTCTCGCTCTACAGACCTCACGAGTTCACGTAAAATCTCCAAGATGTTTCCAGAGGCAGTAGATGTTGCGTCAACGGAGGCGATGCCCGAATCCCGGTTGTACATCCTCGCTCGTTGATGAAGCTTTCTTCCATTGCGGCTGCCTCAAAACAGAACTACGCGACGGTGGACGGCGGATTCTTAACCAAACCAGCAAAAAGTTTCTTTCTTGCACCTCGCATTAGATGGCGAAACTTTTTGTCCTCACTCATGTTAAGGTCTGCTTGGCTGAAGTGAGGGGGTCATGTCCTTTACATAAATAGCCATGCTTTCATTGTTCCGCTGGGTTCAAGCTCGGAGAGCGGTCTTAGCTCTCTCCTTGTTATGCCTACTTGGGTAGGTGGAAAGTAGCTCCCGTCGAAAGTCATTCCAAGTCGAGATGGTAGCGTCGTAGTTTTTGAACCACGTTTGTGCGGAATCCTCCAACACAAAATAAAGACGTCATAGCTTCCGAGCAGCGCCCCAGCCATTGACCCTCGCTACGCTCTCACATCGCTCGAGCCAGTCTTCTGCGACCTCGTGTGCGTCACCGTAGAATGATTCGGGCTTCATCGGCAGATATACTACAATTTGTGTTGGCACAGCCTGGGAAGTCATCTCGGTAGCGTCTCCGCTAGGAACTGTGACTCTACTTGTACAATGCAAAGAAGAAAACTCCGGGTCCCCACCGCATAGGCGGCGGCTGCTGCACTGGTAAACACGGGCCAGCTTGGTGGGTGTGAGTCTCCTTTGCTCCGAATTGTATTCTCCAACTTCGGGAGAGGTTGGCTTCATACCCAGGCTCCTCCTCCAGATTTGTCACGCACAGTTGAAAAGTAGACTTTAATAGAAATGGCTAAAATAGGCGAACTTATGCCCCACAAGCATACAAGTTTGAGAAAAATGCTTACGTCCAGAACACCTTGGCTTCTTCCAAGTTCGACGCCTCGTATTCTTCTCTTATTCCGTGCAGCTCGCACGTGCCTGAGTTGTCAATGTCGATCCTGGTAGCTCCCACTGGCACTTCGCCTCCTCTGTTTCGCACGCACACCCCAGGCAACATTGTGGGCGTAGAAAATGACTGGCACGTGAACATTGAATGTATCTTGCATCAATAATACGCACGAAAGACAAATGCGATACCAAAACATAATACGATTAGAACAAATAATGCGCGAATTTTCGCTCACAACTCAGGAAGGCATATATACTACGTACATAGCAATAAATACAGGGTTGTAACTTCAACAATATTGGTGAAAATATTATACAAACTTAAAACAGAACACTGAATGCGATTACCGTAGTAATTTAAGAAAGTTCGGTCGCTGCATGCCTAGAATTCCACTCCGACACCGTCTTCGGAAAAAAATTAATATTTACAAGTGTCTGTTTTGGTGAAATTAGGAGTTATTGCTCATATGCGATCTTGACGTGTACGCCTGGTGAACAGAAGTGTTACATATAACACAGCGTCTATACATTTTTACGATTAATTAGTGATTGTAAAAAATTTCAGTGGAGCGTCTGCCTACGTGTTTTGAGAAGGGGAACGTCATTTGTTATCATTAGCTGGGAAGAAAAATTTGTGCGCTTGAACTTAAAGTAAATGAAGCGAACAGCTTTCCTCTGGATTCTCTTTATTATTTTAATGTTGTGTTTAGTGTAGGATCCCATGATGCAAGCATACTCTAACTTCGGTATAATGAAAGTAATGTAACTTAAGAATTTATAGCTGGTAGGTGAATTTTCAATTTGTGTTTTAAGAAACAAAGTTTAGGGCGAGCTGAAGAAGAAATATTACTGATATATAAATTTCACGAAAGATTCATTGAGAATGTTACGCCTAATTATTTATAATTTTCACCTTTTTTAGCGGAGATGTGGCCAGTGTGTAGGTAGAATTTACGGGCTTTTCTTCCTCGTAATACGAAGACAGACTAATTTCTCTTTGCTATAGCCATGCCTGATCGGTCACACCACGCTTGTATATTTCGCAAGCTTATTTCATAGTCGGTTTGGTCATGTGCTGTAGTTATTTCCTGAAATAAACTGCAATCGTCAGCAAAGAATCTGGTTTGTGCACTAGATGTAACAGTGGTGAAGATTTTATTCGTGTAAACCAAAAACAACAATGGCCCTAAGACACTACATTGGGGTACACCGGATGTCACTGGAAGACAGTTCGAGTTGCTGCCTTCAATAGAAACAAACTGCACACGATCCGAAAGATAAGCGTCTATCAAAACAGAAATAATGCCAGGAAGATTGTAATCTTTGAGTTTTTGAATGAGTATATGATGAATTACTTTGTCGAATGCCTTGATGATATCTAAAAAATTCGTCAGTTTGACCAATATTATCTAATGTTTTCACAAAATTATGATTTACAGTTGACAGTTGAAGCCCTGCTAGCAATTAGTTGGATCATGAACGTCTTAGATCGGTAAGCCCATTGCAGACCGCGTTATCAAACTCTCTATTATTGATTGACAATTTTCAGCAAGATGCATCCACGTTAAATAGAGTTACAGCTCTCAAACACCAATAGACATTGCGCAAGCTCTCCGGTATCAATGTAAAGTAAACCTTAGGCTACATCTGTATGGACAATTCAAGCTATGCTGTTTTAACGATTCTTCTCATGGAGAGAGCTAACATATTTTCTAAGCTTTGAGCCAGGTGCCAAAAGGTGGCTTGACGTGATACTCGTAGTTCCAGTCACTGTGTCCACATCGTGGCCTCACCAGGAACTTCGACTGCTGTGCCATATCAGGGGAACTCATGCGCTGACGTAACGTATGAACTAACGTGAAAACAACGACGTCTCTACTATTAAACGAAGCGTGTGTTGTGTTCTGATGATGTGAACATCATGCGTTCCTTTTGTTAGTGCATTTCTCAGAGGTCGTACAGCTTGCTGAACCATGTGAATATATATATATATATATATAACGTAATATTTGCTAGGCTGCTGTAAAAAAGCAAACGCGACACCGCTGCCCCACGTGACATCTACCAGACATGATTGTCTGTCATAACAGTACATATCTAATGTTTATTGCTTTGTCATGAAGTTAAATAGTCAAGAAGGCAGCCACAATTGACTTTACACTAATACTACGCTTTAAAAAGATCGTTTATCAAAGCAAGCCACACCTGGCATGGCTATTTGATAGAATATCTGTCTGTCACGCCAAATGCTTGTGCTGTATTTATGGGGCTATATTGCTACTTATTGTTTGATTTATTCAGGCCACAGCCGCCGATACCGAATAATACTCGCACATTTATTATCGGTTTCTGTTGTCGCCATTTCTAAGGATATATAAACTTTGAATGAACTATAGCTCACGCCCTCATCAACTCGGGTTGTGCCATATATGTATGGGCAGCAGCTGACGTGAGAGAAGTGCCTTTATGCAGATGAATCAATTTTTTAAATTAAATTATAGACATTACATTGCAGCCATGTTCGTCAGGCTCTCATGCTCTACTACACTTTTTTTGTTCCTTGAAGTTTGCTTTCATTAGGCATGGCTAACCTCCCTGCCTTCTCTCTTGTTATATAAACAGAGCCAATTGAGAAGCTGTATAGATATTACGCAGCTTACATGGTCAGTGGACGTCTCCTCTCTTGTCCTCTTAGTCATCCTCTTTAGCCTAATAAAATTATTATAGTAATCATTATAATTTCTTTGTACAAAATCTAAACGTACGACTTGTGCGAGAGCACGGTAAAATATTGTGCGCACGAAGTGCTCCGTGCGTTCGCTTCCAATGATTTATCCTGCAAATTCCTGTCTACAGAAATCATCCCCTTGTAATGCACTCAAATGACAATATAAGCCTAGCCCGCTTAGTTAAGATGTCCACCTTTTCAAAGCCAGAGGCGAGAGCGACATAACATAGCAGCCTATTTAATATGAATTCCTACGAACTAGCCCAGCGTTCTAATATTCTAAGGAAATGCATGTTGTTCATCGCTAGCGGGACCTATATAGCATTACGATTCAAAATTTTTCTTATCTTTGTAGTTTGCGGAACTATGACAACGCCACGCTGTGGCTCTGATGGCAAGCTCTGGGTAAACTGGAGAACAGTTAACATACTACTCTAGAGGAAGAGCTGCCGATAGGGCTCATGCATTAAAGCATAGAACATCAGTGCCACCATGGTGGAACGATACTTAGTCTCGGGTGCTTCTACTCGCAGTCGCCATTGAATGCTACAATTACCCCTGGCTTGTTAATCTGCTCCGTGGCTCTCTGTTTTATCACAGAGACTGTCACATAAAGTCAACTTGCTGCTTCGTGGCAACAAAAGACACAGACGACGGCACACAACAATTTGCACGGGCCGCGAGCAAGCCGGTGCATTCGGCCACACAGCCACGCCCATCCTTTCAAATAATAATATAGTACAAGGATGATGTCACCATTTAGTAACGAAAATTTCTAACACTTCTTTCCCCGCAAAGTAAGTTGCATGGTAAATTGCATAAACGACCGTTGCATTTTTGCTAAGAGTAGTTGATATAAACAAGTCAATTTCCGTTGGTTTATAAATCGCGAGCACGCTTTTTGATAGTTTATATTATGAAAGTTTGAGTCTACTAACCTGCTGTAGTTAGTGCTTCAGTAAAGTACTTCCATGGCTACAACTCCCTCGCTGGATTCCGTGCCGACTGGTTGCGCCCTCGCGATATCCCACGTCAGCGCAGCTCTGGCCGACTGGGCTGGCTCTACATCATCTCCTGACGCTGATCTCGACGACAGCGCAGCTCTGACCTACTGGACTCGCCCTACACCATTTCATGACGCCGACAAGAGCTCTTGCAAGTGGTGCCCCGTCCTCGGACTCCTGTGACCGTGTTTCCATCTTTCCTATCTCTCCTATCCTCTCGATATGTCCTCGCTCGCTATCCCAGCGCATCTCTCTATATATATACATTTAACTCTATCCTTTTAATCCCTCCTTACCCCCATCTCTCGTGAGCTACTGTTGAGGTGTCGCACCCTGATGCAGACAGTTACGGGGCTCACTTTTCTCTTCTTTTCCCTCCTATAGCCACATCTCTCCTCCATGGCCACAATGACAACGCTCTAAGATGACAGTGCTTTTGCGGTTATAAATTTTCCTGTCCAGCTTTCCCTCTAAAGCCTGTCATATCGACTCCATGAAACTTGGCATTGAGGCGCTGCATGATGCGTGGCCGGTTCAGCCTGTTTCACAGATTCACCAACAGCCGACATCTGTGGCACGCGTGCGCGCGTGTTGTTGTTCGGTCTGTGTGAGGAACTTCGGCACCGTGCTTATCATCTTATCGAGATTTTAGTGCCATGACTGTGTAATGATTGTTTTTTTTTATTGCGGGCTGCAAAACTTCGTTCACGACCACACGCCTCTACTACTTCCAGCACGCAGATCAAAACAAGAATCATATGTTGTTGTCGTTGTTTTTTTGCCGTCGAACTGGAATGTCATTTGAGTGCATGGCTTCATTTCGCAGTGCATATAGACCACCAGGTATATTTGACGTATGACAGAATGAAGCTTACCTCGACGTATACATTTGTACACGACTATATCGCGGGCTTCGCAAGTGCATTTCAACTAAGTCGGGCGTCATTTTCATCTATCGTCTCCTCCACGTCGTAAACGTGACTAGCGAACTATTTAGGGGTGATGCTCCACATCGCGTCGCCCAAGCATCCTCGTCGTAACCACCGGTGGCATATACTGACCCCTCGTTATTTCTTGAACCAGTCATCGATGGTGGTACTTGTACTATTCGCTGAAAATGCAAATGGTACGACACTAGAGGGTGTTACTTGTAGAAAAAAAGCATTGACGTCAGACGTACGGACGGAGAGAGAGACGATTGCTCGACTACGATCGCGTGTTCGTCGGTGGCGACGCCAGGGAGCGCTCTATAAAACAATAAAAACGCCGCTGTGGTGCGCGCGCATATTCAGAGGCTCAGCGACGGGGGGTGGACAAGGCGGCTAAGCGGCGTGCGCGCAGGGCGGCGGCGGTTCGCGCTCGAAGAAGCGACACCGACGTGCGGGCGCGCGAGGCAGAAGCGTGCCACAAAGCTGCGTGGCGGCTCCGCGAGGACCCTGCAGTAATACAACGGGAGGCCGAAGCGGCTTGGCAGTGGCGTGTGGACCCAGCTTCGCCCTACTCTTAATCATTGGCCCCGTGAATATGCTGTCATTTTTTTAAGACGATAGTCTTTTTTGGGGACGTTTGAGGCAAATATTTTGGTCTGTCTGTACATTTGTCTGTCTACCCTTAACGGTACTCTAAATGTCATCAAAGTGACCAAATGATACTCCAAACGGCCGACCTCATCTGCAGCGCCCACCAATTTTGCTCAAGGTTCAGAGTTCATACTTGTGCGACTGTCAACTAAAAAGCAATTATTGTGCAATATCTGAGGCACCATAACATTACGTCAATATTATGTATCCGTATTTTTTACAAGAAAAGGCATACATAAGTACTTTTAAGGATAGTAGCCTTTATAACGCTGCGCTGGCCATGCAACGCTTCCACGAAACGGCAAGTGTTTCCAACGCTTTGCTTAGCCAAATGGTGGTTCACCTACCCATCGCCTTGCGTTCTACCCTTCTATCACCTCAGAGACGGGCGCGCACGCTGCGCGCCCCGTTTTCTCTGATAACTGCCAGATAACACTCATGTCTCACGTGTGACGTGACTTGGCGCACTCGTTTGTTTTTGCTGCACGCTCGATTCACTCTAAAGCAGCCCCTCCAGAATACCAGTCGCCGATTTCATTGCGCAGAACATCAAATAAACGTTTTATTCACTCTCTTCAGACGCAAGACTATCGTCTTTAGACGACATTTGCAATGTAACATGCAGATATGGGGCCAAGTATTTTTTTTCTTTTGACTACGTTCGCTTTTTTAAGTGCTTGTCCTGCTGTGATATCTTTTTCAAGCTCTACGAGGCAGGGCACTACAAATGCAGTGCGAGAGATCTGCACGTGAATAGAAGGGAGTGGTAGCGTGGCAAAAAAGGAAACTCGTGTGGTACATTCACAGTTATCGTTTTTCTGCCAGTGATGGCACTGCCTGTCCAGAGTCGCAGTCCCACTAAGCAATGCTTGAGAAGCCTAAAATCAACTAGTCGTTAGCGGCATTTCGTCAGGTATGTCCATAGATCTGATTTTAGCTGGTGGCAACCAAACGTTGTCGTAACAAAATAGGACACATGACAAACTCGCTAAACCACAACGTGCATGCAATGCAGTCTGGCTCGAAAACGTGACCTTGCATGACCCTACCAGCGTGTGCCGAACGGTTCTCACGGAAACTGAATATATAACTGCGTACATTCTATTTTTTCTAATATCAACGATTTTATTACAGGTACTCGGGCTGCCACGCGCTCTTCGCTCTGGCCAAGGAAGGCACGAGTGCTGAACTGAAGTGGCTACCGCTCATGCAGCTGATCGTGGAAGACTTAGGCAGGGACATGCTTATGCTTTTGGTCGACCTCGCCTACCACATTCCTCTGAACGAACTTGTAGGCCTGCAGAACGTAGGACAGGTGCTTGAGCTGGCCGAGAAGCTGGAAGTAAGTCTACAACATCGTTCTGAGAATACTATTAGAGAAAGGCGTGCCTGTTTCAACAAGGCTGAGTACGGCCATGACGATAGCAGCATGACTCAGTTTTTTTCTTATTCATCATAGTGGAGAAGTGTTTATAAACGGTAATGGTTGGTTTGACGGCCGTACTATTACAAGCTATGTCCTATAACAACACATCATGTCTACCGATCATTTGTATTGCCACGCGCGTTTATTGTCTAATTATGATGTATTCGTGTATCATCCAAAAAAAGCTGTTAGCGGTGCTGAGCGCAGACGGCGCTCCAATACATCGAAAGCTTCGCGATTCTTTCAGCTCATTGCGCTAAGATTGCACGGAAGACATGAGATATCAAGTTTATTCGATCATTACGCGAGAATCAGTGATAATTCCCTAATGTTCTATGTCATATATTTGGTGCCATTCATGTTCGAATGTTTGATGCCTCAGTGACAACGCACCTCACCGCTGATCAGTTCACTCTACGGCCTAAGTTGCTCTCGCTGGTGTCAGTGTACAACTAGAATTGCTTGTAAAGCGGTAACCTTTTTTTATGGGCACTTGTCCGCCCATATAAAGAGCTATGTGCTACAAACCTCGACTCTTGCCTTCGTGAAGGTACGACCAGGTGGTGGTACGATATGTGTATTGACCTGTAGCAACATAATCGAACCTAATCAGACCTAGTCTAGCTAGTCAGATTACATTATGCACTCACAGGGTTTTCCATGTGTGAGACACTATTATGTGTTTTATGTATTGCAAGTAGGCAAGCGCCCAGAGTTCTACAGCTAGGGCCTGCATCAGACTGCGGAATATGGAGCTTGAGAACGGTTTCGTAGCTTGAAACGGTAGGGCCTCCGCGAAGGTCCTTGGTGACGTGGTCTCTGTTCACAACCTTCTCTAAAGAGACCAAGTTTAAAAAAGTTCTTCTATTTATTGTACTGCAGTGTATGCTTTGCTACTGATTATTAAGTAAAAAATATCTACTCCTGATACTTCTCGCTGTTTCAAAGAGGAAAGGCATCAGACTACAGTATTCAGGCCCGTACGGGCGGAGAGAAATATGGGGTGCAAGCATTCATGTCTGCGGAAACTCTAGGCTCAAACGAAAAAAGTCTAGAAGTGCTTTATAATAACGGAGCATTTAACTATAGTGATACAGTGTTGACAGTGTTCTTACACCATCTGGCTTTCAGCGTGCTTGACAAATTCCAGTCTTGCAATAAATGCATTACAACTCTCAAAGAGTGCATTTGCTTCGAATGATTCATTTTATTGAGAAAAGAATGATCGCGATTCTACAATGCATTCCAATGATGCAATATGTTTCGCATGCGGTTTGCTTTTACGTCTGGTTGTTCTTTCTTCGCTTTCATTACGGCTGGTCCTAACCACGGCATTCAATCAGCACAGAACTTTGGCTATATTTCTTTTTTTAACAAGAAAGTGTTTCATACCAGGGCACACTAATACTTCTCTAAGTATTGGTGTCACAAAGATGACGTAAACAAATAGGCACTGTCACAAACTAAAAAAACTTGCAGATCCCACGTACAGTGGAAATCGATGATATGCGAAGCATGATTGAGAAATGTTGATATGTCACTTCAAAATCAGCAGAAAGTTACGAGGAGGAGGTAAATGATGCCGTGTATAACTTCTGTGTCATGATTATCCTGTTTGGATGTGTCGTTTACTTTCGTTATCTATTCACGTCACGTAATACCAAATTTAGTATATGTGCAGCTAGTAAAACGGCCGCGAGCACGCTATCAGCGTGGCATGTTGTCATGTTGTTACATGACACGCGTATCAGGATTATCATGTTTGCATCAGTCATATATTTCGTCATCCATTGACGTCACGTAACACCAGATTTTGAGCTAGCAAAACGGCGGCGAGTGCACCATGAAGGGCCTAATATACTCCAATGTAGCGCTGACGCTCACGCATGCGTGCCACAGCGACGCTTCGTTAGCAAACCGCGAGCACTCTATAGTCTGACGCCAGGCGCGACCAGCGTCAGTCGGCGTGGCCTGACGGCAATCGACGCGCAATGCGATATGCAGCATTTCGCGCCGATGCCTTAGAGTAACATTGGTCTATGCCGATGCGTTACCCAGACAACACTGCTTCTCCCTCTTTTTGTAACAGAGGGACGCCGGACGCGCTGAAATGCGCATGCCTGAAAGCAACGCGACGCGGCACGCGCCTGCGAGTATATGGCAGGACCTGCACCTGGCGTGGCAACGCCAGCGTGACGCGACGAAATGATCGCTGGCGAGCATGCACACCACGTCATGTCAAAACCCTTAACTGTGGCATGTAGTCATGTTCTCATATGACACGCATCTCATAATTTTATGTTTGCACCAGTCACATACCTTCGTCATCCATTGGCGTCACGTAATAATAAATTTGGATTGTGCGAAACTAGCGAAACGGCCGAGAGTGCATCTTGAGTGTGGCATGTAGTCATGTTGTTACACAACACGCATGTCGTGATTATCATGTTTGGATGTGTCATTTACCTATTTCGTCCGTTCGCGTTGCGCAATACCGACTTTGATACATGTGAAGCTAGCGAAACGGCTGCGAGCGCATCATGAGCGTAGCATATAGTCATGTTGTTACATGACATGAATCTCATGTTTATCATGTTTACATCAGTATCATATCTTCGTCATTCATTTACGTCTCGTATTACCAAATTTTGTACAAGTGAAGCTAGGGAAACGGCCGTGAGCGCATCTTGAGCATAGAATATAGTCATGTTCTTACAAAACACACATCTCATGATTATCATGTTTGCACCCGTCACATACCTTCGTTTTCCATTCACGTACCATACTACCAAACTTGGTATATGTGGCGCTAGCGAAATGGCCAGGAGCACATCATGAGCGTGGCTTGTAGTCATGTTGTTACATGACACGCATGCCATGTTTTTATGGTAGGGTCTGTCGCTTGTGTTCACTTGTGTTCGCTATCAAATCATGTCATACCATACCAGTTTTGCAACATGCCATGTGAACAAAACCACCGCAAGCGCGGCAAGACCATGACATGTAAATTATGACATTCATGGCATGCATGTCATGATTTTTATATTATGACTAGTCAAATAGGTTCTTCATACAGTCATGTTATGGCATACCATGTTTGGTATCGATATCAATATTGGAACGACCAGTAGAGCTAAATGTCGTAGGCGGCTTGATAGATAGATGGATGGATGGATGGATGGATGGATGGATGGATGGATGGATGGATGGATGGATGGATGGATGGATGGATGGATGGATGGATGGATGGATGGATGGATGGATGGATCGATCGATGGACGGACGGACGGATGGATGGATGGATGGACGGATGGATGGATGGATGGATGGATGGATGGATGGATGGATGGATGGATGGATGGATGGATGGATGGAGAGCGGGCGGGCAAGCGGGCGGGCGGGCGGGCGGGCGGGCGGATGGATGGATGGATGGATGGATGGATGGATGGATGGATGGATGGATGGATGGATGGATGGATGGATGGATGGATGGATGGAGGGGCGGGGGGCGGGCGGATGGATGGATGGATGGATGGATGGATGGATGGATGGATGGATGGATGGATGGATGGATGGATGGATGGATGGGTGGGTGGGTGGGTGGGAGGGTGGGTGGGTGGATGGATGGATGGATGCGAGCGCTCAAACTTGCTGAAGTTCGCTAAGAAATCTTCGCATTTCAGAAAAATTCGGCAGATCCCACGTACCTGAGAATCGACGTTATGCGAAGCATGCGGAGGTAAGGTGGCCGTGTTGCAATATTTTGATTGAGCGACACGTCATGTAATGACGCTAAATATGTGCACGAATCTTGCACGCAGAGACATATTGTTACCACATGTGTAATTTAGGTATGTGCACCTGTGTAGCGGGGAACATGGAGGTAGCAGAAGAGGAGGACGTTCAGTTGGTGGCAAAAGCTCGCTGCTGCCCGTTCACTGTGGTATACCGTCGAGTCGACCGTTACGTCTGCTTCAAGTAAACCCCTCGTAGACGTAACAGAGTGGTGGAGGTGCGGGGTACGACACGTCAACGTACCACGGAGCTACAGCTGTTCGGAGTTCGCCGGAGCCGTCGTCTTGCCGGTCTGCCGCCGACAACAGTCGTCATGACCCAGAGCGAAGGTCAGGAATCAACCGCCTCGACTTCGCGCCAATCTACACTGGCTACACCAAGGCATCACTACATGGAACCCCGCCCGTTCGCGGGAATGGCAGGAGAAGATGTAAACGCGTGGCTAACGCACTACAAAAGGGTGAGCCGGTACAACCACTGGAACTCTATCGATCAGCTGGAAAACGTCGCGCTGTTTCTCACGGACATTGCCCTGATGTGGTATGAAAACCACGAAGAGTCCTTGACAACATGGGCTATTTTTGCTCAAGAGCTTAAGAAGTGTTTTGGTGACTCTGACTCAAGAAAGAAAAGCGCGGAGCGGACTCTTGCCGGAAGAGCCCAGACTCCTGGAGAAACCTGCACTGCCTATATAGAGGACGTCCTTAAGCTTTGCAAGATAATAAACCCGCAGATGTCTGAAGAATACAGGGTCGGACACCTATTGAAAGGCATAGCGGAAGACGTTTACAATTTCCTGATAGGCAGGGATGACCTCACCTCTGCCTCCGACGTGCAACATCACTGCCGCACGTTTGAAAAATTGAAGACTCGTCGCATCGCCCCGAAATTTGGTAGACTGGCAAATGTGACAACGGTTGCCAGCGTCGACGTGAGCCCGCCCACCGACCTTGCCGCTACTATTCGGGCAATCGTGCGTGAAGAGCTGCAACGACAAGGTAGTAGGTTTGACGAAACCATTCCTCATCCACCTACCAATCCACCCTACTACACGGCGGCACCATCAGCTTCTTTGCCACCATCGGTATGTGTGGCAGACATCAGCGAAACTGGAAATCTGCGGCCACGTCGTGACTCATTCGTGGCCGACCAGCGATCTGGCCAACGCCTTCGGCACGGCCCCGCCACACAGAGGTGGGCAGCCCCCGCTCAACAAGCTCGTCACCGACCCTTCACAGCTGAGCGGTCCCAGCATTGGTTCGGTGAGCGTCCTCTACCAGTCTGTTACAACTGTGGCTTCGAAGGACACATTGCCAGGTATTGCAATTACCGGCAGCCGCCAAGGTATGACCGATCACCGAGATTTAACCGTTCTGGCGTTACCCGAGCACCGACATTCCCGGGAAGCGGGTCTTACGAGATCCCAGGACCGCTACGAAACCGATCTCCGGCCTCTGACCGCAGTGTGACACCACCACCTGCCCCTCGTGCCAACCGATCACCGTCTCCTCGGCGCCGCCACTCCTCGCCTCTTACGGAAAACTAGCCGGCGCGGCCGTTGGAGGTGAGGTCGCCGGACAGTCATCGATTTCAACAGATATACCTCCGTTAGCTTTCATGTTTAGAAATAAGGTTCGAGTGCTTATCGACGGTGTACCAACGATGGCGTTGGTGGACACAGGTGCAAGCGTGTCAGTGATGAGTTTAGTTTTCACCCGGCTTCTTGGACGAAAGGTTATGTTTCATTGGGACCGTCCTGATACGTTTCGTGGAGTGAGCGGAGAGGTGTTACAACCTGTTGGTGTCTGCACTGTGACTGTTAGTTTGGCGTGCCAGAACTTTGTCACAGAGTTTGCTGTTCTCCCTCATACTACGCACGACGTCATTCTGGGACTCGATCTCTTGAAGCTATGTGGTGCTACTGTCGATTGCCGCACAGGACAAATTACAGTATATTCTGATATCCCAGTTTCGTTTATGGAAAACTCGCCCTCTCAAGAAAGTGCTCTTTGCGTGTCTGTGGACACAACTGTGCCACCGTTGTCTGCAAAATGCGTCCCTGTTGTCTGTTCACCTGCAAGCGAGAAAACACTTGACGCAACTGTGGAGCCCGTGCATCTCAGTTGCATAAAGAAGACAGTTTTAATACCGTACTGTACACTATCGGTTGCGCAAGGGCATACTGGTTTGTGGGTGATTAACTCCTCTAGTGAACCTACAGTGCTGCCGAAGGATCTGAAACTTGCAGAGATTCGTGAACACCAAGTATTCTCGCTTGCCACCCTCGCAGAAAGCAATGATTCCCCGGATAAGACCCGTTGCAATAATCTGCACGCCAGGGACACCACCATTATGGCTATGATTGATAAGTCACTCAGCACCAAGGAACGTAACGAACTGGCGAGTATTCTGCGCAAACATGCCGGTATTTTTGATTTCGCTCAGCATGATTCACCGTCATTCCCTGCTTCTCGTATAAAGCACCGAATCGACACGACATCTCACAGACCTCTCCCACAGAAACCATATCGTGTATCACCGTCAGAACGCGCAGTGATCAATGAACAGGTTTGCGAGATGCTCAAGCAAAATGTAATTCAGGAGTCATGTAGTCCGTGGGCCGCCCCAGTAATTCTAGTGAAGAAGAAGGATGGGACATGCCGATTTTGTGTTGACTACCGCCGTCTCAACGCCATCACTAAAAAAGACGTATACCCACTCCCGCGGATTGATGATGCTATCGACTGTCTATCATCGGCCTCTTACTTTTCGTCTGTGGATCTGAGGTCAGGCTACTGGCAGATTCCAATGCACGAGGAAGACAAGAAGAAAACGGCATTTGTTACAACAGATGAACTATTTGAATTCAATGTGATGCCGTTTGGACTCTGCAACGCGCCCGCAACTTTTGAGCGATTTATGGACAACATTCTGCGTGGATTGAAGTGGGAAGTGTGTATGTGTTACTTGGATGACGTTGTAATTTTTGGGCGCACCTTTTGTGAGCACATCACACGCCTTGACCTCGTACTGGACTGCCTAAGCAAAGCACGCTTGGTGCTCAACTCAAAGAAATGTCGTTTTGGAGAGCGCCAAACACTCGTCCTTGGACACTTAGTAAACAAAGAAGGCATACGACCGGATCCCGCCAAGACGGCCGCAGTGGAGGCATTTAAGCAGCCAAACTCGGTGAAAGAACTGCGCAGCTTTTTGGGGCTTTGTTCATACTTTCGCCAATTCATTCCTGGCTTTGCCGATATTGCATACCCGCTCACGTGTCTGCTTCAAAAAGGTGCGGAGTTTGACTGGACCCCGGAATGCGAGTCTGCTTTTTCGGAGTTGAAGTTTCTTTTGACGTCCCATCCGATTCTTCAACACTTCAATCCTCTCGCTCCCACTGAGATTCACACAGACGCCAGCGGTATTGGTGTAGGTGCTGTCCTGGTTCAACGCTTGGATAATCAAGAACACGTCGTAGCGTATGCAAGTCGCTCGCTCAGCAAGTCCGAGCGTAACTATACTGTCATAGAGCAAGAATGCCTCGCACTAGTCTTCGCAGTGCAGCGCTTCCGGTCCTACCTGTACGGACGCCCCTTTACCGTCGTGACAGACCATCATTCTCTCTGCTGGTTGGTTAGTCTGCGTGACCCATCTGGTCGGCTGGCGCGCTGGGCACTTCGTCTACAAGAATATGACTTCACGGTTTCGTATAAAAGCAGCCGACGTCACGCTGACGCAGATTGTCTTTCGCGACTACCGCTTCCAACGATAGAATGTGACGCGGACACCTTCGATACCTACATTGCATCACTCGACCAACCATTTCCTGATAACAAGAACTTTAAGCATGAGCAACAAAGGGACAGCACCATACAACAGCTTCTTGCTACCAAACCAAAATCATCGCCTACGCGCTTCTGCATCCGAGACGGGCTAGTTTACAAAAAGAACTACACCAACACCGGCTCACGATATCTTCTGGTGGTTCCGAAGAGTCTTCGCGTTTATGTCTTGCAGGCTATGCATGATGACCCAACATCCGGTCATCTAGGCACAGCAAAAACTCTTTGCCGTCTTCAAGAAAGATTCTACTGGCCCAAAATGCGCCACACGACGGAACAATACGTGTCTAGCTGCAACGAGTGTCAACGTCATAAGCGCCCAACAAGTGCTCCTTTAGGGCGATTACATCCGGTGCCGCCCCCTAGAACTCCATTCGAGCAAGTCGGGATTGATCTCCTTGGACCCTTTCCCCGGTCTTCTAATGGAAATCGCTGGATAGTCGTTTGCACCGATCATTTAACACGGTACTGCGAGACCGCTGCCATACCATCGGCAACTGCAGCTGATGTGTCTTCCTTCATGCTACGTTTTGTCATTCTTTGACATGGGCCTCCAAAAATCGTAATCAGTGACCGTGGCCGACAATTCACAGCAGGCGTGATGGAAGAGATGCTTCGTGTCTGTGCTTCAAGGTTTCGGCACTCTACGCCATACCATCCCCAAACGAACGGTCTAACTGAACGAACGAACAGAACTCTCTCGAACATGCTGTCTATGTATGTTGCATCCGATCACAAGGACTGGGACAGCATTCTACCCTTTATCACATATGCATTCAACACCACTCAGCATGAAACTACCGGCTACAGTCATTTCTTTCTTCTATATGCTCGACCACCTCGTCATACTTTGAATACAATCTTCCCGTGTTTGGACCATCATGATCCCTGCATATCCGAGATCATCTGTCGGGCAGAAGAAGCTAGACGCCTTGCTTATTTGCGCACTCTTGCTTCGCAAGACCGCTCGAAGGCACATTTTGACCGCCGACGCCGACACGTGACGTACAGTCGCGGCGACCTAGTGTTGCTCTGGACACCAACTAGAAAACGCGGTTTGAGCGAGAAACTGCTAGCGCACTATGCAGGACCTTATCTTGTTGTAGACCGTATCAGTGATTATTTTACCGCATAGCGCGTCTCCATTCAAACGGCCGACGGTCTGCAAAAACTGAACTTGTCCATGTTGCACGTTTGAAGCGCTTTATTCCTCGAGAGACTGTTTGACTCGCCCAGTGGGCCTCGTCTGCGCGGAGGGAAATGTTACCACATGTGTAATTTAGGTATGTGCACCTGTGTAGCGGGGAACATGGAGGTAGCAGAAGAGGAGGACGTTCAGTTGGTGGCAAAAGCTCGCTGCTGCCCGTTCACTGTGGTATACCGTCGAGTCGACCGTTACGTCTGCTTCAAATAAACCCCTCGTAGACGTAACAATATATTGAAGAGTTGGAGATCTTTATATAACTAGTTGTTTGCACTTGCGCAATGATGCCAAATGGAACGTGCGTATTAAAAACGCCGAAAGCTGATACGAAGCGCTCAGCTCGCGAGGATGTTAGCCCTGGACACTGCTACATAAACCAACTTCAGCACATCGCAAGTAACGACAATTGACCTTAACCTGACCTTACGACTGTAGATTAGATTTGTGGGGTTTAACGTCCCAAAACCACATTATGATTATGAGAGACGCCGTAGTGAAGGGCTCCGGAAATTTTGACCACCTGGGGTTCTTTAACGTGCACCCAAATCTGAGTACACGGGCCTACAAATTTTCCGCCTCCATCGGAAATGCAGCCGCCACAGGACGTGACGACTGTATGAAAGGAGTACATATGTATTGTTTATATAATTGGGTAGGCAGCACTGCAACCACTATTCACGTTTCACGAAGATTAGCGTCTATTTTAAAAGTAGTTCCGAGACCTGACGTAGCTTTCTGGTAAAACGCTTCATTTCCACGCACAATACTTGGGCTCAATTCCAGCTGGCACCCTGACATTTATTTCTTAGCACTCGCTCGTTAAATTGTCCATGTGCGTTCTCGTCGTTTCTTGGTAGATATTAAGTGTCAATCACCTGTGGCACATACCCGAATACCAGTGGCACATACCCGCCCATGAGTATGTGCCACTGTCTGGTGGGAAGTGTTTGACGACATACGCGACGGGATTGTGACATTATTCATGTCTTGACCAGGGCGTCATATTCGTCAAACCATCTTACCCTCTCTTGCTAATTTTGGTTCACGCCAAGTGAAGGGACTGACCACGAGAGCACCCAAACGTAAGCGGCTAGATAGATAGATAGATAGATAGATAGATAGATAGATAGATAGATAGATAGATAGATAGATAGATAGATAGATAGATAGATAGATAGATAGATAGATAGATAGATAGATAGATAGATAGATAGATAGATAGATAGATAGATAGATAGATAGATAGATAGATAGATAGATAGATAGATAGATAGATAGATAGATAGATAGATAGATAGATAGATAGATAGATAGATAGATAGATAGATAGATAGATAGATAGATAGATAGATAGATAGATAGATAGATAGATAGATAGATAGATAGATAGATAGATAGATAGATAGATAGATAGATAGATAGATAGATAGATAGATAGATAGATAGATAGATAGATAGATAGATAGATAGATAGATAGTCACAGAAGTTTGCTAAAAAATGCTTCGCATTTAAAAAAAGTTGCGTGAACGGGAGTCGAATCCACCCCTTCTCGGTTCGCGTCAGCAGATGCCGGATGCACTGTCAATATCGCCACGGCCTCATACTGCAGAGGCTCTACAAACACCTCTATTATGTACAACAGTGTCCTTTACAGCCCTGTTGGTAAGTGAATTGGTTAATTATCACCTTGACATCCACGATTAACTCCTTGAACGTGTAGTTTCTACGAGCCCTTTCTGTGCGCGTTTCCAATAGAAGTGAACGTTTGTCGATGACAACACATCAGCAGGCTGCCACTTCGGCGCATGCATCTGCAAGCACCGGCTTCGCTCATAATATCGGTGCATACAAAAAATACCTCTGTGGCATACGCCTACTTTACCTAGGTGTAACTCTAAAATCCCCACTTCAGCTTACCTCATGAAAAGTCACGGCCGGCCAACAGAGAAGACACCACATGCGTTGCGTTTTTTACAAGTCACGCAGTGGCGTCCAGAAGTCTGACAATCGAGTTTCCTATAGATACACTAGCGGGAACATTGGCGTTGTATCCGTGAAAGCTGCAACGCATGGTACGTCAGCCCTCTTGGTAGTGATGGGTAGTGCACAACCTTGTCTAATCTTCGTTCTTTGACTTTTTCTGAATCCGTGTAGCCTGAGTCGCTATGCACACAAAACGGAGTTCTTCAAAGGTTTAACAGTCGCGCTTGACCTTGACCCTATTAGGCTCACCTATTCAAATGGGGTACGAAGTTCACAAAGGTTCGTTTTTTTATCATATACAAATCCAAACACAGAAGTCGTAAGTGCGTTCGTGGACGCAACCACGAAGACTAGGCAGATTTCTGTGCTACCCATTCGTCCCGTGGTGGCTGAATGGTCACTGCTCCAGAGTCCACTCTAGTTAATCTTATGAAACTGTATGCCTAACGTTGGAGATTATGCGACCTTAGCCCAAGTTCAGCGTTGAGTGACCCTCTGCTGGCTGTCACAACGCTTTCTCTGGTCCCACTCTCGCCGTTTACTACAGCTACCACAAGCATCTATCGTCCCAATGGCTTGTTTATTCACTTATTGTGGACGTTAGTCATCAACATTCATCTTAAACGGCGTTAAAGGTGTCAAACACCAAGAGATATTTCGCAAGGTAGCCCTCCTATAACGGTGAGCTACTCCTGTAAGGACACGTTTATGTTTGTCTCAACCCATTCTTAAGACGGAGGGATTAACCATGTGTTTCTTTTCGTTTTTTTTTATAGTGAAAAGTGAGGTCACAACATGGGTCATTCTGGGCCACAATTTTTCGCCGCCACCAGCGCCACCAATGTCCCTAACCGGGCACCATCACGCGAACTAAGAAAAGGCTAAACAAATAAAGGAAGATGACAGAATGGGTTTGAAATCCACGCTCCCAACCTGCCATCCCATTATTCCACCACTGAGCAACCCTGGGGCTTGAAACTCCACTGCAAACTCATCCTAGGCAAGCTTCATGTCCGAGAATAAATCGCGTTAATTTTTGTACTGTAGTATTTTAGAATAGCAAAGCAACAACCAACCGTCACAGAATGCTAATGGCGTTAAAGGTAAATAGTTTAATGCTCCAACCTATTACAAAGAAATAATTCATCGTCATCAGCTTCAGCATTAGAAACAAGTGAACGCATTTCTACTACACCAAAATATTTATATCGTATAGTGGATACCCTGAAAGTGGCCTTGTAGCAGTTTCCCAATTATTTTTTGAAAGATAAGACTCTGAAAAGGCCAGCTTTCACTAGGGCTAAGCAGAGCATTTCACGCAGCTGGTGTTTTTTTTTTTTTTAAGAGAGAACCAGGCGTGCGTCCGCTAGGTGGCAAATGTAAGCACGCGCGACGGAGCTCTGTATTCGCCTTGAAACGTAACGTTCCACGATTACGAGAATTGAAAAAAGCTTTTTTAGATGTACCCCATTCCCGCAAGCGTGTTCATTCTCCTATACGTTCTACGGGCAACGGACATATTCATTTATTGATGATTTGATTGATTGATATGTGACTGATAACATAACTAAACCATCATATGATGATGAGATATGCCGTAGTGGAGAGCTCCGGAAATTTCGACCACCTGGGGTTCTTTAACATGCACGAAATCTGAGCACATGGGCCTACAGCATTTTCACCTTCATCGAAAAGGCAATCGCCACCGCAGGGATTTAATCCCGTGATCTGCGGGTCAGCAGCCGAGGAGTTAAGCCGCTAGACCACTGCGGCGGGGCCAAACACACTTGTTGCTGCGCTATTGTAATGCCTTCTTCATGTTGAGGATCATCGCAAACTTCTTCAGCGTTGGACGTATGTGTGGCTGAAATGCTTGGACTAACTAACCATAGCTGTCATCACTGACAGGTTCACGTGTTTTCTTCCTACTGGGTGTCAAAGACGGGTCCGCTCAACTCTCCCATTTTGAGGTCGATGTAAGTATGGGACATTTAAATGTTCGCCTTCTGCTTCAAGCACACTCATAATTTGCTTTTGTTTACAGTGTCAGACTGAAGCGCGATTGATCCTCACTGAAACATAAGGACAACCTCGTAAAGACAAGCTACTCACATTGCTGACCTATAGCAAGCATAGGACTCTGCAGTGCTGCGTGGAAGGAAGCGGGCTTGATTGCGCGCTAAAGAAGCTTCAAATCGCATACCGGTTTACCTCCGCTTTGGGTTTAATTATGGTAAAGGAGCTTCCTTTGATGCTTGTGAAGCGCTGCAGGGTAAGAAAAAACCAGACACGACAGAGAGTAATGACGAATGGAACATCAATCTGTATCGTCTCTGGTTTTTTCCTTGCCCTTCAGCGCATCAAAATTCGGAAGACATACCAACTAGCCCCCGCTGCCTTGTGAGCTTCATTTGCACATCCTATCGTGGTATGAATGACTTTTGTCGTACTCAGAATCAAAATATATTTCAGTCGTAAACATGTCATTCATAAAACCAACTCTTCCGCCGTGGTGGCTGAGCCCAGGTTTTGTCGCGCTGTCATGACGCGAGTGGTCTAATATCATTTTACTGCGGCCCCGTCGTTCTAAAAGTAGGTCCGATGAAAATGCTCAAGTGTTCAGATTTACAGGCTCAAGTCCACGAAATTTTAACTGTGAAAACTATTTCGCTGGCTTTCGGTGTATGGTGCGCATCCAAATTCCTTCATCGCAACTAGGTTTTTAAAAGTATACAACCTTCTACATTTCATCGCAGTGCAGATCGCAGTATTAATTGAACATGATATTCTTGATGCAGTTGCGTCAGCTACGCAGCTATTGCTTGGACGTCCTGAAACGCCACCTCGAACCAAAAACTTGCATAGACACTTACCACCAAGCCTCCAGCCTCGGCTACCAGTACCTCGCAGCAGAAGCTTTTCGCTACATCCTCCAGAACTTCGATAAGGTGCGTGGGCATTGAATGAAATCACTTTAGGCTGTTTTCGTTTTTAAGAATAATATCTCACATTTACCATCCTGAAACCAAGATACGATTATAAGATGCTCCTACTTGAAGGCTCCCTAAATTTCTATAATGTAGTGTTGTTTAACTTGTGCTTACATATCACAGTACACGTGCTTCTACCATTTCTCCTGCATGAAAATCCGACCACCGCGCCCGCGATAGAACCAGCGACCAGTAGCCGACCGCCTCAATAAGACAAATTCTAGCTCAAGAAGACAAATTATAGCTCAAGAAGACAAATTCAGTAATCAGCGTATAAGCGTGAAAGCCACTGGAACCGACCAGGACGATTAACAGACTCTGAGAGTAATTGTTTTCTTTCAAAAAACTGTTTTTAGGTTCACAATACATAATAGGTTAGCAGGCACACGAAACGTACAGAAGCTAGTTGGTTTAGCCCACTGAGTCACTTGGCAGTGACAACGGAACTGTGAACGTCGTAATAAGCAATCTGCTTTCTGTACAGGCTGACGCACGTTTTTCACCGGTGA
Source organism: Rhipicephalus microplus (assembly GCF_043290135.1). Lineage (NCBI taxonomy): Eukaryota > Metazoa > Arthropoda > Arachnida > Ixodida > Ixodidae > Rhipicephalus > Rhipicephalus microplus. The sequence goes on from NC_134707.1 coordinate 121,352,596, forward strand.
TACCCAACCCTGGAAGGAAAAGTACCGTGGTCCCTGGCTGCATAGTTACGCTGCTGCGTGCTTCATTTGTGCGCCTGCGTGCTGCCGTGTCCTGCGCGGTGCAGCTTCGTCCACGTCATCAAATTCACCCTACAAGAAGAGCGCTCAGGTCGCCGGCTGCATCACTTGGCAGTGACAACGGAACTGTGAACGTCGTAATAAGCAATCTGCTTTCTGTACAGGCTGACGCACGTTTTTCACCGGTGATACCCAACCCTGGAAGGAAAAGTACCGTGGTCCCTGGCTGCATAGTTACGCTGCTGCGTGCTTCATTTGTGCGCCTGCGTGCTGCCGTGTCCTGCGCGGTGCAGCTTCGTCCACGTCATCAAATTCACCCTACAAGAAGAGCGCTCAGGTCGCCGGCTGCATCACTTGGCAGTGACAACGGAACTGTGAACGTCGTAATAAGCAATCTGCTTTCTGTACAGGTCAGTGACCAAGTATACTGAGCTGCTTATAGCTTTTTTGTGTGTTCCGTCGTCACTGCCAAATTGTTTTGAATTATCTGTGGTGCTTTCTTGCTTTCTTTCGTAAATCATTAAGATTTGTTATGGCTAAATTGAAGGAGGAAATGAAGACTGAATGTTTGAAGTTAAAGGAGGAGGTGCAGCAGGAACTTAAGATGTTCCGTGACTCTGTGGTAAGGGATTTCAGGAATGAAATTCGAGACATGAAAACAGAACAAAGGAACATGACTAAAAGCATTGACTACGCTCACGACAGTATTGAGGAGTTGAAGAAAAAATTAGAAGAAGCTGTCGCTGAAAGTGCTCGCCTTAAAAGTGATAATGCTTCTCTACGCCTAGAAAACGCGTCCTTGAAAACCTCTGTATTTGAATTGGAGCATCGATTGACCGGCTGTGAACAGTACTCTAGGAATGTCAATATAGAAATACAAGGCGTTGTGAAAAGGGAGACTGAATCGGTCAGTGACTTACTTTGTACGCTAGGCACGATTATCGGAGAGCCGCTTAGCAAGGATGACATAGAGGCGTGTCACCGTGTGCCGAGTAGAACGGAAAACAAGAGCAACATCGTTGTTCAATTTAAGTCCCGCGTCAAACGGGACAGGGTGCTAAAGAAGGCAAAAAAAGCGCGCCTTACAAATGCTGATTTGGGCATTGGCAACTCAACTTCCTTTTCACCGCCTGTGTATGTGAATGAACATCTCTGCCCGACGTTGAAAAAACTGCTCGCGACCGCTGTAAAAAAGAAGTACGAAATGAAATGGAAATCTGTATGGTCTTACAACGGGAAGATATACGCTAAACAGACTGACGAAACACCTGCTGTACACATACCCAGCGAGCGTGATATCGACAGGATTTTTGGAGGGCAAAATAGTTCTGTGTCTGCATAATGTCAGTTGATGTGCTTGCTTGAAACTTTGAAATAGCATTTATTCGCTATGGATTACCTAGAGCTTGCTTTTCCTCGCGATATCTGCTTACACAATCAAACAGGCAACTCAGTTCTGCATATTAACACGAGGTCACTTAACCATAAAAGGGACGACGTTGCACTCTTTTTAGAGCAATTCCAATTAAAATTTGACCTCATTATGATGACTGAAACTTGGGGTACAAATGATGAACCAACTTTTACTCTGGATGGCTACAATACATTCTATCTTAATCGGACGCATAAGCGAGGGGGAGGGGTTGCTTTGCTTGTTACGACAAAAAAGAGTTGCCACATCGTCCCTGAATTCAGTAAGATAACAGATGAATATGAAATACTTACAGTCCAGTTTAAAGATGAGCTTATCTCGGTAATCTACCGACCGCCAAATGGAAGCATGGCAAGTTTCATGCAATTTTACGAGAACTTCTTGGAGTATGCTTGTTGTAATAATTTCCTCCTTATTTCTGCAGGAGATTTTAATATTAACCTACTGGAGGAAAACTGTGTCACCCGCGAGCTAAATAACCTTTTGCTCTCGAGTGGTTTTAAAAATCTAATTAATACGCCAACACGAATTACATGCTCCACTTCATCAGCACTGGATCTTGTCATTACCAATATTGACACAGTAATTTATAGCGCAGGCACAATAACATCTGATATTAGTGACCACTGTCCCGTGTTTATGAGCTATTTTTGCAAACCTCTTGATAAAGGGACGCGGCGGGTGCTGCCTACCATACAGCATATCACATCTCGAAGTCTTGAAGCTTTTACGCTCGATATATCCAAACAAAACTGGTCATCTGTATTTAAGGAGAAAAATGCCGATAACGCATATGATGCATTCATCCAAACTTTTCGACGCATTTACGCAAAACATTTTCCATTCAAAACATTAAAATCTGCAAGAAAGGCTAGGAAACCCTGGGTCACTCGCGAGCATTTGAGTATGATAAAGCGTAAAAACATCTGCTATCACACTTTTCTACGTACGCGCTCTGCTGAAACTTTGAAAGAATTTAAAAAGCTTCGCAATAGATTAAACGCTGAACTTCAACGTGCCAAGAAAGCCTACTATCAGCGTATCTTTGTACATGCCAATCGGCAACGTTCAAGTGCTACGTGGAAGCTAATTAATACCATACTCGGTCGTGATAATAAAAATGCTTTGCCTGAGTCTATAACCTTCGGGGGTAAAGATTTTAGAGGTGCAGCACTCGCAGATCATTTTAATAACTACTTCATAAATGCAGTAGCGTTGTGCAATGATAACGCGGATTTTGTCGCCGGATGCAGTAACGTGAGCCAAAGTATCTTTCTTGACCCAACAAACGAAAGTGAAGTATGCGAAATCTTCAAGCATCTAAATAGTACTAAATCTCTTGATGCCGATGACCTGCAGATCACACCAATAAAACACGTTTTATATTTACTTAGTAGTGTACTAACCTATATATATAACTTAGTTCTTGAACATGGTGTTTTTCCAGAAGCCATGAAGAAAGCTCGTGTATCAGTCATTTTTAAGGGTGGTGACCGCAGCAGTGAAAGTAACTACAGGCCTATATCGGTCCTTCCTGTCTTCTCTAAATGTTTAGAAAAAATTATTCATGTCCGCATAACGAATTTTTTTAATAAACACAATGTGTTAACAGATGCGCAGTTTGGCTTTATAAGCGGCAAGTCCACTGAAACTGCATTGTTGACATTAAAGGAAGCTATACTTCATAACTTTGAACAAAATAAATTCACACTCAGCATATTTCTAGATTTCAGTAAGGCATTTGACTCGCTTCATCATAATATATTGTTAGACAAATTAGAATCAAATGGCATTCGGGGTGTTGCCAAATCTTTAATTCGATCATATCTTAGCAATAGGTGCCAAAGTGTTTACATTAATGAAAATAGCTCGTCATTCTTGCCCCTCACTCGTGGTGTGCCGCAAGGCAGTATACTTGGTCCGCTGATGTTCAATGTTTACATTAATGACATTGTTCAACTGGACACAACAGTTAAATACGTCATATATGCGGACGATTCAACAATAATCCTTGATGGCGTTAACTTAGATGACATTGTAAGCAAAGCAAATGATATACTTTCAAGAATTTCGTCATGGTCCAGAATGAACCAGCTTAAAATTAATCCAAATAAAACCAAAGCCATTGTTTTTCGTGCCAAAAATAAAGTACTCGCTACCCATCAACCTTTAGTTCTTGAATCAGTGCCGATTGATATTGTTGATAGCTACAAAATACTCGGAGTTTATTTTTCTTCCAATCTAGGCTGGGATACACATGTAAATTTTGTTTGTAAAAAGCTTTCTTCGGTAACAGGAGTGATGTCTCGTTGCCGGAACATTTTGCCGCTCAAAGTGAAACTTCAGATATATTATGCGCTATTTAATTCACATCTAATGTATTGCAGCCTTGTATGGGCCACGACAAGCAAAGCAAACATCAATAAAGTCATTACTTTGCAAAAAAAAATAGTCCGCCAGATTGGAAATATTGAACCGTTCGGAACGACGCGTGGAGCTTTCCAAGAATTTAATATAATACGAGCTGACAACCTTTACACATTTCGCTTATTGCACACACTTTATTTCTCGAATAAGGAGTTCTCCAACTTCATTAGATTACTGTCATGCCTACAGCGTCGTGTCATTACGTTTCCTACAAGAAATACAGATATTTGGTTCGTACCGCGTTTCCGCACTACATATAGACACCAAGCCTTGGCCTACAACGTTCCCACAACACTTAACACGCACGAAAGTACAATCTCCTGCAACAAAAAACAACTACACTCACATTTCTGCTCTCTGGCTCCATAGGAACATTCCTAGTCCAGTCCAGTGTAAATAAATTGTATCATGTTATATCTCGTTATCTTGCGTTGTATTAGCGATATGAATGTATGTGTTTTCACATAAATGTATATATGTTTCTTTTTAGGTTGATAAGTGTCAATGTATACGATTTGTCTGTGCATGGTGTATTTTGCTTATTGAAAACCCTTTTTTACACATTTTATAACAGGTATTGTAAAATAATCAGTTAAAAAATCATTTTTGAATTGTGTATTGTTCATATTTTTTTTTTATTGTACTTGCATGTTATGTACTTGTAATCATTTCCGCACTACTGCCATGTGTATATTCAGGTCACCAGGGCCTTTGTCAAGCCGTTTCTCACGGCTTTTAGCCTTGGCGACCTTCCAGTTTGGTCTGGTAAATAAATAAAGAAATTGAATTGAAAATTGAGTGTTGAAAAGTCTTGATGGAATGCCTTGACATATATCGTAGTGTGTCAGGAGAGCGACCCTGACAATTATTATTTGCTATTTTGTTTCTTTTTGAGGAAATACATGCAAATGAGCAGAAAGCTAGAGTCAGTAACCATGGCTGCACTGACAATAGCTTCAGCAAGCAGCTGCCACCTCCTTAATTCATGGAGAGGGGGGGGGGCAGCTGCCTTGGATTACAGTTTCGTCTCCTGACAGTGAAGTGCTATTTGTAAAAATATAAACGGTGTATATTGTGCCCGTCATTGAGTACCGCATAGATATACTATAGATGGAGCACCAGCACTAGTGCATATAGAAGCTGAAACACAGAGCGCTTCAGCCATAAAGTATAGAATTGATAGGCAGTTCCTTGATCATTTTAATCTTCATTCCTTCTTCTCCTCTTGGCTCCATGTTACGTGAATCCGCTTTGTCGCAAGACGAAGTTCAGCAAAGGTTAAACAATTACGCTCCTCCACATTGACATTTTTGATTGATTGATTGATTGATTGATTGATTGATTGAATGATTGATTGATTGATTGATTGATTGATTGATTGATTGATTGACATTTGGGGTTTAACGTCCCAAAACCCCCATATGATTATCAGAGACACCGTAGTGGAAGTTTAGACCACCTGGGGTTCTTTAACGTGAAACCAAATCTGAGCACACGAGCCTACAACATTTCCGCCTACATTGGAAATGCAGCCTCCGCAGCCTGGATTCAATCCCACGACCTGCGGGTCAGCAGCCGAGTACCTTAGCCACTAGAGCACCGCGGCGGGGCAACACATCTACCTTTTTAGGCTCACCAACTCAAATTGGCTGACGTAGTTATTAAGAGCCCGTTCTTTTTTTCTCAACAAAATCAAAACACAACTGAGGACAAAGCAACAAGTGGGTTTGAAGCCCGCGTGCGCGTAGACGAGGTGAAACCATGTACTACCTATCACTTTCATGGTGGCTGAATGATCGCAGTGCCAGAGTTCTCTCGGTTTAATTTCGGGAAACTCTATGCGGGCATAATTTATCTTTTTCCAAACGCGACTCTTAAGAGTTTTCTTGATGGAACCGAAAACAATATTGTATATTTTACAAATATATATACCGAGGCCTGCAGGTTGTAGTTCTCAAGGACGTGAATCTTGATATACACTGTTCAGACCACAAGGATCGCAGTTGCCTCCTGAAATAGTTTATTTCCGAAATCCAGTAAGTCAACTGAAATGTGTAACGAGCACTTTGGCTGCTTTAATTGATCAAGATTTGACAAATTTTGAATCTGCAATTGAAAGTCTAGTGTACAGCCTGTTTCTTTAACATCATTTGCCAGTGTGCACATCGTGCGGTATTCAGGATCCCAAATATACAGTACACACAAGGCTTTCAACAAAATAATAAGAATTTCAGAGACAAGTTCACTGAGGTCGATTGCGAACAAACTTACAACGACAGCATACATAATTAGCTGTTCAATCAGCTTAATTACCAGTGTGCTTGCCAAATCTAGCACTACGTATACACGGCTAAACGTTTCGTTTTCCGACAGACTGAGATAGAAAGAGCGCCTGCGCAGCGAGCACGCAAAACTTGGATTTCCGCAAAAAGCGTGCATATTCGTTCTTCTATCTTTACTAAAGGCAAGGAAAGCTAAGCTCATAGTCTTATGGTATCAAACGTTAGTTAAAAGTCCCCAATTGCTAAGAGCACATCAAGAACGCCGTCGTCTTTCTTCGATGGCAAATAAGAGCGCTGACACCAAAAGCGGATAGTAAAGCATGAAAGCGATCGCACCGATAATGCATCGTGAAGGTGCTCCTCGTGTAGGTTGAGTCACTTCACTGCTGTCCAAAGCAACAGGTCACACAAGAAGCCGCGCTCCACACGATTCACAGCACAGTGTCCACCAGGGTGGTCACGTTACTGTAGTTGAATTCAGTTTTTCGAAAGCGACGCCTGCGATTGGGTTCACATATTAATGAGCCCATCACTCATCGTATGTCTTGTTGCTACCAGTGAACATTGTCGTATGCTAGCTTAGCGATATTTCGGTTGGATCCTGGATTGCAGAGGGTGAGTTTAACATAAAACTCATGAATAGTTTACTCGTCAGTGGCAGATTGCGCGACTCAGCCGCGGTTGACGACGTCGGATATAGTGTGACAACTTTATAATTTATCAATCACACCGAACATTTCTAATCGTGAGTGATTTAGATCGGCGCCGTTCTCTATAAAATGTACCCGGAGTTACAAAGACGCAGAAACTAGCGTTTTATTGTAAGGTTCTGAGATTACACAAAAACAAGTAATTTGGTGGCTTTGACAGGAGGCAGCTTTTTAGCTGCAGTCAAAAAACTGCCTACACTGTATATCAAGCAACGTTTTTCGTGCAGTTTTTGCCTCTGCTTGTACCTCTTCCGTGCGATATCGTCGAGCCCTTAATACAGTCGCTAGACATCACTTTAAACACATCTCAAGGAAGGTGCCAGAAATAATAAAGCAACCAGCTCAAACGTCCCAGGCAAACACTACCGGGGCACTTTGAAGGCGGTTACCAGAGATGCCGCACCAGAAGTCTTTTTTGGAAGGTCGCTCGGTGCAAGCCAGTTTGTTTAGAAACACCGAAAGCGTCTATACTCAGGTTACTATTTTAAGCTTATATTTCGAAGGATAGCGATCAAAATTTCAAAGAATTAAAGTACTATTGCTATAACTCATAGAGGTAAAATAAAAGCCAAGCATACTGTTCAGGTAAGCACACATCGTTTCGCAACAAAGCTGCATCCATGATATGAAGCACACATTTCAGTTCACAAGCAGCTGTTGGTTCAAGATAGGGACATACGAAACAGGAATACACAGGGCAATGATGCACTGCTTCTTTCTCTCTGTGTTTCGCGCGCCCCTTATCGTGAACGCCGACTCGCCCAACTTAGGGTGCGAAGGAGGAGGGGAGGACCATTCAGCCATTTTCAATTAAGGAAAGCTCACTCAGCAAAAAGATTCTCTTACGACCAAGAATGAAATACAGGAAAACCACCAACCTCTCGCCGTATGTACAGAGCCAAGTCTTACCCTTACAAAAATTCTTATTGATAAAACAAAGAGAACTTACTCAGCTATGAAAACAGATGGGATCGAAAATACATGACGGTTCAATTAAAATAACCGTTGAGGAAATTGTTGACCAGTATTGAAAATCCGCCATTACTTTCGATTGAAAGCCATCAATGAACTCGATATAGATTTATCATTGAGAGAAAATGAAATGGCAATAGAAAATACGTTGTGGATCAAATGAAATATCACAAAGGCAATTGTTGACAAGCATTGAAAATTGGCCCACCACTTTCAATTGAAAGCAATCAATGGTTCTTCATTGCGGAGAAGAAATCATTATGTTGCGCACTCGAAAGCAGTTTCTTGCCAATGATGCAGTAGATATTATGGCCCTATAAAATTATAAAACAATTGGTATCACAAACACCTACATCTGCACACCACCGTAGCACTGGAATTGAACTCCGGACCTCCTGCACGGGCAGCAGATGTGTTACCCAGTGCATCTCAGCGCCACCGCTGATTGATTGATTTGTGGGGTTTAACGTCCCAAAACCAGCATATGATTATGAGAGACGCCGTAGTGGAGGGCTCCGGAAATTTTGACCACCTGGGGTTCTTTAACGTGCACCCAAATCTGAGTACATGGGCCTACAACATTTCCGCCTCCATCGGAAATGCAGCCGAGTACCTTAGCCACTAGACCACCGTGGCGGTGCTCAGCGCCACCGCGTGAAGGCGAGACTTTTTGTGGGGATATATATATATATATATATATATATATATATATATATATATATATATATATATATATATATATATATATATATATATATACACCAAGTGGCTTTTTGTAAACCGTCGGCGGAACTTCAACTTTCTTTGTTTATTTGCGCATGCATTTGATTAGCGAATAGTTTGTAAGGCTTCGTGAACTAGAGGCAACAACGGTCACCGCTTTCAGCTCCGACTTTGGTTCGTGATGCGCCGTTCTGCAAGAACGATTAACGTGTATTCGTGCGTCGTTTTAGTGCTTCCCCCTGAACCACGGGTGTTTCGCTCACGAAAATTCGCGGATACTAGCGTGACGAGGCTGTTTTCGGCTGTCGAAACCTACGTATTTTTCTCGCGCGTGCGTGTGCTGCAAGCAATTTCGCTTATTTGTGTCGCGAGGTACACGCATGTCAGTGACAGCAGCCTAATCTCAGCTGTTTGAAGACAATGCACTTTCGCACGTTAACGTTCCATGGGTATTGTAGCGTGCCTGCTATAACGTTCGCATTTCGTACGCGCGAACTTCCGCGAGCTGCACGCTGAGGCAGCAGCGCCTTTTTAGGATTTCGACGCTTACTTATTTCCGCAATTAGGATTTATGTGCATTATTTCGCAATATACAGTGGTTTTGACTCATTTTCAGTCTTTAAATAATCTTATTTGTTGAGAGTGGCTACTCATACCTTTATTCAGCATCATACCGCTGTTCAAGTGAATCCCGAAAAGCGCACCAAGCTTAAGTATGACGTGCACAAATTAGTGGCAGACAGGTAGGTCTCCTTCTAAAGAAATAATGCTTCTGCACATCTCTTTCGCGAACGTCCGCATGCAGATGGTGTGAAGAAAAGGTGCAAAACGAACCTAGAAATCTGTATTGTTACTGCATTCAGTTGCTCTTTAAAAAATGGGTATTTTTATAGCTGGTACATTATGTCCACAGCAGTACACTGGTTGTCTTGGTCGTGGTTCACTGTTACAAATCCATGCTGAAATATGAGAACTGTACCTAATATTCAAATTTGTGAGCAAATGTCGGTGACATACGCTCTCCTGCTGACTTCTGCACCTGATTTTTGACATCTGTACTTGATGTTCATCATCACATTACGCAACCATTATTCAAAAATCAACCAACCGATTTTCAATTTTGATCTTTCTCTGTATCGCTGCTTTCCGTTCGTTTCTTTTTTTCCATGCTTTCCTAAAATAATCAGTTCAGTTTGTTTTGTAGAACAAGAGCACCAACATATAGGCGAGTGTTTCAGTACTGTCACGCATGCACTATAGAGCGGCCGCACCGCGAACACGAAACTTCTCAGCTTCCACGGTTCTCGCCTCGGTTTTATTTTTTTCCTTCTCCCTCCTCCTTATTTAGCTTCTGCTCTTCCATCTCTTGAGAAGAGATCTTCTTGCTTCCCAGAGATGAAGGAGGTGCGTGTCAACGGCTAATGGGTCCTCATTCAGCTTTATTCTTTTGTTGTGTTGGTCCGCAATGTCGAAGACCTTCCTCACCCAATCGTCTACGTCATCGATGGTGGTCTCAACATTTAGAACACCTCGGAATGAACCCCACTGTTATTTAGGCCGTGCCAATCCTCATGGGCTTGCGAGTATGAGCTACGGTTAATTGTATGATGTGGTGGTCGCTTCCCAGGGTTCCTGGGAGACAGCTCCACTCCGCTGAACGCACATTTAACGTGAGCGTGAGATGGGGGTTTGTGTCTCTGGCGACACTATTCCCTACTCTTGCTGTCTGGAGTGGATCATTCCACAAGGACAATCTGTGCTGCTTAGCCGTGTCGTGCACTAGGTCACCTTTCTTTGTTGTGTTATGGTAGCCCCAAGCCATGTGAGGGGCATTAAAGTTTCCCATTATAACAACTTGATGGCCATCAGCGCGTTTCTTCAGTTCTCGAACCAGAAGGTCAAATTCTGGCAGTTGATCTTTTGGGGGCTGTACACGCTCACATCAATGAGTCTGTTTAGCGATTTTCTTTCCGGTATTACTTCCACCACAATGTGCTCGAGAAGTGTGTTTACTGGTTCTAATTCCTGTACCGTGAGAGTCTTTCTTGTAAGGATGGCTGTACGCTTTGTTTAGACGTGGGCGTTGTACCCTTCTAGCCGCACTTAATGTGTCTTTCGCCCTGCTCACTGAACAAGCGCAGGAACATGCAGAGAGGTTAGGAAGACAGAACTGGTCTGCATTTTGCGACGCACTACAGGGAGCTTTAAGCACATAGAAAACGTGAGACATTCTGTGTGCTCTTCTCGACAACAGCCCAACAAGGACGACGCAGCGACAAAATATTTGCTGGCTGATACACAACTATGCTGGATCAGAGGAGGACCTCCTTCTAGAGCTCCAGAAGAAGCTGTCTGGAGACGCACCCATAACCACGACGGCACACGACAAAGCCTACAACGGAAAACTGAACCCCGAACTTGATGAACCATTTACGTTGACAGAACTAGGTGCAGCACTAGCTACACCCACTAAAAACACCAGCTCAGGGAAGCATCGCATTATGAACAAGCATCTCCGCAACCTTCCGCAGCAGGCCACCGATGCCCTACTCCAGTATCTCAATGCTTGCTGGGAGAGGGGTGAGATACTGGCTACCTGGAAACATTCAGAGATTACTATGATCCCGAAACCCAACAAGCCCCTCAGCATCGAGAACCTGCGCCCCATTTACCTTACCTCGTGTGTAGGGAAACTATTTGTGCACAAGGTACACAACAGGATAATGCCGTACCTCGAAGACAAGAAATATTTTCCGAACACAATGTTCGGATTGAGGCCACACCTATCAACGCAAGACATATTCTTTTTGCTCAAGGAAGACCTCATCGATCACCTCAGCACCAGAAGCAAATCTTCAATCGTAGCGATTGATATAAAGGGGCCTTTCGACCACGTCAGCCACGACGCAATCCTCTACAATCTTGAACATCTGGACTGTGGACCTTAGTTATACAACTACGTTAGAAATTTCCTCAAGCATCGCACGGCCACAGTGGAAATTTACAACCTTCGCAGCGACACTTTCTGACTGCCGAACAGAGGTGCACCACAGGGTTCGGTCATTTCGCCATTGCTTTTCAACTTTGCATTGATCAGGTTACCCAGCCTCCTCGATGCTATACAAGACGTGTGACATGCCTTTTATGTGGACGACATTACGTTATGGACAAGGGCCTCAAATACCGGAATGCAAGAAATGTGCTTACAAGAAGCAGTACATATCATCGAGAGGTACTTGAAAAAATGTGGCCTCGAATGTGCTCTCGAAAAGTCGGAACACCTCATCCTGAAGTGTAGAACGAGAGGCCAGCCTGCCGCCTACATTGAACATGATCCCAGCGTCACCTTCAAAGGAAAGCCCATCAAGACAGTGGAAACATTACGAGTACTGGGGCTCCACATTCACAAATATGGGTCAGGTGCGGCCACACTCCCTCGACTACAGCGCACGCTATCTCAATTCACGCATCTTGTCAGGCGAATCACAAACCGTAGAAGCGGCCTTAAAGAGCAAGACACACTGTGCGTTGTGCAAGCTCTCCTCGGCAGTCGAATAACCTATGGCACTCCTTACCTCGCCCTGAAGAACGCAGAGGTAGAGAAGCTGAACATCATGATTCGTAAGGCCACCAAAATTGCTTTAGGGCTCCCATTCACGGCTTCCACTGTGAAACTACTGAAAATGGGTGTGCAAAATACCTGGCAGGAACTAGCCGAAGCCCAAGGGGCTAGCCAGCTAGAATGACTAAAGCTGTTGCCCACTAGAAGATCAGTGCTACAACGGCAGAACTATAGCGGAACCTTTATAGGCGACACAGAGGCGGTCCGAAAAGAACGGATTCCGCCAAACGTCCGCGAATCTTTCTGTTTCGCACGAATCCCCCGCAATATGCACCCCATACATCACAAGGAAATAAGGCAGGCACGAGTGAATGCTCTACGACGAAATCACAGCCAAGATCCAAACGCCAGATATACAGACGCAGCCAAGTATCCTGGTAGAGCCGCCTACGCTTTGAGCGTCGTTGATACTCGTGGTGTAGAGCTCGCATCTTCCACAATACGCACCCGAAGCCCAGAAACTGCAGAAGAGGCGGCAATTGCCCCAGCTACCACAACGGGCTTGGATGCAGCTGTGGTATTTACAGACTCTCAAGCAGCCATGCGAAACTACAGCAAAGGTCGTGTGTCTACCCATGCAATTCAGACATTGAAGCACCGAAGCACTCCGATGCCGTTCACCTGTGTGACATGGGTTCCAGGGCACGAAGGGCTGGAAGGAAACGAGGCGGCTCATGCCGCGGCCCACGATCACGCCTACCGGGCTACCCCTTCCTGCTTTCTAGACGCCAGTACTGTGTCCGCGAAGGCTGAGTCTGTACCTAAGACTTACTCTGCAATAGTGCAACACCATAGGCTGGCAACACCATAGAGAGTATCCACCACCACACTCGAAGCTCAACAAAGAGGACAGCACCATGCTGATAAGACTGCAGAGCAACACGTACACACATGGCATACTAATGCACCGATTGTACCCAACATTACACGAATATGTCTTCCCAATTTGCGCCGTACCTGACACGTTGGTCCACCTGATCCTCGAGTGTCCATGCAATTGAAATACAGATCTATCGCCTCCGTCGAACACCTGTGACGCTGGTAAAGAAAACGAACACCTTCTCGAAATGTGGGAGGCCAATCTTGTCTTGGAGGACCTGGTCCAACAACGACGTCTCGTCGCCAGGGCCAAGGAGGCAGCGAAGGCCGGAGGGTTCCTGGAAGGAGGAGACCTCCCACCTAAGGTGAACGCGGAACCTACACCGCTACACTGTTTCGAAAATAAACGTTTATTCCTCCTCCATCTCGTCTTTCCTCCTTCACGCGCGTGCACTGGAGAACATGAGCAAACGCGCGTCTCAATTTTTTATGAAATATTTCTTTCGAAATATTTCGTCCATGGTTTTTTGATAGAAATTAGACAATAAGAAATTATTGAAATACGCTTAACAGAAATAATGTTTACGAAATATTTCGCCAAATTTTGATAGAAATGATACAGTAAAATTTTTATGGCTAAGTGCTCAACTGAAATGTGGTTCACGAAATACTTCCTCAATGGTATTTTAATAAAAATGAGTCAATGACATTTTATGGCAAAATGCTGAACATAAATATTGTCGACGAAGTATTGAACCAAGTCAATGAGTATTGCGGAACCATTCATGATCAGTAGAGTCGATCATTCGATTACAGTCCGACAATGAAAAATCAACAATCAATTTCATAAGGGTACGCGTCTGCACGTTGATGCAGGTATGGAAGAACAACGCACAGTTTGGGGAACTGACGGCAGAAGAGGTCCGTACCATCCTCAAAGACGACCGGCTATACGCCCCGAGCGAGGTGGAGGACACCTTCAGTGCCCTCCTGAAGTGGATCTCTGCAAACAAGGCTGCGAGGAAGGGCTACCTCGCCAAGTTCCTGCCTCTACTGCGCCTCGGACATTGCAGTGTCTCGTGAGTACCCAGTCTTGCGTCAACGTATGCCATCGACTGCAGTAATGATAGCTCGCCGTCTACTCACATTGTAAAAGTCCAGCTTTGGTTGTATGTGTAAACTCCTGTGTTTTCATTCCTTGTGTGTGAGCGACGTAGCTGTAGTTGTTGGATGTTCACGCTCGCATTAGTCATACCGCGGCGAGCATTGCGTTGTCGGTTGCTTCCAGCTGAGCTGCGGACATTATCAAAAGTTCGCTGCCTGCAATTCACGCATCGGGAAGGTTGCATTCTCCCGTCTGTGCATGTTCAGCAAACTTTCACATCGTCATGATGGTTTCGGGTTTGTTCTGCTTTTCTCACTTTATTAAAATGGTGTTTATTCGAGCTGCTGAATCGAACTGGCTCCTAATAAATTCAGAGATGCACGGTTTTTTTTCACGCGAACCACTTGTATGCGTGTTACGCTCCGTAGAGTCCTTCGAGTGCGCGTTTACGCGTGTGCTATTTGCGCGAGCTCATCGCGCACGCGATATGAAATCGCGTCTGACGTTCGGCAGCTCTCATACTGAGCCGCGTTCGCTCAGCAGCCCTTACATATTCACTTTTACGGCTGATATCATAAAATGGAAGTGCAAGCATAACGCGAGAATAAAAAAAACAGAAAAAAGCCGCCCACCGCGTCCCTCGGGGGGAGCTCGAGTAAATGCATCATAGATTACTCTTACTTATTTAATGACGAACGGTTGCCAGTGAACGGTTGTGCAACGACCAGATGCTGCCTTAATCCGCCTTGCGAGGCGAGAGAGGACGGGGGGAGCGACAGTTGGCACGAGACGCGAGCAAGGGTAGTGGGTGTGTCGAAGACGCCACTGCCGCCGTATTTGCGAGTAGGTGCAACTATACAATGCTCCGCATTTAAAACCCGAGGGTAGCAGTTGAACTTGCTTCACAACAGTTAAAGCTAAGTGAACTGCTTCGCATCTAAGGGTGATGATTGAGTGATACGAAGGACATCACTCTAACCTTATCGGTCGGGCTGTGTTATCTTTGTTTCTTTTGGCATGCTGCAAAAGGTCGTTTACCACGCGCAGTACGCGTACATATGTATATATATTATATATATATATATATATATATATATATATATATATATATATATATATATATATATATATATATATATATCATCAGCCTGCAGGACAAAGGCATCTCCCATGTTCCGCCAGTTAACCCGGTTAACCCGGTCCTGTGCTTGCAGCTGCCAATTTATGGCCGCAAACTTCTTAATCTCATCTGCCCACCTAAACTTCTGTCTCCCCCTAACCCGCTTGCCTTCTCTGGGAATCCAGTTAGTTACCCTTAATGACCAGCGGTTATCCTGTCTACGCGCTACATGCCCGGCCCATGTCCATTTCTTCATACATATATATATATATATATATATATATATATATATATATAGGCGAGAGATAAATCCAATGGTTCCGGTAGGA
Source organism: Rhipicephalus microplus (assembly GCF_043290135.1). Taxonomy (NCBI): domain Eukaryota; kingdom Metazoa; phylum Arthropoda; class Arachnida; order Ixodida; family Ixodidae; genus Rhipicephalus; species Rhipicephalus microplus. The sequence continues at coordinate 121,368,194 of NC_134707.1, forward strand.
AATGCAGTCGAAAAAAGGAAGACGACAAACGTACGAAACGCAGTTTTTACTAACGTTTCGGCAGGTGGGCCTGCCTTCGTCGGAGTAAAAAGGCGAAGGCAGGCCCACCTGCCGAAACGTTAGTAAAAACTGCGTTTCGTACGTTTGTCGTCTTCCTTTTTTCGACTGTATATATATATATATATATATATATATATATATATATATATTGCATGCATGCACTTTGAACAGGGGCGTACCAGCTCTTTCGTGAGTGGAGATGCTAACCTGCCACACTCGCCAGCCGATATATATGTATATATTAAAAGAAAGACAACTTCTTCAACGCGCTTGCACTTTCATGTGATTTTTATACACACAGCACTTGTTCAATAGCGTAAAAAGATGACAGTCAGTTTGAGCAGGATGCACTGGGACAAGTACATGTTTGTCATGCTGATGCATGTAATATTAATACGCGCGACGCTTCTTATGCTTCCTTCACAACTTTCCACATAAATACAATTATGCGGATGGCGGCCTCCACAACAGAGAATATTTTATCTTTAAATGAAAATATTAACGACTAGAAACCGCTCACGAAAATTCAGTTTTTAAATGTGAAGCACTCCTTGATAGACCAATGGTTTATTTTAGCTTCCCACTGAGCTCGAGTCCACTGCTTTATTCGTCGCCGCTTTGCAAGCTGCCTACATCGCTTCAATTCGCCATAAGCAAGGCTGATCAGATTTATTGATGATTAAAGTGGAAACCTTTCTTGGCGCTTCCAGTGCTGCAAACTAAAATATTTAGAAAGATTAGTTGCAATTTTGTGCTCACAGCAGCTTCGACGAGCGGCGGTAATGGTAATACCTTTTGATGAACGAAGACGAATTTCCTGAAGCAGCAAACGCTTTGACCAGTCCGTAAAAAGTTTCTTCATTCCCATCTATAACCGCATCAGCCAGTCGCACTAGAAAAATAATTGCCAGATTCCACGTACACTGGGAATCCATGATATGCGAAGCGCGAATTAGAAATGTTGATATGTCACTTTGTTACGAGGTGGAGCTAAAGGATGCCGTACATCACTTTCGTGTCATGATTATCATGTTTGGATGTGTCGCTTACCTTCGTCATCTGTTCACGTCAGGTGATACCAAATTTAGTATGTGTGTAGATAGTGAAACGGCCGCCGCGAGAACGCTATGAGCGTGATATGTTATCATGTCCTTACATGACACGCGTCTCAGGATTGTGTTTGCCGCAATCGTACAATCCGTCATCTCTTGGCGTCACGTAATACCAAATGTGGCATATGTCAAGCTAGCGAAATAGCCACGAGCGCATCATCAGTGTGGCATGTAGTCATGTTGTAACATGACACGCATGTCTTGATTATCATGTTTGCATGTGTCATTCACCTATGTCGTCCGTTCCCGTCGCGTAATACCGAGTTTGCTACATGTGAAGGTAGCTAGACGGCCCCGAGTGCATCATGAGCATAGCATGTAGTCATGTTGTTACATGACACGCATCTCATTTTTATCATGTTTGCACCACCATCATAACTTCGTCATCCATTCAGATCTCGTAATACCGAATTTCGTTTAAGTAGCTAGCGAAACGGCCACCGGCGCATCGTGATCGTGGCATGTAGTCAAGTTGTTACATAACACGCATGTCATGATTTTCACGTTAGGGTCTTTCGCTTGTGTTCGCCATGCAATCATGCGAAACTATACCAGTTTTGCAATAAGCCATGTGAACGAAACCACCATAAGAGCTGCAGGACCATGAAATGTAAGTCATGACATTCATGATATAAATATCATGCTTTTCATGTTATGACTAGTCAAGTAAGTTCTTCATGCAGTCATGTTATGCCATACCAAGTTTGGTATTAATAACCTTATCGAAACGGCCAGGAGAGCTAAAAGTCGTAGGCGGCTAAATAGATAGATAGGAAGATAGATAGATAGATAGATAGATAGATAGATAGATAGATAGATAGATAGATAGATAGATAGATAGATAGATAGATAGATAGATAGATAGATAGATAGATAGATAGATAGATAGATAGATAGATAGATAGATAGATAGATAGATAGATAGATAGATAGATAGATAGATAGATAGATAGATAGATAGATAGATAGATAGATAGATAGATAGATAGATAGATAGATAGATAGATAGATAGATAGATAGATAGATAGATAGATAGATAGATAGATAGATAGATAGATAGATAGATAGATAGATAGATAGATAGATAGATAGATAGATAGATAGATAGATAGATAGATAGATAGATGACATGGGCACCCTTCCTCTTCATAGAAAGATGCCAGAGTCATATTTATACCTGAGGCGGAATTGTTTTAGGCCCGTGTGCTCAGATTTGGGGGCGCGATAAAGAACCCCAGGTGGTCGAAATTTCCGGAGTCCTCCGCTGCGGCGTCTCTCATAATGACATGGTGGTTTTGGGACGTTAAACCTCACATATCAATCAATTATCAACTTTATGCCTAAACTGAACCACGCCCCCTTCGTAGAAAATCTGAGGCTCGTTTCCTTAACATCGTGTCTCGGAAAGACTATGGAGCATGTTCTGCTTGCACGCCTCCAGAGACACGTGGAGGATATTGGACTACTGCCTCCAGAAATGATTGGCTTTAGGGCCTCACTTTTGGTGCAAGATGCGATGCTTCGCCTTCAACACGACATCATAACTCCTAACCAGAGTGAGGATACTCAGGCGATCCTTGTTCTGGACATACATGGAGCATTCAATAACGTAGCCCACTCAGCTATATATGCTGGCATCAACCGCATTTCTTGTGGCCCTAAAATGTACTCTTATATCAGAGGCTTCCTTACAAACCGCACAGCTACATTAACGTTAGGTCCAGAACATTCCTCACCCTATACACTAGGCAGCTTCGGAACGCCTCAAGGGTCAGTGCTCTCTTTAATCATATTTAACCTGGCTATGCTACCAATACCCAACGCTCTTCAACGTATCCCTGACTTGAACTTCTTCATCTATGCCGATGATATCACCTTATGGGTGAAATCAGGTGGACACATTCAAGACACCCTGCAAACAGCTGTAGATATAATAGCAGCACTAACATGATGATTTTCTATTGCACACCGAGTAAACCAGAGTTACTCCTTCTACCAACTCATCGTCGGAAAAAACACGTTCCAATGATCGAACTTCACATAAATGGGTGCCTCACTCCTAGAGTATCACGCATTCGTGTGCTAGGTTTATTTATCCAAAACAACCGACTTAATACGCACACACTCGAAGCTTTGCGCAATACTGTTGAAACCACCCTAAGAATAGTAGGAAGAATCTCAGGGAACAATGGAGGGCTCCGCGAGTCAGAGCTACTTCGTGTAACACAAGCGTTTGTGATTAGTGAAATCACTTATACTCTCCCTTACATTCACCTTAAGTTAGCAGAGTCGGAATTGGTCAACATCCTCTTCCATATAGTTTACAAATACGCACAAGGCATTGCACACAATACCTCTCACGCATGACTCCACCAGACAGGAGTCATAAATATCCGATGTAAAATCAATGAAGCCCATTCAACAGCTCACTATACACATGGCTCGTGACCACTAGCGCAGGTCGCCACATTTTATCGTCTACCCGAATGAACTTCACCTGTCTCACCAACGCTAAATATAACATTCCCCATCACATACATAAACAAAAACTCATACCGCCCCTTCCTGAAAACATGCATCCAACATATCATACTAAGCGTCGAATTCAAAGAGCAAAAGATCTTCCACAAAATTGCATGTAGCCAATGGCGTGCTCTATGTCGATGCGGCAGAATACCCATCCTCCTCATACTATGCCCTCTCTGCTGTCGATTATAACAGAGAGGCGCTCACAACGGCATCCATCACTGTCGGCTCTTCGGGGGAGGCAGAGGAGGATGCCATCGCTTTAGGTCTATTCATACCCAATATCACTATGATTGTAAGCGTCTCCAAAACTTCCGAACGTAACTTCAGTGCAGGTTGCATCTCATCAACTGCCCTTTCAATTCTTAAGAAACATCCTCCCACGCAACACGTTGCCCTAATATGGACACCCGCGCATGCGGGGTTGAGTGGCAATGAGGTGGCTCATACCTGTGCTCGAGGAATGACCAGCCGAGCGCAGGCCTCTGATGACGTCTTAGACTATGCGGCCTTTTTCAGCGCGAGAGGTCGTCTTTTGACCTTCCATGATATAAGAAATCACTATCGCCTACAGCACACTATATACACAGAACACAGCGAGCTGAGTGATTGCTGCCATATTGAAAAGCGCGTGGCGCCGTCTGTTACAAGCGTGGCGAAGCAACACTCTCAACTACCAGACGAGAAGACGCTCTGCAAATCAAACGCGGAACTTCACAACTCGAGTCCGGCTGTAAGCATGTTTCGCCTAAGGCGGTTGAGCTCGGCATTTTTCGTTGTGGACAGAAATCTGTGCAATCGCAAAACACTGCACCTGCACGATTCCCGCGATGCGTTGTGAACTTCACAGGCAGTGCTCAGCAATCTCTCCCTCTTTCGCTGGTTGTTGTCGCATCAGATGACAGCGCAATGGTAACCAGACGACTTTTTTATAAGCGGACGAAGCGTGAACAGGCACGTTTTCGCATTTTAAACTCCCAGAGCCACTGTATTACATTCAAGTGAGGCGTGCCTTGGCAGTTGCAAACAAATTATGGTGTCTCTGGGAGCGAAGGTATATCGCCGAAGGCGCCTGGTGCGAGATAGTCATGCTCTTGTCTATACCCCCCGCCCGTTACACCATGGAGCTTCGTGCTACCATAGAATACTATGGCGCCAGTTACAGACGCATGCGTTTTCTACCCCATCTTTTCGCCATCTTATATACCATGCGATATACACCTCCCTTTGTGCATTTTCTGTCAACAAAGAGCTAACCTAGACCCTATCATGTGGGAGTCTATTCGAAACCCACCACTTAGATCTCTACAAATTAATAGTAAGAAGCAGTGGGAGGCTGCTATGTGCAGCTGGGCTCCCGAGGTCCAGGACCAGATCTTGGATTGGGCCAAGAGGGTAGCGGAGACCTACGTTGGGTAGGCTCCTCTGACACTCCACCGCCGCATCTTTCCCTCTTGGGATAAAGTTTTTCTCCTCCTCCTACTGAGGTTTATTCTTTGCGTTTGTCGGGTCGACGCGACAGATGTCAGGTATTCCTTAACACTCGCAGGTCAAATATGCCCATGTGTGTTCTCGTCGTTCTTGGGTAGATACAAGTATAAATCACCTGTGGCACATACCCGCATACCAGCGCCACATACCCGCCCGTGGGTATGTGCCATTGTCTGGCGGGAAGTGTTTGACGATGTACGTGACAGGATTGTGACATTATTCACGTCTTCACCAGCATGTCATATTCGTCAAACCTTCTTACCCTCCCCTGCTAAATTTGGTTCACGCCAAATTAAGGAGGTGACCACGACAGCACCCAGACGTAAGCGGCTAGATAGATAGATAGATAGATAGATAGATAGATAGATAGATAGATAGATAGATAGATAGATAGATAGATAGATAGATAGATAGATAGATAGATAGATAGATAGATAGATAGATAGATAGATAGATAGATAGATAGATAGATAGATAGATAGATAGATAGATAGATAGATAGATAGATAGATAGATAGATAGATAGATAGATAGATAGATAGATGGATGGATGGATGGATGGATGGATGGATGGATGGATGGATGGATGGATGGATGGATGGATGGATGGATGGATGGATGGATGGATGGATGGATGGATGGATGGATGGATGGATGGATGGATGGATGGACGGATGGACGGACGGACGGACGGACGGACGGATACGCTCAAAGTTGCCAAAGTTCGCTAAGAAATGCTTCGCATTTAAAACGAAAACGCCAGAGGAGCCGGAAAACCACGACCGCGCGCGTCGATGATGTTCACATTCGTTCTGACCAACCCAGCCATCACTTTCATCGATACCTTAACAATTATTTCGATCTTGCCTGCTTTTTGAGAACTAAAGTTCATACCAAATTCTAGTTATTCCCGCAAAGTAGTGAAAACAAACAGCTCGCACCTATCAAAACGTTGTTTTAGGAAATAAGCCAGCAGAAACGACACGAGCGAACGCACTGGTAGCGGCGGCGGCGCATTCAGCTGGCTGTACCGAACGCGAGACACGTTGGGGCATGCCGATTCGCTGTTGCTGCACCGTCTGATTCCAAAGAGACAGAGAAATGTCTTAATTCACAAAATCATGGAGAAGGAGAGCGTGGGAAGAACCCCTAGTCCAGGGTCCTTAGGATAACTCCAGCGACGATCCGGGCCCGCTGTATCAGAGCTCGGAGGACCTCCGGGGTCCATCGTGGAGATCATCATCCCACAGCTCCTTGTTACGTAAAGGATGAAAGAAAGCAGGTAAGGGAGGAAAGATGTTCGCAGTGCACTCGATCGAGACATGGAAGGTCGTGGGCGAGTTTCCACAGCCGGGGCAACGGTCTGCATAGCACTGCGGGTGGAATTTATGAAGTGATACTAGATTGGGAAATGTTTTAGTCTGTAGCTGGCGTAACGCTACTGCCTTCTCTCGCGAGAAAGATTGTGGTGGGGCCCTCTGAGTGCAACGGACGTTTTTGTAGTCACGAAGAATGTCTTTGTAAATGAGAGGAGGATCTCCCCACTCTACAATGGTCGCTTCGCCTTGCCGGGCCACCCGGAGGGAAATTCAGTGGGCAACAGCGTGTGCGCGTTCATTGCCCGGCAGAGAGGCATGACCAAAAGTCCAGAGTAAGTGGATGCAAAAAGTGCTGTTTGACTCAGTTAGTAGAATTTTATTGAGATTTTGGTGGGCCGCTCTTGAGATGTCATGTCCTGATAAGAAGGCCCGACATGCCTGTTGCGAGTCTGTTAATATGTAGACCTCACTGTGAACACGGATAGCGTATCGGGCTCCAAGAATTTCACCGTGAGTGGCATGTGTCCCACGCATTGTAGCCTAGTCCTGCAGGGAATCGGTGCGATCTAACACTTCCGATGTTTAACCTTCGCGAGTTTGGGCTGTTTCCGTGTAAAGAGTATCCGATTCCGGGATGTCTTCGAGCATACGGCTGCGGTATCGTACGCGGGATTCGTGTCGGCCCTTGTCATGCTGGGAGTGCATGTAACGTGGTAAGAGATGAACAGTTAGTGTTTTACGTATCGCAGGCGATAAGGGCGAGGGGTGGGTTTCAATCTCAAGCAGTGGGACGGGATATCCGAGGCGTGAGAGGAGATTGCGGCCAGTAGGGGTGAGTAGGAGGCGTTGACGCTGACTGACCTAATCTGCCTCGAGCTGCTCGCTTAGTGTGTTGTGTGTCCCCAACTTAAGAAGACGTGTGGAAGTGTAGTTCGGAACGCCATGGGCCAGCTTTGTCGCTTTGCGGATCATGGCGTCTATGTGTAGTTGTTCCAGTCGAGTCAACTGTGGAAGGGCAAGTGATATGCCAGCCGGCTGATCATGCAGGCCTCCACCAAGCGCAGCAGGTCTTCTTTGAGCCCTGATTGGCGATTTGAAACTCGCCAGATTATGGACAGTATTTGGTCGACTTGTCGAGATAAAAGGCCAGCGGTGTAGTTAGCTTTGCCATCCGCTTGAACATGTAGTCCAAGGATGCGGGCACAAGAGACATGTGGTATGGGTATGCCATCCACGTGTACAATAATTGGGGAGGAGGGCTATCGCTTCCGGAGCGAATGGCGATGAGCTCTGATTTTTGAGGAGCACATTGAAAGCCTCCTTTTTAGCGTACTTAACGACAATATGCACCGACTTTTTGCAGTCGGTCCTGGATGCCTCCATCAGAGCCCCGTGTTGACCAGATAGTGATGTCATCTGCGTAAATAGCATCGGCGACATCGGGGATCTGGTCGAGCAAGCGGGGAAGCCCTGCCAGTGCGATATTATTTATTGTAGGGGAAAGAACAGAGCCCTGTAGTGTCCCACGTCCTGTAAGGTGGATTGTACCAGACCGATGCGGTCCCATTCCCGCAGTGATCGTACGATCTCGAAGAAGTGAGCAGATGTAGTTCAAGTTCCACAATGCGATTCGGCTTGATTGTGAAGGATGAGGTCGTGTTCAACATGACCGAAGGCCCCCTTCAAATCTAAAGCAATGAGTGCTCTTGTTCGGGCGCGAGACGGAGGCCCAAGTACTTCCTCCCGTAGCTGCAACAGTACATCTTTGGCCGATAGATGAGCTCGGTATCCGAATTGAGAATGCGCGAAGAAGGATTGCTGTTCTAAGAAGGGCTGCAGACGTCACAAGAGTACATGCTACATCAGCTTGCCAATGCAGGAGGTTAGGGGTATGGGACGTAGGTTTTGAACCTGAACTGGTTTGGCCGGCTGGGGAATCAACGAAATATCGGCGTGTCATCAAGCTTGGGGAAGCGTATCTTGGCGCCAGTATTTATTGAATATACCCGTGAGGTGGGTCATATACGCCCCACTTAGCGTTGCGGAGTGTGGTGAACCGAATGTGGTGTGCTCCCGGTGCCGTGTTACGGTGTATATCTTGTAACCTGTGCTTGCTCACTTTGACGAGGACGCTCCTATCATGATCCACACTGATGCCAGCGACGTAGGTTTAGGCACTATACTCGTCCAGTGGCAAGACTCAGCCGAGCGAGTGATCGAATATGCAAGTAGGACGTTTTTCTGAGCCGAGTCCCAATATTTCACAACGGAAAAGGAATGTCCTGCTGTAGTATGGGCAGTTATGAAGTTTTGCCCATACCTCTACGGCCATCCCTTCCACGTAGTCAGTGACCACCTCTTCCTTTGCTGGCTGACCAACTTGAAGGACCCGCCTTTTCGACTAGCGCACTGGAGCTTGCGCCTACAAGAGTTCCATTTGACGGTCGTCTATAGGTCGAGACGGCAGCACTCCGATGCTGATTGCTTATCCAGGTCACCTGTAAAGCAAGATAATGTCTCCGAAAAGGATGACATGGCGTTTTTAGAAGTGGTCGACACGGTCACCATTTCGTCTAAGCAGAAAAAAGGCAGCGAGCTGCTTCGGTTTACTAATTTTCTTAACAGTCAGTCTACAAACGTGCCCTAAGTATTTACATGCAGCTTGCCATCATTCTGCTTGCGCAGTGGTGTGCTATATAAGAAGAACTTTTCCTCCAGTGGAAGTGGCCACTTGTCATCCCGACATCCATTCGCGATCAGATCCTGAGCACTGGCCGTGATGAGCCAACCTCCAGCTACCTCGAATACACGCGCACATTGGCCAGAATCCAACAGAAATAATACTGGCCGAAGCTTCCTGGCACTGTAAAGTATTACGTCTGCACGTGCCTCGATTGTCATCGACGAAAATCGCCACCTTTCAAACCAGCCAGATTGTTGCAAACAGTTCAAGTGCCCACCATGCCTTTTGCACAAGTTGGAGGACCTCCTTGGACCATTTCCAACTTCACATACTGGAAACGATTGGATAATTGTCGCTACGGACTATCTTACTTGCTACGCAGAAACAAAGGCTGTATCAAGCGGAACTGCTATAGAAGTGGCGCGATTTTTCGGTGAAGATATCGTTCTGAGGCAAGGTGCTCCTAGGATTTTAAATGGACACGGGTACCACTTTCACGGCCATGCTCCTTAAGCCAGTGCTGGAGCTCAGTGGAACAGCACATCAGAAAACTACCTTTTACCACCCACAAACCAACGGCTTAACCGGACGCCTCAACAAGACAATAGCTGATATGCTGAGTATGTACATCGACGTTCTACCATACGTGACGTTTGCCTATAATACGGCGCAACAGAAAACTACACAAAGCACGCCATTTAATCTTCTGTATGGCCTTGAAGTAAGACAATGCTTGATGCCATGTTGCTGCACGACTGCGACGATACAGACACGGATGCTCAAGCCTTCACCCGACGAGCTGAAGAGGCGCGGAAGCTAGCACGCGTGTGAATCACCCGGCAGCAGAGTTACGACTCGCAGTGTTATAACCTGCGACACCAATACGTCACTTATAAACTAGGCGGAAAGTGTGGGTCTGCAGCCCTATTCGCCGACGCGGCATTTCTGAAAGTTAACGAAGAAGTAGTTTGGTCCCTACAATGTTGTACGGTGCCTAAGTGACGTGAACAATCAGGTCATCCCTGACAGTTCCTCGCAAACTCGCCAGCAATAATTGAAAATCGTACACGCTGTGCGGATGAAGCCAGTTGCATAATACGTCGACTACATACACCACGTATTTTGTAGCGGAGCATCGGGACAATGCCCTCCTGGAGGAAGGCAAATGCCGCATTCAACCTAGAGAAAAGAGCTCGCGCAGCAAGAAAGAAAAAAGTTCTTGCCCGGTCCTCTTAAGGAGCGCCTTGCATTTAAATAAAGTGACCTCTTCTATATCCGACTTCTGCTGTGTCTGCGTCGTGACAATATTAAAACTGAGAACAATCATCAACAGAACACACGAGGATAAGTAAAAAAACAGCCCTATGCACAGGAAGTGTGAGATAAACAGACAATATAAATGCAAAGACGAAAATCTCTGGGGTCATTTGCGCTTGTTAAAGCGAGCTTCGCACCACTTATCGCAAGGTACATTGTACTTCATTGCTTTGAGATTATGTGTATGCCCAAATTCAATGCATCTAGACCTCACGCAAAGCACGTCCGAGTGCTTGCTCAAACTCCAACCGGCATGCGATGCTCGCTAGCACTTGCAAGTTGCAGCATGCTGAAATAACTGAAACATCTTTGCCTCTAGAGTATAAAGTTGGGTGTGGTAGTAAGACGTAATTATTGACGTAGCACGTAGAATAGGAGAAACAGTACAAGGAAAGGGACAAGCGCTCCCCTCTGTCTCTTCCTTTGTCCCGTGTTTCTCCTACTTTACGCGCTACGTCAATCTTTGCCTCGCCGCCGTGGTCTAGTGGCTAGGGTACTCGGCTGCTGGATTGAATCGCAGCTGCGGCGGCTGCATTTACGATGGAGGCAAAAATGTGGTAGGATTGTTCGCTCAAACTTGGGTGCACGTTAAAAAACCCCAGTTGGTGGAAATTTCTGGACCCCTTCAATATGGCGTCTCTCATACTCATATGGTGGTTTTGAGAAGTTGAACTCTACATATCAATCAGGTTAAGACCATCATCTTTTTGTAAGGTTGTGATTCACTCGCACGTTTTCCTGTGTTCCACCTTCGTCCTTAAACACTTCGGAGTGTCTTGAGCTTCAAGCGCCCACGGAGTGCAAAGTTTCGACCTGGTTCCTAGGAGTGATTTTCTCGTTGCGTATTGTCTCTTTAGTGTCTCATGCATGCCGCCGGTAGCTATCCACGAATCAATCTTTGAACACCCGGGTGCACGTGGATGGTAGCCAGGCCCAGTTTAGCCAATCACGCCAGCAATAATGAAGGCCGTTGCTAGAAATTCTTCAATCACTGTTGCTTCTGCTGTAGCTCCCGTTTTGTTTCTCCCTGCTGCTACAATAGTGTCGGTGATCACGCATTAAAGCCAGCCAACGTTGTACACGGCAACAGTGACGCCAGACATTTCGTTTAGCCGGGTAATTTGAAGTACGCCAATCCAATGCGTACCACTAAAACGTGATTTTGTTTCAAAATAAACCCTTTCTTGGAACAAAAGTAATACTACGAGGATTCCGGACCGCTATTTCAACAATCAACGTCGACTTAATATAGTTGTTATAGTGTCCCTTTAAGTACCAGATGATATTGTTGTAAAAGCCACGCCATCACTTCCTGCTTGTTGCAGAGACCTGGAAAAAGTTGCCGTCAACCGAGAAGTCCAACAAGACGCAGATGCCCTCAAAGTGCTGAATGCGATCCACCGGGTCAGCTACTGTCGCCACAACAGGCACTTAATTTCTTGTGAAAAGTAACAATAAATACCTACTCTAGACACGCAGTCAGCCGCGCGCTGAATGCGTCATGTGCTATCAAAACAAACTAAATCAAGATTTCAGACATTGCCACTAAAAAGCAATTTTACCTGTATTTGTAATTATAACATCTTAAATTGATTTTGGCCTTGTCCGTTGCTCTGAGGTTTCGTATAACTCCTAGTGCCCAGCACGTCGCATGTCCTATGTAATAGTAAAAGCATGCGAGAACAGTTTACGATCGCGGCTTAAGCAGAGAGGAAACACGCTGGTCATCTACCATGAAAGCATTATGGAGGTTCTGGACGTAGGACTGTGTATAACCTGTTGGAACTGTGCACTTTTATTGGTGGGTGTTCGGTCACGCGAGGTCTATCAGGGACATCAGCAGGCGGAGTGTTTACGTGGTGTGTTCTTATCGCTCAATCTGCAGAGAAGCGACGTAAAACGTGAACGTTGATTGCTCGCGTTACCAATCCGGTTACCTCATGCCGGTGTTCGTTGAGTTACGTCGAGTCGTTGTTAAACGCGTTAGTTGTTAGCATTTGTTAGCATTCCCAGTAATGACATTTATATTTACTGCTGTCTCACTCATTCACTCGTCATTGTAGCGAAGCGACTTTGTTTCGGGCTTCACGAACGACTGGTGTTAGAGAACACTTTCGAATTCTTCTGATACTTAACAAATAACCACCAGCTCATAGAAATGTGCTCGCTAACGGCAGTAACAACATTGGAACAATAGTATTGAAACGGTCACGACTTGTAATAATTACTTGAACGTTATATGGGCACGTGCAGTGATGATGATACGTTAAATCTACTTCCAGCTAGTTGCTGGACAACTGTGCTTCACCTCGCGGGTCATTGTGTCCTCACACAATAAACAATTGACGCTGTTAAACTGCATGCCACGTGATGGTACATGGCTGCCATCAGCGAAACGTGACTAGCTATATATATATATATATATATATATATATATATATATATATATATATATATATATATATATATATATATATATATATATATATAATGTGTTCTTCTACAATATTTTGGCATGCCTGCTATTAAAGGCAGTTTTCACTACGCAGTCACTGACCAGCAACTCTACGGCAGTTGGTGAAGTTGCCGGCGTAGACCTGTCCCATAGGACATGGCTGAAGCCTCGCATTCCCAAGAACGCCATCTTTGTCTTCGGCGGATGGACCGAGTTCGCCACCAACCGCTTGCTCACATATAACTGCCGCGCCTCCAAGTGGCGTGATCTGGGCTACCAGTACACACCACGCAGGTATAGTTCGATAATTGTTTGGATTTAGCATTCCTAAACAATGATACTATTATGAGAGACACCGTAGTGAGAGGCTCCGGAAGATTCGACGACCTGGGTTTCTTTAACGTGTACCTCAATTTAAGTACACGGGCCTCAGGCATTTCAACAACATTAGAAAGGTGACCACCACGGCTGAAATTCTATACCGCACAGGTTTAGTGCTGGCCATTTCTTTGCTCATGATGGTTATCATTTGCACCATTCATCATTCATTATATCTATTCATCTATACAGGTGGAGGTTGCAGAATTACAGAATGCCAAGGGGACTTTCCATCCGGATTTTCCCAAAATAGTAATTGTTACATCAGAAATTGGGAGACACTTCAGTTTCTCTTTTAGAGCCGAACGCGATATTTTGTCGCTAGTGCGTAGTTTTATTGTATGATGTTACTCGAGCTGTTTGAATTGTGGATTACTGCAATGTCATCGATAATGTTGAAAGTAGCTTCTGTCAGTCAAGCTTTCGCATATGGCTGCATTGTATGTAGTGGGTAGTTATGGGTAACTAAACAAGGAGTAATTATGCACGTGAAATAAGAATACGCGCAGTGACGTATTTGCCCTTTGTAATAGCTAACCAGAGTTCAGCCACGAAGTATTTATGATAATCATATGTTCCGACGGCTGATCGCTTCTACCACGCAGTATTACTGCGATATTACATGTTTTAATGTGAAGCCTGTAGGACGCTTGTTTTTCTTCAAAGCATGAAACAGTGCGGGCAAATGGCACAAGAAAGACTGGCAGGTCCTCGCGCTAACTAATAAAATGAGCATTGATTCACTAGTTCTTTAAAATGGGAAGTAACAAAAATATTGATTAAAACAGAAGCGCTATGCGCAGCAATACGGTAAACGCGCCCTGCAAAACTTGTTCAAGAAGCCATGTAATGTATTCACTAAAAGAACTCATTGCCTCACGAATTTACCACCGCCATTTTATTAGAATTCGTATACGAGTGCAGTTGCAAGAATTTGTCTGACGCTATAACTGCATTCTCTTTTCTTTTGCCCGAGAAATGTAAAAAAGCAAAGCAGGGAGGGATGGCACGGGGACAGCAAATACGTCATGGGTGCTTCGTGGGCTTGAGCACTTTTTCTCTTTTAATAGGAAATTGTTTTAAGCTGCGTTCACCACGGCTCCGCGATGCATTTCTGTCACTGATATGACGTTGCAATGCATTTACTAACAGATAGCGAAGAAGAAAAAAAACGAGAACGAAAAGCTATGCAGCGGGGCGTTGACCCAGTGACTTCGCGCTCCTCTGAGTGCGACACTGACCACTATGCCACAAATTGGCCTTTCTCCGACATGTGAATGGCACGCAATTTATACAAACCTTTTGCCGCTGGCAGTCCTCAGAGCTGGGCTGCTGCAGCGCGTTTTGGTCATCAGTAGCGATATGTCATGATGGGCGTGCGTGTGGCGCACGCGCTCGTAAAGGTCGTCGTGCCACGCCATCTAGCGCATCGCTGTGCGCGCGCGCCTCCGCAAGGCGTGGTCAAAGTGCGTATAGATGTTCTCTGTGTAGTGGCTTGCCCGCGCACGTGTTTATCTCTGTATTCAGGTGAGTTCCAGCTCTTCTGCTTGCGCCGCAAGTTCGCTATCAAGCAATATACAGCTAAGGAGAGCACGAACGTCTTTTCGCTCGCTGCCGCACCCGCGTTTACAAAAGGAGCGCACTGCTCACACACGAAGAAGCAAGAATTGGGACCGTTGTTTGCACTCGACCAGTGTATACCTGTGCGTTCATTTTGTTCGTCTGTCTTTCTGTTTGAGCAGCCTGCTTAATGTGCCGAGGTGTGACAATTGTTTGTCTCCGCTCATCCTCTCTATGTTCATTTCGTGCTTGTTTTATGCTCGAGGTGCGCGCTGAATATTACGAGCTGCTTGCCGTTCCTCGCATGACATTGCAATTTGTTACTGCAGCACTCATTCCTTCGACCTTGTGGTGAAACAATGCCCGATGAATGCTCAACTACCCCTAGGAAGACACGTTTCACTTTTGTGTTATGCTGATTCCTAAAAGAATGATCAACCACGTGTTTTTATTCTTCGAATAAGGGACTTTTAGGTGCGATCGTGCATTCACGCGTGGACAACTCGCAGCCTCCTGCGGCGGCCCCGGTGATGACCTAGCGTGCCATGCTTAAGTCAGCGTGCAGTTAATTCAACACACATTATAGATGCAAAGCTGGGCCGGAAGAGCTATAACCACCAAAGCGCTGACATCTCGGAACGATGGCATTATTGTCATCGCAATACTTTAGAAGAACGCTAAACATAGTAAGCTATAGTTTAAAGCAATCAAATTTTCGCAATATGTATTAGATACAAGCGTGATCACGAATATAAATAAACGCAAATTGTCTGATGCTTTTAACAAATACTTTCACCGAAGATCCAATGGTGGTTTATGTGATTTACTTGTAAATAAAAGTGCGCAGAAAAACCATTTGAAGTTTATGTTACTAGGTGGCGCCATTTTCCTCGTATCGTATCAATATTATAGCGGGGGTGCAGCTGCGCGGCCGATTGTGCCGGCTAGCTCGCGCATCGGGTGAACCATAGTGTCTCGTCGTCCATGTGTTTTGTTGACACGAGGCAGCAAGTCACCCTTGTGGCAGTCTCTGTAATAAGACAGAGTGCTACAAAGCGGGTAAAAATGACAGGGCTGATTGCTGCAGGCACTGGCGAGTGGGGCTGAGACCACCCGAAAGCTGAGCATAGTTCCATTATGGCGGCACTCATGTGGTTAGGGGTTCTAATGCATGGGCCCAAAGGGGGCTTTTGTCTCCTGAGTAGTATATTAACTCTATGCAAATCGGTCCCTGGATGACGCAGTGGCTCGGACGAGTGATTTTTTGAGCGTGTATCATTCTTTCTCGTGAAAGGAGAAAGGAATTTTTGTAGACTTTAAAAATTTACTGTAAATTCTAGGCCACATGCTGCTCTTTGGTATTTGGCTCACGTGCTCTTCGAAGCCACGAATACCACTCGGCAGGTTTTTCTGACTGTTCTCAGAAAGTATCGCAGGGCCCCTTTGAGGCAACCTAGCAAAGGCAGATATCAGAATACACGAAGTAAAGAAACAATAAAACACGATCAATATTGTTAATTTAGGTTTAGACTGGTACAAGCAACTGAAATAAATGGTACATACGAACCAATAAAGGAAGGATAACTGATATGTCAAGCATGCATAGGAATGGCATATCAAAGAGCACGACATAAGGGAAAAAAATAATCAGAGACAAGAAATATACTCGCAATGTGATGAGTGAAATATATACTACAACTAGACATCATGCCGATTTATTGCATGTAGCTGTTTTAAATATGTGTCCATTTTTCGTCAGTACTGTAACCTTGAAACATTTACAGAAAAAAAACAGCGCGCTGTTTTGTTTGGTATGAGGCCTAACGTAAGGTGGCTCCGGCTATCAGAGACATCGTAATGGAGACATTGTGGGGCATCCTAGTTCGTCGTGGACTACGTAAACAACGTAGACATCTCATACATCTGAGGGGAGAACTGCTTATAACCTTGACCAGACGAGGTGTTTTCAACATGCGCGAAAATTGGGCAGTGCTTGAGCCTCCAGCATTTAGTTAGGTCACAAAGGCATGCGAGTACTTAAGCTTCGTAAGATATCCTGGTACGAGGAATTACTGAAGGGGAATATTTGAGGTATAAATATAGTGGTATCGAACCTAACTTAAGTGCTCCAACTTTTTGTTTGAAGAACTAGTCATCATCATCATCTTCTTCTTCTTCATCATCATTAGTCTGACTATGTCCAATGCAAAAGAGAAGCATCTCCCATGTTCCTCTAGTCAACTCCGTCCTGTGCTTTTTGTTGCCACTTTATAAGCACAAACTTCCTAATCTCATCTGCTCACAAAATTTTTGTCTCCCACCCACCCATTTGCCTTCACTTCGAATCATGTCTGTGATCCCTAATTAACAGCAGTTATCCTGCCTTCATGCTGCGTGCTTTACCTATCACCAATTCTTCTTCATTTTGATGGTGATGTCCTTAACGTCCGTTTTTTCCCTGACACACACTGCTGTCTTCTTGTCCCCTAAAGTTAAACCTTTCATTTTTCTTTCCATTGCTCGCTGCGTCGTTCTCAACTTGAGTTGAACCTTCTTGGTAACCTCCCAGGTCTCTTCTCCGTAGTTAAGTATCGGTTATATGCACATCTTATACGTATACCTTCCCCTTGGGGATAGTGGCAATTTGCCATTCATGATTTGAGAATGTTTGCCAAGTGCGCTTCACTACAATATTATTGTTCTAGTTACTCCAATCTTTGGGTCGGGCTCTGCTGATACCACCCGTCTTACGTAGACGTACTATTTTACTACTTCAAATACATGGCTAGCTACTCCAAAGCGCTGTTGTCTTCCGAGGTTGTTGTACATTGCTTCAATTTTCTGCAGATAACTTTAGGACCTCCCTTTTAGCTCTCCAGTCCAATTCAGTAATCATGAGTTGCAGTTCTCCCCTGAGTAACTCCGCAATTGCGCGAAGTGCAGATTACCAAGAACACTCCAATACATCGTATTCCTATCTCCTCGCATTCCAGGCGTCTGAAAACCTGTAAGCACGCGATATTAGCATTTGGAATATCGTATCCCCTTATCTTACATCCTTAGTTATTGATATTGTCACGCACCAAGAGCCGTGAAGACAAGACAGGAACAGCGGGGCGGAAAGACACGAGCGTGTATCTTTAAACGAAGCGCTCATACACACTTCTTTGTTCTCTTTTCCCTTTTCAGCTCGCTAGGGCTTGCGGCTCACAACTCTGGGTGGCATTATTCCCCCTCCCATTAGAGCATCGACTCGATGTTCATACACAAGGTGACAACAGGGCCCATAAGAAAATAAAAAGAAAGGGAGAAACGATGCTTATAGTGCACAGGGCATATGCAGGTGCAAAAAAAAAAGAAAAATGTCTGTGGTTGGTCATAAGAAAAAAAAACATTAATACAGTTCAAAGTTTGTTCGAGACCCTTTGGACAACGAAAAAAAATGTTTGCTGCCCTGGCACAATAAGGCGAGTATTACCACGTAAAATAAGGTTTTAAGCGGACGACGTGCACAATCTCTGTTCGTGGTGAGTGGCGCTGGGTCGTCGCCGAGCCTCCATCTGGAATGACTTCGTAGGTTACCTCGTTCAACCGCCTTAATACTTTGTAGGGTCCGAAGTACTTGCTGAGAAGTTTCTCGCTGAGACCTCGCCATTTAACAGGAGTCCAAACCCACACTTGGTCGCCAGGTTGATAGGTAACTGTTCGATGGTGGATGTTGTACCTTCGGTAGTCCTTACATTGCTGCGTCTTATGTGCACGCGAGCTAGTTGGCGTGCTTCCTCTGCACGCTGAATGTAATCCTCGACATCAGGAGTTAGCAGCTCGTGCTGTTTGATGTCACAAGGAATCATGGCGTCTAGCATGGTTTGCACGTCTCAACCATAAACGAGGCGGAAGGGTGCAAATTTTGTCGTTTCCTGGGTTGCGGTGTTATACGCAAACGTTACGTACGGCAGGATCTCGTCCCACGTTTTATGCTGCACACACACGTACATAGAAATTATGTCAGCCAGTGTTTTGTTTAGCCTTTCTGCCAAGCCGTTACTCTGGGGGTGGTATGCGGTTGTCTTACGGTGGTTCGTGTAACTGAGTTTGAAGATGTCGTCCAGCAGTTTTGCCGTAAACGCTGTCCCTCGGTCAGTGATGATGACTGACAGGGCGCCGTGACGAAGCACTATGTGGTGCATGAAAAACTGGGCGACTTCAGATGCTGTACCGCGTGGCAGTGGCTTCGTTTCAGCGTAACGCGTCAAATAATCTGTTGCGACGATGATACACTTGTTTCCAGATTGAGACAAAGGAAACGGTCCAAGAAGGTCCATTCCAACTTGGTCAAACGGCGTACGTGGTGGGTCGATGGGTTGTAGGAGGCCTATAGGTGGTGACTTGTGACGCTGACATTCGCGGCATCCTTTCACGTAGCGTTTCACACAAGCTGCAAGTTTTGGCCAGAAATATAGCTGTCGTACCCGGTCGAGCGTCCGTGAGTATCCCAGATGGCCGGATGTCGGCTCATCGTGGCAGGCTAATAGGATATCATCGCGAAGGTCTTGAGGAACGACTAGAAGATAAGATCTGCTGCCGGTACCGGTGTTTTTCTTGTATAATATGCCGTGTCGTAAGCAAAATGACGGCCACGTACGGGAATGTTGTCGAGGAACCGACATGGTGCTGCCTTCTAAATGGTCGATGATGGGCCTTAACTCGGGGTCCGCTCGTTGCTTACTGAGGAGGTCCACCCGACTGAGAGTCCCCAGGAAGGCACTGTCGTCTTCTACAGCTGTATGGCCGGATTCCAGAGGTGCTCGTGATAGCGTGTCAGCGTCTTCATGCTTTCTACCCGATTTTGTATAGGATGGTGACATCAAACTCTTGAAGTCGCAGACTTCATTGTGCTAATCGCCCAGAGGCGTTTCGGAGATTAGCCAACCAACATAAAGCGTGGTGATCAGTCACAACTATAAATGGGCGCCCATAGAGATAAGGCTTGAACTTTGTAACCGCCCATATTACCGCAAGACATTCCTTCTCTGACGTTGAATAGTTGGTTTCGGCACATGATAAAGTGCGGCTCGCGTAGGTGATCACACGTTCGGTCCCATCTTGCTTTTGCACCAAGATAGCTCCGAGACCAATGTTGCTTGCGTCAGTGCGCACCTCTGTGTCAGCGTCCTCATCGAAATGACCAAGCACAGGAGGGGAAGACAATCGATGTTGCAGTTCCGCAAAGGCAGTCGCTTGTTAGTGGCGATACTATGTGCAGAGCCCCAGAAATTGTCGAAGACTTTTCTTGTCTCTCGGAGCTGGAAAAGCGGCCACAGCGGCAGTCTTCTCGGGATCGGGACGAACGCCTGCAGTGCTCACAACGTGACCCAAGAACTTCAGTTCTTTGTAGGCGAAATGGCACATCTCAGGCTTGAGGGTAAGGTCAGCGGATCGTATAGCTTTAAGAACACTCGGAATGCGATGAAGGTGCTCGTCAAACGTTCTTGAAAAGACAACGCCATCATCTAGATAGACGAGGCAACTTTTCCACTTGAGGTCAGCGAGAACGGTATCCATCATTCGTTGGAATGTGGCCGGAGCGCAACAGAGACCGAATGGGAGCACTCGAAATTCATACAGACCGTCAGGAGTTACAAAAGCAGTTTTTTTCGCAGTCACGTTCATCAACTTCAATTTGCCAGTAATCACTTTTGAGGTGGAGTGAGGAAAAGTACTTTGCTCGCCTCAGCCTGTCAAGAGAATCATTCACTCGAGACAACGGGTACACGTCTTTCTTTGTGACGTTATTCAGCTTCCTATAATCGACACGAAAGCGAAGTGTACCATCCTTCTTCTTTACAAGGACCACTGGCGATTACCAAGGGCTGCTTGGTGGCTGTATTACACCGTCTTGAAGCACTTTCTTCACTTGCTTTTGAAACACGCGTCGTTCAGTTGGTGAAACTCGGTAAGGCTGTTGCCGTATAAGGTGCGCGTCGCCGTAGGTGATAATACGGTGTTTCATAATCAAGGTCTGACGAATTCTCGATGAACGTGCAAAACAGGCGTCGAATTCTATCAAGAGGTCGTTAAACCTTCGTTTGTTTTCGTCAGAAAGCGCTGGATTTACGTCGACACACTGGAGAGGTGCTTCGGCATTATCGATCGCCTCGGAAGCAAAACACTCAGTCACATTGGTTACTGGGTAGGCATAGGCGATGACAGTACCAGTGAAAAGGTGTCGGCGCTCGTAGCTGAAGTTTGTAACAAGAACTTCGCAGTGGCCAGCCTTACGACATGCGGGGGAAGTCACTGGGTGGTTGATAATCCCGCATGGAAGGAGGTTCTCTTAAGGCATGCTGGACTTCATCTTGGACTACGCTGGACAACGAGGAGATAGTGGGCAGCGAGGACGCTGACAGCTTCTGGAGTTCTTCATGGATGACTGAACGTATGATCTCTCGGACAAAATCCATTTGACCACCGAAAGCTCCCAAGTAGTCCGTAGTTGAAGCGTTGACGTGCCATTCGTATGACGGGGCCCGGTGCCTAAGAGTGCTTTCGATGGTGACGGCTTATCTGAGAAATTCGGACACAGTCTTGGGAGGACTACGCGCAAGCCCACCGAAAAGCTGTTCTTTCACCCCGCGCATGAGGTACCGTACCTTTTTTTCTCCTGGCATGCTGGGGTCATCTCGGTGGAAAAGACGCGTTATGTCCTCGACATACATCGTAACCCCTTCATATGGCAGTTGTATGTGGGACTGCAGATCGCGCTCAGCTCTCTCATGTCGGTCAGGGCTGGTATATTTCCCAAGAAGTCGGCGTTTGAAGTCTTCCCACGGTGTAAGAATACCCACCCGGTTCTCATACCATACGCGTGCGCCGTCCAAAATACTGAAATAGACGTGCCGCAGTTCGTCTGCGTCGTCCCACTGGTTGTGCACGGCAACGAACTCGTAATGAACGAACCTATCTTCGACATCCTCAAGTGCAGTGCCATGAAAGGGATTTGGCGTTTTTGTTGTCAGTAAGGTGCAATGAAGCGGCGGTGTGCCGTTCGTATCGTTTCGGTTGGTTCAGTAGGGCTGGTCGGAGCCGCCATGTTGTTTACGAGCATTCCGAATTCAGGGGATTGCCCTCGGATTCTTCTGCTGGCGCGGTGCACAGGAGTAACCACCGATACGACGCTTGAGTTCTTGCTATGTGGAGGGGTACAGTGCATAGATTACCCAGCACGTCGACCAGTTTGTCACGCACCAAGAGCCGTGAATACAAGACAGGAACAGCGGGGCAGAAAGACATGAGCGTGTATCTTTAAGCGAAGCACTAACACACACTTCTTTGTTCTCTGTTCCCTTTTCGGCTCGCTAGGGCTTGTCGGCTCACAAATCTAGGTGGCAATATTCATCACTTTTTATGCAGAATTATTGTGACAGTTGATGTGCTGTAAACTTCTTCAAATATATGTATATCTGCTCCATCAACGCCCTCATCCTGCAGTATGTCCGTGACTGCGGATATATCTACTTAATCAAATGTATTCTCGTAATCTATGATGGCTTTGTATAGTAGTTGAGTGTATTCTGAGTGATTGATCACTTGATTCTCACTTGATTGATCACATGATTGATCACTTGATCACTCTATAACTTGATTGATAGTGTGAGTCTGGTCGATTGATGAGTAGCCTGTATAGAATCCTGCTTGATCATTTGGTTGATTTATTTCTAATGTTGTCGTAATTCAGTTAGCAATTCCTTTTGTAAACTTACCTTGTATACCACGGACAGCAAGCTTATCAGCCTGTAATTCTCCAAGTCCTTGTCGTTTATTTTCTTATGGATTAGGATGATGTTAGCATTCTTCACAGGTTAAGCTACCCTCTTTGTCAGGAGACACTTGGCGTACACAGTGTGGCCAGTTTTTCCTAACACAATCTATCCTGCGTCTTTCAGTAGATCTGATCGTACCTAATCCTCTCCAGCACGTTTGCCTTGTTGCATTCGCTCCAAGGCTTTCCTGGCTTCTGTGATTACTGGTGGGATGTCACCTGGGTTACTGCTAGTTCTTACGTTATGGTCGTGGTTGTCCCGGCTACTGTACACTCTTTTGTAAAACTCCTCCGCTGCTTTAACTATCATATCCATATTGCTAGTTTGTTCGTCTTTCTTGTCCCTTGATGCATACATCTGGTTTCGGCCTATCCTAAGCTTCCTCTTCACAGCTTTGACCATTGCTGCATTCTGTAGAACTTGTTCGATTCTCTTCATGTTATACCTTATTCCATCGCATACCTCACGCCGCTAATGCGGTTCGAAAGCTCGAACTATTTTGTCTGTTGTGTTTGAAGATGTCATGCTTTGACGTTTCTCAATGAGGCTCTTTATTTCCTGGGACAGCTTGCTAGTGTTTTGTCTAATAACCGTACCCCCGCTTCCACTGCGGATTCGGTAAGGATGTCCGTCAGATTATCATTTATTGCGTAAATGTTAAGGCCGCTTTCCTGGATAAGAGTCGAGTATCTGATCCGAAGCGAGACTCTGAATTATTGTACTATCCCTCTCAGCACAAGCGCATTGACTGGCGTCATCCGTATTAGTTTCTGTCGTTTCTTCTTCAAGCGTAGGCCTATTCAAGACCTTATCATTCTATGGTCATTCCATCTTGTCTTGCCAAGCACTTCCACATCCTGCACGACGCCTGGGTGTGCACTCAGTATAAAATCTATTTCGTCCTTATTTTCACCGTTAAGCAGGCAGAGGGGTATTTTCACATCGGTACTAGAAATTTCCGACAGGGATTATTAGTATAATTCGCAGAATGCAATATTTTACGAATATTTGAAAGCTTCTACCGAAAACAAATGAACCGTAAGTGGTCATGCAAGAGCCCTAATGGCAAAAGTAAGGTTTGAAGAATTAGGCAGTGTCAACTCACGTTGTCTGTTGTCTATGCTTTTGAGCATTTAGTAAAAATGCAACACTAGCAGAATTCTGCCACTACTGCCTCAACACCAGACAGCAATACGAATGATTTATCCGCCTTTTTCCTAAGCTAAACACCTATAATGTTAGAGAATAGGGTAGCATCTAACTTAGGTTGTAGCGCTTACGCGCGATAATGTGCTCGCATGTCGGGGTCCTCTCCATCGCAGAGCATACCACGGCTTGGCGGCGGCAGGCCAGTTCGTGTTCGTGGTGGGCGGCTTCAGCGGCCGCGACTGCCACAATTCCCTCGTGTGCCTCGACGTTGGCCAGGCGAGGTGGATCGCCAAGGCGAACATGGCGCTCGCACGCTGCTACCTCAGCGTATCCGTCCTCCAGGCAAGCACGAAGACGAGACAAAACGCGCATTTTTTGCTTACAGTCATCAACTATTGTTCTAGCTAACCGCGTATTTCAGATACCGCGTTGTAATTCAGATTCGTAAGCGTTATTTGCATACTGGGGACATAAGTGTGCGCTGTAATAAAGTGTTGTACGTTTATGGCTGAATTCTGGAGCCATTAAATGCGGCCAAGCAGCCTTAGCAGAATGGAAAGCTGGGCAAGTTTGTTTGAATTCCTCGCTTCAAAATACGTGGAAAGGCGCTAACAAGAGTAAGGCTCACAAGAGAAAGCAAAGCGTGTCATTTTGTGTTAATGACATTTCTCTCGTGAACGCGTTTCTGCTTATTTTCAAGCAATCAAACTACTTTAACTCAAGAGAAACACTTCGCGCTTTTGACAAACTGCACCTTTCGCCTACTGGTTGTCTCGTATCATCAGCTTTGAATTATGAACTTATATTGGTCGATCA
This sequence comes from Rhipicephalus microplus, assembly GCF_043290135.1. Taxonomy (NCBI): domain Eukaryota; kingdom Metazoa; phylum Arthropoda; class Arachnida; order Ixodida; family Ixodidae; genus Rhipicephalus; species Rhipicephalus microplus. The sequence goes on from NC_134707.1 coordinate 121,392,884, forward strand.
ATCCATTTTTCAATCAATGCGTTTTATTAAGGCAAAAAGAATCAATGCAATGTATAAAATATACCGACGATGGTCCCAAAGTTCACGACTACAACGGGACCCACGGTGATGGTTACAACTGAATAAAACAACCAAAAGCAGCAATCAGAACTGAGAGACGAAAATAAGGAACGCACAACAAATATGAAAAGGAAAAAGACAAGGAACCAAAAAAACAGCATATAATGAGTACACCTAAAATTACGACAATTCTGGTACAACACAACAAACGAGGAATGCCTAAACTAAAAGAAAAAACAAAAAGACATTGAACGAAAACACACATAGTTAGTGCTATATAAACCAATACAGATCTGGCACACTTTAATTAAGGAACTTCACGAGTTTAACAAATAATACTTCAATGATTTTTCAAGTGATATGAAAGAAATTTTGGATTTTAGTTATGAGGATTAGAACTTCCATATTGAGGTAATACTGAAGCGCGAAGATGATTTACCATAGTTACTATGAACCTTGGGAAGCAGGAAGTCATTGTTAGCCGCAAACCTGGTGGTATTAGTATAAACTAAATATTCATAATCATATTAATTGATAGAAGTTTTAAGTGTTATGTGGTTATGCAGAAACATAATTCAAATAAACATAAATGAGTTGCTGGCAGGATATTATTAATATGGAGGAGGTGAGCGATGCTACTGTCACAAGAACAGTTAAAGATGACGCGAATGACTCTATTTTGTAATTGCTGTAAGAATGAAAGAGGACACTGATAAGTGTCACCCCATCAAGCGATACCGTGAGAGATATGAGAATGTATGAAAGCAAAGTAAAGCAAAACGAGTGCCTTATAAGAAAAATGAGTGAGCTTTAAGTAACGTGTGAATACTTAATGCTGTCGTTTTTCTAACAAGAGCAATATCTACATCGAATTCGAGGTTAGCATCAAGTAGAACACCAAGAATTGGCATGGTGTTACCGATATTAATGAAAAGAGTTCGTTGTGATTCCTGGTTATGAAGTTACCTTGCGTTGAAGTGATCTAAAGCCCTTATTGGGTGACCTGTCAGTTGAGCCGATGTAGAAGGCATGAAAGTAGCCACTGCAAAACATCCTCTAAGGAAAAAGGTTTTACGAATAGCACTCCTCATGCTTGTCCTCGTTTTTCGTACACTACGGTAGTCTTTGCGTAAGGCTCCTTAAAGGGCTCTCTATATTATTTATAAGAAACCCTTATACGTCTCATGCCGAAGCCTGCTTGAAGTATTTAGCGTCAACATGAGTGCAGCCGCAAATATCAATTTGTTACAAAACTATGTGTACCTATCAGTACACTAGCTCAAGACTGGGTGCTCGGCCACTGCCAAGAAATGGCGCTGCATGTGCACACCACATTATGAACCAGGAAAGGCCCTTATGAACCAGGAAAGGGGTCATGGTTCCAGGGCTAACGTTCAGCAATGCGGTCTTGTGCATGAGATCAGAAGTTCAAGCAAGATTAGAAATTAAGCAACGTGGAATAGGTAGACTTGCTTTAGGAGCTCACGGGAATACACCAAATCGGGGAGTACAAGGTGATATGATACGGACATTATTTGAGGGCAGGGAAGCTAGCAGCAAGATAAAATTTGAGAAGCGATTGAGAGAAATGGGGGAGGAGCGTTGGGCTAGGAAGGTTTTCAGCTACTTGTACATGAATAATGTCGATACAAAATGGAGGAAGCGAACCAGGAAGTTGACTGGTAAATACTTAGAAAACAGCGGGTGGCCAAAGCAAAAAGAACTATCGCTTAAGAAGAAAGTGAAGGAAACGGAGACTGACATGTGGAGAATGGGCATGATAAAGTAGTCCGCACTAGAGATCTATCGAACTTTTAAGCAGGAAATTGCCAAGGAAAGGATCTATGATAATACTAAGGGTAGTTCTCTACTGTTTGAGGCCAGGACGGGAGTACTGCGAACCAAGACATATCGGGCCAAATACGAAGGGGTAGACACAGTATGCAGTGCGTGTGGAGAGGAAGAAGAAACTGCCGAACACTTGATAATTTTCTGTAAAGGGCTTCACCCTATAGTTCAGAATGATGGCGCAGAGTTTTTCAAAGCACTGGGGTTTAGGGACCGGGAGGGCAAAATAGACTTTAAGCGGGTAGACTTAACTAGAAGGAGGTTATGTGATTGGTGGCTAAAGTCAAGGCACGAGTGAAAATTAAACTATTCACTGCAAAGTACGAATCCTCAAACTCACTTTTTAAAGAAAAAAATCTAGTTTTTGGTTCATTAAGTATTACGGCTTGGTGGCGCTAGCCACCGCCCTATCTAAAGCGTACAGCCATATCCATCCATCCATCCATCTATCCATTCATTATACTGGACATGTTCGCGGGGCTTATCTAAAAAGGTGGCGTCGTTTTCTCGCAGGGCTACATCTACGCAATGGGTGGCTACGACGGCATTGATCGTATGAGCACGGTCGAGCGATACAACTTCAACGCGAATTGCTGGACACAGGTCGCCAACATGAACGACGTTCGAAGCGACGCCAGCGCCGCAGTGGCTTGTGGGCGCATCTACATGTGAGTGGTGTAGGCGTTCATCTGCGATAATATTTTACGGTACAAAATGTTAAATGTCTCATGCACACGCTATCTTAGATTTTTTTCGGCTATGTTTCTCATACCACAACTACCGCCAATGATATCTGGAATTCCCCACTCGACTTTCGGCATGAAGAAAGTAGACGTAGTGCGTCTTGTACAGGCCTTTGTGGTCAGTGGCGTCACTTATATTTTTCGGTACCTGAGTATCCGAAAAAAAAATTAACTGAAACTGGACCGTCTACTAAGACTTTCATATCGGAAATACATCAATCAAAGATTGCTTGTTATGGGCTTATATATTACAGCGTCAGAGATCTTCGAAGCTCATCACACGAACCAAGTGATTCGGCTCGCCCATGCCGAAGCAGGCACGCAAGGCTAAATGCTCTCGGCATAGATCTACAAATGCAGGTCGTCGGTAAACTATCACTACCACATCGCACAGCTACCATCGGAATCGGGCCGCATCGATCAGGTGCAATCCGCCTTGTAGGGCGTGGGACACCACAGTTCTCTGTTCTTTCCCCCACCCTATTCAATATCGCGCTTGCAGGGCTCCCCCGGCTTCTCGATCAGATCCCCGATGTCGCTCACGCTATTTATGCGGACGACATCACTATCTGGTGTACACACGGTTGCGACGGTGCTATCCAAGAGCGACTGCAGCAAGCAGTCGACACTGTCTCTGAGTATGCGAGAAAAGGGGCTTAAATTGTGCTCCGCAAAAGTCGGAGCTCATAATCATTCGTTCCCGCAGCCCCTCACCTATGCCGCCCATCACTGTACATGTGGATGGTATACCCATACCACAGGTCAGCCGTGCTCGCATCCTAGGCCTACACGTCCAGGCGGATGGCAGGTCTAACTATACTGTTTCCCTTCTATCCCGACAAACTGAGCAAATTCTGGCCATGATCAGGCGGGTCTCTAACAGGCGCTCCGGTCTTCGAGAAGAGGGCCTGCTGCGCTTGGTGGAGGCATGCATCATCAGCCGTCTTACATACCATCTTCCCTTTCAGCGGTTGACCCAAGCGCAACAACTTCGCGTTGATGCCCTCATTCGTAAAGCGACGAAGCTATCCCATGGCCTACCGCACTATACTTCCACATACCGTCTCCTTAATTTAGGAACGCATAACACACTAGGAGAACTACTAGAGGCGCATTGGGTCAGTCACCGCCAGCGCCTCTTGCTCACACGTACTGGCCACTATCTCCTTGCACGGTTAGGGCACTCTGTCCCACCACTTGAACCTGAAGCTCACCCAACGACCTTATCACCCGCCTTACGTAAGGTACTGAATATTCATCCCTTACCGCGTAATATGCACCCAGTGCATGACAAAGGACGGCGTAAAGCCTGTGTGTGATACCTTAACCGCATGCTCGAAAACATCCCAGAATCCCAGGCTCTATACACAGACACGGCGCGCACTCAAGAGGGCTATACATCCGTAGTGTTGGATGGCACTGTATCCCTGAAGGACTCTGCTGCGATGCGCGGCACTAATGTCACGTACGGAGAAATTCTCGACGTTGCTCTCGCCATTCGACACGCCGTTTGTGTCCCAGGGGAAGTGTATATACTGACGGACTCGCAACAGGCATGGCGGGCGTTCCTATCCGGACGTGGCATTCCGAGAGCGGCACAACAAATTCTCAAACAGATACCGAAAAATGATTCAGTCACACCTTCCCGCATCCACTTAATGTGGACCCCTGGTCATGCCTCGCTGCCGGGCAATGATCGCGCACATGGAGTAGCCCGCGATATTTCCCTCCGGATGGCCCGGCGTGGTGAAATGACCAGTTCAGGGTGGGGGAATCCCTTGCTGCGTTACGTAGAGATTCTCCGTCATTATAGAAGCGTTCGCTGCACTCACCGTGCGCCACCACCATCCTTCTCGAGAGAGGAAGCAGTGGCACTACGCCAGTTGCAAACCGACACTTTTCCTAATCTTGTCTCCCTGAACAAATTCTGGCCACACTGTTATGCCGACAATTGTCCGGGCTGCGGCAGGTCACCCTCCATCTTCCACGTCACTATCGAGTGCACGGCAAACCTTTTCCCTCCATTACCACCCCTCCTCCGCCCGCTGCGCAAAAAAGAGCTGTGGGACGACGCCCTCCGCGACGGACCTCCCGAGGCTCTGCGAGCCAACATACAACGGTTCATGATGATAAGGGGCGCGAAAAAAAACGACACACAACTTATCATCATGAACCAGCACCAACTCGCCCAACTTTTTACTTTACTGAACATACAACGGGCTCGACACGTCGCCGGAGTCGTCCTAGAAACCCCGGACTTGGGGTCCCTCCCATGCTTTTTGTTCTACTTAAATAATAAAGATGTTTTGTCTCTCTCTCTATCACTACCACAAGAATGGCAGCGATAAATCTATATTCGACCTTTGCCTCGCATTATGCACCCCATCCATCATAAAAGCAAGCGAGCTGCCAGACCCAAAGTGTGTAACAAATATTCAGATTTTGATGACGCTTTTTTCAAGTGCGAAGCATTTCTTAGTGAACTTCGGCAACTATGAGTTTATCTATCTATCTATCTATCTATCCATCTATCTATCTATCTATCCATCTATTTATCTATCTATCTATCAGTCTACCTACCTATCTCTCTATCTATCTATATGTATATCTATCTATCCACCTACGACTAATAGCTGTCCTGGCAGTTCCGATAATATTATCGATACCAAATTTGGCATAGCATAATATGACTGTATGAAAAACATGTTTCAGGAGTCATAACATGAAAATCATGACATCTGTCATTATTGTCACAATTTACATTTTATGCTTCTGCTGCTCTTGCGGTGGTTTCCTTCACATGGCAAGTTGCAAACTTGGTATTGTAGGACATGATTGCATAGCTAACGCAAACGACAGATCCTAACATGAAACTTATGACATGCGTGTCATGTAACACCAAGACTACATGCTACGCTCAAGATGCGCTCGCGGCCGTTACGCTAGCGTTACATATACCAAACTTTGTATTACGGTATGTGAATGGATGACGAAGGTATGTCACTGGTGCAAACATGATAATCATGAAATGCGTGTCATGTAACAACCTGACTACATGCCACGCTCATGTTGCACTGGCGGCTGTTTCGCTAGCTTCACTTATACCAAATATGGTATTACGGGACGTCAGTGGATGACGAAGGTATGACACTGGTGCAAACGTGATAAACATGAGATGTGTGTCATGTAACAACATGACTACGTGCCACACTCATGATGCGCCCGCGGCCGTTTTGCTAGATTTACATATGCCAACTTTGGTAATACGTGACGTCAATGAGTGACGAAGATATGTGATTGGTGCAAACATGATAATTATAAGATGCGTGTCATGTGCGAACATGACTATATGCCACAGTCAAGGCGCCAATACATTACGACGACACGCGGCGCGCGTGCTGGCCGGTGTTCATTTCGTCGTGTCACGCCGGCGTTGCCACGCCAGGCGCCGGTCCTGCCATATACTCGCAGTCATGCGCCGCGGTGCGTTGCTTTGACGCATGTGCGTTTCAGCTCATTCGGCGTCCCTCTGTCACGAAAAGAGGGAGACGCAGTGTTGTCTGGGTAACGCATCGGTGACGAAATGCAGCATGTCACCTTTCGCGCTAGTTGCCGTCGAGCCGCGCCGACGGACAGTGGTCACTCCGGTCGCGGCTAGGCGTCAGGCTATAGAGTGCTCGCGTTTTGCTAACGGAGCGTCGCTGTGCCCAGCGCGCTCGCGCGTCAACGCTACCCTGGAGTACACTGGGCCCTTCATGATGTGTTCGCGGCCGTTTTGCTAGCACCACATATACCAAGTTTGGTGATACGTGACGTCAAGGGGTGAAGAAATAAATGAGTGGTGCAAACATGATAATCCTGACACGCGGGTCGTGAAAGAACATGATAACGTACCACGTTCGTTGCGTGTTCACGGCCGTTTCGCTAGCTGCACGTACACTAAATTTGGTATTGCGTGACGTGAATAGCTGACAAAGGTAAACGATGCATCCAAACATGTTAATCACGACACGTACGGAAGTCTTGTACGACATCATTTACCTCCACCTCGTAACGTTGTGGTGATTTCAAAGTGACATATCAACCTTTCTCATTCGTGCTTCGCATATAATCGATTCCCTCTGTACGTGGGATCTGTTTTCTTTTTTTTAATTTTTTGTCATGGACTAGTTGATGTTTTCGCGGTCGCAACCAGAGACTCTAACAACGGAATTTCCTCGAAACGAGATCTTTAACGCTATTGCGTTCATATATTATACAGTGCATAAATATCATAAATATAAGCATAGGAGGAGAGACAGTCGTTTATCCGACAACGCAATTTGAGGGCATGATCAAGGCACACAATGAAAAATTTTTTTAACCTCCACCAAAAAGACATGCAATAAAAGTTCTGACGATGTTGCTATATATTGCCAAGTTTTTAAATCTAGCATGGTGAAGTAAATCATTTGCATGCCATAATTTGTTCTTCAATTGGGCAGAAACCAATATAATTGACCGGGACAAACCACGAAAACATCCGACGCAATTCAAAAGGTGAGAGCAAGCTTTGTGTTGCAAATATAGAAAGCTCATTGCCGAATACAAGATCCAGGGCGTTCAATTTGAGAATGACGACATGTTAACACACTATCGTAATGTATTTATGCACAAGTTTTGATCTCACGTGCTGTGTGCGAGCCCACGCTCAGTACCATTCCGTGCTTGTTCCCAGCAATTCCAACTATTATATAAAGTATAAAATGCGCATAACCATGGACGCCGATTCCCCTAGAATTCATGGCGCTCCTCGTGTACCCAGCTCCTCGTTTGCAGGAGCCGCCATAGATATAACAGCAAGATGAAATGCACGCAATGAGCAACTCTCTCGATACTTGAATAGTTCCATCACAGTGACATTCAATCAATTGTCAACTCTCGCACTGCCTTCAAAGCAGCGGATATTTTTGTTTTGATGTATGTTTCTCTTATGAACCAACACAATCGTACATAGGTGATCATCTTTCACCAGCGACCATGTTTTGTTACATTTGCTTCATCCTAGAGCCGTAGATATTTTTCTCTGTCATGGTGTTCTTATTTCTCAACCTTATAGCAGCTTGCGAGGTGTTGCACATGTTGGTGTCACTTCATAACGGTGCAGCGTAGTAACACGCTGTGCGTACTGCATCTGTGGGTACATTCGTAGAAACATTGAATAAGCGACAAAAGGCAGAATGCCTAGCATCTCTGACAAGTACCCCTAGGGTAGCCTTGCTCACACTACATGAAAGTGCGCTCAGTCAGATGAGGTGTGTTCAAGAATGCTTACATCAACCTTTACGCGGCCTTTTAAATTGCGAAGTATTCCTTAGCGAACTTCGGTGACTTTGAGCATATCTATCTATCTATCTATCTATCTATCTATCTATCTATCTATCTATCTATCTGTCTGTCTATCTATCTATCCGCCTATGACTTTTAGCTCTGCTGGTCGTTTTGATAATGTTATCGACACTAAACTAGGTATCGACACCAAACTTCACGAGGCCCTGTTGACAAAAAAAAAATTGGCAGCATATCCACGGAGTGAATGATGGAGAGTGGGGCGAAGCATTCGTCCGTCCATTCGTTCTTGCTACCGTACGTGCATGCGTCCGTATGTGTGACCGTCCATGCGTTCATCCGCCCGTCCGTGCAAGCGTCTGTTCATGCGTCCGTCCCTGCGTTCGTCCATGCATCCACCCCTGCGTCCGTTCATGCGTCCATCCATACATCTGTCTGTGTGTCCGTTCGTCCATCTATTCAACACTCCAAATACCACCATCTCGCATCGTTTCATCATATATTTCCCTTATAGAAGCACCGCCATCCAGCGGACATTCCAAGGACTAAACGAGAGGCGGCACACACACACTTTCTTACGGCTTGCGCTTCGGGTCTACTTCCCACCTTTAACCACCTCGAGTTCATGGTATATACTAGTTCAATGTATTCATGGCACAGCGGCCCAATTCTCACTAAACCTTTCTAAAACCCAGGAGGTTACGCCCAGCGAGTATAACGTAGCAACCCTTTCTTGTCAGATAGTGCTCAATGTACATGCCCATTGCTGCTAATGAGGATCGCAGCATGCGCGTTAACTAAATGTCGAATGCTCCTGTCTCCCATTTTCCATTAGCAGCTATTGGCATACACATTGAGCACTATTTTTTATTGTTAAACAACGCACAGAATAAATCTCTCACTTGCACTACATTAGAGGTCAATATGATATACTTGTTACACACTACAACGGCTACGAGGGACGAACGAGTGCGGCAATAATAAGCTTCGCCCCTAAAATTCAACGTGGCCAGCCAACAAACGACAGATTTTGTGTTCAGAAAAAGTGGGCAAGGACTTAGAGTACTAGCCACTGTAGTAGGGGAAAGCACAATGTCGTCCCGTGCGCCACATTACCTGGGTGGCATTTACATAGGTAGGCAAATTTTGTTTAGAAAAAATTATTGTCACAAACGTCAATAACATTCAGCAGAACATTTTCTTCTTAGACCTACAATAACGATGATGGCAAAACAAATGACATTTACATGAACATGTGATGACGTTGAAAGAACATGTATATTCGGTCTGCTTAGAAGAAGAGGTTAACGATTTACAGTACTTGGTACTGCACTACGGGACAACTGAAAGCCGTATACAAGCGTACCAACGTTTCCACATGGAGGTCATAGAGATATAAAAAAAAAGGTCGAGAGTGGACACTCCCGTAGACCCCAGCGGCCCAATCGACCATAGCGCACCTGGTGGTTGGTGAGAGCAAGTGACGTACGCTTCCTGTTTTGGTTTCAGTGGCGCAAATTTTGAATTACTTTGCGTAACCGACGTTTGGCTATGACGAAAGTTCATGATTTCAGACCACTTTTCATCGCCCAAATGGATAGTTTTTGTAGGTCGTTTTGTTTTGTTCAGTGGTTCGTGCGAATTGGTCGTGACGTAATTTTTATTTCGATTAAGGTATAATAAAAAGAGATGCAGGTAATGATAATTCACTACGGTTTTATTCATCGCGCTTGTGTTTTTCTTTTGGAACAAGTGATCAATGTCTATATCAGTCAAAGAGACAGAGTATCCGCAATGTTTTATTCAAAGGCAAGGTAGAGTCTGAGAATATAAAAAGCACAATATGACAAAGGTAGACAACAAATGCATCTCGCCTTACAAATAAATTGTAACAAATACCGAGAAAACACAGACAACGCACACATCGCTAGAGTTGGCAGAAGCCGAGAAGCTGGTGAAGTATGACACACCGGGCCAGTGGGTAAGTAAGGATCTATGGCAAAAACACAGCGCACAATGCTGATGAAGAAGGAAGAAGTGACATATACACAGCAATGAAGTCGCGAATCACGCCTGTGGTTAACCGAAATAATGCATAGAAAAAAGAGCGCACAGAAACCACACGACACAATATAGCAGAGAGGCAAAGGTGCTGGCTGTGCTTAAGAACAGCTAGTCCAAAATTAAAAAAAGCAGACTTGATGCCTGCTTGTCCTCAGAAAGGTAGGGCTTTGCAGCTTGCTCACTACGTGAAAGACAAAATTTATGCTACAACACTGACAGGTCTTGTGGCTCTTCTTATGCGTCGCCTTCATCAAAAACTTAAGATCCCAAGCGATTTGCGTCTGGGTGTTGCTGTGACGCTTGCGAGCTAAAATAGATTGTAGTCATCACTTATCCAGAATTGTGGACCTTAATTGGTGCTACGAGAGCGGTATTACAGGGCTAATAAATAGCAGAAGGAAACCACTTTGGCCCATTATTTTTCACAAAGGCTCTACATCGTACGTTATCACTCACAAGCTATATAAAAATAAAATGGCAGCGTCCGCAGCCCCATCAAACGCTACAAGTTTGGGTATTCTTTTGAAAATTTCGATGGGGGAGATGAGGAGGTTGATGAGAAGCTAAAACACGAAAAGCGTGATAACGTGAACCATGCCCACTTCATACTGTGTTCCTTACCCGCTCGAAGACATTTCAACAAGCGGTTTTGTTATTGATATATTACTTGAGCTGGAGAGATAAAGCATACACAGTGACCAAGCGACCTACAGTAAAGTGTACAGTTCGCCCGCATTTGCTACAAAAATACAGACAGGATACCCAACATTCTTTTTAAGGTTATGCAAATCATTTCGAGCGAATACACAGTGTCCCTACTCCTCATAGCGGGTAACCTAAACAATGTATGCAACAAAGGAGTGGTTAGTCCAGTTGAACTGAATATAAGCATATAAGACCATAATGAAGTCTGCTGTAACGAAGTAATAACATAACAAAGCTATTGCAGGATTCAGCTCAACTCGAATACTTTAGTGTAAACCCGCCACTAATTGCTAAACTTTGAACTTGTCAAGCTGTGTGCCTGAGATTGAAGACTGGAACCTAACCCTATCTAAGTTTCGGTTCATAAAACGCACATGCCAACATAAACGAACCCGGCAAAACATTTTCAGAAACTTCGCGCGACACCCAGCTGAGCAGAAATGAAAATCACCAACACTTGACAGATGGTGATACGAAACATCGCTCACTTTCAGGTGATGTACAGTGGCCTCAATCATGGCAAGAAAGTGAGATTCAAGTTGTTGTACATATGCAAAAGCTGCTTCTGATGGCACAGTGAGATTCCCAAAAAGTTTTCTGGGGACGTGGTATGCTTTGAGCATTGTGAAATACTGGTGGGTCCGCTGTGCTGCTACTTTGGCCTGCAGATGTTTTATGGTTTGCTTGTACTTCATTGATGGAGACATTGTCGCTGGCACACAGGAACGCACTGCAATAAACAAAAAATGAATGTAAAAGCAAAGAACGACTAATTTCATACGAGCACTTTCCTCGCTCTTTCAGACCCAAGGTGCACAACTTTCTGTGGTGCAAAGTTTCTGATTACACTACCTAAAAACAAACCATTCACAATGTTGACAATGCACAAAAAAATGAAAATCACTGAGAGCCCACCCTTACATTTTGCAAGTGCACACGTAGTGTCCTTTTGAGAATAGTTTTCTCGGAATGTCCTAAACATAAAATAGCACATTAAAAACAGCTGCAATAAAAGCATAGTCACCATTTTCTCTAGGGCACTCATGCGTGGAGCTGTTGGCGGAGACCTCTTCTGGAGGATCTTGTGAAGCTTGTTCAGTGCCTCGGACAGTGCTGTCGGAACAATCTTGCGAGCGGCCTGCGGAAGTCTCTATATCAATCCACTCTGGTGTTGAAGTGAACATACAACTTACCGGTCACAAAAGTTCCTTTTGTGACAGCTGAACAACTGGTTAAGGTTTTCTCCGGCAAGACGATATCAGCAGAAATTCTTTCACCAGCGACAAGGGAGCTGCCACCTGCAGAGGTTTGGTCAACAGTCAATTTGGGTAAAAAAAAAGAAATCGCGACACTGACCGCACCCTGCTCATCGGGGCACCTCAATGTGTGGGAGCCGCTTTTTGAAGCCTCTACCGCAGGTCCTGAAGAAATTAAATTACGACAATGTGTCAGTAAGAGGCTTAAAATAACACAAACTGAAGCTCATCCGCACCTTGCAGCGCAGCTTCTAAAGTCATGTCACAGTCACTATTTGAAGCGACGCTCGGAGAACGTGCATATATGTGCAGTTGGTACAAGTTACAAAGCTTGTAGCATGGGGAAACTTAAACAGCTCTTTCAAACGCATAAATTTGTTGAACGTGGAAGAAAAGAGAAGGCACCAACTAGGAAACAAGTAATTTGTGATTTTTGGAATTATCAACAGTGCCGGCTTTCACCGATGAAAGGTATATGTACATGTGCACTCAGGCTTGAAGATAACGTGAAATAGCCCTTTAAAGTCTTTCAAAACAAGTTGCGCAGGTCAAGAGCATCAAAAAACGACAGAAATGTAAAGCTGCTGTTAGGAAGGTAACAGCCCACAATTCACAAAATTTAAGACTTTCCAAGTGTTACTTCTATAGTGAGGTTTCTCCATCGGCTACAAAGATCTTCACGGTTAACTGTCGCCACTGATTCAATACAAGTGGCTGCTATTGCACATATTTGAGTTTCAGTCAATCACTTACATGGTGCAGCTGGTTGCACACTGGGAACAGCCATTCTTGTAAGCCTTGTGTACCCAGGGTCCATGAAACATTGAGCAGTAAAATGGTCGCTACAAACCCTGTACGTTGCGTACAATAGGCTGGCCGGCTTACTCAGGAGATCATCGCGTCCAGCATACTGCATACATGCTTTCATTCTGCATTGGCACTGAACTATCAGCTGAAAGGGGAAGTGCTTGAATAGTGATTTTTTATTGTTACCCTCACTGAGCAAGTACGAACAGTAAGCCTAAAGACATGCAAACTATACAAAAGCTTTAACACACCTACCGTCCCGTGGTATGCGGAAGAAACTCATCCCAGGCTTCTTGTGGGTTCTGCCATTGTTGAAGCACCACGATACACAGCAGTAGCTGCCGTAGCTTGGACCGCCGGACGGCATGGCATCAGCGTGGTCTGAAAATGTTAGTAAGTGGATGCTTCGCTGTCAAATTACGAAAAAGATATGTGCACGCCATAAGTGTACCAACAAACCCCTTTTAATGATTAGCTAATCAATGCACAATACAAAACCAGTGATACATCTCTGACCCATAAAACTATGACTTACAAAGATAGACGTCAAGACCACGTACAAAGATCTTCAGAAGTTTCCAGGCCGCTATCCTTTGTAATGCAATGGTATCGCGGCCTGGGTACGCAGTATCAGCAGTACATTGGGAAGAAAAATCGTAGTTGAAATTTGTGCGGTAAAATTATATTGGAAACGTCAAAAAAAATTGTGAGCAGCTTGCACCAGTGGCACAAGGCTAGCGAAGAAACGAAGATGATGGCCACTTGGCTAGTCCAGATTTGCCTCTGGCACACCAAGAATTATTTGTGTTCCGAGCCTTCGGGAAACGCGTCGTGAAGCATGCGAGGCCCAGCGAACGCTTCTCAATATTTTGCACCGAGCCTATGACCTAGCTGCCCAGCTATGCTCAGTGCACAGACGCTCGCGTCCGTGGCAGACGCAGCACGCGTCACCTCGGCTTGACGCCGTGCCGCCTTTGCTATACTGCATACGTTGCACAATGTTCCCGTCTAGCCGCCGCATAGAGCCACAAACTTTCTTTTTAGCGAGCCTCCCAGTCCTTACAAGCTTCAGAAAAAGGTTACAACCGCGTGAATGAGACGCCACGTAAGAAACAAACTCGCACACACGAAGCGCAACGTGTGTGTGTGTGTGTGTGTGTGTGTGTGTGTGTGTGTGTGTGTGTGTGTGTGTGTGTGTGTGTGTGTGTGTGTGTGTGTGTGTGTGTGTGTGTGTGTGTGTGTGTGTGCGTGCGTGTGTGTGTGTGTGTGTGTGTGTGTGTGTGTGTGTGTGTGTGTGTGTGTGTGTGTGTGTGCATCTTTCTATGTTTGTTGCATGGTGTCTTATTCGCGCAGGTGTAACCGTTTTCTGAAAAAATGACCCAACAAGACCAACAACATGTCATTCAACAAGCTTCGCTTGAAAACGTGCCTCACATGTTATCTCACGCACGAAAGCGCCGACGCAGCCGACGTTGACGAAAGTGACGAAAGCTTCTCGCTGTCAGTCATGCATGGGCTTGTCGCTGGGTAGATGGTGTTTATGACAGTACGGCTGAAGAAAAATAATCGCGTAAGGTGTGTTGAATAAATTGTTTTTATGTATAAAGAACATACCAAATTTGGGCGTATAATTATTATTTTGTGAAAACAATTCTGTTGCATTGATTATAACTGTTCTTTTTTTTTGCGCTTGCGCCCTCTGGCGTTTCGTGAGAGCACTAGTTCGTTACGTAGTCGTGACGCACTTCCTGAGGCCAGGTTTCGCGGAGTGTCCTCTCTTGTCTTCTGTCTTTCTCTATGTGGAGGTCGTCGGGTAAAAGAAATCTCGAGCATGTCAGGGTAACGGACCGTAAAACACACTCTGGGATCAGAACCGGCTTTTCTGTATATATCCAAGTTTTACTGCGGCGGATTCTTATGAATCGGCTACAATAGAGAAAAGCTTCACAAGCGCAAATCTTTTATATGACAGCTCTGAATACCGATGAATATTTTTCACGAGCTGCACTGAACATGCGCTGCGCGCAAGAGATTTGAAGCTCCGCACCCGAAGTTTAGAGCTGAGGCAACGAACGGCTCGGGATGCGTTGCACATTATTTTGGTGGCACTTCGGAAGGCTCTCGAGTTTCGCAGACACGCAGCGCCTACTGTCGGGGGTTGGGTAGTGCGATGTCCTACTCCCTTGTACAGTTAAGTTTGCTGGGCAATCCTGTGCAACCAGCGAGTGCGAAACGTTCATTAAGGTAAACATTAAGTGTCTTTGTGCACTTAACGCTCTGAAGAACAGCTACGATTTCGTATCCGTGAGTCGGACGCGCTACTCAATCATCATAAAATGCTTGCTGGATAACTTGCCCGTACCACGGTGAAAAGAAGAGCAGACGCAACAACTCCGCGTGCTACAAAGAAAGGCCTCAGTCGACACTATAGCTGTTTTGTTGTGAGTTGCCGCGGACGTAAACTCTTTCACTTTTACCACTGTTTTGCTGATTTCCGTGACTCGCTCTCTGGATTTCGTGCTGACCGGTTGTGTCCCCGTGATCTCCAATGACAGCGCCGCTCTGGACGACTGGGCTCGCCCTATGCCATCTCCTGACGCCGACAAGAGCTCTCGCCGAGTGGTGCCTCGTCCTCAGACTCCTGCGACCGTGTCCATATTTTTTATCTCCTCTTTACTTCCATCGTTTTCTGTCATTCGCTAGCCCTCTGCGCCTCGCTCTTTTCTTCCTCTCTCTCTATCTCTTTACCTATTAAGCCTATTTTTTCAATCCCTCCATTACCCCCACCCCTCGTGAGCTACATTTGAGGTGTCCTCTCCGTGAAAGACAGTCACGGGGCTCACTTTTCTCTGCTCCTCATTTAAAATCACTCACACACAGCGATTTCCGTAGCTGTCGCATGAAGTAGAACTGCGCAAACGCTGGATACGGGCCATGCAAAAGTGTTCGGTAAGCGAATTACTCACGTTCTTCACGGCCGATAACATAAGAAAGTGTTCTTCGCCTCTCCCCTTGTGTAAATTTACAAAAAAAAAGGTAAATGAATAAACCGCCAACTGGTCTGCCTTCAAGACCACCATCGCCGTGGTCTTCGGTCTTCCCGCCGTGCGCTGGCTTCGCGTGGAACAGCGTCTCCGTAGTCGAGTCCAGTACAGGGACGAGACCTTTACAAGTTACATTGAAGATGTCTTGTCTCTTTGCAAGCGCGTCAATGAATCTTTAACCAAACGCGGCAAAATCAAGCACATTATCAAAGGAGTTGACGACGATACCTTCCAGATGCTCGTCGATAGGAATCGACAGACCATCACCGATGTTGTCCAGCTCTGTCAGGAGTACGACGAGCTGCGTAAGCAGCGTGTCTTGACGCGCAGGGCCGCTGAAGATACGGCTGAAGTTTCCGCCTTCGTGCATGACGTCGCTGCTGATCACACCGTCTTAGTGCCCCACGTCAAACAATTCATTCGTGAAGAAGTTGCGCGTCAGCTTTCTCTTGTGGCCGAAGCATCCGCGCCAGTGACCTCATTAGACCCACGTCTATGCTAGGTCATTGAGGCACAGGTCACGCAGGCACTGCCTCCATCGCCATCTCTCCCTACGCCTCTGACCTACGCTACCGTCGTTGCTAGACCCCCAGCCCCACCTGTCTCTGGCGCATACCGGGGCACCGGGTCCTCCTACCCTACGACGCTGCCTACATACATGGCACCCCATCCCGTTTCGCCCCCTGCACTTTCTGCCGTTAACCCATGGCGCACCTTGGATAATCGACCCATCTGTGTGACATATAGCACGCTACTGTCGCCGTCGCAACTTCCAGCCTCCAGACCAAGGGAATTCTGCAAATTACCAGGCTGCCCAGAATCCCCACCGGCCATCTTCTCCTATCACCGGCTCATTGTCCCCACGAAGCCCTGTCGATTCTCGCCGGTCATTACCACCCCGTCGCCGATCTGTCTTCCCAATGCTTCGGCGCACGAGCCCCGCTCGGGAGAAAAACTGACAGCCGCAGTTCCGGAGGCAAGAACTGCGTCGTCGTCGAACATTCCAAGACCTCCTCTTTGTCCGACCAGCGAAATTGATGCGCTAGTAGAAGGTGTTGCTGTACGTGCACTTGTCGACACAGGCGCCGTCGTTTCTGTAATTAGTGAAAAACTGTGTCGCGATTTGAGAAAAGTTACAACGCCGCTTACGAATCTTGCTGTGCGTACAGCCACCTCCCATTACATCGCGCCGACAGCTCAGTGCGCAGCACGCGTTCTTATTCAAGATGTTTGGTACGCCGTCAACTTTGTTGTTCTCCAACGTTCATCTTACGACGTCATACTAGGATGGGATTTCCTTTCTACCCATCAGGCGCTCGTCGACTGCGCTCGTGCTGAACTCACGTTGACGAATCCGTGCCTTGATATCTACCACCACAGTCCCTCGAAAGTGTTTGCCACAGCTGACGTCCGCATCGCGCCGTTGTCCGTCGTCTTAGTGCCTGTGTTTTTCCCTGCTGCCACTAACTTGGCGCTCCTGTTCGAACCAACTATAGCTAGTGTACAACACCGAACCATCGTCCTCCCATTTGCCGTCATCAACTTTTCCAAGGGTTCGGTGGTACTTTACGCGTGCAACGTTTCTGCTTGTCCATACATCCTGCTACGCGGTGATTGCCTGGGAAGCTTCGAGACCTTAAATTGTATTTTTGAAGACCCGACCTATCCAGACAAGCCATTTTTACCGACTTGTGCCATTACACCCGCAACTGACGCTAATCAACCTATAGATGTATTCCGCAAGTCCAATAATTGCAACCTCACGCCTGGGCAGCAGGAACAGCTGATCAAGCTCCTACAGCGTTTTCGAGCCACGTTTGACCACAATCAGCCTTTCTTATGTAGAGCGTCATATGTTGTTCACCGTATAGATACCGGTCAAGAGACGCCATTACGGCAGCGTCCATGTCATGTGTCAACTACCGAACGCCGTGTCATCAATGAACAGGTTGACGACATGCTGACACGTGGCACAATGTAACCGTCAAGCAGTCCCTGGGCCTCTCCAGTTGTATTGGTGAAGAAGAAGGACGGATCCATCAGCTTTTGCGTGGACTATCGACGTCTCAACCGAATCGCGCACAAGGATGTCTATCCGCTGCCACGCATTGACGATGCCTCGGACTGCCTACAGGGAGCCGAATTTTTCTCTTCTTTAGATCTGCGCTCTGGATACCAGCAGGTACCCATGGCAGAGGCCGATTGCGAAAAAACAGCTTTCATCACGCCCGACGGGCTTTACGAATTCACAGTCATGCCCTTCGGCCCCTCCAACGCGCCAGCTACTTTCGAGCGAATGATGGACTCTATCCCTCGAAGCCTCAACTGGAACGTTTGCCTTTGTTATTTAGATGACATTGTCGTCTTTTCAACTGATTTCGCAACCCATTTAGCCCGCCTCGAGAAAGTCCTCGCGTGTATATCTGCAGTGGGGCTGCAACTGAATCTGAAGAAGTGCCATTTCGCCGCTCGAAAGCGTACGATCCTTGGCCACGTGGTTTCAAAAGACGGCATTCTTCTTGACCCTGCCAAACTTACAGCCGTTTCAGCGTTTCCCAAACCGACCACGTTGAAAGAGCTCCGAAGCTTCATAGGCCTTTGCTCTTACTTCCGGCGCTTCGCCCGCAATTTCGCGACGATCATTGCTCCTTTGACCAAGCTCCTCGCCGGATCTAGAGATCTTTCAGCCTGGTCTGCCACCTGTGACGATTCTTTCAATGAACTGCGCCGCCTCCTCACGTCGCCGCCTATTCTGCGACACTACGATCCATCGGCACCCACAGAGATCCACACCGACGCTAGTGGCGTCGGGATAGGCGCTATTATTGCACAACAGAAAGACGGCTTCCAAGACTACGTGGTTGCCTACGCCATCCGAACTCTTAGCAAAGCCGAAATCAACTATTCCGTCACTGAAAACGAATTGCTCACCATTATTTGGGCGATAGAGAAATTTCGACCTTACGTGTACGGGCGCCCTTTTGACGTCGTGACTGACCACCACGCCCTCTGCTGGTTGTCGTCACTGAAGGATCCAAGCGGTCGCCTCGCCCGATGGGCATTACGCCTCCAAGAATATAATATTCGCGTGGTCTATCACTCCCGCCGGAAACATTCGGATGCAGACGCCCTATCCCATTCGCCCCTACCCCCTGACCCAGACTGCTGCGAAAGTCTAACCTGTGATGCCACTGCCGTCACCATCGCCGACATGCCATCTGAGCAACGCAAGGACCCTTGGGTTGCTTCCATTCTAGACATCCTGGCTGGGCGGACGGCTTCCCCTCCTTCTCGCACATTGCGTCGGCAAGTCGAGCACTTCGCCACTCGCGACGACGTGCTGTACCGACGCAACTACGCACCCGGTGGACGTCAGTGGCTACTTGTGATTCCACGTCATCTGCGATCCGAAATTTGTTCCGCGTTTCATGACGACCCCCTATGTGGCCACGCAGGTTTCCTGAAGACTTATTCTCGCATACGTATCCGATATTACTGGCGTGGCATGTACCGTTTTATAGGACAATATGTTCGGGCCTGCTCGACGTGCCAGAGACAAAAAACTCCCCCTTATCACGCCAAGGTACCTTGTTACCCTTACCACGCCCATCCCGACCATTCGACTGCGTCGGCATCGATATCTATGTTCCCCTTCCCAACACTGCTGATGGTAACCGCTGGATCATTGTTGCCGTCGTCCATCTCACGCAGTATGCCGAAACTTCATCCCTTCCCTCGTCTACAGCAAAAGAAGTTGCGACTTTCGTTCTTCACAACATCGTATTACGTCATGAAGCACCTTGGGAGTTACTGAGCGATCGTGGTCGCGTATTCTTGTCAGACGTCATCACAGCATTGCTGCGTGAGTGCCACGTCGTTCACCGCACTGCAAGCACCTATCATCCCCCGACCGATGGAATGACAGAGCGCTTCAACCGCATCCTTGGTGACATGCTGTCTATGTATATCTCGTCAGACCGCTCCAATTGGGACCGAGTGCTCCCGTTTATCACGTTCGCCTATAATACCGCCATTCAAAGCACCACTGGGTTCTCTCCTTTTTTCCTCCTTTACGGACGTGAACCTTCTTGCACTATGGACACCATTCTTTCGTACAAACCTGACTCCTCAGAGTACACGATTCTGTCTCAAGCCGCTACATACGCTGAAGAATGCAGCCAACTGGCAAGATCATTCACAACCCAAGACTAAGGACGCCAAATGCACCACCATGATGCATCAAATAACACTACTTCCTATAATCCAGGTTCACTCCTCTGGCCGCATGTCCCTTCTGCTACACCTGGCCTTTCTACCAAGTTGGTCCCCCAAGTATCACTGCTCATATCGTGTGCTACAAAAAACGTCACCAGTGAATTACCTCACTGAGCCACTGGAACCATCTTCTGACCAACGTCGTCGTGGCCAGGAAATTATCCACGTCTCGAGACTTAAGCCCTGCTACTACCCTCCCGTGTTAAGTTGTCCATAGGTCGCCAGGATGGCTCATTATTTCGCGGGGAGTAATTGTAAGGAATCTGAATAACGGATGCTTTGCTGGTAATGAAGAAGGCGATGATGATCGGTGGCTGTAGTAGTAGCTCGCGCACGCCACTCTCCATTAGCCAGACCTGCCTGATAAAACACATTTTACCAAGCTGCGTCTGAACCTTTCTAGACGTACAACACCTCTATTTTAAAACAAACTAGCAGCTTGCGTGAAGCGGAGTAGTCATTGTTGTCGTCGCTATTAGAGCCCGGCGTAAGGCGAGTCAGCGTGCCTTACTTTAAACAAAAAGGTGTTAAAAGGGTGTGTAGTTCGTCCTTACGGGGACTAATGGGGCTGCCGCAACCATTATTCTCATTAGGAACTAACGGCACTCAGTCTAACAGTTAGCCCCCACAGACCAGCTTCAGGAACTCACATTTTGTCGTCAAATTTACACCTTGGTGGGTAACCATTGGTCCCCCAAATCCCTCGAAGAACTAACATTTTGTCCTCACATTTCCACCTTATTGGGCAACCGTTAGTCTGTTTATTTACACTTTCTTGGGCAACCGTTAGTCCTAACAGTTTTACCTCGCAGGACGAACGGTTGGTCTACTCAAATACTTGAATAGGATGAACTTATTATTCTCATTTCAAATACTGTTTCTATTTACTCTCCGCCAGGCATAACATTTTTTCGCCTGTTTTTTCTGTGCAGTGAGAAACAAATGGCGCGGACAATAACACGGGAAAAATTATTTACCACCTGTGTGCCTCTGTTTTTGCAGTCACTGCAACAACGAAAGACAAAAGTGATACATTCGAACCCTTATTTTTCTCTATACACATGAAGTTTCTCCATTCTTAAAAAGAATTCGTGGTGAAATGTACGATACAAGCCCAGCTTTGTTGTCACATCTTGTACAGTCCTTGTGGAGCTCCTCCGACGTAAGCGATGCATGACAGGCGTTGCAGACGACAGCGCACGCAGCCTTCTGCATGTTGTGTGCCCACAACTGTACAATAAGATTGTAAAAATAGTTAGTCACACGTGACAGAGGATGAAGATGCACGCACATGAAGAATTCTTTCAAGTCAATATAAAAACATACATGTGAAATATGACACGCAAATAGCTTCAACTTTACGTCTCGTGCAGTCTCTTTAAAGCTGCTCCGACAAAAGAGATAGATTACAGGCATTGCAGACGTCAGCGCACTAAGTCACAACTTTCTGCACGGTGTGTGCCCACGGCTGAACAATAAGAATGCAAAAAATAGTTATTCCCACGTGACAGAGAATGAATATGCATGGTATGAGAAATACGTGCAAGGTGAAACAAAAACATACGTGCGAAAATAGGACATGAAAATAATTTCACCACGATGTCACACATCGTGAAAGACTCATTTCGATCCCCGTAGCGACACAGCTTAACTGCGGTAGCCGCAGTCATAACTCCTAGGCGCCGCGAACCACCGTGCTGCCAGCAAGGCGGCGACTTCTAAGCGAGCGCCGCCGTTCAGCTCGAGCAAGCGAAAGCGAGACCAAATACGGCGTTGCACGTGGAGTGTCTGCCGCCCGCGAACCTCGAACAGGAGAGCGACCATACGCTGGGCCACCGCCACGAACAGCGCCGAGTTGGTGTGAAGCGAGTGCCTAAAAAACCGACGGCAATGGGGCCATTTTCCACAAACTCGAGCGAGTGCGCGAGTACAGCGAGCAAACGCGAGTCCGCCGCCGTGGCAGCCGCCAACGGCCGGGGCCAAGCTGCTTGCGACCGATTGACGGGGAAGCCAACTGTAATGGCGACCAATTTTAATAGACTCGGTTCCGACGCTACGAAAGCCCCGCCAGCCCGTGTCGGTGCACTTACAGGGCGCCACATACAACAACCAAGCTCGTTACGAGCAACTGCAACTTGTTTTGAACGACTCGCAAAACATAGACAAGGTCTCCGCCCAGTATCGTCAGCCCGGAGCTCATCACGGCGGCGAAGACAGGCGAGCAGTCAATGAACGAGCGTCCGGGTGGCCGAGGGCAATGGGGGCCAATTCCCGAGTGGTCAAAAAGCACAGACGAACTACAGACGCCACAGCCGATATTCGCGGTACATTTCGTGTATGCAATATACAAGCACGTTGCCGGCAAGCGCGATCCGTATCACACACCCAACAAGTACGGCAGAATATAGAATGATCACCTACTTGTGAAAAAATCCAGCACTGATTTCTGCCCTGAGTCAGACTGAAGTAATGTTTCCGATAGGCCTGCTGTCGTTTCGGTAGCCATAATGGCCTGCATTCCCAACTGGTGGTGTCGCGAGTTGGTCGTGACCATCTTGACTAAGCCAGAGATATAGAGCGCGGCGTGGCGACGTGTCGAGACCTGCTCCAGACTTCATGGGTGCGGCGAAACGTGAAAGCAGAAGCGCACGCTCATCCAAACGTACGCACAAAGCCCCGCGGCGCAATTCCTAGTAGAGCACTGCACGGACCCGGGCCAGCCCGAAAACCCACGGGCCCTGGCAGGGCTCGGGCCCATGAGCTTCGGGCTCAGGTTGGGCCCGGGCCTGAGTAAGACCCGTATCAGGCCCGGGTATCATATGTAGAGTGTTAAGAAATGTGTCCTATATTATTTTGAAATTACAAAAAGAAGCCATATGCATGCTACATGCGACGTTGCCTTTATATACTTTGACCGAATGCATCTTCAGATGTGTACAAACAATAAATACAGAAATAAATTAAAACAACTAAAATGTTGCACAATTTAAAACAATTACCTTCTCAATCAGCGCGTTAATTTTGGTTTCATGGGCAAAATTAGGCAAATTTCATCGATCCGCTGTGATTACCAGTAGGTGCACCCTTCGAAAACTTCAAAGTGGCTATAGACTATTCGTAGGAAGAAATTTCATTCACCCATTTGACTCGACTAACGATTTCCACTGAATAAAAGTGAGTGTTTCAGTTTCCGTAATTACTGCTGAAATTTGTGCAGATAGAAGCGGCCGTCATTCATTTCATTTGCGGCGACATCTGTGAATCTTCAATGACGAATTGTCTTCACGAAGTCATCAGCACAGAAGTTAAACCATTGGCGGATGCAGTTGTTTTCAAAGCGTCCCTTGTGCAACCGCAGTAAGCCTTCTGATTGGGTCAGGCCGATTGCGGCAAGTAATGCCAACTGAGAGCGAACTTCATTGAGTGTCGGATAACAGAGTGTTTCCCCGTTAACACGAAAACGAAGTGGCCTCTTCAAGGACCATATATCAGTCTAGGAGCAAAGTCGGCAGTATTCGAGCTCTCGCATCTGCGTCCTGCGAACAGAGGTCTTTCAGGAGAAGAACTTCTCTAACTCGTCACAAGGGCCTTCAGAGTTAGATACCAGTTGTACGGCAGGAAAGACGTGCCCGAAGCAAGACATCGACATAAGAGGGTTCAAAGAAGCCATCGATTTCCGAAATGGTTGCGATGAAGTTGCGCTGCCATAGACATCAGCGTAGTATCATGACAGTGTTGCCATTTCTTTGAAGAAAAGAACAGTTCATCCTTGTGTACAAAGTATGAAGTCACACAAGAAAAACGGACATGTGAAGAAGATCACCACTGATGACCTGTCAGAAATAATCGGCGAAACAGGTACGATAAGAACCACAGCTGTTTATGGCACCTCTTCGAAGGAGCAGAAAAGTACCTTAAAATTTCCAACTTGAACAGGCAGTTGAAGACAGGCCCTCGGCGTCAGCTCTCCCTTCGACAACGTGATAGCTCCAGAAGGTGGCAACTGACCTAAATAGCTGCCGAAATACCAGCATTACGCACGCCTCAATGCGGATGACATGCATCAGCGCCGTCGTGATGGTGGCGTTGATGGCACTCTCACTGGGCTATGTAAACTGTTCTGGTCACTAACATGTCACCCACGTGTTAAACAAGTGTGCTGTTATTTTGATGCATGCACGCGATTTAGACTGAATGGTTCATCAGCAACTACATCTTTAAAAAAAAGCAGTATGTCCCGATCGAAGGTGCTTCAAGTCAGCAATGTCAACATTGTGCCTGTGGCTGCGAGAGGAGACTACCGTGAAAGTCATTAAATGTGTGCCAGTTAGAACAGTGCACACATTTGAAGTATAATTGAAGCTAACGCATCTGTGAAGGCTTTCTGTCGTTTTATCGTGCAGATTTTTATATTCTGATGAGGAAATAACGCTCATGACAGATAGTAATGAACTGAAGTCACGGCTTCTGAAACACGTTATTATAAAATTTCGCTTAAACTCGTGCAATTAGGGTGAAAATTGTAACGTCATACTTGTTGTAGGGAGAATTTGTGAAAGGATGACACGGACTGTAAAAGGCTGCCTGCAGAGAATATTAGGGAAAGATTAGTGAAATTGTCGTGGTGGGAGAAACTTGCGCGTGACACAAACTGAAGAGACGAAGAAGGGTAGTGGGGCAGAGGCTTGTTTGTTTTTTGAGTGTTTGAATGCATGCCATATTATAAACGGCACTACACTAAGCGTAAATAAAGGCTCCACAAAGATTTTCCCACAAGGACATAACAATTTCAAAGATCGAAGGCCGTCACGTGAAAATGACAAAATAGGCGTCTTCAGAGAACAACAAGGATGGTGGCTCGCTTGCTACCGGTGTGGGTCGCTTTGACAGAATATGGAACGGTGGTGGCGGCGACTCGGAGAATAAGGATGGGGAAAATAACCTCCTTGCGTTGAGCTCGAAAACGCAGTGTACGTTAAAGGCAAGCGAGAAGCCAACACGATAGCTTTAATTTATGTAACGCTGTCCAGCCTGGTGTATTCCTCCCAGAAGTAGCTAGAGCGTTTTTTTTATTGTGTTGTATACTCAATGAAGTTTGCCGGAGATTTCTTACTTTCTACGCTCGCATGCAATTTATGTAGACTCACAATATAAAGGCCCGACATTTTTTCACTTCATGGGGGCAGTATATCTTGTAATTGTTTTTCTAAATTCAAAAACAACATTGTGTTGTTAGCACTGCGTACATGAGGCAGCCAGCTATGAGTACAATTATGTGTTATATTACCCTGCAAACATTTTTCAAAAGTGTTATGTGCGTTTTTAACTGAACGTACAGAGAGTATGCCTGTAAAACGTCGCGACACTTGAAGAAGTTTCAAAACATTAACTATAATATATCTTGAGTGAGAAAGATATCTTCACAATAACCGAAGACTGGACAGTGGCACGTTTATGTTCAAGGCAAAACTTGCTGAAGCGGACCGGGCTCATGCGTTTAGTGCCCGGGCCGGGTACAGCCAGTATTTGAAAACACCGGGCCGGGATCGGGCGGGCCGGAGCCGAATGTTTTTGGGCTGGGCAGGGCTTGGGCCCAACAAAAACGGCCCGTGCAGTGCTTTAATCCCTAGATCGTCAAGCTCTCTGAGCGCGATGGAACACACACCATCACCAGCAAAATAAAGGGAAAGACTAAGCGAAGGGAGAGAAGGACGGCTTACAATTCGGCCCTTTCATTCAAAGATATTACCAATTACTACAAGGAGGAGCACCGGCGCTATCCAGACCCTTGTAAGGGACTGCATCGCGCTGACGAGCGCCTCCTTTTAAAACTGTTTACCAATACTGTACTGTGCCCGGCGGTGCTAAAACATTTCAATTCATCCTTTGATGGCACGTGCCAGTTCTGTGGTGAGGTGTCTGACACCTTTCACATCGTCTGGGCGTGCCAGTCTAATCCATCTATCCCCCCCAACCCCAATCCCACGAGAGAGGACTTGGAGGCGGCCCTGCTCGGCTGTCAAGACCTGAAGGCCCAAGAGGCTCTGGTTCAACGTGCGCGGGCGGCGTTGCTTGCCAATGGAGCCCCGGAATAGGGGTTCCACCTAGTGCTGTGAGGGTAGGAGGCCAATAAGGCCCCAACCCAATCACCTCTCTGTAACCATTTATTGGTTATTAAATGTTTTCACCACCACCACCCTCGACAGTGGTTTGTGTACCTCCCACGTGGTTCATCCCTTTGGAGACTAAGTGTTTTGCACGCGGAACGCATCCCTCTGTGGTTAGTTCTCAACGGTTCATCCATTCATCGCGCGCGCCTACTGGACTCCGTTACTTCTTTTTCGAGTAATTTTGCATTAGAGTGTTGATAAATCTGCTCCTCTTCGCTACGGTTCATACATAAAAAAACTCGGTATATCCCACGTACTGTGGGAATAGAAGATATGCGAAGCACGAGTGAGGAAGTTTGATATGTCACTTTGAAATCACCACAGATTTATGAGGTGGACATGAATTATACAGTACATAACTTCCATGTCCTAATTATCACAATTGAACGCTTCATTTAGCTTCGCCGTTTATTCACGTCATGCGGTGCCGAATTTGGTATATCTGGAGCTAGCGAAGCGGCCGCAAGCACGCTATACACATATCATCTAGTCATACTTTACATGACACACACGTCATGATTGTCATGTTCAGATGTGTCATTCACCTTCGTCTTCTAATCACGTCACGTGATGCCAAATGCGGTATATGTGGTGCTAGCGCGAGCGCTCTATGAGCGTAGCATGCAGTCATCTTTTACATGGGCCGCATGTCATGATTATCATGTTTGGACGTGTCACTTACCTTCGTCGTTCATCACGGTCACGTAATACCAAATTTGGTATACGTGGCTAGCGAAGGGGCCACGACCACTCTATGAGCGCAGAATGTAAAAAATGTCTTACATCATACGCCTATCGTAATTATCATGTTTGTACGTGTAATTTATCTTCTTCGTCTATTCACGTCTCGTTATACCAAATTTGGTACATGTGAAGGTAGCAAAACGGCTGCGAGCGCAACATGAGCGTAGCATATAGTCATGCTGTTACATGACATGCATCTTATGTTTATCATGTTTGCACCAGTATCATACCTTCGTCATCCATTCACGTCCCGTAATACCAAACATGGTATAAGTGAAGCTAGCGAAACGGCCGCCCGGGCATCATGAGCGCGGCAAGTAGTCATGTTGTTACATGACACGCATGCCATGATTATCATGTTTGCACTTGTCATACACCTTCGTCATCCATTCACATTCAGTAATACCAAATTTGGTATATGTAACGCTAGCGAAACGGTCGCGAGCACATCATGAGCGTGGCATGTATTCATGGCATGTAGCTTCCGCGTGGAAGCCAGAAAGTTAGTTTGGCAGATGAAAAAGAAACGTTTTCAGTAATTGTGGCTGGAGCAGCACACAACCGGGTTGTTTGTAAAAACATGGACGTTGGCTTTTTCCCTAAATAAAGCACAGTCAGTCTTGATGGTGATTGTGGGGGCGATAATCCTGACGCTTACGATAACACATTCTATCGCAGTGCGGGCGGCTTCACAGGTCGCGCGGTGTTGGACACTGTAGAGTTTTACGACCCGTCGACCGACCTGTGGACCCAAGTGAAGTCCTTGCCCTGGAAGCGCAGTGGCCACAAGATGCTCGCCCACAACGACATTATCTACATTCTTGGTGGATTCAACGGCACCACCCGCGTCAACATTCGTAAGCCTCTCACTCGTTGCTCACTGCAGACAGGGGCGGATTATCCAGGGTTCAAAGGCTTCAAATGAACCGGGCCCTCCGGTGTTCGGGGGCCGCCCAAGGGCCAGAAAAAATGACATATTTTGTTTTCTTCGAAAAATTTTGACCCTCATGCTAGATTCCTGTAATATAAACAGACTATCTTTTTCAATGATCAATATACATCCTTCTGAGAGGTTGTTGGTTGAATAACGTGCATAATCTTGTTAGCTCAGAGTTCTCCAGCCTGTGGTTACCTTTTACTCGTGCAATACCATGTAGAAAGAAGGGGCTAATCCAGCGGATGGAGACATATAGCATCCTGACAAAGATTTAACTAGCTATGGTCCAACGCGCAATGCGAAGGCACATGGTGGTTCCTGCTTGAAATATTGTTTAAAGTGCTGAGTGAAAATAATAACCGATATTAAGCTAATGCGTAGGTATATTATGGTATGCTTTCTTTATAATATAAACAACGCTCCATGAACCATTTGTATGGCATGGAACTTCCTGATTTTGCAAGAACTCCGAAGGAGTAATGATTTGATTTTTCGCTTCTGGCACTGCCGTTCTGTCTTAATTCCTGCTTGGTGGTTATACATGCCGTCCCAATTATCTGGCAGCATGATTTAAAAAGAAAGAAGAACAATGTTATTTGAAGTGAACCCAGTGCATATAATTTCCACTGTACTGAAGGAGCCGCTACTATTGTGGTTAATGACTGCTGCCCAATTAGACTAATTGTATTTGTAAGTCACAAACTATTCGCCTAATTATCAAAATGTCAATGAGGCAGATGTGCACATTTTGAAATTACATCTGTCTGTGTGACTTCCAACATTACCCCGTCGTGGTGGTCTAGTGGCTAAGGTACTCGGCTGCTGAGCCGCAGGTCACGGGTTCGAATCCTGGCTGCGGCGGCTGCATTTCGGATTGAGGCGGAAATGCTGTAGGCACGCGTGTGCTCAGATTTGGGTGCACGTTAAAGAACCCCAAGTGGTCAAAATTTGCGGAGTCCTCCACTACGGCGCCTCTTATAATCGTATGGTGGTTTTGGAACGTTAAACCCTACATATCGATCAATCAATACTTCGAACATTTTATTAATTACGTGCTCATTTTTGTGAATAAAGACAGCCCGCGAAATATGAAAATTAACTCGTCACTGTGCTCACCCCCGCAAAAGAAAGCAGCCCCTTCAAATAGTGTCACTGGAAGCAACCACTTCGCCTCTTTTCCGTTTCCAGAGACGGCGTTTTGCACATTGGCAAGTGCACGGGTTGGGTACCAACAACATGTGTTGCACTTTTGCAGGGGTTACTTCAACTTGACTGTAGGTCGCTGTCATCATTCACATCTCGCGCCAACTATTCGCGGCTTGTTGACTGTTCTTGTTAGAGCGATTACAGCCTGACTGTACGTTTCTTCGGACGGGAAGCGGAAGATAGCGTGATCCGTCTTTTAGGGGTGAGGCTCTTTATTTCGTGGGTTGTATGTACCGTGTGGTCGTAGTCGTCGTAGTCTTCGTAGCCAGTTGCATTGCATTGCGTGTCAATAAAAAAGGTGTCTCAGCATATCCACGAAGTGAATGATGATGAGTGGGGTGAAGCGTCCATCAGTTTGTCTGTCCGTGCTTCCGTGCGTCTGTCCGTCAGTCCCTCTGTCCGCGTGTCCACCTGCGTATACGTCCGTATGTGTGGCCGTCCGTGCATGCGTCAGTTCATGCATCCGTCCATGCGTCCGTAACTTCATTTGTTTCGCTCCACACGTCATCATTCACCTCGTGGATATTGCTGTGATTTTTTTTCTAGATTTCCTTCACTGGTACTGACTTTCTCAAAGCGAACTTGTTTTAAGGGGCTTCTTTCTGATGCATGCATTGATCTAGTCTCGTGTTATTTTTCGTATCTCACGGGCTTTCTTTACTTAGAGAAAAAAAAATGACCAAGCAATTAGTACGTTGCTGAAAGTAGCACAGACAGATATCATTCAGGCAAACGCACATCTGCCTCGCTGACATTTTGATAATTAGGCGAATACTTTTAGTTACAAATATGATTATGGCTAATAAATTTATTGTCAACAAAAAGTTAGTAGCCGCTACTACAGTACACTGCGAACAATATTAACCAGCTTTTCTTCGCGTAAAGCCATCCTTCTTTTCTAAAATTGCGCTCAAGAAACCATCCCTTGGTAAAGGTTGTGCGAAGGAACTATATACAACACATATCCACTACCTGGCCGTCAGCGGACAATAACTGCAGAAATGTAACCCTATTATATGCCTAATAGCGAACGATTTCTGCATAAATGAAAATATTTGTGGTCATTTTTCAAGTGAACATTATTAAAAACGTTTTGTAAAAGTTGTACATAGATCTCATCTATATAGGCGCCACCTTTTCCGAAAGCCCTTCTTCTAATGAAAATACTTGAAGTTTAAACCATTTGTATTACCTGCGATCAGTAGGCATATGCAATATGCATAATAGCTTTATATCGAAGTTCAGCTTTAGAACAGCTTAACTGTCTCTTGCTGTATAAAACAAAAAGTAGGTAGACGTTTGGCAGCGTAATTACTGTAAGTACGCGTGAACAGTTTCTGACAAAGGCCCGCCTGTTATCTTAGTGCTCGCACGCAGACAACCAAAGCGTGCACTATCTGATCAGTGAAGCTGAATCAGATAGAGGGAGCTATTTTTCACAAAGGTGCCGCCTGAAGAACTATTTGCTCTCTTGAAATAAGAGTAAACAACGCTATGATTTAAGACGAACGGAAGAAAATCACACGGCTCTTGGACTGCACTACTAAGTGCGGTACGCATTCCTTCTTTTCGTCTTAACTTCTCGCACAGTTTAGCTTTCTATTAGTAGGATCTCACGAACCAGACAAATATAATGCTGTCCATGTCTTTGTGTCTCCTGATATTGGTAATTATCACAATGACAATAGAGAGACTTAGTATAGCGGAAAACAGCGAGCTCAAGGATTTAGCGTTAACACTTGCGTTACGTGCTCTAAACTGAGCATGTGCAGAACGTTAACCTAGCCCGCACTTTTGCATACGAACGATATTTCTGGCATATAGCGTCCAATGATAACGTACACAAAAGATCCCGTATACGTAGGACAAGATGGCGGTGCCTGTTGTAGCGAGAGCCGTCTACTTCGAATCTTTATAGTCGTCATCCTGTATTGCTAAACTCATTCACTACCAAACACTAGTCATGTTTGATTTAAATTTGAGTAATGAGGCTTCGGCAGCGGTATACCGCAGCTAAGAGAACTACTTTTTGGAGATACGCACTCAATTTGGGGTGCAGAAGGCTTCAAAGTGTCTACAAGGTTCACTCATGCTTTCCGTAGCAACACAGAGATGACGACGCTGTA
Organism: Rhipicephalus microplus; assembly: GCF_043290135.1. Classification (NCBI taxonomy): domain Eukaryota; kingdom Metazoa; phylum Arthropoda; class Arachnida; order Ixodida; family Ixodidae; genus Rhipicephalus; species Rhipicephalus microplus. The sequence goes on from NC_134707.1 coordinate 121,424,197, forward strand.
CTCCTTAATTGTTTTGAAATGGGGCAAATGCAGCCATAATTCAAGCTGAGCCAGGTAATAGGGGTCTTGAGACTTACTCGATTTCGGCATATGTCGAAAGAAAACAAATTGTTTCGGACCGTCAGACGCAACACTTGATCAAACGCGGCACTGTACACAGCAATGGTGACTCTGGGTCAACTCAATTTAGTATCGCACTTGAGGTTTCTACAGAACATATAATGCTTCTATAACTGGATGGCGCCATAGGTGCTTTTGTTTGCGGGATTGCCTACCGCTGTACTAGAATGCCACCACTTGGCAGGCAGCACGTTTCGTTTTAGCGCCAGCGCTGAGACTCACGCTAACGCTAACGTAAGCGTTTTCCGATATACTAAAGCTCTCTAATCTCTGCACGTGTTCCGCAAAAAAGAAAACGCCCAGGTAATAAAAAACACTCTAGAGAGACTTAAAATGAATGTCTTGTGTTCTTTGCAGCTAAATTTAAAAATTGTCAAGTCTCAAGCGTGACCAGATGATAAAGCGGGAAAGAAATGTGGCGAGGCACGAGGGCCCCCCCTCATATTGTTAACAGGGCCCTCCACACTGATAATCCGGCCCTGACTCTAGATATACGTTCTTTAAGTCGTAGAAGAGGATACCTAAAAATACCTTGCATTTTGCATTCGGTAATAAGTACTAATATATCAGGTTACCTCGTAGCAACATTACTCGTCACTGATAATTATAGTCGAAGCAGAATCACGAGTTGGGGAAGTTGGTGGATGTTCATCGTATAATATTTTACAGCGCAACGGGCTTGATACAGACAAAGGAGGCACAGAGCGCTGAACTCACAGCTGAAATTTATTTGGAAAAGAAAAGAACATGCATAGGAAACACTGACTCATCGAAATTGTGTGCATGTGGATGTGTGTTACAACAGAACATGATTTATGTCATGTCTAACAGGTAGTTATGTTAACTCTGTCTAAAATAGTGATAGATGGATAATTTATGCACTCGTTATTGTATTTAATAAAATATATTTCAGCCATTTCACGTGTGCGCTGATCAATGTGTCTATATTTGATAGCTGTGCATCAACAACCACGACATCATATTTCTACTGGACCCTAACATTTGCTCTATGCTGGTTGTGAATTTTGTGAAGGTTTTTAAGGAATGTGGGATGGGACTGCAATTCACTTTGGAGCTGCCGAAAAACGATAAGTTAGAGTTTCTAAATTTAAGACGGGCTTTCGTCAAGGATTACGTTTGTCAGGGATCACAGCCAGATCCGTAAAGCCAATCTTTCATTTTAATTCTGGCCAATAATAAACCGTAAAGAGAGGAATTGCGTCCACTGGGCTCGGTGCCACTCTTCAAAAGTCATGTGAGCACCTTATGGCGCATGCATTGCACGGGTTTCTCACCTTGCAAATTCTGGCTTTCCAATTGACGTGATTTTCTTCGTTTCAAAAAAAATGTCTAGTGCCCATGAAGTTAGCAGCAATAAGTAGCATGCAGTTAGCTCATACATACACAGAACTGTGCGTGGTTTCAAAAACGCTGCTGTTCGTTATGGCCTAAACGTGCTGTTCTGAGCACGTATTAGTGTGGGTAATGTGTGTGCTTTAGTGGATAAAACGTTGTGCCAGCAGCCAGGGAAAGGAAACAAATGTGTCTTCTAGTCATGTCCACAGATATGGACCTTGCGCTACTGGTGTGGTTTATTCCATTCCACTGTCTTGCGTCTGTCAATATGTAGATCAAACGGGGTGTTGCACAAACGTGCGCTTACGAGAGCATGAGCGACACTATCGGGTGCTTGCTGCATTCACGTCTCATTTGGCAGCTCATTGTAGGTCATGCAGGTGTGTGCCTTACTTGCAGAAAACATCCAGACATAATCAGTGCACGCGTGAAATAGCCAAAGCATTTTTCATTAAATTCAATAACAAGTGCACAAGTCATCAATCTATTGCTCTTTCTTACGTGGCGCAACGCTTTTGATTGGTTGATTGATTCAATCATTAATTAATTGATTGATTGATTGATTTATTGATTGATTGATTGATTGATTGATTGATTTGTGAAGTTTAACGTCCCAATACCACTGTATGAATATGAGAGATGCCGTAGTGGAAGGCTCCAGAAATTTCGACCGCCTGGGGTTCTTTAACGTGCGCCCAAATCTGAGCACACGGGCCTACAACATTTCCACCTCCGTCGGAAATGCGGCGCAACACTTTTGCCAGGTAACAAGAGGTCTTCCTCATTTCTACGATAGTTTAGCGGAGGATCTGCGAGTAGAACCGTACCATGACGTCTCCGGTCCGGACCTGGAAGCTTCATCCCCGAGTCTGCAAAGAGAACAATACCTTCCTTCAAACAGCTGCAATCAACATCGCCAGTCAAGAACGGATCGGGCGTAGATACGCCGCGCACCTTCGAAAACGGGGACGGATTGCATTGCAAGTACAGATGTACGTCCCATGTGTCCGTTACGCATACCATCATTCGAACAAGAAAAGTTACCCTTGGTGCATGGCCAACTTGGACCAAGTTTATTGTACCACAGGTCCTTCCAGCAGTGTGTCACCTGGGGCATCGGCGTTACAAAACGTCTGTAAATAAATTTCGGTTGTGAGGTCAGCGCTGTGTCACGTCTCTGTCCGTATCTAACCGGTTGTGCTTTAAAACATTCCGCACGCCAGTCCAGACTATTTCTAAAGCAAAGTTTGGCGATATCTTACTCTCAGCAGCTAAAAACACAAATAAGCGACTTAGTTACAATACTTTAGGGAAATACCGTAAGCGTATATTCTTGTGGCAGTTGGTGGTAAGGTTGACGATATGGTCAGTGGAGAGTTCCCCACATTCCAGTTGAATGAGTAGCCCTTACCCGTGTGCACGTATGTATGTATACATCGCCAAGAACCACAACTACTGTGACTTAGAACGCTACAATTACGATTCCACAACCTGCCAACGCGTTTCGCCTCATTATATATTAAGTAACTGTAGTAGCAGGGTTAGGCTTAGCAGGTTATGAGTGAAATTACAGCTAGACCAGGTTACGCTTGAAGCACACTTTTTTTTTCACCTGAGACGTATCGCATCTGTAAAGAGGCCTCCAAATAGTTCAGTTATTAAGTTAATTTGCCTGATGCCTTTATTTTGTAATGCGGAGTCAAGCGTTCTTTCACGCATTTCGCTCATTATCCATTCATTCACATTTTTTAGTGACGCAGTACGACGTGAGGGCAGATCGGTTCACCAATTTGCCCACCATGCCCCAAGCCAAGAGCAACTTCGCAGCCGTCGTACTAGAAGGTTGCATCTACACCATAGGCGGCTACGACGGTAAGCTTTGTTTCAAAGCCACTAGTATTTTTTCTATGCATGCGTAACAAAGAAGCGACAGTAACAGAACTATACAATATGTTTTTGACTTTCATTTGCGTTCGTGTGATCTAAATAGAAAAAAATTGACGCGGCTACGGCCTCTGAGTAAATGGACCTAAAAAACTCATGTGGTCTCTCATTCGTTTTCATCACGTGACTCCCACGCAAAAGCGATTGTCTTCATATTTTTTTTTAGTATACTGTGTTGAACCCACACAGCTTCATGAATAGTTTTTGCACCTCGCGTGGTCTTACGATGCCTCGGAAATCAGTCCATCTTTGACTGAGTGAAGATGTCCTGCGATTATGTGAAGTCTCGTTACATGACGTCTCTAAAGTTACAAGTATTGGTGACCTGTGCCGCTATACGTGACTTCAACGCGTGATGATTTATTTTTGCGTCGCACATGCTGACGATGACTCCACCAATCTCCTAAAGCATATAAATGACGAGCTCAGCGTCTGTCCTTTATACAACACAAAGAAACCACAATCTTGCGTCTTGTAGTTTTGGAACCCAGTCTTTGAGCTCCTGATCTTGCGCTCAGCTATAGTGTAGTAGTTGAGCGGCTTCGGCGTATTCGAGACAACGAACGAGGATGAAAGTGAGTGAAAGAGGAGTCTTTAAATATTACGAGTTACTGGCCTTTACGTTACCTCACTTTATTAGGAGCGAAGTTCTTTATAGCCAGACCGGGTTGGTTGTCGATCCATCCGACGTAGCCACGGCATATTGACGGAGTGAAGGATAAGTATGGCGTAGCGTTCGTTCGTTCGATGTGTGCTTTAGCGTGATAGGAACGGACGGATGGATGGATGGATGGATGGACAGGAGGACGGAAAGACAGCCGGGTGGATGCTTCACTCCTCTGATCACCATTCCCTCCATCCATATGGTCTGTGTCTTTTCTTCGTGCGCATGCAGGGCTGGCGCCACACGGCGGCTGCCTTGGCTTGTTGTAATGGGTTTGTCAACGTTTCTTTTCGTTCGCGATGCCTGCAATTGCACAGAGCACCGTTTGTATTACTCGAGCGCTGGCAGTTGCAGCGGCAATATGTAAGAACTGCTACGCTGCTACAACTGCGGATAGCCAATACGTCGAGCAAGGTTGGCGTTAATTCCCCAACGCGAAGCTCGGCTCAGAATTTGCATTAAGTAGTATCGTAATCGTGGGTGATTTTTTTTGTAATCTATTCCTGTGAAGTTCATTGACCTCAAGCATTCAGGACGGAATTAGTGTAAAATCTTATTGGACCCCAGTATAAGGCAATTTCGTGTTAAAGGTGCCACTTTATCCATAATGTTAAAGATTCATATGTTACCGAAGCACTTGACTACACAAGGGCACTGGTTACGGCATCTTCAGCCAACTTGTGCAACAAAAAAACATCCGGAAAATTCTGCGCCACACTATCGTTGAAACGAAGTAAAGAAAATACGATTTGCCCTTAATGTACAGCAATAGGTGCAATTGTACTTGTCTCTATCAAATTCCGCCTCGTTCATTGTCGTCACGTTTGATGCTCATTGCGTTACCGGAAACCTAAAACCATGTCAGTGGCGGGAAATATTCGGCAAAAATAAGAATTCCGACACACCTATAGAAGACGATTGGTTTTTCGTTGCATATTTTTCCCGCGCTACGGGAGTCATTGAGTTTCAATGTGTGATAAATTTTGCCGATTTACCGCGCATAACGTCAACTCGCTGATTACAAGTAAGGGTGTCTGATGTTAGTTAAAACCGATAAACATACTTGCATATCTCTTTAATAGGAACGGCCGTTGTACAGAGCGTAGAAAAGTACGACATCGCCGCCCGGAAGTGGAGCAAGGCTGCCCAGATCAGCGAAAAATGCAGTGCGGTAGCCGCCTGCGTCGTGCAGGACGTCGTCAACCAAGGTATTGTAACGATTTAAAACGGCCAGTGTCGTGGCGCTACATTGAAGATGACTGCATAGTGACGAGCAGCCAAGCAACGGGTTCGGGAAGTTCAAACCTCCCACTTTGTCGAAATTTTTCAATTGACCATTTGCGGGACAACTACTGCACATGAGCAGTAATGGCACAGGTAGTGCCCTCTACCGGTGTTTTGGTTTTGGTTGGAAAACATGAGTTTCTCCAGCCACCGGTCATACATTCGTGTGTCATGTTTGAGCGGCCTTGCTTTCGTAGTTAGGGCAAATATGCCAGCACACTGCGCGAAATATTTTACCGAGATAGAAGCGCGAAGAACTGGGCCTGATAATTCATGTTTACCTGCGAGAAAAACCTGCGAAAACGACTGGTGACTGTGTGTCATTGATTGTGCCTTCATCGTCGTTCTTTTGCGTTTTCGGTGGTCTTTCTCGCAGCTAAACTGTGAAATGAGTGCTAACATTAACAGGCTTTCCTCCGCGAGGCTACGTGCTGAAAAGAGATGTTCGCATAACGGCATGTGAAAAGTTGGCGGAGGAGGAGCCTTTATTGAAAGAGAGTAATGTGGCACATGCGTCGCGCCCTGGGTACCGAACCAGTTCCAACCGGACATCACACTCTCGGATCTTTTTAGTGTACCACGGCAGCGCACGAGACTCCCGTGTATCAGCGTTTCTAATAGACTGCACAATACTGCCGTTAATACGCGAGGATTCACTCTCACGTATCTGCGCGAACCATGATTGGTAGAAGGATAGCAGCATGGGTAATTTATTAATTGCAATAGTGTCAGCTGCGTTCGTAGCCTTTTTATGAATAGCAGGAGAAACTTGAGTTACGTGAAGAGATGGAATGTAGTGTATTAGGAAAGTGCATACTGGTTTACATCGTCATTTGACACTTTGGCGATTTTAAATAGAGGCACTCTTATTAGTGTGTACTAGAAACGCCTGTAGTATATGCTTTATCTGTATATGTAAAAATATCTCTACCGGTAACGTATTCGCTGTGCGTTCCAACGGTGTGACCCGTAGTAACGGCGAACACTGCCGTTTTCACGAAAACACCGCATCTCACAAACAGCGCGCAAGTCACCCTCCTGGATCCTATAGCTCAATATCAGACAATTCAAGGGTTACCTTCAAGTGTATAACATACTGTTCTTCCTTGAAGGAGCAGGTGATGAGCCTGGCGAACAGTCGATGTAGCGGTGTGCAGCTATCACCTCCCTTGCTTTTAAATGCGAAGCCTTTCTTAGCGAGCTTCGGCGACTTCGAGCGTATCTATCGATCTATCTTTCTTTCTTTCTATCTATCTATCTATCTATCTATCTATTTATCTATCTATCTATCTATCTATCTATCTTTCTGTCTATCTATCTATCTATCTATCTATCTATCCGCCGACGACTTTTAGTTCCCCTGGCCGTTTCGATAATGGTATCAACACCAAACTTCGTAGGCATAACATGACTCTATGAAAAACATATTTGACTAGTCGTAACATGAAAATCATGACAGGTATGTCATGAATATTATGGTTTACATTAAATGGCCCTGCAGCTCTTGCGGTGGTTCCATTCACTTAGCATGTTGCAAAACTGGTATGGTATGACATGATTCCACGGTGAACACAAGCGGCAGACCCTAGCATGAAAATCATGACATGTGTGTCATGTAACAACATGACTACATGCCACGCTCATGGTGCGCTCGCGGCCGTTTCGCTAGCATTACATATAGCAAACTTGGTATTACAGTACGTGAATGGATGATGAAGGTATGTGACTGGTGCAACATGATAATGATGAGGTTAGTGTCATGTACCAACATGATGCATGCCACGCTAATGATGCACTAGCGGCAGTTTAGCTAGCTTCACTTACACCAAATATGGCATCGCGGGACGTGAATGGATGACGGAGGTATGATACTGGTGCAAACATGATAAACATCAGATGCTTGTCATGTAACAACATGACTACAGGTTACGCTCTTGATGCGCTCGCGGCCGTTTCACTAGCTTCACATGTACAAAACTCAGCATTGCGCAACGCGAATGGACGAGATAGGTAAATGGCACATCCAAGCATGATAATTACCACATGCATGTCATGTAAGAACATGACTACATGCCACACTCATGATGCGCCCATGGCTGTTTCGGTAGCTTCACATATCGCCACATTGGATATGCAGCACCAAGAGAACAACGAAGAACACGCGCAGCGAGGGGAAAAAAGACGAGGTTCTCTTCCGATCCGTTTGCCAGTGTTCTGGTACAATTAAAGTGAGTTTACTGTATTCAACTGCTGCTGTTTCTGCATTGTGACACTGGTGGAGGCGCTGGGTACATTTTCTGGACGCCTGACAACAGCCCCGCATCTAGTCCAGAAAGACTTCCGCGCATCGACACCCCCGTTCACCGCAGCAGCCGCCGCCTGTTAGGCCTGAGCCCGGAGTTCGCTCCATTGCCGGTAAGCGTGACCGTGCCAGAAAGCTTGACGGCGCCTGGAAGCACTGGCTCCAACATGTCCAGCCCAAGCACGACACAGGTGACTGTTTTGAACCCTCGACTTCCGGTTGACTTCCACGGAAACGCATATGAGGACGCAGATGACTGGCTCGAGGAATACGAGCACACAGCGAATGTTAACGGGTGGAACACCACACAGAAATTTGGCTAAGTTTATTTTCCGCTTCAAGACAGAGCCCGAACATGGTTCACGAATCGTGCGTGGTGGTCTTGGGACGAGTTCCAGCAGAAGTTCCTCTACACGTTCGCGAGCACCAAAAGACGAGAAATCGCACAGCGTCTTCTCGAGTCACGGATTCAGAAATCAAACGAATCCGCTACAATTTTGTTGAGGACATGGCGCAGCTCTTTCGTCGAACAGATCCTAATATGCCTGAAGCCAAAAAGGGTATCCACCTCATGCAGGGCGTTAAGGAGCAGCTCTTCGCTGGTCTCGTACAAAACCCACCTACAAGTGTTAATGAATTCTCCAAGGAGGAGACATCTATCGAACGCGCTCTGCATCTACTTTATCGCCAAAATGACCGCCCAACCCACAGTGCACCGATCAGCGTGGCAGCCACGACCACAGCAACAACACCCAACGAAGGTTATTTGCGCCAACTAATACGAAAAATCGTACAACAAGAAGTCAAGAAGCTCGTCGCCAAACCGAATTACTGCGCGATCGCCTCAGTAACGGAAGTTGTACGCCAGGAGATCAGGCAAGCGTTCTCGCTTCCTGAGCCGAACACGAGCACTCCCAGGGCAAGCTATGCACACATAGTCCGCCGACAGCCAGCGAACGTGCCGACACCACATCAGTACCACCAGCAACATCCGCCGACAGCGCCTTGGTACTACAGAGAAACTTTGACGCCGAGGCAGCCACCACTTCGCAAAACTGACATCTGGCGTACCCCTGACCATAGGCCCCTGTGCTTTCATTGTGAGGAAGCAGGCCACATCGTTCGGTATTGCCCGTATCGCGTCGCAGGGTAATAAAGGTTTCCTTCCACGGTTCCTCGGCGCCATTTCAACGGAACACCTGACGTCGACACGAGTGTCATGACCCCGCGGGATGTTCCTCCTGGGTTTCGGTCGCGCTCACCCTTTCTTGGGCGTTATTTTCCATCTTCTAGACGGAGCACGGCTGACATTCCGAGAGGGAGATCTCCTAGTCCACGCCGGGGAAACTGAACTAAAAGCAGCGACTTCAGGGGGGAAGGTTGCGAATTGTCGAAGTGCTGAAAATCCCCCAATACTCCCGAGCGAAGAGAGACACATTTTCAATGAATCGATGAAAGATGGGGTTGTTACTGCCGAAGTTGCAATTACGATTGACGGACATGACGTCATGGCATTGGCCGACACTGGCGCGGACTTCTCAATAATGAGTGAGAGTTTGGCAGACACGCTCAGGAAGGTTAGAATGGAATGGACAGGGCCGCAGATTAGAGGAGCTGGAGCGCAGCTACTCACACCTACCGGAAAGGGCACCGCAAGAATGAAGATAGGGAATGCATCCTGTGTCGCAACTTTCGTTATTCTTTCTGAATGTTGCCAACAGGCAATCTTGGGGATGGATTTCTTGCGTGAAAATGGTGCCATCATCAATATACCGGACGGTGTACTGACCTTTTCAGCGGATCAAAACGCAGCGCTACACCGAAAATCCCTGCGAGTCATTGACTATGTGACCGTACCTTCATTATCGTGTCGCCTTGTTTCAGTCACGTGCAGTGAGCAGATTACTGGAGAAGGAATCGCTGAACAAGTATTGACGCTTCTACTGTCTCGTGGTGTTGCAATTGCCAGAAGTATCGTCAATGTTGTGTACGGTGAAGCGGAGGTTCTGTTGACGAATTTTACCAACGAGCGATGACACATTACACAAGGCACTACAGTTGCCTACTTCGACGAGATCACCGAAATCCGCGAGTGCTGTGTAGTACAACAGGACGAGCCGCAAGCCACGTCAGTCCCACCACCTATTGACGTAAGCTCGGATTTGTCACCAGCGCAGAGACAGCGTCTAGTAGATCTTCTTCCCCAGTTCAAAGACTGTTTTTCATCGACCTCGAGGGTCAGTCAAACGCCACTGACGAAGCATCGGATAATAACGGAGGAGACGGCAAGGCCAATACGACAGAACCCATACCGCGTAGCACCGAAAGAGCGTGAAGCAATCCAGGAACAAGTGAAGAAAATGCTCGATGATGACGTCATCCAGCCGTCAAGAAGTCCTTGGGCATCGCCGGTAGTGTGTTATAAAGAAAGACGGAAGCTTGTGATTTTGTGTCCACTACCGCAAGCTGAACCGTGTGACAAAGAAAGACATATACCCATTACCGTGCATCGATGATTCACTCGACAGGCTGAGGTATGCACGCTACTTCTCGACAATGAACCTCAAAAGTGGGTATTGGCAAATTGAGGTCGACGAGCTAGATAGAGAAAAACGGCTTTTGTAACGCCTGACGGGCTTTATAAATTTAAAGTCTTGCCATTTGGATTGTGCTCAGCCACCGCAACATTTCAGAGACTGATGGATACCGTTCTGTCAGGCCTTAAGTGGCAGACATGTCTGGTCTATCTGGACGACGTCATTTTTTTTCAAAAACCTTTGAGGAACACCTGAGCAGGCTGCTATCGGTATTCGGGGCAATAAGGTCTGCCGGCCTGACACTGAAACCCGAGAAGTGTCATTTGTGGACAGAATGAGACATCCAGCTATTATTGTGAAGCATTACGTGCGCACGTGCCTCGATTGCCGACGACGAAAATCGCCACCGTTAAAACCAGCTGGGCTATTACAACCGATTCAAGTGCCCACGGTACCTTTTGCATGAATTGGAATGGATCTCCTCGGACCATATCCGACTTCCCATGCAGGCAACAAGTGGGTAATAGTCACCACTGATTATCTTACGCACTACGCGGAAACAAAGGTTTTCTCAAGTGGCACCGCCGTTGAAACCGCACGATTCTTCGTAGAAAATATCGTCCTGAGGCACGGTGCTCCGACAATCATAATAACGGATCGAGGTTCCACTTTCACGACTGCGCTCCTGAAGACAGTGCTTGAGCTCAGTGGTACACCCCATCGGAAAGACACTTCCTATCATCCACAAAGCAATGGCTTAACAGAACGCCTCAGCAAGACTATTGCCGACATGTTGAGTATGTACGTTGATGTGGATCTCAAAAACTGGGACGATATTCTACCATGTATCACGTTCGCCTATAATACAGCGCAGCAAGAAATTACACGAAGAACGCCGTTCAGTCTCCTTCATGGCCTTGAAGTGACGATGATGCTTGACGCCATGTTACTGCACGTCTGCAATGACATCGATTTGGCCGCTTCGTCTTTTACCCAACGAGCGAAAGAAGCGAGGCGGCTTGCACGCGTCCGAATCACCCAGCAGCAAAATTACGACGCCGAACGTTATAATCTGCGACACCGACATGTCATCTATCGGCCCAGTGACAAAGTCTGAGTATGGAGATAGGGGATGCATCCCCTATCTCCATACCCAGACCCATACCCAGATTTTTCAAACAGATCCGCCACCGGGGACTGTCTGAAAAATTGCTGAAAAAGTATTTTGGCCCCTACACAGTTTTACAACGCCTGAGCGACGTTAATTACAAGGTCGTTCCTGACAACCCCTCGACAACTCGCCAGCAAAAACCAGAAATCGTGCACGTTGTGCCAATGAAGCCCTATTTGTCGGACTGATTTACACCGTACATCTACTACACCGTCCTTTGTAGGAGAGCATCGGGACGCTGCTCTCTGGAGGGGTTAAATGCCACATTGAATATTCAGTACCAAGAGAACGAAAAACACGCGCAGCGAGAAAAAAAAGACGAGGTTCTCTTCTGAACAGTTTGCCAGTGTTCTGGTACAATTAAAGTGAGTTTCCTGTATTCAACTGCTGCTGTTTCTGCATTTTGACAATATGCCAAATTTGGTATTACGCGACGTTAATGGATAACGAAGGTACGTGAGTGGTGCAAACATGATAATTGTGTGTGTGTCTGTCATGTGAGAACATGACTACATGCCACAGTCAAGGCGCCAATACATTTCGACGTGCCGCGGTGCGCTTGCGCTAGCCGGCGTTCATTTCGTTGCGTTGCGCCGGCGTTACCACGCCAGTCACGAGTCCTACCAAATACTCGCAGGCACGCGAAGCACTGCGTTGCTTTGATGCATGCGTGTTTCAAAGCAACCGGCGTCCCTTCGTCACAAAAAGGGGCAGACGCAGTGCTGTCTGGGTAACCTATCGGCGCGATATGCAGCATGTCGCATTTCCCGCCGGTTGCCTTCTGGCCGCGCCAACGGATGCTGGCGTCGGTCACGCCTGGTGTCAGACAGTAAAGTTCTTGCGTTTTGCTAACGTAGCGTCGCTGTACCCAGCGTGTGCGCGCGTCAACGCTACATTGAAGTATATTGGACTTTCCATGATGTCCTCGCGGCCATTTTGCTAGCTCCACATATACCCAATTTGGTGTTACGTGACGTCATCTGACGACGAAATATATGACTGGTGCAAACATGACAATCGCGACAAGCTCGGCTTGTAAGCACACGACAACATACCATGTTCATAGCGTGCTCGCGGCCGTTTTTCTAGCTACACATATACTAAATTTGGTATCACGTGACGTGAATATATTGCCCCTAGTACAAGTTCTGAAACTATTATTTCCACAGATGCTAGCATGCTTGTATGTGCCGCTGTTCAGAAGAGGACAAAGATGCGCATGCAGAGAAAAACAATAGTCGTGCTGCCGTTGTTCGAATCAGTTTGACGTCCTTGTGTGCCCTTATCAGCAGGTTTCAGTTCCGTTGTAACGTGACACTGGTGGAGCTGCTGGGTAATAGTCTATGCACTGTTACCACGAGGAAGATCTCGGTCCCAACAATGACGCCTTAGTAGAAACAGCCAACCTTTGACGCAGTCGGCGGCAACTAGGCCTACCACCCCAGTTCAGCCCTCTTCCGGAACGCTCCAGAACCATGGCATATGTGACAACTGCAAGCCAGACTGAACCGTCCGTGACTCCGCCAGCACCATCGCTACCAGCCTCCCGAACGCCAAAGCCCTTCCATGGGGAGCCCTACGAAGACGTTGAAGACTGGCTGGACCAATACGATCGAGTCACCGTCGCCAACGAGTGGGACGAGCACCGGAAACTGCGGTATGTCTATTTCTACCTGGAGGATTCGGCGCGTATTTGGTTCGAGAATCACGAGGCTGCCCTGACAACCTGGCCGGTGTTTTGCACTCAGCTGCGGAACACGCATGGTAGCGCTGACCGGAGAGAACAAGCCGAACGTCTCCTCAATTCTCGCAATCAACGACCCAATGAAAGCGTGGCCATGTTCGTTGAGAAGATGTCTCGTCTGTTCCGTCGAGCGGATTCTGCAATGACGGAAGACAAAAAGGTGCGCATTCTGATGCGGGGTGTCAAGGAGCAGCTGTTTGCAGGACTTGTACGAAACCCACCAGCTACCGCGGCAGAATTCCTCCGTGAAGCGACGACCATGGAGCGAATGCTGAGACAGCGATCTTCGCAGTATGAGCGGTCCGACAACCTTGCATGTCTGTCAGCACCCTTGGTAACACCCGATGTCACGAGCGTGAGAGACCTTGCTGAGCTAGTCCGTAGCATTGTACGCGACGAGCTGCAAAAGCTTCACGCAGTGCCTTCACAGCCTCAAGTGGCTGCTCTGACAGACGTCGTCCGTGAAGAGGTGCGGCAGCTGGTACGACCATTAGCACCACCTCCAACCGAAGCTCCTCTGCTGACGTATGCGGAAGCTGTACGTACTCCTGCACCGGCAGCCAGCTATTTCCCCCGACCGACTAGCCTGCAGACGCCACCGCACTTCTCGGGTGGGCCACGCTATGAAAACCAACGACTGACTTGCCTGCAGATGCCGCAGTACTTCTCGGGCCCACCACACTATGAGAATCCGCGACCCAATTTGCGTAAATCTAGCGTGTGGCGCGCTTCCGGCAATCGGCCACTATGCTACCACAGTGGTGAGCCAGGTCACCTGTACCGGGAGTGCTCGTACAGACAGATGGGCCTACCTAGATTTCGGCCAGACGCTCGTCGGCCCAGGGACGGCGAACGACCCCGCGCCATCGCAGAATACTTGGCAAGTCTACCGTCTCCGAATCTTCAGCGACGCCAATCACGCTCTCCGTCTCCTCGACGCTCTACGTCCGCGAATCAATACTCCACTTTCGCCGATGTTGTTGCGGGACGATCCGCTAGGTCCCGAAGTCCACGCCGGGGAAACTAGAATCAGCGGCCTCCGGGGGTGGGACCGCTGTTAAGCTATCGTCAAAACAGCCTCCTCCGACCCTTCCACCGACCATCGACGATTCCTTTCAGCCGACACCTCACATCGCTGATGAACCCGTTTCTGCTGACATTGCCGTTCGTGTCGACAACCATCCAGTGACTGCTCTAGTCGACACCGGCGCCGACTACTGAGTTATCAGCGCTGAACTTGTGGCTGAACTCAGGAAAGTCACGACTCCTTGGGGGCATGGACCAAACCTTCGGACAGCCGGTGGTCATCTCTTGACACCAATCGGGAGATGCACCGCAAGGCTGCAAATCTGTGAGTCGACGTTCGTTGCTTCTTTCGTTGTGCTTCCCGAATGCTCCCGGAAAGTAATCCTTGGCATGGATTTCCTTCGTGAGCATGGTGCTGTTATAAATCTTCGAGACTGCCTCGTAACGTTTGCTGACGACTATGGCCCGAAGCCTAGAGATACCAATCCGCAGAAGACTGCGCTTCGCATTGTCGACGACACCGTCACACTTCCGCCACGCACCAGTATGTTCGTTACAGTACAGGGCGACATAGACCATGACAGTAGTGGTATCGCTGAAGCCAACCTTTCGGTGCTCTTGTCTCAGCAAATTTGTGTTGCCCGCGGCATAATTCAATTTAAACGTGGGATGACTGAGTTGTTGGTCACCAATTTTAGTGGATCATACCAACATTTGGCCAAGCGAACAACTATCGCTCATTTCGAATCCATTGACGATGAAGCGTGTACGACGATAGCCTCAATTTCTGCAGCCGTTGAAAGTGACACCGCGGTAACCGATGCAGTCGATGTCAATCCGAAGCTGTCATGTGCACAGAAAGAGCAAATCCGCTGTATCCTCCGCATGTTTAGCGACTGTTTCGCGTCTACATCCAAGATAAAACAAACGCCAACCGTAAAGCACCGCATTGTCACTGACCATTCTGAGCGACCCATACGTCAACACGCCTACCGAGTATCACAAAAGGAACAAGAGGCTATACGTTCTCAAGTGAAGCAGATGCTCGAAGATGGCGTAATCCAACCCTCGAACAGTCCATGGCCGTCCCCCGTCGTACTGGTAAAAAAGAAGGACGGCACTCTCCGATTTTGCGTAGATTACCGCAAACTCAACAAAGTCACAAAGAAAGACGTTTATCCGCTTCCGCGCATCGACGACTCACTAGACCGCCTCCGACACGCCCGATACTTCTCCTCTATGGATTTACGCAGTGGCTACTGGCAGATCGAAGTTGATGAACGCGACCTAGAGAAAACAGCATTCATAACGCCTGATGGTCTGTACGAATTCAAGGTGCTGCCCTTCGGTCTGTGTTCTGCCCCTGCGACATTCCAGAGGATGATGGATACAGTGCTCTCCGGTCTCAAGTGGGAAGCATGCCTTGTTTACTTAGACGACGTCGTTGTCTTCTCCCAAACGTTTGAGCAGCATTTGCAGCGACTTAGATCTGTGTTTGCTGCAATTCGCACGGCAGGCCTATCACTGAAATCCGAAAAATGTCATTTTGGTTACAACGAATTAAAGTTCCTCGGTCACCTTGTTAGCCCTGATGGTATTCGGCCGGACCCAGACAAAACATTGGCTGTCGCAGATTTTCCACCACCTACCAACAAACGTGATGTGCGTCGATTTTTAGGCCTCTGCGCATACTACAGACGCTTTGTGAAAAAATTTCGCAAACATTGCCGAACCCCTCACTCGTCTGACAAAAGACGACGTTCCCTTCGTGTGGGGCCTTGAGCAAACACGCGCTTTCTCCGAACTCCAGCAGCGTCTCCAATCTGAGCCCTTACTCGGACACTACGACGAATATGCCGACACTGAACTACACACAGACGCCAGTAACATCGGCCTTGGTGCAGTCCTTGTCCAGTGGCAAGGCGGTGTCGAACGCCCTATTGCTTATGCGAGTCGGATTTTATCATCTGCGGAGGCGAATTACATAACAACTGAAAAGGAGTGCCTAGCTGTTGTCTGGGCAATAGCTAAATTCAGACCGTACCTGTATGGTCGCCCGTTCAGAGTTGTTACCGATCATCATGCGCTCTGCTGGTTGGCGAACCTTAAAGACCCTTTCGGACGTCTGGCCAGGTGGAGCTTACGCCTTCAGGAGTTCGATTTGACAGTCGTGTACAAGTCTGGCCGGAAGCATACTGACTTGGACTGCCTTTCCCGAGCTCCTCTTAAGACAGTGTCAGGTGATCACGATCTCGACGGCCGTTTTCTCTGCGCCGTTAGTGTATCCGACTTGGCCGAACAGCAGAAGAACGATTCCGAGCTTCGACAATTCATCGAATATCTCGAAGGCCGTACGCCGCATCCACCACCAGCATTCGCCCGCTCGTCATCATCGTTCTGCATCCGCAGAAATATCCTCTATAAAAGAAACTTCGACCCTTACGCGACTGAGTACCTGCTCGTTGTCCCGCCAGCGTTACGAGCCGATGTCTTGTCCGCCTGTCACGATGAGCCTTCCTCAGGCCACTTGGGATACACACGTACCTGGGCCCGGATTCGCCAACACTACTACTGGCCTAAGCTCAGTCGAGACGTGAAGCATTACGTGAAGACGTGTCACGAGTGCCAGCGCCGTAAAGAACCACATCAGCGCCCAGCCGGCTTTTTGAAGCCCATCGCTCCTCCGACACAACCGTTCCAACAAATAGGCATGGTTCTACTCGGACCTTTTCCCAAGTCTCGTGACGGCAACCGCTGGATTGTAGTCGCTACTGATTACATGACGCGCTACTGCGAAACGAAGGCATTACAACGTGGCACCTCCATTGAGACTGCCCACTTTTTTATGAAAAACATCGTCCTCCGACATGGAGCACCAGCAGTTGTCATAACTGATCGTGGCACAGCTTTTACCGCCCGGATGATACAAGACGTCATGCAGCTTAGCGGCACAGTACATCGAAAAACTACTGCATACCACCCACAAAGCAACGGCCTTACAGAGCGACTAAACAAGACGATCGCCGACATGCTATCCATGTACGTTGACCAAGACCACAAAAACTGGGATGACATCCTCCCTTATGTCACGTTCGCTTACAACACCGCTGTGCAAGAAACAACTGGATTCACACCATTCCGGTTGCTTCATGGCAGGGAGGTCACTACAATGCTGGATGCCATGCTTCTACCAGACAGACACCAGATTAGTGTCAAGACGAACGAATTTATCAGACTGGCAGACGCGGCTCGTAAGCTTGCAGTCGAACGAATCCATAAGCAACAATGCATCGACTCGCTGTGGTACAACGCTCGTCGTCGCGATGTCTCTTACCAACCCGGAGAACGAGTATGGCTGTGGACTCCCAATCGACAACGGGGCCGGTCGGAAAAGTTGTTATGCCGCTATTTTGGTCCCTATAGAGTTCTCCGTCGTCTCAGCGAAGTGAACTACGAGGTTCTTGACGAGGACATGGCTCGTCAATCCCGCCGTTTACAACAGCCACACGTCGTCCATGTTTCGAGGATGAAACCATTTTACCAACGCTGACTATTCGTCACACTCCCTTGAGTAGACTTACAGTGATTGTGAACACCCCCTTGTGTACTGCTTATCGTGTGTGTTTTTATCTGGCAATAATGTTATGACATCGGGACGATGTCCTTTGGGAAGGGGGGTAATGCCACTAGTACAAGTTCTGAAACTATTATTTCCACAGATGCTAGCATGCTTGTATGTGCCGCTGTTCAGAAGAGGACAAAGATGCGCGTGCAGAGAAAAACAATAGTCGTGCTGCCGTTGTTCGAATCAGTTTGACGTCCTTGTGTGTCCTTATCAGAAGGTTACAGTTACGTTGTAACGTGACAATATAACGAGGGTAAACGACACATTCAAACATAATAATCATGACACGAAAGTCATACACGGCATCATTTACCTCCACCTCGTTGCATAGTGCTGATTTCAAAGTGACATATTACCTTTTGTCATTTTTGCTTCGCGTATTATGGATTCCCACTGTATGTGGGATCTGCCTTTTTTTCCTCATTTACCGTGTTCTTTCAAATATTGGCACGCGTTTTCGTCTCTAAAGCAGCAGAACAGGTGCACCTGAACCGATGTACACTGCCTTGTGCATATTAGTGGGCGAAGATGTTTTTCAATCAAATGCACGAGTGAATCTTTCCTGTTTACACGACAGGGGGCGCTCACTTTTCCGCAATGGAAAACCGTCCTATAACAGTGACATCAGTGGTCTACAGGCCGGCGATGCAGAGTGTAAAGGAAAGACGGCAGGCATGAATAGAGGATGAGGGCGTGCGGGAGAACTGCAAAATGGGTTTCGGAAACACAGGAGGTTGGAAGACAATCTGTTCTCATGGACGCAGTGCATCGAAATTGCAGAAAAGAAACACAGGCCCCTGTGGCTAGCATTTGGATATCAAGGGAGCGTACGAAAACAGGGTTCAAGAGGAATTGTAGGGAATACTGGAAACACTAGGCGTGGAAGATATAGTCGCTAATCTTTTAAAGGATATCTATGAAGGTAACAAGGTAATTATAAAGTGGAAAAAACAGGTATCCAAGCCTGCAGATGTAAAACGAGGGCCTAGACAGGGGTGTCCCCTGTCACCCTTATTATTCGTGATGTACCTGCAAAGATTAGAGGCCAAATTAGGGGGAAGTGGAGTGGGCTTCAACCTCTCTTTCGTCAAAAAAGGAAAACTCATTAAACAGGCACTACCAGCATTGATGTATGCAGATGATATAGTGCTAATCGCCGACAACAAGCAATATTTGTAGAGATTCGTGGACATGTGCGGTATTGTGGGAGATAGGTTAGATTTCAGATTCAGTAAGGAAAAATCAGCAATAATGATTTTTAATGACAATGAAGGTAGTGAGCTTAGAACACAGGAGGTCACGCTAGAGATAACAGATAAATACAATTATCTGGGCGTATAGATAAGCAAAGGGGCCGAGTACCTAAGGGAACACAAAATTTACGTGTCGACTAAAGGTAACAGGAATGCGGCGGTAATGAAAAACAGGGCACTGTGGAATTACAACAGGTATGATTTTGTGAGAGAAATATGGAAAGGGGTCATGGTTCCTGGTCGGACGTTCGGCAATGCGGTCTTGTGCATGAGATCAGAAATTGAAGCAAGATTAGAAATTAAGCAAAGTGGAATAGGTAGGCTTGCCTTAGGAGCTCACGGGAATACACCAAAACAGGGAGTAGAATGTGATATGGTATGGACATCATTTGAGGGCAGGGAAACTAGCAGCACGACAAAATTTGAGAAGCGATTGAGAGAAATGGGGGAGGAGCGTTGGGCTAGGAAGGTATTCAGCTACTTGTACATGAAGAATGTCGATACAAAATGGCGGAAGCGAACCAGAAAATTGACTGGTGAATACTTCGAAAACAGCAAGGGGCCAAGCCAAAAAAATTATCGATTAAGAAGAAGGTGAAGGAAGCTGAGAACGATATGTGGAGAATTGGCATGATTCAGCAGTCCGCACTAGAGCTCTATCAAACTTTTAAGCAGGAAATTGCCAAGGAACGGATCTATAATAATACTCGGGGTAGTTCTCTACTGTTTGAGGCCAGGACGGGAGTATTGCGAACCAAGACATATCGGGCCAAATACGAAGGGGTAGACACGGTATGCAGTGCATGTGAACAGGAAGAAGAAACTGCCGAACACTTGATAATGTTCTGTAGAGGGCTTCACCCTATAGTTCAGGATGATGGCGCAGAGTTTTTCAAAGCACTGGGGTTTAGGGACAGTGAGGGCAAAATAGACTTTAAGCGGGTAGAATTAACTAGAAGGAGGTTATGTGATTGGTTGCTAAAGTCAAGGCACGAGTGAAAATTTAACCCTTCACTGCAAAGTACGAATCCTCAACCTCACTATTTAAGGGAGAAAAAATAAATCTAGTTTTTGGTTCATTAAGTATTACGACTTGGTGGCGCTAGACACTGCCCGATCTAAAAGGTACAGCCATAGCGATCCATCCATCCATCCATGGTGTATTGGGCATGCGTATATATTGAAATACAGCGGTTCAGATGACGCTTTATTCAAGCAACAGCAAGATGGCGCCGATGATAAAGAGGAACGGGGCGATGACTGATGATGGTTATTGACAGATGAGGAAGATGACGTCCAATGAATTTTTACACTAACTTCCCCCGTCGACGGAAGCGGCCAGCCTGGCCGCGAATTACGCTTGGGAACGCATACGATAGGGCTTGAGACGCGAAACGTGCACAATCTCTGTCCCGCGGCCGCGTTGGTCAGTGGAGACATGAACAGGTGTGACAAGGTGTCACACACAGGTCCCGTTAAATAGGGAGGCGATCGCCGGGCTAATTCCAAGGGCTGAAGTATTGGCCCCCCGAACCGCACCACGAAAGCGTGGACAATTTAGAAGTGGTCCTTTTTGGTGCGCCAGCAGACGCCGGCTGTGGCCCAAAGAACAGGTCAGAGCCGAGAGTTGATAAACAAAACAAATATTATATTCTCAAAAATGGCGGATCGAAAACAACACACAAGAATGCACACTCCACAATAGTTACATACAATACGTCACCAATCAAACAACGTACTACACAGTACAATCAGCCACACTCAAAACAACGTACACAGACAACGATACGCACTACAATGCAGTCGCATGCATTGAACAACCAAGACACTTAAAGACTAAAGAGATAGAAAACCTATCCAGTCCAAAGTTCTTGGGACAAAAGTCTGAATGATACTCTTCCGAGAATCACTCACTCAAAGTCCAGCGTTGTTGTCGTTCCGCACCCTCGAATTTCCTCTTCCAGGAAACCTCGCCGAAGTTTCTCTTCCGGGAAACCTTGCGTCTTCGATTGGCCACTCTCCAAGCTTCAAACTTCTTCGCCGGAAACACGTCGGCTTCACACACGCAGCTGTTGCCACGCGTCTTCGCTCGATAGCGGTAAACACACACACTCTTGTTTGTAGCTCGAGTCGTCACCCCTCAGGTGGAAATCATCTTCTTCTCCCGCTTTGTCTTTACGGACAAAACCTTCGCCGACTACACGGCGGTATACCCTACGCACTCTGGCGCTAACTTCCGTCTCCTCCTGCTTTCTCGTCTCCGCTGCTCGGTTAAATACCTTCCGCACGAAATTCCAGAAGGTTCTCGTCATTTCGTCGGCGCGATACGCAGCGAAGGCTGGGGAGAGGCGCGAGACTGTACGGGGGCCGTCCCCGACAGATGAGTCAGCCTGGCATACACGCCCCTTTTCTTCTGGAAATTTCGAGTGCTTGCCCGGCCGCCGAGGTGGGGTGAGGAGGTTCGTCGGCGAAGTCACGCTTCTGCGGGGAGAGCGCGCGCCCGGGGAGCCTTGGATGTTTGTTTTCTTTTTTTCTTTTGACCTCGCGGCGTCTCTTTCGCGCGTTATCGCAAGAATTTGGCGGCGCGCCCATTTTTAGCGCTCGTTCTGTGACACTGCCCCCCACTTTAAGAATATTATCCCATAATATTCAAATCCACACAAACGAGCGCGAACAGTCACCACACACTCTGAAAGACTGTAACACAATCCGTCGCTTATGACACTTCACATTCACAATATATCACTCAATACAATTGGACATTACATTCAATCTCACACACATGAAATATAACCGCAGGTACATGAGTACAACGCTTCATCACACATTCCAAACAATACAGACGTACAAGGTTCTGTCTTTACAACAATTATACAACACTATTCATCACATCACAGCACAGACACTTCGACACTTGTGACACAGGATAACACCACATTAACACAACATATGGCACTCAGCACTGCCAAACACATTCTAATTCGACTTCAGCACTTATCCTGTGTACTTTGAGCGGCGCTTGCGCCCTTTCTTGCGGTGCTCGTTCGATCTCTTCTTGTGTTTCCACGTTCTTTTTCGGCGAGCCCTTTCCAACGACGATATCTGAGGCGGCGTCTCAGCCATCGTTGTCACTTCCGACACCGTTAACGGGTCATAACGTTCAACGGGTCCTGTCTGTTTATTTACCAGCTTGTTCATGTCATGGCATTGGGCCTGGCTGGCCGGCTCCATCACCTTTACACTGTCGGTCAGTTGGGGTCGTGCCGACGTACGTCCAGCTGCCCAGCACGTCAACTCATTCAAAACGATCATCTTCTCATTCGCTGTCTCTTGCGCCGCGGCTTCACCTTGGGCTCTAGTGAGATCCGTCACGAGATGCTCCTCCACTGTATCTCGCGGCCGCTGGGTTGGCGAGGGCTCTATCTTAGGGTCTTCTCCCAAACATTCCGGATCATTCGGTCCTCGCGCCCCGTCGATGTTTCCGATGACAAGGTCATACAGGGGGGTTGTCATACATAGAGCCGTAACCTTCCCGCTGAAGTATGGGGTTTCAACCTCAATCTCTGCTTCGGGAAGCATCCGAACTGTACGGTCAAATAAGCAAACCGGTTTCATTTTGCTGTTAACTCACTTTCCCGTACCAAGTTTCTCCACACGATAACAGTGGAGCTGCCGGTATCTCTTAACACCGTAATCTTTTTGCCCGCAACTTTTCCAGGCAGCGTTGGCATTCCTTTCGTAACACCGGTTCGCTGTTTTGACATTACAGACCCCACAATAGGAATTTTCTCCCCATTCTTCAACTCTACGAATCCATCGGTGACGGCATTATTATCAGATTTCGGTGCCGCTTGCACACAGGATACCTGGTGAGTTTGACTCACTCCGTTTCGACATGCATCTGCTTTGTGCCCAGTCTGACCACACTTAAAACATTTTACTGCCGTAGGGTTCGTAAAGATCGTTCGACAGTTTTTCGCGCGATGACCCACTTGGTTGCACAGAAAACATCGCGGAATGCTCTGTGGTGCACGCTTCTTTTCTTCGGGAGCCAATTTCTTCGAATCATCGGGACAATCCTTCTTGACCTTGGCCAAATTAGTTCCACCTTGCGCTTCCAAGAATTGATCAGCCAATTCAAGCATTCCTTCAAGTGACTCAGCCTTCCCCTCTTTCAAGAACAGTGACAAGCTTGGGTGGCAACTAGTAAGAAATTGTTTTCTAATTAGGAGCTCTCTAAGCTCATCGTACTCCTGCGCTGTCGCTGAAAGTTCAATCCATCTGTAAAAATAATGGCTAAGCCGGGTGGCATACTGCGTAGCCGTCTCACCATCAGCTGGCTTTCCTGTCCGAAATCTGTCCCGGAATCCTTCCACGGTAAATCTAAATCGCTTCAGCAAAGCAGCTTTCACCTTTGCATAGTTGGCTGCATCGGTCGGCGTCAGCCTACCGTACACACTGAGCGCTTCACCACTCAAGCAGGTACTTAAAGCAGTTGCCCATTGATGTTCCGGCCAATTCTGGCTCTTCGAAATCGTCTCGAATCGGTGAAGGTACGCGTCAAGGTCGTCCTTCCTTTCATCAAACGCCACGAGCAGCTTGCCTGGGTTCAAGCGGAAGCCATGATCTTCCCGTTCGCTGCTTTCAACTCTAGATTGAACGGGAGTTTCACTTCGCTGTTGCAACCGGAGCCGCTCGAGTTCCATCTCGTGCTGCCGCTGCCGTTCCCTTTACTCTCTTTCTTCTTTCAGCTGTCGCTCCTTTGCCTCTTTTTCTTCTCTCGCCCTCTCAGCGGCCAGCTTTTCTCTCTCCAGCTCCAACTTCAACTGCTGCTCTCTTTCTTCTTTCAGCTGTCGCTCCTTTGCCTCTCTTTCTTCTCTCGCCCTTTCGGCTTCCAACTTCCCTTTCTCCAACTCCAACTTCAATTTTTGCTCTCTTTCTTCCTTCGCCCTTTCAGTGGCCAGCCTTTCTCTCTCCAACTCAGCTGCTTTTTCTTCCTTGGCCCTTTCAGCTGCCAACCTCTCTCGTTCCAACTCAGCTTCTTTTTCCGCTTTGGCTCTTTCGACCGCCAACCTTTCTTTTTCCAGCTCAGCTGCCTTTTCTTCTTTGGCCCTCTCTTTTTCTTCTTTTTTCTTCTGGGTGACCCACTTCCGTAGTTCGACGCCAGAAAGACCCATCTTCTCACCAAGATCAATTAACTTTTCGAGATCCATTGTATCTCACAAATAAGACCTTGCCGCGTGCAAAAAGTATGTGCCTAAATCAGTCTATCGGAACACTCTCCTGCACTCGTTAACGAGAACACTGAGCAACACACAAAATCGTTCCAATAGCACTATCAACAACTCGAGGCTCTTTCTCACTACTTTGGACACACTGTGCACCAAAAGGTCCTGTTTCGCGGACGCCAGATTAATTGTCACACACAGGTCCCGTTAAATAGGGAGGTGATCGCCGGGCTAATTCCAAGGGCTGAAGTATTGGCCCCCCGAACCGCACCACGAAAGCGTGGACAATTTAGAAGTGGTCCTTTTTGGCGCGCCAGCAGACGCCGGCTGTGGCCCAAAGAACAAGTCAGAGCCGAGAGTTGATGAAAAAAACAAATATCATATTCTCAAAAATGGCAGATCGAAAACAACACACAAGAATGCACACTCCACAATAGTTACATACAATGCGTCACCAATCAAACAACCTACTACACAGTACAATCAGCCACACTCAAAACAACGGACACAGACAACGATACGCACTACAATGCAGTCGCATGCATTGAACAACCAAGACACTTAAAGACTAAAGAGATGGAAAACCTATCCAGTCCAAAGTTCTTGGGACAAAAGTCTGGATGATACTCTTCCGAGAATCACTCACTCAAAATCCAGCGTTGTTGTCGTTCCGCGCCCTCGAAGTTCCTCTTCCAGGAATCCTCGCCGAAGTTTCTCTTCCAGGAAACCTCGCGTCTTCAATTGGCCACTCTCCAAGCTTCAAACTTCTTCGCCGGAAACACGTCGGCTTCACACACGCAGCTGTTGCCACGCGTTTTCGCTCGATAGCGGTAAACACACACACTCTTGTCTGTAGTTCGAGTCGTCACCCCTCAGGTGGAAATCATCTTCTTCTCCCGCTTTGTCTTTACGGACAAAACCTTCGCCGACTACACGGCCGTATACCCTACGCACTCTGGCGCTAACTTCCGTCTCCTCCTGCTTTCTCGTCTCCGCTGCTCGGTTAAATACCTTCCGCACGAAATTCCAGAAGGTTCTCGTCATTTCGTCGGCGCGATACGCAGCGAAGGCTGGGGAGAGGCGCGAGACTGTACGGGGGCCGTCCCCGACAGTTGAGTCAGCCTGGCATACACGCCCCTTTTCTTCTGGAAATTTCGAGTGCTTGCCCGGCCGCCGAGGTGGGGTGAGGAGGTTCGTCGGCGAAGCCACGCTTCCGCGAGGAGAGCGCGCGCCCGGGGAGCCTTGGATATTCTTTTGACTTCGCGGCGTCTCTTTCGCGCGTTATCGCAAGAATTTGGCGGCGCGCCCATTTTTAGCGCTCGTTCTGTGACACAAGGTAGTTCCCTGGTGAGGTCTGTTCTACAACTTTGTAGGGGCCACGATAGTGTGACTCAAGCTTCTCGCATAAGCAAGGCGTTCGCGGAGGAGTCCACAGAAGTACATCGTCGCCAGGGCGGTAGATAACGACGTGGTGAGTGACATCGTAACGATGTTTGCGATCTTCTTGGCTAGCTTCGGTGTTTACACGGGCAAGATGACGGCATCGAGCAACACGGGACAGAAACTGGTCGCAAACGAATGGTGAAGAGTTGACGGGGCCAGAAAAGAATGAAACGTCGAGTGTTGATGTCGGTTGGCGTCCGTATACTAGGAAAAATGGAGAATAGCCTGTGGTTCGTTGAACTGACGTATTATATGCATACGTGCCAAAGGGAAGTATGGCATCCCAATTGCGATGGTCCGGTCGGATATACATGGACACCATGTCACACAGCGTGCGATGAAATCTTTCCGTTAAGCCATTGGTTTGCGGGTGATAGCTAGATGTTGTTTTGTGAACTGTTTTTGATGCTTGAGGAACTTCGCTGAGCGTGCTTGAAAGAAATGTCTTGCCCCGGTCGCTCAAAAGAACACGAGGGGCTCCGTGACGTAGGTAAATAGCATACAAGAAGAAAGTTGCTACTTCCGAAGCAGTTCCTGAAGTGATCGAGGGCGTCTCAGCGTACCGGGTCAAGTGATCAACGGCGGTGACGATCCATCTCTTGCCATCTGATGTAGTTGGGAGGGGCCCGAAGAGGTCCATTCCGACGACAGAGAACGGCTCTGATGGACAAGGAAGTGGTTGTGGGGTCCCGACTGGAGCAGTTGTGGGCCGCTTGTGGTGTTATCAAAGTGCGCACGAGGCAATATATTTAGCCACTGTCGTGGAAAGACCTGGCCAGAAGAATGGACTGCGGATGCGCTTGTATGTTTTGTAGTAACCCAAGTGTCCTGACGTTGGGTCGTCGTGGGAAGCGCGCAGAACTTCAGTGCGTAGTGCGCGTGGTACGACGGGAACCCATCGGTGGCCTACCGGGTGGAAATTGTATCGATATAGCACATCGTCCTCCAACTTGAATAGTCGGAGTTGTTTCCGGAGCCGGGCATTAGGGGAAGATGAAGCGCCGGTAAGCCGACCGATGATGTCAGTGCAGTAAGAATCAGCTCGCTGGTGAGAAGTAAGTACTGACGGACGGGTGGATGAAGGTAGGGAAGAAATGGTTGATATCGATGAGGCGTCCTCCGTATAGCCAATTTGACAAGGGGATGTGACGTACGCCGAAAACTTCGGCAAAGGGCATCGTGACAAAGCCTCGGCATCTTGATGTTGTCTTCCAGTCTTTTAGATGACGTCAAAGTCATAATATTGTAATCGGATAATCCAGCGGCCAAGTCGTCCCGACAAGTTTTTGATTGTGGACAACCAGCAAAGAGCATGGTGGTCTGTCACAACAGTAAAATGTCGACCAGGTAGGTACGGACGAAATTTTTGGATGGACCAGACAACAGCCAAGCACTCTTGTTCGCTCACTCTGCAGAGGTCAGAGTGCGGCTTGCATACGCGACAACTTTCTCGCGAAAGGCATGGTCGCGCTGGAGGAGTGCGGCGCCGATTCTTTGTCCACTAGCGTCAGTGTGTAATATCGTAGGTGCCCTGTCATCGAAATAACCAAGCACCGGTGGGGATGTTAGTGCCTGCTTGAGTTCTTGAAATTAGGCTTCGCATTGATCATTCCAATCGAAGGAACCGGTACTGGCAAGGAGCTTGTGGAGAGGAGCAGCAATGGTGGCAAAGTTGCGAATGGAGCGGCGAAAGTAAGATGCGAGTACAAGGAAACTGCGTAGTTCTTTGGAGCAAAAGGTCGCGGAAAGTTGAGGACTGCGGAAATTTTGTGAGGATCGGGTTGGATGCCATCTTTACTAACGAGATGTCCTCGAACTTTTATAGCTGTGTTGCCAAACTGGCACTTCTTTGTGTTTAGTTTAAGTCTAGCATTGGAGAGACATGTGAGCACTTGATCTAGGCGTTGCAGATGATCAGCAAAAGTGGAAGAAAACACGATGATATCATCGAGGTTTTCCACTTGAGGCAAGTTTTCCACTTGAGGCCACGAAGAACAGTGTCGATCATCCTTTCAAATGTGGCGGGAGCATTACATAGGCCGAATGGCATTACGTTAAACTCGTAAAGACTGTCCGGCGTAGAAAAGGTGGTCTTTTCTTTGTCTGCTTTGTCCATTGGTAGTTGCTAATACCCGGACTGAAGGTCAAGGGTGGAGGAGTATTGGGCGCCTTGCAATGAGTCAAGTACATCATATATACGGAGCATCGGATCTACATCCTTTCGGGTAATCTTGTTGAGCGCGCGGTAATCAACACAAAATCATACCGATCCATCCTTCTTTTGTACCAACACAACGGGTGATGACCAAGAACTGGTAGAGGGTCGTATGATGTTTCTTTTTAGCATATCGGTCACGTTCTCCTCCATGATTTTGCGCTTGGCCAAGGAGACTCGGTAGGGCGACGGCGTACAACAGTCTGACCGCCCGTGTCGATGCGATGATGCGCAACTGTGGTCTGTCCTAGTGCCGAAGCATTGGCGTCGAAGGAGGCCTGGTGTTTCGTTAGCAAATTTAGCAACGTCTCACGTTGAGAAGCAGAAATGTCAGGATTTATCTCGGGAGCAAAGGAGGAGGAAGTGAGAGACTGGGCCTGTTGTGGCTGAGCTGTCAAGGCGTCAAGAAAGACCAAAGATACCGGTTGGGTATCCACATAACATGACACTGCAGAATCTTGAGGTAGGAGGACAGGCTCTGGGGTAGTGTTCAGGCCAAGGATTATCGCAGCACTGTCTTTGAACCGCACCAGGCTGGAGAGGACTACAATGCCGCGAGCTAGACAGCTGCTGGAAGGGGTGATAAGGACGTCACCATTGGCAATATTCGGAGAAGTGATGGTGATGAGTTGCTCCTGACCCGGGAGCAGTATGGATTCGGAAGTTGTGAAGATACGCAATGGTTTTTCGTCGACGCGTTCGCTGCAGTGATTGGTCTCGGTCATTTCGACTACATGTTGACGGCAAAAAATTAATGCAGATGCCGATGAGAGAAAGTGCCAACCTAAATAGTTCATGAGCACATGAACTTAAGACAGCGAAGGTGATGTGATGACGAATACCATCAATGAAGATAGGTGCTGTACATTGGGTCGATGGTCTAATTATTGCTCCATTGTTCCCAATCAAAGAAGATCTAAGGTAGGGTGTCTTCACTTTCCGCAATCGAGAACACAAGTCGGCACGCATAACTGAAATAAATGCTCCCGTGTCCACCAAAGCCAACACCCACAAACCTTGCATAGTTACCAATAACATGTTTGATGGTCGTTTGGGAGGACTTGGGTCATTTCGCCGCGATGCAGTTTTCCCGCCAAAAACTGCACTGTTTAGTGTTCCGATCGCTAGGCAGCCAGTTGAGAGACAGGCCGAAGTGGTGAAACAGAGCGTCCGAGTGGCGAAGGGGAGCGTGGTCGGGATGCACGTGTATTGTTGGTCGTGTTGGAAATCCGCACAGGAGACGGTGATCAGTGGTTGGAACGACTGTCGGCATAACGGTAGTGACCTCGAACAGATGTGTCGTCTCGTTCAAAAGCGGCACAACCACGACGTTCATCTTGCTGCCGATGTCAACAGACCCGGGAAATGTGTCCTCGAATGCCACAGTAGTAGCAAATGGGCCGTGGGGACCACCAGGAAGAATGGTAGGTTGGGTTCGGTGGACGGGCGACTAGAGGTGCGAGATGTTCATGATGAGGCACAGGTGGTGGTACTTGAGACGGCGAGGGTTGCACTGAAGTGATCTGTGCATACGAAGCGGGTTGGGGGCATGGTGGAGCACGGTGGGTGCTTTGAAACGCTGACATTTCTTCCCTAATAATGCCACGCAGATCGCTAGAGGCGGGTTGAGCAGGAACGTTGTTAGAAGGAGGTAAACTGTAGGCTTGCAATTCCTCACGAATTATGGCTCTAATGATGGATCGGAGCTCCATACTGTTTGCCAGAGGGTTCTCAGAGAAGTCGGGTCGCAGGTGGATCGACTACAAGGTATCAAGACGCTGGCATACAGAGAGGACGTCGGAAACCGTCGAAGGGTTGTGCGCGACGAGGGTGTTGAAAGCGGTAGGTCCGATACCCTTCAGAAGGTGCCGGACACGATCATCTTCTGGCATGGTGTCGTCGATACAGCAGCAAAGTGCAAGCACATCCTCAATATAGGAAGTGTAGGACTCACCTCAATGTTGAACGCAATCGGCCAGTTTCTTGCAAGCAACCTCTGAACAGACGATAGGTGTGCCGAAAATGCGTCGGAGCTGGTCTTTGAAGGAAGACCAATCGCGGAAGTCGCTCTCATGATTCAGGAACCACGTCTTGGCAGCCTGAAAGACGTAAAACTGGACGCATGCTGATTTCAATGTCTCGTTCCAGTTGTTGTAGACACCTACACTGTCATAGTTGTCGAGCCAGTCTTCGACATCTTCGCCAGGCAGACCGGAGATGATTGGAGGCTCCCGAGGGGGGTTGTTGACCGGGCTAGGGCTGGCGGCTGGTGGTTGTGCCGGCAGGTGGTTCGGTTGGGCTTGCTCTTGTGCCATGGTGCTCTGCTGGCGTAAGCGACGTCCCGAACGAAGCTCCAGGAGCTGGCTTTGGATGAAGAGAGGTCGAAAAGATTGGGAAGCACCTTCCACCACTTGAAATGCAACGGTTCAGCTGACGCTTTATTCAAGCAACAGCAAGATGGCGCCGATGATGAAGAGGAACGGGGCGAAAACTGATGATGGTTATTGACAGATGAGGAAGATGACGTCCGCTGAATTCTTACAATATATATACATGCGCGCATAAGAGCGCACGCGTGATGATATATCAAGTACTAATGAAACCCCCTTACCCCGCCAAAAGTCACAGCATGTCCACGGAGTGAATGGTGATGGCGGGGCGAAGCTCCGGAGTTTCATCGGTAAACCGTGTATCCTCCGTACGATTTGCCCTGTAGATCTGCATGTGAAGACGTGACAAACGCGGTATATACACAACGCAATGTTTTATTGTGCGTATATGGTAGTGAAGCGTGGCTTCCGTTCTCCCGTCATTATAACTGCTTCGTGGTTACGAACCTTGCAGCTGTGGCCAAAACTGCGATCTAAAACGAACCGCTGCTTACAGCGCGCATCGGCGGCACCGACCTCGGGTAGCGATCGCTTCAGGCGCTTGGCTGCAGCATCCCGCGCCCGCGCCGCTTGCATACGCTTCTCCCTCAATGACAGCACGCATCGGAGCAAGCGCCGGGGCGTTGGAGTGAGGGGCTCCGATGAAACGAGAGCGACACGATGAGGAGCACAAATGCGCCATCTAGTGGTCTCCTATCACATTAGCGCACACATCTCCAACGCAAAGTGTTGGAGTGCAACACAAAGTTAATTGCAGACTCTAGAGAAAAAGCTGCCCTAGGGCCATGCATTAAAACCTATAACAACCTAGATGCCTCCATGATGGAATGATATTCGGCTTTCGGGTCATATACACTCGCACCTACCACTGCATGCTTCAATGACCCTTATAATTTTTTACTGTTTGCTAGATCTCTGTTGCATCACATTAAGAGACGGACACATAACTTCGAGTTATTGGTTCATTGCAACAAAAAAACACGGACGACGAAGCGCAAGCAAGTCGGAGGAATCGGCTGTGCACGCCCGCCGCACTGCCCTGCTCCCAAAAGTTGATACGGTACAAGAATGGTGGCGCCATCTAGTGAACAAATCTGAAAATGTTGTTTTTTTTGTGTGTGCTTGTGCAACAAATTTTATACATTACTGCTGTATCTTGTGTAAAAGTAGTCGATATAAACATCACACAACTTCAGTTTGACTATAATACATGTAACATAAATGTTTACGATTTATACTGCGAGAATATATGTCTTTTATTGATGTATTTAGCGCTATTTTGAAGTATTGTAATGGCAACAATGGCAACGTTCCAAGATGTCAACTATTTGGTGCTTAAAGCTTTACCGGCCCAGCTATGCGTCTAGAGTCTGTATATTAACTCTATAGAGTGGAACGTGCGCCCCAGTGCGATCTATTGAGCAAATTAAGTACTAGTGAAGCGAGCGCCACAACGCCATCTAGTGACCACTCCGAGTACCAGCTGGTGGCTTTGACGTGACGCAGGACTCACACATCCTAAGGAGCTTCGTCCCTGATAATACTGGCTACGCCCTTGTTCATCGGGTATAACATAATTGTAAGCGAATCTATTGAAAGACCAGTGAGAACGGGAGTTTAGATTTTTCCCACGGTAACCTCACTTCAACGGGAACAAATTCCAAGCAAAAATAATACAATAGCCATGTGCTTGAGCTAATAGAAAATTTGAGGGAGGTAGCATGGCATCAATGGTTTATGCTTCAGCGCCAGACAAAGAAGAAACAGATAGAAAAAGGCGCCGACACATTGTCCCAGTAACCACCCGTTTGGCGGACGCTGACCAGGAGTTGCGGGTTCGATCGTGGACACGGCGGGTGTTTTTCGATGGAGGTGAAATGCTAGAAGTTCCCGTGCGGCGGAATGTCAGCGCGTGTAACAGAACGCCACGTAGTCCTAAATTCAACTTAGTTACACTACTGCGTACCTCGTAATCGTATTGTGTTTTTGGCCCAAACAACCTCATTCGTTATTTTTAATCACAGTCACATCTTCGGTTCGCACTGACTTGTATTTTTGATAAACTTGTGTTTAATGAAAAATGTCGCTTAATGTTTGTTTGCCTCTGGTATTCGTCGTTTTATTCTAGTGCTTGATTTTCTACTATGGTAAGGAGTGAAAATCTAATTAAGGAGATCGTTAAAAGAGCACTGAAACACTTTTTCAAGTAACCATGGAATGAATTCACTGGAAGAGCTTATTACCTCACAATTTCAACACAGCAAAAATTGTAAGAATCCTTTGAGTTCGAGCAGAGTTACAAAGATTTGTCACACGCTGCAATCGCCGTCTTTCTTCCCTCGTCCCAACGAAAGCGCTGAAAGCTAAGCAGGAAAGGAAGGCAGGGCCACAGAGAAACGTCACGCAAGCCCCATGACCTTGAGCACTTTTTTTTTCTTTGAATGCGCGGCTGGCTCAGTGTAATCGCGCGCGTACGCGTAGACAAGTAGCAGCCTCCCGCGGCGATCTCTGTAACGAGTGAGCGCACCATGTTCAAATCCGCGAATGACTGATAGATGGGCTTGCTACGTGCGATTTTTGGGGTATATTGCTTGATTTGTCAACAAAAGAGAAAGCAATCTTTAGCTGACTTTGATCATTTATTGCGAATCCCAGGCCGCGTGTTGCACTACAATATTTGGCTCAGTGTCCTCGGGAGCCTCTACTACCGATCGGCAGCAATTTCTGATCATGCTCAAAAACTGTTGCAGGCCCCTTTAAGCAACCACATGTGCTCAAATTTATATGATAGTACTTGGTAAACATTGCTGTTTCGACGCATAGCTTTCCAGGATTTACATACGTTCTCTTGTTGTTTCTTTACTTTATGCCCTGCAGCCGCCTGGATATAGGCATGCGGTGCCAATCGCAAATGCACAGCTGGAGGCCGCCACGCACCCTCCGTAACCCGCAAGCCGGATGGTCATCCACGGAGAAACGAGGGTCACTTGAGGTCGGCTAGCCACAAGGAAAGACTTGTGCAAGGAAACGGACTAATACGATCAAGCGAATGATGCAATGATAAATTCTAATAGAATCTTTTAGTTGTGTTATTTTATTAATGTGTAAACACTGTCACGGCCGCTGACTGGTATGGTATTGCGAGAAATGCTTGGAGTCCTCAAATCTACAAGGCCGTTGCAACAACGAAAAGTTAAAGGCACCAAGACTGTGTAGGCGGCACATGTGATGCCCTAGTTAATATTGTAAGGGAATTGAATCGGGTTGCGTGTACTACAGGTATATATTTAACATTTTTTTCACTTATCGTTCTTCATTGATTTGTTACCATTTTACTTCTGATCCGCTAAAGTTAAGTCAAATGTGATTAGTTTCAGATAATCGGCGTGAAAAACTCGGCTACGAAAAGACAACGAACCGTTATCGTTGAGCGTTCGCACATTGTGCATTATTTCTCAGCTCTCGCCCAAGTATCGCTCAGCATTTCCGAACTCTTATGACATCATGGATGGAGAGGGAAGAAGGTGGCGCAGTCCAGACTGGATGAGGGCAAGCGCTGGTACGGCTTCAGAGGGCAAGTGGCTCTTTCGCGCCACCTGCCTACAACCATCACGCTGACGAAGGAAAGGCAAATACGACGAATGTGTGTTTCCTTATTTAGTACCGTCTTATGCGGTCCTGTTCAAAGACCCAGCATTGTTTCAGCTGCTGAGAATGAATCACTTCCAACGGCAAGCTCCACAAAGTTCCAGGTGAACGTCACTGAGCGACCGAATTGCTCGCCGGAATGCCGACGCACCTTGTAACGTCACGGCTAGCCAGTGTGCCTGTGTTGCAGGGCTCTTGAGCCCTCGTGTTTTAACACGATAGCGTTTAAGAGCTCGTGTCCCAGAAAACCCGCCGCCGGCATCGGCCCCGTTGGCTGTGAGCGAAAAATTGTCAGTGCGTCTATGACTGAAAAATCAAGTTACCAAGGTGGCCGCGGGAGGCCTCTACTTCTTCACGCGTGCGCGCACGATCACACTAAAAAAGCAGCGCATTGGAAGAAAAGTGCTCAAGGTCACGAAGCCCGGCAGTTTTTTTGCCCTACCACCCCTCATTGCTTAGCTTCCAGCGCTTTCGTCGGGACGAAAGAAGAGATAATGCAATTGCAGCATGCGACAAACCTTTGTAACTCCACTTGCACTGGACGGATTCTTAAAATTTTTGTGGCGTTAAATTCACGAGGCAATAAGCTCTTCTATTGAATTCATTCTATGGTTACTTGAAAAAGTGTTTCAGGGCCCCTTTAACGCATTTTGTGTGCCAACGAAAACGAGCCCATTCGGCGATAATAGCGCGCGCTGGTGTCTACTGTATGCGTGTTTGTGTGCTAGCGTGTGTACGTAACAAAATACATGAATAAGTATGAACTTAGTCGTACTTAGGAGATGACGTCGCCACTAAACCTCTTAAAACAAACACACCAAGGATGGCAAGATGTCTTTGAAAAAGATATGTCCTTCTATCGAAACGTCGGCCATGCAGTCTGAGGCACTTCCACAGTTCACCCTGGATTATCCAACTAATATGCCTTTAATGTACGTCATGACACATGGGACATGGTCAAGGAGCTACAACGACCGATTGGTGAACTTGATGTATACCACAATTTACATGGCACGATAAGACCATGATGAAGACATACTTGACTGCTCATAATACGAAAAGCCTGTCATGTAGGCCATACGTCATGTAGGAAATACGTCATGTAGGCCATGACATACATGACCCTATCATGAAGATTTGACTGGCACTTATTTATTTGATGCGTACCAAAACTGGTACGGCATAACGGTAGCATATGGCTAACAAGAATGACTGGTCTTAGCATATCAATTCTATGTCGTCCTTCTATGACACTCGTGACACAGTCATATTGTTGTGACGGTGGTTTTATTGTCCTACTGTCAGCGCTCGCATCAGGCACTTTACATGCAGTTAAAGCTCCTGACCCCCCTCGCTTCCCACAAGCCGGCAGTAGAGCCAGCTGTTTTCACAGACATTTCCTGGTTTTCTTTTTATTTTGTGCACGGTCAGGAATTTTGGGCTGCCTGGGAAAATGGCAGGCACCACACCCGAAGTGAGCATGCATTTCTTTGGTGCGAGCAAAAAGATGATTCCTCTATAACGTGCATGATATGCGGCAGCGATCCCTTCTTCAGGGAAATGGTCCGCGCACATATGATGAGTAGGCTACCAGGCTCTATCAGCTCTCGGAAATGCCCATCGCAACTTATCCAAGCGCTCTGCTTCACGTGGTGCCTTAGAAAGCGACACACGCGCCGTACAAGCCTGATACCCTGACTTTCGATTCGGGCAAAATATCACTTGCCCATTTTGAGGCGCAGCCAGCGACAAGGCCGCTGACGCGTACTTGGAGTTATATCCAGCGTCGAGGTATACGTGCACTGAATCGCAAAGCGCGAATCAGCAGAACAAATGGACTGGCAGGCCTCGAAGGCACACAGCAACGCGTTTCTACATCACAAAATCCGATGCTCACAACGCTTTCAGGAAGATGTTCTTTTGCACGCGAATTTCAAAATGAGAGCAGAGCGATCAGTTGGAAGGGGGGCGGCATTCTTAAATGAGAGAAAGAACGATAAAACCGAGCGCCGTAAGTGTCTGCATCGGAGTGCGACACCTCAACAGTGGCTCACGAGGGAAGAGGATAAGGAGGGATTAAAAGGGATAAGGATAGAGATGAAAACACCCCCTAGAGTAAGTTACTCTATGGGGCCCCATACATCAGCGCCTTTTCAAATCGTGCAACCGAAGCTACTCGTGGCTCAATCCACGCCCTCTTCTTACGCAAAGCGGCGAGTGTCAGCACCCAACTTATTCTTAAACCGTGTTCGGGGCGGTCGGGACATAACAGCATGCCATTACCTTTGTGACTGCTTTTCAGAACATCAATTTGCACAGTGCGTTGGATCTGACGAATGTGTTTTGTTATATTTGTCTAAAAAGCGAGAAGCTCGTAAAAATTGTGTTAATGATATTCAGTGTACACTAGCTGCCACCGAATCGGCAATGTTATCGCTGAGGCGGAATTAGGAAGATACCTAGAGAATTAAGGGTGGCTTCAACGGCTGGTTCAAACTGTACGGCGTAAGTGGATTCGGTTCCATTTGCAGTGCGATACAGGTGAATACTCTAGACTGAGCAATCACTTAGGGACGGCTCAGTGCTCTCCCATAGTAGAGTACCAAGTACTCTAAATCGTTAACCACTTATTCTAAACACACACGATAGTCTATTTTTGTCGATGGTACGGCTTACAGGTCTCCTATAGTCGAGTACGTCGTACTCTACATCGTTACCTACATTTAGGGGTGAAGCTCATTAAAGGGGCATCCGTTCATCCCTCGTAGTCGTAGTCGTAGTGTGTAACAAGTGTTACGTTTTGACCTGCAAGGTGATGCCAGTGGGAAAATTCTCCTGTGCTTTGTTGAACAATAAAAAGTTCATGGCGTGCATGTTACCTAAAAGCCAAATGCTCCTGTCTCTCATTTCCCATTATCAGCCATTGGCATGTACATTGAGCACTATCTGACAAGAAAGGGTTGCTACGTTATACTCGCTGGGTGTAACCTCCTTAGTTTTAGAAAGGTTTAGCGAGCATTGAGCCGCAGTGCCATAAATACAATGAACTAGTATATACCATGAACTTGAAATGGTTAACGGTGGAAAGTAGATACGAAGCGCAAGCCGTAAGAAAGTAAAAGCCGAATTCTGCTGTCTCTCATTTCCCATTAGCAGCCATTGGCATGTACATTAAACACTATCTGACAGGAAAAGGTTGCTATGTTATACTCGCTGGGCGTAACCTCCTTGGTTTTAGAAAGGTTTAGCGAGCATTGGGCCGCAGTGCCATTAATACAGTGAACTAGTTTATACCATGAACTCGAGGTGGTTAAAGGTGGGAAGTAGACCAGAAGCGCGAGCCGTAAGAAAGTGTACGTGTGCCACCTCTCGTTTAGTCCTTGGAATGTCCGCTGAATGACGGTGCTTCTATATGGGGAGTATATGATGAAAAGATGCGTGATGGTGGTACTTGGAGTGTTGAATAGATGGACGAACGGACACACAGACAGATGCATGAATGGACCCATGAACGGACGCAGGGGCGGATGCAGGGGCGGATGCATGGACGAACTCAGGAACGGACGCACAAAGAGATGCACGCACGGACGGGCGGATGGACGCATGGACGGTCACACAGACGTACGCATGGATGGATGGAAGCAAGAACGAATGTACGGACGAATGCTTCGCCCCACTGTCCATCATTCACTCCGTGGATATACTGCCAACTTTTTTTCAAAACGCATGTTCTAATGAAGTGGTATTGACGTCTGCGACAGAGAGAGAAGGAAACGCCACTTTATGCAAAAAAAACCCATCCGGCGAGTTGTTCAGGGTTCTGGGCAGAAATACCCACCTAAGTATCGGCCGTGAGCCCTTGAGCTCTGGCGGCGGCCTCGGCCCGCTGGACGGCCCACAGTTGGTCATCGAGGGCATGGCTGAGCAGAGCACTCTCTCAGCGAGTTCAGTTCGAGGCTGCGTCCCCGTCTACAGCCCCACCTCTGCCACACTTCCATAGCGTGTGTTCTATGGTTGCCCTGGCCTCGCAAAACTTGCAGCGCGACGCATAAAGCTCTGGGTAACAGAGATTCAAGATCACCGGGTTTGGAAACGTCTTGGTCTACAGCTTTCGCCACATGACCGCCTGCCTTTTGTTCAGTTTTGGTGTGGTTGCGGAAATTTGCACCTGGTTAATCTGTAATGCTGGCTAATATCTTTAAAACTGGTGAGGCGATCCTCCCACTCCCATTCCTCCCCCGACGTCGTGGCCGGGGCCAGCCCATGCACCGCCTCGTTGCCAGTGAGCGAGGAAGTGTGGGTGGGTGCCCATAATATGTAAACATCCCTATCTTCTATTTTGCCTGCTAGTAAACTTTGTAACGCCTCGGGAGAGACGCGGCTGTTGGCTAAGTTGCGAACTGCCGTTTTTTAGTCACTGATAACCACTTCGGCCGTGGTGGTGGCCACTGCGAACGCGATAGCCACTGCCTCTGCTGTCTCCAGGTGCTCCGTGCGCACCATGACACTAGTCTTGCAAACATTCTGGTGATATATTACAGTGGCCGCGAAGCCGCGCCTGTGCGCATACCTGGCCGCGTCCACGAACACTGTCTCTTTACATTTTTCGTACTTCTATGTGACCTGTGCTCTCTTTTCCCGTCTACCCCTGTGGTATTCGGGGTACATGTTCTTCTGCAAAGCAAGAATGACCAGCCAGACAGCGGCACAGACAGACAGTGGCACTGTCTGTCTCCTTCTTTCTCTTGTCCCTCGTTATTGGCGCTGTTTTTTTATGTGAATCATGTCGTACCAACTCGCCCAAGCAACCACGTTAGCTATCTCTAACGTTGCTTAGTACGTCGAGTTTTACACCGTGCTGAGCGTGATGTCTCACACCTAAACTCTCCAGTATGTGTCTGCCTGTTGTGCTTTTGGAAAGGCGCTCGTAGTGCGCTATGGTCTGTGCCTCTATCAATTCCTCTAGCATGTTGTGGAGACTCAGATCGAGTAACTTACTCGTGCTCGTGTCCATCGGTAGCCCTATCACCTGTTTGTACGCCTTCCTGATTAAGCCCTTCATCTTTGTCTTTTCCGCTACATTCCACTTTTTATTTTTTTTTCATTTTTTTAATCAGAATACTGGCTATCCCGTGATGGGATTATTACAGGAGTGGTGTCATATTGTTCAATGTAAAAACAAGCAATACACAGAAAAAATACATGTTGCAAGCACTAGAAATTTTAAGAAAATATCTCAAACATAGTGCGAAATTCGCCGTAGTGATAGGCAAAGAGTCTTTATGAATATAAACATCCGATGAATTGCTGGGGCAAGCAAAAAACAAATACAAAACGTAATTGTACAGACAGAGTTAAAACTTGCGTTATCATCGATTCAGGAAATCACAGCTAAATAAAAGTCAGCACACTTTAACTCGCTCGATTAACAAATTTATCAACTGTCGGCTGTGTCAACACGGTGGGTGCAGGGCCTTCCAAGCACGTATGGCTCGCGTAAAAAAAGAGTGGTCAAAAACATTGTTCTTGAAGGGATACTCATCAAGTGGTTGACAATGCTTGTTTCGTGTTTGGGGCTTACTGTTAACCTTAACATATTTAGCCGGATTTATTTTTAAAGAGTTATGTTGCACCAGATATAAAAATCTGAGACTATGAAGCTTGGCGCGGCTCGCCAGGGTGGGCAGATCCGCTCTTATCAAAAGAGCAGTAGGTGAGTCGGTTCGCCTACAACGGTTATAGATAAAACGGACTGCTTTACGTTGTATTCTTTCAAGCGCGGCTAGATGTTTGTTTGTGAAGGGGAACCAGGCTACACTCGCATATTCGAGGATTGGGCGTATAAGCATGGTATACGCTAAAAGTTTTGTTTAGGTTGTCGATGGACGAAGGGTTCGCTTAAGAAAAAATAACCTGCCGAGTGCCTTCTTTGTAATATGTTCGACATGCGCAGTCCAATTTAAGTCGGACGATATCAAGATGCCTAGATATTTGCAGGCAGCGACGTTGCGAAGTGGGACATAACCCAGCGAATAAGAAAAATTTGCCGTCGTTTTTTTTCTTTGTAATTGACATCGCCACAATTTTCTCGGTATTTATTTCCATTTGCCACTCTCGACACCAGGTTTCGACCTTTTTTAGCGAGTCATCTAGTTTTAAATGATCCTGGTAGCTGTCTATTCGCTGGTACAGGATTCAATCATCTGCGAAGAATATGATTTTTACATCGGCTACACCAGACACGTAATTAATAAAAAGAAGAAACAACATGGGGCCTAAAACAGAACCCTGGGGCACTCCCGATAATACTGGAACAGTGTCAGACACATGTGCATCATATTGAACAAATTGGTAGCGGTTGGTGAAATAGTTTTTGATCCACTTGGTCATAGGTCCGTTTCCCAGTATACCGGTTAGCTTTTGGATCAGTTTGGGATGGGAAACGTGGTCAAAAGCTTTTGACAAATCTAAAAGACTACGTCAATCTGCGATTGATCGTTAATGCCATTGGCAAGGTCATCCAAGGTTTCAACGACCTGTGTGACAGTAGATAGTCGGCGACGAAAACCGTGTTGATTGGAATGGAGAATAGCATTTTCTTCCACGTATTCGGTAAGGTACTTTAGAATAATATGCTCAAGCATTTTTCAGGAAGTACACGTAATAGAAATTGGTCTGTAATTAGATGAATAAGATGAGTCACCGCTTTTGTGAATGGGAAGAATTTTTGCAATTAAGGTAGGATGCTACGTACGTTATTCGGCTGATTACGAAGGCTTGAACTAACCTTATCATACTGCCCTGTTTCATCCCGCTGTGTCGGTTTCCTATGCGTTTTAGTAGTCGGATCGTCTCAGCAACTGCGCCTTCTAGTCTCCTGAATGTATCCCATTGTGGCCATTCGCTGCGATGTGTAAGCCGAAAACACTCATAATATTTACCCTACGCACGGGTCGCCCATCGGATTTCGTTAGACGTATGTCTCTACATGGATCATCATTTACCTCACCATTCGGCTCGCAGCCCCTTCACGTGGGTTTGTGTACTAAATGTTTCAATTTTTCAGCAAAGCAGCTCAAGCCGGTGTTTTGTAAGTATCGCTCAACGGCCATGATCGCACGTTGCAACGTCTGTTCTATGTGCCCGTTGCAGCCTTCCGTAACCCACAACGTAATGTCGTTGGGGTAAAGGCTTTGATGGAGCCCTTCAATTTTTTGTAGCTTGGCTAGCAACCCTACGAGAGCTTTGTTGAAAAGCATGGGTGATATCACCGATCTCTGCGTTGCATCGGTGCGCGCTACCCAATTCCATTTCTTCGGAACTTAGCAGCCTGAAAGTAAGCTTGGCTTTTCTATTCGTGAGAAAATCTCGAACGTAGTTGTACGTTCATTCACCTAGATATAGTTCCAGTGTTATGGCCAGTACGGTTGCGTTACGTTATCAAAGGCCTTTTTCGGATCCAGGCCAAGTGTAGCCTTGGTAGACCTTGTAGGGCTATCTGTTACTTGATGTCTTATCTGTAGCATCGCGTCCTGCATAGAAAGGTTTCGCCTGAACCCCAACATCGTGACGGCAAGCAGGTCGCGGACCTCGATATAGTTGGTCAGCATGGTAAGAACCACGTGCTCCATTATCTTTCCTAAGCATGAAGTCAGCGTGGTCGGTCTGAGGTTCTTTAGCTGCAGGCGCTCACACGGCTTCGGTCTCAGCACGATGTGAGCAGTCTTCCATTGTTGGGCACCTTTCCCTTTTCCCAGCACGCATTGATAAACACCGTAAGTTTTTTGATCGATTTGAGTCTAAATTTTTTAGCGTTTTGTTTGTAATACCGTCGGGCCCTGGCGCAGATGTGGTGTTAAGTTTTTGTAATACTGCCCTGATCTCTCACTCACAGATCGGTTTGTCTAGAACTTCGTTGATTGCACTTCCGTGATAAAGATGCACTTGCGACCACGTCGAACTAATGTACCGTTTCGTAATCTCCTATAATATATCCTGCTCGGAGCCTTCACACGTATGTATGATTCTGCTGATATTCTGTCAGTGAGTAGTTTTCATCCCATCCGGATATAGTAGGTGCCTAAGTAAGTTCCACATCTTTGCGAACCCTAGTTTGTTCTCCATGCTACTGCAGGAATTCTCCCACTGTTGCACAGCTGCTGCACGTGACTCTCGCTATTGAGCTTTGTGATCGCTTTCCTGAGCGGTCTGTTGTGTCTTTGCTTTTTCCATCTTGCCTGCAAACATCGTTTGGCCTCCCACGTATGTAAGAGTCTGCTATCTAAAATGTTAAGTTCTGCCTCCGGCGGGACTACTCGCGTCGCCGCGGCAATGTCCCGCTTCAGCGAGTCGGTCCATGCACCAATATCAGTAATTGATTCCTCAGATTTTCTCGACTCTCCAATTCTTCTGGATTGATTCCACTCGACCTATTCAAGCTCTTTGCCTGTAGTCTTGCTCTGTACTGTTCTGACTTTAATCTCCATTACGAAATGTCCCCTACCGAGATCTTGCTGCGTGTTTATTCACTGTGAATCGCAAAGTTTTCCGCAAAGGTTAAGTCCGGTGTGGCGTCTACGCTAACGCTGTTACCTCTTTGCGCTGGCAACGATGGTTCGGTGACGGGGGCAGCCCCTCTTGCTGCGCGTCGAGCCACAGGTTTCTACCCTTGACGTTTTCGAATTTGTAGCCCCACGCAGTGTGTTGAGCGTTAAAGTCCCCGGCAATTAGGACCACCTGTTTGTTCGCGATTGCGATCGTTTTTCGAATCAACGTGCCGAATCTTTGTTCGCGTCGCGGACTGCTGTAAACATTCAGGACGAACAGGCTACCTTCTGATTCGGTATGATTTCTATTAAAGTGTGTTCGTTTTCGTTAATTTCTGTATTGTGCTGAACGGCCATAAGATTTGGTCTGACCAGCATGGTAACGGCTGATCTCACTCCTGCGGTGCCACTGTAAGGTCTGTAGCCCGACAATTTTGGCTTCTCGTTAGTTTCTTCTAATAATATATTACCTGGACTTTATTTGTTGGTCAGGTATTTGTGTAAATGATATCGTTTTCTAGTGTCACCCCTGCAATTCCATTGCCATATTGAATACGCATTGTGAGTAGTAATGGTGGTATTACGGCTTTCCAGTGATCTCGCCGGTCTCTCTTACCGCAGGCCTGCTGAAAGTTTTTGGAGTCGTTTTAATAGACCCGCAACTGCTTGATTCCGAACCTCTGCTAGGTAGACTGCAGACTGCCACTGATAATTTCGCTTAAAGCTTACGTACGCGTGCTTCCATGGTGCCTAATTGTTGGTGTATCTGCTGTTGCATCGGCGCGAGCTGCTGCTGCATCAATTTAGTAATCTGAACGAACATGTCCTCCATTTTCTTTTCAAGTGCTTTCTAATCTTTATACATTCAGAGTTCTACCTCTTCCAGCACCAGTTTTGTTTGACTCTCTCACGTGTAACTTCTTCTTTTACTGCAATCTTAATCTACGTCTATATCCTTTCGTTTTGTGGGCACAGTCACCTCTACACCACTATCAACTGCTTCCTCCGGATATTTGTGCTACGTCTTTACTGACCTTGCCTGTGTTTCTCTATCTAGCGTTTTCTTCCTATAGAATGCTAATCTCGTGTCGAAGTGTAACGTTGCCTTTAGTAAGCTGCAAAATCATCTTCTTAATCTGTACCAACTCTTTGTTAGTCTCGGGATTAGCGTTAAAGGGAGAAGCCTCGCCCTTCGCACGTGTGCCGATGACGGCATCTGCCCAGAGGCAGCGAGCAAAACAATAATAGATGGTGAAGTCCCTAATGGATGGAAACTTGACAGAATGATCATGATCTATAAAGGAAATGGGGACAGAGCTGACCTGAACAACTATCGTGCTATAACAGTGACATCAGTGGTTTACATGCTTGTGAGTCGGATTATAAAGGGAAGATTTAGGCATGGATAGAGGACGAGGGGGTGTTGGGAAAACTGCAGAATGGTTTTCGGAAACACAGGAGGTTGGAAGCCAATCTGTTCTCACTGACGCAGTGCATCGGAATTGCAGAATAGGAACACAGGCCCCTGTGGCTAGCATTTTTAGATATCAAGGGAGCCTACGATAGCATGGTTAAAGAGGACTTGTGTGGAATACTGGACACACTAGGTGTGAAAGATGGAGTCACAAATCTTTTAGAGGATATCTATAAAGGTAACAAGGCCGTTATAAGTAGAAAAACAGGTATCCAAGCCTGCAGAGGCAAAACGGGGGCTCAGGCAGGGGTTTCCTCTGTCACCCTTGTTATTATACATGTAACGACAAGGATTAGAGGCTAAATTAGAGGTAAGTGGACTGGGATTCAACCTCGTTGAATTCGTTGAACAGGCACTACCAGCATTTATGTACGCAGATGATATAGTGCTAATGACCGACAACATGGAAGATTTGCAGGGATTGATCGACATCTGCGGTATTGAGGGAGATAAGATAGATTTGAGATCCATTAAGAAAAAAATCAGCAGTCATAATTTTTAATGATAATGAAGGCAGTGAGCTTACGATACAGGAGATAACGCT
Source organism: Rhipicephalus microplus (assembly GCF_043290135.1). Classification (NCBI taxonomy): domain Eukaryota; kingdom Metazoa; phylum Arthropoda; class Arachnida; order Ixodida; family Ixodidae; genus Rhipicephalus; species Rhipicephalus microplus. The sequence goes on from NC_134707.1 coordinate 121,468,711, forward strand.
ATAGATTAGTATGGATAAGCAATGTGGCCGAGTATTTAAGGGAACACGAAAGATACGTAACGATTAAAGGTTACAATGCAGCGGTGATTAAAAATAAGGCAATGTGGAATTACAATAGGTACGATGTTGCAAGGGGAATCAGGGAAGGGCATGGTTTTTGGTCCGACGTTCGGCAATGCGGTCTTGGGCATGAGATTAGAGGTTCAAGCAAGACTAGAAATTAAGCAACGTGGTATAGGTAGGCTTGCTTTAGGAGCTCACGGGAATACATCAAATCAGGGAGTACAAGGTTATATGGGATGGACATCATATTCGAGGACAGGGAAGCTAGCAGCAAGATAACATTTGAGGAGTGAATGAGAAAAATGGGGGAGCAGTGTAGGGCTAGGAAGGTTTTCAGCTATTTGTACGCGAGAAATGTACGTCGATACAGAATGCAGGAAGCGAATCAGAAAATTGACGAGTAAATACTTATAAAACAGCAGGGGTCCAAACGAAAAAGAACTAGCGGTTAATAAGAAGGTGAAGGAAATTGAGACCGACATGTGCAGAATAGGCATGATTAAGAAGTGGGCAATAGAGTTCTATCGTACTACTTAAGCAGGAAATTGCGAAGGAAAGGATATATGATAATTCTCGGGGTAGCTCTCTACTGTTTGAGGCCTAGCCCCGAGAACAAACAGTGGCGTCGCTGCGGTCGCGGTGATATAACGTCGCTGTGATCGCGGCGAGCAAGGACTCGCCTTGCCCACTGCTGCTTGTTTCCTTTTTCTGTGCCCGCTCTTCAGCTACAGGGAGCCGAAGCTCAAGTTTGCGGAGCGACGACAACGCCGCGCCTGGCCCTGGCGGTTAGCTGCGGAACTTTTGATGAGAAACGCGAGAGAGGCCGCAGGCAAGTGAGTGTGTTTTCCCGAAACGAGAGCGCGTGCGACAACGCGTTCTGCAGTCGGTGCGGGTAACTAAAGAGTCAACCACCGGCACGCGTATGCTCGCGGCTACGCGTTGAATGCGCCCTTGGCGTCGGGGCGGGGGGGGGGGGGGGGGGGATGGGTTGTTTGAAGAAGGAAAAGAAGAGAAAAGTGAGCCCCGCAACTGTCTGCATCAGGGTGCGACACCTCAGCAGTAGCTCACAAGGGATGGGGGTGAGGAGGGATTAAAAGGATAGGAATAAAGGTGTAGAGAAAGAGAGAGAGATGAGGTAAGCCAGAGAGCGACGACATATCGAGGGGATAGGAGAGGTAGGAAAGATGGAAACACGGTCACAGGAGTCCGAGGACGGGGCACCACTTGCGAGAGCTCTTGACGGCGTCAGGAGATCGCGTAGAGCAAGTCCAGTTGGTCAGGGCTACGCTGTCGTCGGAGATCGGCGTCAGGAGATGACGCAGGACGAGCCCAGTCGGCCAGAGCTACGCTGACGTCGGAGATCGCGAGGGCACAACATGGTCGGCACGGAATCCAGTGAGTGAGTCCCACGGCGTCGGAGGGGCATATGCGACAAGGCGCGAGGGATTAAGCCAGGCTTGATATTTTTGCCACGCGTACCCCCGGTCACCACGCGTACAGCGGCGCCAACCAACCAGAGGCTTCGATGTCTCCGAGTTCTGTGCCTAATGGCCGCCGAGTGCTGGAAGCAAGCACGGAAACTACTCCAGTCATTCCTGAATGACCGCTGAACGACAGCGACACTACGACTGCGAGTGCTACCAGCGTGACGCGGTTTCGTCAGTGGAGTGACATGTCCATATTCCCAATGGGGACAGCATTTTGGAAGTGACGGTAGTGCCGTCTGGGTTTTGTAGGGAATCGTAAAAAGATTGCAAATTGACTATTCTATAATAAGTGAAAGAGGTTTCGTTACGTTCTACACATCGGTGGAGATCAAAATGACTATTTTAATAGTAAGTGAAAAAGGCTTCGTTACATTGTACTCATAAATATATTTTCGAACCAAGTATAACTAAAAATATTGTTAGTATAATTTATAACTGCGTATAAAATGAAATACGTTTCAAAAGCACAAGGGTGTTTCGATATGGCAGCTGGCCTTCCGCATAGCAGACGACATTGTCGTCGTCTGCGTCATGGCTGACCCCCGCTCGTAGTAGCAGAACCTTTTCTCAATTTCTATCGTTTCCACATGGTACATTGCAGTAAACTGAGCAATATAAGCTCATAAGTATGCTGCATACTTACTTTAGTACGTCGACATGCCTCATACACCGAGCGAAATGACAACGCTGGTCACACGATCTTGCAACAATAAATCGTTTTATTGCAAGTCAATCGATCGATGTTTACACAAAATAAAGGCCACGTGAGAAACATTTTAGCACGTACAGCAGTGAACAATATGCATGCATCGGCGTTCATGTGCAAAGACGGTATACGTGTTACGCATAGCCCCAACGCAGATGCCCGGAGCACAGAAGCTGTCCAGCGCTGGCTGATATATCCATCGCACTGCACGAAACCTTTGCTGCAGTAAGTAAAGGCATACCGCTTACGTCCCTGCACTTGTGCAGCTCAAGATTTTGCAACAACTCGTTAACAGTATTCGGTAAACTTTCTGTAATTGGTATCAACATAATTGCGTGCCTTTCACGAGCAGTGTGGTGAGACTGTTTGTTTCCTGCAGTCTCTGTTTGTTTCCTACAAAACAAGACACTCGCTGTGCGAAGTTGCCTTTCCACGATGGAAGAAGCGGCCCTACGGAAGCGTCGGCGAGGTCCGAAGTATTGTGTTGTGGGCTGCCACAACAATTCAGAAAACACCAAAGGACGTTCTCCGCATGTAAAGCTGTATCAGTTTTCCATCTGCTCACAGCCGGTGAACACAGCCGCTTTTGGGAAAGATAGAACAAGCATGACACGAGAGCCAGAAAGAAAAAAAAAAGGCGAGCACTTTAACTTGACTCACTGTGGTAAACCTTAGCTTGCTGCTTTGCGGCGACGTCGGCGGGTCATGCGTGGCACAGAGGACATCACTCTAATACTTCTCAGGCATTTTAATGTCATGACCGTATAACTTTAGTTTTTATTTCTTTTTTCAGCACGCCGCAAACGTTTGCACATGGTGGCAGATCCAAACTGCTGTACACAAAAGCGAGACACGTTGATGCATGTCGACTTGATGCTGCTGCACCATCTAATTTTAGAGTTCTCAGCAATCGGAATCCAAACCAAGCTCTCGAAGAACGCGTCTACGTTGAGGCAGTCAAGCTACGTCGTGCTGATCGGATAGTTTGCGATTTGAGCCGATGCGAGCCGCCGCTGACTTCTTTGCCACCATGTTGAATCTGCGGTGGCTGGTTAGGTCACGTGGTTTGATCTAGCGCAGCCAAAGCCGTGAAGCGGAAACTGGATTCGGTTTCGCGTGGCGAGAAAATCGGTCTTGGATAGTTTTTTTTTTTTTCGTTCCGGCCAGGCGGCGTAGTTTTCCGGCCGTTTAGGCGGCGAAACGAGCGAGTTTCCGGAGAGTTTTGCCGCTTTCACTCTCTTCAGGGTCAAGTGTGAGCGCGCCCTTACAGCGAAACGTTTTGTTTTCGTTGCAAAACACAAAGAAATGGGTGCTATAAGGAAGTATATTAAGTGGTGCTGACATGCTTACAACTAGGCATAGACTTGGGTATGGGAACAAATGTGTGCCTAAGTATCACGAACAAAAATAGAATGCTTTCACTCCACTAAATACAGTTCGGTTTACCGTACAAGTTACGCCTACATCTGCGAATAATCCAAATGATTAGAAGGAATTGAGCTCTTTCCAAGAGGAGACTTTGGCTCTAATAAGCACAAACTTCCCATATTCAGAAAATAAACAAAACTGTACTACCACACACAACTATTTCAAAAAATTTTGAATATGTCTGTGCACAAAGATCAAATGTACGTTTCTTCCCAACAGTCACCAGGGATTGTGTAGTCGTAAACGCTCATTTGCATGAAATTCCGGGGTGACCTACCACGGCATCACAAGCAGGAATGTTCTCTTCACATGTGAGCACCGCTGATAGCAACGATTTCACCACAGATGCCCGGAAGTCGAAATTAACATTATCGATGACACAGTCAGCGACGTACTCCAAGTAATAATTAAACAACCTTCCCCTCGATGAGGCAACGACTGGTCTCGTACGTCATGTTTACGTACCGGTAATCAGCTGCAAAGAAAATTAATTTATCAGGCGGCTATCTAACCTCGTAGTTACGAGTGCGACAGAAACATTGGTACGATTCTGCACGAAGATAGAATAAGACAGCGATCGGATTCTCACACATAACCTTAACCGCACCTAACCTCAACAATTTCGGTGAAATGAAGCTACAAAACTATTGCGAAAGAAACAGAAAACAGAACAACGCGTTGAGTGATCAAGTATATCAGAAAAACAGACACAACAGCACGGCGGTGCTAGTCTAGGGCGAGCACAAACCATATATTTTGCGAGACTCCGTAATGCAAGCTAGCGCGGGTCTTGGCACATCAACGAAAACAGTGTCCGTAGATAGGTGGATTCCTCCGATACAAATAACCCTCGAAGGGGTTAAATCGACCCTCACATCTTCTATAGCAATCACCCATGAACAACTCAATCAAATGATGTATATACAGTCGACTCTTGTTCATTGAAACTTGAAGAGACCTCTGAATTTTGTGTGAATCATCAAGAAGTATGAATTATCAGAAGTTCTCAGATAGATGACCACGGGTCAGGTGACACCCCACATTAAGATTAGGCATTGATTTTATCGCACTTAAAAATTTTAGGTGTTTTAAGCCCTGAATGCACGCAGTAAACAAAAAGCAGAGGTGTAAAAACCACAACTTTATTGGCCATTTAGTGCTGATCAGACGTCTTAAGATATAGGGGATTGACAACTGCTTCATTGCTATAGGTATGTGCCTTCAGCGCAAAGCTCTGTATAGCAGTTGAGAAGCATCACGGTTTACCATGCGTGTGCTTCATTTAAAACATTTGTTAACTGGCAAAACCTTTTTTTCCATGTAAGCCTCAGGTACTTATTTGTCATTTCTTCTCGACTGTCAGAATTACATAGGTACACGAACTTTTAAATGGTATATTGGGAAAGCAGCAGATATTTTTTGGTATGGACATGCAAAAAGTACGAAATAACCGAATGCTGGAGTTTGAATTAAGAGACTTTTAAATACTTTGAAAGAATAGAGTGTCAACCAAATAATAGAATTTTGTTTGAATAAACCAAAAGTATGAATTATCAGAGTTTCAATTATCACGAGTCTACAGTACTGTGTCTTGCGCCTCAGATTACATGATTATGTGCCAACGAGTGTTGTATCCAAGCAGAAGTGTGTTCTAGATTTTCACACCCGTACGTCGGAAGGCGGCTGCTGTGGCCAGGAATGTAATCCATCATCGGGATTAGCAGCGCGACACAGATATTTTCACCCCTTTCACATTGCCTACCACCGAGCACGCGATTGTGCAAAAGCCGAAGTAATCATTTATTGTTGAACCAGGAGCATTACGGATTCTGTTTTCGTCATTGATGTGGAGCTTGAGACGAGCAGAAAGCGAACGCAAACGGTGGAACAGTGCATGAAGTGTGCGCATCGTTATGTAGGGGCGTGGCAGCAGGCATCGGCGAGTCCGTGTCGTGACGTCACCCAGGCCTCCCACCAGGAGGCGCGACTCCAACTTCTCGAGGCTAATTGCGAACCAAGACGTAACGGACTGAATACGAAGGAGTAGACACGGTATGCAGTGCGTGTGGAGAGGAGGAAGAAACTGCTGAGCACTTGATAATGTTCTGTGAAGGGCTTCGCTCTTTAGTTAAGGACGATGGTGCAGAGGTTTTCAATGCACCGGGGATTAGGGACAGGGAGAACAAAACAGACTTTAAGCTGGTATAAATAACTAGGAAGAGGTTATCTTAATGGTGGCTAGAATCAAGGCATGAGTGAAGGACTGGCGCTGCAAAGTGCCATTCTTAACTTCAGTGTTTAAAGGCCACCATACCCAGACAGGAACCTGTCCGGCTGGACAAAATTACGGGAATGACAGGGATCGCCAGCCCGATGAAATATTTCTTCTTTTTTTCTTTTTTTTTTTGGAAACCGGGTTTGGTTCGGAATCTGTTTCATTCTTAACTCCAGTAAGCAAATTAAGTATTTCTTTTCTATTTTAACTCAAAGCAGGCGTCCTGAGCACTATAAGGAAAAGGAAATTTAGTCTTTGTTCACTGAGTATTACGGCTATTTGTCGTTACCAGCTTACCGATCTAAAGGATGCAGCCATGTCAATCAATCCATTTATCCATCCAATTCCCTTGGTCACTGAACGATCTCAGCGCCAGGGTTATTTCTCTATGGCGCGCTTTCAAGACTCTACTCTCCACCTTACAAGGATGGTAGCACTCGAGTAGCGCTGTCTACTAAACAAACCTGGAAACGCTCCATTCTGGGTCCAGTAGACTGCATAAATTGCCATTGGGTGTTTCCTAAATGTAGCTGGTATAAACCAGCTACTTTTAGCCATTGGGTGTTTCCTAAAAGTAGCTGGATCCAGTAGACTGCATAAATTGCCATTGGGTGTTCCCTAAAAGTAGCTGGTATAAACGTCTTGCCATTTTCGTTGTTTTATAATACGTGAACATGCTTGTTTATGATTTTTATTGTGGCAGCTTGTGTGTTTCAAACCTCTAAGTTTACCGTTTCTTTAGAGCATTGTGATGGCCACCTTGACAACGTTTCAAAATGTCAGGGCTTAGTTTAATACAAGAAAGACTATTTGCACCTCAAACACAGCAAGCTCAGTGCTTGCTACCATATTAAAAAGCGCGTGGCGCCGTCTGTTGCAAGCGCGGCGAAGCAACACTCTCTGCAAATCAAACGTGAAACTTCAGAACTCAAGCCCGGCTGTAAGCATGTTTCGCGCAGTTCCTGTGCTGAAATTTTATGCTGATTTCGTGCGAAACGTGGAGGAGACCTTCCTCGACAGTCCGGAATATCTGCAGCACGTGCATTGCAGACTACGGAAGCAGCTTCATCAGGTACGTACTATTTATTTATTTATTTATTTATTTATTTATTTATTTATTTACAAGCACTGCTGTCCCATGCCTGGGACATTGCAGGAGCGGGTACAGAAAAATCAACGAAATCACAGAAACAAACAATAGTGCGCACAAATTTATGTGACTAACACATAAAATTTTTCCCGAACTCTACAGTGTTCAGTCTACGCAGCACCATCAAGCTTGTTCCAAATTTCCACCACACGCGGAAAAAAAGAGAATTTAAAACAATCCAAACGAGACCTGAAGGGTACAAGGTTCAAAGCGTCTGTACTACGTGTTGTACGCGCTGGTATATCAGCGAAAGATAAGGGCGCGTGAATGCGGGTCATTTTGTGTACAATCTTGTGCAACAAGATAATACTCTCACGTGTACGGCGGTGTTCCAGTGAATGAAGTGATAACAAATGAGCATGTGAAGACGGGGAGAAGTCCCGATCATAACGGTTAAAAACGAACCGTATGGCCTTATTCTGCACAGATTCTAACCTGTTTTTATTTTGCTCAAGATGAGGTGACGAAACCACAGAGACGTACTCGAGCATCGGTCTCACTAGTGTCTTGTAGGCAGTTAACTTACAATCTTTTGTCGAGTTTTTCAATCTTCACTTTAAGTAACCAAGTTTCCTTAGAGCTTGACAAGTTATCTGACCAACATGTTTGCCCCATTTAAGGTCATGTGTAAAGGTGATGCCTAGGTATTTGAATTCACTCACATGTGCTAGGGTGGACCCATTGTAGTTATAACTGAAACTGAGAGGCTGTTTTTTATTTGAGAAAGTCATAGCTACAGTTTTCTTGTATTTTATGGGCATTTGCCACGTTGAGCTCCAATCACAGAATAACGAGAATACGTTGTTGAGGACTGACTGGTCTTGAAAGGTAGTAATGCAGTTATACAGCACACAATCATTGCGATAGAAAGAAACGCGAACAGCGGAAAGCGTTGCTTTCGACTCAGTCAAACTGCGGCGTGCCTTGGCTGTGACAGGACGGAATTTTTGCTGTAGGCCGGCGTCAACGTAGCGCTAGAATCTGGTTCCAACTCACGCTTATACACCGCATGTGTATCAATTTCCAGTCCTGCCGGGCACTCGGAACACACGCGCGGTTCAAAAGTGCCAGCCAGAACAAGATTTTAAAATGCTACGGTGACGCCGGCCGAGAGCACGCCTAGTGAGTGTCAAGGCATGTCGCAGTTCGACCAAGTCGAATATCATGCTTTCCGCGCCATTCACGCACCGCAATAGTAGGTGGTTGAATTGTACTAAACATGCGCGATGCGTGCATCCATGCGTGAGTAGTAATACGTATATTCTATTATTGGCATGCAGCCTGTGAAAGAGTACGGCAATAGTTTTGTGCCTCATACTACAGGAATACTGCACGCAAATAACTGCTGTAAAGTGAAACAGCTGGAGTCGCGCTTGAATAAACGCAATAAGTACACTAACTTGTACACTTTCCTGGGCTCGTAGTTTTTCCTGCTGATTGCGAATATATCCTAATGCGGCGGAGCTCTGCGTTTTTCGTTGTGGATGGAAATCTGTTTCATTGCAAAACACCGCACCGGCATGATTACCGCGATGTGCTGTGAACTTCACAGGCAGTGCTCAGCAATCTCTTCCTCTTGCGCTAATTGTTGTCGCATCAGATGACAGCGAAGTGGTATCGAGATGACATTTTATAAGCGTGCACAGCGTGAAAGGGAGCTTTTTTGCATTTTAAACTCCCAGAGCAACTGCATTTCATGCTTGCAAGGCGCGCCTTGACAGTTGCTGACAAATGATGGCGTCTCTGGGAGTGAGGGTAGACCACTGACGGCGCCTGGGTTCGAGATAGGCGTGCTCTCGTCTATAGTGTACTGGAATATTCTAACACACTATAACCTCAACGACTCGGGGTCACGTTACCCAAGGTTAAACGTCACATATGGCGTGAATGCATAAGCGATCGGCTTCAACTGGCTACGCCTTGTCAAGCAACTTAGAGGTTCAAGTGACAAAGAAAAGAAAAAAAAACTCCCAAGCATTTCCCCGAGGGTGAACATGGATAATTGCGAATGCACGGGATGATGCCATGAGGGGGAGTAAAGTTAAAATCTGTTGGCATTCACCAGTGAGTTAACGCAAACTCCCCCGTGTGATCACATTGCGATTTCCAGGAACCATTCGACCCTCTCGGGAAATCTTGGTGAGTTTACGCGTATATGTGAGAGTACATTCACCTTAGAATGATGTTTATGTCCGCAGCCTACTTCGCCCGCTTGCGCTCGGCATCACGGGCCCTTCGCCGCGCTGCCTTGTCTTCAACCGGCGCGACATCTTCAACGACGCGTGCAATGCTCACATTCGATTGCGCTGTACTCGTTGTTGGAGGTATCGCAGTCGAGTTTGATGCCTGCGATGGATCTATGACGACTTGCCGATCTCGAGCAAGTCGTGGCTGCGTGGGCACGCGCAGCCACGGAGCGGAGGACGGAGCGCACGCAATCACGTGGTGTGTGACGTCGCTGCGCCGTTGCTACCATGGAGGAAGGAAAAATATAGGAAAGGCCTTGACGTCATAATCGTGAAGCCGCCGCATGGATGGATGGATGGATGGATATGGCTGTACCCTTTAGATTGGGCGGTGGCTAGCGCCACCAAGCCGTAATACTTAATGAACTCAAAACTATATTTATTTATTTTTTTTCTTAAAAAGTGAGTTTGAGGATTCGTACTTTGCAGTGAAGAGTTTAATTTTCACTTGTGCTTTGACTTTAGCCACCAATCAGATAACCTCCTTCTAGTTAGGTCTACTTGCTTAAAGTCTACTTTGCCCTCCCGGTCCCTAAACCCCAGTGCTTTGAAAAACTCTGTGCCATCATCCTGAACTATAGGGTGAAGCCCTTTACAGAACATTATCAAGTGTTCGGCAGTTTCTTCTTCCTCTTCACACGCACTGCATACTGTGTCTACCTCTTCGTATTTGGCCCAATATATCTTGGTTCGCAGTACTCCCGTCCTTGCCTCAAACTGTAGAGAACTACCCCGAGTATCATCATAGATCCTTTCCTTGGCAATTTCCTGCTTAAAAGTTCGATAGATCTCTAGTGCGGACTTCTTAATCATGCCCATTTTCCACATGTCAGTCTCCGTTTCCTTCACTTTCTTCTTAACCGATAGTTCTTTTTGGTTTGGCCACCTGCTGTTTTCTAAGTATTTACCAGTCAACTTCCTGGTTCGCTTCCTCCATTTTGTATCGACATTCTTCATGTACAAGTTGCTGAAAACCTTCCTAGCCCAACGCTCCTCCTTCATTTCTCTCAATCTCTTCTCAAATTTTATCTTGCTGCTAGCTTCCCTGCCCTCAAATGATGTCCATCCCATATTACCTTGTACTTCCTGATTTGGTGTATTCCCGTGAGCTCCTAAAGCAAGCCTACCTATTCCACGTTGCTTAATTTCTAATCTTGCTTGAACTTCTGATCTCATGCACAAGACCGCATTGCCGAACGTCAGCCCAGGAACCATGACCCCTTTCCATATTCCTCTCACAACATCATACCTATTGTAATTCCACAGTGCCCTATTTTTCATCACTGCTGCATTCCTGTTACCTTTAGTCGTCACGTATATTTCGTGTTCCCTCAGGTACTCGGTCCCATTGCTTATCCATACGCCCAGATATTTGTATTTATCTGTTATCTCTAGCGTGACGTCCTGTATCCTAAGCTCACTACCTTCGTTGTCATTGAAAATCATGACTGCTGATTTTTCCTTACTGAATCTAAATTCTAACCTATCTCCCTCATTACCGCAGATGTCCATCAATCTCTGCAAATCTTCCTTGTTGTTGGCCATTAGCACTATATCATCTGCGTACATTAATGCAGGTAGTGCCGGATCAATACGTTTTCCTTGTTTGACTAAAGAGAGGTTGAAGCCCAGCCCACTTCCCTCTAATTTTGCCTCTAATCCTTGTAGGTACATCATGAATAATAAGGGTGACAGGGGACACCCCTGCCTAAGCCCCCGTTTTACCTCTGCAGGCTTGGATACCTGTTTTTCCCACTTTATAACTACCTTGTTACCTTTATAGATACCCTTTAAAAGATTAGTGACTACATGTTCCACGCCTAGTGTGTCCAGTATTCCCCTCAATTCCTCTTGAACCACGCTATCGTACGCTCCCTTGATATCCAAGAATGCTAGCCACAGGGGACTGTGTTCCTTTTCTGCTATTTCGATGCACTGCGTCAGTGAGAACAGATTGTCTTCCAACCTCCTGTGTTTCCGAAACCCATTCTGCAGTTCCCCCAGCACCCCCTCATCTTCTATCCATGCCTGCAGTCTTTCCTTTATAATCTGCATTGCCAGCCTGTAAACCACTGATGTCACTGTTATAGTACGAAAGTTGTTTATGTCCGCTTTGTCCCCCTTTCCTTTATAGATCATGCTCATCCTGCTAAGTTTCCATCCATCGGGAACTTCACCATCAATTATTATTTTGCTCACTGCCTCTCTCAAAGCCTGCTTAGACTTTGGACCTAATGTATTTATCAGCCTAATTGGATTGCCATCTGGGCCTGTTGATGTACTACTATGAACCCTTTTCTCAGCCCTTTCCTACTCTCGTTGTGAAAATGGAGCCATTGCACCACTTGATTCGTCCTTGTCTATTGTGGTGCATAAAGTACTTCTTTGTTGAAATTTTTCTGTCACCCTTGCCCTTATATATTAAATAGCTTCGTCCCCTTCTAGCCTGACACCTTGGGCTGTAGTTATAAAACTCTGCTCTAGGCTCGTCTCATTTCTTAGGGGGTTTAGATGGTTCCGAAATTTCGCAGCTGCCTTTCTATCTTTTTTATGTACTTCTGCCAGCCACTGAGCTCCCTTTCTTCTAATCTTTTCATTGATCAGAAGGGATGCAGCCCTTCTACAGCTTAGAAAGGTTTCCCATTTTCTTTCAACATCATCTGTCGGTTCACCCCGCTGCTTAGCGTGTCTGTGTTCCCTAGAGGCTTCCTGACGTTTTGCTATGGCTCTCTTCACTTCCTCATCCCACCAACTTTTGGGTTTGTGTCTTCTTTTCGGGGGTGACTTGTAACGCGTCTTAGCAAGCTGTAGCTCAAAGAGTCTAATTAGATTCATGTATGTTCACACTGTCTTATTATCCTCCGTGATTACTTTCTCAATTTGTTTAGTGGCTATTTCAATTTGCCTTTCTGTTTAAAAATTTTTCTGTAGTTGCTCATCTTGTCTCCTTCCCACTTGACGTCATTCCCGCATTGCAAACAACCGCACTTCCGCCTAGCGGAGAAGCTAATAAACACTTCGCAATTTCCGACGACGAGCCGCCGCAGTGGACTTGGAAGCAGTTCTCTGCCGCCAGCGAGTCAATCGACGAGTGCTGCTTCTTTTGCGTGTTTTTAAAAGAAAAGTTGTGCGATGCCCAGCTGTATACTCGGTGCGAATCACGTGCACCGCCGGATGTACCTGGTGCCACTTTTCATGTATTTTTGTTTCACTGTTGATGAAATTTGCATGCGGAGCTCTCAGCTGTACGCTCCGTTAATTCTTATTCATTGTGTCAACTGAGAACACCCGCGAGCTTTCGTTTTTACTGTTGTAAGCATCGTGTCGCGTTTGTAGAAGTGGTGTCGTTCATACGGAAGGGCAATAAACTTTTCTTGTTACCGGATTAAGTATGTATGCACCGTACGGTGTGCGCTCGCTGCATGTTAGTTGTGTGCGCACTGGAAATACACACATAACGTGCACGATCACGTATACAATGCAGCTGTGTCTTCTTACCGACGTAAAGTACGTCAAGTACCAGGCTGGCGTCGCACGGAATAGCTATGAAGCAAGCTCTCAAAATCGTGCATTGCCACACTGACACTATACACAAGCAAAGAACGGTTAATCAGCCCGTAGATGAGGAAATATGGCTAGGAGAGAGGAGGAGGAGGAGGAGGAGGAGGAAAGAACTTTATTCAGAGTCCGGCGAGTAGATGGGGTGGGCGATTGGCCTCGCCTAGGTTACGGCCAGGAGTCCTTGAATCCTGGCGGCTTCCTCGGCCCGCTGGACGGCCCACATTTGGTCTTCGAGAACGGAACTGAGCATTGCGGCTTCCCAGCGCGCGCGAAGGCTGTCAGCAGAGGCCGCATACTTGTTATGAGTACTAATCCCTCTACATTCTCATAACATATGCTCCAGAGTGGCTCTGGAGTCGCAACGCTTGCACCTGTCCGTTTTGTATATATCAGGATATATTATGTGCGATAGCGCAGGATTCGGATATGTCCTAGTTTGTAACTGCCGCCATTCGACGGACTGTCTTTTTGTTAATTTTGGGTGAGGTGGCGGGAATATGCCCCTCTGTAATCTATAATGCTTTGTAATTTCACTGTATCTGGTCATTCTGTCTTCCCACTTCCCACTCCCACTCGTCTGCCACGCCGTAATCACCGGAGGAGGTTGGGGCGGCACTTGAGAGGGCAGCTCGGTCGGTGAGCCCTCGAGCTGCGTCATGTACAGCCCCATTGTTGCTGTCCCCCGCGATGGCATGAGCAGGTGTCCATATAATATATGTATTTCTGGGGCTTGTTCGACACCCTCCTTTGAGAATACGTAGTGCCTCCGGGGAGATGCGGCCGTTGGCAAAGTTTCTCACTGCCGTTTGAGAGTCACTGACTATCACGGTTGCGTTTGTCTGAGCTACAGCGAGCGCTATGGCTACCTCTTCCGCTGTCTCGGTACTTGTGGTGCGTATCGTCGCGCATGTCATACAGCGTTTGTTGCTATCGATTACGGCTGCGGTAAACCCCCGTTTGCGCTTGTATCGAGCAGCGTCTACGAAAACTGCGTCCTTGTCATTACTGAACTTTTTTTGTATTTGTTTTGCTCTTGTCTCTCGTCTAGCTTTATTGTGTACGGGGTGCATGTTTTTTGGCAAGGGTGGTATCACCATTGTTTCCCTGGTCTCTTTTGGAATGTCCACCTTAACGCCGTGTTGCGTGTGATACGTTATACCTAGTCGCTCTAGAATATGTCTTCCTGCTCGTGTCTTAAAGAGACGTTCATATTGCGCCGTACACTGCGCCTCAATAAGCTCATCTATTGTATTGTGTAGGCCTAGCTGTAACAGTTTGTCGGTGCTTGTGCTAATCGGTAGCCCTATAGCTAGTTTGAATATTTTTCAAATGAGGCAGTCTAGCTTGATCTTTTCCGCGACTTGCCATTTTAAGTATGGCGCTACGTATACTATTCTGCTAATCACGAATGCCTGTATCAACCTTATCGTGTTTTCCTCCCGCATGCCACTGTGCTTAGTTGCTATCATTTTTACGAGTCTCATTATTTGGGCTACAGTTGCATCCAGTCGCCTGAGGATTTCTCCATTGTTTCCCTTGGCTTCGATGAGCAGACCCAGTACTCTGATCCTGTCGACTATGGGTATGGTTTTTCCATCGGCTGTTCTTAACTGTATTTCTTCTCTATGAGCAAGACCTTGCAGGAAGTTGCCTGGTTTGCGACCTCTACGAGTAGGTCTGTACAGCAACAGCTCTGATTTTTCCGCAGAGCAGGCTAGCCCAGTACCTTCCAGATACCGCTCGACCGTTTCGACTGCTGTTTGAAGCGTTTCCTCTATTTCGCCATCACTACCACTTCTCACCCATAGGGTGATGTCATCTGCATATATAGTATGATTCAGTCCTTCGATTGCTTGGAGTTTGGTTGGCAGTCCAATTAGAGCCAGATTGAATAACATAGGTGATAATACCGAGCCTTGCGGCGTACCTGCACTGCCCATCTCAATTTCCTCTGAAACTAGGTCCCCTATCATGATCTTTGCCTTCCTTCCCGTCAGGAAAATACGCACGTAATTGTACGTCCGTTGTCCAAGATCTAGATCGTTTACCCTTTTTAGCACCGTTGCATGGGTTACATTATCAAAGGCCTTCTTGAGGTCTAACCCTAGAATGGCCTTTGTCGCTGTTCCCGGATTATCTATAATCTGATGTTTTAACTGTAGCATTGCGTCTTGCGTTGAGAGGTTCCTCCTGAACCCTATCATTGTGGGTGGAAGCGCATCCCGGTCCTCTAGATAGGCAGTTATCCTCTCCAGAATCACGTGCTCCATGAGTTTCCCCGCGCAAGATGTGAGAGATATGGGTCTCAAGTCCGCAATCTGCACTCGCTTGCCTGGCTTGGGTATTAACACGATTTTTGCCGTCTTCCATTGTTGCGGAATCTGTCCTGCCTTCCATGATTTGTTAATGAATTCAGTTAACTTAGTTATGCACTCGTCATCCAAATTGCGTAGCGTTTTGTTAGTTATGCCATCTGGTCCAGGTGCTGATCTAGTATTGAGTTTTTGCAAGACGGCGCTCACTTCTGCCTCCCCGATCTCGTTGTCTAAATCATCATTTGCTAGCCCTGTGTAATCAGGGTGTGTAACGGGAAGCGCTTGAGAGATGTATGTTTTCTTGATTTCATTCAGGAAATCCTGCTCTGTACCTTGATATCTTTGTATTAACCGATTAATATTGTGCCTTTCTGCCAACTTGTTTCCGTCCGGGTTTAACAAATGTCTAAGGATGGTCCACGTTTTCGCCATTCCTATCTGGTTGTCCATGTCATTGCACTTTTCCTCCCACTGTTGTCTGCACAGCTGCTGGGCGTATTGCTCTATATCTCTGTTCAATTTAGCTATCTTTCTACGAAGTGTCCGGTTGTGCCTTTGGTTTTTCCTCCTCCGTTGTAAACCTTCCTTAGCTTCCCACATGTGGAGAAGCTTATTGTCCAGATACTCTATCTGCGCCTCCAGTGGCACCGTTTGCGTAGCGGCCTCCACGTCTCGTTTTAACTTTTCGGTCCATTCATCAATACTCCGTATCATATCGTCGGGCTCCTCTCTGATGTTTCGGAACTTGTCCCAATCGACAAGTTTAAGTTGTCTGCCTTTTGCCTTCCGCGGCCCTGCCCTCACCGTTATTTCAAGTATAAAATGATCGCTTCCCAAGTCATGTTGCGTATTGGTCCATTGCGTGTCCAGTATATTTTTGGTGAACGTCAAATCTGGCGTGGTATCCGCGCAAACGCTAGTACCTGTTCTTGTAGGAATGGATGGATCGGTCACGAGCGTCAGGCCCTCCTCCTGTGCGTCCAACCACAAGTTCCTGCCTTTCTGGGTTTCCATCCTGTAGCCCAATGCACCGTGTGGGGCGTTGAAATCTCCTCCAATCACTAGCGCCCGGTTGCCCGTTATAGCGAGGGTTTTTCGAAACAGCGTGCGGAATTTGTGCTTTCTGCATTTAGGACTGCTGTAAATATTCAATACGAAAAGGCTGTCCTCTGTTTTTCGCGTGGGTATGAGTTCGAGGAGAATGTGATTTATTGCCTTGATTTCCGTGTCATGTTGCACCACCGCGTGATTTCGCTTAACCAACGTTGCTAATACCTTTGTCTCCCCATCAGCACTGCCGAATGACTTATATCCCGACAGTTTGACCAGCCCGTGCGTTTCTTGCACCATTATAACATCCGGGGTGCTGGTGTCCTTAAGATGTTGTTGCAAAATGTGTCGTTTTCGATTATATCCTCGACAATTCCGTTGCCAAATCGTGTAGCTATTTTGTCTGTCCATGGCGGCGTTACAAGTTCTCTAATCCCTCGGTGGGCACCGAGGTCCTAGCGTACGGTTTAAAAGACGTCTTAACTGGGCCCCCACCACTTGACTGCGATCCCCATATTGCTAGCTTGGCGTCGAAATCAGCCACCATTGGCTGCACTTTCTGCAATATCGTCTTGCCTAGCTCCTCAATTTTGGCCTCTATGTTTTCCTCAAATCTAACTTCTTGTTGTTCGAGCTTAGTTTGCAATTTTTTTTTCAATTTGTTCTATTTTGGCTTCCATGGTGTTTGCGAATTCCTCCTGTCTTTCTTGTGGCGTCGCAACTGCTTTTGGTTTCTTTACCACGCTTTTAATCGGAGCGTTCTCTGGTTTACGTTTAACAGGGGTGAGGGCTGCTACCTCTTCTTTCATTGCTGCGCCTTTTTCCTTCATTATAACTTGTGAGGTTTCCTCGTTGCGTGTAACCCCTCCGTTTTTCAGAAAATCATTTTCTTCCCTGAGTTTTTTAATCTCATTCATAAATGCAACATTGTTCTGCCTGATCTGCGCCAATTCGTTCTCTAGCGCCTTAATTCTACATTGAAAAGCAGCCTCTGCCTCCGCGCGCGCCCCGGAAGCCACATAAGCCCAGCTCACCTGGAAGGGTCCCGCGGTGCCACGGACGCCGCTCGGTCCTTTTGAGCTTTGGGATCCTCCTCCCTCCTTTGATCGGGGAGACCCGGTGTTGCCGGTCTTGGGTCTAGACCTCGATCTGGACCTCGATCTGGACCTCGATCTGGATCTAGACATAGATGTGGTGGTAGTAAACGTAGAGCGGTTTTTGTTTTGTGTTTGAAGCTTGGTGAAGGCTTCTGATCCGGATGCGTCCCGCGTCTGATGTTCCGATCTTTGACCTGAGTCGCCCCATCTTTGCCTGTGAAGTGCTTTCGCTTCCGTCTCGTAGTAAAGTGCTTCTTCTTCCTCTCGTCGGGCTCGTTCCCAGCGGCGTCGTTTCACCAGATACGGTACCTTAAATCTGGCCTTGCAGTGGCGATCTGCCGTTGGGTGGTCTTTGCCACACAGCTGGCACTTCACTTCGCACTCGTGCTCCTGCGGTGGGTTCTCAGTGCCACACTCTCTGCATATTCTGCTATTCGGGCTCGGGTAGACGTCAGCTCTGTGACCAAAGTGTCCACACTGGTAGCACACGTCTATTTTCTTGCAGTATAGTGAGCACTTGACCAGTGCTCTTCCGTAGCTCACATAACTTGGAACGCGATGCCCATCGAAGAGGACGATGACGTTTGTGGTGTTTCCCATCCTCTTGGCCATGAGGACTGTCGGATTTCTCGGGGTTACCAGCATTTCCACGATCTCTCTTGGAGACACGTCCTGCGTTACACCTCGGATCACCCCTTTAGATGTATCTTCCGGAGCTGACTCGTACGCATTGGCTTCGAAATCTTTGTCCCCAATCTTCAGTTTAGCGATGGTTCTGTATTTTTCGGCGCGCTCCTCTGATGGTGTGCTGACCACTAGAATGTTCTGTTTATAGTTGGCACATACCGTGTCTTCTTCCGATTCATTCCTGGGTATTTTAGCGGCGTTGGCAACGCAGCATTCTAGACGATTGATCCCGTAGTCAGTGACCTTGAAGCCGTCACGTGGGCGCACAATTATCTTGTAATCTTCCTTCGGCAGACGGGGCATCCTGCTCGCAGCCGCAATTTGTCTTGCTCTCTGTCCCTTCCTCAATCTATTACTGACCACGTTCTCGCTTGAGAAGTGCGTTTCTTGGTCCTTGGCTTCATGCGTTGTGGTTTCTTTGTTGGCTCGTCCTTTTCTGTTCACAAGGCGCCAACCTGCGTCGTTCTTATACTCTTGTTGCGTGATTTCTTCGCCATCCACGCTCATCGTAGCCATCCTGTGGCATTAACCCGATAAGACGCCGCCTTGAAGGGGCTCAAGACGCCAGCGTCCGTGGGCTAGGCCAAGCGCATTATGCACAGCAGCAGGAGGCAACGGCGTCGTGCGTTCGTCGGCGTTACAGAAATGTGGTCAATGTGCCGAAAATTAAACGTCCACCTACTTGAGAGTGGTATCGCGGGGTTCCGTGGAACTTCCACTTTCTTCACTGTAAGAAGGCGTCCGTCAATTCTTCGATTTCACGCTGAGAATCACTGAAAATCTGCGGAGCCGACGCGACATGCGTGTCTGCACTCCGTGGCCCCCTGGCGGTCCCCCCGCTAAGAGAGAGAGAAAAAAAAGGCCTTGCGGCGAGCAGAACGCATAAGGCACTGCCGGGTGAGTGCGAATGCGATGATGCAGAGGCTGAATGATTTTCATTCCGACACGTACCGGTGATTTCTGTGACGTTGCACAAAAACATTCTATGAAGTATTTCAGCACGCCGCGCTTGGGCCTGTCATGCACGAACAGTCTGGGAAAAGTGTGCTCGCAACATTTTACTGGTGTGCTCGGAAAAGTGTGCTCGCAACATTATATGGAGCGTATACATGAATGGCTGGTCATGTAGGCACCCTGTTGTGTGCCTGCAAAGGTACTTAGGAACATGTTTGCTGGCATCTGCTGATACGGCTGTTATCTCCATACGTTTTACACCAAAGAAATCTACTAAAGTCTGCCGGTGTGCAGTCTTTTCGATGAACATTCAGTTGCCCCGCAGCGTTGCACAGTAGACGCGAGTAACAGCAGTCGACAGCTACAGGTGTCAAGAAACTTGTCTAGAATACCACGAATAGATGTGGATGGGTGTACCAGGCTGTGCCCTTTAGAACGGGCGGTGGCTCACGCTACCTAGCCACAAAGTTAGGTACTATCATTGTGTGTTTAAGGATTGAATTTCACTAGCGCCTCGATTGTAGCCACCAATCAGTTAGCCTCGTCCTGGTTATTTCGACCCGTTCAAACTTTATTTTGCCTTCACTGTCCCTAAACCCCAATGCTTTGAAAATTCGGTGCCATTATCTTCGACTAGAGGGTGCAGCCCCTTGCAGAACATTATATGTTCAGCCGTTTCCTCCTCCTCTCCACGCAAGTGGTTAGGCGGTTCTCGGTGCTGGTTGGGTGGCTAAGTACCGGATAGTATTTATTTTTGTCTGGTATTTGGTGTGTTTTTCATTATTTCATGCAGGATAATTTTTGTTTCCTTGATCTAGTCTTAAGGCTGTACTGATGTCGAGGAATTCTCCGGGTCCGGAGCGTTCCCTGTGGACGGCCTCGCTACACAATGAATTACCTCTTGATTTGTTTCTCCGCAGGGGCGTGAGCAATATTCCCGTCGCTATGGTACCTTTGGGTGGAAATTTCATTAAGCTGAATAACCCTAAGGCGACACAAGAACATCTCCATGCCGTGACCCCAAACTACCAGAGCATAACCGACGTGCGGCAGTTTGGTCGTGGTGGCATTGTATGTCGGACACCAGATCAGCAATGTGTAAAGGATCTTCTTAAGTATTCTTCCTTTGCTTCGATCCCGGTAAGTGCGTATATACCAGAACATCTCGCATGCACTAAAGGCATTGTGCGTGGGGTTGACGGACAACTAAGCCCTGCGGAGACACTCGAGAAGCTGTCGGTGGCAGGTGTGGTTGCAGTTTACCGGTGCAATAGACTCGCTGACAACAAACGACATCCCACAGAGTCAGTGATTGCGACTTTTGAAGGTACGTCGTGTCCTTCAGAAATTAAAGCGTGGCCATTAGTATTTCGAGTAGATCAGTTAGCGTCCCGCCCATTGCAATGTCAGAACTGCTGGAGGTTTGGACATAGCTCTCGTGGCTGCAAATCGGAGGGTCGATGTCGTAGATGTGGTGAACGCCACTCAGATCAAGATTGCAAGGCCCAAGATGACTTGTGTTGCTTGTGCGGTGGACATCATGCAGCTGATTTCGCAGAGTGCCCAATGCGCCATGAAGAAGTACAAATACTAGAAATCCTAGACAAAAGGAGATGCTCTATAAAGGAAGCCATTGCAGCTGTTAAGGAGAGAGCCCATGGCTATGCTGGCGTTACAACACGTCATTTATGTCAGGATACTAATATCGCGCAGGCAGTTGAGGTTGCGGTAGGAAGAGCTATGGCTACAGTTAAGGACCAATTGGTAACTAGCATTTCCGAATGCATAGCACAAGTTTTCAGTAATCAAATTACTAAACTGTTAATTCCATCTGCATTGGGTAATCCTGAGCCCAATAAAATACCGACTACCAGTGATGCTACTGCAGTATGTAATGATGAGCTGAATAACGCGGATAACATCCAGGGCTCCTCAGAGTGCATAACAAACGTTGAACAAGATCAAGTGTCAGGCCTAAGTGTGTATACTGATCTCGAGCTTGATGCTCGGGCACAGAAACGCAGCCGGTCCCTATTGAAGCATGATGTTTCAAGTTCCCTTCCGTCAAATCCCAAAAAGACTATGTCTAGTAAAATACTTCGAGAAAGTATTTTGGAGAAAGCTATCTCCGCAACAATTCTTACACAAAAATAGCGTCCATGAGAATTCTGCAGTGGAATTGTCGTTCTCTATTTGTTGCTCTTACTGATTTACATTTCCTGTGTGATAAAATAAATCCCCATTTATTCTTACTTCAAGAATCTTGGATTGCTCCTGATACTCATATTTATTTTAAATATTACCGTTTGTTCAGACTAGACCACCCTACGAGAGGTGGCGAAATAGTGACAATGATTTCGAACAAACTTTGCCACAAAGCCAAACTGATGTTAAAGTTTCTCTCTGCGGCATACGAAATATTAGTTGTAGGCTTAACTCTCCAGAGCAGGCAGGTTGTGACAGTAGTAAATGCTTACTTTCCTTCAGGCGTACATGACACTCGGCCATTAGATAGCTTAATAACCACGTGTGGAGCAAACGTTTTACTAGCAGGTGATTTCAGCTCCCACCATGTCACATGGGGAGTAAACACGAATACGTGTGGCAGCCGGTTGTGGAATTGGGCCCAAGATAATCATTTTTCATGACAGAATTCGGGAAGCCCAACATACGTATGCAGTCATACTTCTTCAGCGCTAGATTTAACTTTTACAAGCTCCAACCTTAATGTTTCAGCTTGGTCAGTCGTTGATTGCGCAACAAACAGCGACCACTTACCGATAACTTTCGAAATAGACATTCAGATAGCCTCATAAATCTCTATTACTTGTACGCATATTAACTACTCAAAATTTAAGGATTCCTTCCTTTCTTCACTGTCTTCGTTGTCAGATAATAGCTCGATGCCAAAGGCGCGGAGCTTATATTCATTATTAAAGAATTCCTGTGAGAAATCGGAATTCGTGGTGTCGTCAGCGAATCATAACTCGAATTCTCCTTGGTGGAATGACGATTGCTCGAGGGACTATAGACGCAGAAAGGCAGCATGGAAAAAGCTTTTGTACAATCGGTGCCCTCAAAAATGGAAAGATTACCAGTTCGTTGCAGGCGTTTTTAAACGTACAGTTGCCAAGTCAAAAGAAGATTACGAAAGGCGGAAGTTCGATTATCTTTATAGATCCAAGAATAAAAAAGCGTTATTTAGATTCCTACGTAGAAGAAAAATGATTCCGCAATCAATAAATGCAGACTCTATCATTTTGTCGGCTGAAGAAACAAAAGCTTCATTAGAAGTGATTTGAAAGGAATTAGAGCAACGTTTCTTCAGCCAACTATCACCACCTCCTTCACCGGCGCTAAGAAACGAGGACTTCACAGACGTTTCCAGGCATGAATCGTCGCAAGTGTTAGCTAACTTGCCATCAGCAGCTCTGTGCCCTGACGGTGTTACCTCGTTCATGTTGAAAATGATGCATAAAGAGTGCCAAGAATACCTATTGGATATAATCAACTATTCTTTAAGTACGGCATGGCTCCCATTGGAGTGGAAAATAGCAAACGTAATACCAATACTGAAAGCTCCGGGTAAAAGATACGTTTTGGATAACATTAGGCCCATTGCGTTAACCTCAAACTTTGTAAATGTAATTGAGAGAATCCTGAACGTTCGAATAACAAATTTCATCAATGAGAGAGAAATTCTGAATCCATCCCAATTGGCTTCAGATCCGGATGCTCCATATGGCAGGCCCGTATAGACCTTGAAAGTCGCATAAAATTACATAAGCGGGAAGGAAAATATGCTGCGTTCGTCACTCTCGATATAGCAAAAGCGTACAACAACGTTGAGCTTATAGTGTTAATCAACCAGCTGCACAACCTTAACTTCCCAAACTATATACAGTCATGGATAGCAGAATTTTTGCGCAATAGAACGTTTTATTGTTACAAAACGGCATCTCGTCTTCTGAATATGTGCAAACAAGAAGTGTCCCGCAAGCGGCCGTCCTTTCCGCGGTGTTGTTTAATATCTTGATGAGCTCTTTACCTCGGCACCAGGACGTCCACACTTATGTATATGCGGACGACATCGCATTCTTTTCAGCAGCAGAGGACATTCATAGGCTATTTAAAATATTACAGACATACCCATCGGTCATATAAATGTGGCTTGATAGCCTACATCTGTATTTAAATGTCAAGAAATGTCCCGTTTTAACATCTGCACTCGAAGACCCTTTTCACATTTCGCTCTCCTATCACCTGGATACCATTCCTCAAGTAGTGAATGTGAAATATCTGGGGGTGACCTATGACCAATCAATGTCTTGGAAGACACACATTGAAAACATTGCAGCAAAGGCAGGTCGTGCGATGGGAATATTAAGCAAAATTAGTCATAGTCGCTTAGGTATGCGGAGAAATACTCTTATCTCAGTGTATTGTATGTACATTCGCCCAGTGCTTGAGTTTGAGTGTGTCTTATACGCGGGGGCACCTGCCTACAAGATATATCTGTTGTAGCCAACGTATGACGCGCCGTACAGACGTCACAGGCTACGTCATGTGCCTGTACTTATATTGGCATGTGAGCCGCTCGCTTATTGCATTAAACCTTCGCCACCAACTGAGTCCAGCATCGCCTTGCTCGCCGGCTACAACAGATGGCGACGAGGATGGGATAGGCTGCACCGAACGACGGGGCCGGATCCTGTGAGCAACGACAGCTGGAAGGTGAAAGGCAAGGTATGGCGAAGATGTGGGAATTTGACACCTTCATAGAAGAAGGAGACGAAGATTTCGCATCGTATGTAGAACGGTTTGGGCACTATTGCAAAGTAGCCGGCGTACAAGACGAAGAACTTAAAAAGTCAGCCTTCATCTGTGCCATATGAAAGAAAGCGTACAAGACGCTCACGGACCTTCTTCTACCTGCAAAACCTGAAGAGAAGACGTTCAAGGACTTGGTGAAAGTGCTGAGTGGCCACTACGAGCCTTCAAGTCAAGTCATTGCGGAGCGTTTCAAATTCAACAGGAGGTACCAAGGAGAAGGAGAGTCCGTCGCGGCCTTTGCAGTCACGCTGAAGCACATGGCAGCCAAGTGCAACTACGGTACGTTTCTCGACGACGCTTTACGGGACCGGTTCGTCGCTGGGTTACGGAATTCCACCATTCAGACGGGTTTACTGAAGAGGAAGGAACTGACGTTCGAATCAGCCTGCGTTTTTTCTAAGAGCGTTGAGCTAGCAGAGCGGGAGTCGAGGGGATTCCGACCAACTGCGAATACGGATTCCGATATTCACGCTCTAAAGAAGACGGGGAAGGAACCGGAGTTTGCTGGCAAGCCGAAGAACAGTTCAATGCAAAGCTGCTATCGATGCGGTCAAGAGCATGACGCCCGTTGCTGCCGTTATCGTAAATTCAAATGCCATCTTTGCAAGCGCGTGGGACATTTGGCGCGCATGTGCAGATGCAAGCAACCGGCGCCGGGCACCGTCCACAACGGGAGTGACAAAGCGAGCGGAGGCACAGAGCTGCTGCTGCACGGTGTGTATCTGGTGGGCACGGAACAACCATATGAAGTTGAAGTACAGATATCCGGCCAGCTTGTGAAGATGCAAGTAGATACGGGCGCAGCCGTATCACTCGTTCCGGAATGCGTTTACCGGCAGCTAAAGCAGCCGCCGCAGCTTGCGAAGTGCGAGATGAAGCTCAAGACTTATGGTGGAGCGACGCTACAAGTGAAAGGCCAAGCGGAGGTTTTGGTCAATTATAAGGGACAGCGGAAAGTCCTGCCAATCATCGTGGTACCAGGAGAGAAGCCAGCACTCCTAGGCCGCGACTGGATTGCGAACCTCGGAATGGACCTAAACAGCATTCACGAGGTGCATGCACAACCGTCTGTCGACAGCATCCTGTCAAGGTATGCCTTGACAGGATGAAGGTAGGTGTTTTCACCTGGTTTAGGGTTGATAAAGGGTTACCAAGCAAAACTGGTGCTTAAGGAAGGAAGAATGCCAGTCTTTTGCAAGGCGTGGTCTGTGCCGTATGCCATTCGTGAACCTGTCGAGCATGAGCTAGGCAACTTGCAAAAAGAGGGCATACTGATGCCCGTAACCCGCAGCGACTGGGCCACGCCGCTGGTAGCTGTTCACAAGCCAAACGGCACAGTACGATTGTGTGGAGACTATAAATTGACGGTGAATCCATGTGTAAAGACCGACCATTACCCACTGCCCGCCGTGGAGGATTTGTTCACGACACTCGCTGGGGGCAAGGTTTTCACCGTTCTGGACCTTTCGACGGCATATCAGCAAATCGAGGTGCACCCTGACTCGCGACCCTTGCTGACTATAAACTCTCACATGGGGTTGTTCCAGTATGTTCGAATGCCGGACGGAATCTCAAGTGCACCGGCAGTTTTCCAGGCAATCATGAACGAGCTGTTGAAAGGACTACCGGGAGTGGTATGCTACCTCGACGACGTCCTCATCACGGGAGCATGGCATACCGAACGCCTGGCCCTGGGTGGGAGCAGTCCTGCAGGTCTTCAGGGACCACGGCGTAAAAGTGAGAAAGGAAAAATGCAAGTTTTTCTTGAATTCTGTCAAATATCTTGGGCATATCATTGACGAAAATGGTGTGCACCCGTGCGTCGAGAAGGTTGAAGCCATAAGGGAAGCACCCACACCTAAGAGCATCAGTGAGCTTAAAGCGTACCTTGGCATGATAACTTTTTACTCCAAGTTCATGCCAAACATGTCTTCGAGGCTAAAGCCTTTGTATGCACTGCTTCAGAAGGATAAGAAGTGGGTCTGGTCCGCAAAAGAAGAAAAAGCCTTCGCGGAGAGTAAGAGCCTCCTTACGCAAGCGAGCGCGCTAACATTCTATGACCCAAAGAAGCCTCTTGGATTAGTCTGCGACGCCTCTCCTTACGGGGTTGGCGCAGTGTTGTTTCACGTCGTGAACGGGGAAGAAAGGCCGATAGCTTATGCGTCATGCACTTTGAGCAAGGCCGAAAGTGGCTACGCACACATAGAAAAGGAAGCGTTGGCTGTGACTTTCGGAATCAAACGGTTTCACAAGTATCTTTACGGCCGTGAATTCACCATTTATTCCGATCACCTTCCCCTGGAGGTACTGCTGGGGCAAACAAAGCCAATTCAGCAAATGGCAGCAGCACGCATGCAGCGCTGGATGCTAGTGCTAGCTGCATATCGCTACAAATGGGTGTACAGAAAGGGAGCCCAAGTAGCAAACGCGGACGCGTTATCGCAATTACCACTTCCGAACGACACCGACGAAAGCGACTACGTTCACTTCTTTTCAGCAGTAGAAGCCGTACCACTATCTGCGAAAAGGACCAGTGACGAAACCCCAAAAGACCCAGTTTTGTCTAAGGTGCTAATGTATGTTTTGAATGGATGGCCATCGTATACGTGTCAGAAGACACGTACGATGGCCGTGGCTTCTGACACGGCCATCGCTTATCGCTTTTGCATGAAGGGCATCCAGGCATCACTCGCATGAAAATGCTATTAAGAAGCCATGTGTGGTGGCCAAAGTTGTGCGACCGCATTGAAGAAACGGTAAGAGGTTGTTCAACTTGCCAACTAACGCAGAACTCTGCGCCCCACGTGCCGATATTATCGTGGGGATGGCCAACCCGCAGGTGGCAGAGAGTTCACCTGGATTTTGCCTACTACAAGAACGACTGGTTTTTAGTGCTTGTCGATGCGCACTCCAAGTGGGTGGATGTTCTGCACATGAAGTCCACTACAGCACAGGCGACAGTTGAAAAACTACGCACTGTTTTTGCTGCATTTGGGCTTCCCGAGAGAATTGTGACTGACAATGGGCCGCAATTTGTGTCTGCTGAATTCACGAATTTTCTCAACTCCAATGCAGTGCAGCACACCAAGACACCACCTTACCACCCAGCTTCAAATGGCACGGCGGAGGGGCTTGTCCAGACCGTCAAGTGAAGCTTCATCAAACAGCTACGAGCAGAACACGGGCGTGACTCGGACGATGCAACATCGGGTAGACCAGTTCCTGTTCACCTACCGAAACACACCGTGTTCGACGACCGGTAAGACGCCAGCCGAACTGTTTCTCTCATGGAGGCCACGAACGAGGCTGAGCATCTCGCATCCGGAGCTAGCGAAACGTGCCGAAGCAAATGTAGCTCGAAGACAGGGTCAGGAAACCCATGCTTCATGGAGGGAGTTCGAGGTTGGCGACAACGTTCGTGTGCGAGGAAACCGACCGAGTGATCCACGTTGGTTGGAAGGAACAGTTGTGCGAAGAGTTAGCAAAGGAACATACATAGTCCGAATCGAAGACCACGAGCGCTTTCTGCATGCGGACGATATTGTTCCTCACACATTCCTTGCTCCTCTTCTCAGAAGCGTGTGGATTCCTGAGCAAACCCGCATGGCACAGCCGGGTTCCACTCCGCCACAAAGCGACAGCGACACCGCATCGCCACCGGACGGGCCTGCACCAGAGCAACGACTTCCACCACCTGACCGAGCCAGCGTGACGGAACTGCCATCACAGCAGGCGCCTGACGCCAGCTCCCAAAAAAACGTCGCGCCACCTGAATTGCGACGAAGCACAAGAATTCGAAAGCCTCCCGAACGTTTTGGCTATGCTGCTAAATAAAGGGTGAAGAGATGTAGTAGCCAACGTATGACGCGCCGTACTGACGTCACAGGCTACGTCATGTACCTGTACTTATATTGGCATGCGAGCCGCTTGCTTATGACATTAAACCTTCACCACCAACTGAGTCCAGCGTCGCCTTGCTCGCCGGCTACAACAATATCCTCTGGTAGTCATAGAGAGACAAGCCTTGAGACTATGCTTAGGTCTCCCCAAGTTTGTTTCAATCAAGATCTTGTATCTTGAAGCTAGGCTTCCCTCACTTGCGACCCGTTTTAAATTGTTAGCTACACAGGCATTTCTTAGGCTCTATGAATCGCCGGGCGCTTAGAAACAGTTTTTATTGACCGTCCTTGTTTTTTAGGCAATACTGGCCGAGATCTCGTATACACCAAATTCTGGTTATACAGCGCTTTCTAGATGATTTGGATGTTCAAACTGATGCTGTTCCTTTAATCAGTACCATTAACAATGCTATTAAATTACAGTTTGATGATATATTTCCGAAAAATTCAAAATTTATGCCACTCAGTTTTTTAAAAGTTATATTAACAGATTACATAAAACATACGCCACAACAAGCAGTCATAGCAACTGATACGTCAAGAAGGGAAGAAAAATGTGGAATTGGTATTTTTTCTCCTGCCCTATAAATAGACTGGTCCTTTTCGCTTCGCCTTCCAGATTTTGTGCCCATATTTGAAGCAGAATCTTTGCGATAAATCTAGCTCTCCGTAAAATAACTGCTTCAGTAAGAACCGCAAATATTTTAACAGATTCACTATCAGTATGTGCCTCCCTTACTACAGATGAAAACTCGCATTCTCAGAATTCTTTCAAAGCATTAGTTCCCTCGCATCTCAATCTGATCAAACTGGTCTGGGTTACTGGACATAAGGGCATTTATATGAAGGCAATGGCAGATGCGTTGGCCAAGTCATCTTTAAATGGGCCTGTTATTGATGTATTACCGGCATCGAAATTCTTGATAGGCGCTAGATTAAGAAGGAAACTACTGTTAGAGGAATTTCCTAGACCTTCACTAACAGCCATACCAGAATTCAAGCACTTGTTATACCATTGGAATAGTAAAATATGTCAAACGCGAGGAACGGACGCCGCAATCACTAGAATGCGCTGTCAAATTCCACAGCTGAAGTTATATTTACACAAAGTTGGTCTGGTAGCCTCCCCTCATTGTCCTGTTTGTGGAGTAAATGAGTCCACTGAACATTATCTCATTTATTGTAATAGATTCTCTGCCTTACGTGAAAAACTCTTTAGGTGCTGAAAATGTGCTTTCTTTCGGGGCTTTGTGTCTAGGCCACAGCGACGGGAAGATGGTTAACGCATTGCAGGAGTTCGTCAAAAGTTCAAAGAGGTTTAGGTGTTGAAATCATAGTACGGTAGATTTTGAAATTTCCAAATTCATATTAAATCGAATACGACGCTTTAATGCATTACCCTACAGATTATTTACCATTCAACCATCAAGTTCGTCTTGTTGCATCTTTTTTTATTTCTCATAAATGGATTAATTTTAATCTGTTATTAAAGAAGAAATTCATGAAAACTATCCGGGTCTTGGCCCATCCCCCAATGTGGGTATGCGCCACATTGTCAAGGATCTTGACTTGACTTGACTTTGTCAGTTTCTGAATGCACAAGCAAGCGCATCTAGTGAGGTGCACCGCTCGTGCCTTGACTTTAGCCACCAATCAGATAACCTCCTTCTAGTTAAGTCTACCCGCTTAAAGTCTATTTTGCCCTCCCGGTCTCTAAACCCCAGTGCTTTGAAAAAAATGCCGCCATATCCACGAAGTGAATGATGATGAGTGGGCGAAGCTCCGGAGGTAAACCTGGTAAACCATGAATCCTCCGTACATTTTGCCCACTCGATTTTATTGCAACGCTCCCCCTAGCGTACGTCGCCGCACTATATCGAACGATGACACGCGCCATATGTGGCATCATTCCTATTTTATAACACCTCGCATCTTTCATAATCAACTACACGTACCGCCGTCTAGTTTATAACATCTTGCATCTTTTGGACGGACGGACGGACGGACGGACGGATGGACGGATGGGTGGATGGACGGACGGACGGACGGACGGACAGACGGACGGACAGACGGATGGATGGGCGGATGGATGGACGGAAGGACGGACGGATGGACGGATGGATGGATGGATGGACGGACGGACGGACGGACCGACGGATGGATGGATGGGCGGATGGACGGACGGACGGATGGATGGATGGATGGAAGGATGGATGGATGGACGGACGGACGGACGGATGGATGGATGGATGGATGGATGGATGGATGGATGGATGGATGGATGGATGGATGGATGGATGGATGGATGGACGGATGGATGGATGGATGGATGGATGGATGGATGGATGGATGGATGGATGGACGGATGGATATGGCTGTACCCTTTAGATCGGGCGGTGGCTAGCGTAATACTTAGAACAGAACGAGCGGTGGCTACATACAGGGGACGCACAACCCACGCCTTAAGGAGCTTCGCTCCTAAAACTCTGCGCCATCATCCTGAACTATAGGGTGAAGCCCTTTACAGAACATCATCAAGTGTTCGGGAGTTTCCTCCTCCTCGTCACACACACTGCATACCGTGTCTAGCCCTTCGTATTTGGCCCGATATGTCTTCGTTCTAAATACTCCGGTGCTGGCCTCAAACAGTAGAGAACTACCCCGAGTATTACCATAGATCCTTTCCTTGGCAATTTCCTGCTTAAAAGTTCGATAGATCTCTAGTGCAGACTTCTTAATCATGCCCATTCTCCACATGTCAGTCTCCGTTTCCTTCACTTTCTTCTTAACCGATAGTTCTTTTTGGTTCGGCCACCTGCTGTTTTCTTAGTATTTACCAGTCAATTTCCTGGTTCGCTTCCTCCATTTTGTATCGACATTCTTCATGTACAAGTAGCTGAAAACCTTCCTAGTCCAACGCTCCTCCCCCATCTCTCTCAATTGCTTCTAAAATTTTTTCTTGCTGCTACCTTCCCTGCCCTCAAATGATGTCCATCCCATATCACCTTGTACTCCCTGATTTGGTGTATTCCCGTGAGCTCCCAAAGCAAGCCTACCTATTCCACGTTGCTTAATTTCTAATCTTGCTTGAACTTCTGATCTCATGCACAAGACCGCATTGCCGAACGTCAGCCCAGGAACCATGACCCCTTTCCATATTCCTCTCACAACATCATACCTATTGTAATTCCACAGTGCCCTATTTTTCATCACTGCTGCATTCCTGTTACATTTAGTCGTCACGTATATTTCGTGTTCCCTCAGGTACTCGGTCCCATTGCTTATCCATACGCCCAGATATTTGTATTTTTCTGTTATCTCTAACGTGACCTCCTGTATTCTAACCTAACTACCTTCGTTGTCATGAAAAATCATGACTGCTGATTTTTCCTTACTGAATCTATAATCTAACCTATCTCCTTCATTACCGCAGATGTCCATCAATCTCTGCAAATCTTCTTTGTTGTTGGCCATTAGCACTATATCATCTGCGTACATTAATGCTGGTAGTGCCTGATCAATGAGTTTTCCTTGTTTGACTAAAGAGAGGTTGAAGCCCAGTCCACTTCCCTCTAATTTGGCCTCTAATCCTTGTAGGTACATCATGAATAATGAGGGTGACAGTAGACACCCCTGCCTGAGCCCCCGTTTTACCTCTGCAGGCTTGGATACCTGTTTTTCCCACTTTATAACTACCTTGTTACCTTTATAGATATCCTTTAAAAGATAAGTGACTACATGCTCTGCGCCTAGTGTGTCCAGTATTCCCCACAATTCCTCTTGAACCACGCTATCATACGCTCCCTTGATATCCAAAAATGCTAGCCACAGGGGTCTGTGTTCCTTTTCTGCTATTTCGATGCACTGCGTCAGTGAGAACAGATTGTCTTCCAACCTCCTGTGTTTCCGAAACCCATTCTGCAGTTCCCCTAGCACACCCTCATCCTCTATCCATGCCTGCAGTCTTTCCTTTATAATCTGCATCGCCAGCCTGTAGACCACTGATGTCACTGGTATAGGACGGTAGTTGTTTATGTCAGCTTTGCCCCCCTTTCCTTTATAGATCATGCTCATCCTTCTAAGTTTCCATCCATCGGGAACTTCACCATCGATTATTATTTTGCTCACTGCCTCTCTCAAAGCCTGCTTAGACTTCGGACCTAATGTCTTTATTAGCATATTTGGAATGCCATCTGGACCTGTTGATGTACTACTAGGAACCCTTTTTTTAGCCCTTTCCCACTCTCGTTGTGAAAATGGAGCCATTGCACCACTTGATTCGTCCTTGTCTATTGTGGTGCATAAAGTACTTCTTTGTTGGAATTTTTCTGTCACCCTTGTTCTTATATATTCAATAGCTTCGTCCCCTTCTAGCCTAGCACCTTCGGCTGTAGTTATAAAACTCTGCTCTAGACTCGTCTCATTTCCTAGGTAGTTTAGATGGTTCCGAAATTTCGCAGCTGCCTTTCTATCTTTTTTATGTACTTCTGCCAGCCACTGAGCTCCCTTTCTTCTAATATTTGCATTGATCAGAAGGGATGCATTCCTTCTACAGTTTAGAAAGGTTTCCCATTTTCTTTCAACATCATCTGTCGGTTCACCCCGCTGCTTAGCATGTCTGTGTTCCCTAGAGGCTTCCTGACGTTTTGCTATGGCTCTCTTAACTTCCTCATCCCACCAACTTTTGGGTTTGTGTCTTCTTTTCCGGGGTGACATGTCACGTGCCTTAGCAAGCTCTTGCTCGAACAGTCTAATTAGATTCGTGTATGTCCACACTGTGTTATTATCCTCAGTGATTACTTTCTCAATTTGTTTAGTGGCCATTTCAATTTGCCTTTCTGAATAAAAATTTCGCTGTAGTTGCTCATCTTGTCTCCTTCCCACTTTCACTGCTTTTCCAAAACTTAGCTTGATACGTTTGTGATCACTAGCCAGACTTCTGGAGCTACCTTCATCTATGTGCATTCCCCTGAGCTCATCATACATTCTATGTGACATCAGTGCATAATCTATCGTCGGCTGCAGCCTTCCTACCTCCCATGTTATTTGCCCTTCACACTTCTCGGTACTGTTGCAAATGATCAAATCAAGCCTTTCACACATATCCATGATCATTTTGCCTGTCGGGTTGGTATTCTCATTTATATCTTCTATGTGCTCATTCATATCTCCTAGTATAATTATCTCGCACTCTCCTCCTAACTCCTGAATGTCATTTGACATATTCTCTACCAGTGTTTCGTTTCCCTCTCTGGCCTTTGCTCCCGTCCACAAGTACACAAACCAAAGAGTGTCATTTGCCCTGCCACTTTCCCTTTTAGCCATAAATGTTCCTCGCACTCCTGCTTGACCCTTTGCCAGTCTGTACTTTTATGAATGAATGCCCCAATACCACCCCCCTTTCTGCTGCCTTCTGTTCTATTACAATATTCCCACGCGTAGTCCGGATTGTTCGGAGGTTGTTCCTTGTCCCTGAGATGTGTTTCTACAAAACCGTATACCATCGGCCTCTCTTCCCTTAGCTGTTCTTCTATCTCTTCCCACTTCAGCCTGTTCCTACCACCCTGCATGTTAATATACCCTATGTCTGAATTGGCTCGGCGCTCGTGGCTACGTCTATTTGTGCCCCGGACTCTATCTATCTTAGATATTGGTGCCACTTTGGAATCGTATCTGTCCATACCACCTGTCTAAGAGTCTCCCTGGTTGTTTTCTTCGTTACTAGCTATCCTGCACTCCGAAGAGCTTGCTTGCCCCTCAAAAAAGTTACTGCACGTCCTGCAAGTCACCAACCCACCTCATGACCTAGCCGCCCATCGAAGTGAATTCTGTCTCGTTGAAAACCACCCCACCTATGCACCTCTCTGTTTATTTCCACCACCTCAAAGCCTTTCTGTCGACTCATCCGCCATATCTCTTGGTTTGCGTTGACAACCGCTCTTTGCAGGTTGCTATCACGCACTGGTACCTCCGGTATTGTGCAGATCACTACCTGTACCTTAGGAGAAGTGGCGCGCATGTCATCGACGCCTTCCGCCAGTGTGGTTGCTAGTCCTGCTGTATCTTCATTTAGAACATCCTTTAAAGCGCCTGAAATTATCTCGAGGTTTCGTCTATCAGCCGTAGTTTTGAGTTTTGCGCTCGCTTGCTTCATGACTGCTTCGAGCTTGTGTCCTGGGGACGCCCCTACTGCAACCCTCTTGTCACCTCTTACCCACTCTTTGATGGCTTCTGTGCATCGATTTAAATTCGAGTCCCCGGCGACTATCGCATGCTGTGACTTTTCAGCTGGAGCGTCCTGCCCCTGGGGGTACTTGCCTGTGACGCCAACTGCTTTGTCCCCTCCCAGACCCACCACTACCTCGCTGAAGCTGGGCCTTGCGACAATTGAACCGGCTGAACCTGGTTTTTCCAAACTTGCTTGCTCTTCCTTCTCCACCGTTCTGGTTGCCGGTTTCCTACTGTTCTCTCCATAGGCCGCTTCCTCGTTCAGCTTCGCTAGTGCTTCCTCGCCTCGGGAGACTTCAGTCTTTCTCCCATTGCCCTCGTTTTCTCTTGCTCTGTCGCCAACGCAGTCTCGAGCTCGGCGATTCTCATCAGCAGTACACTCTGGGCAACCATCATTTTCTCAATTTTTTCCTCGGCCTCACATTGCCTACACTTCGCGTCAGCCTCTTCTCCATCCGCTTCTACGCTTGGGTCCACTTTCAAACCCACTCCACATCCTGAACACTTTACAGTCTTTTTAACCATGTCTTTCGGACACCAATTGTCCCTATTCTCGATAATTACTAAACTCTACCCCTGCACTACGAAAAAAAGAAAGTCTAAGCTTTACTATAAAAACTTGCGTGTTCAATGTACGCGCACCTCCCCCACGGGGTGGCAAAAAACAACAAAAAATTCAATTACACACACCCGCACTAACTAATAAATACTTGGTGACTCGCCCCCGAAGAAGACGCCAAGTCCATTCATACCAGCATCGTTCAAGCACGTAACCCTTACGCCCTGGCAGCCAAACGGCTCAGTAACACCACGACCGTCATAGTGGCGTTTGAAGGATCGCGAGTGCCCACTTACGTCAATTATGGCGGCGCTCTCCTTCGCTGCACCTTGTATCGCAAGCAAATCGACATGTGTCACTGCTGCGGGAGACTTGGTCACCGCATGGACGTGTGCCCAAAGCCGAAGGACAAAGTGTGTCGTGGTTGTGACGCCCCTAACCCAGGCTCCAACAACCATTGTTCCCCCCATTGCAAGCTGTGCGGGGGCGCACACATGACGGCGGACCGCAACTGCCGTGCAAGGTACAAAACGCCCTACATCGTGACGAAGAGACAGTGGGAACGACGCAGGGCCAACGAGGAGGCAGAGGCCACTGCCACCAACTATTCCACCAGCAAGCCCCGCTCAAGATCCTGGACACCCAGTCGAAACCACTCCCGACCTCGTAGCCGCACACCGGGACCCCGAAAGCAGCAGCAACGCCGAACTCGCAGCCGAACACCTGGACGGACCCCAACGAGGGACGCGATGACAACTGATTCGGTGAGCTTTGCAGATGCGGTCAAAGGAAAACGCGCAACAAACGCAGAGGCTGGCGGCAAAATACACAAAAAGATAGAGGCGGATATAGCTCAGTTAACACAAACGATACAAACTATGCAAAAACAAATTGAATGCATGCAGGCACAGATTCACGCAAAGGACGAACTCATACAAAAGCTCCAGTCTGCCGCTCACAACGAGACTGATCAACAGGCAATGCAGGAAACACAAGAAGAACTCGTAGAGGACGGTGAGGTCGAAGGCCTTGATACTAAACGCGGGCCGGCTATCTCCCTTAAACTGTCAGTACGTTCCAAGCGTACGCGCGCAGCAACAGACGACAGCCGAGTGAAGGCACTCGAGGCTCGCGTGAGCAGTCTCGAGGAAACTATCACCGCGACTATCACGCGTACGATTCAACAGAGCTTGGAGAGCATTTATCTCAGATTGTCCAGATTAGAAGCTGCCAACAGCGCGCTGGTGACGTCGCATAGCGAAGTGGCGCCACACTCCTAGTACCACATAACCATGGCAAGACACCCTTCGAAACAAAAACATACAATATGGCAGTGGAACTGCAGAAGTTAAAAAAACAAACGAGCGCACCTACAACAATACCTGAAAACGATCCCCGAACGCCCAGACGTCATCATACTGCAGGAAACAAACGGCCCCGCCAAACTTTCAGGGTACCAGTCTGTACTAGGCCAGGAGGAAAATACAAATGTCACCACACTGGTCAAGCGAGAGCTCACGGTCATCGAACACGACACCCATGTCAAGGATATTGAAAACGTCCTCGTAGAGCTAATTCCAACGCGTAAGACGCCCGACAGCATCTTCGTACTCAACGTCTATAGCAGTCCGAGATGCCGCAAACACCGCTTTCACGTCCTCTTCAAACGAGCATTCGATATCGCCCAGGGGCAACAACTCTTCATTAGAGGCGACTTCAACGCGGTGCATACGGCGTGGGGTTCCAAACAAGATCAGCCGAAAGGCAGGCATTTGCGGGAAACGGCGCAACTCGCCGGCCTCGAGCTGGTCACTGACCCAGCGGCACCAACTAGGCAGGGCAACAGCGTCAGCACTGACACGACGCCTGACCTTACCTTTACGTGCAATACACGAAAGGTGACTTGGAGAAACACCATGCAAGACTTAGGCAGTGACCATTACATTATCTCTATAGAAGCAGAAGGCGGCCCACCGGAACACAATGCCGGTCGCCAAATGATCATCAATTGGGAACTACTACGAAAAAATCGAGACAAGCAACAGATTAAAGACATCAAAGACATTGAGCAATGGACCGAGCAACTTCGGCGTGACATCGAGAGGGCGACGCAAATGATGCCGTCAACAGCTGGGCTTGATAGAATAGACACCCGGTTACTGCACATGTGGCAAGCCAAGACCCAACTGCTCGCCGTTGGAAACGACAACGACATAATAGGAGACTGTGAAAACGAATAGCACAGCTCAACAAAGAAATAGAAAAGCACGCACTTAACCTGCAACAACAGCAATGGGAAGAGAAATGCGCGCAGATGGATGGTCAGCTCACTACGAGTCGCACATGGCAGATACTTCGGTACCTCATAGATCCCGCGAACACCAAGACCTCACAGAGGCAAGGCATATGCAAAATCATACACGCTTACGGGGGAACGGAGCAAGATTTCCTACGGAAAGTGGAACTCCATTACATATCCCAAACGCCCCCGCAAGTACATCCGGACTACAAGGGAGAAGGCAACGCCATCCTAGACGCAGAATTCTCAATTTCCGAAATCGAGGCGGCCCTCGTCAAACTCATACACGCTTACGGGGAAACGGAGCAAGATTTCCTACGGAAAGTGGAACTCCATTACATATCCCAAACGCCCCCGCAAGTACATCCGGACTACAAGGAAGAAGGCAACGCCATCCTAGACGCAGAATTCTCAATTTCCGAAATCGAGGCGGCCCTCGTCAAACTCAATACCAAGTCAGCCCCAGGCCTAGATCGAATATCGAACAGGGCACTGCGCAACCTCGATTACAGATCGCTAGAGAAACTCAAACATTATATTAACGAGTGTTGGGTGCGTGGAAAGTTACCCAGCCATGGAAAGAAGCGCAGATCATACTTATACCAAAACCCGGCAAGAAATTGCAGCTGCAGAACCTGCGCCCTATCTCCCTAACATCATGTGTAGGTAAACTGATGGAGCATGCGTTCCTCAATAGACTAACAGATTACCTCGAGGACAACAACCTATTACCACACACAATGATTGGGTTCAGAAGACATCTCTCCACACAGGATGCTCTTCTGCAACTAAAACATCAAATCATAGAAAATCCTGGGTGCTCAACGAGAGCCATCCTTGGCCTGGACCTGAAGAAGGCCTTCGATAACATTCGTCACGACGCCATATTGCGAACAATAGACAGATTGAACCTCGGAATGCGAGTGTACAACTACGTCCGAGACTTCCTCACGGGAAGAACCGCACGCATGCGAGTGGGACAGCTAGAATCAAATCAAATCAACATTGGAAGCTCGGGTACACCGCAGGGCTCGGTGATCTCGCCGATGCTCTTCAACCTCGTCCTGCTGGGGTTACCCGAGTGATTACATCAAATTGATGGACTGCACCACACGCTATACGCAGATGATATTACGATCTGGACGACAACTGGCAGTGACGGAGAGATCGAGGATCACTTACAGGCGGCCATAGAATGCGTGGAACATTACCTCGTAGGCACGGGACTCACCTGCTCGACCGAAAAATCCGAATTACTGCTATATAGACCGGTCAAAAAGGGACGCCCGCCCAAAAACTACGTACCTTCAGAAAATCAAGAAATCAAACTAACATCGTCAAACGGCTCACCAATCCCAATGGTAAAGAAGATCCGGGTACTGGGGATGATTATTGAGCAGAACGGCAGTAATGGTGAAGCACTGCGCAAGATAATGGCAAAGGCCACCAGCACGATGCAACTCATCCGACGCATCACGAACAAACATGCGGGCATGCGCAAAGGCAGCGTCATACGACTCATACAAGTCTTTGTTATTTCACAACTAATGTACATGGCACCGTTTCACAAATGGACAGTTGCGGAAAAGGACAAGCTTAACGCCCTGATACGCAAGACGTACAAGTTCGCGTTGGGACTGGCGCCCGGAGTTAGCACCAGCAAACTCCTAGAGCTAGGGTAGCATAACACCCTCGAGGAACTCGTGGAGGCGTAACAAGTTTCCCAGCTCGAGCGCCTATCCAAGACCCGCCCCGGCCGACACCTACTCGAAAAACTTGGCATCACGTACCATACGCAGCACGGCATCAAAGTCGAAATTCCAAGATCGGCACGCGAGCAAGTATACGTACCCCCATTCCCTCGCAACATGCACCCCCAACACCATACGGGACGGCGTGAAGCCAGGGCACAACGCATTACTCAAAGCTACTCCAACGACACTGAAGCGGTTTTCACTGATGCTGCGCGTTATACCAATAAAAAGAGTTTCGTGGCGGTAGTTAGCGGCCATCGTGGCAAGTACATCACAAGCCTCACTGTGAACACGGCACACGCTGAAGCGGCATTGATTTGTGGGGTTTAACGTCCCAAAACCACCATATGATTATGAGAGACGCCGTAGTGGAGGACTCCGGAAATTTTGACCACCTGGGGTTCTTTAACGTGCACCCAAATCTGAGCACACGGGCCTACAACATTTCCGCCTCCATCGGAAATGCAGCCGCCACAGCCGGGATTCGATCCCGCGACCTGCGGGTCAGCAGCCGAGTACCTTAACCACTAGACCACCGCGGCGGGGCAATCGCTGAAGCGGCAAGGGAGCGGCTATAGCACTGGCCCTCACACACACCAATGCCACATACGTGATTAGTGATTCGCAAACAGCAATTCGCAATTTTGCCAACGGACGCATCTCGCAAGAGGCGTTTCACATACTCCAACGACATCCCATACATCCAGGAGAGGTCAACTTCGATAACCGAAGGCACCTGTTATGGATCCCGGCACATACCGGACTCAGCACCCCCAACGAAGCAGCTCACCGCGTTGCTCGAGGCCTCACTCACCGAGCATCGCCGAAGGACGACGAGCCACCGCGGGGAACTGCAGACATCTGGGCATGGGAGGATCGTATGACCAGGTTTCACGACATCACCACACATTACCAGTTACAAAGACGCATATACCCATCCCCTCACGAAAGGCTAAACAGAACGCAAGCGGTACACTTCAGACAATTACAAACAGATTCGTACAGAAACCCTAGAGTCATGCACGCCATGTATCCAGACATATACACTACAAACAGATGCACGTCATGTGGTGAGGTTGCCACCCTTAGTCACATGCTGTGGGAGTGTCTGGGCCTAATAAACAATTCGAACAGTGCCGATTCATCTCACTCTTCCACCGCCAGCCTCCGCTCGCGTTGGAAGGCCGCACTGCTCAGCTCAAACCTGACAGCACAACTCTGGGCCGTCCAACGTGCCGAGGAAGCCGCTTCGAGACAAGGTCGCGGAACCGCATCCGCGGTGGGTGCCCAGGCCCACTAAAAACGCCGGACTCGAATCGTCTAAATTCGACAAATAAAGTTTATGTTCTTCTCCCCCGAAAAAGCCGTACCATAAAATAAGTGCTACGAAGATTTCAAGCACCGCCTTATAATTATAAAGACAAGCTCAAAACATGCAAAGACACTTATCTGCGCAGTCGATCCGGAGCGCTCAAAAAACACGTCCATCCACCATGACAGCCCGAACTGAACTCTGAGAATAGTCTGACTATTCACACAAAATTTTAGAATGCTTATTATCGTTTGACATTAATTTTGAACATATTTTTACTGTTTTTTAGGCATGACAAACTGAGCTTTTGACATCCTGGATAAATGACGCTAAAACGCTTCCATACTGATAGGCTTGTGAAAGAAGCAGTACTAACAAGGGCGTCACCATTACAACGCACTACTCTTTCCTGGCCACGGAGGAAGGAAAGGTAAGGAGAGGCAACGCCTCCTCTAAACAATGCCTGGGAAATGGCTCGCGCTCCCAGCGGATAGAGTGCCTAGAATATTCTCCTAGTGTCATGAACAGGCGCCTTCCCCATCGGCGACTGGGAAATTGATTTGGATTCAGCGTTAGGGGGCGCTACTTGCAACTGGCGCGTCAGTTTGCGTGCCGGCCGGGCCTTTCAACGTTGTGTCGGGTGGCGACTTGTCTGTGTGGTGAAGCGTGTTCTCGCTACGTTTCGAATATGTGCCGTGAATTCTCGTGCAGCGATTGTGTGTGACTATGCCTGAAAAAAAAGGAAGAACGTGCTTTGGGCCTTTGTGCAAAGGCGGGTACAAGTCTTTCAAGGAGAAGGTGTCTCTGTTCAGGGCTCCGGCAGACCCTGTTCGTCTTCAAGAATGGGCGCGAAACATCAAAAGAGGTGACAAAGTTCTAGACGAAACTTGTGTAGTGTGTTCTCGTCATTTTGATGATCGCTACATCCAAAGAACTTTCAAGCATGTCATCAACGGCGAGGACGTCGAATTCGACCGTGAACGACCATCGCTAACGCCGGACGCCGTTCCTACCATTTTCCCGGATGGCCCCGCCTACCTGACTAAACCAGTGCCTCGAAAAAGAAAAGAGAGGAATATTGCTGACTGCACAGCTCCGCCTGCTAAGCGTAAAGCGCCGAATAAACCCACGACTTCCCAGGCCTGTGACGATGCTGCCGCTGGCGGGGAAACAGCACAGGCGCCGCACCCGTTTCACAGCATAACGCCGCCGTCGGCATTTTGCAGCAAAGTTTGCTTGCCCAGTAACCCAGAAGTATTGTGCTTCGCATGGCACTACAATACAGTGCCGGGTGACGTGTGCGTGTTGAAACAAGTAGTGTTTTCGTCAAGCAAGGAAGTAGGTGCTGCA
Source organism: Rhipicephalus microplus (assembly GCF_043290135.1). Classification (NCBI taxonomy): domain Eukaryota; kingdom Metazoa; phylum Arthropoda; class Arachnida; order Ixodida; family Ixodidae; genus Rhipicephalus; species Rhipicephalus microplus. Next base: position 121,509,964 of record NC_134707.1, read on the forward strand.
GATGGGTACCTTTGCAGTACTTACTGCCGCGGCATAAATGTGGAAGAGCACTATGTCAGCACCGAAACTGACGCACTCGCTTCGCTGAAAAGGGCCGACGATCTGCTTCTTTGTTAAGTTTTACGCACTCACCAGACTGCACTTCTTCCCGAAAGCAACAAATAAGAGCCTGTCCTCTAAGCGAGAGAAGCAAAAGCTTTTGAAAATGCGGCGGTGTCAGTAAGGTGTTCAGTGCTGTTCATGTAAAAAGTGAAAATAAGTTCCTGGTACAGTGGCTTTTGTAATTAAGAAATCTGGCATTGTGAATCTGTTAGGAGTTCGGAGCTGCCAAAGTGAAAAATGTAAATAAATTCTTGACAATGACTTCTGCAATAAATGTTAATATTGTAAATTGACATTTTGTATTGGTTTGTTTTTCCTTACTGCTGGTAACTCATTCGCATGGGGTCCTGTTCGCCAGTGGTTTCGTCTGGCGCACTGTCATTGCTTTGGCATTATTTATTTTTCTGATTACTTCGAGGCATGAAGGGCCAATCGAAGAGATAATGACCCTTGTACGTGGGTGCGTCCAGGCCTGCCACCGAGTGCAGGGAAAGTAAGTGTCCATAATACATTGTATATAGAAAAAGTTGCGAGAAGAGGGTTTGTACAGTGCCTGCGATTCTGCACATGACAACAAAGTCACGACAGCAGCCTACGGGAGGGAATGGTAGTCGCGGATGAGGAAAGAAATATGTGATTTTTTGTGTTGAACAGTCGTACCGCTGGGAGCCCCCGGTTGGTCACCCCTTAATTACCGCAATTTAAAAAGTAGCATTGGTAACGCGCGAGCGGCCAATCTATGAAGAGGCGGCATGGCAGGAGGACACAAAATCTCAACAAGGCAGAGAGCTCGCATACATTTCGTTCAAATTCACACGCTTTATTTACAGTCTGCATGGAAAACGCAGGGTAACAAGGCAATCGCGTGCTAATCCATGAAACCACCACTGCAATTTCAACGCAAAGCGTCTGCTCCGGCTTGCTGCCTCCCCAGTTTGCCGAAAAAGCAGCGCGCCAGAGAGCGGTACTGCCACCTGGCGGCTGTATCGCATACCATTTCCCCTCTTCCGGCCCGTTCACGACACTAGGAGAAATATTCTAGGCACTCTACAGCGGGGTTGGCCTGCCTTCAGTTTTGAGCAAGCGCCGCGCGCGGTGGCGGTAGCGACCAAGACTATTCTCAGATTATTCTGATGATGATGATGATGATGATGATGATGATGATGATGATGATGATGATGATGATGATTATGATGATGATTAAAGGCCTCCCCTTTGAATCGGGGTGACGGCATGCGCCATCTAGCCTACCTCAATAGTTCGAGTTTAAATTCTGTCCCTCAACTCGGATGTCTTTTTAATTTTGCCCAGCCGCTACTCTTGGCTGGGATGTTATTTTATCGACTTCTCTGCTTTTCCTCCACCAATACTCCAGCCGCTGCTTAGTAATACCTACTGCTGACCAGTTAATGCTTCCATCAACCGCGAAGCCCAGCGCCTCAGGAAGTGTGACCTTCCCCCCATTTCTATCCGGCTGAATCTTTTGACATTCCATGACTATGTGGTCGATTGTTTCTTTATTTATGCCACATCCAACACATGTCTCATCCTGTGACGAATATTTGCTCCTGTAAGTTAGAGTTCTCAAGCAGCCAGCCCGCGCCTCAAAGAGCAACGCACTACCTTTATTGTTGTCATAAAAGTTCTCTTTCCGTATCTCTTGTTTGCTTGCCTTGTAGATTCCCAGCGATCCCTTCTTTTCAATCCTCTCTTTCCACATGAGCGTCTCTGTTTCCCTCACTTGCTTTTTAACTGGCCCCCTTTGCTTATTTGCCGCGGTCAAGTTATATTTAGTCGCCAGCTTTCGCGTCCTCTTCCGCCATTTGGTGTCCACACTTTTCAGGTACAGGTATCTGTGCACTCTGGCTGCCCAGTTCTTCTCATCCAAAATGTCTAAGTCGCTCCTCAAACCGTATTTTACTTTGTGCTTCCCTCGCCTCAAATGAAGCCCAACCCATATCGCCTTGTACAGCCTCGTTTGTAGTCTTACTGTGAGCTCCCAGAGCTAACCTGCCGACTGCCTTTTGGTTAACCTCCAGCCCCGACAGGATATCTGACTTTAAGCATAATACGGCAATAGAGAACGTGAGCGCCGGCACAATTACCCCTTTCCAGATGCCTCGTACTACCTCGTACTTATTGTGTCCCCAATGTGCTCTATGTTTCATTACTGCTGCATTTCGTCTCCCTTTCAGTTTGAGGTGTTCTTCATGAGCATTCAGGTAGCCTTTTCCTTCATTAAGCCAGATCCCCAAGTATTTGTACTTATTTACTAATGGTATGGCTTCCTGTTGTATCCTTATTGGTGCTACATGAGCTTCCTCGTTGAACACCATGACTCCAGATTTCTGTGGGTTAAAATGTAGGCCTAGGTACGTTGCCTCATCACCACAAATGTCAGCCAGTTTTTGAAGTTCTTCCGCATTATCCGCCAGCAGCACTATATCGTCTGCGTACATCAATCCCGGAATCCGTTGCTCCACTAACACTCCATTGCTTCGGTGTGACAAATCAAAGCCCAATCCACTCTCCTCTAGTCGTCTTTCCATTCCTCTAATGTACAGTGTGAACAGCAATGGCGGAAGAGGGCACCCCTGTTTTAAACCTCTTCGAATGTACACGGGCTCTGTGTATGTATGCCCTTCCCATGTAATGTGTGCCTTGTTACCCTCATATATTGCCCTTAGCAGCCCTACAAATTCCGACCCAATCCCCTCCTCTTCCAGTATATGCCACAGCAATCCCCTGTCCACGTTGTCATAGGCACCCTTTATGTCCAGAAACAGTAGCCATGTTGGTCTGCCCTGTGCTGCCGAAATTTCGATGGTCTGGGTTATGACGAAAAGATTGTCTTCTAAGCGTTGACCCGGCCTAAATCCATTTTGCAGTACCCCTAAAATACCGTTACTTTCAACCCACTTCAACAACTCGGCTTTGATGGCTTGTATAGCTAATCTATAGAGCACTGACGTGACTGTAATCGGCCTGTAAGAGCTCGCCTTGTCCCTTTCTCTCTTGCCTTTGTAGATCAAGCTCATTCTACTTTCGCGCCAGTGCGCAGGAATCCTCTTGGATTTTATAGCGCGCTCGATGGCTCCATACAAGTGCGCCTGTCCCGCTGGTCCCAAATGGTTGATAATCTCTATCGGGATTCCATCCGGTCCTGTTGCCGTACTTTTGAGAACACTGTGTTCTGCCTTTTTCCAGTCCAAAAATTCGATATTATATTTTTCATCTGCCACTCTTTTATTTTCCACCTGTGTCCAGTTAGCCGACCTCTCGCGTGCTTGGCCGAAAGTATTTCCTATGACTCCATGTAGGTATTCTAATGCGCTGTCCCCCAGAGAACGTTGCCGTCCCCGTCCTGTATCTGAGTCTGCATCTCTTTAGTCGTCGTTCCCAATGCTTTTAAATGGTTCCAGAGTTTTCGGGGGGCGCTCTTATCCTTCTTACGTATGTCTGATACCCATTTCTCACTCGCAGCTTTAATCTTCGCTTGTACTAGTTTCTGCACCTTAAATTTCTTTTCTCGGTACCGGCTCCACCGTAACTGCACCTCATCATCCTGATATCCCATTTGCTTTGCTTTTCTGTGCAGTCTAGAGGCCCGTCGTCGCTCTTCATTAGCCAGTTTAATTTCCTTGTCCCACCAGCTTCGTGGTTTCCGTTTACCCCTCCAGCGGTTTTTTTTCCTTACTTTGTTTATTTCCTTTTGTATACAACTAACAACCTCGTCATATTCCCACACCTTTGTTGGCTGTGCTTCTAATTCTCTTTCGATGCTATTGACGATGTCTGCTATCTGCTTTTCGCTTACTTTCGGGAGCCCAACCTCCTGTGTTTTCTTCCTAGCCCCCCCACTGTCAAATTTCAGGATTATACGCCTGTGGTCGCTGCCCAGACTGTTTTCTCCTTCTTCATCTATCGTCATTTGGTTCAACCACTCGTACGTGTGTTCTGAGACCAGGCCGTAGTCTATGCAAGACTGTCTACTGCCGCTTTGCCACGTTATCTGCCCGTCGCATTTATGTTCCCGGTTAACTATTACCAGTTGCTGTTCTTCACACATATCGATAACCATTGCACCGTTGTAGTCTGTATATCCATCCAGATCCTCAATGTGGGCATTTAAATCTCCTACTAATATCACCTCGCCAGATTCTTTAAATTTTTTATGTCCTTCCTGAGGCAGTCCACCCACTCTTTATTTTGTTCTCTGGCGTCATTTTCTGTCCACAGATAGGCCACTCCCAACCGTGTCTTTTTCCCCCCACCGTTCCACTAACCCATAAGTGCTCCTTACAGCCCTGATTTTCCCTCTGCCAATTCCCTCCTCGCCTAATCAACATGCCCACGCCTCCACCCTTCCTTTCTCCCGCTGCCCTGTTGCACCCCACCCATGCGTAATCATCCATCACTGGTGGCTCCTCCATATCTCTCAGGTGGGTTTCTGTCAGGGCGTACACGTCAATTTCTTCTTTCTCGAGTTGGGTTTGTATCTCCATCCATTTTTCCTGCTTGCGGCCGCCTTGCATGTTTATATAACTAATTTTAATCCCCCGGTTTATTTTCCTTTTCTTTCCTTTGTGTTTCCGCCGCCGTGCATCATTGCCCCCTCCTTCCTGCCTTTCACCACCCCCTCCACTCAGTCCGCCTTCTTCTTGAACGTTTGGCCTCCCCCCAAAAAAGCCACCGCGCGGGCTGCCAATCGGTGCCCTACATGCTCACGGTTCGGCTAGACGGTTACTGAAGTGTATGCCGTCAGACACAAACGCCCTGTTGCGGCCTGTACGGATCAGGTTTCGGTTCAGGTTGACCGCTTCGAACTTCATCGTTTTACCCAGAGTCCAAAGCTCCCTGTTTGCCGTAACCACCGCCCTTTCTACGTGGACTCCCTGTTTCTGCACCTCCGGCACCGTGCAGACAGCAATCTGCACATCCTCCGAGGTCGCCCTCAGCTCAGTGATCCCCTTCGCAATCTGCTTTGCGAACCCTCCCCCGCGTCCCTGCAACACATCGTTCACACCCCCCATTACCACTACTAAACTGCGGTCCTCCATTCTATCCCACAGTTGCTCCTTTGTTTGTTGCATCACTTCCTCTACTCTTTTTCCGGGAAGCTTGCTCACCTTCACGCGTTCGTCGTCTCCCACCCTCCCCTTAATCACCTCTCCCACCCTGGCCATGTTGGAGTCGCCGACAACAATCACTTGGCGCCTCCTCTGGTCTTTAGCCGGCACTTTTGCAGGTGTTCGGGGACTACTGTGGTTGACCACGGCCGCCAAGGACCTGGCTGGCGATCCCCCACTTCCCGGCGCCACCTCGGGGCTTTCTTTGTTACCCGAGTCCGCTCTGCGTTGACGGACACCGCTCGTGCGCGCAGCATCAGTCACCCCCTGTGGGTCTGCGTTCCCGCCGGCGTGCCGCTCGTTGTTCTGAGCCCGCGCACTCGCGTCGTCTCCTGCCGCCGGAGTCACGAGCTCTTCCACCCGCTTTTCAAGCTGGGCCTGCTTTTCCCGAGCTTCGTCCAGTTCGGCCACCGTGCACACCAACTGGGCGGTCTTCGCCTGACCCGCCTTGTCAAGCTCGGCCACTTGCGCCTCGAGAGCCTCCCGCGCTTCTCTTTCCTCCCTCAGGTACCCCTCCAGTTCCTTCACCCTCGCATTCATCTGCTTCTCAAGGCGGTCGAAGCCCTGCCTTGTCCGCTCGCAAGGCCTACATTCGAAGGGCGCCTTCTTAGCGTCCGCCACACTCTCGAACATTGTCTCGCCCAAGAAGCACCAGCACAGGCACTCTTGGCACTGCACCTGGCCCTCGTCTCCAGTGCCCGATCTCTTTCTCGGGGCCATTGTTCGGCCAACCCCTAGGCCTAAGTCGCCCGTCACACAAAGCCCGCTACCAATGCCCCAACTTCTCCCCTGAACACTAACGTGCCCACCGCGCTGCCACCGTTCGGTCACACTAGTTGCTCCCAACCCTCAAAACATTCCAAAACAGCTAAAAAAAACCTACCTACCACGTGGCTTTACGCCTCGTTACATTTAGGTTCCCGCTTACTCCCGCTAGCTGCGCTTTTATCTGTTTACCTCTATTACTTAAGCCGATCCCTACTTCTACAACATTATCTCTCGCAAGCAAAAAAGGAACAAAGAACAAGAACTTAGGTTTTCGTCCTCCGGGCCGTCACGTCCGCGCTGCCACTCCGCCGTCCAGCGTGCACGGTGGAGTCGAACACGTCGTCCGTCAATGTTGTCGCTGATGCCCGAAAGTCTGGTCCCGAGCGCCACCACGCGGCGCTTGCTCAAAACTGAAGGCAGGCCAACTCCACTGGGAGCGCGAGCCATTCCCCAGGCATTGTTTAGAGGAGGCGTTGCCTCTCCTTACCTTTCCTTCCTCCGTGGCCAGGAAAGAGTGGTGCGTTGTTTAATGGTGACGCCCTTGTTAGTACTGCTTCTTTCACAAGCCTATCAGTATGGAAGCGTTTTAGCGTCATTTATCCAGGATGTCAAAAGCTCAGTTTGTCATGCCTAAAAAACCGCAAAAATATGTTCAAAATTATTTTCAAACGATAATAAGCACTCTAAAATTTTGTGTTTTTGCATCTGTTTGTTTAAGTACATCGCGGTTAATAGTGGATGTTACTATTGTTTATATTCAGCCAAGGCCAAAACAACTATGTTGGTAACACTGGTTTGTTGTTAAATGACGGCGTTTAAGTGGTTAGTGCTGATATCTTTTGCTTCCCGTATAGTGGTTTTTGAATCACTTGATCTCTCTACGAGGAAAAGCTTTTCACTAGAGGTGTGCGCCGAGGCGATTTTGACCGGCGGCGGCGTGGGGGTCGTCCAGAGTCGGCGGCGGCGGCGTTGTCGGCGCACGCCGGTTTTTTTCGTCGGCGGCGGCGTGCGGCCAATTTTCGTCGGCGGCGGCGGCGTCGGCGGCGCAGAAACCGAAACTGAAAATTCAAAAGGCTCTTCCGCCACAGGTTACTGAAATAGTTGAAATTCAGGAATTTTAATCCAAATAGCATAAATGACACTACACAGATGTGTCGACATCCCGATGAATGCAAAGCGTTTTGTAAAATAGTTTTTATTTCGCTTTCATGAAAAAATAACGCGTATTTCAATCTATGTCCATGTTCTACGGTAAATCTGCAGCACTTTGCTTTTTTTTAATTTAAGATGTTGTTTTAAGTTGTTGTTGTTGTTGGCAACGTCATACTTCATGAAACCTTTTTTCATTGAACAATGAGCAAGCAGTGACGCACGTCACTCATTTCGCTTTTTCCGGATCTGATCTTGCTTTTACATTGTACGCTGCACAAAAGAAGCACCTCTGCTTCGAGTTTTCTCATTACGATTGCATGAAACCGCTTTTTTGAGTATCTGTCTTGCTTTGAATGTAACTTTTCTTCAAACGAATCAAAATACCTACTTTTCGCAATGTGAGAATCTTTTATGCAGCGGTATAGGATGCGGAAGGAAACAAATCTGCGCATTTATTCAACTAGTTCTCAGCGCGGTGTTCAATGAATGAAGTGTAGACATGGGCGTGGGCGAGGCGGGTGGTGCAAAAAAGGACACTTCAAGCTCCACTAGCACTTGCTACCCACTCTAGCGACACCAACACGACCTACTCCTTCAGTCGTGATGCAAGTTGAAATAAGGGTTTGCATCCCACCAAGACAAAAACCTGTCGATTGTCATATGTGCAGATGAGAGCAAATGCAATATTTTCTCAGATAGACAGCCCTTACTGGTCACGAGCTGGGCGTCCGTTGACCACGCCTGCAGAGAACGTTGACTCCCCGACCCCTTTGTGTTTGGTTAGGGCAGGGGGACACCCCTTCCAAGTGGGCCCCATTAAAATTTCTCCTTAAAAACGTCACAAATAAGAATGCTTGATGAGTATGTCTAAAACATTCAACTTTTCAATGCTTTTTTGTAGCGTGTTCACGTGCTCAATACCCATAAGATGTGTAAGAAATCGAAAGAGCAACTGCCACTCTCGACTTGTTCCGGAAAAGACACAATAGAACAATGCAATTACGAGTGCTGGGAACCTTTGTTCTTTTGTATATTTGATTTCTAGGCATGATTTGAATTCTTATATAAACAAAAATAAAAGCTGCAACGTATTAAAAAAGGCTGCTATTTCAAGATGTGTGTTGCAAGACGTGATTTTTCTAGACTGAAGTCTTTGCAAGGCACATCTGGTGTCACAAACTTGTAAGTGTCCCCCCCTTTTCCCCACGACATCTCCCGATTTCCCCCCTCTAATAAAAAGGCACCAATGTAGGCCTCCGTAGGCCTCCGTGATTGCCTACTGGCGCGCGGCGGGCCATTCCGGTGGCTAGATCCAACAGTGGCGATTTCGACTTGCTTTATTGGAGGTGCTGAAGGATCAAGAAAAGGCCGATATTTGTAAATTTCTTGAGAGTTCAGTGATAGTTTCTTCATGAATACCGTGGATTATTGGACCTCACTTTGTGTATAATGCTCCAATGAAAAAAAAATTGTTTCATCCTGTGTCACTGCAGAGTCAGAAGCCATCACATGTGCAGGCATCATTAAGCTTCTATATGACATTGCTAAGGTTCAGTACATTTGTACAAATAATTCTCGTTAATTAAACATTTTGAGTATAATCCTTGCTTGGGTTAGTATGTGTGAAACATAAATTTGAGATTTAAAATTATCATTGTGGGTTTCTGCAGCAAATACACATTGATTAAAACTGATGACTCCGGAGCTACGGCAGAGGTAACATTCGTTCTGTTTTTTTTTTCGGTTACGGTAACGGTAATGCGTTACCTTTTTTATGTATCTACATTACGTGGAGCCGTGAAACGTTCCCCTTTTTCTTATTTGAGTAACTAGTGAGGTATTTAGTTACTTTTTACTGTAACGGATACATCACTATATAGACTTACAGGAGTGATGTCGGCCCACACCGTTAGTTGTTGCGGTCTACAGGCTGGCTTTAAACATTACATAGAGATATATTCCTTTCATCCAGAAGGGTTGCTCCACCATTGAGGATCTAGACCTTTGAGGAATACACAACAGTTTCTTAATAATATGCATATCATCCCACCGAAGCGTGCACTTCGTTTCGCTAAAGTTTACAGTCAACGTCAGTGCGGTCGTCACGCCGTATGTTTTAGGTAGAAATTTAGCCTACTCAAAATACCCAAAGACGTCGATCCACCGTGCAACGCGTGGCCACCCGATGACGGTTCTGTATGAAAATGGCATCCACAGTGAAACATGTTGCATCTGCTGAAATTTTATCACAACATTATTATACTGCCACGCTCGCTTGTATTTTTATGTCACAGTCTTGCGCAAAGGCACTGCCGTAGTGGTTCAGTAGCTAAGGTACTCGGCTGCTGACCCGCAGGTCGCGGGATCAAGTCCCACCTGCGGCTGCTTTATTTTCGATAGAGGCGAAAATGCTGTAGGCCTATGTGCTGCGATTTGGGTGCATTTTAAAGAAACCCAGGTTGTCAAAATTTCCGGAGTCCTCCACTACGGCATCTCTCATAATCACGTGGTGGTTTTGAAACGTTAAACACCACATATTAATCAGTTGCCTTGCGCAAAGGACGCTTGGCTGGCTGTGAACACTCTAGATTATTTTAGAATTTTCTGATAAGCCTTAGACACCTACGATATGGATGCTACGTGTATAAATGGTGACGTACCTTCGCGCAGATCATATTACCAACGACCAATGCTCTGATTACCGCTATCTGTGTAAAGCACGAATTTCGAGCACTTTGCACTTTCCTATGCACATGTTCACTCAATAAAAAGTGTCGTATTGAGCAACCCAGGTACCATCTTCTTTGACGTCGCAACCACGCGGCAATACCGTAAGTGAAATGAGAACGCTGAAATGATTGATACAAAACAGGGAGATGGGGCGTAAGTGCATGGCCAAGTTTTGTTTAAGATGCGTATACCACAAGCTATTGTCTTCTATAGAACCAATATGATGCGGATTTGTTAAAATACTGTGAAGTTGAATGTCAAGAAAGGAAGAACAAGAACTTAGAAAGAGACAGTGGAGACGAAAAGTGATAGGTATCGACGTAAAGTTTGATCGGTCGTTCCCCGCCAAACGTCCTAAACGTTTTGTCGACTATCTCAGGTGTATTCGAAAAAAAAAAGTCGGGCTGATTTACTCCATTGAAATCAGTCTATCGCGAAAATTCTTTCGAGAGAAAAATATTTTTGGTGACCTATATGTGACTGAAATTTCAGCTATAGGCTGGGCCATAGCCTCCTTCATTTAAATAAAGGAGGCTATGGCTCGGCCCTATATTGAGTCCTAAGATAAAAGCCTATTTACTGAGAGAGTCTATGTATAGGCTCTATTTATTTTGCCGACCTATGGTTTCGAATATTTAAAACCTCCCACTATGGCGTGCCTTGGTGTCGTATTGACGTTCTGGCTTGTAAAGCCGAAAATTTTATTTTTCAAATTATAAACTGTTCATATCTCCCCCCCCCCTTCCCTCCCCGGCACTCGTTCTAGGGTTGGTCCTTTGATTAACACCAGTCACATATCTTTAAAGAAATGCTTGGATATCAACTATTCATAACTCTCATTTAAAGATGTGGAAATGAAATGACGTCACTAAATTACCGATGAGGTGAAATATTAACTTTAAAAGCACAGTAAACGTGACTAAAAAGCTAATTCAACGCTAAAACAATGTACCCTAACTAATAATGTCACCACACTTCTAAAACCTCATGCAATGTATATTGCATACCTGCAAGGTGCAGTTATTCGAGCGCTTTTTGCAGTGAAATTTGGCCATGGAGTTAATCTCGTTCATGGCAGTGCTATTTCTAAATTTGACGTTTGAATATCTAACAAGGTTTACGAGTTTCTTTCGGTGAAATCCGCGTTTTTTTTTTTTTTGGCGATGTAATTGAGCATTTTATGCATTGTGCTGGCACGAAGTTCATTGTAGATGATGCGTTTATAGAGAACACCGTTCAACGACTGTGGTGAAATAGAAACAGCAATTTATGTTCATTCATGCTACACAACTCTCGTGATATGCTCCCAGAGAACAGAAAAACGCATAGCGAAGTACATTACTAACGAACGGAAGAATTAAATATTTCTCGGTCTTTTCATGTTGTTTCTGTAGTCCAATCTACAAACGTTCGTATTAAACGAGCATGACGGTACGAAGGCATGGAATTGGGTTCTGCAGCATGTTGTGACACATGTGCCACTCCAGGTCACCTTTATTACATGACATCGAATCATGATCTATGATTATGTACCTAATCAACGGAGAATAAGAGCTAAGCTCCGGATTCATTATTAATGTTGCTTCAAAGACGAGAAAACAGCATGATTCGAGAGCAATCGAGCGCCCGTTCTCTCTCTCTATTTCGTTGAACTGCTTGTGCCCTGAGATGCCACTTCAATTTCTTTTTGAATAAATGTGGCGATCTGGAAAGTTGTGAGCGCCAAACAAGGCGCTAACAAGAATGAGAGAGACAGGACGGGTGCTTGTGAACGTCGCGTGGAGGCATTAGTTAGCGCTCGAAATTTCCCGATAGCAATGCGCCATTTGGTAGGATTTCAAGTTTTGTTAAAATGTAACGATGACACAGATCATGGGTTTTGTCATGTCATTTGCTACCAATTAAGCAGTGGCTGCGTAATTTGGGTTACCATGAAAATTGTCGCGGCCATATTTCAAGAAGGAAGGAGGCAGAAACGCACCGTTCATGCCATACGTGATCCTTCATCACTCGTGGAAATCAATTTATTCAAGCTGTAACGTGATTGAAGAATTCTGTTACTTCTCGGCAATCAGAGAGGCTTTTAATTCTCCAGTCTCTTTATAAGATATTGCTGCCATCTTTTTCCAACAGGCTTGCAGTTCTGTTGCACCGACATAGCAACACCCATGTTTTTGATGATTTTTTCATTCCCATTCAAAAACTTTTCCATTCATAGTCATTTTTGAAGCGCATAAGAACTGAATTCCTGTCGTTCGTCACCCGTCACTGCGTTCGTCCAGTACACACTGCAAAAGGCTTGATGGCAAAGTCGTTTTCTGTGTTCAAGTTCCTTGTACCCAACCTTTCGCGCTCTTTGTGCACTTCAAGGAATTCAGAAAGACTACAATACAACCTAACGAGCTGTATACCGTGCCGTCGGGACTGGTATGCATGACGCAAATATGTTTCGAGTGGTCTCGCAGTGTTCTGCCATTGTGCTTCGTTCCCTGTTCCGTGAGCTCATGTTTGGTCGACACATAGCGTCGTTGCGGCGCCATTGGTGTTGTGTTCCCGTGTCTTTTCTTATACACAGTGTTCTACGAAGAAATGCCTCTGTGTAGCCGCTGGTGCCGAGGTCATGGATTACGTTTTTGCTTCTTTCCTTCCGTAGCTGTGGTGACAATTGGTGGTTAGATTATCGGTTATTTCTTTACTTATTTTAGCTTTCTCGTTTAGCTAGTTTTCCGTATTCTTGCCCAAGAAAGGTGACCCAGAATTTTTTTTTTCGTGGGAATGACCATAGGTATCTGCGTACATGGTTGCAGCTCCACATTTCCAAGTTGTACGACTCGGACTGCCCTGCCGACGGCCCCTATTCTCTTTCTGCTCTAGCAGCCATGACCGTCACGTTCTTCCAAACCTTCTCCTCCTACCTACTTCTAAACTATTTTCTCCACTCTCCCCTTTCCCTTCAAGGGACTGAGCCGTGGGCTCGCAAGGAAAGATAGTGTCTTTTTGTTTTTCTTCAACCACACATTCATCCATTCAGGGGAAGCTTGCATGCAGTAACTGGTTTGGAAAGCAGGTAAGGTTCACGGAAAGTCACCTCACCTACCCTGATTTGTTCCGGGTCAACGCTCTCGAGGTGCGCCAAAAGAGGCGACAACACGAAAGTCATACTTCGAATTTTTTAGGGCTGTTGGCTCCCCTCGTCAAAAACTCTTTGGACACGCCTGACTGACTGACGGCCTAGGAAGAGCTGTCGGAAATCGAGGCAGCTTGATTTGTTCGACGTGCCACGAGACGCACTGAATAATAAGCCGAGAGGTTGGGATTCGTCGTCAGATATGTTTCCCACACTCTGTGGTGCTTTCAAGTCTTTCACTCCCCTACGCCCTAGCCTGCCTAGCGCTGCAGGCCCTATTCTGCACGTGCGATGCAACGTTATCACACTGTGCTGTGTTGTGCGTATTATTGCATTATGACCTACGTTGTGTTTCTCTCTCGCCGTGTGACGAACTGGACGTGCATCCTTTCTATTTCCTGGGTAGAAAAGAAGGCAGTGTTTGACTTTTTCTCTTTTTCTCCTTCTCGTTTTTTTTTAACTTTATTCGCTGCGCCGTGCTCCCTGCTGGGCTGCAGAAATTAGGCGCCTTCTTCTAACCACTACCCCCCCCCCCCCCCATTTGTGGGATGGAGATGAAGACGACAATTTATTTGGACTGCCCTGATGAGCCAAGATCTCCTAGGAGACAAGACAAGACTGCCCTGGACTGAATGGACATGCAGTCTGTCCATTTACAGTGATCTGCAAGGCGGCTTTCCTGTAAGGTTTATTTTCTAGCCAAAAACTATCGTTCGCAGACTGCTTTTCTCCCTCATTGCGTCTTTACCTCTTCGAATTCCAGCGAATGCACGCGAGTACAACAAAATGTCACCTCTCCAAATTCCAGCAAAGGCACGCGAGCACAAGATCTCAAAAAGGTGAATGGCAAAAACAAAGTGAGCGAGAAAAGCAGTCTCTGAACGAGAGTTTATGGTTGGAAAACTAACAGAAAAGCTGCCTTGCAAATTATTGCAAACTGTCTATTGTTTTCTCCTGCAGAGAATTTTAGGAAGATCACGGCTTAAAACGCGAGCACCGAGACGCTCTGAACCAGCTCTCAGAAGCTCTCATCAAGCTTCCATGATGCTACCTTTAGTGTGTAAATAGTGAACATGAACGTTGCTCTTATCAGCCTGGCTACTCTGCTTGACTTCTACCTGAGACTTAATTGGCTAGCTCCTTCGAACACACCACGAGCAAGCAAAAGGGCACGGAGTTGTAAAGATGAAAATGTGCAACATCACATCGCTTTTATTACGTGACATATTCGTTTTCCGCCGCATTCGCCCGATCGTGTCCACATATAACTTTCCCGTTTTATAGCGACGACACACCGTTGATTGCGGTCACGTCATTGAATGTCATTTAAACAGCGGTTGCATTATTTATTTGCAAATTACTTCTTCATAAAGTATGGTGAAGTAATTTATTATTTGGCCACCTGAGGAGCTTTCTAACTTGACTTATTTTTTATGAAGACTTGAATATAATGTTAAGTTTTATTTGGTTGACTCTGAGCATTACCTTCGCAACAGAAGTACATCTGTCAGCGACAATCATTCTTAACCTCTCCCAGTGCCAGTAGGTCCGTTCAAGTTACGTGATGAAAACCAGTTTACTGAACTATGTCATATATGACATGTCGCTCAAATGTCGGTCTCTGCATTTTTGATGAATCCAGTCGTCTTTTGTAAATTGTCTACTGGCAAGTTTTTTTTTTAAATTTTGTTTTGTTCTTTTTAAAACTGGTGGTCTCAGACAAGCTTATTACGCCTCTCCTCACCACTGGATAGCCGTTGTTACGCGCGGCGCCTGGGCCGACGGGGGAGGGCCGCGTTCTTTTTTCATCAAACAAGTCACTGAAGGGCTGCCAGCCTGCTGTCCGCCGTGTACTGTCCATCTTAGCCGGGAAGTGAGGTGGCATTCCGACACCATAAGACGTTCGACGAGACGACTACAATGGTTTCTTGGTGTCACAGGTACAGTGTGGTGGCCACGCCCCAATCAAAGACCTTGACTTGAGCGAGTGTGAGCGGCACCGTCAGAAATGGTGTGTGTGTCTCGTGATTCAACAGCGCATTCTGGACCCATTCCCTGATTAAGTCAAAACGTACACTTTATAGTGAGCCACCCAGCTCATTCGCCAGAGACCTCTCGCCCTGTCTGTACAGAATGTAATAAATACTCTGTTAAGTTTGCCATCTTACTCCTGAGTGCACATGCGTTTTCTTTTCTGTCTCTCTACACGCCCTTCCTTGCCCCTATTTCTCAACCCTCAGTGCTAGGCAGCAAACCGGATGCCAAGATATGGTTAATCCCCCAGCCTTCCTTTCTCTCTCTTGCCATCTTACTGCCTTGGCATCTTCATCCCGGGTATCCAATGTCTTAAAAGACCGGTACAAACAGACAAGTTAAAAAATCAAACAGATGGTGAATATTTTCTGCAGCATGTTCAGACGCTGCATATAAGTGGTCATCCTCGAAAATTATCAACTTTAACACCGCGGACAGGTGCTGATATACCCTGAGTAGGTTCGACCATGTATTATGCCTCGACGCTTTTAATCTTCATTAAACTTCTCCCTTTCGATTTCATCCTTCGGGGTTTTGTGTAGTTCTTCATCTAACGCCTAACCTCCATGTCCTTCCTCATTTATTCCTCCTCCTCCTTTCATCTAACGCGCTGCATTCGTGCTGCACTGCTACCACTTCATTTCTTCTTTATGTACGCCCTGTTTCGGGCACAATTATAGGCTGCCATCTTGTACTGATAATGATGCCGTTTTCCATCCGTATGAATATTCGCATTGTGCTACGGCGAACTCGCACGCATCAAAACGCTGGGCCATTACATTCAACGTCGTATCACCATAATTATAGCTAATTACGACACAAAAAACAGATAAATTGATAAATTATTCCCGTACTGCTAGCATATCAGAAATGAAATCTAACCTTGACCTACCCAATTTAACTGTCCGGAGGAAACTGGCGCGACTGCATTTTTTTTTCATAAGATATTTTTTCACAATCCATCAATGAAGCAAGACCTCATTTCACAACCGTCATACCACTCATCGCGCATTGATCACCAGCATAAGGTTGCCATTCCGTTAGGCCGCACCAAATTCTTTTCAGCAGCCTTCTTACCGAAAACAGCCGCCGATTGGAACCACCTTCCCTCTTCCGTTGTAACAATAACAGACCCTTTGTTATTCAAGACTGCAATTTCTCAGCAATGCTTGTAACTATACGCAGTTTCCATTATCTATCTTTGTCTTGTATATGCTTGAATACTTACTTATACATTTTTAGTTGACTTATGTTGCCTTCCTGATTTGCGCATCTGACACTTGTTTCTTTATTTTGTCTTTTTTTTTCTTGTGTGTTACAAATGTTGTGCCCACCCCCTCTGTAATGCCCTACGGGCCCTGAGGGTATTCTAATAAATAAATAAATAAATAAGCCTAAGACGGCAGTGTCTATGCTTTACTGTAACTGTTACATTTATTTTTGTCAATTTGTCCAATATGTCATTTCATGCAGCGGCCGCCGAACTCGTTCCGCTGTTCATAGTGGTACTCTCGGTCTCTGAAGCTGGATGAAGATAACTAAGAAGCCTGGTTTTTACTGGCTACATAAAATGTGAAACGAAGCTATAAATCACGATGAAAAAGAAGACAAATCTGTGAAAAGTCAGTACTGGCGCATAAATGGCGCGCCGATTGCGCCGACGAAAAACGTCGGCGGCGGCGGCGCGGCGAAAACTATCGGCGGCGGCGCGCCGACCAGTCGGCGCACACCTCTACTCCTCAGTGTCCTCACTCCGCGCCACTAGAGTGAACTAGAATAGGTTGAGTGGCGCGACCACCGCTGTTTTCCTGAAGCTCCGTACGCGGTTGCGATAGAGGGCGCTACGAGCAATCCGGCTTGGTCGCGCATCGCTCGCGCGGTCGTGCGTTGCCGGGCTTCTGCGCCTTTGGCGACACGTGCGACGGCCAGTTTCTTACCGGTGTACGGCTATAGATTTATACTGTCAGAGTAGCATTAAAAATGGTGTTTCCACACGATAATCAGGCTTTCGCCTCATAATATTGCCCCTAAATGTGGCTGCACTGGTTTCGCGGCTCTGAGCGTCTGCTACGGTGACGCGCGAATGCGCCCCTTGCGTAGGTTCTTCGCGATTCCGTTTTTTTTTTTTAGTCTTTTTACCAATTGAGAGAAACTGTCAAGTTCGCGTGCTGTCCGTCTCATTGTGCATGGCCGCAGTAAAGCGAAGCTGTAAATAGCAGTTCAAATTGGAATGAATGTCGTGAGCGAAAGCTACACGTGTGCTTTTGTCACGACGCTTCGGCTACGGGAAGGAATGCTTTAAATAACGATGCTAATAGAAAACTGCTTTTTCTTACACCCATATTAAAAGGACAACAGCGATGTCTGCATCCCTTAGCTTTTTATTGGATCAGCAGCAAATATACAAATATCGTTCAATGTGTAGAAACAAGCAGCGGTAATTTAGCCAAAGGATAAAGCCATGCATAAACCAACGTGGTTTTTTCCACCTGTCAACAGCATATTAAATGTGTTTACAGACATGACAAAATAAAAATAAAGATGTTTAAAACCGGCTGCTATATACAAAGAAATATCAGTCACACACACTATGCATAAAGATACATTTTAAAGGAAAACAAAATAAAAATAAAGATGCTTAAAACTTATTGCTTTACATATATACAAAGAAGTATCACTGTTACACTGGCTATGTACACAGATAAACATCAAAGTACAAAAAAATCACTGTAAATACTATGTACAAAGAAAACTGTTACAGGTATGTAACAGGACGAGGAGCACTCAGCTGTACGGGAATCCTACACGCACCTACGGAGCTTTAGGTGCTGCAGCCTCCTGCGCCGTTCTTCCTTAGCTCTATTGATTCCTTTAACCAAAAAGTGCAATCGAGTGACAACATAAAATTTTACCAGATGAGACTTCACTGCTTTTGCATGTTGAGCACAGCCAAGGGGTCTCCCTTCAACTCTGACCAGATGCAGCACATCTAAAATGCTTTCACTGCGCAGTTCATTAGTGCTGAAGCAGTCTGTAAATGTGTCTTCTAAATAGCTAACGAAGTCAAACAGCTCCTTAGACGGGTACAACAAATTACCTTTGTCGCAAAAGTTCGTAAAGGCCAAACACTCATGTTCCTTCCCTTCTGAAGCTGGAACAAGCAGTGCATCCTCACTTCTGCACACACTTTCTAGCAACATATCCAGCCATGTAATATGCTAGGCGAGAGTCACTTTTTTTCCCACAAGGCTTTAATGCTCAGTTGGGGCAGCAATACTGTCATGGCAGGCAGCGCTTTCTATCACGTCAAGATCTCCTTGAGCGACGTGGTCATCAATTGTTTGCTGCAGGCTTGTTGCATCTGCCGAGTGTGCATCTCCAGTGTCGAACAGTGATGTAAGCACCAATGGTGTAACGCTCGCACCGTGCACTGGCTTAGCTAGGCTATAGTAGCTCAGGCAGTTGACAGCAATTAAGAACTGCTCTGGGGTCGGATGGTCATTACAGCCCGACGACTGCCGCACAACTCCAAACAAGTTCTCGAGTGGATCTTGGCTTAGGTTACTTGTCATCAAATACCTGTAGCTTAGTTCTGTGGTAACATAGTCCAGTAAAGAAAGCACACTGGACAGCGTAATCCTCAGGCCAGTAGCTGTCTGCTTGCTAAGGAACCCGACGCCCTTGCCGACATGCTGCTCCCACTTGTCAATGTAGTCTAGAAAACTGGAGAGCGCAGAACTACCACTTGAGTGCGGCCAAAGAGCCTCGGACTTGAATCTAGAGGTCATCAGTTTGATGAAAACACGCAGTCCCCGTCGCCTTCGCTGCAAATTGCAATGGCCCGGCGGCGGACGCGGAGGAAATTTCCAAGCTGCTTCGATCGCAGCGCCCCCACGCTAACTTTCCGCAGTTCGGGCTTCGCCAGGAAGCGTAGGCGGCTCCCGGCGATCGCGCCACTCGACCTCTTCTAGTACACTCTAGCGCCACGGTCCTTCCTCCGTGCTCCGCGCCCATCCCGCCCGCGTTATCACAAAATCTCCGAAACTGCAGTACTTGTGTCGCCCTGTTGTGGTCTCTCGCTTGTTACGTCTCATAGAGGCACTGCGCCGTGTCGCCTGTAGGCAGACAGAAATTAGGTGCCTTCTTCCTTTTCCTTATGTACAACTAACGTCTCTTAGACATGGGACGCCCGCGCGTCATAAGAACTCCGTCGGAGGAGCGCGAGTTTCAGCTTCGACGCAAGGAAATGAGGCGAGTCCGCCTTCTTAACCAGACCGAGGAACAGCGTGCCATCATGCGTTCGAAGCAAGCCGCATTGCAACGCCGTAGGCGCCAGGACGCCACGCTTCGGGAGCGCGAGAATGAAGCACGACGGCGACTCCGAGCGGACCCTGTGATTAGGCAGCTGGAAGCGGCCAAACAGCGTGCGAGACGCGCAGACGAGGCGGTGCGTCTGCGAGAGGCAGAGGCGAGATGGAGGCGACGTCAGAACCCCGAAGTTCGGCAGCTCGAAGCGGCAAAACATCGTGAACGACGTAAAGACATAGCAGTGCGTCTGCGAGAGGCAGAGGCGAACTGGAGGCGACGTCAAAACACCGAAGTTCGGCAACTCGAAGCGGCGAGACATCGTGCCCGCAGGGAAGATCCGGAGGTGCGCCTACGAGAGGCACAAGGTAATCGACGGCGCCGACAGAACCTAGAAGGCGCGATAAGCGTTGCACAACAGTATGACTACGAGGCATCTCGGGGATTAGAGACCGGGGAGGACTGGCAATCGCGGCTGAGGCAACGAACGCAACTATCCAACGAGCGGTATGCGTGTTGTGACGTTTGCTTTTGCCTCGCCCGAGAACAAGACCTATCGCCCGTCAACAGCGCTCAGCTGCCCTTGCTAATTGCCGAATTTCCGGACGAAGAAGTGGACTCCTTCTTGCTGTGCTCGTTGTGTCATGCCGCAATTAGAGCGGATGCAATTGGTGCGCCTTCTCGAAGCAACGGCTACGCCCATCCCGCTAATACCGCAGGTTTAT
Source organism: Rhipicephalus microplus (assembly GCF_043290135.1). NCBI lineage: Eukaryota > Metazoa > Arthropoda > Arachnida > Ixodida > Ixodidae > Rhipicephalus > Rhipicephalus microplus. The sequence goes on from NC_134707.1 coordinate 121,530,036, forward strand.
GTGAAGATCACTTTTTCTGCAGGTAAGAGGGTGCGCCACAGTTGTGTAGATGTCTTGACAGGTCTCGCATGGCCACGTGTACTGGTGCTTCAGACAGCACCATACTTGTTGGCATGGTAATGCTGAGTTGACGGTAGCGATGGCAATTGCGGCAGCTTTGTCATCTCTGAAATTCACAAATGATGTGTACCGTTTCACCCCTCGGAAGTCTCAACTTATGTAACACAAGACAGTATTTAGTTGCCTGTCAGATGTGGGAATTTTCGAAGTAGTAAACAAACTTCTGAAAGCGAGGTAACTTGTTTGGTAGGTTTGTGCGGCCACACGCATACAAAATGTCTATTTAGTATAGCGTATATGTAACATACTTAAAATCAGTTTTAATGCGCGTGTAGTGACACAAGCCACTTTATGACATTGAAACCAACTTGTTTTTGATGCTAACAAACGACAACCACCTGCATGACGACTTTGTGTTGGTTTCCATGGTGTCTTCTTGCAGACCTTTTCCGCAAAAAGAAAGAGCACTTCCCTTATCGACTTGCACTGCCGTTCATAAAGACAAAACTAAAGAGGTCTGCCAAGATCTGGAGCTTCGAGTGGTGTCCTTTCTGGAACACTAAGGTCCAATTCGAAAATGTCAGTACAGACCTTGATGGCAAGGTCTATGGGCACACTTGTGTAAAGCAACTTTGGCTCAGAGAAGCTGTGGAGACTATAAAAGACAAACTCAAAAAGAAGTTCCCATGCGTTTTATATGGGATTCCTTGTAATCGGTAAAGCTATTATGTGAAAACGAAGCACGGGGAATGAATGCGCTAGTATAGCTCGCAGCGTACATAAGCCATGGCATCGACTGGAATGATTCAAAGTTAATAGGAAAAGTAGAGAACAAAACAGCTAGGCTTCTTCTAGAATCTCTGTATATTCAGGCAACCGGTAACATGCTAAAATGCAACTTATGTAGCCAAGCTGTCCGTGCTATGCACTACATGTTTACGTCACATCATTAAGCCCATGTAACCCTGAAAACTATTTCTTTTACAGTGAAAGCTGTTATCGGATCACAACTCGGGTCCCGCACAGCTCCGGTAGTTGTTCCTCGCCACCACCAGCTTCCGTAACACATCGCACTAAACTAAAAAAAAAAAGAAACCTGGTACAGTGGGGCTCGAACTCGGGTCCACTAGGTGCCAGCCCAGTATTCTACCACTTAGCCACGCCGGTGCTTGGGACTTGTTGGCAAACGTGCCTTAGGCAGGCTTGATGTCGGTAAAGTAATCGCGTTAATACGACTCGTAAAGCGTTTTAAAACGGCGAAAAAACAAGCAGTCGTCGCACAATGCGAAAAGCGTAATGAGGGGGTGGTCCAATGCTCCAACCCGAAGCTTGTTTTTGTTCAGCTTTAAACTGTGGCGCATACCCACTTCAGGCATAATTCTTCATTGTCGTCAGCCACTGCATGAACCATTGGCTCGAAATTCCTCGCACTTGTTTAGTGGATACCACGCTTCTAAAAAAAATGCCGAAAAATAGCATAGTAAATGCCAGCCTGCGACCCTAGAAGCTTTATTAATGCCGTAGTGGGCATCAAGCAAGTGGGCTTGCTGCAGTTACCCAATGAGTATTTATAAAAGGCTCTGAAAGGCCGCTTTTCCAACTTTTGCTGTGACTGTGCCGCAGAGCGCGGGTTCGAATCCCGGATGCGGCGGCTGCATTTCCGATGGAGGCGGAAATGTTGTAGGCCCGTGTGCTCAGATTTGGGTGCACGTTAAAGAACCCCAGGTGGTCTAAATTTCCGGAGCCCTCCACTACGGTGTCTCTCATAATCATATAGTGGTTTTGGGACGTTAAACCCCACATATCAATCAATTGCTGTGACTGTGTGCTGCGCCTTTTGTGCAAGCCTGGCGTTTTTTTGAACAAGGCCTCCGTAGCAGGGTCGAAATGTCATAGGTATGTTTTTATTTAAACGACTGGTTGGTGCATACTATTTCCTACCAACACAAGGTAAGGTGTGCTGATACAGACACAAGCGTAGCGCACTGCATAAATGTCAACTTTTATGTGATATGGAGCACTACTGCAGTAAAGAAGGCATACACAAAAACTTGTATGTGCGCAGATAGAGTAGTGTCGCCTGGTAATCATGCACAGAGCTTGGCGATTGAAATGCAATGCCCAGAGTACATGGCTTCTGGCTGTGAGACATTCTGGCAGACTGGATGCCTCCAGGTAGCATGAAAGAAAAATATTGGTCAGTGGCCAAGTCAGGAAGAGATCACATGCTTTAGAATGCCAGCAGGCAAAAAAAGAGTGTTTCTTGCTCGCCATCATGGCTACTAACGGTGCTAACTACTGTGAATTGCCGAGCAAGCAGTCCCATCCGAGCAAGCACCCACACCACCCCCTTTTTCGGGAAATCGGAAATAAGCATCGATGTCCGAGCCAGGTCCCTGTGCCTTCCCTGCAGTCACTTTTTTTTTGTTTCAGGACGAGCATTACTTGTGCAAAATTTACAGCAACTACACAGAAAGTCTATCAAATTTTATGAAACTTCGTTGTCATGCGGCTGGTCATATATATCTATCTGGATGCTGCTTCAATGCTGACACTTGTGTCAGTTCAGCCTCATTGACATAATCAAGAAAAGAAATTGACTTAAGATTGTTGGTGTGATTGTTCCTGGTTGCGTCCAATGCTAAAGAGTCGTTTGCTGAGTTTCTTGGTGAAGAAGGGGAATAAAATGCAGCAGATCCCAAGCACCTTAGGAAGCAATGTTACGCGAAATTCGTGGAGGGAAGCTGACTGTGTTGTAATCTTTTCATTGAGCGAAATATTGCTAAACGACGCTAAAGATATGTACAAATGCACCCTCAGACATATGTTAAACAGTCGCATCTTTACTGTTGCATAATAATGGCAACACCAACATGGGTATTAGCAACAGCAGACGTGGTAAGCTGATATCTAACACTTCTGCCAGTGAGGATGGCGGTCCTGGACACTGCTAGATTAGCTTCAGTGTATGGTACTTCAGTACAATTGTCGTTAATCCGACGTGACGGCTGTATGACAGAAGCACGTATATGTTCTTCATAAGATTGAATAGCCAACACAGTTACCGCAGTTGACGTTACATGAACATTACGGTCTGCTTGAAAAGCAGTTTTGATTCTGAAACTGTCTGTCCATCTACACATCTGTCTGTCTATCCATCTATTCCAGCGCCCTTTCATTCATCTGTCCGTCCGTTCATGTGTCCATCGTTTATACTAGTTGGCGACTTAATCGTAGACATTACGGACCCTAGGACCTATAGTTTTGCCCACTTGTTGTCATTCATTTTGTGGAGACTTACTGTTTTTTCTGGGTGCTATCAAATTAAAATTACCAATGGCTGTTTGTGTCGGTCTTTCGTTGATAGAAACTGTCAATCATCTTTAGTGCATTGTGCTTAACTACAGTTGATCTTAACCCGACTTGATGGCCGTATCGAGGGGCACATACCCACGTACCGGCCACTGGTAGAATACCGCTACCAGTAGCATACCAACGCCCGCATGCCAGTGTTTCGGCCACTGTCTGGCCGAAAGTGTTTGACGTCGTACACGATGGGACTGTTGCATTATTTGGGTCATGAAAGGCGAGTCGTGTTCATGAAATCGTCTTACCCTACCATACTAATTTTAGTTTACCCCAAGTTAAGAAACTTACGGGGGTGATCACGAAAGCACCCGAGCGTAGGCGGCTAGACAAATAGACGGCACAAGTTCTTGCAGTACTCAAAGAAATGCTTTGCATTTAAAAACAGTGAAAAAATATAGCAGTTCATGAGAAACACAACTGGGCATTTTTTATCTTTAGTGGCTCTTCCACTGCCCTCTTGAATTTCGGTCCAGGACTGAGGAAGCGCCCCCTCTCATATCTAGTTGAATTGTCTCTTACCATAGAGGGGGCACTTGCTATGTATTTTATGGTAACTTTGAGAAGTTCGAATGTAGATCTGTTGAATTTAATCGAGTTAAGTTCTCCTGTTCACAGTAGAATGGAAGCAGAAGTTAAAAGCCGCGGGGCCTGACAAATTCTCCTGCTCCTGCAACAGCTCAGCATGTAGGCCGTATATGTAGCACACAAATCAATATAAAAATCTGTACGTACAGATTCAACGGAAATTGTCACAAAAGAAAACAAGTACATATGTACACACAAAAAAGTAGAAAAATGCAACAGTCAATATATGAAATGTCGTGTGTACAGGAAAACTATGAAAACTTTGACATAATAGCAATAAAGAGTGTTTTACTCTAAACAACTAAATCTGAGATAAGGACAGAGAAATTGACAATATATAATGTACTTTTGGTCAAGCGAACTGATATTGCGAGAAATGAGAAATGTTTTGAACAAATAATTCGAATCTTCCATGATGTCGTCGCCATGAAATTCGCAATGTCTATTAAGAAGTGTTTCTTATTGTTATTAATTGTTTCTTATAGTTCAATCTTACTTTCGGTGTTCGCAAGTGATGCTGTAGCGTGGATTAGTGGCTACACCTATAACCTAACATGTTCAGTTTGGTTTCATGTATTTAGTGGTACACCTGATTGGCTTTTAACATATAATACTTCATTAATAAAGGCTTGGTTCAAAAGTTTTTTAAAGGTCTACGATAAACCTCAAATGCACATAGGACTATTTTTTGTGGCAATATCAGGTTGTTATAATTTCTTTGAGTGGTGATGCCTCATATACCCCATAAAGTGGACAGGGGGATGACCGCCAGTGTAGTATGGTTGGTAGAGCACTGGGTGCATTATTCAAGGTAGCATGCTTATTTCCTGCCAGCAGCAAGTTATCTTTTCGGCACTTTACTTCTTTGAATATACATAATACAATTAGCATTTTCTATATTTTTTTTTACTTTCTTGTCTTCTAGTTGTAACTGACATTGCCATTTGTTATTGTAATGTGCTAATATATGTGCAATAATAGATTTGGTACTCCGCACAATAATCGAATTTTCACTCGTAAGAAGTCATGCAAAGAAGGCCATGATCGCGCAGGACTGGACGGCGTCTGCTAAAAATGCATGTAAATTCAGATTTGTGGCACGAAAACGTTCCACAGCAGTCTTGGGTCTGGTAGTAGCCTAAAGCTTCGTATATTTTGCATAATGACTCTCGAACATCTGCATGTGACTGCCATCTATTATTTTTTTCTTCTCTTCTTGCAAAGTCACTCAGAGTTTGCAGTAGTGTACTTGGCCCCAGATAGCTGGTGGTGGCTCAACATGACCATTGCGATATAAAACATCACTGATGTCGATGTTTTTCTCACGCGCACTGGGTTCATCGTAGTGCATTTCGACCTGTATATGCAGCAACCGTCATTTTTTTAGCTTTTGTGGGTGACATAGCTTGACAAAGTCTGGTATTGTGCTGTTATGCTTTGTTCCTGATAAGTGGTGATCATCACCATTTGTGCAGTGTCACATGCTGCATTGTGACTGCAGCTTTGAGAAGCTTTGTACTAACTAAGCTTTTCTAAAGCTTCTCCCATGTTCTTTGTTTTTTGTATGGCTATGGGATGACGGACAAGCCAAGTCCAACGTACTGCCATCGGCGGGGTTTGGGCAAGTCACCATTAAGATCTGGCGTGAGCCCTGCCGTGGTGGTCTAGTGGCTATGGTACTCGACTGCTGACCCGCAGGTCGCGGGATCGAGTCCCTGCTGGGGCAACTGCATTTCAGGGGAAAATGCTGTCGGCTCGTGTGCTCAGATTTGGGTGCACGTTGAAGAACCCCAGGTGGTTGAAATTTCCAGAGCCCTCCACTATGGCGTCTCTCATAATTATATAGTGGGTTTGGGACGTTAAACCCTACATATCAATCTGCCCTACATGAAACCCTACATCACATCTGGCGTGCGTGGAATTAATGAACAGCTCAGTTAACTGTGAGCCTTTAAAGTGGATAAGGCTGGCCAAGTGAACAGCCTTGCACTACAGGAATAATTGCAAGCTACCTGACTGCATCTGTGCCCACTGGCTTATAGGTAGCTGATGAATGTCTGTTACGATGGTGTAGCAATGGTTGGCTACTGGCCCGAAGGCTGTGGGTTTGAAGCCCGAAGCCGGTGGTGGGCGAATTTTATTGGAGGCCAAATGGTGTACTGGCGATGTCAATGCATGTTAAAGAACACCAGATGGTGGAAATTTGTGGAGCCCTCCACTACACCACCCCTCATAATCATATCGGGGTTTTGGGACGTTAAACCCCGGATGTCAGGTATCTCGTCAAGTCATAATCAGAAACAAGTGTTTGGGGCAAGGAAATATGCCAGTTTTTTTTCATAATGATGATCTTGATCACCCTGTCATGTCCACTGAAGGCTTCACCTATTGATCTATGACCCATTCCATTCCAGCATGACCTGATTCCACTATATGCTTCCAAAGTTACTTTCGTCCCTCAATTTAGCTCTTTGCTGTCCTCAGCTTCTCTACCCATTGCTTGCACCTCACATCATGGAGGCACAAATGGCCGTCACTTTGCAGTTGTGTTTTTGCTTTTGTTTTGTAAACAGAATGGATTGTTGGTAACTTTGTCAGCCAATTTAAATTAGTTACCCTAGAAAGCTCACGGCGGTGAAGTGTCACAGCCGAACGCTTGCGAAACTTTGTCTTGCGGCAAAACAGCTACAGGCCACACAAAGTCTAACGGAGTCGAAAAAATGAAGCTTAGAGAAATTTGTATAGTACCCGTCATTCCCATGCTCGCTGAAGCCTCGTGCATTCCATCTCCCTTATACACTAGTGCTGTTTTTCCCTCTTTGCATTGTTACGAAATGGTAAATTGCAGATACACAAGCCCTTGAAACAAGAGCACACCTCAAGAAATAGACGGTGGCGCCAGGTTCTTGTCTAGGTATTATTGTGAGAAACAGCTCTATAGCTGATACATTCTTAAAGGAAACATCTTTTTGAGCTGATGCATGTCTGCACAACAGCGTAGGCTATACAAGTGCATCCTGTTTGAAATTTTTAGAATTGCTTGTTCGTGGTAGTTATCTGATATGAACGTACTTTTGAAATACTAAGTCTTTGGTGGCAAGAACTTTCGACTATTCGTAAGTCGGTCTAAAATACCCCATGAAGCGATTGTCATCCCTTTTTGTGCTCTAAACTGGTCAAAAATGAGCTATCACCGACTAGCCCAGATTTTCCTTCTCAATAGACAGAATGTTCGTCTGACAGCTTGGCTACAATTTCAGAGTCTGCTTTCAATATAATTTTAATCAAGAGTCTGAAGGAATCCCATCTGGTTGGGTACAAACACATAGTGGAGTAACACAAAAATGCCTACGAAGGTAAAATGCACGCAAATTTTAAAAATATGTTACATGCAATCAACTGCCGTGGCACTGGTGGAATATTTGAACCCTCGGTGATCACTTTCTCTGTTTTATTTTGTGGCAGAAATTAATTATAAGGAGACTGTGAGAAGTGAACAAATCGAAGTAGCGTTACTGAACAGAAGAAAATGAGCGAGTTCATCTGATTAGTTTACCATTTTCCCATAACCAATGGATGTCTCAAAACCTATTAGCAGAATTACACAAGTGGGATAGCTTCTAAAAAAAAGAACCAAAAGTAAGCCGTTTAATATTAAGTTGATTGCCTGTTACAAAAAATTATGTTACGCTGTAAACCCGGCAATTAAAAGCTGCAAAATGTTTGCTTCTCAAATAAAGCAGCAGGTACTAATGCTACACTGAAATGGGAAATTGTAAACTGCTTTCTAAACAGGAATTCTCAACACCAAGTATCCAGAATTATAATCAACAACTCCCTTATTGACATAGCGGACACTTTCTGCTCCTACTTTTTGTTGACGCACCCTCTCCTACTTAGACGTCTCCCTAATTCTTTCTTTCTCTATCCCACCACTCATGAAGAAATACATTGTCATTAAACGCCTCTAATCCACTGGTTCAGAAATTGATGAAGTCCTGCTTGCTGATATCAAATTAATTTTGCACCTGATTTCCGATGTTCTGTGTTTCATTACGAATTCAATATTTTTAATGAGCCTGTCTGGCATATTTCTTAATGAGCTACAATAATCGTAGTTCTTGAAAAAGGCGATAGCACAATGATTAATAATTACCGACCCATTTGCATTCTGCCCCTTTTTTTTGTTAAGTTCTCGAGGAGTTAATTGGAGTACGCCTATCAGATTACCTTGATAAATTTAATATTTTGTCCTCTTGTCAGTTCGGCATTCGCAATCGTTTTTTTTTACTGATCTGGCACTCGTGCATCTAACCGATCGACGGAAATAAATAATGGACAAAGGTTTATTTGCAGGATCAATATTCATTGATCTAACAGAAGCATTCCACAGTTTAAATGATAGTATTCTTTTTATTAAACTTAAAGGGTGATAGTATTCTTTTTATTAAACTTAAAGGGATCGGTGTGTGTGGCCCTGCTTTAGCGCTACTAAAAAGCTACCTACATAACCGAGTTCAACTTGTGTTAATTTCTAATGTATACTCTAAAGAATTATCTACTAACATTTGCGTATATTCTAAAGAATTATCTACTAGCATCGATGTCCCTCAACGACCCATTTTGTGAGCACTGCTATTTTTTTTTATCTTTAATAATGATCTTCCTGACTGTCTGTCCTCCACTAATTCCATTTTTGTATTCCGATGACACTACCTTATTTTACTTCTGACCAAAGCATTTCACTTCTCGTTGACAAGCTAAGCACTAATTTGAAAATTGTTTCAAGTTGGTGCATTGCTAACTTGTGAACTATTAACGCAATCAAGACTAAACTTGAAGTATATTCATCACATCAAAAATATTCAGCATGCTTTCTTTCTTTGATTTTCATCTCGCACTCTATGTATTAAGGGGTATAGTAAAAAAAGTGTAAATTTTTATCGGCAGAATCTGCGATGGTCGAGTGCCACATCTGGGACACTTGGCATGGATTGACCCATATATATATACATCGACTGAATAATATACACTGATATACACCGATTATTTTCACATTTTATTCATGGAGATACATGCGCGGGTGTTCAGACGTGTTGTAGTCAAAAGTGGCCTCATTTTTTTTTAGTTGGATGCTTCTATGGTATTAACGAGGAGTGGGTGACGTAACAATGTACAGACTTTTCCCACAGTGCTTCATGCACCTGCAAGGAGTTCTGGGATTGCTTGAAAATTATCTGTTGCGGCATTAAGACCATACCATCGCCTGCATACAGCTGTACAAAAATCTAATTCGCATATGCATCCAAGCTGACATAAAACAGCTTTGAATGTCATTGGTGCATGTGCACCAGCTAATAGCGGAGTTTGCAGGTATAAAACCAGAAGCTGCCTGAGGGAGCCCGCAATCATGAATGGCACTGAAATGTCGGGCACCGTTATATTCCATTTTAGTTTATTATCACTCCATATCTAACCTAACCGTCGAATCTTTGGGTGCTGTCTTCAGGTTCTTTAAATTTCCCTGTTTGCTTCACAACATGTGTTGGGCGCTCATAATAACAAGAATGGGGACATTTATACAGTGCGTCTGAATGCTGTGCGCCGAACTTTGCGAATTTGAGCTGGAATAATGTCAGATGAACATAAAAGCGTATATTTTGTGCCCTAATGGTACGTGCATAATTGCACTGCTTTTCATTCTTACAGTACCGGGAATCATACCTTTCCATTACTGTTTTACAATACACAGTGTTCTGCATCTCTAACGTGCCTGGATAAAGCTAACCTGTCGTGCCTTCAAAAAAAAAAAATACCACACGAACATATCTATCCACAAAGTAGAGAGTGAATAGTGATGTCTGCAGCTGTGCACCACTCAGCCACAGCCAGCAGCCGAGTGGCCGCGCCACCACCCAGGATCGATACATTCTGCAACACTTTCAGGTGCTAAACATTCAATTACTTGTTGCGATGCATGTCTCTATAAACTCATAACTAGTGACACCCGTGAACGATTTTGCGTTTGTGAAGGCAATTCCAGCACAAAGAGCCTTTACTCAAAAGCAAAAGGCTGGGAAGCCACGAGCTTGCAGTGCGTACACTGAGGAGTTGGCCAAGTAATATAGACGACTGCAGCGGACGATGCACTTGTTTCGACTCTGAACAAAGCGGAGGCGAACGAGTGCATCGAGGCACTCTAAGAGTCGCTGAGGGCGCCCTTTTGTCGCTAATCTCGGAAGCTGCCATGTAGAAAGACTGAAAGCTGATAAGAAGGAGTCTGATAATAAAGGTAATAAAAGTAAGAAATGATAATAAAGGGACTGATAATAACAAGGGCGAACAATGCATTACCGTGCCTTCTATACCCCTACATGATAGCAAGGTTAGGTTCTTAAATTTATTATGTTGGAGAGTACACGTGCGATGTATCAAGGTTTTTTCATTGTACAAAACATCAACTTATCTGCCTTTGCTTGCCATAGTGTGGTCACATGGGTATGAAGGTCGAAGTGTTCTTTTTTTTTTTTCATGTTTTTTCTATTGTAAAATTCAGTTGCGAGTCAACTGCAGTGTATCACTCTTTTTCTGTTATGTCCCCGTAGTCGTGCACTTTGTTAAAATATATTCAAACTGCCATGTGGTATGTTGCTAGGTTCAGACAAAAGATGGTGGCATAAGACTTGGCGGATAATCTAAGCTAATCCGGAAGTCTGAACAGGTTGCATTGGTTTCACGGTGGCGGGTGGCGTGTGCAATAATCTTCCCTCTCACCAAACCTTGGGAGGGAAGTAGAGCCGTGACAGACGTACGGATGATGATCCATTGATGAGTTACGCGAGAATCTGGGGCAAAGGGCCTCTGAGCACTGCATCTCTTTCCTATCTGACGACAGTGTGTTATTTGTCAGGTGTTTGATAGCCCTGACATCGGTCAGAATGAGTGCAAATAGGAGTTGCTACAAGTTGAAGTTTAAGCGAGCTGTGGTCGTGTTCGTCGAGGACAATAGAAATCATAGTAGTGCTGCTGGATTCAGCGTGGACTGACAGGAAAGTGGACAGGTGTTAGGTGGAGGAGGCAGCGGAACCACGTTCTCAAAGGTGCCGTGACACCAAGAAATTCACGAGACCGCGCAAGGGCCGACACTCCGAACTCTAAGAGGAAGTCTGCTAGTTTGCTCGTAGCGAAAGAAACGGGGGCTTCGCTGTTACTATCGATGCCATCCAGAATAAGCTGATGGAGATCGCGAGGAGTATGGTTGTCGGAGCAGTGTTCCATGCGAGCTGTGGCTGGGAGGACCGCATAATGCGGAGGAATGGATTTCTTTTGAGACGCCGGACCACTGACCTGCTACACGAGGGGAGTCTTGACTGTCTGAACCTGATACAGTGAAAGCTGGTATGAGATCACACCGCGGTTAGCTGTGCGCTCTGTTGTTGTCTGCCTTCGCCAATGTTCGCAATCACTATCGCACAAAATAAGAAAAATTGAATCATCAAGGACACGATGGGATTCCGACCCCTGTCCCCTGCGTGCCAGCTCAACATTTTACCATTGAGCCATGCTGGTGCGTGGAACCCCTTTGCAAACTTGCCTTAGACAGGCTTGATTTCGGGAAAGGAATCGCACTAATATGAGTAATAAAGCATTTTGGAACCGCAAAGGAATAACCAGGTGTCATATAATGCGCGTTGTGCAACGAGTAGGTCGTAGAACGCTCCAACTCTAGAAAAGCTTGATCTTGTTCACCTCTAACTGTGGTGCATACACACTGGGGGGGGGGGGGGGGGAATTACAATATTTTCGAAGATTGACGAAGGACGATATAATGAATGCCAGCCTGCTGCACAAGAATTGTGAATATTTATGGTGTAGTGGGTACCGAGCAAGTGTGCTTGCAGCAGATACCCAAAGAGTCTTAAAAACTGGCTCTGAAAGGCCACTCTTCTATCTTTCGCTGTGACATTGCTGTGCATTCTGCACAGGCCTGGCATTTTGTTTTTTTTATTGTTTTTGAATTAGAATGTGATTCCACACGTCAACCTTTTTGATATGTTGTCACAAAAGGGGGTTGGCTGTATGGTCATTGTTCGAATCTAAGCACCCTTCCTCCCACTGTTAATATTGCGATCTTGGGGAAAAAAATGGGTGCTTAGACTTGAGTAAATGCAGTATCAGGCCAAAAAATATACTATGCGAAATCATATCAACAAGATTCCACTGTACTGTGTTTTCAAAACCTTCTGGTAGGATTGGGATAAAAATGATGCACCAGGGACTCGTTGTCCTCCCATGAAGCCAAACTGGCCAATCTCTGTGGTACATTTAGACTATTCAGTAGCTGCAAAACTGCCTTGTTTTTAAACTTCAGAAATTTTCATTGCAAAGCTGGCTGGGAAATGTGCACTGAAAAAGGTCGACACTTTCCTTGTTTGCAGTAGCGACTATGAAGACTCCTGGAACCAAGTGCACAGCCCTACCTTGCAGAACTGCCTACAGCAGACTGTGAAAGCCAAGGTGGGGCTCAGTCATTCTTGCATGCATGTGCTACTGATGGGAAAAAAAATTTCTCCAGAAAGTGTGGGAAACTTGCTGTGTGCGTGCCTGACAAAAAAAGCACATTTTGTGTTGTCTCATTTACAATGCTCTCTCCTAACTGTTTCTTTTTTTATATTGTAACTTCATCAGCTTAGCAGACACTGTTCACTATCATGATCGCTTGCTCCTACTGAACTGTCACTCACTCGAGGACATGAAACCATCCATTGTTTTTGTCTGGTGTTCCACTAAAGTATTCATTTTTTGTACTGATAGATGGCCTGGCAGTGGGCAAACCTTGAGGTCCACTCGACTCCATGCTGGGAATAGGACCTCCATCCAAGTAATTAGAAGCGCAACACTTCAGTTACTGCAGGCAACCACAACGGTCATGCATTCTTACCTAGGCAACAAATGTGCTAGTGTGAAATGGCAAGTCACCTTGATAAAAATACCAAACTGCCATGTCAGAAATGTTTGATAGCCCACAAGCCCCTGAATGGGAAAGCATCGATCATCGAAAAATTTCACATACAAATACACATGCGACGAGTGCCTTCGAGGACTGCACTTCTGTACAATCACTGGCACTGGGCTTTTCCCGCATGATTCCACAACGAAATCTGAGTAACAAAAAGTTCTTAAAAAATTTTATGGTCTATGAAAGTATGTTGAAGAGCAAGATTAAGTGGAAGCTATAATGTATCAGTTGCAGTTTTTATATATGTCAAGAATGAAATAAGATTGTTTATTTATTAGATTGCCATCGGTCACACCATGCTGAATGTGCCGCTTCTCGTCTGATGTGTTAGATTGTTTAGATGTGTGCATGCATACGTAATGAAAAGTGTATCCATGCATATTCACGTGTGCACACCAAATTACATTTTAAATATCAGGGCATATCCCCGAAGTGGATGATGATGAGTGGGTGAAGCAGTGGGATTGTGGTGTTGACACAGGGGACCCTGGACAGGGTCATCTGGATCACTCATGCGAGTAAATAAGTCACAAAGCGTTGTACAGTTTAGATTGTTTATTGATCATAAATGGTATGTTGTGTTAAGTTGTGAATATTGTTTTGCCTTCATTATTATTGCTTTGTAATATTGGATCTAGCCTCCAGTTGGCAAAGACGAGTCCCAGTGTTTGTTGGCTGTTACCAGTCATACCAAATACACATTCATATAGAGAAATCATATACTGCACAAGCCAGTTGTCCGTCATCATCATCGTGATCAGCGTCGTCATCGTCATGGCATATAGTGGGTACCTTTCATGTACTGTGTCGCGATGGCAGAAAGAGAATAAGTGGTCTGGAACATGCTTGTTCATCATCATCATTGACAGCATCATCAGTGGTTGGCTACGGCCCGCCGAGAGACTGGCCCTTAGCAAGAGGAGCTTCGCCCCTGAAACATTTCTGGGTACAGAAATTTTACTGTGATGGGACCGAGGAGCACGGACAGGCTGACAACCTGGCGGCGGAGAACTCTTGTGAGGCTTCTTTCTCACCAAACCCTAATCACACCTGGTGCGCTCTTTATATTCCCTGGTCCGTGCACGCGCTTCTCGTCAAATGCGGACTGCGTGTCGCAGCGATGCCAACGTGCATTCTCTGCAGCGCACATGGACACCTCCTGTGTTCCTGCGAAACGCAAACCGCGATAGGACGGTACTGGTATGAGTATCCCTTGCAGGCCGTGTACTTTACTTTCATTGCCGGTTGTAACAACTCCCATTACTCTACTTTTTTTCTCCCTCATGTGATTGGTGTGGGTGTTCTGTAATAAAATAAAGGAAACGACAATCTGAATTTTGGTAAAAAATACAATGATTAAAAATAGGTGTGCACTTGCATTGAGAATTTCCTGCGCAAACTTATTGTCTCTTTGTCGGATAGCGTCTATATTTGTTTTCTCTTACTTTCTCTACACTTGAATGCAGATTGAATGTTTTTCCAACGCGGAATTCTTCACTTAGTAGTTCGTCTGTGCTGAAATTGCCTAAATGTGAGAAAAAATGTTTGGAAAGCTCCCAATGTCACACTGATATAGTGATGTGATGTTCCTAAAGCAAAATCCGCTCCATAAGCAGTTTATTTTTAGCAGCGAAGCTTCTTAGGCCCTCTTGGTGTCCGACTTTTGTCGTTAAGGCTCGCCATCATCTTTAGTCGAAGCGCAGGTGCGAAACATCTGTGCGCAGTACCATCTACAGAGCATTCATTGCGCACATATGGTTTAAAAGTAGAACGTACAAGGGTGCAGCACTAAGGTGGCTAGCATAACGGTACGTGCTTGCAAGCTGCTCTTGAAAACAAGCGCATCGCTCAAAGTCGTGCACCAAACTGTACGTAAAGGGCGCCGACAGAAATCTCTGATAAATGCGCACGTTCTCCGCACTTTCAACACCGCCATAGACGAGAGCTCACGCAAGGTGCTGCTCGCAACAGCAAAGCTGAAACGTCACGAATACAACCCCGACTTACAAGCTCGAGAAGCGGCAGCACATCGACAAAGCCGTGAACCTAGTTTAAATTGTGGGAAGCCGCCTCTCAACAGCAGTGCTGGCGAGAACTGGATGCAAAGGCTCGAGCAGCCGCGGCTCGACTACGGCGTCAACAAGATCCTCGGGTAAAGGCGAGGAGAGCTGCTGCACAACATTTACGCCGCCAGGATCCGGAGGTCAGGGCGCTGAAAGTGGCAGCAAGACTGCAACTCCGCCACTCCGACCCCAACCTGCGAGCTAGAAAAGTGGCAGCAAGGCAGGAACACTACGACTCTGAAGGCACGGGAGACGGCTGCGCAACGGGAACGTCGACAGCAGGCCGACGTTGAGGCGAAAGCGCGTGAAGCAGCCGTGAGACATCAGCGTCAGCGGGCTGACGCAGACACGAAAGCGCGGGAAGCAGTTGTGAGATCGTCAGTGGGCTGACACCAAGACGAAACGGCGGGAAGCCGCTGCCAAGCGTCGCCATCAGCTCATTCCGGCAACGAGTGGTGCTGATGCATGGTTCAAGGGTGACTTCCCAGAAAGATTCTTTGGCTACAGCTGCAAGATGAAAGGTTCAAGGGGAATGGATGCACCTTTTATTTTCGTAAACATTCTTTATATCGTTCATCATTTTCGTCAGTGGAGCTTGGCTCCATACAGGCCGTTTCAAATGTTTCACCAACAAGCCCACATCGCCACTCTTGTCGTGGCTAGGAATTTTGGGGGGGGGGGGGGGGGGGAAGGGGCACCTGTTGAAGGCTTTGAAAGACACTTATTATTTATTCATTTTATCGGTAAAACACACACCTAAATCCATATTTAAGGAGGACCCGAGCACTTGGCTCCCCTTCCCCGATAGCTACTGGCCTGGCTCCATCATCACGATCGACTTTGTGTATCTCCAGCCATTTTTTAGAAGCGAAGCTGTTCGCCACGGTGGATCAGTGGCTATAGTGCTCAGCTGCTGACCCAAAAGTTTCGGATTCCATCCTGGCCTCAGCAGTCGCATTCTGGCAGAGGCGAAGTGGCACTGGCTGCTGCACTGTGCAATGTCGGTGAACGTTGAACACCAGATGGTAGAAATTTTTGGAGCCTTCCACTACGGCGTCTCTCATAATCATATGGTTTTAGGATGTTAAGCCGAAGCTCCTTGGGCCTGCACCTTCCTGTTGCCGCTGTCAAAGCTCCCTGCTCACACGGCTCTCCCATCTTCCTCCCTCTTTCTTCGTCGCTGCCCTCCCCTCGGCTGGCTCCCGCTGCGCCCCGCAGACTCACCTGCTCAGTCATTTCGGCCACCGAGCACACCAGACACAGGCCCTCTCCCCCGCTACCACCTTCGGGAAACCATTGCTCTCTAAACAGGACGTGACGGCCAATACAAGAAGTAGCGGTCCCGTAGTTCTACCTTGCATCATGCCTCATGCAATCACACGAAGCATGGAGAAAGCCAGCACGGAGAAGCGCGCAAGCACGCATTGCAAGTAGTTATTCCTTGCTTGTCTCAGCTGCCTGCGGCATGTGCGTCTCCTCCGCGAATAGCTTTGGCAACACACCATTGAGAGCAATGATGAGCTGCCATATGTAATCCCACCGGGCACAGCAAGTAAAGCAGAGTGGAACAGCAGCGCTGAAAGTTCACGTACTAGCCACGAATGCCGGCTTGCGAGTGTAGTTGCAAAACTGAACGTTGCCCCATCCTACTGCCTTCATGAAAAGCAGCTGCGAGATTGAGTGCATAGTCGTCTGTGTCCAATTTTTAAAGAGCCTTGCACATTGGTTATGTTCACACTCGGAACTGCCAGTTTAATTTCTGCACTTGTTAGTAAGACGTCAATCGTAGCCTATGTTGCTTTGGGGTGCTAGAGCCCATAGACCAACCAACTAGTTGCTATACCATCTGCTATATAATTCAAAATATAGTTTCTCAAGAGCATGCTATCCATGCTAAGTAGAGATGCATTGCTGCGTAGTGTCCCTTTAGTTGCCCCCCCCCCCCCCTTTCCTGTTTAGCACGACAACGTAAAAGAGTTCGTTTTGTCGAAATTACAGCATCGTTGGTTGTGAGTGAAAACTCATTATCTTGTGCATGACCAAAAACTCGAGAACGATGCAAATAAAGTAAATGATAAAAAAAATCCTGGGTCAGAATGGGGACCAAATCAGGGTCATTTTGGTCCGAGTGGTGATCCAACACGAGTCGTTCGCGTGCCAAGTGGATGTTCTACCACACACCCATGTCTGTTTGTGATTACAGTGAATATAACTTCCTCTGCTTGGAAATTCAGTGAAAGCAACTTTTATGCTTTACAGACACACGTGTCCTGTGTACATACTTCCCAATGCAACCTGAAATATTGCAGTAATAATGCATGATACAAGCACTCATTGCCAATGGGCGTTGGAAAGTGTGATTATCATAATAGCTTCGTAGTTTAAAGCCGGTCACTCAGTACAAAAGGCATACACACTACTGCGCCTATTCCTTTAAAAGCCACGTAGTGTGTGCATAGAAAGTTGGAAAAGGCTTCATGCAGTAAGTGTTTCAAGTACGCACTAGGAACAGGATATCGCTATCACGTTCAACTCCTAAAGGCAAAGCTAGAGGTGTCCCCTAGTTTGTTTGTTTTTCAGATACGAAGAAACGGAATAATTGAAAGAGTACATTTTTTAAAATGTCACAATTTGCATACTTTAAACAGACCACTCATCCCTTATCTTTTAAAAAAAATTTTTGTTACAGGTGGACTGCTGCTTGCAGACGGATGAAACTGGAAAGGTGACTTTTTGCACATTTTTCTTTTATTTTCTTAAAGGAAAGATCTCGCCCCACCATGGTAGTCTAGTTGCTAAGGTACTCGGCTGCTGACCCACAGGTCACTGGTTCGAATCCCGGCTGTGGCGGCTGCGTTTCCGATGGAGGTGGAAGTGTTGTAGGCACGTGTGCTGAGATTTGAATGCACGTTAAATAACCCCAGAAGGTCGAAATTTCTGGAGCCCTCTACTACGGCGTCTCTCATAATCATGTGATGGTTTTGGGACGTTAAACCTTTGATATCAATCAAAGGAAAGATTCTCGGCGAGTACCACAGTGGTATTTATGCCACAGCATGCTTGATAGAGAATGTAAATGGAACATTGTGCGAGTTACAACTTATATTTTGCTTTGAAATATAGTTTATGAGCTACCTTGTACAAATACTGTCACGTTATACCATAACAGGTGCTTGTAACAGTACAGTAGGAAGTCGGGCTGGTCTAATCACTCAAAATACGACCTCCTTGCATTCTTTGCGAGCTCAGCCTTATTATCAGCAGGGGCATATACAAGCTTGCCAGTAACTATAGCAAAAATACTACCCCATCTTATACTAGTGGCAATGTAACCTAATTAAAGGGCCAGTCAACAGGCTCAGTCTTTCTTTTACACCTCCTAAAGAAGCTCAGCAAATAGTAGAGTAGGCTGCGGCAGTCACGTTTTCCAAATACATTACTACAGCACTGCGCGCCACGTGAGGCCTCCATTTCGAAAAACTATTCCTGCACTCCTTTCCTATGCCTGACCAGTCCTCCTTTCATGTGCGGTGAGGTAAAGTCACTGATTGGCGATTTGACATAACTTGGAGCTCGTCGATTGGTCTTAACGAGGTCTCAACAAACGGTAGTGAAGTCAATGTCCATTCCTGTTCTTACCCATCTCTATGAAACTGTTCCTTGTTTCTTAGCACTGAGTTGGTGCAGCTCAGTTGATGCACAGTAAAACCGGGCATCGCAGCAAGCGGAAGTGCGTTATAATTGATCGAGCTCGCCGTTGATGTCAATTGCGGACGTGTCACGCTTCCGAACTGGGCAAAAATCATCACGACGGGCTATGTCTTCCCCTCCCCGGGAGGGAGATGGGTCGCGAGGCCACATGAAGACTTGAAACCAGCTAAAATCAATGTCCTAACCCCTGTTACTTTCTTAATATAGCAGATAATCACAAAATTTTTGCGAAAGCATGTTCACAAAGCGAAAGCGCACATATTTTTTTTTGTAACACTTTTTGGAACTCGGGGCTGTTTACTGACCCTTTGAAAGAAGAACTTACATATTCATTTTTCAAAGCAGTGTTTATTTCTAGTGTTGCGTTCCCATGTCTCTTCACACTGGTTCCACTTTCAAGGGGAGCGATGAGCTTTGCACAACTGTGGTAATGCCTTGGGGCTGCAGTGCTGCCCGCCTGAGAGCAGTCACTAAATGCTGCCAGTCACGACAGCGCCGAATCGTAGTTCAGCTTGAAATGCACTTGTAGCTCGATTAAGGTTGGCAGAAAAGCAAAGATTTTATCATTCTCCCCAAAGGTTATAGCAGCCTAATTATGCAATTTCTCGGTTGTTTCTCCCTCGCTTGCTTGTCAGATCAATGCTAATTTTTTTAGAAGAAAACATGTTCTTGCTGGAAAGTCAGGCATAAGAAGGGCACTCAAACCTCGGCATAATGAACCCCGATACAACGAAATATCTGTTATAGCGAAGTAAATGAAAAACAGTCTTGCAATGAATAGTGCTATGAATAGTGCTATGAATAAACCTTTATAATAAGTTTTCGGATTTAACAAACTTATTTTCAAGCAAGATGCAACTTTGTTTTAACGAGGTTTGAGTGTATATCAACTATTTAGAGCACTGTCCAAGGTGAACAGCTCACAGTTGTTCCTTCTATTCTTCTCATTGTCACCTTGATTATAAACAGTGCCTTTTTTCAGGAGTTCTTTAACTGACTTCTACATAGCATTACTTGGTTGTTACTCCTTGATTATTTGAAGCACTTAATATTCAAAATCTTGTTAGTAACAACGGTGCTTTTTTACAGGTACATTGCCTTGTGCAGACCGAGGACACTGCAAAGGTAGTGTAACATTTTCTTTTTTTTGTGATACCTCAAAGTTCCCAGGACGGGACTTTGCATGTGTGTTGGGAACATAAACGAAAAAATGGGGGGGGGGGGGCAAGTTAATTGATTGATATGTGGGGTTTAACGTCCCAAAACCACCATATGATTATGAGAGACGCCGTAGTGGAGGGCTCCGGAAATTTCGACCACCTGGGGTTCTTTAACGTGCACCCAAATCTGAGCACACGGGCCTACAACGGGGGGCAAGTTAGGCTAAGTGGCACGACTTGTCTAAATAATCTACATGCATTGATGTTGTCGAGGCTCTTAATATGTTCTTCAAACACAAGATGTTAGCAGTGAAGGCAACATAAGTAGGAGGGCATTTCATGCTTGGGCTGCATGTTCAAAGAAGGACTGTTGATATCTCGTGAAATGTGCACATGACAGGTTCACAGATTTTCTATTCACATGATGGGAGGAATTATGCACTGGAATGGTATGATTACCTGTGGCAAAGAATCGAAGAACCTGAAAAATAAAAGCAGTTCATTGTTTTTGTGGCAGGATGTGAGTGAGAAAAGACACAACCATCATTTTAAAACTTCGACGCTTGTGTTGGGGGAATTATGAGAAAGTATGTACCAAGCTGCCTGGATATGAACTGATTCTGTAAAGCCAGTGCCACTTCTATTTCTTTTGATGCCAGCTAGATGCGTCTAATCCAGACGTTCACCAACCTCTCCTCTAGCCCTTTCCTACTCTCGCCCATTGCCTATCCTTCGTGTTTGCTTTGCGTTCATTGGGAACAGAATCGTTTAGGTGGTGCTTCACAACGAAAACCAGACAAAGCAATTTTTTTTCCTCAGTTGTGTACAGATCCGTGGGGCAGCATCTTGCATCCCTCATGTTTACCATGTTGGTTGTCATGTTGGCACTGTGGGGAACACATTGTTCTGTGATAGCTCATCTCTGTGCGTAGTACTGTGCGGGCAATCAGTGGGGACCTGTTACTGCTACGCTGCTGCATGCGCTGTTTTTGAGGGGTGCCATTTGAGCGCTGTGGGGTGGTTGTGGTGTTGCTTCAAGCCAGAAAGAAGGAGAATGAAGGAACGTGTCTGTCAGACGCATGATATCGGAGAAGGAAAGTGTGTTTGTCCTCTAATCATGAGAAAGAGCTCAGGCACACATGTGATGCAAGCAGCCCTACCTTCTTATGTGGCGTTGCCTGTCGACTACTTCCTGAACTAAAGCGGATGAGCTCCCGTTGAGGAGCGAGCCTTTTCACTGGCAGTGAAAAAGATAGAGGAGGCACCAGTAAAGTTTATAATTCACTCAAACATTATTATATAGCATGGAGAGCAATGTCGACTTAAAATGAGGTTCTCAATTTTCACAGCACAATATTCTGGCATTATCGACAAGTTCTTTCACTAAAGGGCGCTTTTTTATGTGCAGTGGAAAGCATTTGAGGATGGCCCCAAACGCGCTTCATTCCGTGACTACACTGCGGTAACCTTTAAATGCCGATTTCTCGAAACACTACTTCTGGTCAAAAAAGAAACATTTTCTCTGTAATCATTGAAGCCATCAAGTGCAAACTTGTGTGACTTACTTTTGGATAACATGCACCCTTACTGAGTTTAGCAAAAGAATGACGTCACCAGAGCTGCATTTTTATGAAAGTTTTTCTTCAAGAAAAGATCGCTAAATTCTAATCATCAACTATCTGAATTTCTAATTGTAGAATGGTCATGCATATATTTAGTATTCTGATTCAGAAGGATACCTAAGGAAAATGTAATAACCAGAAGAGATTTGACCATTTTACATGCGAAACCTTTCTTACAAATGTTCCTTTAAAAAAAAAGTCAAAAGAGTAAAATTATTTAAATTGGATTATTTTTAGAATGACTTTGCATATTCTTGCTCAATTCACAAAAGTTCTAGTGAAATCTCTACTCAACGAACCTGCAAAATTTTGTGGGGTTCCTTTCAATATAACAAAGCGATGGGCAGTAGCAGTTGCACATTTTTCTTTGGTACTCATCCCCCTCAAGTCAACTGAAATGCAGGTCAGCTACCATAAGTCGTACATCAGCAAAGTAACACCAAAAAACACATGAGCACCTTTAGAAACTGAAATTGACGTGCCTCCTGGACTCGAGTGCATGTTGCTCATTCATCATCGTGGAGCCATTCCTTTTCATCAATTTCGGTGCCTTGGCCCCAAAGTGAACCCTCAGCAATCTCGTTCCCAAAATCGAAGACGTGGGCTTTTTGTGTGACCATTTGGTGGGTTGCCAGCAGAGATCGATCGCATTGTTCATTCACGTGTGCTGCAAGCTCCAGAAAACATGCCAGATCTTGGGGCTGCTCGTGAAGATTTGGATATCCTACGCCCACCGCTTGTTCACTGCCCACTGTATACATGCTTGCGTCTCGCCACTAAATTGCTCGTTCTTTTCAGTATTGGCTGCCCTCTTGAATGCTGCTGTGAATGAGCACCGAAAGTTTTTGGTTTTGAGTTCTCGTGACAATCAAGTGCAGTGATCAAACGCAGCAGTAGAATGTGGCCTGGCAGGTTGACTGTACGGGTGATGCTACGGTAAAATGCGGAGCAAGTGGCCCCCGCCCCATGTTGAAGGATAATCTGACCTGATTTTGGAGAGGTGTGTTTGCCTGGTCCCAGACTCGTCATTGGCATTTTTTTTCAGACCTTGCAAAAAGAAAAGGGGTGCTTGCGCAGCATTATGTGGCAAGCAAATCTGCGCTGTCATTGCTCACTTGTGCACAGTACACAGCAAAACTTGGGACCTTGATAGCTCCAGCGAGTGCCGACACCCTACACTCTTGCTGTGGACTTGATGACAGTCAAAGATGAGAAAGAAGGAGGCATGACTAAGTTGGCAGAGACTCCTTGGTGCAGAAAAAAATAAACATCGAAAAAGTCTGAGATCTTCCATCTACTACTGGTGCCCCTCGACATAAAAACACCGCCAAACCACTGTTTCCTGTCAGCAGTGCCGCTGTTGATTAGGACAGCGGTTCTTCTATTAAAAATTGACGCTTCAAAAAATGCCACACACGGCTTTTATGGGAGCATCAGTTCATTATCGGAGAGTTGCCCTTCCAATCAACCGGGACACTCCTGCTGGTGCATAGTGATTTGATCAAAGTTACAAATTAAAAAAAAAAGTTTTTGTCTTCGAAACTAGTGCGCTGAATGTCATATGTTATACGTATAACTGTAAAACAAATGTCACATTGTAACCATGCCACAACATTTCTGATTTCTTGTTTGTCCCTCTCTTCCTCGTGGTTCTAGTTTACGTTTTGATTGTTAGTAAAAAAAATGTCCCCCCCCAAGCCTCACATTTCAGATTTGTATAAAATGTGTGGACCTACAATTGTGTAAATATAATGTGCATGTGCTTCAGTTCACTACAAATTTACTTCACAATCATGCTCTAAGATATTTTCACTAATACTAAACACATTTTTCCTTCTCTTACTATTTGCAGAGCACTGCTGATGTGCCCGCTGACAAATGCACGAAGGTGAGGACACGTTTCATTACTGGCAGCAGTTGTACTGGATTTTAGAAATGTAAGCCGACCCTCTTTCTTTTGTCGATTTCTTTCAAGTTTCGAAGAAATGATAATGTATGTAAGAAGCATCTACTCATTTATGAAAAGAAAAATGCGCAGAAAAACATGGACAAAAAGAGGCAGAACACACGCAGCGCTGCACTTGCAACTGAAAATTTATAAAATGGTACAAACTTGTAAGCCTGTCCGTTGCAGTGGAGTAGTGGTTATGGAGCTTGGATTGATTGATTGATTGATATGTGGGGTTTAACGTCCCAAAACCACCATATGATTATGAGAGACGTCGTAGTGGAGGGCTCCGGAAATTTAGACCACCTGGGGTTCTTTAACGGGCACCCAAATCTGAGCACACGGGCCTTTTTCATTTCAGTCTCCATCGGAAATGCAGCCGCCGCAGCCGGGATACGAAACCGCGACCTGCGGGTCAGCAGCCGAGTACCTTAGCCACTAGACCACCACGGCGGGGCGTTATGGAGCTTGGGTGTTGTCCAAAATTTCGCTAACTCGATTCCGCTCGCGGGGATGAAATTTTCCTGGAGGGGAAGTCATATAGGCCTGTGGACTGTGCGATGTAAGTGCAGGTTAAAGAACACCAGATGGCCCAAATTTCCTGAGGCCTCCAGTATAGTCTCATAATGATATCCTGCTTTTGGCATATCATTATTGTGGTATTGTTATTATGAACTTATGAGCTTAGAACTGTGCATGTTGAGTGAGGTAACCTTAAGGGGAAAAAAAATGATTAAGTGATACACTCGTCAAGAAAAGAAAGCTTTTTTCCTGCTACGTCGCTTAAATTCAAGGTTTGGCTAACACTAAATTTACATGATTCGCTAGTTAGAAAAGCTTCTGAGACTACAGATGTGAACTGGTCATGGTGCTTAATCAGCATGGTGGTGTTTGAAAAAGCGGTGTGCGACAGCGTACGTCACAGTGAGATGCCAAATGGCAAGGTGAATTGTTCTGTCGAGACAGATGCAGCCATCATTAATACAGTGGCCTTTTGTCCAGTATAGTAAAAGCACGAGATAGTGGTATTTTATAAACAGCTCTCAGTGCACATGCAACATATTTATATCCGTCCACGGCAAATGTTCTTGCATAAAATGCATGATTATTCTTTTTTTTTTAAACAGAAGCACGTATTTATTGCTATCTGAAAGCATACTTCATAGGGGGAACAGAGATTTTTGAACCCACAGGCATGTTTATATGCGTAAAAAAATGCCTGCAAAGTTTTTTGTGTAAAGTTCTTTTTTATCGGCATCAATATTTGCTTTTTGTGCAGCACGTGTTGTTTGAACTTAATCAACTGATCCCAGGCATCCATCAGTATGCTAGCTGGGAACCCTGCTTTCTTCTAGTCTTGCTTTGCGAAGGGGAAGAGATTACTCAATTGTGCTGATACCTTGGTAAAGTTAATTATCTCAGAAGATCATCTTTCTTTGGATCTAGGGCTCCCCCTGAAGTATTATTTTTGAACTTCATTACTATAAGGCCGGCAAACTGTGTTCTC
Organism: Rhipicephalus microplus; assembly: GCF_043290135.1. NCBI lineage: Eukaryota > Metazoa > Arthropoda > Arachnida > Ixodida > Ixodidae > Rhipicephalus > Rhipicephalus microplus. The sequence continues at coordinate 121,555,080 of NC_134707.1, forward strand.
ACTGTGCACCGAAACGATGGGAATTTCTGAGCGAGTGGTGCATTGTGGCAGTGGGGCGGCACATCATGAGCAAATTTTCAAACGTGAAGTTAATTGCTGAGTGTTTCACGGGCCAAAGCTGGGACGTTTTAGGGCTCTTGCAGTACTCGTGACTGAACAACATTTCGCAAGTGAAATTTTGAAGGGCCTGACATTTTTTCTTTTTTTTTAATGTGCGGTAACCACTTATCTTTTTTAAAGTGAAGATGCTCTACCTCCTTAACCAGAGTATCCGTGAAAGTTTCAGCTGAAGGCCTACTGTGACGATGCTAGTGTTCGCTTCAGCCACACTGCCCTAACCAATGGCCTTTGTTGCACTTTAGATATCCATCCTGTCAAATTATTCGAAACTTGGAATATTAGTGATTCAAAAGTAACATGAAATTATCCGATTAGGTGTCTCCACTTACCTACTGTTAAAAGTAACACCTGTCGCAAGCTGTGCAAGGAGAGCACACATCTCCTCTTCCTGCTCTGTGCATTACAGCTGTGACTGAACACGCAGCCGTGCAACTCAGCACACAGGCTCTGGCTAGTGTAGGGTCGCCACTTGTTTGGTTATAGACTAGCTCAGCCGGTTATTTAGACAGCAGGCTGGTTGCTGGTTCGCCCCTGCCATCATTAGCTGTTTTTTTTTTTTTCAGAGCAGTAAATAAAGTGTTATTCTAACCACAGGTATTTTTATGCCAGCAATTAGACTAGTTGGTTAGCTCAGTGTGCTGTTTTTGTTGGTAAATCTGAATCATTTGGCTCAAGGAAAGCAATATTATATTGAGTGCGTGTCAAAGACCTGACATGACGTCGATTGTTCAACAGTGATTTAATCGTCTGATAGCTCATACCCCCCCCCCCCCCCTCCAAAGGCCCTTTTTTTTTTTTGTTCGAGAAAAGATGGCAACCATGGGGAGTGCAAAAGAGGACAAGCTGATGACATTTGTTCTTTTCTGTTCAATTGTTGTTTGTGGTCTCAATATTTAAAGTTCTGGAGACACACGAAGCAAGATAAGCATGCAGGCAGGCACACTTAGGGTGGCTATGCCTAGATTCACCAAGATGTGGCATAGAAACTTGGCACTCAATGCCAATGCTATTTACGCATGCCAGCAATAGGACACTGTGTGCATGCAGTCATTGAGTGTGATCATTATTACCTGCATGCAGGACACCATGCTTGTTAGTTTAAATAATTAATAAATGAGCATTTACTGCAACTCGTGAGACCCCTGTGTAGTAAATCTGTACGTTATATAATTGTACATAGCCGTCAGATCAATGCTTTGGATTTGGGATCATACTTTGACTATGTGCTTCTGCTCTTTGTTTCTTTTTCCTATTCTTTTATAGCCAGAGCTTTGCAAACAGAGTGATTAAATGTACAGTCAGGAACAGCTGTAGATTTTTGCAATAATTGTTCCATGCTCATTTGTTAATTGTACTAGGAGGCATACATGTGGTCTTTTATTCACAACCATATAGTAAATTGCAAGCACTTTCGTTCAGTCTTTTAATATAACCTGAAGAAAAAGGAAATTCTGCTGGCAATTTTAGATATTTGTCTTTTATTATGAAAAATGTGATCTGAAAGTAGGCGAGACATGAAATGACATGAATAGTTTTGTTTCTTCAGAATGGCTACTACATTTGTCAGTTGCTTTGTTAAAAAGCCATTCAGATGCATTTACCAGTTGCGTGTGTGTGACTCCCTCCGCAGGTTATCGCCGTGCAGACTGAAGAATGGCCATGGCTACAGGTAAGATGTTGTCTCTTTGTTGATGACTTATACCCATGTCACACAAGCACGTGAAAGTCGTTTGAGCTGGAAGACTTGTTTGGGAAAAGAGTTTCAGTTGCAGTCACACAACAGAAGGCAATCTTCCCTTTAAAAATGTAGTGTTTTTAGGCGAGAAATGAAGTTGGCTGATTTCTCTTTCTCGATCATAAAAGAGTAGCATTGAAACCAGTGGGGACCAGCGATTGTAGGTTGATTAGAAGTGTGGGCAAATTTTCATTGCTCTGTCTTCTAGGCGCACCATAAAGAGCGCCTCTGCTATTTTATCAATGCCAGCCAGATGAGCCCGATCTAGCTGTTCACCACCATCTCCTTTAGCCCTTTCCTGCTTTAACCCATCGCCGAGTCTTCAAATCTGCTTTGCAGTACTGGGGGGAAGAGCCTATCAGGTATTGCCTTACGATGGAAATCATATGAAGTAATCTTCACGTTGTGTACAGATTCCTGGGACGGCATCTTGCATTCCTTGTGTTCACTATATTGGCGGTCACGCTGGCTCTTTAAAAAATACGATGTTTTGAAATAGCGTGTCGCCATCCACGGCGCTATGTGGGCAAGCAATGGGGACGCGTCACAGTGATGCTGCTGCATAACTACAGTATAAGCTCGTTAATTTGAATTCCATGGAAACGCTGAGCAATTTAAAAAAAAACTAAATTTGGAATAATGAAAGTGAGCAAAAATTGGTGGATTTCGGGGGTGGGGGCACGAAAAATATTTATTGGCCAAAAAAGTCGGCGATGACCATCTGCTTCTTTTCTTTGAATGCCACAGCTGCGGCTCTCTGTTCCAGCGCGCGGACGAGGCGCAGGGAATCCTCTTCACCCTCTTCAAAGCTGAAGAAGAGACGCGCCACATTAAGTGCCTCCATCACCGCAGAAGCTGACGGGCGCACAGGCTGCGCACCAGCTACTTGAGCGATAATGTCCTCATCAGTCAGGGCACCGCACACCGATGTCAACTTCAACATAATCGGCAAAACGTACGCCCCGAAGAGTGTCGCGCAATGCCACTGGCATGAGCTCCTCAGCCCCATCCACGTCGACGTCACAACTATCCTGCGCACTTCCAGCTGCAAATCCACTGTGGCGGAAACAGTTGGCGATTGTGGTCGCGGTCACCTGTTCCCATGCGCGCACCAACATGTGCATGGCAGTGAGCAGCGTATTGCCGAAGTCCTTCCTGTCGCCCGCGCACAAAATCATTCTCTACAGCACGTGACGCCTATAAAAGCACTTGATGTTTCTTGTCACACCCTGGTCCATTGGTTGTAGGGCCGCAGTCGTATTTGCTGGAAGGAACACTAACTTTGTTGCTCTCAGCTCAACGTCGACTTTGTGCGCCGAACAGTTGTCGACGACAAGAAGAACGCGTCTGCCGCCCAGGTCCATTCGCCTGTCGAATTTCAGTAGCCACTTCCTGAATAGGTCACCTGTCATCCAGGCTTTCTTGTTTGCGGCGTACTTTGTCTTCAGTGACCGAATGTTTTTGAAGCACCGTGGCATGAGTGCTTTGCCAATCACAAAAAGGGGGACCTTTTCCGTACCGGTCATATTTGCGGCGACCAGAACAGTGACACGCTCTTTGCTGCGCTTTCCGCCGGCACAGCTGTTTTCCTTCTGGGAGACAGCTGTGCTGTCTTGTCTGGCTGCAACTTGAAAAATAATGCTGTCTCGTCAGCGTTAAACACATCCTGTGGTGAGTAGCTCTCCAAGTACTGCTGCAAGGTGTCGCTTCTCCAAGTAGCGCATGTTTCGGCGTCCACTTCCTTTGCCTCGCCAGATAACGTGCGGAATACGAGATTGTGCCGCTCCCTGAAATGATGAAACCATCCCTCGGAGGCGACAAAGTCTTCAATGTCCAAGCGCAAGGTGAAATCGGCTGCCTTGGCCATGATGATAGAGCCGCTCAATGCGATACTCTGGGCTCTCATTTTCTTTAACCCAGATAATCAAAGCGGACTCCAGTTCCGGGAACTTCGCTGTCCTTAGCCTTTTCCGTCTGGCGCCAAAATCCTCGGCTTCATAGGCGTTTTCAATGGCCATCGTGTTGCGTATGTAGGTTGACAACGTGCTCGGAGGTATGCCATGCTTCCTCGCAATTTCGTATTTGCTCGAGTTTCCTTGGTCAACCTCTTGCAAAATCTCCACCTTCTACTTGACAGTCTTCGCGCAGTAGTTTCCCCGCGGCATCTTGCAACTTCGATGCGGAAGAAGACGGCTTGACGGTGTGAACGAACAACGTGCTCGAGGAACAAAGTGACGCTGCCGGGTGTGGCCTAGGACTGCTAGGACTACTCCACCGACTCCTCAGCGTCGCAGGTCCCGCGTATAAAAGTGGTGCCAGGCGCTGAGATAGTGGGAGGGCTACGGAAAAAAAAAATTGCTCCCTGGATTTTGGAGGCCATACTTTGCTCGCCCTTTGCTCAGAGACCACTTGAAGCTCGAAAAAACCGGTCGCGCCACCTATCGTTCGGCCGTAAAAGCTTCCACTAGTGTTTGACGATGATGATGCTCGGCGGTGCGCGCTTCGAATTATCCGCAGAGGCAGCAATTTCTGTTCGAATTAACGAATCGCTTTACACATGGTCTCCTATGCTCTGCGGACCGGACTGCGGTGACCATTTCGAATTGATGAGGTGTGAATTAACGAGCTTTCACTGTAGCGCTGCGAGGTGGCGGCGGCATTGCTTCCAGCCACAAAGGAGGAGCATGAAAGAACAAATCTGAGATACTATGGTAGTGGAGAGGGACACATGTCTATCCTGTCTCAGTGGGAAAGCGCTCAGAAGCACATGTGATGCGAGCAGCCCTACTCATCATGCAGCATTCCGTTATGACCACTCCCTGAACCAAGACGGACCAACGGCTCCCGTTGAAGAGCGGTCGCCTTGCACTGGCGTTGAATGAAATAAAGAAGGCATTGCTATAAAATTAAGTTAGAGATCTTATTAAAGGCGTCATAAACTCTTTGAAGCATATTTCCCTACATTCTCTCGTAGGCAGCCGAACGGGTCATGCATACCACATCGACAACATGGGGATGCTCGGTGCATCACAAGCACAGACACAAAAAGCATAGCAGCGCAACATATGTGACCGACACCAGTGGCCAGAGAGCCCTGGACGTACACAAAAAGCAGCGGCTACAGCAATCCAAAAGGGACACTTGGACATATTTGTGTTCGTTTTCTTTTGATGGTGCCACACTTTCGGTAGGGTCCACGGAAGAAAATGCTCCAAAGAGTTTGTTGGCACTGTGTGTTCGTAAGCCAGCAGCTCTTGATTAAGAGGTGCTTCAAAAGACTGCTTTCAGAAAAAAATTTTTTGCATGCTCGTGCGGTTGGGGCATTACAGTGGTGGTAAGTGGATAGCAGAGTCGCCCAAGCCTTCCATGTGCTTTATACCACACAATAAATAAATCTCCATGTGCTAGCGCAAAATAAAAGTGGTAATCTGGTAAAGACATTGCTGCTGAAAGGGAATTACATCCTCTAATGCGATTGGTTTCTTGCTTAAATTCTACACATCATTTCACCCCACAATAAACAGAATTCCCATTAAATGGAGCATACTTTTCTAATCTCTCCAGGTGGGTGCTTCGACGCAAGATTGAACAAAGCACGGCTGGGTGACCTCTTCAGTTTCTTTAAAAACTTTATATATTGTTGCCTGATGAATCTCTTGATAGGTTTGTACCTTGGGTAACTCAGCCCAGTTAATAAGTCTTCAATCTCTGTGGGTATTATTTTTTTTTTTTGGGGGGGGGGGGGGGTATTATTTTTCAAAGAGAGGGGCAAGTTTAAAAACACGTGTACTTTTTCTTAGGTGCACATAATTGGACGCACATGGCAAAAAGTTTCCTGGAGCCATCGCTGGCTGCGTGTTTTTAGGGCTGACAACTTGGTTGTGATTTGAATCATTGATGAGGCGATCAAAAGCAGTAAAATGCAGCAATTTCATTTCACTTATTTACTTCAGGCATCTAATAAAAAGCTTTGTGGACACCCAAGCTCTGCCTTCGAGAATTGAATGCTGTGGTGTGTTCTGGAACCATTTGCATTGCCTTCTCATTAGCTTGCCATGCTTCACTTCTTAGTGAACACCTCAACTGTACATCTTTTTCAAGTGGAATCGCAGGGTTGAATGTTGGTTTGTTACAGCGATGAATAATCATGTGAAAGAAACATAGACAGTATTAAAGTTTTACACATAGCCGTGAAAGATAAGTTGGTTGTAAGTTCAAGGTGTAGTCATTTTTAAAGCTGCGTGTGGCGACCTTCACTTTGCTTGTCATATATTTCCTGTTGTCTTGAGCTGACCAGAGCCGGTAATTTGTGATCCCCTATCTCCTCACTTTTTTGTTTCTTTTTTTTCCTTTTTGTTGCACCACCTCAGTTCTGCGAGTCTATTTGTGGTGAGACTGAGGACGAAAGTGATTGTCTGCGTGCTCATGGGATAAATACCAAAGGCTCGCTCCAAGAACAGAAAAGGCCACAAAGTGATTTGGTCACAAAGAAGGCTTTTGTGCTGTAAGTATGCCTGTTTCATATCTTGCAGTGTGTCAATTCCAGTGCCGATACTATAATTCATACAAAGCATGAAACACTGCCAAGGCTATGAAGAATCCTTGGGTACTGATGATAAACACACAACACTGCTGAAAGCAATGACATCGAAAATATGGAGAACATAAATACCATAATGATTAGGGTTTTTGTACAGATTTGTTACTAGGCGAAGTTATGGCACCTTTGAAGCCCGAGTGTTTGAATTTTATGGGCATGTTAAAGCACCCAAGTTTTCAGGCATAATTCTGAATTCCCAATCATGGCATGCCTCATGGAAAAATACTGAAAATGTGTTATTTTCAAAATTTATTTTATTTCTGTGAATTTCAGCACCATTCATTCTTTGATGTTAGTGAAATGAGACTTCTGCTTCAGCCCCAAGTGCACTTCCTTCTCAATAAACGTTGTTTAGACGTTCTGCAAAGTTTTCAAGCCAGTGCAACCAGCTTTTCGACAGATTTGCAGTGACAAGGGCATGGTGCTTAAAGATGGTAAGCCCCAATATTCACATGCTCAAGGTGTGCAGGTTCCTGGCCGGGAACCTGCAATTTGTAAACATTATGCAAGAACTAGGCTTAATTGAAAAAAAAAAAAAAGCCAGGCAAAGCTTGCGCCTGTGGTGCAAAAGTAAAGGCACAGCGGAGCTGATCGATTCCTAGTTGGTCCTGGCCGAACCAAGTGACACAGGCGAATCTCGTTATAGGGAACCTCAGATTAATGGTTTTTTTTCAGAATAAGGACTTCTTCGAAAATTTCTCTCCAAATGTCTATTGGTTTAATGTGAAAATATTTCATTACTACAAATTAAAGAATACAGAAGTTTCAGCAGTGTATCGAATTTCATCCCCGATATATCTCCACAACACTTCTAATTAACAAATAGCATTTTGAAAGAGTTACTCGTGGCTGTGAAATTAATTCACCTTCCATCATCATCATCTTTAAAATGTCGGGGCATTTCTCTATCTGGCTGCTCTATTCACATGTGTGAGAGCCTAGGAGGGTATACAAGAAAATGGCTTGTGTGGAGGAAGCGCGCTCCAAGTGAATCCAGTGCCATCATGTTGTGGTGGGTAGAAAGCTCCACTCGCCGGCTGCCAGTTCACCCGCAGTGACGGTGGATTGCGGTTAGCGTACCTCTCTTTTTTGAAGCGAGCATTGTCCGGTCCTGCATGCACGACCACGGCCGGGCTAGAGGAGCGGTAGGCACGCATTCTCATACAGCCTGTGCACCCAAAGAGAGAACAATAGGGCATATTCTTCACAGCTTGTTGCATGTGGAGGTGTTTTGAGCCAACCCAGTACCCTCTCTCTTCTACCTTTTCTCAGTCGGCGCCTCGCTTCTGTCCAGCTGCATGTGTTTGGATTTAAATTGAGGAAGAAACCCATGTACATTAATAATAAATTAAAGGATTCCTAAAAATTAATTAAAATAAATTAAAAGATCACTGACTTAATCTCTAATAAATTTGCCTTCAAGTTCAGGTTTACTAAAAAAATCAGTAACAGAAAGACGCACTTTGAGCACTATGTGACCAGATAAGGTTGCCACGTTAAACTCGCTGGGCAATTTTTTTTCCTCCTTGGTTTTACCAAGGTTTAGCGAGCGTTGGGCCGCAGCGCCATTAACTAGAGGTGGTGAAAGGTGGGAACTAGGCACGTAACGCAGGCTGTTGGAGAGCGCGCGTGCCGCTCCTCTAGCCCGGCCATTGCGTGGCATAAGAGCTCAAAAATCATGCAAATCCTGCTTTGAAGATCCCATTTAGCAGGAATGCACTTAAAGCACATAGGGCTTGCGTGATCTGGTAATACGCCTGCGTGATGGTATTTTTTTTTTTGATTGGCTTAAGAAGTAATTGTTCGAAAATAATTGGAAAGTTTCCAAGAAATGCTGAGGCAAGCTAGGAAGTTATGTATAACGCATCTATTGGTCTAGAGAGACGTTAGATTGTTCACTTTAGGTAAATATTTGTGAGATATCGTTTCTGTTCTGGGGTGCATCTCCCCCTGCCACTACCAGAGGCGTAGCCAGGGTAGGGGGGATTTCAAAGGGGTTCAAACCTCCCTAAATTTTTTCATGTTGCTTGTGTCATACATTCTAGATCATTATACTGTCGTCATACTGGATCTAGACGTGGCTCCGCACCAGCTGCATTCATTCGTTAGAGAATTTCAAAGCTCTTGATGAGGTGAAACTCGGTGGCTTGTTCAGCTCTTTCGTGATGTAGATCACCATGGTGCTGGTACCATTGATTACGACAGTAGCTTGCACGACTTCATAAATGTCCAACCGTTGCTTTACTGTACCAAGGATGACCATGTTGGGCTTGAGGTGTGTTGTCCCCTACTCCATCGTTCGTAGGAGGCCCATTAGTACAATAGTGATGCCCACTTCAGTGTCCAGGTGAAACTTAACTTCTTGATCCCTAAAATAAGGTGAAAATTTCCCATGGCTTTCACTTGCGCAGGACTGACCTCGCTACAAAAGAGTAAGCATCCTTTGATGAGCCTTCCAAATGATGGATGATTTGCCTTAGTTGCTTGGCTTCACAGGCTCATGCAAAATGGCCCTGCTTGCCATTCAACAAAGTGAGCTTGGCAAAGGTACCATTCGAAGTCACAAAGAAATAAATTCCACCCTTGGCCTAATTACTCTTTGCAGCACCCACTTGTGAACATTGCACAGGCCTCCAGATGCCCTTGCTTCTGAAACTTTTTCTGCTTTTGTGGGCACACAGGAGCAAAACGTACCCTTTTTGGCACCTGTAGTGCATTGCCCCATGATGGCCTTCAGTAATGTGCCCTGCCACTCGCCACACACTTTTGCATGTCTTTGTTGGCCCATAGGTTTACTGAACACGCCTAAGTTGCTTGCCGATGAACTGCCCGTTATTGCTCACGTCGATCGTGCCGCCATCGAAGTTCTGAGAGAGACCACGCCGCCGCCCATTAATGGCGGCGCGCCGCCGTTTCTTTTATAATGCTGTATGCCCGTGTGCTCAGATTTGGGGGCGCGTTAAAGAACCCCGAGTGGTCAAAATTTCCGGAGCCCTTCACTACGGCGTCTCTCATATTTATATGGTGGTCTTTGTCTGTTAAATCTTTCATAATAATCAAAATCAACCAAGAAAATTGAAATAAGGAACCCCTGATTATTTTATTATCCCGACAGACAAATTCTTTACAGTGAAGACGACGGAGCTCTATAAAAAAAGGCCGACCTGCTTCGAGGGTTTTTGTGTATTTTTTATTGGTAAAAATGTTGTATGGACCTTTTCTACAGGCGTTCATCATTGTTTTTCTGTTCTGTATAAACACCATCTCAATAACCTTTTTTACACACACTGTATGCTTTTCCCCCGGATAAAATTTCACGAGCGCTAGCGAGGAACACAACTGACACATAGATGAAGCCAGCTGCTCATCTCCATCAGCCGGACGGCGCATGCGATATCATCTCTCCGCTTGCGATGCCTAAGATTAATTGCTCCTCAACAGGAAAAGAAGCCGTGTCTCTCTTTTGCTGGATATTTGAGTATGAAAAGATACTCAGGTAGGAGGCTGTGTGGCTCGATCTGCAACTGTGTACTTTGAGAATAAGTGCACAGTTGTGTGTGCAGGTGCCCTCGCTATTTTAGCAGGCATCAGCGAATGGCTCCTGTACCCTTCTACGCGCTATGGGATCACTGCACAAACACTGCCCTTTTCCCGCAAGCAGCCCTATTCCCATACGCTGGCCTTTTGCAGTTGCACGATGTGAGATGAAAAAGAGTTAGTTGCAGCCTAAGTTAGTTACGAGTCTGCGTAATCCTATCGCACAGTGTAAAATGTGAAGTCATCAAAAGGTTTTCTGACCATGAAACTGTTGAAGTCGCCCCAAATTTAGTGTGTTGTCCTCGAATACATGAGGAAAAAGTGTATTGAACTTTCCTAATGTTGATGACACTTCCGTACTAGTCACTTTAGCCCCATCTTTTGAGGAATTCGAATGTTGTAGTGAATTTCTCAGCATAGATGCGCTCCTTTACAAGTTTTGTGACATTGTGCATAAATGCTTATCAAAGTGTGAGCCTCAAATATATGATAAATGAAACCTAAGACCCCCATAGTACCATAGATATATAATTCATCTCGCTCGTCACATAAAACACTTATGTAAGAATCGTCATTCGTAGTGTAATGATAATGCTTCTTTATTTAATACATTGAAAAGTAAACTAAAAGCTAACATGAAAGAGGTAAGATTTACTACTTCAGCAATGTCTTCGTTACATTTATGAAGGAAGGGAGGAAAATTGGAGAGAAAGAACAGCAGGGAGGTTAACCAGCCTATAGGCAGCCTGTTGCTACCCTGCACATGGGAGGGGGAGGGGGAGATGAAAGATGGAGAGGAGAGAGGGAAGAGAGATCAACACAGAGCACATTCGGCAGCACACGCACGCACACTCAGTCATAGTTTAGTCTTGTCTTTCGCGGTGTGTGACATTTCTGTTACTGCCGCTTGTTCAAGTCCGTGTCGCGTAGGAATTTCAACAGAGCTTTTGTCGCCTTCTGTTGCAATGTCTTTTCTCAGGCACTTGACAGAATAGTGTCCACAGACATTTGGCTATTGTCGATGCACTCAAGAATGGACGCCAGTGACTGTCTCTGGATGTCATACGACAGTCGCACAGGATGTGGTGTAGCGTCTCTTCGCAATGACAGGCATCACAGAGAGCGTTGTCGGCCGTTCCTGTGACAAAGGAATAATATTTGTAAATGGCACTCCTAGCCATAAGCGATGAAGAAGTGTGGCTTCTCTTCGGTCGAGCCCAGTGGGCATGTGGAGAGCCATCAAAGAGGACAGGTGGTGTTGACGATTCGTCTCGTTGCTTGGTGGCCACCATAGTGAAAACGTGATTTCGCGCTTAAGTCGTCGAAGGTTACTGGCTGCATTGGTCCGCGAAAGTGGTATGGCTTTTCACGTTCCTTCAAGAGCTGCCTGCGCGGCAGTATAGGCATGTTCGTTCCCTATGACGCTGCAGTGACTTGGTAGCCACTGAAACGTCACATGATGCCCTTTCTCGTGTGAAGTGTGGAGAAGGCATCAAATTTCAAAAACAGGCAGTTCGTATGGCCCGCGGCGCAGTGCTGAGAGCACAGATTGTAGGGCAGCCCTTGAGTTGTTGAAAATCTACCATTGTTGCGGTGGTTCCCGATTGACCACACAAAGTGCAGCGCGCAAAGCAGCTAGCTCCGCTGCTGTAGATGCCGTGGAGTGGTCAGTCCTAAAGCTGATGGTAACATCTCTTGCAGGGACAACTACTGCACCTGACGAACACTGGCGGTTCGTGGAGCCATCGGTATATATATGTACACTGTCTGAATACTTCTCGTGCAAAAGAAGAAGAGACAGTTGTTTCAGCACGGCCGATGAAAGCTCAGATTTTCTCCGGATCCCTGGTACACTAAGATGCACTGTAGGTCGAATAAGACACCAAGGAGGGTATCGATGGTTTAGATGCAGGAGTGAAGCCCGAGGGAAGTTTCTGGTGTTACTTCATAGTCATTTTAGTGAACGATGCTTGGCGCCTCTCTGAAGGCAACAGTGCAAAGTGATGACAGGGAGCGCGTACGAAGTGTCTGATGTGCATTCTCAGGACTTTCATCCATCTATCGAGGTTATAGAGCTCGATTGGTCCTGGATCGTCTATGCCCTCATCTTTATTCTTGAAGGCCGGTCCTCTTGAACTTTCCTCAAGCTACAGTAAATGCCTTTAATAATTACTAGAAGCTGTCTTTTCCTAATGGTAACGACATGACTCCTTCAATTTCCACATGCACCAAACTACCTGCTCTTTCCAATCCTAAATTAAGCTCCTCTGGAGTACATAACCTCATACTAAATCTTGAGGTTTCGAAACGATATGGCTCAGATGGTATTCCGAATATGTTCCTAAAGTAGTATTCAGAATGTTGTGTGGACTATATTACTATTCGCAACTTTCACCGCCTATAGAGGGCGCTGGTGAAAGCCCAACATGGCTGTTGTTTGGGGGATCGTGCAGCCGGCTTGCCGGCAGCCGCCACCGGTGTGCCCGTCACTTCGACCTGTGTAGTATTTTCGGCTGCAGCCACCGTGTTGTCAAGGCTTTGCTGAGAAGGTCATTGACTCTATCAAGTATTATATCGCACACTGCATGTTGAGAAACGCGTGTGCGGCGTATATTGATCGAAAAGAAGTTTCGGACGCCGGGCACATCGTCTGCTGTGGTGTACAGCTTTTAGGGGTGAAGCTTCTTATAGCGGCACCCGTTCGTTGTAGTAGTTTGTAACATTTTGACCTCTAAGGTGGTGCCGGTAGAGATTTCTTCTGTGCGTTGTTGAACAATAAAAGATAGTGCTCAATGTACATGCCAATGGCTGCTTAGGGGGAATGAGAGATTGGAGAATTCGACTTTTAGTCAACATGCACGCTGCAAATTTTTTATTGTTTAACAACGCACAGAACACAAGAAAGTGTTGCTACGTTATACTCGCTGGGCATAACCTCCTTGGTTTTAGAAAGGTTTAACGAGCGTTGGGCCGCAGTGCCATGAACACAGTGAACTAGTATATACCATGAACTCTAGGTGGTTAAAGGTGGAAACTAGACACGAAGCGCAAGCCGTAAGAAAGTGTGCGTGTGCCTCCTCTCGTTCAGTCCTTGGAATGTCCGCTGGATGGTGGTGCTTCTATATGAGGAATATATGATGAAAAGATGCGAGATGGTGGTACTTGGAGTGTTGAATAGGTGGACGAACGGACACACAGACAGATGCATGGACGGACGCATCGATGGCTGCACGAACGGATGGACTCATGGACGGACGCAGGAGCTGATGCATGAACGAAAGCAGGGACGGATGCACAGATGAACGTGCGGACGCACGAACAGACGCACACATGGACAAGCGGATGGATGCACGGGCCGCCACACAGACGCATGCATGGATGGACAGAAGCAAGAACGAATAGACGGACGGATGCTTAGCCCCACTATCCATCATTCACTCCGTGGAGATGCTGCCATTTCGTTAACGCTGCTCGTGCCACGGCCGTGGAAGACCAAGCGTCCGTGCTCGTGCAAAGCAGGAAACCTTGCCTTTGACTGCAGGGCGTCTGCACAGTGGCATCCAACATATATTGTGATTCTTCTAGCTCAGCAAGCAAACAATAAAGAATAAATCATTGCTACTACGACTCACAGTAACTGTCTGACTTCACAATAACCATAGTAGAAATTACCAGCAACAATATATAAAGCAGCCGCGAGTCGCCAAAGTGAGGCCGACTGAACGATGGCATGGGCTGGCTGCATGGGCATTTCCCAAACGACGGTTCCGACAGATGCTGCATGGCGACGCCACCATCTGTGAAAGTTGCGAATAAAATAAAAAAATAAAAAACTCTGGAACAGTTCCCCAGCTGTAGAAATTAAGAAACGTAGTGACTGTATTAATGTCCGAGACTAACAAATAATACCCAATCATAAGTAAATATTTTCGTCTTTTACCAGCTCTTAAACATTTGGAGTATATCATTAACAATTACATTCTGGAATACGTAAATGCACACAATATACATTCACGATCACAGCACGGCTTTCTTGCTGGCCATTCTACACTTACACAGTTTGTTCAGTTTATGCATGACATTGCTTTTTCTCTTAATGACTGAAAACTGGTTGATGTCATATTTATTCACTATTCGAAGGTCTTTGACATGGTTTCCCAAGCTAAAGTTCCAGCTTTTTTATATTTTTTTTGTTTCAACAGACTGGTTGATTGGATAGCAGATTGCTAGCTGTGACGCTCAGAACTTGTTAGGTTCAACTACCCGAAGTCATCTGAAGTACATATCACATCAGGAAGAGGCCTCAAGGCGTGGTTCTTGGTCCGCTTTTGTTATTATTTATATATATGTTGGAGAAGAAGTTATCGGTGATAATCAAATGCATCTTAGAGTGGATGCATAGGGCAGAGTTATCAGTAGAACTATTTCCGATACTCAAGATCTGAATGTGCTGAATAGTGTGTTTTTTTTTTTATTCGTCATTTTGAAATGGAAGTGAAACACGGCAAACTTGAAAAAGACTAGTCACGAACTTTCAAATAAGAAACGGCCTCTTCTTTATTTTTATACTAATGATGCTGTAAATATATAAGTGTTATTACAATAATGTAACTCTCACAGTAGAGTTAAAATGACACACGAACGTCGGAACAATGGAAAACGACCTCTTCGAAAACTTTGGTGTCTTCAATGGATGTAAAACAACTCGGCAAAATAATGCTGACTGACAGCGCATAATGCTTTGGTCATACCCAAATATGCATTGGTTGTTTGGTGGCCACACCACAACATGACATAACCATGTTAAAATCTGTTAAAAAAAATATTGTGCTCATACCTTGTCCTTATCGCCAGAGTTCCTGGCCTGCTTGGTATGTGCTTGTTTTATTGCTGCAGCCCCTCTCGAACATAGTCGCGCTTGTAATCGTGTCATTCTTCTGCGTAAATAAGAATTCACGCCGGTTAGAGTGTTCTAGCACCCATGTTCTTCGCTGCATCTTCTTCACGACATACACGATGATTTGATCCCCTAAATATTGTGCCCAATAGATCAATTGAGAATTCTCCTCGTTTTCTTTTGTTTGTTTTTTGCTTTTCTACAGAACGTGCATTTTGGAAGGACCTTGATGGGTATCTGCACAGACTCTGTGCTGAGCAATTAGAAAAAATAATTGCATAAAGATGTAATTAGTTGAATTGTGCTTTTTCAAGGAGCTCAAAATTATTATTTACACCTGCTATGTCTTGAAAACAGAGATTGAAGTCTACGTATGTAAGTAACATGTATGTGTATAAGTATCATAAAAAGCCATGTTGCTACCACGATAACTGCTTCGCTTTTTTGGGAAACATTTTTTTTTTTTGTTCAAGGTTCAAGTTTCTATGCCCACCATCTCTTAAATCGTCATCTTCCCCCTCCCGCGCCTGTGACGGGCCGCCGCCTAAGATGGAAACAAGGGCGCATGGCCGCCGGGAATTTCGGTACCCGCGCACAGGGGTACCGGCGCAGAGGTCTACTATAAACAGAGATAGCTGCTCCAAAAGCACATTTTCTCTTCAACAATATTGCAGAATGCTGTAAGGCATTCCCACCGCTGGAGGTGCGTAAGAACCCCAGTGGCTATGGCATCGGTGCAGTCCTGGCCCAGAAATAAAAAGGATGCAACTGCATTGTTGCCTATGTCAGCCACCTTCCTTTGCCTGCTGAGAGAAAATATTCAATTACTGAATGCGAATGTTTGGCACTTATTCGGGCAGTCGGGAAATTTTGTCCTTATCTGTACGGTCGGCCATTCACAGTCATCACTGGTCACCACGCCTTGTGCTGGCTTTCATCCTGAAAGACTCTTCCGGCCGCCTAGGCTGTTGGGCACTGCACCTTCAAGAATTTGACTACTCAGTCCTGCATGGAACTGGCCGCTTGCATCAAGATGCCGTCTGCTTGTCCCGATATCCTGTCGGCCTATCAGACGGCAACTCTGCTACAACCACCCATCCTGCCAACATTCTCTCTCCGCCCATTTTCACAACATTGGAGGCGAGCAGCGACGGGATACCTTCTTGGTAAGGTATTATCTAAAGGTTAACATTGGTGATGCCCGACCCTTCCCTTCAAAGTTACATGATGGTGTGATGTACCGTTGCAGTATGCGTCCTGACGGCCCCGAAAGACTACTCGTTGTTTTCCTTCAATTGCGTCGGGCTGTTCTTGCCCAGCTTCATGATGCACTGATAGCGGTCAACACAGCATGTCACGAAACCACGACGAAGTTCGCCGGCATTTTTTCTGGCCTGGCATGTACCGCGATGTCTGCCGTTATGTTGCAGCCTGAAACCCTCTCCAACCACAGAAAAAACCTAATACCCTTCAGTCCCTGGACCTCCCAAGAGACCAATTTAACGTGTTGGCGTGGACAATCAGAAGAGCGTATATGATGCCCACTATCATGACGTCCACTTCACACTGGTAATCTCTTTCTGCTGTGGTGCCCCTGGCGCTGCTAGGACTTTCAGGGAAGTTACTCCTACACTATTCAGGTCCTTACTGCATAATGAAGTACGTTCAGCGCGAACTCAAGACAAGGATACTAAAGAAGAGACACAGTCTGTGTCTCTTTTTTGGTATCTCGATTTGAAGTCCGTGCTCTACGTACTTCATTATGCAAAATCAACTAACCCCAAGTTTCACCCTACGCACCCCGCCAGCATTCACGCTGACATATTAGGGTGCCTCCTGATTACCACCGGGTCAGTGCTTCAGCTGCGAGGAAATTGTATAACGGGCGGACGAGAAGGAAGAAGAGAACAGGGAAGAAGACATGGTTGACATACCCTACGGGCTGGGCCCCATCTTGTCCGCCTCCAAGTTCATTCTGTGTGCCTGCCTAGTGAAGTTATTTTCCCCGTATCAACAGTTACTGCACGCGCTAAGAACATTCTGAATGTTTGTGGTATGTGTACTTATTGCATAGGAGCGCCAGATTAAAATTTTTTCACTTGAGAGTTTGTTTTCTCATGCAGACGTCATCTCATGGAATTTTTTTTTACTCATCATGGAAAACCGCGAAAAGTGAAAGAATTTGAAAGAATCAAAATGGCAGATACCCTGAGTGTGCAGTGTCAGTGCATGGTAAAGAACACTCTATGATCAAAATTTCTTTAGCCCTCTACTACGCTGTGCCTCGTAATCACGTGTTGGTTCTGGCATGTGAAGCCCCAGATAACCAGTTACGCATCACGAACAAGCCCAACTTCACACTATACACTTCACATGCTGTAACTCTACGATGATAGCCATAATAACATGTGGCCAATACAATGTGGAAAGCTAGATTTATGGGGGCAGGCAGACCACAGCTGAACCTATTCATCTTCACCAGTTTCTAGCATGTTTGAGTTTTGTGGCAAAGCACGTGAATTGGGCCGACTCATAATAAAGCTATTGAGTGTCATGCTCGTGCACTCAAAATGTAACTGATGCCATAAAGCACCAAGCCTCCATGTCGCCTTGAAAGCACACACCTGACCTATGCTTAGAGTTGAAGTGCAACTGTTGAGCACCACATCTGGTGCGGAAGGAACCTAGCTTGCTAGTGTAGTCATGGATGGCAACTATCATATGCACGCAATGGCACGCAATGAAAGGCACACAATGAAATTGAAACAGCTGCTTGTTGCAGCTTTAACCAAGTCTGCAGTTGACACGATCACAGGTAGAGCTCATGCAGTTTGCGTATGCCAAGTAAAAAATGAAAATAGACAAAAGCAAGCTTGCCGTAGTCACTCAAGCCTTGATTAGTCACAAACAATGCAATTGTGGATAGTGACCACATTTTTTTTAACTTTTGCAGTCGTTCCAATTGTCGATTAGCTCATTTTTTTCACTCCTTTGCTCATGCTTTTATGGCGCTACGCAGTCAGCGTGCTCTGAGAATCACTTGAATTAACAGGGTTTCCTTCAAGCATGACTGAATTGTTGATAGTTTCATGGCATAAGGCAATGCTTATGCTCTCCAGGACCAGGGAACAGGACCAACTTGCAGATTTCAGTGGTGGTGGCATCATATGCCAAAAAATCTCGGCATATCCACGAAGGGAAATATCGTGAGCGGGCAAAGCAGCTGGATCATCCGGTGTTACCCTAAATCGCCCGTTATATTGACCACTCGGAAAATGAAATTCAGGACTCAACACACTATAACATTCACGACCAATAAACATAGTATGTAACTGTACACTGCTGTCACTCATTTACATGCGTGAGTGGTCACATGCATATGCGCGTGAACCATTTTCCAGTGATAACTCTTTTCGGTAGGGTCTCATTGGCGATCAGCCATTTCTGATACGTATATTTGACCTTCTATTGGGGTCACTTGTCATTTCATGTTGCCAAGTTTCGTAGTTGCTTTTCATGTTGCATTTCATTGTTTCACGTGTGACTGTCATTGTCACCTGTAGCAACAACAATGTTGCTCTGCTATGCATGCCACTGAAAGTCTACTCGCATGGAGGAAGAAAAAAAAGTTTAGAGGGAGCATTGTGTAATCCAACATAAAGAAATAAAAGCCTGAAGCTTCGCTTGCTTCTATATCATGTTAGGTGAAGCACCCATAACCAGTACGTCACCCCATCTCATAGATGGAACTTTTAGCAGTCTTGTCAGGACAGCATTGCTGATTTATTTATGAAGTACTGCAGGCCATAAAAATGGCCCAAGCAGGAGTGGGAGGTGGTACAATGATAATGATATGACCAATTAATAGATGTACAGGTGTAGAGAAAGAAGAAAAAAAACAAAGAAAACGACAGAAAAAATTAATCAGACAGGTGTACAATATATTCGTGGGTTACGTAACTACACTTCAAAGTAATTTTCTAGAGATTTCAGTACATTTGAAGATTCAAAGATATGGTTTGACAGTTCGTTCCAGTCTATTATTGTGTGAGCGAAAAAAGATTACTTGAAGTTGCTAGTGTGCGCAAAGGCAGGTGTGAATTTGTAAGAATGATATCCTCTAGTAGGAGGTGAAGATAACGGAGTGAGGAAGTGCGAAAGGTCTATAATAGTGTTTTTTTTTTTAGTTAGGTGAAAAAAAAATTTATGTCTAGCTAGTTTCCTTCGGGGTTTTAAAGTTGGAATTTTGTTATTAATTATTAGTTCTGCCAGGAAGTCGGAGCTCTTATAAAAGAAATTACAGGAGCTTTCCTCACACAGTGCACATTTAGTTACCCAAACTTGCACATTCAGCAGTCTAAAACCATTACATATGCAGCCATTTATTATTTGACATTTGAGCGTGAAAGGAGACATGTGGGTCTTATCTGCTTACTGTGCACACGTAACCTTCATGGGTCCTGAAAAGTCTGTTTTTTTTTTACCTTGACTTGATCAGTCACCACATTTGCATTCTCAGCTTGGTACCGAAATGAAAAAGAAAAAAAAAAAAGCATTGCGGTATATCAGGTGATTGATTAATGTCGTGTCCATCTTAAACAGGCTTTACAGTAGAACTTAGAAATATTTAATTGGTAGGCAAATGAAAAGAAAGGCTTATATGTAGGTAATTGGTATACAAAGTATTTTATATTTTATTTGTGTACACAATAAGACAATTTTCAAATCACTGTGTGGTTTGAAAGTTATACACAATGTTTTGTTATAAACGAGTTTGGCTGTATGTTCAAGTTATGCTTCTGACATATGAGGCACATAAAAAATGACATACTCCTGCAGATCGCTGTCTTAAAATTTGCTTCTGCCAATGACCTCAGTGGTAATGTTTGCATTGCTGTACCTTCGTAGCCTTATTGTTTCCTTTACTTGTGGGCCTCAGTTCATTCGTCAGCTGTAATATTCTTTCTCTTTTACTTTGTCTCATCCAGCTATTCTACTCGACCGGTGAACGGACACTTGTGAGTTACAGCTTTTGTTCTTCAAGTCTGCCAGAAGGACTTCTACGAATGAAGAAACTTCCAGGTCACATCCAAAAGTCCCACAAAAGAAAGGCCTCACGAATGTTCAGACTCAAGCCTGTGCTCCATGGCAGCATGCAGCGCGGCTCATTACGCTAGCTGTGGTGAATGCAGGTCTACTGGGCAGCTGGAAGAACTTCACCATCAAAACTAGCCTTGCCTATGAATTGCCCCAGATGAAAAATGCCATTCTGCCATGGCGTGCATTCATGGCAACACAGGAACGGTGTCTTTTCTGGGAGTGTGGGGATCGGTTGCAACATTGCTTGATAGTGTGTAAAGAAGTGGCTGCTGATTGGCTAACGAGCATTCAGTGGCGCAAAGGATGCTGCGAAGATAGCGCAATGATTGTCATCTTGTAAGCAGCTGGTGGAAAAACTCTGGAGGTTGACTGCTGTGTCAGCCACTGCCAAAAGTGTTCTATCTGCGAGTTTCACCCGGTTCGGTGCTAATTTGGGATAATAGTACTAAAATAAGCAAGTATTATGAGTGCGAACATGTGAGTGTGTGGCAAATATACTAAGACACGATAGAGGGCACTTTGTAATGGCTGCTAAAATGTACAGGGTGCTCCGCTAAATGTCAGCACGCTTACTTTGCTAATCCTTGTAAAGACTGCATTTAAGTGCTTATTGTGGGCCGTCTGCCAGTGCAGGATGAGTCTGCCTACAGTGCCCAGCTGTTGCTCCATGCAAAGTATTACCGCTTTTCCATTCACTTGTGTCTCTGTGCCTGCAGCATACAAAATCAAGTCGCAGCAAAATGTCATTTTAAAAAATGGTGCAGCTCTGTGCTGTGGTGTGAGTGCTACAATGTCAAGCAATTGTTTCTGTCATATATTACACATAGTGGAAGTGACAGCAGTTCGTGGAAAAGCCTCGCCCTTTCCAGTTTATTTTAGTTGTACCAGCCGAGTGTTAGTCGAATTGGAGTTTGAAGCTGGTTGCCCCATGCTCGTGTGTTGCCTGTCATAGTGCTCACAGTATCACATAGTGTAATGGTTTCCCCATTTTTTGTATTTGTGACTTGTTTGCTGTGTGTTGTGTTCACTTGCTTACTTTGATATGCCTAGAGACGTGTGCATCTGTGTGTCCTATGACTTCTCTCGAGGAGCTGCTCATAGAACCTTACTCAGAGAGTAGGCCGCTTCAAATGTTACAGTATGATCAGCACCCACTGTGCTTCCCAAATGGTAGAATGAAGAATGGTCAACTAAAGTTTCCACTAGTGTGGGCAGCAAAAGAAGAAACTTGAGGGATTGTGCTATAAGTGAGAGGAAAAGAACACCAAATGTTTTGTCCATAGACGAGACGGAAGGCATGTGCCTGGATTAATACCGGATATTTTTAGGCAGATTGTGAGCAAGCTCTGAAAGTCAAAAATATATTGGAATGGAAATAGAATGCCAGCTTCTGGTGGAGAGGATTAGTGAATGCAGAACCTTATGAGGGCCAATCAACACTAGTAGTGAACATTCCATGACAGTGCTCTGTCTCCCATAGCTGTAGATCTGTAGTCCTAGAGCAGATGTCCAAAAGAGACAAGTTCCACACTGGCCCATTACATTCATACTGGGTGAATGACAAAAACTGAAAGCAGGTGGCATGACTAGTTGCATCTGGCAGTGCAATGGTCATTCAAACTTTACATTCAAGGCGTTAGGTGTTACCTAAAACAGGCATTCAATGATAAGCACTTGCCCGCATAATTAGAGGTCCCGTTGAAGTGAAGTTCAACTGCTGTGCACAGTGATCTGGCTGGGCCGCACTTCCGTCATAGCCGATGCCACAGTGATTCTCTTCTGTGTTTTCGGTGCTGTGGGGAGATATTTCAAGGTCAAGCAAGAACTATGGTAGCAAACTATAAGCACAACAGTTTTGAAATGCAGCTTCCTACAGGTTTGAAGCGAACCGGCAAGACCTAGCCTTCAATACCTGGCATGTTGATCTCCGGTGATTGGCCACATTGCTATGTGGCTGCTAAAAAAAGTCGTAATTGTGGGCTATGTCAACAACATGGGCTGTGCATTAATAAATGACCAATAGATGAATATAAAAAAACAATTGGTCTGCAAGAATATAACATATCTTGTGTTGCAAAATGATTGTTGAATGTTTAATAAATAATGTTATTGAAACCTTGATTCACTGTGTTTGTTCTCTTTTAGAGTATATAGGTTTATGAAGTTTTTTCTCGTAGAGCATCACGCGCGTCGGTGCCCAACAATTTGTTATGTATAAATATGTTTCGGTAAAGTATCTGAGAGTAGTCTTGCTCAGTGCATACTTATACACTCAAACCTGAATATAACGAACATGGGTATAATGAATAATTGGTTATAACGAAGTGAAAAGGAGCCCTCTTTCTGGCCTTCGCTGGCTCGCGTGGCTCATGTAAAGGCACGTCTCTACACCTTGTGTGTTTGAACTTCTGTAAATATCTAAAATGTGCATTATTTTTAAACGAAAAAAAGTTTTGAATCGTGAAGAAATTCGAATGCATTTCTTGCGCCTATAGTACATCGCACAATAATTTTTATGGCATAAGTTAATGATTGATTGATATGTGGGGTATAACGTCCCAAAGCCACCATTTGATTATGAGAGACGCCGTTGTGGAGGGCTCCGGAAATTTCGACCACCTGGGGTTCTTTAACGTGCACCCAAATCTGAGCACACGGGCCTACATTTCCGCCTCCATCGGAAATGCATCCGCAGTCGGGATTCGAACCAGCGACCTGCGAGTCAGCAACCCAGTACCTTAGCCACTAGACCACCGTGGCGGGGCTGGCATAAGTTAATGACGAAATGAGTATTTGTACCGTGACTATTTACACATTCATCAGCCAGTGGACGGTCGAGAATGAGGCGCTCGCTTCACTCCCTGTATATATACATACGAGTGGGTGATTCCACGAGAGATCGATACGGGTCCAAAAGATGATATTTTAGATTTCATTGAGTATTTTATATTTCGCGCACCTCTCACCAGGTAGCCCGAAAGTCAACTTCGTTTTATGATTAACGGCGTAACTTACGAGAGAAAAAAATATCAAACTTCACCAACACGAGGCACCAATTTCGTCACCTTTCATTTTCGAAAATTGCAGATGCTATAAAAAGACAAATATTTTTGTTTCAAGGAAGATATTTTTTACCTGAAATGCATGTCTAATGAAGAATGAATTCAATCGGATCCAAGTTTGTAGACCTTAAGAAATTAGCTTTTAAATATGTCTAATTTTGCGACAGTTTAAAATAATTCACGTATTCCCCTTTATTTTTTTTCTTCGAAAGTAATGCAAGCAGCGTTTTCAAACTTGACACGTTTTAAAGATATAGTGTGTTCATTAGGTACATAAATTGTTTCTGCCGTAGGGCAAATGTAAATTTTTATATATTGCCTCAAAGCTCTCATATTGGCAAAAGTGTACTCCACTGAAATTTGAATAATAAAAAAACCCCATCTTCTATTTTTCTTAAAATCTCGTAAATAGACAACCGAAGGCCATCATACAGTAATATAGAAAAACAAGTTGCATTATTTTGTTTTTAGCGACAATATTCGTGGTACAAATCAGAGCTTTTCGAGAATGCGCTGATAAGTTAAGAAATCTAGAAATTGAAATGGAAAAGCGGCAATGAGCTTCAAACGCGAGTAAACGTCACCGCATTTGGTGAAGAAAGGCTGTTTTAGCAGATAGGAGTAACTATTTTGAACACGGTATTCTACAGTATCTGAATTCACTCTTATACGTAGAGCACTGAGACTTCTAATATGTGGTGCCTCTCCATTACTGACACACAGATGGAGCTGCTGTGACGGCCATGTGTTTTCGACACGTTGGGTAATACCCCTGTCACACGGCCACCACCAAACTCCGTTGAACACCGTCAACGTAAATCTCCCCTAGGGGGTTCGACGGAGAAGGAGTTGTGGCAGTGCAACACGGCAATGACAAGGTTGTAACAGTTGCCGCGAGGGAACTCAGCTGGCGCTGTTTGATTTCCGAAAAAGTATTCTAATTTGATCCCTATTGATTTTTTGTGAATCCTTATTATGCGTTTTTTTTACAAAAAAGCACTATAAAGTAGGTATGCGACTAACAAACCATAAAAATAATTTCAAATAAAAACGCATTTGCTAAATGTAGCGATGCTGCTAGTTACGCTGGCCACATTGGGCTTTTAGTTGTTTTGTTGCCTGTGTGCATGCCCGGTACAAAAGTTCTTATGCTTCCTTGCCTCGTGAGCGCACATTTTGTGTTCTTCAGCCATGAGTGACACAGCGGACGACGTGAGGAAGTGGAGCAATATTGCGCTGGTAATGACGTTGATTGGCTGGCGCCGGCCGGCCCGACTCGCGAGGCACGGTGTGTAGGGCATCGGTGTTGAGAGTAAGTGAACTCTGGCGGGCGTAAATATTGTAACAAACACGCGTTGTGAATGAGTACTACAACGAAAGAACGTTTAATATTGCTAAAATGTATTATTCTTTCACTGCGGCCACTTAGTGCTCAAAATATTTCTCTGACCTCTAGACTGCTGAGGACGAGAGTACCTCGTTTCGCTGCAAAGGGAGATCGTTGAACGTCCTTTGCGAAATGCTCCGTTCACCTTCGTTTGCGTAAGGGTGGCCGTGTGACACCAACCGCATCTTCGTTGTCGTAAAGACGAGGGAGTTAAACGGTCTTCACGGGTGCCCGTGTGACAGGGGTATAAGAGAATTGAATGTTGAATGAGTTCATAAACGATTCATAACAAATTTTTATCATTTAGGGCATGAGGACTGCCGCATTAGACTGAAGAACACGCTTTAGGGCAAGTTGTATTCCGTCGTATGCTCTACAGATGAATTAGTGTGCGCCGCATCTCGGAGGCAATGCTTTAGATCATATGGTTCAAAGTAGGGACAAATATTACGCCTCCCGTAATTTTATCGTCAAAAACATTGTGAAATTCATTTTAACGTACTATACTTCAGTTTTGCATTCGCACTGTGGATACTTGCGCACGCTGTTTTACGTCTGCTCTCATAAAAGGTGAGAGACATAGGAACAGACGACAGGTAGATCACTTTCGTGCTGCTGGTTTCACGCATAGTTGCATCGCCAGTAATTTGAGCCTCAAGGAGCGTGGCGATGGCTGGCCACTTTAGCCGGGATAGAGTTTTTTGTTCAGATTACCTCATGTTGCATAAAAAGAAAATACCTTATCAAAGAAACTTCCGCAAGGTCGAAGATATCGGCCTGTTTGCCCTCCAGAAGATTTTGCCGAAAGCTGCCCGCCATGCACATGACAACGACCATGTCTGCCAGAACTGCTTCAGACGCCTCATAGATATGCTGTCTTCGTCTAATGGCTTCTCAGCTGAAACAGCAGATAAGTTTTTGCCGGAAAAAGAAAAAGGCAAAAGTCAAGAGCGGTGCGTAAACACGCCTGAAGCATTGTCGCATATGCGACTGGAGAAGCTGCATGTGCAAAATAGCAAAGTTCATGGAGAGCCAAGACAACTTAGCAGCAATTCTACAGTAACCGTGAAATGCCACCGTAACGTGCGTAACCGCCACTTTCAACCATCAGATATAAAGTGCAGTGTGTGTGCCCAGTGGTTCAAGAACATCAAGCAAGCCTATGAAGCGTGTTCTTCGTATCAAGAGCGCATGCGTTTGTTGACACTGTTGCAGAGCGATATAGAGCGCCGAAAACTCCGAACGCTTATACCAAACTTGTCAGCTTACATGATATACAGATCCCGACGCTGGCGCGCAAAACACGGAATATGGTTAGCACCAAATGCGGTAAAAAGGACACGGCTGAAACCAATGGACGTCCAGGCAGCTATGGCTTACTACTCCAAAGATGAGTATAGCTGCTCTCGGCAGAGTCCCAACAAAAAAGATGTAGTATCTGTTATCATTGACTTAAAAAAAGGAGCTTGTTTCGAAAAGGTTTATGACCCGTTCGGTGCGAGAGGCTTACCGTCTCCTTAGAGAAGCTAATCCGAACACGTATATTGGGCTCTCAAAGTTTTATTGACTGAGGCCGATGTGGGTTCTTCTTGCACCACACTAAGAAGTGTGCCTTTGTATATACTGTGCTAATGCCACAGAGTGTGTTTCTGTCCTACAAGACGTCACCGATGGTGCCTACACGGTGGACTTCTTGAAAGAACTATGTCTTTGCAGCTCCCCTACAAGTGATTGTTTTTTAGGCCATTGTGACTATTGTGCTAAGGAGGACGCTCTGACAGCCACATGTTTAGGAATCCTTGAAGATGTTGAGGTAGCCTATGCAGTATGGGAAAATGGCAATCTAGTAAAAAAAAAAAAACAGCCCAGGCAAGGGCTTTTCTGCGAGAGCTAAGGCTATGGTTCGTGAAGTGGATTACCCATGATTACATATGATGCATTCAAGAATCAGCAATACGCCAGGCGAAAGTGAACCAAGAAAAAGAATCTTGCATTTTTCACATTGATTTCGCCGAAAATTGGACAGCCATTTTACCGAAGGAGGTACAGTCGTATCACTGGCACAAAAGACAAGTGTCTATATTCACGTGTGTCGTCACAAGGAAGCAATCAATTCAAAGTTTTGCCGTCATCAGTGATGGCACATGTCATGATGCTGCACATGCCTATTTTGCTCTACAAATAATCCACAACTATATGAAGGAACAACTTAAGCCTGACACGCATATGTTACTTATGTTTCTGATGGTGCATGCACTCACTTCAAAAACAAGTACCAGTTGTTCGAGATATGTCAGAAAAATCCTATATCAACAAAGTGGATTTTTTCGGCCACAGGACATGGCAAAAACTCTAGTGACGTGACGGCGTTGGTGGCCTGCAGGCTATGCTCTATAACCTCAGAGCGGCAAGCTCAGCTGTGATTATGTCAGCATCACAAATGGTGGCTCAAATGAGTGCGAAGCTCAAGAATGTCAAGCTGCTGTGTGCAGATGCAGACGAGCTAGAAACATTCCGTCAGTTTAAGAAGAGCCAGTGGAAATCGTTGCCACGTGTTCCAGGCATACGTTCTTGGCATGTTTGGCTAAGCACATCTGAGGGCACTGATCGTGGTCGTGTTTTGTTAGCGTCACGTACTGCTAAATGTGATCTGCAAAAGATGCAGCCACTTTGAGCGCATCTCTTGTTTCACGCAGTCACCACCAAAATATCAGTGAGGGTACTTCAAGCGCATATGATTTTTCTAGCGAGACCTAACACTTGCGTTGGAACATTTTCATGTTTGAGTTTATCTGCAGATATAGACAGATGTTTTGCAACTGAGATACAGTGTCGAAGATTTCCTCCATTAGAGCTGTGTTATCACGAGCATAAACGCGCCTTCATGGGTACGTATTTGTCACAGTGCTAAAACAGCATTTCTTCACCAAATGCGGTCACGTTTACTCACGTTTGAAGCTCATTGCCACTTTTCCGTTCCGATTTCTAAATTTCTCAACTTATCAGCGCATTCTCGAAAAGCTCTGATTTGTACCCCGAATATTGTCGCTAAAAACAAAATAATGCAACATGTTCTTCTATAGTACTGTATGATGGCCTTCGGTTGTCTATTTACGAGAGAGAGAGAGAGAAGTAAACGTTTACTTTGAAACAGTGCCCCGAGCAATGCCCGGTGTCACCCTGAGGTGGGAGGGCTCCTTAGTCCAGGAACCCTCTGGCTTCTATTGCCCTCTTGGCCCTGGCGACGAGTTGTTGTTGATTTTTCAGGTCCTTGAGGGCGAGCTTCACCTCCCACGTTTCGGTTAGATCTTCGTTCGTCCGTCCTGCTTCGTTTTCAGTCGTGTGTTGTTGCAGATTACGTCTGGCAATACACTAGCATGCAAGAAGCTACGAGATTTTAAGAAAAATCGAAGATGGTTTTTTTTTATTATTCAAATTTCAGTGGAGCTCACTTTTGCCAATATGAGAACTTTGAGGCAATATATAAAACTTTACATTTGCCCTACGGCAGCAATAATTTATGTATCTAATGAACACACTATATCCTTAAAACGTGTCAAGTATGAAAACGCTGCTTGCATCACTTTCGGAGAAAAAAAAAGGGGGGGAATACGTAACTTATTCTAAACTGTCGCAAAATTAGGCATTTTTAGAAGCACGTTTCTTAAGGTCTGCAAACTTGAAACCGTATGAATTCATTCTTCATTAGACATACATTTCAGGTAAAAAATATCTTCCTTGAAACAAAAATATTTTTGTTTTTATAGCATCTGCAATTTTCGAAAATGACAGGTGACGAAATTGGGGCCTCCGTGTTGGTCAAGTTTGATATTTTTTTTCTCGTAAGTTATGCCGTTAACCATAAAACGAAGTTGACTTTCGGGCTAGCTGTTGAGAGGTGCACGAAATATAAAATACTCAATGAAATCTAAAATATCAACTTTTGGACCCGTGTCGATCTCTCGTGGAATCACCTGAGTGAGCAGACGGGAGAGTAGGGCGCATGGAGGAAAAAGAGCGAACGACGAGAGGATTGGCGAAGCACTTCACCTACCCTCTCCTACGCTCTCTCCACACGTGCGGTGCGAGTGTCCTCACGCGCCGGAGCGCGCTTCTGCTCACCCCTCAAAAAGATCAGCGACTCCCGCCATGGCGCTCGTCGGTGTCTGCTTCGCCATCGTGCAGATGTCTTCTGGGTTTTGCTTTCAAGCAGTGGCTCTACTACCTTCACTGTGCGACCGGCATGCCTACTTTCCTGGGTCAGGTTGGGGTGCGTACCCATCTTTCCAAGTTGGTGGGACAAGAAGAAATAGGCAAGGTGTTCTCCTTTCTGGCCACTTTCGATGCGGTGGCGCCTGTCCTGGGCGAGATTCTCATCACATCGCTCTTCAACTGGTCCATCGGCTTCTTTCCGGGACTGCCTTACCTGGTGGCTGCTGGAATCACCTTCATCTCTGCTGGTCTCATCGGATACGTGCTAAGATCTATAAGGAGGGTATGAAGTACGAAGACGTGCCCAAAAAGGAGGGGCCCATCAACGACTAAACTGCTGAGCCGGACCAGCTTAGGTGCCCTGTATGCCGCGCACTCTGAAAGCTGATGTCAAGCGGCGGCCACACGAAGCGCATTCGTTTGATATCACCGGCATTTCTTCTTAGACAGCGTTCGCGCGCTCGTTTTTAATGCTTCACGAGAGCCAGATTTCTAGCCGAAATGCGTACAGTTATATGGTACTAGGAATCACCGGTGACCACGTGGTGTAGCTTTAGGCCTAACTTACCGCGTATAGCCGTGGGCATATTTTCCCAAAATTAACTAGAGAGTACTTCGAACTATTGAACTTCGAAGTATTCGAACTAGTGGTAGCAAAGGCAGTGAGCATAAGATACAGGAAGTCACGCCAGATATAATAGATCAATACAAATATTTGGGTGTGTGGATAAATAACGCGGCTGAGTGCCTAAGAGAGCATGAAAGATACGTTATGAATAAGGGTAGCAGGAATGCAGCTGTAATGAAAAATAGGGCTCTGCGGAACTGCATTAGGTATGACGTGAGAGGGATTTGAAAAGGTGTCATGGTCCCGGGTTGGACGTTCGGCAATGTGGTCTTGAGCATGAAATCTGAGGTTGAAGCAGAGTTGGAAATTAAACAACATAACAACATGGCATAGGTAGACTTGCTTTGGGAGCACACATGAATCGGGGGGGGGGGGGGGGTACAAGATGACATGGGATGGACATCGTTTGAGTGCAGGAATTAAGCTAGCAGCAAGATAGAATTTGAGGAGCGATTGAGAAAATTTTAAGAGTAGCGTTGGGCTAGAAAAGCTTTCAGCTACTTTTACAAGAAAAATGTTGATACTAAATGGAGGAAGCGAACTCGAAATTTGTCAAGCAAGTATTAAGACAACAGCTGAGTACCAACCCTGAAGAAAACATCACTTAAGAAAAAGGTGAAAGAAACAGAGAGAGACATGTGAAAGATTGGAATACTTACGAAATTATTGCTGAATACTTACCGAATTTGCGAGCAGGAAATTGCAAAAGATCTACGATAATTCTCGGGGTAGTTCTCTGCTGTTCGACGGCGGAACGGGAGTATTGCGGACCAAGACGTACCGAGCCAAATACTTTGGCACAGACACGGTGTGTAGTGTGTGTGGAAAGGAGGAGGAAACGGCTGAACATTTGATAATGTTCTGTAAAGGGCTCCACCTTATAGTTCAAGATAATGGCGCGGAATTTTTCAAAGCATTGGGGTTTAGGATAGTGAAGGCAAAATAGACATTGAACGGGTAGAAATAACCAGGAGGAGGCTAACTTATTGGTGGCTACAATCAAGGTGGGAGTTAAATTTCATCTTTTATTACATAGTAACATTACTTAGCTTTATGGCTAGGTGGCGTGAGCCACCCCCCTATCTAAAGGTCACAGCCGGGTACATTCATCCACTCACCCACCATGGTCTTCGAGATGGCAAGCGCGCTCCCAATTTCGGAGGCCATGCACTCACTCTCCGCTATTCTGCTCGCACCAACGTTTATTGGCCTGGTGTGCGATGATGGTGGCTCGGCGAACCGCGCTTGTTTGATGTCAGTTCGAGGATTCGCGCGCTTTCGAGGTGCGGCGCCGTATAGAAACCACGGTCTTGTTAAAACTTCGCAAAGAAGCAGTTAAATTGGTTACATAGTCTGTTATGGCTACCGACGCTGTTCTAACTACCGTGGGTATCTGATTTTTGTGCTCAATTTAGGAGCACAGCCCTTTGTTTCTTAAAACTGCGGTCGCTTGTTTCTGCCGCGAGTGCTGCGCCATGGTGGAGTACTGCTCTGTGCTTCTATATGAGCAACCACCCATGAAAATAGCGTTAGCTTTTACAACTGTCCCAAGGACCCGAAGCTGAGGAAGAAGTGGATAGTCACTCACAGAGGGAAAGTGCCCCACGCCTTCTTCGATCGTGTGCAGCAAGCACTTCACTGACAGGGACTTTTGTTTTACCCGCCCTACACTCCTTTTTCGGTCAGCTTGCAACCGTGTTTCAGCGCCTCGCCAGCACCTCAGCCATTCATTGCACACAGGCTACAGGCGTGGGCGACTACACTAGGTGAGGTGCTGCCCGAAACCTATCGTGAAAGTCTAGACAGTGAGCGCGCCTCGGGTAAGCGCGCGTCGTTAGCGCAGCTGAGTGGCCCATGGCATCTAAGACTACAGCTTGTGAGAACCACGTGCACCAGCTATTAAGAGATAGCGCCACGTGTTGCGCAGTCGCGGTGCGCGTGACACACTTGCGCGCTTCAAAAGGACCAACTTGCGTGCTGCCCGGGAGAGAGACGCCTTGGCTGCCACGAAGGAAGGGGACGGTCACCCGGGCTGGCCGATTGCTGCTGCCCGGAACGATGGTCGCTGCGTTTCTGTCTTGCCCTGGGCCGACCCTGCCGTATACCTTGTTTAGTTGAATAAACGTTGTTCTTTGTTTTGACGTGCAAGCCTCCGTCGTCCTTGCTTTACTTACGGACAGGTCGCAGCAAGCCCGATGCCCTCAAGCTTCATTTGGTTGGTGTACGTACACATATACGTAGTTTACTGATAAAGACAAGGGCGTGACTCGCGCACTAGTTACCATTAATTCATAAGCGAAACATGCTGTCGCTGTTTAGTGCACATTTACTGAAGGTTGTCACATAATTTTGTGGCTCTGTGCCCGGTATATAAAATCGGTGATAGCTATTAGTTATATTATGGTACCCAAGAGACGGCCCTGCGTTGTATAAGTATGAACTAATTAATGATGCCGCTCTCATTGAACAAACATTACTGAAACAAACTGCAGTCATTTGCATAGGCCAGGCGGTGCATTAAGGCGGAACTTGCCCGCTCCCCTAGTACTATACCCCTCAAGACTTTCCTTACTACGAACAAACACTGGCTTGCGCCCTGCCGAAGCCCATAACTGCAATCCAAGCACGCCCAGCTCAAATTTAGTAATTTGATGCTGCTTTGAACTTCCAGTAGATGCCATGAGCAATAGATTGACTTCCGAAGCAGCAATTACAACAGGGGCTCTGGAGTAATAATTCCATGTGTTGCTTGCGAATGCCAGAGTGGCAGAAATCAGCCATTCTCACACATATCCTCAAGTTCACTACCACTATCATTGCACTCCAGAAAAAAAAAAGGGCAGATCCCACGTACTGTGGGAATCGATGATATAAGATGCACGAATGAGGAAGGTTGATAGGTAACCTTAAAATGAGCACAACGATACGAAGTCGACGTAAATGATGCCGTACATCACTTCCACGCTTTAATTGTCATGTTTAGATGTGCTCTTTACTTTCGTTGTCTGTTCACGTCACGTAATACAAAATTTCGTATATGTGGAGCTAGCGAAACGGCCGTGAGCACGCTATGAGCGTAGCATGTAGTCATGTTTGACATAACACGCATATCATAATTATAATGCTTGGACGTGCCATTTATCTTCGTCGTATATTCACGTCACCTGATACCAAATTTGGTATATGTGAAGCAAAAGAAAAGGCCGCTAGCTCGCTATGAGCGTAGCATGTAATCATGTTTCACAAGACACGCATATTATGATTATGAAGTTTGGACGTGTTATTTACCTTCGTCGTCTACACACAGCGCCTGATACCAAATTTGGTGCATGTGGAGCTAGTGAAATGGCGCGAGCACGCTAAGAGCGTAGCATGTAATCATGTTTCACATGACATGCATATCTTGATTATCATGTTTAGACGAGTTATTTACCTTCATCGTCTATTTACGTCACGGGATAGCAAATTTGGTACATGGAGCTGGTGAAACGGCTGTGAGCGTGCTATGAGCGTAGCAAGCAGTCATGTTGTACATGACACGTATGCCATTATTATCATGTTTGGACGTGTGATTTACCCTCGTCGTCCTTCGCGTCACGTAATACCAAATTGGGTATTTGTTTAGCTAGCGAAAGGGCCGCGAGCGCATCACGAACGTAGCATGTAGTCATGTTCTTAAATGACACGCATTTTATGATTATCATGTTTGCACCAGTCATCGACCTTTGTCATCCATTCACGTCCGGTAATACTAAGTTTGGTATATGTGAAGCTAGTGAAACGACCACGAGCGCACAATGAGCGTAGCGTGTTGTCATGACTAGTCCTGACAAGAAAATAATTACATGCACGTCGTGATTTTAAAGTTGTGGTTCGTCACTTATTTTTGCTGTGCAGTCATGTCATGCCATACCAGTTTTGCAAAATGTCATGTGAACGAAACCACCGCAAAAGCAGCAAAACCTTGAAATGTAAATCATGACATTCATGACATGCGTTCATGATTTTCATGTTTTTACTAGTCAATTATGCTAGTCATAGAGTCATGCTATGCCATACCAAGTTTGGTATCGATACCATTATCGGCACGACCAGTAGAGCTAAAAGTCGTAGATAGATAGATAGATAGATAGATAGATAGATAGATAGATAGATAGATAGATAGATAGATAGATAGATAGATAGATAGATAGATAGATAGATAGATAGATACGCTCAAAGTCGCCGAAATTCGCTAAGAAATGCTTCGCATTTAATATCCAAAGGAGAAAAGCAGGCGTGCCTTTCACTTTAGGATTGTTGTGGAAGGAAGCTGACGTCCGTTTCAAAAGCGGGCGAAGCCGTCCGAGGCACAGAGCAGTACTTTACCATTCCGCAGCACTCTATTGCCACGGGGACGTCGTGTGGCGGGTTCTTAAGTCCACGTGTTTTCAGGACCAGAGCCGCCACGGTGATGCGATCTCCATTGACGGCATCGGCTGCGCACATTCAACAACGTGGCCATGCGTCATACACCACCGCGGCGTTTCGCTTGCTGTATCTACATGCTTGTAGATGCTGTAGAAAGGCACGCTCATAGGAATTTTGAAATAACCGATCTAATTAGTATCGCACAGTGGAAACTGCAGATGACGAGCGAGAACACTCACACATAGCTTCACTTTCGGAGCAGCAATACGGTCGGCGGCATCGGCATGCTTATGGGCCATCTAGGAGGTTTCTTGACCCTGTCGATTGGGCTGCAACAAAAACAAATTCATAACTTCACTCGAAAACTTTCATTGTGGACGTTTGTTGACCCTCACGAAGCTGTTAGATAATGTTCCTGTCCACAGCAGACGATCCGCGCAAAGGAGCAGTGGCTGCTGCGGCGTGGCTGAGAGCGGAGTCCACGAACTGACGTCACACGCGCAGATACACACCTATACCTGCACACGCAGAAATGCCGATCTCCCAGCCTTACCCGTCACTGTGCAGCGCGATCAGGGCAGGCCAGCTCTTTTTCTAGTTTAGCTCAGTGACATTGCCCCGGCTCTGTTTCGTTCGCTTTGGAAATGAAACGCCATTTACAGTGACTTTTCAATTTCCTCATAACGGTCGCTCGCAAAACGAAATACGGTAGGCATGCTTTTTAGTGTCTGGCGGTACATTGATGGTTAAGACGCGAAGATTCCGTCAACAGTACAGACTGTGTTTAGAAGCAACTGTAAGAACGACTTCTAAAAATTTCCGCCGTACCGACTATAGGCATCGGTATATGACAAAGAAATTTGTAGGCTAACAAAGCCTGTTTAGATACGCAATATCCACATTGCGTGACCATATAGTGACGCCACGGGTTTCCATTTTCGTACGCGGGCTCAATCAACATCATGGTGCATTTCCTCAAAAAGTGTTCCCGATTACATCGTCGTCCCGGAGGTCAGGATGCTGCGGGTGCATGTTGTGCGGATGCGAAATAACTGATAGCGCGCCGTTGGTTCTTTTCTGTCGACAAAGACTACTCGCCATAGCTTAGACGGAACTTACAGCGCATGCTGCGTATTAAGACAAGCAGAAGAAAAAAAAAACATTCGAAAGCACAAACCAACAACGAAACTTCCCACAGGAAGTGGAGAGCGGGCGGAGTTGGCTGTGCTATCGAAAGGGTCGCAGAAGTGATAGTAACCATGGCAATAATAGCGTTGATAACGTTCCCAGTTGAAGCGCAGTCGCCGGTGTGTTTGCGAGCGGTCTTTACGCATCGTGCCCCATGGCAGTGCAGGAGCAGCGGTATACGCTGTTTGGGTTTTCGAAGGAGCTGGACTGGAGGCCCCTGCACTTCGTCGATTCCATACCGGCGCACAGAATTTGCAACGCCTGTGGCTTGGTGCACAGAGTGACTGTGTTTCTGCCCTGTCGACACGTGTTGTGCAACTCCTGCTACGCGCAGTGTCTCTCGGACAAGGTACACGGCTGCCCAATCGATGGGGACCCATTTCTTGAAGAAGATGCCCAACGGGGAGAATTTCCTTTAGATAGCCTGCTCAAACGCAAGGTAAGAAGCGAGACGTTGCGAAGGAAAGTAAACAATCTCATTAATTGCCCAAGAAACTTGCCTGTTATTTGGTTCAATTTACAGATGTGGGAATGAATTTACGTGCACATCGACATGTCGGTGGACAGCGAGCATGGCGAAGCAAGCGTTGCATCCAGCGTGCATGATGCAGCCCTTATGGGGTCGGCATAGCAAGGTTCCCGGACTTTACCCAATTCTTTTGGTCTAAAAAGGAGGCTCCTAGAGAACCACAAGATCTTTTAAAACAAGCTGTCACCAGGAATTCCGATTTTTTTGATGTCGACACCTCACTAGCTGTGTGCATAGATCGGGAAACTCTCTCGTGAGTCTACTCACTCGTTCTCACTCCGATGGAATCATGAGTATGTGCGTGAGTGAGTCCGGGGAAGCGAAATTGTGGCGAGTCTGAATCCGAATGAGTCCAGTGTAAGACATTTTTCGGTAGTGGGAGGAAGTGAGCCCGGCCCAGGAAAACTTAGGTGACTCTGACCGAAAGAAATTGAGTTAGTCCCACTTTTTCTGCAAGCCTATGGTCCGAGCTTCTTGTCTTTAGCATCACTCGCATCACGCGCAGCTCGTTTCATTACGTCACAATATTCAAGGCATATCAGCGTAACTACACTTAAACAAACGTTGTCACTCGCATCGCTCGCTTCACGTCGCATAACCTCTGGTATCTGCCTCCTTCACACATTCTTTTACTTTAGCA
Source organism: Rhipicephalus microplus (assembly GCF_043290135.1). Classification (NCBI taxonomy): domain Eukaryota; kingdom Metazoa; phylum Arthropoda; class Arachnida; order Ixodida; family Ixodidae; genus Rhipicephalus; species Rhipicephalus microplus. The sequence goes on from NC_134707.1 coordinate 121,591,125, forward strand.
GGTCGGGACACCCTCTCCTAAAACGCCCATTAAGAACGTCCTCTCGCCTGTCCTATACGCACCCTCTGATGACCATAAAATGCCGGACGACGGCGACGAGTAGCTCATTTTTCCCCCCATGTCATAACACTCTGGAATGCACTGCCAGATAACATTGTTTCTTGCAGGGACCGGTCAACATTTCGCGAAAAACTAACTCTTTTCCGAAATTCAAATACGATGTCCTAACAGCACATTAACTCTTGTGTTTATAGTTGTTTTACTGTACTCCCGGAGTTTGTTTATCGCCTATTATATTTTTTGTTTTGTGATGCGTGTTATTTCCGCTTGTGTTCTTTATTTGCTAATACATTGTGATCAGTGTGTACCCTCATATTGTTACATTGCTTTAGGAACTTACAACCTGGATGTACGACCCCCCCCCCCCCCTCCCATTACGTAATGCCTTCGGGCCCTTTTGAATAAATGAAATAAATTAAATGAAATCAGCCTTACCTGGATTCTCATTCACATTCACGTCTACTCGACACGTATTCCAAAGCAGTATCGTTCGTACATTTCAATTTTAACCATCAGATGTGGGAATTACGTAGGGGGGGGGGTTCCTTGTCTGCCCCCCCCCCCAGCTCTTCCAGAAAAGTTTTGGACAAATATATCTTACGCTGTCATCTCTTTCCAAAAAGATATCGTTACTCGTTCGCAACCACTCATAACTGTTATTGCAAGGTACTATATTGAAAAGAACCAACAATTAGCACTGATTACATAAGATATTGATTTTAAAAACCATTGACACCATGGTCAAGCAAGCTAATTCTGGACTAATGGACCTTCCATTGCTGTGGAGCAGTGGTGCTCGGCTGTGGACCCACAGGCCGCTCGTTCAGCCGCGGCGGTAACATTTCGATGGAGGCGAAATGCCGAAAGCCTGTGCGCTGTGCGATGTCAGCGCACGTTTACGAACACGAAATTTCCCAAGCCCTCCACTGCGGCGTCTCCCATAATCATATCGTGGTTTTGGGACGTAAATCACCCAAATATTCTTAATTTTTGTGTGACGGACTCGTGAGCCGACTCACTCAGACTTAGATCGAGCTGTGAGTCTGAGTGATACCGGGTGTGTAATAATTTGGTGAGCTTGAATCATTTCGACGTAAGATTGCAAGGCTGTGCTTGTTTCATAGGCTCTATTAAAAATTACCTCAACTTCGTGGTAAACTCCTAAACCCTCCACACCGTACATCTCGTCGCCTTTTTAACTCTTGCAGCATCCAGCGGTTACATGGTTCAACGTCTTGTTTCAATCTTTTTTGCCGATTGCCATTGCAGAGTGTAATATATTGCCTGATAGTGTTGTCAGCGAGCGTAACCCCATTGTGTTCAAGCTGTTGCTTACTGATCACCTCACGCTGAAATATTTATTACGAGCTTACACTGTTCTCTAAGTCTCGTTAAATTGTAATGTTTTTATTTTGCACCTAAACAGGTAATCCACTTAACTGAGATGTGTGTTTCCAATTTGTAACCTGAAAAGTCTCATGTATAACTTCCTGTGTTACCCCCACCCCCCTTATGTAATATTCCAGCAGGGGCCTTTAAGAGAAAAATAAATGATGAAATGATGATGAGTCAGTCCGCCTGAAGAAAATTTTCTTGAGTGTGAGTCTGAGTGAGTGCAGCTCAGAAAAAAAATGATGAGCGCGAGACACATTTTATGAGTTAGCCTGAGTGAGCTTCACAAGTTTTGCCGGCATATTGTCCTATGGTACAAAAAGACTAACCGATAAGATAAGGCTTGTGCGTTACTATTGTATCCAACTCGTGAGAAATATGGATATATAAATATTTTTAGATGAATTACAGTGAACTTGATAAAACACAGGAGTGCTTGTTTAAAGCACTCGAATGTTTTGTATAGCCGCATGCAAGGCAGATAGATTGATACGGCGTTTTCATTGGATGATGACAATTAAGTAAACATGTGCCGTAACTTTTCTTCAAAATTTTAATCGTTACAAAGAACTGGTGATGAATGTATTTCAAAGTTTATAACCTCAGATGTATGTACAGCTGGGGATGAGTGACGCTCTTAATTCAAGCGGGCTGTGGGGATATTGGAGCCCGCAGGCACAGTGCACCGTGCGTGGCATAACTGACAAGTTCCCGGCATGCACATCGTTACGTGACATGGCGCACCCCTTTTTTGTGGTCTGCTCGCACTTTCTAAAAAAAAAAGCATGTTTTGAACATAGGCATAAAAAGAGTGAACTGGGCGGGTGTTAGTTAACACAGCAACTATTTTTACGCGCGCTTTCTTGGTCACTTTGGAGGCCGTAGCGTTGCAAGGCTCTTAAAAGAAGACACTGTGAAGTCTGAATGCGTCATGCAATCATTCGATGGTGCCAAGAACAAAAGATCAACACAGTAAAGGTAATTGTACCCACCATAGCGGTGGGTACACGGCTAGAGCATCCGCTTCCAATGTTGGAGGTATCGGGTTCGATTCCCAGTGCCCACCGGCAACCCACAGGTTTTTCGCAATGGGTAGAGAAGTACACCTACGTGGCACTCGGTTGTTTCTGGGTACTCATCTCGAAAGCGTAGCCCCATAAGGTTCCGGGAAAAACCCTGGGTGCACGTTAGTGTTTTTTTTTCTAAATACACTAGAGGGAACTCTGTCACTAGTGGCGCTATTGAAGCTGCAACGCATGACGCTTCAGTGAGAATGATGGGCAGTATACGTGAATTTGTCTTCGTACTTTCGGCCTCGCTTGGCTTGGAGCTGCTTTGTCACGAAGTGACAAATCAACAAATGAGCAGCAGTTGCATTTCACCACCCTAACTTTTTAGTCCCACCAGTTTAAATCAGGTCTGAAAGTTTCAAACTGTCCGTTTTTTTTTTCATTTGAAACAAAACCACAACACAACAATAGACAAAGTTGTAAGTGCGTTTGACGCCCTAAAGCAGGAGGAATGTATAGACAAATGCACGTAAGCCCACTTCCTATGCATGGTCGCTGAACGACCGCAGTGCCAGAGTCCCCTGTAGTTAATTAAAAAAAAAGAACTCTCTGCCTCAACGCAACATAGCCTTGGTGAAATAGCGGAGCGTCCGTCGCTGCTGTGAGAGGCAGAGAATTGCAGCCGCCAGGCACCTACTGGTAAAATAAGTACAAGCGTCATTTTACCTTGGTGCTTGGCAGATCGAAGTTCATATAGTCGCTTGGGAGAACACCCACGCGATGGGAAATCGGCAGCATAAGAATGCGCGCGAGACTATTATTGAGGCCATTACCGTCATATCATTATAATGGTCACTGTAGTGGAGGTCACCGGATCATTTCGACCGCATGGAATAAGGTCGCAAAAACTGCAAAGAACTGGCATTTCTCTTCCACCTTAACGCAACCGCTGTGGCCGGGTTTAATCTGTATTCAAATAAAATAAACTAAACAAAGGAGAATCAGTTATAAATGAAAGTGTATTAAGTGAATAAAATGGGATGAAGTTTGAAATCAGATGCTAAAGTGGAATCCAAGTAATCGGTTAATTAGTTTTTTTAAATTTTGGCCCTATTGGTTGCGCGTATAGACTACTTAAGAATGCGAAGTAAATTAGCAATTGCTATCATTATTGAGTGTTTTCTACAGAATATTCATGCCCTGTGCTGCAGGTGAAGTGCTGGAATGAAGACAAGGGCTGCGAGATGATCATGGCTGCTTCGGAGCTACACCAGCACTTCCACGAAGATTGCGGCCATCACTCTACGCGGTGTCCGAAATGCTCGGCGTGCATTCTTATCAGCAATGTGCGTGCTCACCGAAGCAGCGACTGTAGCGCTGACGCACAGCTGGACACGGCCGGGACATTAAAACCGGATAACGACTCGTCTCAAGAAGCCGTGTTGGCCTCCTTGGAGGCCATATTGGAAAAACGCGTCGCAGAAGTGAGATCCGGGCTCGATCAACTTGCGCGCGAGATCATCCAGTGTGACAAGTTTACGGAGCTTACGCACACCGTCAATGACTTAAGAGAGGTGGTCATAAAATCATCAGAAGAGCAAATCTGCGCTGCAAACGAAGCTGGCATCGATGTCGCTAGAGAAGTTAAAGAAGACCTCGCGTGGCAAGGGGATCGGCTCAATGAAATTTCACTGCGCGTAACGACTTTAAGCGAGAAGGTGGAAGAAGTTCTTCGTGAAGCAACGAAGAAACCACTTGAGCAATCGCAAAAGAAGAAAGATGAATTGTGTTACGATGGGACAGCAGATGGGAGCTCACCGAAGAAAGTTTCCGAAACAGTGAGCGTATTCGAAGGCACTATGGGGAAAGCTTCAGAGCATGCTAGGGAGACCATTTCCCAAATGCCTTCTTCAAACACTGACTCTTCTTCGGTTTCAAAGACCACGGAGGTACCAACCGGCGTTAACCCAGCCATTTTGACAAGAGATTACCTTCCCTGGTTCAGCACGCTAAATGTTAAGCACTACGAGTTTCACGTCAAGGGAATAAAATTACTGAAAGAAAGGGCGATGTCAAACGGCTATGCCGGCAGTTACAGAGGCACAACATACCTGGGTGGATACTGTATCTCTCTCGGAGTGTACCTGAAGAAGAGTGGTAGTTCAATGTCAGTGCACGCCCTGGTACGCCTGAACAAGGGAGTGATTGACAGTTTCCTCCAATGGCCATTCAGCCATAGGATTAAGCTCACCTTCATAGACTCGTCAAAAAGTACGCACCACACATTTTGTGTTGCCACAATTGGGAATCTTTACGACAAACGGTTCGATCGACCGACAAACACAGCAAATGATGGGGTGTGTTCTGCGGCAGGATGCCGTATTGAGGGACTCGAACAGCAAGGCTACCTTCGTAGTGACGAGTTCTGCGTCAAGTGTGAACTTTTAGTTTCTAATGCTAACTGAAGTCTGCGATGGCAGCATTCGGAACTTAGTGGGAGTCGCTCGTAGGGCTGTTAAAACTCACCGAGAAAATCAGTAGATCAATCTGAATCGCAACAAATATTTTCACAAGTGCGGCCAATGTCAAGTTGATTTTCGCAATTCCCATGCAGACTATTTCATTGCTTCTTTACTTCTAATCGCATATGATTCAGTACATATTCATAAAAGTTATTTATATTAGTTTAGGTAGATTATTTAGTAGGATTTTCACACAGTGCCTCAGCAAATGCTTTGGAATTGTCCCCCATTCACCAGTAAACTGTCCTTCCTGTGATGGCCGACACTCAGTCATTATGAATTTCGGAAGCAGCCATTACAGAGATAATTCTAGTGGGCATCTGTCGCTTGCGCGCATATTCTGCGCAGTGCACAAGAAAATGAGCTTTGTCCGGAAGCTGAAGCCAGAAAATCCACGAAGACGTGCCAACAGCTATAAACACCCTCGTAGGTATATCCCCTATTTACCATACCTTATTGAGTCGAGTGGGAGCATGCACAGGAAAGCTTGGCCGTGTCGTTTTGTATGAAGTTTTGTAAGGATTCACCAGGCACCATGCTTAAAGCTCTCGCTACCTAAACAGTTTAGCTTACCTACGCCTGCGCTGCTTGCAACGCCAGCGCCGTGAAAGCCGGTGGTCTCTGTCGCGCAAGCGGGCTTTGTTCGTGTCTGTGTGTGTGTGCTAATGATAACATATGTAGAAACAGAAAAAAAATAATTTCCGAATAAAATTTTTCACTTGATAATCAGTGTTGTGTCCTGTCATTTGTGTGCCTCATTATGTTTTCTCGTTCTTTTCGCACTGTAATATAACGAACTAAACTAAAGCGAGCTAAGGAGAAAATAACCTAAGTTTACTAGGAATAATACAGAAAGATAAAAAATGTAGGTGAACAAAATCGAACTGAGTAATAGCAGCGCTATGTTTCAGCTATACGACGACCGCTGCCCAGCACCGCAAGTCTAATTCAGGGGAACTTGATCCGGCCTTACAACTAAAAAAAAAAAAAAACAGGCTGGCCAGAAGTTTCTTCATTGAAAATTTTATTTACAAACCCGGAATTACTAAGCTGCCTTTTCTCGCTACTCGCATCAACGCCAATCGATCACAAATCCGAGCACAAGACAGTTAGGCAGCCATTCAGTCACCTCAACGTACATCAGTATTTATTATTCCCTCATTCTCTTTCATTATGAAAAAAGTTACCAGGAGAAGTGGTTAATGCTGACACAATACAACCGTTCGCCCATCTCGTCAGTAATCTACCTCTTTATTTTTAAAATGCTGCTATATCTTATTTATGCTTCTCATTGGTGCTGCGAATTCTTGTATTTTTTGTATTGCTATATATCAATTACATTCCTCACTCATGTTGCAAATTTTCGTAACCTTTGTACCTTTATTGATATTTTTTTAATTCTTACTGACAGTTTTGTACCCACTATTGCTTGGGCCCGGATAGGGCCTGCAGTACTTTTAAATAATAGAAATAATAACTTCAAGGTCCAAGTCCATGTTTCCAAGCCAACCTTTCCTTCAATTTGTTTTTACCAAAGATGAAAACTGAACATAACCATTTACCCGTCTTCGTCGCCATAATCCAGGCTACATCTTTTAGGACTGCCTTGTGTAACATTGTATAATGATGTATTAACCGCTCTTTCCTATAAAGCCCCTCAGCAATGACAAAATGACAGTGATGACAGTGACTATATATATATAAATATATATATATATATATATATATATATATATATATATATATATATATATATATACATACATACATACATACATACATACATACATACATACATACATACAGAGTGTTTCGCGAAATTTGTCCGGTATTCAAAAATCACCAGAAGGCGCTATTTGGTCGTTGTCTTCAAAGTTAATAAAGTTGAATGCATAACTTCGGACAGTAATTAGGAAAGTTAAGTTATTGTCTTTTTAATTAGCGGAGTTGGGCAGTAAAGTCAAATAGAAGCATTGAAGTCCTTCATGTGGAGTCCTTCTTTTCGGGAAAGGGGCCGGTAGTAATAACTGCGAAATAATGAAATTCTCCCAAACTCTGTGGTGAAACTGACACCGAAACGTGTAAGAACGCGACTACCATATTTGTTCGAGACGTCCGAAATAAGGAAGCGTTGTTATATGGTCCATCAACCGACTTCGTAGTGTAGGTGTGTGTGCTGCGCTTGCAATTACAGCGGTCATGACGCACATACGTTACCTAAAGGGGAAGAACTGCAGCCCTGTCACCACTGTTTTGAACAGTGGTGTAATTGTAGTTGTCTGCTTGTTGTTCATCGGTCATTTAATTTCAGTTTTGCTGCAGAGCTTAGGAGAATTTCATTAATTTGAAATTATTGCTAGGGGCCACTTTTACATAATATGAATGTGGCCACTTTTACAAAATGTGAAATCAGAAATCAGTTTTTCACACGAATGACTTAGATTCTACCTTTTGACTTGGCGGCCTAGCTCCGCTAATTGAAAAGGCAATTTACCTTTTGATTACTTCTCTAAGTGATGAATTCAACCCTTCTAATATGCCCACCGCTTCAGAAAAAAAAGGCAACTGTGAAAACGGTGGGCAAATAGCACCTTTGACTGAGGTTTAAACACAGAGAGAGATCTTCACGCGGAGGCGCAGCGTGGACGGGACGAACCACCGTGATTCAGCCAGTGTCGGCCACCAGAAGCATTGACGGCCTCTCCACACGCTTCGCAGTCATGGGCGAGTGTCGGGAACAATAAGGACACTGTAGCTCGGTGGTTGCGGTCGGTCTTTCCCACTGTGTCTCCTCTTCTGAAAACTTGCCAACAATGTCTTTGGCGGGCGTACCCGACTGTTTCCAGATCGCCGCAGGTCCGGTTGACGTCTGTTCCGCCGTAGTTTTACAAACAGGGAAAAGTACTGCGCATTCGCAACCACTAAATGTCGCAATGGGTTGAGTTTGCCGCGCTCTTCGTAAAGGGTCGAGCTGCGGCAGTGGGAACTCCCACCCATTACTCATGAAGTGGCGACTAGCACCTGTGCTGACGATAGATGCATCCCATGCACTTGCGGTAGCTATGGTGTGTTCCCCGAGATGCTCGTAGTGGTGCACCACAATGCGCTGCAAACATTGGAGCTGTCGCACTCAGAATTAACCTACCTGCCAGGGGACGGAGGCTCCATCATGAAGCCCTCAATGACAATTACCTCAGCAGTCCCAGGCAAAGAGTTTCTCAAAATTAACTAGAGAGCACTCTGGCGCTGCGATCGTTCAGCGAACATGGGAATGATGGGTAGTACACACATTTGCTTAGTCTTCGTACTTGCGGCTTCGTTTATTGCTGTGTTTCAGTTTTGTTTTGAAAGAAAAAGCAAACCCTTTTCAACTTAGTGACTTGATTCGAAATGGTGAGCCAAAAAGAATATGGTTGTGAAGCGCAAACGGTGAACATTTGCTAATTTACGTTTTCATGAAAAAACAGCCTCAAACCACAAGGACACACATGGAGCCGGAAGCAGGCCAGAAGTACGAAAATTAGATAAATCTGTGTACTACCCATCATTCCCATGCTCGCTGAAGTGCCGTGTGTTGCAGCTCCCATAGACACTAGCGCCACAGTTCCCTCTAGTGTATATTGAGAGACTCTATGGTCCCAGGCACGTCGGCATCATCCATGGAGGTAGCACTTAGAACGCTTTGCGCGTAACAAACGTCCACGTGCTCGCCTTCCAATGAGTGTCGTGGCGGCCAGCCATATGGGCCTGCCTGGTCAAGGCCCGTCTTTTCGGGATCTCCGGATACGCCTGGATCGTGTAGTGATGGGGCACCCATGGTATTCGAGGCATCCGTGGAGACATATGGGTGCGCTGTTAAGGCGTTCAGTACGACGGGTGCCCTGTCTAAGCGATGACAAGAATGGGGAAGCTTCCCCGGTAGATGCGGCTGGGAAACACTGTCGCCCATTGGCAGGGATGTTTTGGCGTTGGTTGCTGAGGCAAAGTTTAAGCATAACTTGGGCATTGGGTTTGTACTAGGTCCGGCTGCGCAGCTATCATAAAGAGTGTGCCACTCTCGCCGCCATGGCTACTCGTGGTGTTGACTGACACTCCCACGTTTTAATTCACACATATACCAAATAAAGTGGCTGGGGGCGATAGCCGCCGTAGTAGCTCAGTGGTAGAGCATCGAACGCTTTATTCGAAGGTCGTAGGTTTAGTTCCTGCCACGGCAAGTTATCTTTTCACCCACTTTTCTATTTCCCATTTATATTACCATTTGGTCTGATAGCTTCTCTTATACTTTCTTTGGCTATATTGTCTTGCCAAACCGCACCTTTCGCACGCGGTTAGTGTCTTCACTGTGTTGCGAATGTTGCCCGTGTGGTTTGCACGTTTCAGTGTGTTGAAAGTGTTGCAAGTGCAACATCGCCATGCCATCGGCCCTATAATCACCTCACGATTCGGGCAGTGGTTCATCGAGCAGCAAAAGCGGTGTCGTCGTGTGGTACGCTTGAATTCGACCTCATCGCCACCATACTCAAGCGTCGAAGATGGGCCGAACCCAAATGCGAACGATCTCACCTTGTGAAGGACGTCGCAGACGGCCTTCCGCAATAATAAGTATCTTGATTTTAAGCATGCCAGGTTGACAAGCGAGCTTGGTATATGGCGGCTTGTCGACGCGGCATTCGCGAGCAAGTGCTACTTGCGCAAATAAATCGGTGACACGTGTAGATTTTTGTTTGCTATCATGAGTGCATCAATGCCTTTCGGAGCTGAGCATAATAAATAGGTAATTATAACAATTATGCGCGTCAAGACCATTGTTTTTCTATCGGTCGTTGCGTGCAGCATATTAGCCGAATGGAACAGTATGTCAGTGCGTCTCTAGGGTTATTACGATATACATTTTGGCCAAACCTTTGCTTGAATTGAACCTTCTTAGATTGCATTCGGTTTCGGTAAAAAAAAAGTGTCGTGCTTAACCATGACACTGCCTGCCAGGAGTTACAATGAATCAGCAAAGGCAAATGGCATACGCGTTGCACACTCACAGGACGCTTTTTGACCTAAGACAGATTGACAGAAACTGCGTGCTGCAAGTGCCAGCGTATCATTGGCAACGCTACACGCGGCGTATCATGGGCGATGCGGTGACATTGTTTTAACCGCTGCAAGTCATTTAGCTCCAGTGGCAAGTTGATCGACGCAGAAAAAGCTGGATTGCAAGTGCAGCTGACCACAAAACACGATCATCCTCAGGAATGCAGATCGTGCAGCAGCTCGCCCAGCAAGCGGCTCTTAACGTCACGGCTAACGAGTGCGCCAGTGTTGCCCGGCTCTTTGGCCGCTCGCTAGTTACAACAATACGTGGTTATAAATTAGAGAAACGACTAAATGAGGTAGAATTTTGCCATCTTGACTGTGAACGTACAAGGATCAACCCACACAACACATATTATGATTGAAAACGGGGTGTCAGGGCCCATTTCGCGAAAGAATAATTAGGAAATAAAAAAAGACAATTTAGAAAATAGTGACAACAGTGGGCCGCACGATTGATTGATTGATATGCGGGGTTTAACGTCCCGAAACCACCATATCATTATGAGAGACGCTCTAGCGGAGGGCTCCAGAAATTTAGACCACCTGGGGTTCTTCAACATGCGTCCAAATCTAAGCACACAGGCCTACAACATTTCCACCTCCATCGGATATGCACGCGCCGCAGCCGGGATTTGATCCCATGACCTGCGGGTCAGCAGCCGAGTACCTTAGCCACTGGACCACCACGGCGGAGCAGTTGGCCGCACGATCTCAAACTCTTTGAACCTTTGAAGGCATTGGCAACCTTCCCGTCATTGTGGTCAAGGGAAAAAGCTCAGAACGAAAGCACATTTGGCACATTTGGATCTATTCTAAAAAGTAAGTAGACAGACCTAAAGTGTTTTTGTGCAAAGTATAATGTCTGTTGCAAAAAATAAATTAATATCTGTTTCACTAGGTACTACACGAAGGGAACAATAGGGGAACCTGCCAGACCGGTTGTGTGTAAACGAAACTTTAGACAAGGAGCATTACAGCGTAGTCTAGTGATTGCAACTTCAAGTTCTCTTGTTTGACATATTTTACTGTTCAAATGGTGTCTGATGTGCTTAAATTTTATTGTGGCCATTAATGCCGTTAGTATTGGAGCAGAACTGTCTTCTAACATCATTTTTTCTGAATATATCTATTATGAAATGAGGTGCTGACAATACGTGAGCAACCGGGTCATTGAAAGATATCTTCGCTTGAGCATCCGCCATTTCATCAGAAACTGGCGCTTATGTCCTGGAAGCCAAACCCAAATAATCAAATTTATACGTGGCCATGGGCCTTGGCAGAGGGTGCAGAAGGGGCATTACTATAGCGTCCCTCAAGCCTCGCCACCACTTGCCCTCATTAAGGCTACAGCAGCGCTCGCCCTCCGCCAACCGCAAAGCAACACGGGTTCGCATCCCCTTCACCCAAGACAAAATCCATCAGATGTTCATGTGTGTGGAAAAAATATTGATTTCGATGCCCTCAGAAAATGTTAGTTCCCATTTGCTGAGAGGAAGGAACACACCGATAAGGAATTCGTTAAAATTACTGCAGAACTTGTTGATGCTGTTAATTTGCAAATCACTAGAATGATCAATAAAATTTCTGCGAGAAATAAGGCACAAAATCTGGAAGGTGAAGGAAAAGAGACCATCCTATAGTAGGAGAGAAAATATCAATTCCGCATCTTTCTCGCTTTGGGATCCAGCAGTCACAATGACTGTCCTAATTGGCGTATGTGCCAGGACATCACTCAAAACTGAGTTTAAAAATTGGTAGGGCATTGTTGTAGGATTTCCTGAAAAAATATAATGTAAGTGTTTTTCGCTCTTTTCATGCCAGCACTTCTTTCCTGTTCAACCTTTTTTGCTGTTCTTTTTCTGAAACAGCTGCTGCATTTTCTGCTAATACTACGTTTTCACGATAATAAATATTGAGTTTAAAGTGAGCCCTTGTCGTGTTTACATCCTTTAGTGGTCGTGCGTGTTTGTACTGTTCGTCTAAAGTATGAATAACGAAATAGCCTAGTCAGCTACATTATCCTCGTGATAGCCACAATTAATGCGATGAAGAAGGGGAAAACACAAAGGGGCAGAGGTTGCTGGTTTATTATTAGAGCTCTTACTAAACATTAATCATACATCCGGTATGTATGATCCACCCGACTTATGGCCGATCGCCCAGAATGGGTAGGTGCTGATGATACAAGGACCATCATCATCATCCTTAAGTGCTCGAGACCAGGTAACACGCGAGCTCATAGGCTGTGTTCCAATTCTTAGACAGCACGTAGACAGTCTACGAAGACTGCTTAGAAGACCGCATCGAGCTCATGCTGTCCGAGAAATAGAACACATTTAGACTGCTTTTACGCGACAATGCACCACCTCACGTCGAGAAGGAAAAGCTAAAATAAACGAACGTAACAGTTGTATTTTCTGGCTTATTTCGTGTTGAAATGAAAAACAAATAAACGTTACTCACATTGAGCTTCTGGAGAAGCGTCTGCTTGTGTGAAGACGACCATTCCGGCGAGATTCTGTCTATCTGAGGGATTCGATGAGCCGCCATCTTGTTCAGACAGCAAAGTATCCTGCGTCGTATTTGTCTACGATGCGGCCTTCTCGGAGCTGTCTATTTTGCCGGCTACATAAGAATTGGAATATGACTTAACATGTCCGCCGTCCATTTAGCTGTCTATTTAGCCCTCTACGGCGAGTATCGGAACACAGCCATACTTGGCCCCGATCGTACAGGTTGACCCCCAGTCCTTCATATAGTTTGCGATCACTGTATGGCTCCGCTCCCCGCTTCACCTCGACGCGAGCACCAGTAGCATGTCCTCGCCTCCAAAACCGTGGACAGGTGGAAATACATGCTTGTGCCTTCACCGTAATTAGGAGCCACCTCTAGGTGACCTAGTTTGTACCCGTAGCAACTTTGCTGCTCCAGGGAATGTCTCGAGAAATGTTTCAAGTGTACGACCCTTGAGCTGCGTTTCAAACTGGGTGAAGGTGCGGCATTTCAGCGTCATCCCCATTGAAAGGCTGGCGTGACAGAGTACACAATACCACCAGCGTGACGTGAAAACTACTGATTGTGACCAGAGCATATTCAGATTCGGATCAAACCTGGATCAGATACACCTAGTTACCATAAGATATGGCTTGGGTGAAGACTATCATGGCCCGTATAGGTTTTTTCGTGGTTTGGCTGACGTCTTCATCAAGCTCGATACCGAGTAGTTTGTGCGATATGTACAAGGGACCATATTTATTCGCAACCATGAAACTCGACCCAGATCTGCCATGGACGTGGTCAACAGTGGGTGTGAGGCGCAAGAATAAACGTGTTTCATTAACGCTACGTTAGAGCATACGTATTAACGCGCGCTCGTACTACGCATTCATGCGTTTCGATCTGACTACCATTAATTGATCACTCATCACCTCACGCGATGTGCATGTATACTACTATCACAGACTTTCCACCCGTGTCTGGCTACCCGGAGGTTAATAATGGGCTTTATTTTTCCTTTCTTCATGGCCGCCGGGTCAGTCGAGACACAAACACTGCAGTATAATTTCGTAGGGCGTGCACCAAATTATACTGCATGATAGGACGTGCACAAAGTTGACTCTGAAGTTTGTGATATGAATGTCAAGCCAATAGGGCGCGTGCCTTCATCTACGCGTTCGACTTCGTTCCAAAGGCAAGAACATTTAAAAGATGTGAAAATTGGAAGAGGCGAGAGAAAAATGGTAGCATATGTACTAAGTGAATAATAAAGAGTGGGGCGAAGCATCCGTCCGTCCATTCGTTCTTGCTTCCGTCCGTCCGCGCGTCCATTCGCCCGTCCATGCGTGCGTCTGTTCGTGCGTCCGCACGTCCATCGGTGTGTCCGTCCCTGCGTTCGTCCATGCATCCGCCCCTGCGTCCGTCCATACGTCCATCCGTCAGTGCAGTCATCCGTGAGTCCGTCCATGCATCTGTCTGTGTGTTCGTTCGTCCATCTATTCAAAACTCCAAGTACCACCATCTCGCATCTTTTCATCATATATTCCGCATATCCACCGCCATCCGCCCCGCCGCGGTGGTCTAGTGGCTAAGGTACTCGGCTGCTGACCCGCAGGTCGCGGGTTCGATTCCCGGCTGCGCCGGCTGCATTTCCGATGGAGGCGGAAATGTTGTAGGCCCGTGTACTCAGATTTGGGTGCACGTTAAAGAACCCCAGGTGGTCAAAATTTCCGGAGCCCTCCACTACGGCGTCTCTCATAATCAAATGGTGGTTTTAGGACGTTAAACCCCACAAATTCATCAATCAATCCACCGCCATCTAGCGGACATTCCAAGGACTAAACGAGAGGTGGCACACGCACACTTTCTTACGGCTTGCGCTTCGTATCTACTTCCCACCTTTAACCACCTCGAGTTCACGGTATATACTAGTTCACTGTATTCATGGCACTGCGGCCCAACGCTCGCTAAATTTTTTCCAAAACCAAGGAGGTTACGCCCAGCGAGTATAACGTAGCAGCCCTTTCTTGTCAGATAGTGCTCATTGTACATGCCAATGGCTGCTAATGGGGAATGAGAGGCAGGGGAATTCGGCTTTTAGTTAACGCGCGCGCTGCAAATTTTCATTGTTTAACAACGCACAGAAGGAATCTCTCACCGGCACCACCTTGGTGGTCAAAAGGTAAGACTGGCTACACACAACTACTACGACTACGAGGGACGAACGGGTGCCGCTATAAAGAGCTTCGCGCCTGAAATTAAGGACCTATCCCCGCGGTGGCTGCATATTCTCAATTATGGGAAGGGTACGGTGTGTTCAAGTGTATCCCACAGTGTGTGGAACTGCAGAAGCTAAAAGAACGTGAGTTGTCTGGCCTGTACGCAGTCATTTACCTTGAAAATAAACAAATAACTGCAATGACGACGAGAAGTTTAAAGTTTCTCTACTGACAACACTTGTGCTGTCTGACGCCAACGGCTGACACCTGAAGAGAAGCCAGATGTGTAGGCACAAACCAGAATAAATATAAAGAGATAGACTGAGTTGTTGGAAATAAAAGAAAGTGTCATGGTGGATTTGCTGCTGAGTGTCTATCGAAGAAGGTTCTATTCCGATGGTTTCAACTCCCGATAAACGTTTTCCTCTTGTGCTATTTCGATTGTGCATCAAAGACAGTCTTCTTTCTTACAACGCTGGATGTCAGAGTATACAGGCGACATGAGAGCTTTTATACCTATCTCATGCTTGAGTGTGATGTTGCCATGGGTGATCGCACTGAGCAGCCGATGAGTCATCTCCTGCAGCAAGGACAATCGCAAGGTTACCATGGAGAAGGAGGGGAAGGTCCAGGACGTTACCAAAGATGCGAAGGGGCAGGCATTGGATTACACCGTGATTGTAACCGTGGGAGGCATAGACCTGCACGACAAGAAAAACAACCAAGCTGGTACAACGCTATATTCAGTTTCAGAATATGGCCTTAATATTTTTTTGTAGCTGTTCGGTTTTGACCTGACACGCCTCCTTAGAAATTGTGGCGCATTGGTTTCGTTGGTCGTACACCTAAAACATCTGCATGAACACAGACAACAAATAAGCCACAAGACGATATATGAGCGTGAAATACCGACTAAGGTTCGCTCAACTCCCTACGTGTGTATGCCGCACTCGTAACCATTGCACATGCGCGCAACTTTTTAAGAAAGCGAGAAAGATATCTTCATTTAGGTTCAGCGTGTGTGAGATAAAGTTGTTCTTTCTCAGAACGCGCAATGGTGATTAGCACAGTATGTATACGTGTGGTGCTCAATAAACCAGTATAGGTTATTGAACGCGAAATGTTGAAGTAAATGTGTTGCTTTTTTTCGTTCTAGTATCCGTGTCTGTGAGCGTGCCTTATCCAGTTATAACATAAATGAATACTGAGTAGCTCAATAAGCCGTGCTATATACTGCAATGCATTACAGAGTTTTAAAATAGTCTACGCGAAGTTAAAGTTCGTTGCGGTCGCCCGCTATTTTCGTCACTTAGCGGGAGCCCGCAACAGGTTAGCTTATGACGCATGTGAAGCAGGTTGAAACTATAAAGCGAAATTTCGGGTACTCTGTTCTAAATGTCCATATTGCGGTAGTTAGCGCTCGTAGGTCTACTCGTGTCTTATTTTGCGTCTTTGTTTCCTGCTTTAGAATTTTTTTCAGACATCTTCTTGAACGAAACAAACACACAGTGCGAAGCTCTGCCTGAATTTAAAGAACACGTGGAAACGTGGGCGCAATCAGAAGAAAAAATTTGCCAAATCCTCAATGAAACTCTGAAGCTAAACTTGGGAAGTAGCGACGACCGCATATCCCGCGCGCACAGGCTAGGCAGATTCGTAGTTGGCAAATCTCGACCAGTGATCGTAAAATTTGCTTCTTTTAAGTTCCGAGAAAGCATACTGCAGTCTAGAAGTAGTTTTCGTGAGTCTCATGTGTAAATCAGCGAGGATTTCTGCCGCGCAACAAGAAGCGTGCGCAAGAAGCTTTTTGAATTCGGCAGGGCGAGTGGCGAGAAGTATACCGTCAAGTACAATAAGCTTTATATCAACAAAAAGTGCTTTGTGTACTCTCCGGTGACCGACAGCGTTTGTGAGCTGCATACAAATGCGCAGAACTCATCAGAAGCTTCGTCCTCCGCTACGCATGCCGACGAAGATACGCTCTTATCCTAACAAAGTTCACCCCTCGGCTACTTATCGTAACTACTCAGTTTTATATTCTAACGTACGAAGTGTTCTTAACAAACGGGATGCATTATCTTCAATTTTTGATGACTGCGCCGCCGATGTTGTAGTGTTAACGGAAACCTGGCTTACCCCTAACGTTGCAAGTGTAGAGCTGTTCGATTGTGAAAATAATTATACCATTTACAGATGTGATAGAGAAGAATCGCCAGGAGGTGGTGTACTTATAGCCGTAGCTAATTATATACTTTCTAGCCATATAGTAATAGCATCACCTTTAGAATTTGTCTGTGTTTCCCTCCATGTCAACTATCAAAATGTCATATTTTGTGGCTGTTACCGCCCTCCGAGTGCGACGCCAGAGTTTTGCGAGCAACTGCATGATGCTTTGAATGATATTGTCAAAAGGCACCCGCATACACCTGTTTTTATTCTAGGCGATTTTAACTACCCGAAAATAAACTGGTCACTTCCTTCCTGTTCATTAAGCTCACTTTCAGCCGACAGTTTACATTTCGTGGAACTGTGCGAAGACTTTAACCTTACCCAACTCGTAACGCAACCAACAAGAATGGGCCCCAATTCATCAAATGTTCTTGATCTGATTCTCACCACTGTACCTGACCTTGTCCATTCTATTTCATATATCCCAGGCATAAGTGACCATTGTTTCGTGCACTTCAATCTAACAGGTTCTTTAAGACGTCGGTCAAACAATTGCAAAACAATAAGAGACTACTCACGCGGCGATTATGACTCAATCAACAGTGAACTCGAATCGAATTTTGAGAGCTTTGATGATGGCTTCTTTGATCGCAGCGTTCAACAAAACTGGAACTTGTTCAAAATGAAAGTTGAATCTTTAATCACGCGATACATTCCCACATACGTTATCAAGGGTCGCCAACGCCCCCCTTGGTTCTCAACTGACTTAAAAAAATTGCGGAATAAAAAGAAACGGTTGTTCCGTCAGGCAAAGCAGACTAATTCGTTAGCCCGTTGACACGTGTACAAATCTGTCCTTTCTGAATACAGAGCAGCTATCAAGGAAGCCAAGCGCGTTTTTCTTAATGATACCCTTCCTTCAATTCTTGTAACCGACCCTTCTAAGTTTTGGAAAACTGTTAAACCTAGGGAAAAGATAAACATTTCGCTTACGAACTCAGATGGGCAGCCAGTTCGCTGTGAAGAGTGTTGCATTGCATTAAATGATTTTTTTGTTACTTCTTTTTCAAGTTGTTCTGCTTCTGCGTTGCCGCAAATGCCTAGTCGTGATTTTTTACCCATGTATCCTGTTACCGTTGATGCCATTGGAGTGCAAAATTTAATTCACAAGCTTAAGTTATCCTCTTCTTGTGGCGTAGATGAAATCAACTCAAAGTTTCTAAAAAACACTGCATTGTATTCATCAATTTACTTGTCCTTAATCTTTTCGCAATCTATTCAGACCTCCACTTTGCCGCTTGACTGGAAGGTGGGGAAGGTGGTCCCTCTGCACAAATCTGGTAATACACAGTCTCCTCTCAATTACAGACCAATTTCCCTAACCAGTGTTCCTTGTAAAATGTTAGAACATATAATTTACTCCAACCTTGTCTCATTCCTAGAATCAAATTCTTTTTTTACTCCCTACCAGCACGGATTCCGAAAAAGTTACTCATGTGAAACCCAACTTCTTTATTTTACTAATGACATAGGATCGGCTTTAGATCGCGGCTCACTTGTGCATTGCATTTTTCTTGACTTTCAAAAAGCTTTCGATAAAGTACCTCACCAATTACTCCTCCTGAAAATTAGTGCCTTAAACATTGACCCGAACATTCTTAAATGGATTGAATGCTTTCTGACTAATCGCACTCAGTTTGTAACAACTAATGGCTATAACTCACCTCTTTCTAAAGTAACATCCGGCGTACCCCAAGGTTCCGTATTAGGCCCTTTACTCTTTCTTATATATATTAATGATCTCCCAGACAGCATTAACTCCGCTATAAGGTTATTTGCAGATGATTGTGTAATTTACCGCGAAATAAACAATGAATATGATAACCAATTTCTACAGTCAGACCTTGACACTGTCTCAACCTGGTGCAATAAATGGCTTATGACTCTCAACTCTAACAAATCTAAATGCACGTCAATAACCCGGCGATCTATTTCTCCCCCCTGTACCTACAGAATTAACGCCGTTCCCCTCCAGCATGTCTCTTCATATAAGTACCTCGGCGTTTACATTACCAACAATCTATCTTGGCACACGCATGTTACCTACATCTGTAATAACGCTAACCGAACGCTAGGATACTTACGCCGCAGGTAGGTAGGTATAAACTTTATTTTTCCTTTGTAAAGGAAAGGTGCAATGGAAGAGAGATGAGGAGAGATTGCTACGCTCGATAGTCCTCCGCAACCCTCTCTGCCCAACCCAGGATGGCCTCCTGGACGTCGGGTTTCAAGCTGCGCATGGCAGCCTCCCACTGCTCCTCATTACTAATTAGTTTTCGAAGGGACGGTGGAGGGGGGTGCTTAGGGCACCCCCACATGATATGATTAAGATTTGCTTTCTGTGCGGAGCAATATTTACAGGAGGAGGACGGGTAAAGAGAAGGGTACATGAGGTGAAGAATGTAAGGAGAAGGAAAGGTGTGAGTCTGCAGCTGTCGCCACAGTACTTCGCGCCTTCGTATGGATTTCGACGTTAGCGGCGGTAAGGATAAACGACCAAGGCGGTAGTGACTACAGATGTCGTGAAATGTTAAAAGGCGATCCCGCGCAGCAAACGGTGCCGTTGTCGAAACGGGGCCTGGCTCTTCCAGCGCCTGCGCCCGGAACGTAAATCCTCGGGCGCTGGCGTGAGCCGCCTCGTTACCGGCAAGGCCCGCGTGCGCGGGAGTCCATATTAAAGCCGTGTCTTGTTGCGGGGGATGGGCCAAAAGGAGGGAGAGGGCTGTTTTGGACACCCTACCCGCTCCAAAATTGTAGATGGCAGTTTTTGAATCACTAATAATAAGTGAATAATTTGGAACTGTAAGGGCCAGAGCGATGGCTGCTTCTTCCGCCTCCTCAGAAGAGGAAGCAGAAATAGAAGCAGCAGCAGATATCTGACCTAGCGAATTCACAACTGAGAGGGCGAAAAAAGGACGAGTACTGTATTCGGCAGCGTCAACGTAGAGCACTTCTTTAGAAGTAGAAAATCGTTTTTCGAGAGTTTTTGCACGCTGTCGTCGACGTTGCTCGTGGTGCACAGGGTGCATGTTTTTAGGGAGCGGCGGAATGAGTAGATTCTTGTGTATTTCACGCGGAATAGTGTGTTTGGCGTTAGTGGTTGGAGTTGGCCTGATACTGAGGGTATCGAGTATGTATCTTCCGGTCTGTGTGTTGGAAAGACGAGCATATTGTGAAGTTAAGTGTGCTTCAATAAGTTCAGTTAAGGTGTTCAATGTGCCTGTCTCCATGAGCCGTGCGGTGGACGTTCGAATGGGGACTCCGAGAGCGAATTTGTAGATTTTACGTAACAAAGTGTCTACGTTATTTTGTTCTCTTCTCAGAAGGAACAGATAAGGGAGAGAATAAGTCACTTTATTGAGGACGAAGGCTTGGATGAGGCGGAGGAGCTCTGCCTCTCGTAGCCCGCCATGCTTATTAGATATCCTGCCTATAAGGCGTAGAGTGTGGTCCACAGTTGTTTGAAGTGCTTTAATGGTGTGTGTGTTTAGTCGATTTCGTTGTATGTGTAGTCCAAGCACCCTGAGTCTGTCAACTTTAGGCACGGGTGTATTGTTCAGTGTTATTTGTATATCAGAGATGTGCTTTTCAGAGCCCCGATGGGCAGGAAGGAGGAGCAGTTCAGATTTAGTGGGTGAACAGGTCAGATTCATGTTACCCGCACAAACCACCACCCTGTCAGCAGCAGTCTGCAGAGTTTCCTGAATGTGACCATCGGAGCCGCCTGTCATCCAGAGGGTAATATCATCTGCATAAAGTGAAAATTTGAGATCTGATATGGATCTCAGCGTTCGAGCCAGCGGCATCATCGCGATGTTAAAAAGGAAAGGTGATAACACTGATCCTTGAGGTGTGCCGAAACTCCCCAAGGAGTAAGAACAAGAGTGTTCAGACCCAATGTAAATAGTTGCCGTACGGTTCGAAAGGAACGCAGATATGTAATCATGAATCTTTTTACCAACGCCTATAGCGCTCAGTTCACTCAATATGGCAGTGTGGCTGACGTTGTTAAAAGCCCCATGGAGATCGAGACTGAGAATTGCTTGAGTATCGAGGCTAGAGTTAGGGATAATGATGTCATGCTTCAGTCGAAGCATGACATCTTGACTGGAAAGGGATTTACGGAAGCCTATCATTTCGTGAGGGTATAAGTTGTGTTCTTCTATAAATTTGCTAAGGCGGTTGAGGATTACATGTTCAAGTGTTTTTCCGATGCATGACGTGAGGGAAATCGGACGTAGGTTGGCTGTGTTTATGGGCTTACCAGGTTTTGGTATGAAAATAACTCTGGCGTCCTTCCACGCAGCCGGCAAGGTAGAAGTGTCGAAGCAGTGGTTAAAAAATTTAGTGAGGGCTATAATTGAGTTTTCATCTAAGTTGCGGAGAAGTTTATTATTGACGAGGTCAGGGCCTGGTGCAGATGAGGTGCGAAGGTTCGCAAGCGCGTGTCTAACCTCAGCCTCCGTTATGGGGCTACTGAGATCATCATTTGGTTGTCCGATATAGTCAGGTGCATCGTATCGATACGCGCTGGGTAGGTGTTTGTCACGAAGATCATTAAAAAGAGTGTTTAAGTTACCTTTGTGCGAGTGAAGTAGTTTGTTAATGTGATGATTATTTGCGGTACGTGATATGGTAGGGTCTAATAAATGCCGCAGGAGCTGCCATGTCATCTTGCTGTCTAGGTGGCCATGCATGCTTTCGCATTTCTGGGTCCATTGTTGACAAGCAAGCTGTATGGCATAGTCCTGAATTTGCAAATCGAGTCTCGCAATTCTCAGTCTCAGTCGGCGATTGTGTCGCCTCTTCTTCCAGCGTTTGAGGAGAGATTGCTTAGCTTCCCACATGTGAAGAAGTCGGGTGTCAACTATTGTAAAAGGCGTATCAGGTGGTAACATGGTGGTATGCGTTTTTGTGTCAGTGTGCAATTGCTGTACCCATTCCGAGATATCATCTATCTCAGTAGGCGCCGAGCAGTGACGGGCCTCGCGAAACTTGTTCCAGTTAATAAGGCTCAGGCGCTTGGGAGCTAAAGGTTTGTGTCGGAAGTGTATGGTAGTTTGAATAATGTAGTGGTCACTACCGAAGTTAATGTTCAGGTTGGTCCATGTGACAAAGTGAACGCGATGGCTGAGTGTAAGATCGGGAGATGTATCTTTAGCTACACTATTACCTAATCTAGTGGGCATGTCTATATTGTTGTGGAGGGTGAGGCGGTGATCCTGTATGTGAACCCACAAAGCCCTACCCTTGGGTGTAGAAACAGAGTGGCCCCATACTTGATTTGGTGCATTAAAATCACCAAGTATTAGGAGAGGGTGATGTTTCGCGGCCGCAATGGCTCGGGCAAAGAGAGTATTGAAGCGATGGTGTTTCGCCTGTGGCCTACTATAGACGTTTAATACGTATAAAGGCGATTCTTGAGTTTTACAAGGAAGGACCTCCAAAAAGTTGTGCTCCACATCGACGCCGTCGAAATTAGAGTGAGTTACCGTCAAATGTTTTTGCGTTAATATTGCCGTATCGGGAGAATTTAGAGATTTAGTTTGGTGTACACTGTAACCGGGAAAAGTTATGTTTCCGTGGGTCTCTTGTAGGGCAATGACTGCAGGGGGTTTGGGGCAGGAGGCCAAATATTGTTGAAGAGTCGCTTTCTTTTTGCGGAACCCCCTGCAGTTCCATTGCCATACTACAAAGTTCGAGCGATTAGGGTTTGCAGCCATTGTCGGGAGGGGGTGTAGGAGAGAAGGCGGGTACGGCTATATTTGGATTATTGGCCGTGACGGCCGCAATCCATGCAGTGGTCTGCTGCATTTGAGTTTGTACAAAATCTAGAAACTTGTCAAGTTTGTCATTTATGGCAGCTTGGCCCGTCTCCTGAGCTGTGAATCTGCTCTCTATGTGAGAAATCTTACTTTCAATGACGGCGAATTTCTTCTGTGTTTTATTTTCGAGGGCGTTTATCCTATCGTTAAGAGTTAGAACTGTGTCGCTGAGAGATTCTTCTTCGCGTGGTGTGGCAGGGGTTTTGCGCTTATTTGAGGGTGGCAGCTGGGAGGTGTCTCGAGGCATTGTAGTGTCCATGTCAGTAGGAGGAAGAGGTATCGTGGGTTCAACAGCAGGGGGCGATTGAGCAGGAATGAAAGATCGTGGTTCGGAATGCTGCGAAAGATTGCTAAGGGGCATTCGGGATTGTAGCTCGAGCTTTAACTTTTGAATTTCTGCCTTGAGGCTAGCGTTTTCAGCTAGAACTTTTTCTAGGCTAATGTTTTGAGATAAGGAGCAGTTAGAGGAAGCTGCCTGTGCCCAGCTTACCTTTAATGGGTTTGGCAGATGACTGGTGGAATGGGGGTTCGTTGACTGGGTCGGGAAGTCAAGTTCTTTGGGAGTCGAGTTTGGGCCCCGCCTCTTGCTCTTGCTGCGACCCCGCTGTGGGCCACGCTCTTGCGAGCGATTAAGGCTCGGTGTCCGGGATGATGGAACTTCTGAGGGCTTAGGTGTCTGGTGTTTAGGTGTCTTAGTCTTGTAACGCTGTTTGCACAATGGGGAACCGGTGATGTGAGCTCCACCACACACGACACAGACGGGTTCACATTCATGGTCCATTGAGGAATCCTTCAGTCCGCACTTGTGACAGATTGCATCGGGAGTAGAGGGGCAGACATCCTGGCGATGTCCAATTTTTCGGCAACGGGTGCAGGCTTCCACCTTCAGTCGGAATGGGCGGCAGCGAAGCGTGCAGCCTTCGTAGTTGATGTAAAAAGGGACGTGCGTGCCACGGAAAACAACCAAGATGGTTTCGGTGGTGCTCAGTCGGCGAGCGGCCCCAATGGTCATGGCTGGATTACATCTTTGGAGGGTTGGAAGGATTTCCTCGTCAGCGTAATCCAGAGGGAGATGAAACCTTCCACGACAAGAATCTACAGGGTCGGCAACGTGGGTGACGACTTCGTAGGGGACTCCGTTGAACTTTAAGGTCCGGATGTTGTGGTATAAATCTGCTCGGTCCATGCTTGACGTACTCACGAGCACTGTGTGACTGGTGGGATTGACCCTGATTTGATCAGGGCTGCTGATGGGAAGTCCAACTGCTTTGAGAACGAGTTGTCGTAAGACACAGGGGTGCAACTTGGTACAGTCGAGACCCCCGCGTATCCGAAGAATCACCTTGTAGTCCGCATCGGGCAGTGGTGGAGGTTTAGGCTCCCATGAAGATGGTTTCTTCAGATCCGCTGCGCAGGTGTCAGCCGATGAACCAGTGGGACGAAGGTCAGCATGTAGAGCACGCCATGAGCGAGCGGCGTCGCCTCCAGCAGCGACGCCCGCTGCGACGCTGGCCGCGTCGCGCTGGGCGCCTCCACTCATACTAGGCCATCGGTTAGGCCTAGCGCGGAAGCGGTCGAGCTGAACAATAAACAGTCAGCACTGTTCTCAAGGAGCATTATCACATCCCAACAAGGTGTCGAATGGGTGCCAGGTCCACTTACAGTTGGTGTGATGTGTGATCCAGGGTCCAAGGACCTGAAGAGGTGGTCATAACACGGTAAGTAGCCGGAGCCAAACGTACACACGTCAGCGTTTGATCGGGATCAAGACGCGTCTCCCTTACGCCGCAACTTTTCTCGCGCTCCGCTGTCCCTCAAAATTCTATTATACCGATCACTAATTCGCCCAAAGCTTGAGTACGCGTCCGCTACATGGGATCCCGTGCAGCAAAATTTAATTAACGCGTTAGAATCTGTTCAGAACCGCTCAGTTCGGTTCATTTGTTCTAATTATTCCCGTACTGCTAGCATATCAGAAATGAAATCTAACCTTGACCTACCCAATTTAACTGTCCGGAGGAAACTGGCGCGACTGCATTTTTTTCATAAGACATTTTTTCACAATCCATCAATGAAGCGAGACCTCATTTCACAACCGTCATACCACTCATCGCGCATTGATCATCAGCATAAGGTTGCCATTTCGTTTTGCCGCACCAAATTTTTTTCAGCAGCCTTCTTACCGAAAACAGCCGCCGATTGGAACCACCTTCCCTCTTCCGTTGTATGAATAACAGACCCTTTGTTATTCAAGACTGCAATTTCTCAGCAATGCTTGTAACTATACGCAGTTTCCATTATCTATCTTTGTCTTGTATGTGCTTGAATTCTTATACATTTTTAGTTGACTTATGTTGCCTTCCTGATTTGCGCATCTGATACTTGTTTCTTTATTTTGTCTTTTTTCTTGTGTGTTATATATGTTGTACCCACCCCCTCTGTAATGCCCTACGGGCCCTGAGGGTATTCTAATAAATAAATAAATAAACACCGACAGTATGGTGTTTCTTTGATTTGTTCGCCTCGATTGAAATCTTTAACACGGATGCCGAATCATAATGGTCCTAATCTCTCGTATAATTATTAATAGCGTCATTGATTATGGGCGATTTTGGCGCCTTGCAATGTGCCTTCCAAAAGTTTTGCCCACAATCCCAGAAGCAGAGCTAAAGCACCTTAGCAGGTCGAGCCTCGCGTCGGGTTCTACAGCGCTCCCGCTTTCTTTGCGCAGCGTCGCTGTGCCCAGCGTGTCCAATCAGAAACGAAAGACCACGTGCGCATCGCGTTTTCTTCTGACCGACCCCGTATCAATGGGCACAGGCGTTCACCGAACACGCTTGGGAATTTACGTAGTTACGGACGGATGGACGGGTGTATGCACGGACAAATGGAGTATGGCTATCACTTTAAGCCATATGCATGCTCTGAATGCTTATTTGTGTACGGCATAAATAGACGGACATCTGGGAATTAGACATCATCGACAACACACATCGTGCGAGCCCAGAGGACTTTCGCTCGAAAATGGTGACAAAATCTGTGGAAGTGGTGAAATATTCTTAGATCTAAGGATAAATCTCTAGAGTTCGCGTTGCTGGTGGCAGAAATTTGGTCAGTTTGGGTGCCGAAGAGGCATCGAAATCGTCCCTGATCTGAGGTGGCCTCAGCTGTTTAGATAAAATATTTAACGACTTGGAGTACTAACTTTATTGTATTATGAAGCGCGGCGAGCTCCCCCCCAAGTGGTAATGACTTGTTATAAGAGGTCGTTATAAAATATGTACTTAGAAAAAGTGTAACGATTAGGACTCTGAACTATGGGAGAGCAGTAAGCCGTCATGATTTGGGGTACAGATATGTCAATGTGTTCAGAGAAGGTTGTTAACGATTTAGAGTAGTTGGTACTCTACTATGGGAGGGTGCAAGGCCGTCCCTTGTGCAGGCTTACGCTGCTATCACAAAACACGTACAAGCCAACACGTAGTTCACGAAGCGTGTTAAAAAAAAGTAGGTAACGATTTAGAGCACTAGGTACTCTACTATGGGAGAGCTGTGTGCCGTCCCAATGAAAACCTGCGCTGTGTGTTTAGAAAAAGTGGTTAACGATTCAGAGTACTAGGTACTCTACTATGGGAGAGCATAAAGCCGTCCCGGGGGCCCCATACTTGGTGAGATGCTATAAGATGTGACCATGCAAACGCTTCCGCATGGTGCCGAAGCCTCGAAAAAATAGCTCCATTTTCACATTAGCCAAAACCCTCTTAGCGGTTACATCAAACACGGGTGTTTTTCTCATAGCATCAAGTTGGCAACATTCCAAACAATTCAACCATATGCCAAATGACGTTTAATATGGTTTGAAGAGTACGTGTCTATATTTATGTGTGCAAACTCGCAAAACAAGATATGATACGCCGTAATGTGCGCGTTCATATCTTATCCCCGTCAGCCCATATAAGATGAAGATGTGCCCTTTTCGTCCTTTCACCTGTGGAACCTGTGATCGCTAGCGTTTTTGTGCGAAATTTGTGTTAGTTACTTGTTTTGTTGGCGGTGGTAGCAGCATAGTTCGCGGGAAGACCAGCGTAATGTAATTCGGGTCTGCCCAACTCAGCTCCTCAAAGGGCCTCAGATCACGTACAGTTTCTTCTGCACCATTTTCTTGCAACTGATTCTCTTTCGATTACGGGCTTATCGGTGATCTGCCGTACCTGTTCAGGTACTCATAACGAGCATATCGCAGCATTAAAGCACCACTATATTGCGTGCACCTGAGCCCTGGTGATGTTCAGAGCGCGCCTGCAAATGGTGACCCCACATGCGGGAGAGAATGCAGCGATGGAGGCACTGTAGCATAAGTTAGGGCGCGTTCACACTTGCCCTCGAAGAGAGCGAAAGCAGTGAAACTTTCCGAAAACTGGCTCGTTTCACCGCCAAAGCGGCCGCAAAACAACGCCGCGCGGCCGGTGTGCAAAAATCGGTCTGAGAGAGATTTTCACGCTACGCCAAAGCGGATTCGGTTTCTGCTTCATGGTTTTGGCTGCGCTAGATCAAAACACGTGGCAAAACAGCCGGACATGCAAATTCAACATGGCGGCAAAGGGGTCGGTGGTGGCTCGCATCAGCTGAAATCGCAAACCACCAGTGCAGCACGGCAATGCTTGATGGCCTTAACAAGGACGCGTTCATCGAGGGCCTGGTTTGAATTACAATTGCCGGAAACTCAGGAATTAGATGGTGCAGCAGCAACGAGTCGGCATGCCCAAACGTGTCTCGCGATTGTGTAGAGCCAGCTGAACCACCACCGCTGCTGCCGGTGCGTTCGCTCGTGTCGTTTTTGTGGGCGTGTCCCCTAAAAGAAAGTTTGTATATAGGTGGGAGCTCTTTTTTTTTCACTTCTTTGCGTGAATAACTAGAATTCAAACCAAAATTTAGTGCTCAGAAAACAGGCGAAATTGAATTAATTTTCAAGGTAGCGATGGTAGTGGTGGTGGGATGGGGCATAACGAATGTGAACATCTTCGACAGGCGTGGTCGTGGTTTTTCGGCCGTTCTGGCGTTTTAGTTTTGTCCTCACTTCTCAAATGTGAACGCGCACTTAAGTTGTGACGCAGTAGGCACGTAGGGGGAGAGAGGCGTTGGGAGAGGAACATAGGGTGAATATAAATAAAGGATCAGCAAATATGAGACTTCCTGGTTTTACACACATTTAAACTATGGCATATTTTACATATCAATGTGTGATATTATTTAAGAGAATACTGTCGATCATAATAAAGTCGTGTGCAGGTTCCGAGAGTGCAAACAACGGACAGAAGGATGCCAGATGTGTGGAGCAGTTGGAACCAGAGCTGGAAACTATCAGTATACTGTGCAAGGCGTACCAACGAGCTGTTAGCGACGTTATTCATAGCCCCTACTGTTCTGGGAGTAGTCAATGACCTGGGCATAGCTGACATCAGCAAGCTACAAGTAATCATACTATGCCCAAGAAAAATGCCCTTCGAAGGTGGGTACTTCCCTTTCTTGTTCTGCGTGACCTCTGAATATCCTGCGGTGCCGCCTCCTGTGAAGTACCTGGCTACAGACAACGAGAAGATTAAATTTCATCCCCCTATGATAGAAACCAGAGAGGTGCTGATGTGACTGCTTGGAATGGGTGGTGGCTCACCAACGTGGGATGGGCAGTAGCACAATATGAAACTCATGGTGTCCTCTATTCGTTATTGACAACCATGCTACTCATAATTTCTAGCGACGAATAGCCTTAGGACGTATGGAATAGCGATGTCTTCAAGCATGAGATGGTGCGCATAGCAGTTTGTAGCTCTGCGGAGGTGTGCCTCAAGGGGAACCACCCTGGCACCTATTATTTGAAAATAGAGATTGCTCAGTGATTCATGGGCTGAGCCACGGCCAGGCTAGACTGCACCTGCCTGAAAGAAGCGCGCGCAAGTGCAGTCTAGCCCGGCCATGGCTGAGCACACTGGCATGTCAGTGTTATTCTCACCAAAATACACCCTATGATCAAAACTTCGCAGCGCCCCTTGGCCAGGTCCCCGGTGTGTTCGGACATGGCCTACTGATGCAGAGAGTCTAGTCAATCGTAGACAAAATAATGATTAGCGCTGGAAATCTAACAAGGCTAACACCGTTTGCCACCTAGCACAAATTAGGACAACCTAGCACTGCTGTGCTGAAAACAGACGACCACCAGGAGGAGTCTGACAGAGCATGATTCCGAGAATCTGTAGAACATGTGCCTAACAAGCTTTCTCGTTCTGTCTGCGAAATAAGACCGCAGCGGTGTCCTTTTTGTCCCGTTTTGTGCTTGTCTCCGTGTGCTGCTTCATAAGTAAACATGATATTGCCGTGACGCGAGGACAGAGGTCGTAATAAACTGGTGGAGGAAGCAGCAGCAGGTCACTCATTTTATTTCTCACGCGCTCCAGCCTTCCCCTTCTTTCTCGTTACTGACTTCATCATAAAGCGTGTAAATTCGCGTCTGCGCTGTCGTCTTTGTCTTCCTCGCAGCGCATGTGGCATTTGCCTCCATCCGGAAATGGGATCGTCCCAATCGCAGCCAAGGTACCCTTATAAAAAAGCAAACATATGCACTGGCAACCACACGACAAACGACAGTTAGCAGGACAGATAGGGTTTCATCCGGACGACATGCACGATTTCGGCTGAGTGCATCCGGTGAGTGCAACTGCAATCGCTGTTGGAAACTGCTTCGTAATTGACGTCATTCAAGCGTCAGGTGACTCTGTATGGGCCGAAGTATCGTCTTATAATTTGCGTTGAAAGTCCGCGCCGACGTATGGGGATCCGAACCCTTACTGTGTCTCCTGGTGTGTAGGTAACTAATTTGTGTCGTAGGTCGCAGCGTTTCGCATCTTTATAATGCTGGTTACAAATGCGCCCACGGGCAAGGGGTCGCGCTTCCTCGGTGCCCTGAGCAAGTTCTTCAGCGTCAGCAGGAGTGTCGTCAATATCATGCGACAGCATGGCGTCCAACGTTACAGTGACTTCGCGACCATGGATTGGACTGAATGGTGTCATTTCAGTAGTTTTCTGCCGGGTGGTATTATATGCGAAGGTCACATTGGACGAGATTTCGTCCTAAATTTTATTTTCTGGGTCGTCGTACACG
Organism: Rhipicephalus microplus; assembly: GCF_043290135.1. Classification (NCBI taxonomy): domain Eukaryota; kingdom Metazoa; phylum Arthropoda; class Arachnida; order Ixodida; family Ixodidae; genus Rhipicephalus; species Rhipicephalus microplus. The sequence continues at coordinate 121,621,125 of NC_134707.1, forward strand.
CAGAAAATGTCTGCGAGAGTCTTGTTAAGGTGCTTCATTAGTCCGTTTGTTTGGGGATGGCACGGAGTTGCTCTCCGGTGAGCTGTACTCTGAGCCTAACAACCGACTCAACAAGTTGTGCTGTGAACTCGGTTGTTCTATCTGTCATGATAACTGTTGGAGCATCGTGCCGAAGAACGCCGCTTTCTATCAAGAAATGAGCCGCTTCTGCTGCTGTACCCATCGGCATAGCCTTATTTCTAGAGTAGCGAGAAAAATAATCGTTGGCGACAATGATCCATTGATTAGCTGCAGCAAAAGCCAGGAATGGGCCCAGAAAATCTTTTCCGATTTGGGCAAATCCCTTTGCTGATACTTCGATGGTATGTAATTGGCCCGCCGGCTTGCCGGGGGGCGGTTTGCGTTTTTTGCAGTCGACCCAAATTTGCACGTGTTGTTTTACAGCAGCAGGCAGCTTCGGCCAGCATTGCTTTGCAGTCGGGACAATGTCCGGGCGTAGCCGATATGACTGGAGGTGACTTAATGGCAGGCTTCCAGAATTTCTTTTCGCAGGGATGCAGAGACGACGAGCAATTAGGAGCTGCAATTGGGAGAAAAGTTATTCTTGTGTAAAACGTCGTTCCTTAAACAAAAAGACGACAGTCCTCTGGCAAAAACTAGCGACACGTCTTCACGTCGTCCTTCTAAGAAGTCGATAAGCGGCAGCAGGTTGGGGTCACTGCACTGCTTTTGTGAACTAGTGGTCGCGTTAAATACTGCTAGGAATGCAGCATTCATAGACTCGTCATTAATAACGGCAGGCTCGACGGGGGACCGCGAGAGACAGTGTGTGTCCGTATGCCTCTTCTCTGACTCATGGTCATTTATTTATTTATTTATTTATACAAGTACCTCACGGGTTCCACGGGGGAACATTGCGTGAGGGGGGGGTACATTTTGATTTTCAAAGAGCGATGAAAATATATACATATGCAAAAGTCTGGCTGCGTAAAAATAGAAAAGAACGAAAGAAGCAGCAAACAATAACATTATATAATTCGGAACGATAATACGCAAGTATACAATACAAAATTGTGAAATATTTTTCTATAAAAGCCAAAAAGCACGTGGCTGCGCAAAAAAGATACAGATGAAAGAAAATAGCAAACAATAACGTTATACAATTCCAAACGATACTACATAACTATATAATACAAGAAGCGTTACAGTGTTAGAGGCGACCGCGTTAAGAATCAGAAACTAGCAGGAGTACAATAGGTACGGCGCACACAACTAGAGTTCAAGAGGCAGTTTTTCAAGCAAGCCTCTAAAGATCTCGGTTTCTTTCACGTTTGCTATATTTTCAGGAAGATTGTTCCAGAGTACAATGGCACGTGGTAATGAAGATGAATTATAGGCGTTAGTGTGCCCGTATAGACGCTGAAAACTGAGGTTATGCTGCAAACGACGGGAATATCGATGAGGTTTGAGAAGTGGCAAGGAAAAACTGTGCTTGCTGTTGATGATTCTGTGCAACAGACATAAAAGAGAAATGTTTCTGCGGGAGGCGAGAGAGGAAAGAGAGAGCGACTGCTTGATTTTAGTTACACTAGAATGCCTGCTGTAGTTACCGGTGATAAAGCGAGCAGCGCGGTTTTGAACCGATTCCAGGCTTCGGGATAGATAATCTTGGTCAGGTGACCATATAGAAGAAGCGTATTCGAGTTTAGGGCGCACGAGTGTTTGGTAAGCGAGCTTGCGTGTGGTAGGAGGTGCATCACGAAGGTTGCGTTTTAGGTAACCAAGCGTTCGTGACGCGTCAGCAGTAATCTTGTTGATATGACTGGCCCAAGAAAGGTTCGATGCCAGATGGATGCCTAGATACTTATAAGATGAAGTAGGTCTTAGAGGGCTACCATCAAGGAAATACTGAAATGTTGAGAGTGAGCGCTTTCGAGTGAAGGTCATTTGATTGCACTTATCAACGTTTAATGACATTTGCCAATCTGAGCACCATGTGGTTACACGATCAAGGTCTTGCTGCAGAGCTGTATGATCTGATGGTGAAGTGATTTTGCGATAGATTATGCAGTCGTCCGCGAAGAGGCGAATTGATGACGTGATTTCTGAGGGAAGATCATTGATAAAAATTAAAAATAACAAAGGGCCAATAACGCTCCCCTGAGGGACACCAGATGTCACCTCCGAGAGAGGGGAAGACATGTTATCGATTACAGTACACTGTTTGCGAAAACACAGGAAGTTCCTAATCCAAGAGACTGTAAGTGAATCTAAGTTCAGAGATGATACTTTAGCTATTAAACGACAATGTGCAACGCGGTCAAATGCCTTAGAAAAGTCGATGAATATGCTGTCTGTTGGTAAATTTTCATCCATATTGTTAAAGATCTCATGCGTGAATTCGATAAGCTGTGTATCACAGGAAAGTCCTTTGCGGAAGCCGTGCTGATTTTTAAAAAAGTATTGGTTTTGTTCTAAGTGTGATGCAACATGTGAAGAAATAATGTGCTCAAGTAGCTTACATGGGATGCTCGTTAAGGATATGGGACGATAATTACTGGGCAGGCATTTGTCCCCGGATTTGAAGACCGGAATGACCTTAGCGATTTTCCAGTCATATGGAATCTCGCCAGTTTGTAACGATTGCTGAAAGATGTGACCGAGAATGGTACTAGACGGAACAACGGTATGCTTTAAGATTTTAGAGTTTATGCCGTCGACACCTGAACATGTGGACGTCTTGAGATTTGTAATTAGGGAAGAGATACCTGCAGGATTAATCTCTATAGGATCCATAAAACGATACTGAAATGTAGGTGGCAGAGGCATGTTAGTGTAATTTTCTTTCGTAAAAACTGAAGTGAAGTAATTATTAAACACCACTGGGCAAGATTCAGGAGAGACCGTAACACCGGCGCTGTTCAAAATCGTGATACGAGTGTTAGAGCGTGTGGGGGCGATTGATTTCCAGAATTTCTTAGGGTCGTTTTTTAAAAGTGACTGTAGGTCATGTGAAAAGAACTTGTGTTTCGCCTGACGCACAGCATGACAATAAACCTTATCAGAATCACGATGCTTCGCCCATGCTACCGAAGATTGCAATAACTTTGCCTTACTGAAAAGACGCTTCTTTTTATTTCGAAGGGTGCGAAGTGTACGGGTAAACCATGGTTTAGATGTATTTACGCGAATTGTCAAGCGAGGGATATGTTCATGCACCAGGCTCAACAATTTTTCTTTATAAAGGCACCAATTTTCGTTGACTGAGCGGTTGAAGAAAGAGGCCATAAATGAGTGAGAGAAGTCAACTAAACTCTGATTTATGGATTGATAATCACCTCTTTTATAATCAAGTATTGGCCTTGGAGAGACATAAGGCTTGGATGCAGGTAAGCTAATAGATACCTGAATGAGACGGTGGTCACTGAGACCATCTAGATATAAGGTTGATGTAGCTTTTTCAGGAGCTGACGATAGAAGCAGGTCAAGAATGTTGTGTTGGCGCGTGGGTTGGTCAATTAATTGAACAAAAGAGAAGTCAAGGGTTAGATCGAGGAACTCTCTGGAATTGCGTGAGAGGGAAGTTAGATTGGACCAGTCAATTTCAGGGTAGTTGAAATCGCCCAAGAGGAAAACGTCAGCTTTAGGAAACTTAGAGCGCAAATTTGTCAAGTTGTCGTGCAAATCTGTAACAAAACTTTCCGAGCAATCTGGCGGCCTGTAACATACTCCGAAAATTGTTTTGGATGCATGTGATGAGGAGCACACCCAAACAATTTCCAACCGTGACGGAATGTCAATCACAAAAGATGTGATATGACTTTTTATGGCAATAAGTACCCCCCCACCAGCTCTACCTATCCTATCTTTCCTGAAAATATGGAAATCAGGTGAGTCAAGCAAAACTTCACTATCTGAGATATTAGGGTTTAGCCAAGTTTCCGTAAGCAGCAAGATATCGCAGTTGCTGTTTTCAAGATAAGAGCACAACTCAGTACGCTTTGAAATAATACTGCGTATGTTGGTGTATGATAAAGTGAAGTTCTTGTACTGAATGGGATCAGCATGTGGCAGGAAATTGTTTGCAAGTGTGTGCGTAGCCGACCTACGCGCGAGCTATTGCGATGCAGGTGTTATTTTGTCATTGATTGCGTCGTACACGTAAGTAACGTTATCGATTCGCAGTTTATCGACTGAAAGCTTGAAAGGCACTTTTTTAGCTTTTCCAAATTCTAACAACTTTTTCCTAGCAAACCGTGTTTGCGGAGCAAAATCCTCACGGATGGCAAAGAGCGTGCCCTTCAGTTTGTGGCCCATTTCCATGATGCTGTGCTTGTCTTTAAAGAAAGCGAACTTTGTGATGATCGGTCTGCACTTATCAGAGTTGTATCTTCCAAGCCTGTGGGCTCTTTCAACTTGCGAGGATTGAAGTGTTATGCCCAGGTGCTGCGAACATAATTGAATAACTTTCTGTTCGGATGAGAACCAAGACTCAGACGGTTCGTCAGGTAGGCCAAAGAAAAGCAGGTTAGAACGTCGTAACCTGTTCTCGGCATCTTCACATCGCGATTCAATAGCCTTTATTTTTCCGCATATGTTGACGCCGGAAGTTTGTGACAAGGAAGTCGATGAACCATCATTTTGCTTTAAAGCCATAACGTCCACCTCCACGGCATGCATCCGGGAGGATATCTGCTTTAGTTCGTCATCAACAGATGTCTGCCAAAGTTTCAGGGCGCGCAGATCATTCAGTATTTCTTCTTGTCTGGAATCTATCCTCTGGACAGTGGCCAGGACGGTAGTTAGAACTTCGTTTGTGTTAGGACCGGGATTAGATTCAACGTCACCGGATAGCAATAAAAGCAGGCTATTGGTATACATGCGAAACCAATTCTTACAGCGTTCAAACATAAGGAACAGTTCACTTGGGCACGACACCATAAGAAAGCAACGATTGCTGCTGCGGGGACAGCAAGAGCGGTCTAAATAACTAACCTGTAAGAGCAGACAGGGTAAGCGCTCCATTCCGGAACCGGTGTCGTGCCCCAAGCAAGCCTCTTCGGGAAAATGCTTATATGCGGTGCCTCCCCCGAAGATAGTGGCGTTGATTATCGTAGTCGATGACCATGGTTGCTGGTGTAGGAACTGATGATTATCCACTCCTGGCGGTAGCGTCGAATGCACTGGTATTTCCACGGAGCATGAAGTGACGCCGCACAGAAAGGCGGCATCAGGCAGCACGTCTGGAGTAGAAATCAGCAGGAAAGCCTGTAAGAGCAGACAGGGTAAGCGCTCCATTCCGGAACCGGTGTCATGCCCCAAGCAAGCCTCTCCGGGAAAATGCTTATATGCGGTGCCTCCCCCGAAGATAGTGGCGTTGATTATCGTAGTCGATGACCATGGTTGCTGGTGTAGGAACTGATGATTATCCACTCCTGGCGGTAGCGTCGAATGCACTGGTATTTCCACGGAGCATGAAGTGACGCCGCACAGAAAGGCGGCATCAGGCAGCACGTCTGGAGTAGAAATCAGCAGGAAAGCCTGTAAGAGCAGACAGGGTAAGCGCTCCATTCCGGAACCGGTGTCGTGCCCCAAGCAAGCCTCTCCGGGAAAATGCTTATATGCGGTGCCTCCCCCGAAGATAGTGGCGTTGATTATCGTAGTCGATGACCATGGTTGCTGGTGTAGGAACTGATGATTATCCACTCCTGGCGGTAGCGTCGAATGCACTGGTATTTCCACGGAGCATGAAGTGACGCCGCACAGAAAGGCGGCATCAGGCAGCACGTCTGGAGTAGAAATCAGCAGGAAAGCCTGTAAGAGCAGACAGGGTAAGCGCTCCATTCCGGAACCGGTGTCGTGCCCGTCAAACTCTTGAAGCCTAAGGTGTTTGGTGCGCATCCAGCGCACCAAACAGCCAGATGGGTATTTCAATTTAGTGAGCCAGCAGAGTGAGTGGCGCTCACTGACCACCTTGAATGAGCGGCCGTATAAATATGATCAAAATTTGAGAACCGCCATGACCATGGCGAACTTCTTCTCGGTAGTCGAGTATAGTTTTCCGCGCGCAAGAGAGCTCTGCTGGCATAGGATATCATTTTTTCAGAGTAATAATGCCATTGTATAAGTACTGTGCCCAGGCCTACATTGCTGGCGATGGTGTAAAGGGCTGTTGACGCTTCCTGGTCACAGCGCGCAAGAACTGGAGGTTTTTGGAGGCGTTGGCGTAACTTGCTGAATGCCACTTGTTTCTTTTTGCCACAAAGAAAGGGAACGTACTTTTGCGTGGGCCACGTCAAAGGTGCCTCAATAAACGAAAAGTTGGTAATGAATCGTTGGTAATAGGCGTGGAGACCTAAGAAGCGCCTCACTAATCCTTTGTCATGTGGTGCAGAAAACTGCAACAGCGTCGGTTTTGCCCGGCTCAGGCCGAACACCTTCGTGGCGGACTACGTGGCCTAAGAAGCAAAATTCATTGAAAAAAAATGGCACTTCTATGATTTTAAAGTCGGGCCAGACGAATGTATATAGCTTGTACAACTGAGAATACGCGGCTTAGATTGATATGTGGGGTTTAGATTGATATGTGATATGCGCGGCTTAGATTGATATGTAACGTCCTAAAACCACCATATGATTATGAGAGACGCCGTAATGGAGGACTGGAAATTTCGACCACCTGTGGTTCTTTAACGTGCACCCAAATCTAAGCACATGAGTCTACAGCATTTTCACCTTCACCGAAAATGCAGCCGCCCCAGCCGGGGATTGATTCCGTGACCAGCGCGCTATTGGCCGAGTACCTTAGCACCACAGCACTGGGGCAATTAACCCAACGATTTCGGTCACCGCTTTCAATTCAGCGCGCAGCTGCCGTAATTCATTTCGGTTTTGTATCTCCGTTTAAGCCATGGGTTAGTAAATGCTACTATGCTGTTCTGCTGTTGGCGTGAGCTTCGACACACGCTGCTTCACCAGCGCAAGCGTCGTTTGCAGGGTATACCCGAAAGTTTGTGGGATGCACTTAGTTACAGCCTCGAAAAAGCAGGAAAGTACTGTACAGCTGCATTTATTTTTTAAGCACATATGTTTGCCCAAGTCAAACTAGCCATCTTATAAAACTCCCAATTAGCTTTTTCTATGAGTCATTCAGGAACCCGTGAAGGATATTCGTTTGAAAATGGTGTACCTAATGCTAAATGAAAGTGGCCACATCCGCAGAGATTATTGATCCGTCCCCATTGGAGTACGGGTAGTAGCGATAGAGATACGATGCTCAGGTCTATCGACGAGTAAGCATTGTTAGCGAGGCTATAGTATTGCCTCTTTTTGATGCAAGAGACCCGCGCTGGAGGAGAAATCGAAGTACACTCATCCGGGTGACCTCGCGAATCCCAGTGGGTGTCACCCCCGTAGAGTGCTATGTTTGTTGAAATCTAATAGGAGAAGATTTGGTTCTGGAAGTTCATCAAGTGATGACTGTAATCCTCGTTTATTAGGTTGCTGGTGAGGAGGTATGTAAATTGAGAAAATTGTGACCAGTTTGTTAACAATAATAGCCCGCATGGCTACCGCGTCAGAAAACGTCTGAAGTGCCAAATCCGTGCAGGCTATTTGTTGATTAATTTCAATGGCTACACCACCAGTTGGAGCGTCAGCATCATTCCGATCCTTTCGAAAAAAAAAACACAGTATATCCACCGAGTGAATGATGATGAGTTGGGTGAAGTGTTCGTCAGCCCGTCCGTGCTTCCGTCTTTGAGTCCGCCCGCTCGTGTGTCCATTTGTTCTGTACGTACGCGCATCCGTCCACCTATCCGTCCGCTTCTAGTCTGTCTGTCGATCAGCCCGTGCGTCCATCTAGTGAACACTCCAAGTACCACCATCTCGCATCCCCTGTGGCACACATCACACCGCGCGTCCATCCATTCGTCCGTCTGTCTGCTAGCCTGTCTGTCCGTCCGTTCATGCATCCGTCCGTGTGCCCATCTAGTGAACACTTCAAGTACCGCCATCTCCCATCTCGCATCCCCTGTGGCACATACCCGCTGTAGAACGGCTATGTGCCACTGGGGGCTACATACACCAACGGAGGATTGACATGCCCACACCCTAAAAATATTCATCCCTAAAATAACGTTACAGCGTAGAAACTCCGTGGGTTCAGGTTTCCAGGGTATTTCTTATACACACAGCCCTTTTGGTGTATATTTGTGTAAAGTTCTTGATATCGTGGAAGTTTCTCAGGAGTCCTCTGACGTTACACTGTGGTATTTGTGTATCCTTTATTGAGTTCTTTTGCGCTGTACGTGTAAGACATGTTGCTCTAGGTTGCAAGGGGTTTCGGGGGCCCTGTCTGTAATGACAAGTTTTTCTATTTGTCGCGCTCCATATAGCTGCGCCTATCCTTTGGTGTGTGAGGCACCCGAGGAGTGTGGCTTGTATCCACCATCTTTTTCTGAGCTGCCGTGTGGTGCCTTTGCGAAAAGTTAATTAAAGAATGTGCCTGCTCGGCAGGCACATTCTTGGTGGTTTCAGAGCTAACTGCGCTTTTATTGGCCCGAGGTCTGGCAGAATATTTGACTGGCACGCAGATTACCCAGATTATAATAACATTGTGTACGTCCTTGGCGTTTTAGGGGCGAAGCTTCTTACAGTCTAACTTTGGCACTAGTCACTCATAACCGAGAGAAGAGCCGAGAAGGAAATAAAGGTAAAAAAATGAAGGACCATTTCCCGTCTCATTTTCTAGATGATGCGCTTCTTTGCCGCTACTTTCCGCTTGGCTGCTGGGCGCGCTTTGCCAAAGAGTGCCTCTATCAGACCCCTGGATAGTAGCCGTATGTGGCGGATCGTTGGTGACGTATAGACGGAGCAGAGCGGCGGGCGCCTTAAAGACGCTTAGACGCTTGCACTCGGCTTCCTTTGCTCGTGTCTCGACGGGGTTACCCGCGCACCGTCTGCATTCTAGAACGCGATCGAACGCATGCACGGATGGACGGACACACAGACGGATGGACGGATGGACGCTTCGCCCCACTCATCATCATTCACTCCGTGGATATGCTGTGATATTTTTGTGCATTAATTTTCTTTTCTTATTTCGTGCGAGAGTAGTTAGAGACTCCGGTGGAGGCGGCGGCAGACAACTGCGGCGCCGTACATGACCCGTGTTGTGATCTCATAACATATTTCGCTGTAGAAAAAAGCAACTGCTCTACTTAAAATCTCAACTTGTCCATAAAATTCGGCTCTCGCAGCTGCGTGTTCTTGTCCACGTGACAACCATTCAAGAAAACGTGGGCATTGAAATGCGTCTTTTTTTTAGAGAAAACTGGCCTCTACATTCATAGAAATATCAAGAGTAATGGATAGGCATTCGAAGCCACACACGTGTTCATCGCACGACATATTTGGATAAGCACGCCCACATTAAACGGCCGTTTTAGGTTTGAAGTTTATTGATAATCGAAAAACATACACCATTATTTATGTAATGGTAAAGCGGGAAAGGTTACTGGAAAGGCAACTGAGTGCCTGACAAAGAATCAACCCCTGCCCTGGTAATAATAACGTAGAACACTCAGTACACACGTATATATGTGTAGAGCATGAATACATAAATAGAGTACACTGTGAAATACAAAACTAAATCATTTTACGCACAAGTACATAAATTAATTACAGTAAAATACAATAAGTAGATATGGAGGAAAGATGAAAACAAAAGAAACAAGCGGAAAAATATATTGTACGTAGACCGAAAACGGACGTAAAAATGGAAATGGGGATCGGAACGCTCTGCACACTGGAGCCGATAATCTGCTACTCGGTGGCGCTGCATGCCAGCCTCTTAAAAACACTGCGACCGGGTTAAAGGGTGGAAGCTCCACATGTGTGTTGGCATGTGCTGGCCGAGCGGCCACCAGGGGAAGACATGGTTGCCTGTCGGGCACTCACCTCTTTCATCCTCGGCCTTAATAAAAGCCGATGCCGTCGAATATGAATCAAACTTGACGAACATATTTTATGCCAATACTGAACTGCGGATGGCTACACGGTCTTTGTGAACGATGTGTCCAGGCAACAGGTACACGTGTGCTCACATAATTTCCGAATGGGGAAAAGCGTCTGCCTTAAGTTCCGCATTTTCGCACTTGAATGCATTCACTCCTTGTGGCGATAAAAGTGAAGACATTTCGCACATACGAAAGCATTTCAAAGTAGACTGCAGGGTTGAGCTGACCTCACTTAAAAGTGCCATTACCCCTACTCACGCTTAGGCACCGGTCGGAATCTCAGCAAAAATTGTGCTCGAGTGAAGACGTGTACAACCTTTCCTAGAAGTTGTGGTGGACCTGAAATATGTTTGCGTCCTTCTGCATATCATTCATGCGCACTGTCTCTACGAGCGAGAGACATTACGAATGTCCACCTGTGCACTCCAACAGCAAGTTTATAGAATAATTTTGAAATTGCCCATGTGTTGTTGTTCTCCTGGTCCATACCAGGTTTCCCTGATTCGCGCGCTCAATCTTAAAGCCCCGCGAACGCACCAGCCTTACTCCAGTGACATGGTCACTCGGGACGGGCAGATTCACCAACGATTCCGCTAAATCCAGAGAAGGTCACCACTCTCGACTGAATGGTGCTCTCATCCCGGCTTGTTCGCCGCAGACGGTGGTCGTCAGATACGAGTACCAACCTTATTGAACCACAGAATTGGTGTCCACTGCGCACGCGCTGTCAGGTAATGCGCTTGCAGAAAGTCTACACTTTGATCATAAGCTGTACAGCGACTCATCTACGAGTTCTATATAACTTCAAACATCAGATGTATACCCCAATTTCTCAGTCACCAAGTGTACCCGAAGGCACATTTCGCACCGAGTACACTTTGTTCAACTTGGTATGTTAGCTCGCCTAACGTTGACTCGTTCTGCACGTTTGCGTACAAATGCGATTGAACAGCGTATTTCTCACCCTTCAACTGCACGACTTGACACATCCGCGGTATGGATCGACCTGGGACATTAGGCAATCGGCAGCGCACTAAACCGGCCACCTCCCATCTTAGACGGACAAGACTATGTTGCCGTCACTCTGCTGGTACAGGCCAAGTAGCACAGAACACTTACAAATTGGACTTTACGAAGATTTCATTTACGCATTCCAATTGAATATTTGCTAATAAAATGTTTCAATTCAACTTCCAAGTATTTCGACAGCATGAATATCTAAATCAGGAAAGGCCAATGGCATGACTTGGCTAGGGCAGGGTGGCTAAAACTAACGCTGATGTCGTCACAGTTCATCTAAACTTTTCTTGACACTACAGTTCAAAAACGAGCGCATGTTTATTTTAGAGAAGGTTATGTCATTCCCACCCGTAAAAAACATATACAATTTTGAAGCCCTTCACAACTTCGCTTAAGAAAGGAAAAAAACAGAGACCGGTTGCATAGTTGGGTTGCATTTGCTTGCAGACTTTGGCACGCGGTACATTCGGTGTTTGGGTTCACCTATGAGAACTAGTTAAATATGTGCAGTCACGACTGTCGCACTGCACCACTCGTTCAGAAACCCCCGTCGCTCTTGCCTGCAGTTAAAATACTGCTGTGAACATGCACCTGATGATTTTTTGGGCCCAGAATACAGAAGGAAATGAATGACACTATTACTAGTGGTATATTAGCCGTATTGCTCGACTATCAGAAAAATTAATAGCGGAGCCTTACCATTTCTGGTCCCTTCGGGGGCGGAGCCACCAACTTGATATGGCGGGAGGCTTATGGCTCCCCAAGATATCTGTCCCTCAGGACCTAAATAAAGTTGTTGTCATGTCATGTCAGTGCCTACCATATTTCACTATGTTAGCTTTTAGGAAGATACGAGTGCCGCACCCAAGTATTTCATTAGAAATACGCTCATTTTGCCGTCTAGACCACCTGAAAACCACTCGGGGAGAGCGGAACGAAAACAATGGCAGTTCCCACGCAGTATCAATGCCCTGTGAAGTAGCCAGCAAGGAGTTAATCGTGTTCCACATAACATGAATGTCATAATTCACATGTTGGAGCGTGGTATTTTGGTTCATCGAACAGGTACGCCACGCAATACTGTGTATGTCAAGACAGTGAAACGGCAGCAAGGGCACCATGAGCACGGCATGTGTTACATGTCGTGAATAACATGTATACACCCCTTTTCATTATAACTTGTTTCATCTATGCCTGACACAAAGTCACGCTTAGCAATACTAATTTTGGTGTATATAAAACAAGCGTTGCAGCTGCGAGCGCACGTTCAGCGTAGCACGTACATCATGTTGTATTTGTAATGCCAGCTTTTAGCGTTATGGTACCGCCTGACATTCACATTTTTCATACAGTCCCGTCCAACGGCATCGTCACACAGTACCATAAGTATGGCATGCAAGTCATTCTGTACATCACACTTCATGTTATTTATACAAACTTTTGTCAGTTCTGTTCTTCGTACATCCACGTCGTGCAACACCGAATTAGAGGAGCGTCTAGCTAGCAAACTGGTTCCAGACGCACCATGAGCATGGCACGCTAGCCATAATGTGCGTGACATTAATTTCATCATTTTAATTATACCACCTGCTAAGTATGTTCTTCGTACAGTCACGTCACACAACAGCGAATTTAGCGCACAGCATGCTAGCGGATTGTCCCAGAACCCACGATGAGCGTTATATGCAAATCATGCTAACAATATTGTGCTTCGTGAAAGGGAACAAACGGGCGCGTTGCTCGCTTTTTGCGCTGTGCCTGCTGCCTACAGCATCATAAACCGACAGCTTAAGAAAGCACATCTGCTTCTGGGGGGAGGCACCTATTGGCAAAGAATAACAACGAGTCGTTGCCATTGGACGAGCGCTGCTAGATCACTGCTAGTTGTAGGAAAACATGGCTTATGCTTCTCCATAAAACTCAAAACCACAACCTTGAGGGAATATATAAAAGGATAAAAGAGGAAACTCTCGCGGCCCCTGCAGCTGACAGGGGTTCACAGCACACCAAACAAGCTTGGGGAATATTTCCAGCCTCAGAGATGCGGACTGCAGAAAAGAGGATTTTGAACACTATGTTATGGCTCGCAGAAAAATTTCATGGCCTCCATGACCACTTATGTGCGTGTGCTCGTCTCAGAAAACACAAATAAGTTATTTTTTTTTCACGCACGTTTCCATGCATTGATTAACCTCCTGTGAGCTCTGCCACTAGAGCGGCAAGCACGCCATGCCACTGTGAGCTTAAGCAGGTATTCAAATAAAACATGAGAATTGTTGGAAGAGACGAAAATGTTCATTTTCAGATCATATTCTTTGTAAGCACATGCCCACTTTTTTTGCTCCTTGCTTGATAATTGTGGGCACAAACAGAGGGGGTTTATTTCATAGCCAAGACATGGCAAATACCGGAATAGGAATTTTAGGTACATCGGTAACCTGGCAATTGTCTTAAAAGTCACAACGTATAAAAACAGACGGGTTTCTTGAAGGACCATTTGGTACATGTTACTGAGGAGAACAGCGCAAAAAAAAAAAAACCGGACAGAGAAAGATTGAACACACTAAACAAGCGCTGACGAATAACTGTGTGTAAATTTATTACACTTGAAAATATATAGCTGAAAAAAGAAAACAAGAACAAGTATAAAAGCAGTTGCGGCGGGTCATCTTGCTCGCAGAGCCACTACACTTGTCCTGCGTGTCATTAAAGTCAGCGGCACTGAGGTCGTTGCAGCTATTCGTTATGCCACTTCAGCCTAGATCTAACAGCTATCTCTTTCTGTCGTATAAAGGTTGATGTCACGTACACTGAGGTTGCTTTAACCGCGGTACTCTTGAAGGGAACACAAGGGCAGCGACGTGTGACATGCGAGCAATGCAGTGAAAGAGAGAGAAAATAAATTTTCTTTGTACAGGACTAAAAGGTTCTGGTGCGCATTGACTCCTGCCACTCGACGTGCCCGATAGCTGGGTAAACGTTTATTCAGCGGATGTGGCCTGGTGAGTGCCGACTCCAGAAAGGAATGTGAAGCTGAAAGAATAAGACGAAGGAATAAGTGTTGGCCCGTGAATAGGAAAATGCCTAGATGAAATGATAATGCTGCGCGGTATAGTAGAAGCAGTGCAAGTTAGGCGAACGGGCCGTTAATATAGGAACGCGTTCCATGCTTGCAGGTGAAGCTATACCGATCTGCAAGCTCCCTAAGGATGCACCTGCGATCACCGATACCACAACAAGTGATTCTTCTCATCTATCGGGGTGTTTATTTTCTCTTTTGCATTGAACGGGCGCGCGGGTAGGCGGATGCAATTTGTTTAGAAAAAAAAAATGTTGAACGATTTCGAGTACTTTGTACTCAGCTATGGGAGAGCACTGAGCCGTCCCGCTCCTTTACACCATAAACATGATCCACACACGAAAATGACAATTTATTCATTGTAACACGTTGGTATCAAGTATCATATCAAGTTAGCGTCCGTGGTCACTCCATCACTAGTCATCATCATCATCATCAACATCAGTTTGACTACGTCCACTGCAGGACAAAGGCCTCTCCCATGTTCCGCCAGTTAACCCGGTCCTGTGCTTGCTGCTGCACATAACTAGTACAGTTCGACAAAAACCGGCATGACTCCTCATGGCACTCACTGTCTTACGGTGTCGTTTAACACTCCTTATCGGTGACACACTTTCTGTCACTTGAGCGGCGGTAGGTGTCTCCCACGCACCAGCATCCTTTTAGGCAATGAGGATGGCACTCCATATTGTAGTCGGGTGCTGCGTTGCAGATGTTTTCACCGCAATTAGTTGAGTTACTAACGCAGCCATAGGTTTCGTCCGGTGCACAGTTTTGTGCTCTGACTGGAAAGAAAACATAGATTCAAAGCTGTATTCAGGACCACACAATGTAATAAAAAAGGTATGTTACGCAGTTTGTGTGTAACGTACTTCAGCAAGAAGTTAATGCTGTCAAGTTTGATAAGCAATACTCGCTACACTTACTGACGTCTGAAACCGGAGTCGTTTCCTTTGGACCTGAAACATGAACACATATTCAGTTGAAAAAGATTGTTACACACGATGCACGCGTGACTTGCAATCGACCTATTTTAAGAAGCTGTTAAATAAATGCAGCTTGCAAGCGTGAAAAAGGTTTGCAACGAGGAGCTGGCGATACAGAATGTGGGATGTGTATTGTTCATATTGCATGAAAAAAGTTATCTTCAACAGCAGGCTTAACAGGGGGCTGAAATGTTGTTAGCTAGGCTATAGCTGGTACAAATAATTCGTAACAAATAGCGTGAAAGTTCAGGCAATGCACAAACACCATACGCTTTGTCACTGAATTTTAGTGTGATTTGCCCGGGGCAATGCAGACAAAGTCTTCTTTTGCTTCAATTATTTGTTTCAAGGAAGCCCCAGCCCCACAAACCCGAACGAGCTGGCTCACTTTAAGGCGCGAGGTCTCGCTTATCACGACCACATAGAACAACCCCACCATCCCGCAGTTCTGGAGAACAGAGATCATCCGACCGCATATAATAAAATTTCTTAACAATTTTGTCTTGGCAGAAGGACTTTCCCCTTCCTAACAAGACGTTCGATCGAGCGCAGGCATTGACTCTGGTACTACTGCAGACGGGTTCACATCACAGCCCAGCTTTATAGCTTAAATTTTATGCCGCCATTTATCCCAATAGCTCCAGGAGGCACTGCAACGAATTCGGAAGTCTAGATCATATGATCTGGCGTCGCTCCTCGTTAAGGGGCATGAACCAATCCAGTGAAAACAAGTGAATATCCGCTATCAAGAACCCCGATGTCGGTTAACTGTGGGCTGTTTAGAGGGCCCATGAAGTGGCGGTTAGGCTTGGCTCGACTTTCCCAACGGGGTGGGTGGGGGGGTGGAAGGGTTAGACCACTGCGTGTTGATTCAGGCAACTATGAGCTTACCTACAGTTTCGCATCCATTCATTCTACTTGCGTTACCGCAGTATGGCGTCCAGTAGGGACACCTTATTCCCCACATGTGACTTCTGTCAGAAGCGTAGGGAACGCGGGTAGTGGCCTGAAGCACTCCACCGATAAAAAAAAAAAAAAAAAAAAAACTGACAGAGCCCCCTCACACATTCGCTTAAGGTCGTTTCACATGCCACGATTACAGCGAAAGAAATAGTTTCGTTCGCTCCATTCGCTCTTTTCGTAACCACCGCTAATGGCAGTTTTGTTTCACACGAACTGCAAACGCTCTGCGATTTTCTCGAGGAGCAACGTTTCTTGTCGCCGTTCTTTGTGGCGGACATGGTAGAATTTTTCAAATATAATGCAGCGATTTGTGCGTTATGATAGTATTAGGTTTATTTACGAACGCTATTGATGAGCGCACGTGTTTTGCCATTTAAGAATACTTTCCAATACAAATCCACTTAAAAAGGTGCAACATCGGTCATTACCAAAACAAACAATCAACACAATTTAAACGGCTTGCTGGCCCGAGCAAAACATAGCACCGCCGCAGCGACCACGGTGATAAAGTTCCTACATATTGGAATTTTCAGGAGCTGACCGCTGTGGCGGGAACGAACTGCCTTTTTTTCACTGTGAGCGAATTTGCAGCCTGAAAATCGGTACTGATTGTGTCATGTTCATCCTTTTCTACTCAGGCAATGTACTGCCTCCCTCCCTCTCCCCAATCTGCCTACCAAAACTTCCTGAGATAAAGTGGTTTTGTATTGCTCCCGTGAACGAAGCACCTACAGGTTTTCTGCATCTCATCTGCCTCCAGGATAAGCCCAGTTTCGACCAAACGATGATGTCATGTGCTGTCTTGTCCCGGGTACGTCAGAATGACGTCACAATGCTTGCTTATCTTTGACATCATTACGACGCAAAATGGTGACGTCAAGACAAGGTAATTTTTTTTCGTCACTCGGGTTGACCAGGACAGTCAGTTTGCGCATTTTATGAACCAATCAAAGTTTTTGCTTGGATTCAACGCGGCTCGGTGTGTTGCCGTTAAATTGGATCGTGCGTTTAATGGCGAAAGCGCTACTAGAACGGTGATTAAAGAATACTGAAAACCGAGGAACTGAAGAGTTCCCATTTTGGCTGATTTGAATTCACGCAGCAACGCAAACACAGCAGACGCTATGTCACCTAGCTGCGTGAGTTAGGCACTTGGCCGCTAACCCAAATGTTGCGGGATCAAATCCCTGCTGCGGTGGCTGGAGTTTTGATGTAGGAAATTTGTTTCAGGCCCGTATTCTCAGATGCAGGCGCCCGTTAAAGCCCAAGTGGTGAAAATTCCCAAGCCCTCAACAATAGCATCTCTCATAACGACATCGTGGTTTGGGGAAGTTATACCCCAGATACTATTATTATTAGCTGCTTGAGAGTCGTACTTGTTCGTTTCCAGTGCTAAAATGTGAGGAGAGGCACTTATTTGAAGAAAAACAATAAAGTGTATGGTTTACTTAGTCTACAAGTTCACCAAAAGTGTAAACTTACTGAACTGAAAAAAGTAGCAATTCTGTTCCCCTTTAGTTGATTTAAGCTGTGCCAGAACAACCAAAAAAACTGAAAAAAATCGCATTTAATTAGTATTTCAACGCAGCCACTTTTGGTATTTCACCATTCAATCTTGCATAACTAATTAGGCGAACACCAAGCCATAAATCCAACGTATTCTCATACGTTGGATTTATAAAAACAAAGTTTGAAGGGAATAAGGAGCGTCAGTACTTTGCCTGTCAGGTGCAACATGATAACAATATAATTTTTCCTCGAGCAGTGAGTTAAATAAGAGGCTGTTGGTTGGGTAACGAATAAGGTTTGTAGCTGGCACCGTGTCTAAACGTGACGGCCCGTTGAACAACATTGTATGTGGTTGTTGCTGAATAGCATTCCTAAAAAGTCCACATCTAGAAACCATACAGTGAAGTGCTTACAAGAATATGTAGTACGCACAATGAGAAGTACGAACAGGAAAGCCTAATCAAGAAAACAAAACTCACCGAAGTATAAGAATGAGCTATAGAACGTTCGGTAAGCACTCCATATTGGCAGGAAATACGCTTGGGTGACTGAAGTGAAAATATAATCTCGCTGCAGGCTGCAAGCTCTACGATATACAGCTTACATATAAGAATAACCAAGCAACCATAGAAGAAAAGTGAGAGCCGCACAGCGTAAAATGAAAGAAAAAATGATAGCAAAAATGACTCAGTTCGACAACATTTTTGTTATAGCCAAGTGTGTGTTGGTTCCCCTGTTTTCAGTTTTCCTAAACGAGTAAATGTCGCCGATAACAAGAGACCACTGAAATGCATGCGTGGTTCGCTGAAGGTACAGATTTTTTTTTTCTATCGGGGAAGGACGTTCAATTGTTTCAACCTCGGTTTTCAATAAGCATTGAAAGACTGTTTACGCGAAACAGCTCGGTACTTTCTACCGACAGTGCCTTATTTAAAACATTTGTTTTCTGACTGTTATAATATGATTTGAGAGCAACGTATGCTGTTTGAACAGAACGGAACAGGAAGTAATACTTACCGCAAAAGCCTCTCAGCGTCACTCGAGAAAGTGTCTTGCACGTCATCTAGAGTAAGTCCGACTCCTAGCTTCCTACATAAACTTGGTCGAAACAATGAAAAGGAAACCTCTCAGCAAAACTGCTAAGAAAACTGCTGATCAAATAAACCCACAAGTAATTCTATTTCCAGCCAGAACTTGATGTGTGATAGTCGAGAGCTAATTTTTGGTACCGGTGGCATAAAGCATCCTATAAAGCAGGATTATGTAAAGGTAAAACAAATCTGATACTGACAAAGAAAAAAGGAACAGAAAAGAATAAAAAATATTCCATAATCACAGGAACGAAACAGATAAGAGGATGACAGAACAGACAAACACTAGTGAAAACACGAAAGAACATAAAGAAAGCACAAGGGCATGCCCCGCAGTTCTTCTCGGTTTCAATCACGCTGGCTTTGATTTTTGTTTTGGGGACTTCTTCGAGATACTCACTATGCAACAGATTATCAGGGATGGCTGTAGGGCTGGTTATTACCAGCAAGCATTGTAATGTTTCGGCTGAATGTTGCAAGTACTAATGCTGCTTACACCACACCTGGTCACTTCTCACTTGAAACTTGAACAGAAAATACGAGAAGCAGTCTTCTGCTTTAGTGTTTTGGAGGATATACAGCCTCTCGGCACGCAAATATTTAGGTATTTACAATTCAAATACTCGGCTGCTGACCCGCAGGCCACGGTATTGAATCCTGGCTGCGGCGGCTGCATTTCCAATGGAGGCGGAAATGTTGTAGGCCCGTGTGCTCAGATTTGGGTGCTCGTTAAAGAACCCCAGGTGGTCGAATTTCCCGGAGTCATCCACTACGGCGTCTCTCATAATATTATGGTGGTTTTAAGACGTTAAACCCCACATATCAATCAATTCACAATTCAAAGTTATGTTACCAAATGTTACATTCCGTGGAAAATAATTTAGGCAAGATGAATTTGTATATGAAAAGGTAAGGAGCGAATCATTTCCAGTTCTAGAAAGCGGCGAAAGGAAACAAACTTTGTACGAAAGTAATTACGTGTTTGCGTCACTCACCGCAAAACATTGGACTGAATTGCTAGACCAGGACGACTCTCGGCACCCCACTAATACATAACGATAAGCCAACGCGACACAATTCTAGAAATAGAAATACTTCGCTTCTTACCTAGAAACGACTAGAAATAATTCGCTCCGTATCTTTTTATCCACTATTTAATGTTAGTAGGCTAATCGTAAATGTAATTACTAATATTATATCTGACTCCGGATTTAGGGTCACTGTCTACTTGTATATCTATTCAACAGAGTTTTAATTACTACTCTAAAATGCCAACAAACAAGGATACAGCCTGAAAGGCAGCGCCCGTCTATTCTTCAGTAGCTAGAAAATTTTCCCATTTACTTTCATGCCCTGCAACCGTTTGCGACGTATACGCTAAACCTAACAATGATATAGAAGTAGCCGATTATTTCGTGAAACGGGCGCGCGCAATTCGTCAGTTCACAGGAAACGCTTAAGTAGCCATGCTGTCCCTCGAAATCAGCTGAACTCCTACATTGCGGACCGCATTGAAACCAACAATGTCAAATTTGAGCGAGGCAGGAAGGTAGATGAGAAGAGAGAAAAAATGGGGGAGCCTTAAGCTTCGTTTTTAGAAGTTGAACGGGATAGCTAAATCCGGCCTCTAGTGCACCCTTAAACCACTAAGTGCATACTTATTTATATGTTTTGTTACATACACACGCACGTGCACAAAAACGCACACAGTAGATTGGACCAGCGGGCGCTATTATCGCCCAATGGGCTCGTCTTCGTCGTTACACCTGTCGAACAAAATACGTTAAAGGGGCCCTGAAACACCTTTTCAAGCAACCACGGAATTATTTCACTAGAAGAGCTTATTGCCTCACAAATTCAACGCCGCAAAAATTTCAAGAATCGGTCCAGTGCGAGCGGAGTTACAATGGTTTGTCGCAGGCTGCAATCGCATGATCTCTTCTCTCGTCCCGATGAACGCGCTGGAAACTAAGCAGGGAGTCGTGGCAGGGCAAAGAAACTACCAAGCCTCGGGCCCTTGAACAATTTTAGGGGCGAAGCTCCTTATGGCGGAACCCGTTCGTCCCTCGTAGCCGTTGTAGTTTGTAAAAAGTAAAACATTATGACCTTCAAGGTGATGCCGGTGAGATACTTTTTCTGTGCGTTATTGAACAATAAAAGATAGTGCTCAATGTGCATGCCAATGGCTGCTAATGGAGAAGGAGAGACAGGAGCATTTGGCTTTTAGTTAACGCGCAGGCTGCAATCCCCATTAGCAGTCATTGGCATGTACATTGAGCACTATCTGACAAAAAAGGGTTGTACTCGCTGGGTGTAACCTCCTTAGTTTTAGAAAGCTTTAGCGAGCGTTGAGCCGCAGGGCCATGAATACAGTGAACTAGTATATACCATGATTTCGAGGTGGTTAGAGGTGGAAAGTAGACACGAAGCGCAAGCCGTAAGAATGTGTGCGTGTGCCACCTCTGGTTTAGTCCTTGGAATGTCCACTCGATGGCGGTGTATATGCGGAATATATAGGGAGCCCACATGAACGGCCGTTTTTAGGGTGGAGACTTCTTAATAAGTGCCTTCAAGAAACTCAGCCAAAACCAGCGGGCAACGGGGCACGCTGTTGCCAGCTTCTACCAAATTCAGCATAGTTTTCTGTGCACCGCCATTTTGGAGCCAGCCGCCGCCCCCTCCAGCTACGCGAAGTACGGCGCAACAAAAAGGAGCCGACCGAGTGACAGCGGCGGTTCTCACGACCCAGTTCTCAAAGTGAGCGCACGAAGAAATTCGCAGCCCACACACGAACACTTGCGACATAATACTGAGGTTACGCTGACACGAACGCAAGCGTGGCAACAGCTCAGACTAGCGAGCGCGTCTCTGTACGAACGCGCGCATGCGTCCCGTTTGTGGGCTTCTTACTCGCAATGCGTGGACGCAGCAACGACAACTTCGGTGATCTACTCATTCGCGAACACCGCGAAACACATATACGTGTGCCGCAGGAAAAAACAGTGAACGAAATACGCAGTACTCACAGAGCAAATACGAGACGCACTGGTGGGCTCCCAGCCATCTCGCTTCACTTGAGCCAGCCATAGTTGTCGTCGGCCAGGGCTCGCTGGGAAGCGGAACATTCGCACCCCCTTTCTGTTGTGCTTACTGCAGAGCGGTACGCAGCATCCAGGCATTCTGAGGCTTCACCGGCAGCGTTTAACACGCTACCGCAACGTTCGACGCCGTATTATTGAGAACTAAACGCAACCGGGCGTAGACGCAGTGCGGGCACCAAGATGGGGCGACAGCGCGGCGTTGCTGTCTGGCAACATTGTGTTTTGGCTGGCGGCGGTGCGTTGGCGGCATGTAGTGGGTCAAAGGCTGACATCACCCTAAAAACGGCTGTTCATGTAGGCTCCCTACTGGGGAATAGTACACAGTATGCAGTGCGTGTGGAGAGGAAGAAGAAACTGCCGAACACTTGATAATGTTCTGTAAAGGGCTTCACCCCATAGTTCAGGATGATGGCTCTGAGTTTTTCAAAGCACTGGGGTTTAGGGACCGGGAGCGCAAAATAGACTTTAAGCGGGTAGACTTAACTAGAAGGAGGTTATTTGATTGGTGGCTAATGTCAAGGCACGGGTGAAAATGAAACTCTTCACTGCAATGTACGAATCCTGAAACTCACTTTTTAAAGAAAAAAAAAGTTTTTTGTTCATTAAGTATTAAGGCTTGGTGGTGCTAGCCACCGCCCGATCTAAGGGGTACAGCCATATCCATGCATCCATCCATCCATCCAATATATGATGAAAAGATGCGAGATGGTGGTACTTGGAGTGTTGAATAGATGGACGAACGGACACACAGACAGATGCATGGATGGACGCATGAACGGACGCAGGGGCGGATGCATGGACGAACGCAGGGACGGACGCACGAACAGACGCACGCACGGACGGGCGGATGGACGCATGGACGGTCACATAGATGGACGCATGGACGGACGGAAGCAAGAACGAATGGACGGACGAATGCTTCGCCCCACTCTCCATCATTCACTCCGTGGATATGCTGCTATTTTTTTTTCTTCAGACGAGCGGCTTTTTCAGTGTGATCGTGCACGCACGCGTAAACAAGTAGAGTCCTCCCGCAGCTATTTCGGTAACTTAATTTTTCCGTCACAGACGCACACACGATTTTTCGCTCACAACCAACGGGGCCAACGCCGGTGGTGGGTTTTCTGCCACACGAGCTCTCTAACGCTATCGGGTAAAACTTGAACCACGTCCTTGACGGGAACCCTGATTGGATGCGAAGCAGCAGCGGTGCGCCCGGCGTTGACCCGGTTGAAACGGGCGTTCACGCGGGTGCTGGAAGAATAGTTGTGAAGCGAAAACTAGTGCAGTGTTTACTCGAGTAAACGTTTCTTTGAAACACAGACACCAGATGCGGGACGCGTTGAAGACGCTTGCGCTCAGCTTCCTTGGCTCGCGTGTCTTTTGTGTTGCCCGTGCGCCGTCTGTATTCTCGAACGCGATGGGTGTTCTTGACTCGCACCACGTCAGTGTCGCTGGTGTTCCACTGCCGACGCCTGCGTTCGGCGTATCTGGCTCATGCCTCGTCGGTGTTGACGTCGCCATTCGCGATCGCGATCGGCTTCGCTAACCCTCGCGAGGGCAGTGACAGCCGAAAAAGGTACGCGCACACTTGCGAGAAGCATGGCGCGATGGTGTCCCGCCCGTCAGCGCGATCGCGCGGCAAGCAGCGGCGCGCTGTCCACATTGTCGGTGCCATGACATTGTCGAGGCGCGCGCTGTGGACGCACCCGCCGGCTCGCGGCTTCTCGTCGACAAATGGAGAGAGGTGGCGGGGATGAGATGATGCCTACGTGAGAAGTGGGCTTAAGCGCTGCTAGTGTTGGAGAAGGTGAAGGGAGAGCTGACACGGTGTCAGCACACGGCAGGCGAGGAAGAGAGACAATGCGCACTGCTAGAAAAGTGTGAGCTACTCTGCACCGCTTCAACACATGCGGCGTTATATTAGGCTCTTATTACACCTGCGCATGTAATAGGTGCCTTAAAAGGAGGGCTATCTAGATCACTAAGCCGGCTTAAGATCGCAAGGTCATAAGTTTAAAATCACGCGGGATGTTCTTTTTTCTACTTTAAAACAGTTAAAAAAAATTGGCCCTAAATCTGCATGTTACACCGAAAATGTCGTGGAAAGACGATAGCCTTGCGTCTCGAGAGAGTGAACAAAACGTTTACTTGATGTTCTGCGCAAGAAAATTAGTGAATGGTATTCGGGAGGCGCTGCGTTAGTGCCTCGAGCGTGTGGCAGAGGCGAACGAGCGATTCGAGGCATGTAAGACACAAGAGCCATCTGGCAGTTCGAAAACAAAGGAAGCCGAGCTTGTCCGCGAAGAAAGATGCGTGCCAGTCTCCGAGGTGATAAGGTGTAGAACGCAAAGCAACGGGCAGGTGCCACCTCCGTATCATCTTAGCAAAGCGTTGGAAGCACTTACCTTTGATTGATTTGTGGGGTTTAACGTCCCAAAACCACCACATGATTATGAGACACGCCGTAGTGGAGGGCTCCGGAAATTTCCACCACCTGGGGTTTCTCAACGTGCGCCCAAATCTGAGCATACGGACCTACAACATTTCCGCCTCCATCGGAAATGCAGCCGCCGCAGCCGGGATTCGAACCCGCGCCCTGCGGGTCAGCAGCCGAGTACCTTAGCCACTAGACCACCGTGGCGGGGTGGTCCTTGCTGGCCCTGGTGCGCCAGATATGCGCAATATCTGCTTTTTAATTGATAATCACACAAGTACGAACTTTGAATCTTGAGCAATATTGGTGGGCGCTGCAGATGGGGTTGCCCGTTTCGTGCCGTTTGAGGTATCGGTAAGGGCGGACAAACAGACAAATGTAGAGGCAGACAGACCAAAACTTTTTGTCGAAGGCCCCCAAGAAAGACTATCGTCTTTAAAAATTGGCAGACCCCATGTGCAGTGCGAATCAATGATATGCGAAGCACGAAGGAGGTAGGTCAATATGTCACTTTAAAATAAGCACAACGTTACGAGGTGGGCGTAAATTACGCCATACATGACTTCCATGCCATGATTATCATGTTTGGATGTGTCATTTACCTTCATCGTCTTTTCACGTCAGATAGTAGCAGATTTTATATATGTGGATCTAGCGAAACGGCCGCGAGCACGCTATGAGCGTACATGTAGTCATGTTTTACATGACTTGTATATAGTGATTGTCATATGTTTTGACGTGTCATTTTTCTTCATCGTCTATTTACGTCACCTGATACCAAATTTGGGTACGTGGACCTAGCGATACAGCCGCGAGCACGCTATGAGCGTAGCATGCTCTCATGTTTCAGATGACATGCATATCATGATTATCATGTATAGAAGTGCCATTTAGCTTCGTCTTTTCACGTCACGTGATACCAAACATCGTATATGTGGAGCTAGTGAAACGGTCTCGAGCACGCTATGACCGTAGCATGTAATCATGTTTCAGAAGACACGCCATCAAGATTATAATGTTTGGACGTGTCAGTTATCTGTGTCGTTCATTAACGTCGCCTGACAGCAAATTTGGTATCTGTGGCGCTAGTTAAATGGCCATAAGCACGCTATGAGCGTAGTATGTAGTCATGTTTCACATGATATGCATTTCATGATTATCATGTTTGGACGTGTCATTTACTTTCATCGTCTATTCACGTCCCCCGGTACCAACTTAGGTATACGTAGAGCTAGCGGAGCGGCCGCGAGCACACTATGAGCGTAGCACGTAATCCTGTTTCACATGACACGCATATCAAGAATATTAGGTTTTGACGTGTCATTTATACCTTCGTCCTCTATTCACATGACGTAATTTCATATTTTGTAATACGTGGAGCTAGTTATAGGGCTGCGAGCGCGCTATGAGTGTAGCGTAGAGCCACGTTTCACACGACACGCATA
The DNA here is from genome assembly GCF_043290135.1 of Rhipicephalus microplus. Lineage (NCBI taxonomy): Eukaryota > Metazoa > Arthropoda > Arachnida > Ixodida > Ixodidae > Rhipicephalus > Rhipicephalus microplus. The sequence goes on from NC_134707.1 coordinate 121,646,775, forward strand.
TCAGGAGTATCATGTGTAGACTTGCCATTTACATTCGTCTTCTATATAATCTCGTGATACCGATTTCGGTATATGTGAAGCTAGCGAAATGGCTGCCAGCGCGTTATGAGCGTTGCCCGTAGTCATGTTTTAACGACACGCCTATGACGATTATCATGTTTGGACATGTCATTTATCTCCGTCGTCCATTCACGTCAAGTTATACCAAATTTGGTATATGTGAAGCGAGCTAAACGGCCGCGAGCACGCTATGAGCGTAGCATGTAGTCATGTTTTACATGACACTTATTTTTTGATTATCATGTTTGCAACATTCATATACATTCGTCATACATTGACCATGAGCGTAGCATGTAGTCATGACTAGTCATAACAGGAAAATCATGACATGAATGCCATGATTTCTACGTTACAGTCTGTCACTTATGTTCGCTATGCTGTCATGTCGTACCATACCAGTTTTGCAAAATTTCATGTCAACAAAACTACCGCAAGAGCACCAAGACCATGAAATGTAAATCATGACATTCAAGACATAAATATTCTAATATTCATGTTATGACTAGTCAATGATGCTCGTCATACAGTCATGTAATGCCATACCAATTTTGGTATCGATACCTGTGCTGAGATGGCCAGGAGAGGTAAAAGTCGTTGGCGACTTGCAGGTGCGTAGCCAGAATTTTTTTTTTGGGAGGGGAGGCACCACCTTGATTTCGGGAAGAGCACTCTCTTAAAATGTTCATTTTTCGTTCTCTATGACACGGAGAAAAAAATTTAGGAGGGGGGGGGGCACGTGCCCAGTGTGTTACCCCATGGCTACGCCCCTGGTGGATAGATAGATATATAGATAGATAGATAGATAGATAGATAGATAGATAGATAGATAGATAGATAGATAGATAGATAGATAGATAGATAGATAGATAGATAGATAGATAGATGCGCTTAAAGTCACTGAAGTTCGCTAAGAAATGCTTCTCATTTGAAAGAGGGCCACGTGAATTACGAGTCAGATGAAGTTGAGAGCTGACGGGCGGTCAGGTGGTGTTCTTCAGTGCTAAGAAAGTGCAACAGAGCCCCTGCTTAGAGATAGCGTAGCAGCCTAGCATGGAATGATGAAATTCGGTTCGAATGGAGATGCCAGACCATTTCCAATTTATATTTACTTGCATGATGAGTGAATCGTTTACCGAGTAAAGAAGAGGTCTGGGTGGGGCCTCACTGGTGACTACCTGCCAGCAATTCACTTCTTCAGCAGAGGAGGATTGGCCACTATGGTGCAGACTTGGCCACTACCCCCCCCCCCCCCCCCCACATGACTAGAGCAAATAAACCTTGGCACTCAGTCCCCAGCGGCTACGAAGGAACTGTCAAAGGTTGTGGTCAGACCTGTGATGCTGCGGAGGGTAATAAAAAAAATATCTGGGTCTGGAGAGGCCCCCACTGGAATCTGAACTTGGTTACCTTCAACGCTAGAACGCTATCTAACGAGGCTAGTGTAGCTTTTCTATTCGACAAATTAGAAGATGTTCAATGGGATGTATTAGGGCTCAGCAAAGTTAGGAGGACACGGGAGGCTTATACAGTACAGTGCTGAAGAATGGACACGTCCTATGCTACCATAGATTAGTTGACAGAAAAGAAAAAGGAGGGGGGTTTCTCATACACAAGAATATCGCTCGGAACATAGAGGATTACTATAGCATCAGTAAGAGGGTGGCAAATATCATAACTAGGTCAACAAAAGGTACAAGATGAAGGTGGTACAGGGTACGTGCTTACATCGAGTCATGATGATGATTTGGTCGAACGCTTCTATAAAGGCATAGAGTCATTCATGAATGAAGTAAAGTCATAGTATACTATTATAATGGGTGACTTTAATGCCAAAGTAGGCTCGAGACAGGCTGGATACCATGCAGTGGGGGAATATCGGTTGTAGGAATGCCAGAGGGCAGTTAGCAGTAGAGTTCGCACAACGCTATACAATATGGATGATGATCACCTTCTTCAGAAAACTATAGCTATACTTAGACGGGGTGAAGTCCTAATAGCGAAACTAAATACGAAATACACTTCATTCTGTGTGCCCACCCAGCCATTGTACAGGATGTAGTAGTTGGCAAGATCAGATGCAGTGATGATAGAATGGTAAGACCTCGTATTCACCTAGATTTAAAAAAGCATAGACAATAACTGATACGCCAAAAGCCAATAATGAACTTGTGGTGAGAGTGAAAGCACACGAATTCAGAGTTTCGCTTGAGAATACATTCGAGGAACAAAACGAAGTAACTGAAGTTAGCGATAACACAATGAACGATAATCTTACTAGTATCATACCAGAGTGTACAATGGAAGTCGGAGGTACAGTCACTAGACAGGACACGACTAAATTATCTCAGGAGACGAAAAATCCTATTAACAGACGACAAGCCTTGAAAGCCTCAAATGCAACCGACAAAATAGAGCTAGTGGAGCTTTCAAAGGTAATAATTAGGCGTAAGGTAGCCGAATTCTGAAGGTATAAATTGGAGAGAATCAGGCAGGCTGTAAAAGGCGGCAGAAGCCTAAAATCTGCGAAGGCAAACTTGTGAGTAGGCAGAAATCGAATTCACGCATTGAGGAAAAAGGAAGGCAATGCCATAAGCAACATGGACAGAATAGTCGAAGTGGCGGAGGAGTTTCGCAAAGAGCTGTAAAGAAGCCAGAGCAACTAGAATGATATCGTGTGAAACAATAATAGTGCAGATGAATTCGACATCCTGCCAGTAACGATAAGGGAAGTAAGGAAAGCTCTAGAAGGAATGCAAAGAGGCAGAGCTGCAGGTAGGATAACAACGGACCTCCCGACAGATGGCAGATGAATTGTATTAAGAAAACTGGCCACCTTATACACGAAGTGTCCCTTGGTAGGATGGGTACCAGAATTATGTAAAAACACCAACATCATCTTAATCCATAAGAGAAGAGACATACAGGACGTGAAAAATTAAAGGCCGCTCAGCTCACTGTCTTTTTTTTACAAACTATATACAATAACATCAGCTAATGTATTTACGGCGACATTAGAATTCAATGAGAATTCTAATGTCCAAGCAGGATTTCGTACAGGCTACTTCTCAATAGGCCATATTTATACTATCAATCAGGTAATAGAGAAATGCGCAGAATACAATTAACTCCAATACATAGCATTCATAGATTACGAGAAGGCGTTTAACACAGTCGAGACGTCAGCAGTAATGCAGGCACTACGAATTCAAGGCATCGAAGAACCTTACAAAAGCATACTGGAAGAAATTTACAGTGGATTGAGAGCCACCATAGTTATAAATAAACAAAGTGACACAATTCCAACAAAGAAGAGCGTAAGGCAGGAAGACACGATCTCTCTGATGATATTCACTGCGTGCTTAGTTTTTTAGTACCCTAGATCGGGAAGAGTTAGGGATAAGACTTAGTGAATGTTATATTAGTAACCAGCAATTCGCTGAAGACATTACCTGGATGAGTAACTCTGGGGACGAATTACAGCTCATGACTACAGAAGTGGACACGGAAAGCAGAAAAGTAGGTCTGAAAGCTATACAAAAGCTAAAGTAATGTGCAGCTATCTCGGCACAAAACAGCACTTTTCGGTAAATAGACAGAAGCGGAAATTAGTAAAGAAATGTGTCTACTTAGGACAAGCAGTAACCATGGATCGGAACCATGAGAGTGAAATAACGAGAAGAATAAGCATGGGGGGGCCCACTTTCGGCAAGATTTCTGAAATCACGAATGGTATTCTGCCACTCACTTTCAAGAGAAAGGTATATAACAGCTGCATCTTGCCAGTACTTATCTATGGAGCAGAAACATGGGGGCTTACAAAGAAGGTTCAGCCTAAAATGGTGACGATGCAGTGACCGATGGAAAGAAAAATATTTGTAACCTTAAGAGACGAGACAAGAAGACGGCAGAGTAAATCAGGGAACAAATCGGGGCTAAAGATATCATAGTTGAAATCAAGAAGAGGAAATGGACATGGGCCCGGAACCTAGCACGTAGGCAAGATAACGGTTGTTTCTAAGGGTGACTGACTGCATTCCCAGGGAAGGCAAACGCACGAAGGAGAGACAGAAAGTTAGGTTGGTGGATGAGATTAAAACATTCGCAGTTATAACGTGGCAGCGGAAAGCACAAGACCGGGTTGATTGGCAGATCATGGGAGAGGCCTTTGCCCTGTGGTGGGCGTAGACAGGCTGATGATGATATTGATGATTATGATTGTTTTCAGTGTATGAAAATGCGCAAAAATACCAAGATAACGTTTCAACTTTTCATTACTTACACATACACTGATCCAAAGAAGCGCGTGATCATGGATTGCTTGCGTTAGAAAAGTAATACGCTGCACGATGCTGTTTTCTATTTTGTATTCAAAAAACAAAACTCTCTGAGGCGCGCTTTCATGGCCAACCAAAGCGAATGGAACGTGAAAACAGCTGAATTGGTTGAATTTATTCACGGGGCTTTTATTCTTGCTTTTATTCACTGGGCTGTTAAAACAATGGGTAATTATGCTAGTCTTAGAATGCGATGGAGACTTATAAACGTAAGTGTGGTAAGTGACCCTGCATAAGTGTGAAAAGGTTTGTGCATTGAAGTTAACGCACGCCTTCATATGATTGTTATTTCACGGCTGCTTTTTACTTTTTCGAGGCCCTATTTGAAAATACAAATAAAGGTGCTTTTGTTGATCTGCCAGCTGCGCGTTATTGTTTTTACTTATTGTCCGTTGTGCGCTTATACATGTTAGGCGCCCACTAGGCTGCTCTTAGAAGTTCGTTTTTCATTATATTAGGTAGACAAGCGAGTGGAAATATGTCTATCACGGTAGGTTTACGCCTCAATTTTGCGTCATAAGCGCTTCATAAGCGCTTCATTCTACAAGCGTGCGGTTCAGAAGTGAGCGTGTGAGTGAGACATTTACCCATCTGAACGCTACACTTTCAATGAAAAATTATTCCTTGCCTCTCTTTTTGGAGATATTCTCTTGAGCACCTGATCCAGAAAAAAATTCGGCAGATCCCACGTATTTTAGGAATCGTTATGCAAGACACGTGGAGGCAATATGATTTTGTCACAATTTTTAATTGAGCGAAACATTACAAATTGACGCAAACAATATGTACAAATGTTTTACGCCAGACATTTGCTAAAGGGCCAGTCAACAGAGTCGAACTTTTTTTTTTACACTCCCTAAATAAACTCAGTAATTCGTTAAGTAGAGCGTATTCCGAATATAACATCTCTGCACGCGGCGCAGAATCTTTATGTCGAAAAACGATTCCTGCGCCCCTTTCTTACGCCTGAGCAATCATCCTTTCACACGCAGGGGCGCAAAGTTACCGATCGGCGACCTGACGTAGCGCCCCCCTCGCCGATTGGTCTCTCCCACTCACGATGAGGGGCTACGCCTACCCCAATCTGTGACGGAGAACCATGGCGATGCCCACGCGCAAACTTCAAAGACCCTTCTAACTACCCTAATATAGCACGAATTTGAAAAATTCTTGCAGTAGAACGCCCACAAAGCAAACGTGCACATGTTTTGGGACGTTAAACCCCACATATCATCAAAAGTGGACATATTCCCTTTATAACAAATTTTGGACCTCGCAGCTGTTTACTGGCCCCTGAAACAGACGCACGTGTACTGTTGCGTAACGATGGCAACAGTAACATGGTCATTAGCAGCACCAGAAGTGGTGAGCTGATATGTAGCGTTTGTGACAGCGAGGTTGGTGGCCCTAAACACCGCTAGAAATTAGCTTCAGTGGATGGCACTTCCCTAAAACTGTCTATAAACCGACGTGAAGGCTGTATAATAGGAGCACTGGTGTACTGTTTATAAGATCGGATAGCCAGCACTGCAAACACAGCTGATGGTTCTCGAATATTACGGTCTGCTTGAAAAACAGTTTCAACGGCACGACCATCCGTCCATGCATCTGTCTGTCTTTTCGTGCGTGCATTCGTCCATAGGTCCACCTTTCCGTCCGTCTGTTCATCCTTTATAACAGTCGGCGACACCAACGTAGACATGAACATCAGAAGCTATAGCTTAGCCCACTCGTCTTCATTCACTTGCTTGCCAATCTGCGCGTGACTTTCCAATTTCTTGCTTTCCCATTCATTGCTTCACCTTTGCGGCGAAGCTGTGACTTTTTTGTGGAGTATGTGGACGCCTATGCCAGCCGTGCCTTCAGTAAGGCAGAAGCCAGCTACTCTGTTTCAGAAAAGGAATTCCTCCTTATCGTGTAGGCGTTCATCAAACTTCGCCCTCATTTGTACAGCCAAACTTTCCACGTGGTGACTGACCATCACGCATTCTGTTGGTCAGCGTCCCTGAAAGATCCTTCTGGTTTGGATGTTGGGCACCTCACCTACAAGAATTTTACATTCGTGTCGTCTGCAGATCATGATGGCAGCAGTATGACGCAGACGTGCTTTCACGATCACCCATAAAATCTGATGACACGAAAAGCTCAACTCCTGCATTTTCTCTCACTGCTGTTGCGTCACAGACATGCCATCTGAATAGCAAAATGATCCTTGGATTGTCGTTCTAGTGAATATTCACCAAGACTCATCCACTACTGAATAACCACGTGCTTTTTGATGCCAAGCAACGCTTTCGCAATACGGGATGCTGTGCTGTAGCGTCTCAACTTTCAAGTGGCGGGTCATAAATTACTGCTCGTCATAACCAGCACCTTCACTGCTTCGAAAGGGAGTTTGTTAGCAACGTCTGGTAGCAGGCAAACAGCCGGCACATTCAGAAACAGTCGCAAGGCCTTGGCGTCCACAGCTCGCGCTCAGAGCTCGCGCTAAGCACCAAGAAATGGTCTTACTGATGATTGCCTTGCTTTACCACTACACAAAAACTGTTCGCGCCATTCTTTGGTTCGTATAAACTGTCAATCACGTTCAGTGCATTGTGCATGGCTACACTTCATCATAACCCGATGGTAAGGCTGTATCGTAGGAGTACATATGTAATTTTGTAAAACTGGCTAGCCATCACTGGATCGCCAATTGACGCTTAACGAACATTACAGTCTATTTAAAACACAGCTGCGAGACCTGGCGCAGCATCGTGGTAGAATGCTTGATTGTCATGCCGAACGCTGGGGTTTGATTGCAGCTGGAACCCTCACACTTTTTCGTTACATTCATCGGGTCAACACGCTTGAAGTCAGATTTTTCTTAGCACTCACTCCCAAAATTGACCCATGCGTGTTCTTGCCATTCGTGGGTAGGTATAAACTGTCAAGGACCTGTGAGACATACACGGTCACAGGAGTGTGCTCCTCGGAAAGTATTTAACGACGTATGCAACGGCAGTGTGACATTATTCATGGCACGACCAGCGAGTTGTATTCGTCATACAATCTTACCCTTCCATACTAATTTTGACTTACCTGAAGTTAAGGGGGTGACCACGCAAGTATAGTGCCTATAATATACTGGCTAGTGTTCCGTTCACCGGCTCTTTTTAATGAAGGAGGGTGGCACTTATTTGGATGAATGCCCGCGGTGGCCGCGGGAGCAGTGCTAAGCGGGTGGGTGCAGACAGTGTGTGTCGTCTGCTTCGCACAGGTGATGTTCAGTGGTTGTGCGGATTTCTGTGTTAGTGTTTGTGTTTTAAGTGCGAAGCATTTCTTAGCGAACTTCGGCGACTTTGAGAGTATCTATCTATCTATCTATCTATCTATCTATCTATCTATCTATCTATCTATCTATCTATCTATCTATCTATCTATCTATCTATCTATCTATCTATCTATCTATCTATCTATCTATCTATCTATCTATCTATCTATCTATCTATCTATCTATCTATCTATCTATCTATCTATCTATCTATCTATCTATCTATCTATCTATCTATCTATCTATCTATCTATCTATCTGTCTGTCTGTCTGTCTGTCTGTCTATCTATCTATCTATCTATCTATCTATCTATCTATCTATCTATCTATCTATCTATCTATCTATCTATCTATCTATCTATCTATCTATCTATCTATCTATCTATCTATCTATCTATCTATCTATCTATCTATCTATCTATCTATCTATCTATCTATCTATCTATCTATCAGGCTAGCTAGCTAGCTAGCTAGCCGCCTACTACTTTTAGCTCTCCTGGCCGTTTCGATTATGGTAACGATACCAAACTTGGTATGGAATAACATGACTGTATGGAAAACATATTTGTATAGTCATAACACGAAAATCATGACGTGGATGTCATGAATGTCATGATTTATAGTTCACGATCCTGCAGCTCTTGCGGTGGTTTCGTTCACATGGCATGTTGGAAAACTGGTATAGTATGACATGATTTCATGGCGAACACAAGAGACAGACCCGAACATGAAAATCATGACATGCGTGTCATGGAACAACACGACTACAAGCAACGCTCATGATGCACTCGCGTCCGTTGCGATAGCTTCACATGTACCAAACTCGGTATTACACGACGCGAACGGACGACATAGGTAAATGACACATTCAAACATGATAATCACGACATGCGTGTCATGTAACAACATGACTACATGTCACGCATGATGCGCTCGCGGCCGTTTAGCTAGCTTCACATATGCCAAATTTGGTATTACGTGACGCCAATGAATGGTGAAGGTATATGACTGGTGCAAACATGATAATGATGAGATGTGTGTGACGTGATAACATGACTAGATGCCTCAGTCAAGGTACCAATACATTTTGACGTGACGCGGTGCGCGTGCTCGCCGGCGTTCATTTCGACGCGTCACGCCGACATTGCGACGCCAGGTTTCAGTCCTGCCATATACTCGCAGGCGCCTGCTGCGCTGCGTTGCTTTGACGCATGCGCGTTTCAGCGCGTCCGGCGTCCCTCCATCACAAAAACAGGGAGACGCAGTGTTGTCTGGGTAACGCATAGGCGCGAAATGCGCAGGTTGCCGTCGGGCCGCGCCGACGGACGATGGTCGCGTCGCGCCGACGGACGATGGTCGCGTCGGTCGCACCAGTCGCGCCTGGCGTCAGACTATATTATAGAGTGCTCGCGTTCCGCTAACGTAGCGTCGCTGTGCCCTGCGTGCGCGCGCGTATACGCTACGTAGTAGTGTATTGGGTCCTTGATGCGCTCGCGGCTGTTTTGCTAGTTCAACATATGCCGAATTTGGCGTTACGTGACATCAATGGATGACGAAAGATATGACTGGTGCAAACGTTATATTACTTACACGCGTGTATGTCAGAATATGAACATAGCACGCTCATAACGTCCTCGAGGCTGGTTCGCTAGCTGCACATATACTAAATTTGGTATCAAGTGAGGTGAGTAGATGGAGAAGGTAAACGACACATACAAACATGATAATCATCTCACGGAAGTCGTGTACAACATCATTTATCTCCACCTTGTAACGTTGTGCTGATTTTAAAGCGACATATCAACATTTCTCATTCGTGCTTCGCATATCATCTATTCCCACTGTACGTAGGATCTGCCAATTTTTTTGTCTTTCGTTTCGTCAAAGGCTGAGTGAGTAAGTGGTTTTCGGGCTTTGTGCCTGTCGCAAAAGAAATTATGAGGTGAATATTGTAATGCCCTTTCTATGGGTATTGAGAGGCGGCTTTTTTTCTATCGCTCTCATTCAATAAATGCTCTCCGCCTCTCTGACTTTCCACTTAATTCTTCTTGTTGCTGTGTCGTCCACAGTGCCAGCCGTATATTTACTGGTGAGCCTCCTAGTTCTTTTTCTCCAATTTGTGTCAATGCTCTTGCTGTACAAATACCTGAATGCCTTCCTTATCCATCTACTTTTCTTCATTTTCCTCAGCTAATCTTGAAATTTCATTTTGCTCTGAGCTTCCTACACTTCAAAGCATGTACATCTCATGTCCCTCTCTACAGCCTAGTATGTCGTCTTCCCGTGAGCGCCCAATGCGAGACGTCCCACAGTTCTTCGATATACATCCAATCCTAATTGCACCTCTGACTCCATGCACGAGACTGAGTTCCCATATGTAAGCCCTGGAACCATTACGCCTTTCCACAGACCTCGAAGCACTTCGTAACTATTGTATACTTATAACGCTCTGCGGTTCAATATTGCAGCATTCCTCTTTTCCTTTGCTGTCGATGTTTTTTCCTGTCATTTTATATATCCATCTCCCTCATTTACCCATACTCGGAAGTACTTGTTCTCGCTTTCCCTCGGTATTTCTGAGTCCTGTATTGAGACCACCTGGTCTTTGTGATAATTGAATACTATCAATACAAATTTGTTGCACGAAATCCTAGTCCTGGAGCTTCACCTTCCCTACCACATATATCAACCAGTAACTGTATATGTCTTCACTGTCCCCAAATCGGACAATATCGTCTGGATAAAATAGACCTAGAAGCTTCTGCTTAACTATCGCGCAAGCCTGTTTGTGTGACAGATTAGGCCCAATGTTGCTATTTTGCAGCGCATTTCTCATCCTCACCATATACAGCATGAATAACAGCGGAGACAAAGGGCATCCCTGTCTCATCCCCTTGTTCTTTTGAATGCTGTCATTGCTTCTTATTCCTTCCCATTCTATGCAAACTGTATTTTCTCGGTATATTTTCTCAAAATCTGTGTACAGTCGTCACCTGTGCCCACTTTTATCAATATGTCTCACAAAATTAGCGTTCAACGTTGTCATGCACTCCAGTGATGTCCAGTGAAGCTATGTACAAGGGCCTTTTTTTTAGTTTAGATACTTCTATACACTGAGCAAGAACAAAGAGGTTATCGTCGAACCACCTGTCAATTAGCGACACATTCTAGAGTTATACGAAAATAAAATTTTGCTTTGCCCACGTTGCTTTGCCCACGTTTCTATATTTTTATTTCGCTGCCAGCATCGCCAACCTATGCAGCACAGATTTAATGGTTAGCGGCCGGTAGGAGCAAATGCCAACTTTTTCTCCCTTGCCTTTCAAGATAAAGTTCATTCTACTTTTCGGCCAAGTGTCTGGTACTTACTTCTCCTGTAAGCACTCACCCGTGTTGCAACGCTCCAAGAGGCAAACGCTGCCATTTATCCAATCTTGTGCTACCTAGAAGGACGCGGACGGCACACTAGCCAGTATATTCAAAGCACTATAACGCGTGCACCGGTCATATAGATAGATAGATAGATAGATAGATAGATAGATAGATAGATAGATAGATAGATAGTTATATAGATAGATAGATAGATAGATAGATAGATAGATAGATAGACGGACGGACGGACGGACGAACGAACGAACGAACGAACGAGCGGACGAACGGACAGACAGACAGACAGACAGACAGACAGACAGACAGACAGACAGACAGACAGACAGATTACAAAAGTACTTGCAGTATGCCAAAATGATTCGAACTTCATACACGGATACTGCAGTGGAAGTTGGTAAGTGCTGGTAGTTACTTAGCCTATATGTTGGAATTCGCTCGTGTTACCATACGCTGATAAAACACGGCAGATGCACGTAATTCATTGCTCGTATATTTTTCAATTATGGTAGAGTAGTTATGGTGCTCCGGCACTGACCGGATAGCTGTAGGTTTAATGCCAGCCACAGCGGCGGAATTTCGGTGACAGCCAAATGCTAGAGGCGTGTGTAATTTGCGATACGAGTGCACTTTAAAAGAAACTAGACGGTTTAAATTTCTGGGGTCATGCACTATGCTGCTTGATAATCGTTTTGACCCGTAAACAACAGATATTATAGTATTGACTCTTATGATTTGTACAAACTGTTGCTTTTCGTTATCTTTCTGGGCAACTACCAGTAATCTGTATGGTGCAATAGAGATGATGCCTTGTGTGGTAATTCGATGAGTATGTGTTTGATGGATATGGCTATGTATAGACGTTCACTCTATTCATTATGACTAGCCTAGAGTTGTACTGTCAGCCATGAAGATATCTGAACGTTTTGATAGGGCGTACTTTGAGATGGCTCATTGTCGCACTGTTATATAGGCTAGCAGATATGTGCGCCTATGCTGGCACACTTCTCAACTGCGTGATTATGATAGCGAGAGTTGCATTCCGCATCGTTCCTAACTGCGGCGACGTTTACTAGTAATTCAACTAACTGTTCTAAACATATTGCTTTATTAACATCCCACTGCATCAAAAAAGCTGTTGTAATTACCCGCATGCTGGCAATTTACTTGCACGTCAAGCAATCTGGAAAGGTCAAAATAATTGACAGTTCAAGCTGGCGTGGATATATTAAAAATTCACGCGGACGGTATTAGCTGCCTTCATGGCAGCAGTCTAAACATGTCAAGCCACTGAGCATGCGCACAGAGTGTGCGTATGCCCAGCTAACAACAGTGTCTCAGCAAGGCCGGCAGTCGGTGCCACCTACTAGTTTTTGCAGCACAGGTTCCGTGTGGCAATTCGCTGATGTTGCGGGTAAGAAAATTGAAATATGTCTATGTTTCTTGGTGGTTTCTGCTTCTCTACACCTGGTTAGGTTCTCTGACCACTAAGGTGTCTGTTGGAGTGAAAATATAAGGTGCCCTAAAAATCAGTTTTCAGTTGTTTCAAGAGTTTTAAAAGAATAATAATGACAAGTTAGGATGTGACAAATCAGCTGTTTTAGAGGCGCTGAGTCTCCTTTTACAGCTTCGCTGTCGTGCTCGAGGTATGCCTCATGTCGTAGAGGAAAAATAATCATCTTCATGAACTCGCACGTGCTCACTCATCAACCACGCACTCTTTACATAAGTTTGGCATCATCATCATCATCATCATCATCATCATCATCATCATCATCATCTTCTTCTTCTTCTTCTTCTTCTTCTTCTTCTTCTTCTTCTTCATTCTCAGCCGGTGTTCGTCCGCTGCAGGATGAAGGCATCTTCCCACGATCTGCGTTACAGCCTTAGCACCAACAGAGAATCCCACATGGGAGCGATCGAAGGAGCTTCTAGCCAGAGAGAACGTGGAAGATCAGCGGAAACTGATCCACCGGGCCTGCAGAGCAGCTGCAGAAAGCGTAGGCCTAAACTTATAGACCCCTCCCCCCCCCCCCCCTTACCCACGCCCCGACCAAGCCGAGAACCCCCGACTACTCGAAGCTCGTCCTCACAAATCGTCCAGTGAACGAATAAACGCGATTTCCCCATCCCACCAGTTTGCCCTCCCATGTGCGAGCTGATTCCCAACTAAGCCTGTAAACTTCCTGATTTCGTCACTGCATCTAACTCTCTGGTTTTCCCGGCTGCGTTTTTCGTTGCCTCGCTAACCGTTCTGCTGCTGTTAGTGTCCATCGGTTGTCTGTTCCACTCACTATGTGACGCTCATAGCAGCGGGCAGTATCGTACAGACTCTTTTACCTAAGACATACGGGCGCTACCATCTTAGACTGCTAAACCGGCGTTTCCTTGTTTTGGTATATTGCGACGTGAATGAATAAGGTCATGAAACTTTTGTATGCACCAGCCCAACAGTTTTCGTGTTCGTGCGTCTGTCGTAACAGTGTTCATTTAGTTGTTGAAGATGCAAAACACAATTATTAACATCCCAATATGGCGTCACCGAAACCAGGCTGTAGAATAGGGCATAGCAAGAGGGAAAAAAAAAACAGAGATGAGAGCTTATACGCCTAGCCAAGCCAGGCAAAGCTAGGTGTCTCTCAGCTCAGCTGTGTCCCAGCCATGCCTCACTTAGTGGAAGCCCCGCTAATCTTTCTTTTTCAACTTTTTGGACATGACGAGCATTTGCAGTCGCTATTGTTGAAAACGTAGACCACGAAACAGGAATAGAGATCAAAAACGTGACAAAAAACTACCTCAGACCTCAATATGCATATCTAAATATTTCACTCATTTCTGCCCAGGATTCTGGCTGCCGGAAAGATACTCCTGCTCTGCCTATGGTTGCCGCAAACCGCCTCGCGGCTGTCCTCCCCAATACGCCGGAGAGGCAACATGACGGTTGTTCTTCAAGCCTGTGAGACAAGGACATGTAGACATGGGGGCGAATGGCTGCAGACTGTGTGCCTGGCCGGCGCTGTACCACTGCAAATTCTTGGGCAAGCCTATGCTGTATGACCGCATGAATGGCTCTTCAGTACACCAGCTTCGCAAGAAGCTCTTACGGGTCTGAGATTAGGACGAGCGTGACTTTTTGTTTGTTAATATTGTCACTTGCAACCCTGCACTCGTCATTTTAATGCACGCAATAAACTGTTGCAAGAGTTATAATGAGTCTTCTGTCATTCCTCCTATTCCTCACCGTTCATTATTTAGTGAATTAAAGCAACACAGTGAGAGTGTGCGTCGTACAACTTCACTAAAGGGCCAGCCACTACACATGATTTGAAAGCCCCGCCGTGCCATGGTGGTATAGTGGCTAAGGTACTCGGCTGCTGCCACCCGGTCGCGGGATCAAATCCCGGCTGCGGCGGCTGCATTTTCGATAGAGGCGAAAATGCTGTAGACTCGTGTGCAGAGATTTGGGGGCACGTTAAAGAACCGGCCCAAGTGGTCGAGATTTCTGGAGCACTCCACTAGAGCGTCTCTAATAATCATATGGTGGTTTTGGGACGCTAAGCCCCACATATTAGTTAATATGCTTTGAAAATTCAAAAGAACAAGCATGGTTTTCTCTGCTTGAGTTTCCGGAGTTTCCGGCCCGATTCACGGCACCCGCGTGATGTGATCCACACACACACACACACACACACACACACACACACACACACACACACACACACACACACACACACAAAATGACGTGCTAATAAGGTTGCGTGCTACGCGATCCCAACAAGCTAAAAAGTTTCACATTCACTGCAACGGCAAAAGGTGGCTCTTATCGAGGCTCTCAAATTAAAATGCAAATATATACCACTAGGTGGATGGTGAGGCTGGCGGTCATTCCTTCGTTTATTTTATAAAGCGGACGAAGAAATGACCGCTAAAATAGCTGAGTGGTGAAGCATCGAACGAGTTAGCACAAGGTCGCAAAGTTCGGTTACTGCCAGGGGCAGGTTATGTTTTCGGCCCCTGTTCCTTTGTCACATTTACATTACAACTACTTCTAATATCATCCCTTCTAATCATTGTCTGTTCTCATCAATACTGCATTGGAAAAAAATGGCCCCGTATCTGCATGTTAAACTGCAAATGTCGTCGAAAGACAAGATTTGCATAGGTCTTGCGTGTGGAGAGAGTAAACAAAACATTCATTTGATGTTGTGCGCAAGAAAACCAGTGAATGGTATTCTGGAGGTGCTGCGTTAGAGTGCGTCGAGTGTACAGCGGAGGCGAACGAGCGCACCAAGTCACGTCACACGTGAGACATGAGCGCCATCTGGCAGTTTTCTTGGAAAACGACTCGTGTGGCTCTGAGACGAGTGTGCGCGCCCGTCTCAGAGGGGATAAGATGTAGGATGCAAGGTGACGGGTAGGTGCGACCACTGTCTCGCTTTAGCAAAGCGTTGGAAACACTTACTTTTTCGTGCAAGCATTGCGTAGTGAGTGCAGTGTGATAAACGCTACGGTCCTTAAAACTACTTATGTATGCCTTTTATACTAAAAGACGCACATACAAAACATATACGTGTTGTTATAGTGCCTAAGATATGCGCAATTTTGCTTTTTAATTGACAATTGCTCAAGTATGGACGCTAAACCTTGAGTAACATTGGTGGGTGCTGCGGATGGGGTCAGCTGTTTCAAGTATCTGTATGTTAAGAGCGGACAGACAGACAGACAGACAGACAGACCAAAGCTTCTGCGTCGTAGGCCCCGAGAGAGACTATCGTCTTTAAAAAACAAGCCCCAAAGATTACTTCTTTTTCTTCAATCGTCGGGGGGTCTCGTTTTGGTAGAATGGATGCCGTCAGGTAGTAATGATTTAATTGATATGTAGCGTTTAACCTGCCAAAACCATCACATTATTATGAGAGCCGCCGTAGTGGAGGGCTTAGGAAATTTTGACCACCTGGGATTTTTAACATGCACCCACATCTGCGCACACGGGCCTACAGCAACTTCGCCTTCTTCAAAAATTCTGCAGCTGCAGCTAAGATTCCATTCCGTGACCTGCAGTTGAGCAGCCATGTACCTTAGCCACTAGACCACCCAGGCGGGGCGTTCAAGTAGTATGAGAAAGATTATTGATTAGCTGCCAGCTCGTAAAGAGATCACGCGCTACAAGGCGCCAACGGGCACTATTCCACACTTGCCGTAATGGCAACAGGCAGCGATTACAGATGCTCACGCGTTTAAATGCACATGACTAGATTGTAGAGCGCATCAAATCAACTGTACAAAAGACACTTAAACACACCAAAATTTCGATGTCTCAAAAATATTGTTAGGGTGAGATACCTTTATTTACAGGAGATGATGAATGCGAGAGTCCAGGGATCTGGCCGATCACCGCTCGTGCCAACCTCGTTCTCCTCTTCTTCCACGCGCCCCCCCCCCCCCCCCCAGTGTCGTAGCAATTCCCCCTTTGCAGACGATGCCCACCGGGCGAGTTAGGCTTCGTTGCGGTGATAGCGTTTTAGACGGGCAACATGAACGACGTTGGTCTTGCTTGAGCGGCGGCCAGTTGACAACAGCTGAGATATCACATATGTGACATCGCTGAGACGTTCCAGGGCAACAAACGGACCGGTGTAGTTGGCCAGAAACTTTTGGCAGAGGCCGCGCTTGCGAAGCGGCGTCCAAAGCCACACCAAATCCCCTTTCTCAAACAATACGTGCCAGTGAATTCTGTCGTAACGGTTCTTGGAGCGTTTCTGGGAGACGAAAGTTCGAAGACAGGCGATGCGCCGGGCCTCTTCTGCGCGGCAAATGGTTTCGGTGAGAGTAGGTTGATCAGTCTCGGAAAAAGGAAGGATAGTGTCAAGAGCTGTGCGGGGTTGGTGTGCGTAGAGCAGATAAAATGGACTGTATCGCGTTGTTTCGTGCTGTGCAGTGTTGTTAGAGTACGTTGATCAGTCTCGGAAAAAGGAAGGATAGTGCCAAGAGCTGTGCGGGGTTGGTGTGCGTAGAGCAGATAAAATGGACTGTATCTCGTTGTTTCGTGCTGTGCAGTGTTGTAGGCGAAAGTTATAAATGCCAAAATCGCGTCCCGTGTTTTGTGTCCAGATTCAACATACATGGAAATTATGTTGACGAGAGTCCTATTAGTTCGTTCCGTCAAACCATTAGCCTGCGGGTGATACGGGGTAGTGTGACGAAAATGGCACGAAGCAAGACGAAGGAGGTCTTCAACTACATCGGCAACAAATTGCCGCCCGTGATCACTGATGATGACACGGGGGGATCCATGGCGTAATATAACGTGTGACAGCATGAACTGTGAAACTTGAGTGGCCGTTGCCGCAGGAATCACCGCAGTTTCGGCGTAACGTGTGAGGTGGTCAACGCCCACAATAATCCATCGGTTGCGGTTCGTTGATCGCGGAAAAGGGCCGAGCAAGCCGACACCTACGACGTCAAATGGTGAACTCGGGGGTGCTATGGGATGAAGTAGTCCGGCTGGCAGAGTTGTAGGACGCTTGTGGCGTTGACATTGCTCACAGCTCGCAACGTATGCAGTCACACTTTTACGCATCTTCGGCCAGAAGAAGCGTTCTTGCATGCGATAAAATGTTCTAGAAAAACCCATATGGCCAGATGTTGGGTCGTCGTGCATTGCTAGAAGTACGTGTTGTCGTAGACTTGTAGGCACAACTAGAAGGAGGCGAGGGCCTACGGCGGAATGATTCTTGTTGTAAAAAACGCCATCCTTTACGACGAAACCACATTGACCATTCGTTCCGGTAATAAAGAAAGAAGCGAGGCTCTTGTCATTTTGTGGCTCTGCTCGAAAAGTTGTTAGGTCAGGAAGCAGAGTATCCACCACAGCCAAATATTTATCAAAGTTGTCAGCGTCACACTCGGTTGTCGGAAGGGGAAGTCGTGAAAGGCAATCGGCGTCGGCATGACGACGACCGCTCTTGTAACGGACTTCAAAGTCGTGTTCTTGCAATCCTAACGCCCAACGAGCAAGACGACCAGACGGGTCAGGTAGTCCAGTGAGCCAACATAAAGAATGGTGGTCCGTGACAATGGAGAATCGGCGTCCATAGATATAATGGCGAAACTTGTGCACGGCGAATATGACCGCGAGACATTCCTGCTCTGTGACAGTATAGTTTCGCTCCGGTTTACTTAAACAGCGACTGGCATAGGCAACGACGTGTTCAGTAGCTCCATGGCGTTGGACCAAGACGGCGCCAATACCTACACCACTGGCGTCGGTATGAACTTCTGTGGCAGCAGATGGGTCATAGGGGCGAAGTACGGGCCCTGACGTAAGAACAAACTTGAGTTGCGAAAAAGACGACTCGCGTTCCACTGACCACCAAAAAGGTGCGTCCTTGTTGAGTAGGGACGTCAAAGGGTAAGCGAGGTCGGCGAACCTGGGCATGAAGCGACGGAAGTACGAGCATAGGCCCAAAAAGCTTCGCAACTCTCGTACCGACTGAGGTTGTTTGAAGCTGCCGACTGCAGCGACTTTCTGGGGGTCGGATCGAACGCCATGCTTGTCCACCAGGTGACCGAGAACGAGAGTCTAACGACTGCCAAAGTGACACTTCTTAGAGTTCAGGGTGAGCTTAGCTCTCTCAAGGCAGGTGAGAACAATGGCTAGACGATGGTTGTGTTCATCGAATGTACGGCCAAAAATTATACTGTCATCCAGGTAGCAATGAAAAACTTCCCACTTTAGTCCACGCAACACAGAGTCCATGAAGAGCTCAAACGTGACTGGAGCGTTGCATAGGCCAAACGGCATTACATTGAATTCAAATAGACTATCTGGGGTTATGAAGGTCATTTTCTCTTTGTCATTCGGGTGCATGGGGATTTGACAATAACCAGATCTCAAATCCACGGAGAAGTACGATGCCGAATGTAAACAATCGATGACATCATCTATCCTTGGAAACGGGTAGACATCCTTTTTAGTAACAGAGTTGAGCCGTCTGTAATACACGCAGCATCGCCAGGTACCATCCTTCTTTCGGACAAGAATCACAGGGGCAGCCCAAGGGGTACACGACTCTTGGATGACCCTTTTCTATAACATCTCTTCTACCTGTTGAGCAATGACCTTGCACTCCGCAGATGAGACATGGTATGGCTTTTGCCGGATAGGGTGAGCGGATCCTGTGTCAATCCCATGGCGAGTACGCGACTCGGGTACACTTATTTGCTCTTCATTATGCGCAAAGTCAAATATAGTAGCGTGCTTCGCAAGGACTTCGACCAAAGCTTGACGCTTTTCTGATGATAGCGACTTGTTTACCATACTCAGAAAGTTGGCTTCTGTATGGTACGTTGCACGAATAGGATCTACTTTCTCGTCGCTTAAAGTTGCAATAAAACTGGCCGCATTTTGTTCGAAGAGAGCGAGTCGCATTCCGCAGGGTAGCATAACAGGTTCATTTGAATAGTTCGACACCCATAAGGCCGATCGCCTATCACTGATCGACAGAACACAATGTGGAACGAGCACATTTTTCTTGGCGCAATTTAGAGGAATGGGCTCCACAAGAACATCAAACTATCCGGCGTCCGAGGCAGAGGCGTCAACGCGTACGGTCTTCATCGAGTTAGGCGGCAAGACAACATCCTCAATGACGGTGATAGATCCTTGACAGCACCTAGGATCGTCAGTAAATGCCGATAGCATAATCTCGCCAGCACCGCAATCTACAGTAACCCCACACTCGCGTAGAAAATCGATCCCCAAGATGATGTCATGGGTGGAGCTGGTCAGGACGGCCAATTCAGCTTCGAAGACCTTATCACCCAAAGTGACACTAACAGCACACACACCGATCGGGCACAGTGTCTCCCCGCTCACTGCACGAAATGATGCACAAATATCCCAGCGAAACATCACTTTATGTCCTAGCCGCAATTTGAAGTTAAGACTCATCACTGAAACAGCTGCTCCAGTATCTATCAAAGCTATCGGAGGAAGTTCATTAATAAGCACGGGGGCCCTATTTTGCGTCATGAAAACGGGTGGAGGCATAGGAGGATGTAGTGACAAATGTTCGGCGACCTCACCTCCATTGGCCGCACCACCTAGTTTCCCGGACGCGGGGAGGTGACGCGTCCACCAGGAGATGGGGAACGCAACCGGCGTGTTGTGGGGGGCGTCAAACTTCGCACGGAGGAAGGCGAGTCGTTGAGTAAATTCGGGTGGAAATTGCGTCCCACATGTGTATCACTGTGGGTCGTTTGCTGAAAGCCGTCCCCAACGTACGCGTCCCGCATTGAACGCATACCACCGCGCCAGCGGTTCTGTCGAGAAGCTGATGATCCCTCGTAGTAGCGCTGCTGAGGGTGACGCCTTTGACTACAGAATCGAGCCACATGTCCACGGAAACCGCAGTAACATCACACAGGGGCCTCACGCACGTCGACAAACCTTCCATGAGGCGCCATGTGCCCATGATCGTCCCACGAAGGCATCATTGTAGGTGGTTGGCGGGAGGCGTTATGGAAACCACGGGGATGATGTAAGTTGTCGGTTGGGGGCTCTGGTGCTCTTGATTGGGGCACATCATATAGAGTGGCATCAACGGCAACACACATTGCGTCGTATAGCGGGGAGGCGTTGATAGCAGGTGCTCTTGGCGGGTTGACAGCATCACGTCGTCCAAGTTCTTCGCGTATGATTTGCCTGATCATTGAGGCTAGATCACAGGAGGATGTTGGAGGGACGTCGACACTTGCAACGGTGGTGACGTTGGCAAGTCTATCTACCAAATTTGGGAGTGATGCGCCTAGCCTTCAGGGTCTCAAACTTGCGGCAGTGTTGTATTACGTCCGCTACAGATGGCAAGGTGCCCTTGCCGATGAGGAAATTGTAGACATCCTCAGCAACCCCTTTGAGGAGATGCCCTACCTTGTCATCTTTTTTCATGCGTGGGCCTACAGACTTGCACAATTTCAGAATCTCTTCGATGTACGTTGTGCATGTTTCACCGGGGACTTGAGCACGCTGCATCAAAGTTTGCTCAGCGCGTTTTGCTTCATCAATGGGTACCTGAAGCAGCTTCCTATTTCTTTCTCAAACGCTTCCCAGGTCGTTATTGTTTCTCCGTGTTTTTTACACCACACCAACGCCGTCTCTTGAAGAAACAATCCGACGTTGGACAACCGGGAGGCCGCATCCCAACAATTGTGTTTACTCACACGGTTGAAGTGTTTCAGCCATTCGTAGACGTCTTCTCCGACCCTCCCAGAGAAGCTTCGTGGTACTATGTGTCGGGACCACGTAGCGCCAGACGAAGAGTGCGTGGTGTCACCGTCAGCAATCGGATCCATAGAGAGCGGTGGTAGACCAGCCAGTCGGCGGCTTCGGCGTAGTTCTTGAGGTAGCGCTTCCGTGATCGTTCTCCTGGGATCGCTCCGCTGTACCCCGCACCTTCCACCAATCTTGTTATGGTGAGATGCCTTTATTTACAGGAGATGATGAATGCGAGAGTCCAGGGATCTGGCCGATCACCGCTCGTGCCAACCTCGTTCTCCTCTTCTTCCACGCACCCCCTCCGTATCGTAGCAATATTTTTTCCTGTTTCTGGCCAAATAAGTGAGCGACAAAAAAGTGAGGGTGCTGCAATAACAGAGAAAAAATCATAGAAACACAATTGCACAAGAATATGATCTACACTGTAAGCAAAAACTATCCGAGTTTGGCGTTTTTGCGGCTCATGACCTCTGAAAACTCTCTTGCGTTAAAAATTACTACCTCGTGTAGGAGTAAAAGATGGTACATGACATAGTTTTACCACCACCTCTCAGGCAAGTAGTAAAAAGATGTCAAAATTCAGTTTTACCACGTAGGGAGTTTTCTATCACGTGGTTTTTAACCTGCGTTTCAGAGTTTATTACCACGTGACTGCAAGGTGCAGCTGCTTCGGTGGCTTTTGCCCCATGCATACCCCCATCGTGACGCTCTCAGTGAATCCTAAAGGTACGCGAGCACCACAGATCTTTTTTTTTTGGCATCGACGTGCCTCAGGACTGACCTCGAGTCAACGCACTTTCACTGGAACTGGGGGCAGCATAAGCACAACAAGCGAGAACAGCATTCTGTGAACGAAAAAGAAAAAAAGACAGGGGGATCTCAAAAGAAGAAAAAAAGAAAGAAAACCTGCTGTGAAAGTTGTCCTGCATATTTTCTCAAATTGTTGGCTTTTGCTCGGCGGTGGTGCCTTGGAGACAGACGGTGCAAGAAGCTCGGTGTCTGTGTGTCTGGTTTGGCTGATGGATCTCATGTGTTTTCTACATTGTCAAACGACAGTGCGCTTCCGAGCGCCTCCAAACCTGCACGTCGCGGATATCTCGCTTCCGAGCCGAATCACGAATATCTGCCAGTGGTAACAAAATCAATCTGGTGTCATCGTTCGTGCTTGCCTACTGAAGAAGCAATAAGCGAAATGCTTCACTCTGTCGTCGGCACCGAGCCGCGGCCGCCAGTGACCAGTGGGAGTGTGTCGCCGGGGCAGGTGAAAGAAGCATCGCATATATTTTGTTCCACAGTAGGCGATGTCTGCGTGAGTAAAGTGCTGCCCGAATTGCCCACCTCATGCACCAACTGTTCTCAAACATGTAGCGCGAAGCCGATACGAGGCAGACGGAACCAGCAAGCAGCTGCCGGTGAGCACGAAGAAAACCCGGACGGTGGTCTTTCGCTGGAAGTATGAATACACCGCCCCGTCCCCTTAAGATAGCGGTCACGTGTTCATTTGTGTCTGAAATGACGATGAAATTCGCACAGGATATGAGTTCTGTGATCGCCAGCTGTGTTTCATCGGATAGCCGTGCTCCTCGAAAAGGCCTAGTACGCCGTCGGTAAGAAGCTTGTGTGCAGGCGTGCACCGCTCCTCTACGCCCGTTTTGATGAATACGTGCTGCTACTGTATTTGTGCACCGTCGCTAAATGAAAATCATTGAGCCACCAAGGTTTGTGCGTACTTATGTATATTTTATGGACTTGTGGATCAGCAGTGCTAACACGCGTGGGGCCATGAGCCCGGTGTGCCAAGTAATTATTGGATACTCAAAAAGGTGAGATTGGGTAGATTTATAATGAAAGGGCGGTGTAACATTTAGTTCCCTGCAACCCACCTTAAGTTTACGCTTGCACCTTCAACCGTTGTTGTTAATCAATGCAAAAAAAGAGCTCTCCTACCGGTCCTACAGGGCCGGTCAAAAGTCGTGCCTATATATACCGGATTCTCAAAGTGTAGTTGAGCAACGCGTGCAGTCTGTTTGAGTAGTGTATTATTGTGCATTTGTTGTGTGTGCGTGTTTGTCTGTATGTAAATCTGTGTGTCACTAATTCTGCCGTTTAATAAATTCAATCGATTGTGCTATTTAATAAATTAGTCGACTCTGGGCGAATGCACCCGTCAATTTTTAGTTTTTTTACCACCAGAAAGAACTCCCAGAAATCACCTCAAAAACCTTGTGAAGGCAGTACAAATTTACTCTCTCTATACTAGCTCAAAAGCTCACTGGGGTAAATAATTACTACTCTCCCTACGTTCAAAAACTCAGTTAGCACGAGAGTAAATTTTTACCTCGATAGTAGGTGGTAAAAAAAAAAACCAGGAGAGGTAGTGCGCTAGAGGACAAATGGTTTACCCAGTTTTTGAGGTTATTTCAGGTCATTTTCGTTTAGTGTGTACGAACGCCATACAACCTAGACAGAATAATATTCCTGAAGTGATCAGAAAGAAGGAAGAATAATGAACTTTTTCTTTATTTACAACAAACGGAAGTCTATTGTTATTTACATAGGTCAACTGCCGGCATGCTTACGCACAAGTCGCCCAGGGGAATCAGTTAGGCTGATTTATTTATATCGAGCGTCAGTTTTGGCTATCTTTTCCCACAATACAGCAGTTTTCAAAGATTGGTTGGCATCCGCAATCTTTGCAGTGGATATCAAGGTACTCTACCATTGCTTTTCTTATGTTATAATAATGCTCCTTTATTACCTCATCATTTTCACAGTGTCCAATTTATTCTATGTATACTTTCCGCTGCAGCAAAGTTGAAGGGTGTAAACCATTCCTTCAGCCCAGCAAACAAACTTTCTCTTGCTCTGTTTGTTACAGTCTCGTTTTTGTTTGGCACGCAGGTTAACCAAACTACACAAGTTCACCAATTTTTCCTTGCTGAAAATACCACTCTGACTTCAGATCTTCTTCCGGTTTTTTTTACGCAAGGCACAATCGAGTGAATATAGAACATTACCACTATATTTTCTACGTGTGCTCAATCTTTAACGCTCACTCAGATGGTTGTGGCCTGGTACCGAACACCTTCAGTAAAGGTTGTACCACATAAGTCAAGATGTGAACCGGTAAGCCTGCAGCCGTGACTCTGCTCGTTTTCTCTTGAAACTGTGCGCAACGCTGTGATGGCATGGTTTTGGCAGCGCGTTTCTATAACAGGACTTGAAGATGGCTTATTACTACCTCTGAATGTGCGGATTTTTAATGTGAAATGGGCTTCATAGAGCACGATTCATATTGCCAACAGCAGTGCCTCTGACGCAGGCTCAGTTTTGAATCGGGAAGCATAACATACATTCTGCTTGACTTTTCACAAGTAATGACTAATGGTGCTAGACGTAACCTCAAAATTACTTCGACTTGTGTAAACAGCGCCTCAGCATCAACTCTGCCTTTCTACACAAGGAACATATAATCACCAACAAGTTTGAACACACCAGTCATCCGTGTGTTCTTGACACGCTCTTGTAGAGTATCGTCAATGTTGGCTATAGGATTAACTACCGCATAATAAGGGCAACAGATTAACCGATGCATATTCTTTGCTTTTGAAAGAAAACACCCGAGTTCCAAAACATGTAAGTGGAGCTTAAGTAAATTGTAAATAGCTCTAAGAAGGCTTCAGCGTGCGTCTGCGTATCATTCTGCAATGCAACACTTCCATATATGTCGATACATTTTGGAATGCAAAGCAGTAGGTCCTCTATGTGGAATAGAATAGTACAAGTCCTTGACGAAAAAAAGAAGCCGCCAAATGTTTGTCGTAATTTCCTTGCAGGAGTGTATAGGCTTGCTTGGAATTTTTTCATTAAAAATGGGTCACTAACTCTCAACCAGTTTAACCTGCTCTGCAAAAGTGGGAGGCAACTATCAGGCATCTTTCGCCGAGACACTTACTTTGAGTGCACAGCCCACCTTTTGTGTCGTGGCGGTGAAGCACAGTAAGAAGCTTAATTTTCTTTTTTTTATGTGAAATGCCTTATCAAGGCAAGTCAGGTTCCATATGGCGCACAATTTTTTTGCTCCTTTTGTTGCTTTACGATTCTCGCTGTGGCACTCAAAAATGACATTAATGGCTTTTTTCGCTTTCGACGAATACAAAGTGCAAACAGGAAATAGAGGTACACCTTGTTCAGCGTGCGTCTGTTTTGTTATGTGTGTGTCTTTGTTGGGTCCCGTCGTTTTGGTGCGCTATAAGATCTACAGGCACGCTTTACCAACACGCCTAGTCTTCAGCTTTAGTTAAATGCACATTTGCGTCCTATAAAGTGGACAGAAGTATGACCGCCATAATAACTCTGTCGTAATGCGTCGGACGCATTGTTTGAAGGTGGCAGGTTCGATCTCTGCTGATAGCAAGCAATCTTTTCGTATAATTTATTTTGAAATTATTTTCTTTTGTACTACGTTACACCTATTATAAATACTATAAAGGGTGTCTTGCTTTGTCAGTGTGGCTAGATAGCCGAGTGGATATAGGATGGTTGCCACCACATCGAATGGTACGACGGTTCTAGTCAAGCTGCCACTTGATCCGTTAATTGTTGTTAGCCACTTCTTGATTTTGGCCCACCGCCACCACTCTCAGTCGTTTTTTGGCACACCGGGCTCATCTGTATCTTTAGTAGACCAGTGGTCAGCACTGCGCTTTACCAATTTCGGCTTCACGAAGCCGTTTGTAATGATGATGGCTTCACGGTGGGCCACACAAGCAAAGACATGATAAGATTATCACTGCAGTTTTCTGGAAGGCTTCAAAAATAACGCTTAGCTCAATCAGCTTTGGTGGTATAACTATCTGACTTCTCTGGTGCACGCGTCATTTATTTGAGGGGTGGCGCGTACGCCATGTTGAGGTAGAGGTAACGCAGCTTGGCTGCGGACCCGATTGTGGCGGTGTCGATACAGCCGCAGCAGTGGCATTTCGATGGAGGCTAAATGGTGGAGTTTGTCAACGTGGCTTTTTGTACTAGTTGGTTATATACGTGTGACAAGATCTGGCGTACCGTTAACGCTTGGATAAGGAAGGGACAGCCGGACAAGCGCTATCGTCAATGTGCAACATTCTCCACAGGTTTATATTTATGTTCATTTCGCTGCTAAAAACTCGAATGTGGTGGGGCAGTTTCTAAAGAACGAACTTTTAGCCCACTTCATTGACATTGAACTTGGTATTAATCCATGCCTCTTAAAACTGCTGTTGCCGAGTGTTAAAGAAATTTTAATAATTTTGGCGTAATTACGTTTCTAACGAAGACAGGCATGTGAGCCTCTAGGTTATTAAGTCTTCTTACATTTATTTAAGATCAACATAGGTTGAATGTAATGGACAGATGTACCTATAAAAAGAAAGTGTTTGTATTGGGTCGTGTTTGTCCCCATTTCATGTTGTATTCTCTTCGCCCATTATGACCGAAGGATAGAATGCACGTCATGCATGCACGTCAGCGTTGAAAATCTGTATATATATATATATATATATATATATATATATATATATATATATATATATATATATATATATATATATATGACGCTACAAAATGGAGACACGTCGTGGTCCAGATGCCATCCGTTTTCTAATGCACGCGCACTTCCTCTTCGTCGGCTTCTCCTAGTGTGACGCATTCACAAGGTGAATGCGTCACACTTCCCCCTCCCCTCGAGAAAGTCTCAGTTCAGAAGGTTCAAAATAACGCCGCAGTTTGCTAACATGCGCAATGTCAGAGTTTCTACGTAAGGGTAGCACGGAGCGGTTGATCTCATAGTTCACTGTTGAGACCTTGCGTAGAATCTTGTAGGGTCCTTCCATGACAGAACTCAGTTTGCCGTTGTTGGGATGCCATGGTGTCTCGTAAAGGACAAAGTCACCGACTTGGAACTCAATCGGAAGAAATTTTCTATCATAAATGATTTTGTTCTTATTATGGTAGGCGATAGAATTGGTAACTGCAGTTTTTCGCGCTTCTTCGACGGTTTCTTCTCGTTGTTCCAATACAGTAGGATAAGATGGAATTCAATACATCAGGAAGGAAGGTGCTTAGCCGGTCACTTCGTGGGGTGTTCTGTTGTATTCGTCAATTACCTCCGGAAGCAGCTTAGTCCAAGACTTCTGTGGTTCGTCATTGATCTTAAATTTAAGTCTCGTTACGATAGTCTGGTTTGTCCGCTCGTTCATGCCGTTGCATTGTGGATGATGAGATGAGGTGAATAGTTGGTGTATACGATTATGTTTTAAAAACTGCTTGAATTTTCCTGCGGTAAATCCTGTTCCACGGTCTGAAAGAAGCTTCCGTGGTTTTCCAGAAGAAAAAAATTGTTTTTAAGCATGAAATGTAGGCGTCGCTGTTCTCACTTTTATGAGCAAACGCCCATGCGTAGCGAGTCGCATGATCAATAACCAAGTGTATAAACCTTTTTGACGAGCCATATCCAGAAAATCCTCCTATGGTGTCTATTGCAAAGAGGTCGAAGGGCTCTTCAGCTGGAGGCAGTGATTCAAGCGTCCCAAACTTTTTTGTTTTCGTCTTCTTGCATCTCTGGCATGTATCACAATGCCGAATGTAAGTGCAAACATCGGTTACCATATGCGGCCAATATTATTGCGGAGACAGGAGTGATAGCGTCTTCTTCACTCCGAGATGCCCAAAATGTTGATGTGCATTCTTCAGAATGGTTGGACGTAGTTCATGGGGCACGTATATTTTCCGTAGTCCTTTTCTTTTAACGATAATGTTGTTACTTTCCAATGAGTGCGTTCCTTTTGGACGCTCATTGTTGCATCGCTGAAGGTCGTCGTGTGATAGAAGATTAACTATTGGGGCTCTGGAGAGCGCATCTGCTTCGACATAACTTATGCCCTTTTGATGTTTGATGTTCACATCATACATTGACAGTTTCAAAGACCACCGGAAGAGATGACCTTGAGGATTTTTAACAATCTTCAGCCACTGGAGTGCAGAGTGATCTGTTACAACAGTGAATGACTTTCCATGAAGGTAGCAATGCCATTTATCAATGGCATCGAAAATGGCAAGACATTCCCTTTCTGTAATTGCATAGTTCACCTCGTGCTTAAGTAGTTTGCGGGAATAGTAAGCAACAGGATGTTCTTTGCCTTTGTCATCAGGTTGTTTCAGCACTGCACCGATGCCTTCGCCAGATGCGTCACAGTACACAGTACATGGTCTCGAAGGGTCGTATATGCGAAGCACCGGTTCTTCAGTTATCCGCTCCTTCAGTTCACGAAAGGCTTGCTCGCATGCTTCTGTCCACACCCACTTGCTGCCTTTGTGGAGTAGTTTTGTGAGTGGAAGAGCGATATCGCTGAAGTGGGGGATGTACTGACGGTAGGTGTTTACAGTGCCCTGAAAACGCTGGAGATCTTTTTCTCGTTTTGGTGTAGGAAATTTGAGTATGGCAGCCACATTACTTTGCTTAGGTGTCACTGTTCCTTGTGAAATTTTGTGGCCCAGGTATTCAATGCTGCAGCGTGCAAATTGGCACTTTTTTCGTTTGAGTTTTACGTTCTCGGTTTTGAGAGCTTTCAATAGCGCCTCAAGGTGTCGTATATGATCATTAAATGTCTCTGAGTATACGACCACATCGTCAAAGTAATTAATAACATTGGTGAGCTGATGTTTCGCTATTATTGATTTCATGGCTCTTTCAAATGTAGCTGGAGCGTTTTTCAACCCAAAAGGCATTACCAACCACTCAAAATGACCATCAGGCGTGACAAATGCAGTTTTCTGAACATCGTCAGGATGCATTTGCACATGCCAGTATCCCGACGTTACGTCCAACGTAGTGAAAAACTCCGCCTTTCCTAAGTGGTCAAGAATATCATCTATACGTGGAATTGGTATAAAGTCGGGTACCGTTATGGCATTGAGTTTCCGGTAGTCAATACTCAGACGAGTGCGTCCTTCACCTTTCTTATCTGCTAAAATGACAGGTGCGGCGTAGGGCGATAATGAAGGCCTCACAACACCTTGCTTGAGGAGAGCGTTATTCTGTTTGTCTATCTGCACTTTGTCTGCCTGTGAACATCGGTATGGTGCTCGACGAATAGGGACAGCATTGGTAAGTGCGATCCTATGTTTCTCAGTAGTGATGCACCCAATATCTGTCTGAGATTTCGAAAATATCTCGTCATACTTGCTTAAAAGAGAGTCGAGCGCCACAGCCTCATGCTCTGATAAGTTTTCTGAAGTCAGGGTTTGCATCAGCGGGGCTTGAATGGTTTTCTTTTCATTGTGATGCGGAAGGTTCATATTCTCACGTGCTTGTGTCATTGACTTGCTTTCCAGATTTACAGAAAGATTGAAGTATGAAGCGCTGTCTAGGCCAAGAATTAATTGCGTTCTCATGCCTCGCAGCACATGTGCATAAACTTTCTTGATGACGTTCCCAATTTGTAACTGAATGTTTACGCGACCCAAAGTTCGAATGCTTGATGCAACTTGCTGGACCATGATGCTGGAGTCTTTCATCAACTGAAGCTTTAGCTGTTTGTACACATCCTCGCTGATACAAGTAATTGTTGCTCCTGTATCGAGAATTGCATTTACTGGCTTTCCGTTGATGAGAGCACTGAAGTGTATAATGAAACTCTGGGTCGCCCTCCTCGTTCCTTTCCCCCTTTAGTATCAATAGCGGACACATTGCCGCGACGCGGACATTCGTTGTGCCAGTGAAACTGTCGTGGGAAACCAGCAGCTGAGCAGTATCTACATTCGTTTTGCGGGGCACGCGGTTGAAGAGTTATTGTCGGTTACTGCAATCTGCTGAAGAAACGTGGAGCTCTTGATGCGATACAAACGTTACGAGTAAAGGAAACTCCTCTCACCCGTTTTAAAGATGTCTCGACCCGTTGAGGAGCGGTGAGCCACTCTAATGACGAGTTGGAAGACAGTCCGGCGAGCGCCAGTTCCACATCAGGAGGAACACCATCAGTCAGCCCAGAAATGATGTGGCACTCTTTTAGGTCAGCCAAGGAACCCAGTCGCTTTTTCTCGTCGTAGTAGTCCTTGATGGTCTGCCCTCCTTCCAGTCGGTAGTGAATGAAGAGACGGAAGGCATCTCCGTCAGTCGAAGCAAAGCGCGCTTGCATGTCACGCTTGATATCGCCCCTAGTTGTCTCGCCGTTGCCGAAAATCTCTGTCAGGTACCACTTGAACGCTTCCCCTTCAATGTATTCGTTGAAGTGAGTGACCCGATCGCGGTGAGTCCATGATGCATCGGCTGCCTTCATGTCGGAAAGAAGAAGCCACTTGTCGATGAGGACGTCTTCTGGTGTTCCCTTGAACTTCTGTAAGTTGAGCGGAGGCTTTGGCTTAGCCATGGCACGTTGATGAGGGCGATCCTGTCGACTTGTGTGACGCTACAAAATGGAGACACGTCGTGGTTCAGATGCCATGCGTTTATTCTAATGCACGCGCACTTCCTCTTCGTCGGCTTTCCTGGAATCACCTTGTGAATGCGTCACACACACACACACACACACACACACACACACACACACACACACACACACACACACACACACACACACACACGCACACACACACACACACACACACACACACACACACACACACACACACACACACACATATATATATATATATATATATATATATATATATATATATATATATATATATATATATATATATATATATATATATATATATATATATATATATATATATATATATATATATATATTCGATTCCTGCTCACAGTTGGTAATTTTTTCATCCACTTTTCTTTCTTCTTTCTTCTTATTTACATTCCATTGGTTCTAATAACTTCCCCTGTACATTCCTTGGCATTACTGTCTGTCATATCTCATTAATATTGTGTTAAAACACGGAAAAACGAGCCCTTAGGTATACACTTCTTTCCCTTATTTCATTGAACGAGGGTCTCGTACTGGCAGACTTGGTGTGTTTAGGTTGTATAAGAGGGACAATTAATCAGCTGCCCGCTCATAATAAGTTCACGTGCTACGTGACGCCAAACATGCGCATAAGAGTGTTTTCACACTCGTTGTTTGGCTTATAGATGGCGCTGACTGTCGCTCCTACTTCTAAATTCACAGATAAACCCAAAAAAGTGGATGGAGGGAGGGCCGCTGTGATAGCTCAGTGGTTAGAGCATCGAACGCGTAATTCGAAGGTCGTAGGCTCGATTCCTGCTCACAGTTGGTAATTTTTTCATCCACTTTTCTTTCTTCTTTCTTCTTATTTACATTCCATTGGTTCTAATAACTTCCCCTGTACATTCCTTGGCATTACTGTCTGTTATATCTCATTATTATTGTGTTAAAACACGGAAAAACGAGCCCTTAGGTATACACTTCTTTCCCTTATTTCATTGAACGAGGGTCTCGTACTGGCAGACTTGGTGTGTTTAGGTTGTATAAGAGGGACAATTAATCAGCTGCCCGCTCATAATAAGTTCACGTGCTACGTGACGCCAAACATGCGCATAAGAGTGTTTTCACACTCGTTGTTTGGCTTATAGATGGCGCTGACTGTCGCTCCTACTTCTAAATTCACAGATAAACCCAAAAAAGTGGATGGAGGGAGGGCCGCTGTGATAGCTCAGTGGTTAGAGCATCGAACGCGTAATTCGAAGGTCGTAGGTTCGATTCCTGCTCACAGTTGGTAATTTTTTCATCCACTTTTCTTTCTTCTTCTTATTTACATTCCATTGGTTCTAATAACTTCCCCTGTACATTCCTTGGCATTACTGTCTGTTATATCTCATTATTATTGTGTTAAAACACAGAAAAATGAGCCCTTAGGTATACACTTCTTTCGCTTATATATATATATATATATATATATATATATATATATATATATATATATATATATATATATATATATATATATTTAATATTGCCACGTTCCATTTCCCAAGTTTTACACCACATGATTCACGGCGCAAACCGTGCCTGCAGTTTTCGAGAAGGTTCCGGACTGTAGTAGATCATTTTGATAAGATCACGCCCACTGTGCGAACGGTACAGATTGTTCTGGAACGTACGCCACTGCCAGCGATAACGCTAGAACATTCGACGGCAAGAGTATAAATGCCGACGCACTTCGCCGCTTGTCAGTTGTTCATCGAAGGCCGACGCTCCGTTCGCCGCTATCAGTACGAGGCTGATATCTGTGCGAGACTGCTGCTGTAATTGGACTTTCCGTTTACCGGGCACAGGTTCGCCCAAATAAACAATTAAATCCCAACACGAAGTCTCCTGTCTTCGGCCACGTAACGACCCCGTGACATCTGGTGGAGGTGCTGCTTCGTTTATGTACCGGACGCCCCCGTCAAGCCGTGAACCCAGCTCACGTCGTGGAGAAGACACCGACGCCAACCAGGAGCAGCGAACAAGCCGCCGACAGCAAGGGCTACCACCGGAGTACGGGCTTCTACAAGACAAGGCGCGGAAGACCAAAGCCATGATCGCGACCGCAGCGACAATGACAACCGCAGCGTCACAGCCCACGATGGTCATGCATCAACCCAGGGAACAACCAATTTTCCATGGGTCATCGTTCGAAGACATGGAGTCCTGGCTAGAAACATACGACCTTGTGGCCGCCCTCAACCACTGGCACCATGACGAAAAGCTGCGTCGTGTGTTCTTCTATTTGGAAGACACCACAAGGACCTGGCTCGCAAATCGGGAGTCCACGTTCCGAACGTGGGATGATTTTGCGGCGCATTCCTGCAAACGTTCGCGAGCGTCGCTCGCAAAGAGAGGGCCGCTGCTTTATTAGAGACCCGGGTTCAGCTACCAAATGAAAAATGTCGCCATTTTCACAGAAGAAATGACCCGACTATTCCGTCACGCTGACCCAGACATGCCTAAGGAGAAAAAAGTTCGTTTCCTCATGCGAGGGGTCAAACAGGAGCTCTTGGCGGGACTGATGAGAAACCCACCGAAAACCGTCCAAGAATTTGTAGCCGAAGCGACCACTATCGAAAAGACCCTGGACATGCGCACCAGACAGTATAATCGTCGCCTGACTGCAGACTGCGCTGCTGCTCAAGCCAGTAACTCCGGAGACCTGCGTGAAACGATCCGAGCGATCGTGCGGGAAGAGCTGCGCAAGCTCTTGCCTTCGGCGCAGCCTCAAGTGGATTCAATCGCCGACATTGTGCGAGAAGAAGTTCAGCAATCTCTTCGATTTCCCCACGCACCGCTGCCCGAGCCGGAAGCTATGAGCTACGCCGCTTCACTGCGCTACAACGCTCCTCCCCGTCCACGCCAAAACGCCGCCCCATCGCACTTACGTCGACCGACGCCACCACCGCCACCACCCCCACCGACGTCATACCGTTCGCCAGCGGCCCAGCGCAGTGCACCGAAGAAGACTGACGTCTGGCGCACCCCTGACCATCACCCGCTCTGTTACCACTGCGGCGAGGCCGGACACACATACCGCCGTTGCCAGTACCGACAGATGGGACTGCGTGGCTTCGCCGTCAATGCACTGCGTCCACAGCCAGGAGAACGACCACGTGACATCGCCGACTACCTGACAGGAACTCGGTGGACACCACGAAGCCCTTCGCGTTCGCCGTCACCCAGCCGCCGCACGTCACCGCACCACCGGCAGTACTCTGGCCCAACGCGGGGCCGGTCTCCTAGCCCGTATCCGGGAAACTAAGGGCAGCAACCGGTGGAGGTGCGGTTGCTGTGCGACGAACTACCGAAGATCCTCCGACGACGACGACGCCGCGATGGAGCTTTCCAAACACAACGCCAACCAGGCAAAGCCCTGACGGCGAAAGCTCACATACCGAAGGTGGCCTGACGACGCAACATGGAAGCAGCGGAACAAGCCGACGCAGCCGTGACCCGACGCCACGCCCTAACTGTAATGCGAGACGGCGAATTAGCGACCTCGACGTTCTTATCAACGGCCACAGTGTGACCGCTCTCGTCGATACTGGAGCCGACTATTCTGTCATAAGTGGGTCGTTCACCGCGAAGTTAAAGAAAGTTAGGACAGCTTAGAAAGGCCCTAAAATCCGCACAGCCGGAGGTCATCTCGTTACGCCTGCAGGAATCTGCACAGCGAGAGTCACCATTAACGGCCGTATTTATGCTACAGACTTCGTAGTCCTACAGCGTGGCTCGAGAGACGTCATCCTTGTCATATACTTCTTATGCCTCCATGGTGCTGTCATCAACCTAAAAACAAAGTCGATAACGTTATCCACAGAGGAAGCACTACCGCCGCGCACGCCGTCGGGACACCATGCCTTGAATGTGCTGGAAGAACAAGTCACCATTCCGCCTCGCTCAAGCGTCATTATTTTAGTCGGCGCTCCTAAATCACCTGACTTCGAAGGCGTCGTTGAAGGCAGTCAGCATCTGTTGGTCACCCGAAATATTTGCGTCGCAAGAGGAATTGCAGAGCTGCGGGGAGGCAAAGCAACGGTTATGCTCACGAATTTCAGCAATGAGTACAAACATGTGAACAAAAGAACAACGGTCGCATACATCGAAGAAATTGTCGAAGCCACCAGTGCTTTCGCCCTCGCCGATTTTGTGGAACCTGCTAAGAGGAACCAAGCCACTCCCATAGCTTTCGACGTCAATCCCAGACTTTCGAAGGATAAGCAAGTACAGCTCAAGGCCCTGCTCCTACAATACGAAGATTGCTTTTCGTCGTCATCAAAAATTCGGCAGACCCCAATCACGAAACATCGCATCATAACCGAAGAAAATGCCAGACCACTCTGTCAGAGTCCGTACAGGGTTTCGACGCGAGAACGTGAGGCCATGAAGAGACAAGTTGATGAATTGCTGCGGGATGACATTATCCAGCCGTCCAAGAGTCCACGGGCATCCCCCGTGGTGTTAGTGAAGAAAAAGGATGGGACCCTACGTTTCTGCGTCGATTATCGCCCCCTGAACAAAATCACAAGAAAGGACGTGTATCCTCTCCCACGGATAGACGACGCACTTGATCGGCTCCATAACGCCAAGTACTTTTCTTCAATGAACCTCAAGACTGGCTATTGGCAAATCGAAGTCGACGAAAGAGACCGAGAAAAGACGGCGTTTATAACACCGGACGGCCTCTTCGAGTTTAAGGTGATGCCCTTCGGCCTTTGCTCAGCGCCTGCAACTTTTCAACGCGTTATAGATACAGTACTGGCAGGATTGAAGTGGCAGACTTGCCTCGTGTACTTCGACGACGTCGTCGTGTTTTCCTCGAGTTTCGACGAGCATCTTCGGCGCCTTGAAGCTGTACTTCAAGCCATCAAGACTTCCGGACTCACACTGAAGCCAGAAAAGTGCAGATTTGCGTACGAGGAGCTCTTGTTTATGGGGCACGTTATCAGCAAGTCAGGAGTTCGTCCCGATCCACGGAAAACAGCCGCCATCGCCGACTTCCCGCCGCCCACTGACAAGAAAGCCGTGCGCCGATTTCTGGGCCTGTGCGCCTATTATAGGCGGTTCGTGAAAAACTTCACCCGCATCACCGATCCTCTCACTAACCTTACCAAGGCTGACGTGGAGTTCAAGTGGGAAACGCCACAGGAACACGCTTTCCAGGAGCTTAAACATCGCCTCCAGACGCCTCCGTTACTTGCCCATTTCGACGAATTCGCCGAGACAGAAATACATACTGACGCAAGCAGCGTAGGTCTTGGCGCCGTTCTTGTGCAGAGGGCTGACGGACTTGAAAGGGTTATTAGTTACGCCAGCCGATCGCTATCCAAAGCAGAAGCAAATTATTCCACAACAGAAAAGGAGTGCCTCGCCATCATCTGGACTACGTCGAAATTTCACCCCTACCTCTACGGCAGGCCCTTCAAAGTTGTGAGCGACCACCACGCCTTGTGTTTGCTAGCTACCTTGAGGGGCCTTTCAGGTCGCCTCGCACGATGGAGCCTGAGACTTCAAGAATATGACATCACCATCGTTTACAAGTCCGGCAAGAAACACTCCAACGCCGGCTGTCTCTCTCGTGCGCCTGTCGACCAACCACCGCCCGGCGACCCGGATGACGACTACTTCTTGGGAACGATAACTACCGACGACTTTGCTGAACGACAGCGGGCCAACCCGGAACTTGAGGCCCTAATAGAATACCTCGAAGGCAGGACCGTCGAAGTCCCGAAGGTATTCAAGCGCGCACTTGCGTCGTTCTTTCTACGAAACGGTCTTCTACAAAAGAAAAACTTTTCACCGCTTCGAGCTAAGTACCTCTTTGTGGTGCCTTCAGCTCTGCGACCAGAGCTCCTGCAGGCCCTGTACGACAATCCGACGGCAGGGCACCTCGGTGTTTCTCGCACGCTCGCGAGGATACAAGAAAACTACTATTGACCACGTCTTACCACCGACGTCACTCGTTATGTGAGGACATGCCGGGACTGTCAGTAACGCAAGACATTGCCGACAAGGCCAGCGGGACTTCTGCAGCCAATTGATTTACCTTGCCGACCTTTCCAGCAGATTGGTATGGACTTACTGGGGCCGTTCCCGACGTCGGCTTTCGGAAACAAGTGGATCGTGGTAGCTACCGACTACCTCACCCACTACGCCGAGGCAAAAGCCCTGCCAAAAGGCAGTGCATCCGAGGTAGCTAAGTTCGTCGAAAATATCGTCCTACGTCACGGCGCCCCGGAGGTCCTTATCACCGACAGAGGAACGGCATTCACTGCCGACTTAACTCAAGCGATATTGGCATCCAGCCAAACCACCGCCGGACGACAGCGTACCACCCACAGACCAACGGCCTCACCGAGCGGCTTAACAAGACGATCGTCGACATGCTGTCAATGTACGTCGATGTCGAACAGAAGACGTGGGACGCCATTCTTCCGTATGCGACCTTCGCATACAACACGGCGGTGCAGGAGACGACGCAGATATCTTCATACAAATTGGTCTACGGAAGGAGACCGGCAACGACGCTCGATGCCATGTTACCCAACGTCACCGACGAAGAAAACCTCGATGTGAGCGAGTACCTTCAATGCGCCGAAGAAGCCCGACAACTTGCGCGTCTCCGTATCAAGAATCAACAGACGACCGACAGCCACCGTTACAACCTTCGACGACGCTTCGTGCAATACCAGCCCGGTGAACGTGTTTGGGTGTGGACGCCGATACGCCGACGTGGACTAAGTGAAAAGCTTCTGCCGACGGTACTTCGGACCGTACAGGGTGGTTCGACGTCTCGTCCCACTTGATTACGAGGTTGTTCCCGACGGCATCACGAACTCTCAACGACGCCGATCGCGACCTGAAGTCGTCCATGTCGCGCGCCTCAAGCCGTTTTATGCGCGTTAACAAACTGAAACAGTTCTTGTATTATTGTTGTATCGTAATTTATTCATTGTACTTTTCCAAGTCGAATGCATGTTCATCATTTTCCAAGTCGTTCATCATCATCATTCATCATTTTCCAAGTCGAATGCATGTTCATGCTCTCCAGAACGCAACAGCCAACCTCGCCCACCTGAGGTCTCCTAGATGTCACTAGACTGCCTTTCCTGTGAATGTGTTTGTGCAAGTGCAAGGAACTGCCGTGTTACATGGAACTACTCTATTTTGTGATATTTTTGCCATGATGAGACACCACTTGTTCATGCTTCATAGTTTGTAGCTCGCGTATTCTTTCGGGGGGAGGGGGAATCATGTGACGTATGAAGGTAGCGATGGTTGGTAGAAGCCGAGGAGTATATATATATATATATATATATATATATATATATATATATATATATATATATATATATATAGGCATGGTGGTAGAGTGGCCGTAGCATTGCCTATAGTCCAGAATATCCTCCGTGAGCGGTCACAACGTGGTTTATTTCGACGTTTCGGCCTAGAGTCTGGCCTTCATCAGGATTCTATCCTGATGAAGGCCAGTGGATGAATGGATGAAAAGTGGATGAATAAATAACCAGCCGTGAGCGGATATTTCTTTCTTCTTATTTACATTCCATTGGTTCTAATAACTTCCCCTGTACATTCCTTGGCATTACTGTCTGCTAGATCTCACATACATACATACATACATATATATATATATATATATATATATATATATATATATATATATATATATATATATATATATATATATATATATATATATATATATATATATATATATACATATATATATATATATATATATATATATATATATATATATATATATATATATATATATATAAGACTATTCCATTTTGTTTAACTCCAGTCAACTCGTTAGTGGCGTACTTGACCTCTTTGCTCATGATCTTGACAATTTGGCGGCGACACATGAGCTCCCTGTTAAGAAAGTGATTTTGTTTTTAAACCTGAAAGTTGTTCTCTTTGAACATCACAAGTGTTGGGATTATTACCCTCATGACAAGAAAGTGCTGCTTTAGTGTGAATCATGCCATTCCAGGCTGGTGAAGAAAGCAATCGCTGATGTTTGTTTTGACAGCGCGCTTCGCAAATCATGCCGCTATAAAAGGTCTAGTAGTGCGATAATTAAAATAAATGCATGCCTTTCGCTAGCAGTTCACTCTGTCATGTACCTGTCTCAGTAGCATAAGGTGTGCTAAATGACTTAGACAGGTAGGTGTGTAACCAGTGCTGATATATGAAAAAGCGTAGTCGTACTGTATATTCAAAACGCGTCACGCGTTCTTGAACAAATTGCACGGAACGTTAAAATAGAAATGTTTTTTCCGCCAAAAGACACTAACGAGTATTTGCGAGCCACAAGCCCCTTAACCATAAGGCCTCCACAATTTTTGAAGAAAGATCAGTCTCCACATGTTCCATGTGTGAATAATATAGTGTATCACTTGCCCCACCCCCCTCCTTTTTTTTGTTTGTGGCAAGATTTACATTGGGCAGTCGGGTAGGCGCCTGAACAATAGGCTAAGAAAACATGAGCAGAAATTTGACTGGTATCAAAATGAAGACGTGTCTGTGTCTTGTGATAATTGTGGGTGGAAGTTTTGTTGAAAGAGTGCGTCACTGAATGTAGGTATGCCGATTAGCCTACGCGAGATACCATTGAAGCCACTTGACACTTGACAAAGCTATCACCGGCCATTGGAGGCCGGTGATAGCTTTGTCAGCTTCCTGTGGGTGGCACTGACTGTATATGAAATGATGTTTCTCAATGCGGCTGGTTTTCATGTGCAAAAATTTGACATTTCTGTACAGATCAATACACATATATCTACTTTTTAATATAAAAAAATCAGCTGAAAGTAAGCACTTGTCCTGTTATCTGTTCCTATTCCGTGTGTATTAGCAATATGCAACATTTTGACAAAATTGTAGTGGCCTGTGTACTGTTTTACGTCACATCACATTAAAATACACTCACTGGTAAAATTTTCCGCAGCCCTCCACTATCACGTCCCTCACAGCCATATGGTTTTGGAGTGTACTCTATATAATATAGTATTTGTGTAGAGCAAATGTTTATTAGTAGGCCTTCGAAAACTTAATTCTGTGCCAAACTGTTTTGACTGTCGCAACATAGTAGTTGCCCACTGTGCGATTTGCTGTGCTTCTAAGGATTTCGAATCGAGTTTGGTATTGATCCAATTATCCACACCGAAGCGGGAAAACCGAAAGATCGCAAAACATTTCACTGCTATACAGCCGCAGTTAGCAGGAAAATTAAGGAAATCAGATGGCATAAAGTGAGAAAATTGCATCGAGGATATGTTATCGTCTTCAAAGAAAATCGCAGCAGCAGGTCTTTGAAAAGAGGAGTAAATAGTCCCCACAATTAATCATGTGCTACCCGATGGTTTTTGGATCGGTCTGCCTTTTTACCCACTTGCTACTGATTTACCGTTGGTGATATGAAACGCGGAATAGTTATGTCGGCCCCAACAGCGGCTTCTCTTTCCTCTTTTATAAATTTATTTCACCCTATTATCTCCCCCAGCTCGAGGTACGCTACGAGCCTCAGTCCTGACTAACTTTCCTGGCTTTCTTTCATCCTTGTTCTCCTTCTCAGTTAATTTCCATATGACTCAGAACGCAATACAGTTAAAGTTTAAATACGACGTTCTTTATACCTTCCTTGGCTTGATTTAAGGTCTCATTAGGAGGCAGACCACTTCCTTTTGTCCTGACTACGGGCAATGCGATTGTATTATCCAAAAAGTGAAATAAAAAAAAAAATAAAAAAATTAGGCATGCTGTGCAAAGACGCGTATTGAAATGCGAAGTGTAGCGTCGCCTTGATAGCACTGCTTTGACGGAGGCATGACGTCATGAATGAAATAGCAATCTGAAGCGTGTAGTGATAGTTATATCCGCTGATAGACTCTATCGACTTTGAACTTGGCCGGTAAACAGGAGATTGAAGTTTTACGGCCAGTTAGCATAGGCTTGCCTTCCCCCCTTCCTCCTGCCTTTGTGAAGTAGAAATATTAGATAAGTGAGTCAGAGCGGGGGGGGGATGGGCGAGCTATATTTCAGCCCCCCGCCTTATCCATGCAACAGCCACCTAAGATTGTCAAAGCCACAACTGAAATTTCAGAGCCAATACTTTGGGCAAGGAATTACAGGGACACCATTAACAGGATAGAGCTGGCATGGACTGGGCAAAATGGATAGTCGCCGATGTCGTAGGCGTCACAATGCAAGTGGGTGTTAAGAAATTACTCTGTTGAAATATGGTACGGAAAAATAGACAGTATATATCATGCCCTCAGAAGTTAATATCCCCAGTCACATTTATTTCGGTGACAAAGCTGAACACTTCAGCCACTGTAGATAAAGGCAGTGCAATACTCTGCAGATAAGCAAAAGGAATTCTCGGGATAGATTGCTTGTTCGGGGAGACAAGACACAAATCAATGCAACAAGTCATCAGTCATTCAGTGAGGAGGTCTGAAGCCACATATTGATATAGCTGAGAAGATAATCGACAGCAACATCTGGCAAACAGCGAACGGATCACAATCGGCGGAGCCACTTTGCGGAAAGGTTCGTACTTCATTTCTCGCATAAACGGGGCAGGATTTATTGTCTCAAAACGCATTTTAAACTTGTATTTGTTTCTGATAGTTTTTTCGCATAGGCTATATCGGGAGCTTGCGTTGATCAATATTGCAACA
This sequence comes from Rhipicephalus microplus, assembly GCF_043290135.1. Taxonomy (NCBI): domain Eukaryota; kingdom Metazoa; phylum Arthropoda; class Arachnida; order Ixodida; family Ixodidae; genus Rhipicephalus; species Rhipicephalus microplus. Next base: position 121,688,348 of record NC_134707.1, read on the forward strand.
AAATACTATTTGCACCTGATCCTTATGTTAGCGCAGGCACAATGCTTTTATCTGCCTTCATTTTTTTTCTTTCTTATGAACTCAGGTACGCAATCACCCACGTGTAATAAGAGAGCACGCCAATAAATTAAGTGTTCCTTTATTTAAACGTTACAAAGCAAGTGGCTGAGCTACCATCGAGCATCTTCAACCAACACCCCGCCAAGTTCATTAAGTGCAATCCTATTTCAACAACTGCAAAGGATTAAGTAATCAGACAATCTAACAGCTACAGGCAAATCGAGCACTTTAACAATCTTGGTAGGAAGCGCTGCAACTTTACACTGAACACACAGCACAAGCGCTTAGCTTCAACTGTGTGTAGTGTGTTCCGTGTATAAGTTGCTGCGCTTCCTACCAAGATGGATTCATACCAACTAGCCTGATATGATTGTGTATTGAGCACTTAACGATTCTCTCAGAAATTATGAATGTCATGGCAATCTTAAATGTCACGATTATATCAGTATTCTGTTGTAAAAACTATTTTGTCATTTTCTGACACAGCATGAAGGAAAAGTAGGCGTATTGTTTTGTTACGTCCAATAGTTTCATCCTTATCTCATAAAATTCTATTGTCAGGATTCGATTGATTCAAGTGGACCAAAACGTCATGAAGACGGCTAAAACAGCAGTTGGTATCGCGCTGATAGGTACGTAATTTAAAACTTCGTGTAAGGTGTTTGCATGACAAAGTTGGCGGTACTACTTGTGATAAGCGCATTTAGGCTTCTGCTTTTGCTGAGGCTTTTGAAAATTTTTGCATTCACTGGACTCGTTTTTGGGGGCTTATTTGCAATATCCGAGCCAACATATTCGTTTCAGTGATTATAATGTTCAGCAGTGGGCATTTGTCATTCACTAATAGCGTGTTGGTTGATGACCTTGAGTAGTGATTGTATAGGCATTCACGGGATCCCCAGCAAAGGGGCGAAAGTACACCGTAGCACCCTCACCCGATTCCTACTAAGTGAATGAGCGTGGCAGATTTCGCACCCACTCATTACCTCCCTCTTCCAACTGCATGTCCATGGTAGAGTGTTTAAGTGTATTATACGTCACGTGAATCAACAAGTGACGTTCATCATGCGCTGACAAACGTGACTTCAAGTGAACAAAATCTGTCGTGAAACCTTTTTTTAAAGAAGAAAGTCTTTTTTGGGGTACTTCGAAGCAAAAACTTTGGTCTGTCCGTCTGTCTGTCAGTATGTATGCACATTTTTATGTTTATCCGCCCTAACGATATCCCAAACAACTTCGATGCCCCAAACGGCCAACCCCATCCTCAGTGCCCACCAATATTGCTCAAGTTTCAGCGCTCATACTTGTGCGATTGTCAATTAAAAAGCAATTACTGCGCATATCTGAGGCACCACAACAACCCGTCAATATTTTGTATGTGTGCCAAATTTATTCTAGGAATACATAAGTAGTTCTGAAGACCATAGCGTTTATCACGCTGCGCTGACAATGCAACGCTATGCTCGATTAGGCAAGTGTTTCCAACGCTCTGCTAAGATGACACGGTGGTGGCACCTGCCCGTCGCTGTACGTTTTACACCTTATCGCCACCGAGACAGGCGCGCATCTTTCTCCGTGGGTAGAGTGTACCCCTTCTAGTACACCGTACCGTAGCGCACACGCCTTCCTTCGTTTTCAAAGACAACTGCCAGATAGCGCTCATGTCTAACGTGCCTCAATGCGCTCGTTCGTCTTCGCTGCACGGATCGAGACTCTCAAACGCCCCTAAAATACAAGTCACCATTTCTCTCGCGCAAAACATCAAATAAACGTTTTGTTCACTCTCTACAGACACTAACTCTCGTCTTACGACGACGTTTGCTGTGAAACATGCAGATACGGGCCAGCGTTTTGCAGTACCTATGCGCTTTCTTTCATATTTGTACATATTTTCACTGTACGAATAAAATTAGGTCTTTTTGAAACTCTCCTTTGTATTTGAGGGACATTTTCGAACCGTAATTTAAAATAGTTTTAATTAGAAAATTCATTATGTTTTCACTTCTCTTGTGAGGACCATTAGCGTGTTTACTCGGTAGTATCTGATAACACTGGCGCATGGTTTAAGCAGATTAGCTTCCATTTGCCGATGCCGGTGACGCGTAGTTAACCAGTAATATGCGAAGGGGGCGAGTTCTGCCGACACCACTGGCGAGGTGTTTTATAGCGAATGCTCTATGTCACTTGGCGAAACGAAAAACAGTTCGCTAGGAGCTGAGACAATGATCTCTATTGGCTGCGCCATCAGTTATGTCAAATTCCACAAAAGCACGTGTCATTGGCAGCTGAGCCATTCTCTTCGTCGTACGCAAGCACGCGTACTATTGGCTGCACTTTCAGTGACGTAGTTCATCCCTTCGCAGCCATGTCACCAAACTCGCGAATGGCAGTTTAAAATGACAACTTCCACATGGAGAGGGCACGGATTCTACGATTGCCCGAACACCAGACAGCATTCCAAGAACAGCGCCGACAGATGATTCGTCAATGAATTCGTATTTGCCGAGCCGACGCCTTGCACGCTGCCCCGCGGTGGTGGTCTAGTGACTAAGGTACTCGGCTGCTTTTGGAAGGTCGCCGGTTTGAATCCAGGCAGCGGCTGCTGCATTTGCGGTGAAGGTGAAAATTCTGTAGGCCATGTGCTCAGATTTGGGTATATGTTAAAAACCCCAGTCGGTAAAAATTTTCAAAGTCCTCCAATACGGCGTCTTTCATAATTATATGGCAGTTTAGGGACGTTAAACGACCAATATCAATCAGTCAGTTCTTCACGCTTATTTCTACGATGGTGATGTGTCTTGTAGAGCATAGACACACACACACAAAAACACAAATAAGTATTCACATGTGGATCTCCGTTAAAATCGTTCTTTCATCTTGTACATATTGGTATATATGCACCTATTATTGCAGGGAAAGAGTATGCAGGCGGAATATGATAGCATAAACAATATGCTCTGGCGTTGCCCCTCGTTGCGAGGCACAGACCAAACCAACTTGGACAAGTGGCTATCCGCAGTCAAGAGCCCCGATGTCGGGGCTAAACTCAGAGCTGTTGGGAGAGCCCGCTAGGCAGTGGTAAGGCTTGGCCTGACTGTCGCAACGTGGGAGCGGCCCACGGCGCGTTGAGTCGTGCACCTCTGGACTAGCAGTAACGTTTCGCATCCATCTGTCTAGTTCCACGAAGTAAGCTTCATGAAGCCCGTCATGATGAAGTAGTTTGAGTTCAGAAACAATGGTTGAAATCATGTTGACGAGCGCTACGTTTCCTTTGGGACAAAATATATTATAATGGGAACGAATAAGGTTCATCTTTAAGAGTTCAACGCTATAGCGACATTCTTCCTTAGCACGTACTTCAACCAGTTAGCGCATACGTTTTATTGTATGGTGTTACTCGAGAAGTCTAAATTGTGGATTTCTACAATGCTATTGATAAAGTTGAAAGTGACTTGTGCCAGTCAAACTTTAGAATGTGGCTGTATTCTGTGTAGTGGGTAGCATGCTTAACACCATGAGCAATTACACGCGTGAAGTGTTTTCGGAGTTGCTATGCACCCACCACGTGGCTTTAGGGAAAAAAAAACGCAGTTACGTTTTCGTCTTTCGTAACGGGCATGACCGGCTTTAAACCGCGAAGTTACCATGATAATGACGTATACTGAAACCCGATGGCTATGTACGCTTGTACCACGCAATATTACTGCGGTATTGCATTTTGTATTGTAAACACCGTATACAAGACGCGTCTGTTAGTGAAGCGTGAACGGTGTTTTATTGCAGTTCCATGCAGAGGAAGAGAAGGAATAAACGTTTGATTTTTCGAAACGGTGTAGTGGTGTAGTTCCGCTTCCATCTTGGGCGGGGGGGGTCTCCTCATTCCAGGAACCCTCTGGCTTTCGCTGAACCTATTTTAACTGCATTTCAAAGCAGACGCTTCACTGCGTGCTAGTGCACCCGCTTTCCACGCAAACGGCCTAAGTCCCATCCTCACTCAGACTCAGAAAATAATATTATTTATTTTATTGGCATATTTCTTGAATTTAAGGACACGGACAAGATGATGATATTTTGCTCACAACCAACGATACCAGCACCGACACCGGAATTTCGGCGAACCAAACTCTTTTATGATATCGCGTTAGATATATTGTGCCGACAGGCTAAGCCACGCACAACGCTATCACGTGAGCTCGTCGTCTCCGTCCTCCTGACAGGCCAGCGATATCGCACACCTTGCATGCGTGAAGCCGTACCACTCCCCCATTGACGTTGGCATCTATAGATGCGATGAGACGGCGAATTTGCCACCGAGGATTATGATACACGCATCTTGCAAGCTTATTCAACCATGCGCTTGTGCACCCGACGAAGGCGATGGTCTCTATCTGCTCGAGCTCTGGGCTGAATCAATCAGCGCTGCAACCGCTGTTGTATATATAACTTGTATACAGCCTTCAGTGCGAGTGACTCGTCACTCACATAACATAATGTTAAAAATAAGTTTTTAACTGCACTGAATAGTTTATTACAATATCTGTGTCAAAACCAGTGACTGGCATTTAACTCTCTATTATTAGCATTGTAGGTGTATACAAGCCAAAGAGGCAAGCTCAAGTGACTGTCAACTCATCTGACCAGTTCGCTATTCAGTTTAAGGTGTGCTTTGTAATGATAGTTTTGAGCCTGAGTTGCACTACGCCAAGTATGACTCTTTTTTAACACATTCCGTGATTCCTTTTCGCCGTAATTCTGTAATGCATTGTGCTTAACGAAATAGTAGTGCAAATATTGTAAACGTGAGATCTTGAATAAAGGGGATAGTGTTCGTCGTGCCTTCACATGCTTTTAAAGTAAGTGACGTAATTGTGGTCCAGACACTGGGGCTTACTACATTTTATTATTCATTATTACAACACATTCTCAAAACTTGTAATATTTTACAGCCTATACTTAGGCATAAGCATAATTATCGCAGCAAGGTCATACTATCTTCTCGCCAAAAATATTGCTCGAAAGACAGTATTTTTGACTTCATGGAGCTTTAATTAGCCCACTTTGAGTTAAAAAAAGCGCTCCACTTTCTAATGAGCTGCGCTTGTGGCTCTTACAGGGTAAACATTGTTCAAAATAAAAAATTCAGCCGTAAACGCGGTGGTTACTTTAAAATAAATATGTATCTAACAGTGCCACTTACATTTAGTAGTAACCTGCCCGCGTTTTGTGATCATTTGCTTTGTGACCCAAATATTTCTTGTGGTCTCTGCACAGGATTTCTGCTAATGACGGATTCACCGTGCAGTGCGATTACCTGCGCTGAGCCTCCCGAAGGGTGCCCACCACCAACCCCAGCGACCAATGTGACGCTCTTCTTCTACGACTACAATGTTAAAAACTGCTTCGGTGTCGAAACCAGTGGCTGCGAAGGTTACGGATGGAAATCTCGCTTTTCCTGCTGGGCAAACTGTCGCTATATTTAGATGGTAACTTCCTTGCAGGGAGCTCAATGACAGCCAAACTGGCATGACGCCTCAATTTTTAAGGACATAAGGGTCTTAGCTTATGTCCGCCCTAGCAAGGACGTTTTCGTTTGGCTCTACGCCAATGATTTCCGAAAAGCCAAAATACCGCACAGTTTCATTTTTTAGTAAGAAGTGGAGTTGACGTATAGGCAATATGTCACTTTGTAGACGGCGTTTAAGTTGCCCTTCATGATACATCAATCGCTGAGGTACACTCTCAGATCGTGAAAAAGCTGACATGTGCAAGTTCCATGGGAGGTAGTCTAATTTTCTGCACACCGCATTTTGAGAGAGGCTGAATCAAGAGCTCCATTTGTTTGGCGACTAATCCACACTTTCGATCTCTTACGAGTGTCCCACAATACATAGATATACCAGAAAGTGTAACTTTTAATAAAATACAAATAAATTAAAAACAAGCTTGAAAGACAAGCATACTCGGCATACAAGCATACGCCTCTCGTTAGCCAAGCGAAATACATTTTGTTTACAAATAGACACGACATATTTTGATACTGTAATAACAGACCTAGTACCATACTATGCAGCAAAAGGGTCAGTCCAGACACTTCTACATAAAGCGTATATCGAATTTCAAGGCTGAGCTAGTAGCTTTTAAACCTGTTTCTCGTTTTGGAAAGGTTTTTGCTATGTTGTTAAGCGATGAATACTTCATTGTTCTGTATGCATGTGATCGATGTAAAGTGAAGCTAAGTGCTCTATATTTCATACGTACGTTACTACAACTTCCGTAATGTTTCAATAAAGCACCGCTGACGTGTACATAGTGCTGTGAGTGGAAGCTGAAGCTAAGACAACCGAACCCTCACAAGAGCCTCAATGATATGCAGCACATATTTAGTTAGAGGGCCTAAAATGACGCTGTCGCTTTCATTTACCTGAATGCTAGTGAAGAAGAAAGCATAGGAGTCAATTGGTAAGGCTGCTTTAATAATATACCACGCCATGAGTTTTAATGCAGGCAGTGGGCACGAAGACAAATGGCTGTGGTGTGGCAACACATTCTACGTTAAATGCATGGGTGTGTTGTTTGGGTCAGCCTAAAAAAAGTATTTCACTGCACCCTTACTTAGCTTGTTGAGCTGTCGCATGAGTAGGTACGAGAAACCTGACGTAATACCTACGTCAAGCCTGTCATCTGCATACTGTATTACTCATTGTTAGGAATAAGCACGAATGCACATGTGCACTCAATATATGTCTCGACAGCTGCACACATCATACAGGAACAATACAACAGACGCTAAGCATCAAAGGAAGACGCCTGCCGCATCATGTGGCGATATGCTTTATAATAGAAACTTATCAGCTGAGGCAATAGTCATCGTAAAAGTAGCGAGGCAATCTGATTTATTGAATGGAAGGAGACCCATTGATTGATTGATTGATTGATTAAAACTTTATTAGAAGACTCATTTAGCGAAAATCATATACACTGAACTAAATCCGCAATAATGCTGTCGCATTTACGCATCATTCGTGAATGTTTTGTTATTTATGTACCCGTAGAGCGGACAGTGCATCTGCCCGATAGAAACTAAAAAAAAACAGAAAAGCTGGCCGCACTGCAAATGAAGCCTTTTTCGGTGTGTAAAGCTACAACTGTTAAAGTGCACTGTTCTTTGTCGCAAACAATGCTTGCCAAACATTTTGATATAAACTGGAAGAGCGAGGCAGCATACGTGACAACGAACACAGCATTAGCATCGTCAACGTGAAAAGCTGATGCATTCTGCTTTTCGTGTTTTCAGCCAACTGTAAGGAAATATCATACAAATGAGGGAGGAGGGGATGTGCACTTCCCACAAAAGCTGAAAATTGCTATAATATTGTTTTGCGTCAGTCAGTTTAGGAAAGCTCTTACTGATGTTTCTACAATAGCATTGACAAAGAAAAATTTATGAATGAAAAGCACATGGTTGCAGTTACAAAGTGCTTGCACAGCTAGAACGCATCCACAGAAGCCCATTCTTGCTGCTATACATAAGTCTAGATCAGTTGCTCATCATAAAATAACACAATCACATTGGTTTTAGCTGCTTAAACCAGATCGTAATTATTTCCAGAATTTGGACTCGTTGGTATTTTGAAGTCCCTCAGTGCAAGTGAAATTTTAAAACTGCACTGGTATGTGTGCACTTTATTGTTACATTATTATATCTATAGTTTTCTTATAGGTGAATAAACCCAAAAAAGTTTTGATAATTATGGTCCAACAGACAAAATGAATGTTTTATGCGCATGTTGGCCCTCACAGCAGTTGGTGTTGCGGGTTCAGCAAAGTTATCTTTCTGCTGTCAAGGTCTTCTTGGTTTGTTTGAACATGGACGATCATATATACTAGAACTGTGTACGACCTTATGAGACAGTGGCATTTATTCCTCAAAGACAAATCAACATGAGCCAACAGTGACGGACGTGCATTCCAGAAGGACCTCAAAAGCCGGGCAACTGAAGAATTGCCCATTCGGTACGAACGCAGAACACCTGTTCAGCATACGAACCACTGTGAGTAGCAGAACTGAACAGGACACACAGGAAGAAATATTCTAAAATCTATATTGGTTGTCGTGACTGTAGGCCTGCTCAACTTTTAGCGCGATAGCGTTAAAAAGCTCGTGTGGCAGAAATTCTGCTATCAGCGTCGGCACCGTTGGCCATGAGAAATCACCCGTGAGCGAAAAATTGAGAAAGAAGCAAATAAAATAAAAAATAAAATGTTTGGTCCCGTAAAGGATCAAAACCGAGCCGTTCGCGTGACAAACAAGTGTCCTACCACAAATCCACGTTGACACTTGTCGCTGATGTGGGAAAAAACAATATATAAATGACATGTAGTGGAAAGAGTCTCCTTAAAGGGCCACTCACCACCCTGCGTTTAAAGACGAGGGAGTGATTTTCTCCTCTCCATCATACACACGATGCATCCTCCTCGCCCCTTATTCTTGAATGCACGTGAGCAATATTGGCACTGAGTGCTAGAGCCTATCAGGATTTCGCGCTTCTCGACTGCACGCTGTTATCACCGCTTGCGCAGTTGCGTACACAAAAAATGAAGTTTGATCGGTTGATTTTGCACAATATTCATGCGAGACAAAGAAGAACGAATCAGCCTCTGCATGGCAAAGCAGTGCAGGAGACACATCTCATGTGATATTTCGCTTATATTAACGAATCAAGAGCATCTACGATGTAGACGTCACGGGAACTACTGTCTGCGTCACAGTAGTGCGCCAAGAAAGACGAGAAATATCTGGCAAGAATATAGCGCTATCTTTTTTCTATTTTGGAAGCCTGGTAAGTGGCCCTCTAACACATATTGTTCGACAAGTGTCACAACAAAAACGAGACAATTCGGCAATTTGTAGGCGCATTCGGGAGCCCATCAAACTACGTCAAAAAAAGGCCGGGATAGTGCAGCCATCGCCGCTGAAAACCGACAGGAACTTTCAAACAACTGTAAAAATGGACAACTATGTTCATCTAGCGGAAAACATGAGATGCTTTTCTAGAAAAATTGATCAAGCAAACAGCAAACGCTAGGTAATATTCGGCCATCTGTGAGGCATTGCGATACTCTTTATGGCCTTCTTGTTGACAAGCGCGCAGCGTGTATCTTGAAGGCCATGCGACTCCTGCGTTAGATCAAAAACCTGTATTTACCATTCGCGCGCGCGCGCGTGTGTGTATCTGTGTGCCATCTGTGAGGCATTGTGCATAACGTGTCTGGACTATTTACAGCAGAGCGCCGTTCTAGCCGAGTGAAGTGGCCACACTGCACAGTCTTGCTCATTAATTAGCATTCAGTCATGCCCACGCACCGTTCATAATACGTGACCATGTGACTATATCACTGTACACTATATTCATGAGCTTTTTATAAAAGTGCGGTTATAGATCGAAAACCTGTACCATCACTATAGATACGTCGCGCTTGCGCACGCACGCGTTTGTGTGTGTGTGTGTGTGTGTGTGTGTGTGTGTGTGTGTGTGTGTGTGTGTGTGTAAGAAAACATATTATTAGGTATGCACTTAGCGGTTGAAGGGCGCTTTAGGCGCTGGATTTCGCTATCGCTTTCAACTCTTAAAGGCGAAGATTAAGGGTCCCCCAGTTTTTAATGTTCAAATGTGTGGATTTAGCTTAGAATGTTTCTTCCTATGTGTCCCGTTTCTTTGCGCTACTCACAGTGGTTTTTATGTCACAACACTAACTCGCGCAACAGTCAACTTAATTGAAGTACATACTTGTTTAACAGCAAATGGAACCTGGGGCCGTGCTTATAATAATAATAATAATGACTTTATTTCGCATCAAGGATACATGATGCAGGAGACCTGCAGAAAAAGCTGGCGTGATGCCAGCTTGACAAGGCCGCAGGCCCCCCTTCTCCTCCCCGAACACATCGCAGCAGCGGTAACACTTTCATGAAAATATTCGGGATCATACGCGTAAAATAAACAGGTCTATGACAAGAAAGAAATCATCACTGTACATGTGTGATAAAACGAAACGTCTAATGCTTAAACAACAACAACAAAAAATCTATTTCAAAAGATTCAAAAAATGTTGGCGTATTTGCCTTAAAGAAAGGAAGCATTTGCGTGATACATCCGAGTGAAGCATACAAACATGTATACGACAAAAATGAGCAATCAACTCTGTACAGGTGTAACATATTGGTACATATAATGCTATAAACAAATAATTTCGCAATGTGAAATACAGGCGCATTTGCCTTGCAAAACACAGAAAAAAACATCATAAAAAGAAGAAATATGCCTAATTTATTGCTTTGGCAACACCAAAAATGCATACTCATTTCCTAAAAAAAAAACAAACAAGACACCAAGAAACATATCGTGAAAAAAAAAACACAAAGCAGTATACAAAATACACGTCAACAAGGACAAAAATACGAAAATACATTCTTTAGAAATTACAAGTAACAGAAACGAGTGATCATGACGTCTGGAGGAAATGATTCCGCAGTTTTTTAAAGGTGATTTTTTCTATGTCAATTTCGTTATCACTAAGTTCCTTTAGTAACCTTGGAAGTTTATTTCCCAACGATTGAAGACCGTATGTGGTTCTAAAGGTTCGAACAGTCCACACTTCATTTTTCCGGGTATTATACTTAGGCTGGTTGAGTATTAAATCTGCCAACTGCTTTAGAAACGGGTTAGAGTTTTTTATGTCTTGCTTTTATTTCTTGGACAGAAGAAAATCATACATTTTTATTACTGGCATTAGGTTGTATTTTTCAAATAAGAAACGAGTATGATAAGTACGTGGCACGTTCTCTACCACCCGTACAAACCTTTTTTGCAACATATTAAGTTTGTTTGTTTTCTTTAGAAGTTAGAGCCCAAACTAGATGGCAGTAATTGATTCTTGATAAAAATAAGGTATTGTAAATTAACAACAAAATACTCCGAGAAAGCAAGTGCTTGTTTCGGTACACAAGGCCGACTACCTGAGAGACCTTCGTAGCTAAAAAGTGTATGTGGTGATCCCATGATAATGTTTCTTGAAATATTACTCCTAATATTTTAAGAGAAGGGACTATCTCGACAGGGGTGGAATTTAAAAAGATCGTTTGTTTTACAATTTTCGCTTTATTTTTAGCATGAAATACCATAGCCTTAGTCTTTGCATCATTTATTTTTAGACAGTTTTCTCTTGTCCATTTTTCTAATCTAATCAGCAGTAAATTTGCATGTGTTATTAATTCGTTCACTTATTTTCCTGTTAAAATATATTCGTATCATCTGCATATATTATAAATTTTACGTTAGAGGAGATGTTCACGATATCATTAATGTAAATATTAAAGAGGAAAGGTCCCAAAATGCTTCCCTGTGGAACTCCTGCAACGATTGACAAAGAATCGGAATTGCAACCACCCAGGCTAACAATCTGATTACGGTGTTGCAAATAAGACTGTATTAATGATCCCGCCGTTCCCCGAATACCGTACCGTTCCAGTTTTTCTATAAGTAATTTGTGGTTAATGTGGCCAAAGCTTTCGTAAAATCTACGAACAACCCCAACACAACGTTTCCCTGTTCGAATTGCTGATAAATGTACTCTTTCTGTGCCATGAGAGCATATTCTGTACTGAAACCTTTGCGGAAACCATACTGCGAGTCATGAAGCAACTGAAACTTCCTTTCAAAATTAGTCAGCCGTTTTATTATGAACTGATGGTCGAGTTGGTGAGCCCTGCCTTCCGAAAATACAGCGCACAGCAAGACACAAAACCCGCACACATTAAAAGACACATGTATAGGTGACTAACTGCAACTGATGATCTATTTTGAAAGGAGCCGGCTTATCTATAAGAACAAGCACATGTTCAATAAAAACACAGAAAAATGAAACCACCAAACTTGGTGCTGTCAAGAATCTGAAATAAAGAGCATGTGGTTGTATACGAAGGTATCGTCGCGCTTTATGTATTAAGATATACCAACCGGCAACTCACAATTTTATGTTTCCACTTGCCAGTTTCTATTGCCTCGATAATTTATGTCGTTTTTTTTTGCGTACCTTGCATGCTCACAACCTCCGTACTTGTTAAGGTACGGAGGTTGTTACGGTACTTGTTTTGGTACGAAGAAAAGCCACAATCACTGCAATGAAAAGCCAAATATTCAGCATCTTTCGCCGAGATATGATGGTAGTATACTATTAATCATGTGTTTAGGGGCCTGCCTGTCTGACCAATGGAGACTTTATTACAGCTCGAAGGAATCTCGCAGATCACGCCTTCTGTGCTTGCACCGGAGGACATCAGTTCACAATGCCATCATGAATATGTACCTGGTGGTACAGAACCTAGACAAGCGATACAGCAGGCTCCAATGCGAAATACCTATAGGTCACACATCATGCTGTTCGATAGAAGACGTTAAGTAGACTAAACTGCTCTATGCAACTCGTTTTAGATCAAGCTGAGGTTACACGCACATTACTAAAGGTGGGGCAAAAGAAAATTTAGTAGAACATTTCTGCAGCTGATGGACATAGTAGAAAGCAGTGTTATTATTTATTTATTCATTTATTATTTATTTATTTACTTATTTATTTATTTATGCCCTCGAACCCTAAAGGCATTACAGAAGGAAGTGGTTAAACAAAAATAAATACTGGTAAAAATAAAAGTCTACATGCAACCGTGATGTTTCCGGGCTATGCAGTTAAATATAACACTGCAACTATTTACGAATAAATGTAACAGAGTAGTTCAGAACAACGAACACGTTTTTCCAGGCCTGGTATACAATGCTAGCTAAGTTATTTCAGAACCAAGGGTTGTCCTTGATGCCAGCTGTCGATACGGGCAGGTGTTTCCAGTCTACTGATGCGCGAGGAGCGAAGAACTGTGAGCAATTTTTTTTTCTGAAATCAAGGTACACCTACTTTGTGGGAATGATCTAGCCTGGGTGAAATGAAAGATGGAGGAGATGTAAAAAGGGCAATGGTAAAAATTTAATGGAACAAACATAAGCGTGAAACTTGGCGTCGAGTTGATAGACATGGTAAAATAAGAGTGTTTTTCATGGTGGCGACACTTACGGTACGATTGTAGCTCGTTAAAATGAAACGGCCAGCGTTGTTTCGTACAAGCTCAAATGCATTAATTAGGTTAGCCGAATATAGGACCTAGATGGCTAATGTGTATTCAAGTCTGCTATGAACAAACGTTCTGTATATTGTTAGCTCTAAAGATGTGGCGGTGTTAGAAAATTACGGCACAGGTAGCCCAACATGCTGTTAGCACAGTATATGATATTAATATCAAGCGACCAAGTTAAAGAAGTGGTTATATGAATGCCAAGGTAGCTGTATGACGTTACTTGTTCGAGTAAAGTGCTATTTAGGTAATACGTTGCGGGAAAATATAACGACGTACGAGAAACACGTAAAACTTTACTTTTAGATGAATTAAACTGGATTGGCCATGAGTTACATCATTCTGACACAGAAGTCAGGTCATCTTGTAGAATAAGAGTCATTCATGTTATTATTACTCAGAAAATTACACAGTCATCTGCAAGCAGGTGTATGTTTAAACTACGCAAATAAATGAGTCATTAATATAAATTAGATAAGAGGGCCTAATACAATCCCTTGAGGCACAGCAGAGTGGACACATCTTTGCGAAAATGTAGTATTGCTAGCAGTTACAAACAAGGAGAGTTTGAAAAGGAAGTGTTCAATCCAAGAAAAAAATACTAGAACCAAGATGCAGTTTGCTTAACCTAAAGAGTAACAGTTTATGGCATACGTTTTCGAAAACCTTCTCAAAATTGAAGAAGATGCAGTCAATGGTGTAGCGGCGATCAAGTGTGACATGAATCCTATGAATGAAGGAAGCCTTTGCGGAAGCCATGCTGTCTGTTGGTAAAAATGAATTAGTTTCTAGGAAGTTTGCGATACGAGAGTATATGATATGCTTTATTACCTTACATAGAATGCGAGTAAAAGGTATGGGCCAGTTATTGAGAGGTGAATTTCTGTTACCTGATATTTAAAGTGGAACAATCTTACCAGTCGTACAGTCGGCAGGCAAAATACCAGAGTAGAGAGTGCGCTGAGAATTTTAGAAAGGAGTATAAAGTACTAAGGTTTAGCACCTTTCAGCCTTCTTGAGTTAGGCGAAAGCCTGGGCAGGAACATTTTATTTATTTTTTTATTTATTTAATGCATACTGCAGACCTTCACAGGTCCAAGCAGGTGGGCACGCTACAAGTAGTTTTAGCTTGTCATGGTTTTAGCTTGTCAATTATTTTTTAAATGCTTCATGTTTCAAATATTATAGAACTCACAGCGCTGTACTTGTAAGTATGTGTAAGAATGAAAGCTTGAGCGAGTTGGTATGGGTTCATCTTGCCCGAACAGCGCACATGGAACGAGGACGCAGGAAAGTATAGAACTTCAACAATGTCAGCGCATGTCTATGTTCTTTTCCTCCGTTCTCGTCCCGTGTGCGCTGTTAAGCCACGATGTAAGGATGTCATAGTGAAGTAGTTTAATCTTAATTTTATTCTACATGTGTCCAGGTTGCAACCAAAACCGAATCCTGGCTTAGGCAACAGTGCTTGAAAACTTACTAACAGACACTGGAAAATACAGTAGACCTCGTCGCCGTTGTCATACTTAAAAAAATATTTCTAGTGGCTTTACACAGAGCGCAACCCTTTCTAGATGCTTTGCTACTTGTTATCCATCACAGCATCTCTTCCTGTTAACTATCCAATGCAGGATCTCTTCAACGACGCTACTGACGCACTGACGTCCCCGGTCGCTAACTACGACTCGTGGAGCGCCATGACAAAGAATTACATGGCGAAGCATAAACTTCGACAATATTCTATTTGATTATTTATTTTCTATTCATTCAACAATAGTGCATAATCGCTCATCTCCAAGCAGGAGCGGTTGAAAAGAAAAGAAATATCACATCAAAAGGCCACACCAAAAAGAGATTAGCAACCGCAAACATGAAAACGGCGCACAAAGCAATTTCATTTTAATACAGCAATCTATGAGTGTATGTATGGAAATCTTTACGCACGCTTTTCACGTGATTCATCAAAGGAAAAAAAAAGAAGAATACTTAACCGGTACCATTGCTATATTTAAAAAAATGTGCAGACTCCAACATAGACGTGAGAATTATTTATGCAGCCTATTACAAAAAATAGAGATAGCGACAAAGTTGCACTGCAGCCAAACAAGTACGATGAATGGTTGTAGGGAAAATATCTAATTTGTTGTTAGACCCAATATTAAAGAGTAGTAAAAGACAATAATACCAGAGTAAGTATACGGGCTGTTATTTGACAAAAATGTAAAACATAAATGTTAAAAAGAAAAGTAGACGAAGATATCACTTGCGATCAGCGGTATCCAAAAATGCACCTCTCGAATAACGCGTTCCACGCTTTACCACTGCGTCATACAGTAACATAAAAATTTAGAATAGCCACTCTTGCTAAAGGTGGTGGTGCTAAAACAGATAGTTGGGCGAGTTGGTATGTATCAATGATATAACTTTAAATTGCAAAGCATTTCTTAGTGAGCTTCGGTGACTTTGAGAGTATCTATCTATCTATCTATCTATCTATCTATCTATCTATCTATCTATCTATCTATCTATCTATCTATCTATCTATCTATCTATCTATCTATCTATCTATCTATCTATCTATCTATCTATCTATCTATCTATCTATCTATCTATCTATCTATCTATCTATCTATCTATCTATCTATCTATCTATCTATCTATCTATCTATCTATCTATCTATCTATCTATCTATCTATCTATCTATCTATCTATCTATCTATCTATCTATCTATCTATCTATCTATCTATCTGTCTGTCTGTCTGTCTGTCTGTCTGTCTGTCTGTCTGTCTGTCTGTCTATCTATCTATCTATCTATCTATCTATCTATCTATCTATCTATCTATCTATCTATCTATCTATCTATCTATCTATCTATCTATCTATCTATCTATCTATCTATCTATCTATCTATCTAGCCGCCGAGAACTTTTAGCTCTCCTGGCCGTTTCGATAATGGTATCGATACCAAACTTGGTATGGCATGACATGGCTGTATGAAGAACATATCTCACTGGTCACAACAGAAAAATCATTACATGTATGCCATGAATGTGATGAATTGCATTTTATTGTCCTGCACCTCTTGCGGTGGTTTCGTTCACATGGAATGTCCCAGAACTGGTATGGTATGACACGATTCCATGGCGAACACAAGCGGCAGACCTTAACATGAAAATCATGACATGCGTGTCATGTAATAACATGACTACATGCCACGCTCATAATGTGCTCGCGGCCATTTCACTAGCTTCACATATGCCAAATTTGGTATTACGGTACGTGAATGGATGAAGAAGGCATGTGACTGGTGCAAACATGGTAATCATGACATGTGTGTCAAATACCAACATGGCTACATGCCATGCCCATGATGCACTGGCGGCAGTTTCGATAGCTTCACTTATACCAAATTTGGTATTACGGGACGTGAATGAATGACGGAGGTGAATGACACATCAAAACATGATCAACATCAGACGCGTGTCATGTAACAACATGACTACATGCTACTCTCATGATGCGCTCGCGGCCATTTCGCTATCTTCACATGTACCAAACTCGGTATTACGCGACGCGAACGGCTGACATAGGTAAATGACACATCCAAATATGATAATCAGGACATGCGTGTCATGTAACAACATGGCTACATGCCACATATCTGATGCGCTCTCGGCCGTTTCGCTTGCTTCACATACGCCAAATTTCGTATTACGTGACGTCAATGGATGACAAAGGTATAGGGGTGGTGCAAACATGATAATCATGAGATTCGTGTCATGTGAGAACATGACTACATGCCACAGTCAAGGTGCCAATACATTTCAACGTGACACGCTGCGCGTGCTCACTGGTCTTCTGTTTGTCGCGTCACGGCGGCGTTGCCACTTCAGGCTCCGGCCCTGCCATATACTCGCAGGCGCGTGCGGCGCTGCGTTGCTTTGACGCATGCGCGTTTCAGCGCGTCAGGCGTCCCTCCCTCACGAAAAGACGGAGACGCAGTGTTTTCTGGGCAACACTTCGGCGCGAAATGCAGCATGTCGCCTTTCGCGCCGGTTGCAGTCGGGGCGCGTCGTCGGGGCTCGCCGACGGACGTTGGTCGTGCCGGTCGCGGCTAGGCGTGAGACTATAGAGTGCTCACGTTTTGCTAACGTAGCGTCACTGTGCCCAGCGTGCTCACGCGTCAATGCTATATTGGAGTATATTAGGCCCTTCATGATGCGCTTGCAGCTGTTTCGACAGCTCCCCATATACAGAATTTGGTGATACGTGACGTCAAGGGCTGATGAAATATATGACTGGTGCAAACATGATAATCCTGACACGCGTTTAATGTAAGAACATGACAACATACCACGCTCATAGCGTGC
This sequence comes from Rhipicephalus microplus, assembly GCF_043290135.1. Taxonomy (NCBI): domain Eukaryota; kingdom Metazoa; phylum Arthropoda; class Arachnida; order Ixodida; family Ixodidae; genus Rhipicephalus; species Rhipicephalus microplus. The sequence continues at coordinate 121,705,960 of NC_134707.1, forward strand.
TCGGGGCCGTTTCGTTAGCTCCACATATACTAAATTTGGTACTACGTGACGCGAATAGAAGACGAAGGTAAACGACACATCTAAACATGATAATCATGACACGGAAGTCATGTACGACATCATTTACCTCCCCCTCGTATCGTCGTGGTGATCTTATTGTGACATATCAACCTTTCTCATTCGTGCTTCGCATATCATCGATTCTCACTGTACGTGGAATCTGCCAGTTTTTTTACTGCTTCTTCTGTCTCCTCTTTGTCCTGTCTTTTTTGCACGTGTGTTTGCGCAAAAAATGTTATATCATGGATCATGGATAAAAGCGGTGGCACTACGCAGCTTTACGCAGACCATATAATGGCTACACATCACTCATTGCTGTCAAGGAAACGCGCGTACCAGTTATCTATGCCTTTTTGGTGCATTATACGTCTACGTGTCTTTGCGACATATACTGTGGTTTTCTTATCCGTCTTTATTGCCTCGCGTGCTCATTGTCGGGCACGATCTGGCATGAATCGTATGCGAGAGAAGTGCTCATTGTGTCGAAGCGATGGCGACGTTGTCACGCTCCATGTTCATGAGCCTTCAAAGCAATGAATTGAGTGATAGATTTGATATGTGGGGTTGAACGTCCCAAATCCACGATATGATTTTGAGAGACGTTGTCATGGAGGACACCATAAATTTCGACCACCTGGGGCTCTCCAACGTGCACCTGAATCTGAGCACATGGACCTACAGCCTTTTCACCTCCATCGAAAACGCAGCCGCTGCAGCCGGGATTCAATCTTACGACCTGTGGGTCAGCAGCCGAGTACCTTAGCTACTAGACCACCGTGACAAGGCTTTAAGGAAATGAAGAAGTAAGAACAGCAGAAGGGAGACGCGATAAAAGATGTCCTATAATGTGCCCGACGTGCGTCGTGGTCTTCGTTTATTTCATCCGCCTCTCTGCTTGGCGGCTGCTAGGTACGCACGTCGTCAGTGCTTTGTAAAGTGCATATTGCATTCGTCAATGAACCCTTAAACTATTATTTATTGCATTGTTGATTGATTGATTATTATGTAAGGTTTAATGTCTCAAAGTCACTATATCATTATGAGAGACGCCGTAGTGAATGGCGTCGGAAATTTTGACTACCCGGGGTTGTTTGCATGCACCCAAATCTGCACACATGGGCCTACAGGATTTTTGCCTGCATCAAAAATGAACCGCCGCAGTCAGGATTTAATCTCGCGACTTGTGGGTCTCCAGCCGAGTGCCTTAGTCACTACACCACTGTGGTGGGGTATTACTCACATTTTGCTATTCGGCTCTGAGATTTTTGTTGCGCTTTTCACTTGGCGTTTTGTTGTCGTGGATTGTTTCACACGAAAAATTAAAAAAAACTATATGGCTGTTGCGATACGGCAAAGCAAGTTTGCCAGAAAATTGTTTGTTGGCTCCAGAAAGTGAGTCACCACTCGTGTTGTTTGCTTTTCTTTGTACCGGTACATGTACTCAACTGTATGATTGAGTTTTTGTTAACAGTGCAGCTGTGCTAAGTATTGTTATCTGTGGCATTCGCTAATTTCTTACGCTCCAAACAGCGCAATAAGGAAGGAGTGGTGAATCCGGAAAAATGTTTGTTAGGTAAAGCTAGGGCGTAAGCTGAGCAAACACTCCTGCCTCGTTAACTGCTTGCATGGCACCTAAAACTGCTTTTTTTAACGCGATAGCGTTAAACAGCTCGTTGCGCAGAAATTCCGGCATCAGGGTCAGCGTCGTTAGTTGTTAGCGAAAAATCATCTTATGCGTGACCAAAAAATTGAGAACGATGCAAATAAAGTAAATGAAGGATAATAAAGACCTAGAGATTAGTGGGAATCAAACCAGGGCTTTAAAGGTCCGAGTGAGGATAGAAGCCGGGTCGTTTCCGTGGCGACTAGATGTTCTGACACATGGCCACGCCTCTGCTTGTGAAAATAGTGAAATGAGCCTTCCTTGTTTGAAAATGTAGTGAAAGTAGCTTTCATGCTTCACAAACACACGCGTCCTGTATACATGTTTTACAATGCAACATGAAACATTGCAGTAATAATGCGTGGTCAAGTGCCCATTGCCAAAGGGCGTCAAAATATTTGATTATCATAATGGCACCATGGTTGAAGGCCGCTACCCCACTACAAAAGGAACGCACGCTACCACGCCTCTTCTCTTAAGACAACGTAGTGGGTGCATAGCGAATTTTAAAAGATATCATGCACTAAGTGTTTCAAGTACGTACTACAACCAGGATGTAGCTTAACTATCGTGTTCAACTGCTAAAGGCGTAGCGTTGGAGTCTCCTAATTTTTGGCTGCGGCAATCGCTTGTGACTGTTTTTCACAAAAGAACCTTGTGAATTGCGTATACGAGAAAAATTGAGCGAAGGTGGTAAAGAAAACGTAGCGATTATTTTTCTTAGTTCGGTTCATGCCGGAATCAAGTGACACGACAACTACTACCGTGTTCTGTTGTGCACTGTATGTGTAGTAGTGGGCATGTATCGCAGTTTTGCCACCCTGTGGGTCTTGTTTAATGGTGTCTATATGTTTATTTCTTGCGTGTAATTCAGACTGATGATATGACCACTCTATTTCAGCGTCTTGCAGTGCAATGAACCAATGTCTTCGAGCTCGCGTTCATAAAACATTACCAAAGTGCACATGCGCTTACCAAAATAATACTTGAATTTAAAAGTTTTTGCTCAGCCAATAATTCTCACGTTATATAAATTGTACCCATAGACGAGCAGCAGGATAGTGCATTTGCCTTTCTAGTCATGCAGCTTCACACAACGCTAATGCATGCAAACGAAGCGTTAAAAAAATTAGGGCATAACCTCATTGACGAGTATGCGCATAAAAGTGGTTTCAGAGGCTGTATAATAATTCTTCTCGCTAAAAAATAGTCTTTGAGAGTACATTTTCGGCGGTCTGTAATCGCTGAGCCTGCGAAGATTCCCAACGACCATTTGGAGCACTGAGAACCCCATTCAGTCACAGGGGCCCATGGGAGTGTCCTTCATTAACGATTTATATATTACTCTATGGCTGAGCTACAGCGGCGGTTATCCCCCGTCAACTTATTGGGGTATATATATGCATTTCAACGAGAGATTGTCAGAAAGTGCCACTTGTTGTGCATGGTTACAGTGACTGTGCAACACTCATTTCCGCCTCTTTGGTGTCGCGGAGTACGTAATGTAGTTAAAAGATGGCAGCTGACCAATATTCTCTTGCATAGCACGTCAAATCATCAAGTCTGCCAGAATGAGACTCTCTTTGAACGAAGGACACTTGCCAATGCAAGGGCTTGTCAATTAAAGGGCCACCATCAACGAGACACCCACCGCAATGGACCACTCACTTCGCCGTGCTATTCAGACGCAAGCTGCCGAGGCTCTCCCTTCGCCCGCGTCCCCAATATCAGTTCCTGCACCGCTGACTTACGCAGAAGCCGTCCACCGACCTCCTGCCCAACCACCGCTATCTTCATACAGTTCAGCCACCCACTACTACAGGTCACCAGTTTCGGTTTATCCAGTAAATCGTCCCTTTCCAACACCTCGAGCCCCTGTAAACTTTTGGCGTACTCCGGATAACCAGCCCGTCTACAACTGCGGTATTCCAGGACATGTCGCGCACTACTGTAGTTGCCGTGGATTCTATTTTAATGATGCTCAGCGTTCCAGCAACATACCTCGGCAATCAGAATCGCATGTACGACCTGATGCACATGACCCCCACTCACGTCGACAAGACTTCAGCCGACGTCAATCTCCTTCACACCGTCTTCGGTCTCCTTCCACCTTGCTTCGCCGTTCCAACCACGCCCAGGAGAAAAACTAACAGTCGCAGTTCCTGAGGCAAGAGCTGCGCCACCGACACAATTTGCAAGGCCTCATCTTTCGCCCCCTAAAGAAATTGCCGTGTTTGTGGACGGTTTCGCCACAACTGCTCTTGTCGACACAGGTGCCGCTATTTGTGTAATCAGTGAAGTGTTATGCCGCAAACTGAACAAAGTGACGACTCCACTGGTTGAAATTTCTTCACACACAGCGAGTTCGCAGCACGTCAAACCTTCTGCCACATGCACTGCTCCTGTTGTGATTCAAGGAGTGCTTTACATTGTTGAATTTGTCGTCCTTCTGCATGCATCTGATGACATCATCCTGGGATGGAACTTTCTTTCCGCTAATCATGCGGTTGTCGACTGCACTCGTCCTCGACTCATGTTGTTTTCATTCAGCACGAAGTTCATAGATCTCCCTTGCTCACCCAAAAAGGTGATCGTCGCGGCTGACGTTGTCATCTCTGCTTTTTCGCTCGCCGCAGTATCTTTTTTGTGCAACTCCGTCCCCGATTCAACTGCCCTCTTTATGCCGTCACAAGAAGGCGCTCGTCGCCGGAACCTTGTCGCCCCGTTTGCCGTCATAACATTTGCCGATGGCTCCAGTGCCGTGTACGTGTGCAATCCCTTCCTTTGTCCCGCTACCTTATTGCATGGCAAATCTATTAGGGGTCTTGACACTTATGATGACATCTTCCCTTTCGATGCTCCTCCTGATATGACGCCGGTGTCTGTGGATGCTGTCAGAGCGGCCACCACGCTCTCTCTACCTGACGAAGCCGTTCTGTTGCGCAGCGTAGACACCGGCCTTACGCGAGACCAGCGCAATCAGGTCATTCAACTACTTGACCATTTCCGCGCCTCCTTCGACAACGGACAACCTCCCTTGGGACGCATGCAGTTGTCGCTTACCATATCGACACCAGTCATCATAATCCATTTCGTCAGTGCTCCTACCGCGTCTCACAGGCTGAGCGTTACGTCATCACTCAACACGTCGACGAGATGCTGCAACGTGGTGTTATTCAACACTCACACAGCCCTTGGGCTTCGCCAGTGGTTCTCGTGTAAAAAAAGATGGCTCCATCAGGTTTTGCGTGGATTACCATCGCCTAAACAAGATCACACGCAAGGAGGTTTATCCTTTGCCACGCATATATGATGCCTTGGATTGCCTTCAAGGTGCGGAGTTTTTCTCTTCACTGGATCTGCGCATTGGCAAGTGCCAATGGCTGAACGAGACTGTCTAAAAACGGCGTGTGTGACCCCTGACGGCTTAAATGAATTTAATGTAATGACCTTCGGTCTTTGCAACGCGCCTGTGACTTTCGAAAGAATGATCGACAGTGTCCTCAGGGGACTTGAATGGCACATCTGTTTTTGCTATTTAGACGACATAGTTTTATTCTCGGAGAATTTCGAAACTCGTCTTTCCCGCCTGGAACAAGTTCTCCAGTGTCTTACAGCGGCCGGGTTACAACTAAACTTCAAGAAATGTCGTTTTGGCACCCGCAAACTCGCAATTCTCGGCCACGTTGTTTCAAAAGAAGGAATATCGCCAGACCCTGCCAAACTGCGTGCCGTTGCCGAGCAACCCAAGCCTACTATCTTAAGGAGCTCCGTAGTTTCTTAGGCTTGTGTTCCTATTTTCGGTGTTTCATCTGCACTTTTGCCTCTATAATTGCTCCTCTGACTCAGCTTCCCTCTGGTCGCGTGGACCTCTCTGGCTGGAATTCCCACTGCGATGACGCACTCACGGTGCTGCGCCGGCTACTCACGTCTTCACCAGTTCTCCGCCACTTCGATCCCAATGCACCCACCGAAATTCACATGCATGCTGGCGGTGTCGGCTTCGGTGCCATTCTCGCTGAACGCAAGGATGGCTGCGACGAGTACGTTGTCGCCTATGCCAACTGTACCCTAACGAAGGCAGAGTCCAACTATTCCGTCAAGGAAATGGAGTGCTTGGCTATCATTTGGGCTATAGTAAAATTTCGCACTTACTTTTACGGATGCCAGTTTGATGTTGTCACAGGTCACTATGCTTATGCTAGCTAGCGTCCATGAAAGATCCTACTGGCCACCTCGCTCATTGGGTTTTACGCCTTCAGGAATACGACATCCGTGTTATTTAACGCTCAGGACGCAGACATTCAGACGGAGATGCACTATCCCGTTCTCCACTGCCTACTGATCTTGCCTGCTTACCAACTGCCATCTGTGATTCGTCACCCTTGAGCATCACTGGCATGCCATCCGAGCAGCGGAAAGATCCCTGGATCAATTCTTTGCTCGACGTCCTCTATCACAGTTCGCCAGAAACGACTTCACGCCCCTCTGTCGTCAAGCAAGACACTTTGCTGTCCTTGAGGGCTTGTTGTATCGCCGCAATTACGTGACGGACGGCCGTAGGTGGCTCCCTCTCATCCCTCGTCATTTGCACTTGGACATCTGCGATGCCTTTCACGATGACCCCCAGTGTGGCCACGCTGGAGTGTTCAAGTCTCACTCTCGCCTTCGTCAAAGATACTACTGGCGCGGCATGTATCGGCACGTTCGCTAGTACGTTCGGTCATGCACCACGTGTCAACGCCGCAATACGCCTTCTCACAGAACTGCTGGCCCTTTGCAACCCTTAACCTGCCCACCAAGACCATTCGACCAAGTCGGAGTTGATATTTATGGCCCTCTACCCAACACTCTTCGAGGCAACCGGTGGATTATCGTCGCCGTCGATCATTCGACACGCTACGCTGAAACATCTGCACTGCCTGCTACCACTGCGAAAGACGTTGCGTCCTTTCTTCTTCAATATCTCATTTTGCGACAAGGTGCACTTCGTGAATTACTGAGTGACTAAGGACGCGTGTTTCTTAGCCGTGGAATGCTGCCCACGGCACGTTATCTTTTCACCCACTTTTCTTCATATTTACATTACACTTCGGTCTATTATCTTCCCCTATACTTTCCTTGGCATTATTGTCTGTTAGATATTGTCACGGAGTCGTGACGTGGCCGAAGACAGGAGACTTCGTGTTGGGATTTAACTGTTTATTTGGGCGAATCTGTGCCCGGTGAAAGGAAAGTCCAATTACAGCAGCAGTCTCGCACAGATAGCAGTCTCGGACTGATAGCGGCGAACGGAGCGTGGGCCTTCGTTCAACAACTGACAAGCGGCGAAGCGCGTCGGCATTTATACTCTTGCCGTCGAACGTTCTAGCGTTATCGCTGGTGGTGGCGTAGGTTCCAGAACAATCTGTACCGTTCGAACGGTGGTCGTGATCTTATCCAAATGATCTACTACAGTCCGGAAGCTTCTCGAAAACTGCAGGCGCGGTTCGCGCTGAGAATCGTGTGGTGTTTTGGGATGATAACAAAAACTTGGGAAATGGAACGTGGCAATATCATTAATATTGTGTAAAAAACACAAAAACGAGCCCTTAAGTATACACTTCTTTCCTTAATTCACTAACGAGGGTCTCGTACTGGCAGACTTGGTGCCTTTAGGTTGTATACGAGGGACTATTGGTCAGCTGCTCACTCGCAATAAGTTCACGTGCTACGTGACGCCAAACAGGCTCGAAAGAGTGTGCCACACTCGCCACCATGGCTAGTGCTGGCACTGACTGACACTTCCACGTTTAGTTCACATATAAACCCAATAAAGTGGCTGGGGGGATAGCTGTCGTGGTAGCTCAGCGGTAGAGCATCGAACGCGTCATTCGAAGGTTGCAGGTTCGGATCCTGCCTACGGCAAGTTGTCTTTTCACCCACTTTTCTTCATATTCACATTACAATTCGGTCTAACATCTTCCCCTATACTTTCCTTGAAATTAATGTCTGTTAGATCTCATGTATATGTATATATATATATATATATATATAAATAGAAATATATATATATATATATATATATATATATTATATATATATATATATATATATATATATATATATATATATATATATATATATATATATATATATATATATATATATATTTTCAAATGAACAAGTCCATTTACTCGTCGAGGACGGCAACACACCTGCAGGCGACCATGAGTGTTATTCTGTTCTCTATTGCGATAATTATTGATATGTTTTGAAAAGCTACACTGAAACAATTGGCCTCAGTCCCTCTGTGTTGAAGCTACCATTGCGTAAAAGTTATGTTAAACAATCAGCGCCAAACTTGAGCCATTTTACACGACAGTATACATATTCTGACCTCAACTCTCCTCCGAAAATGTCCGACGTATGAGAAAGAAGAAATGCCCTGTTTCAAATAGCGAAGTTACCTAAATTGCGAATTAGAAGCATTCCTTAGTGAACTGCAGGCCCTTAGAACGTTTCTATCTATCTATCTATCTATCTATCTATCTATCTATCTATCTATCTATCTATCTATCTATCTATCTATCTATCTATCTATCTATCTATCTATCTATCTATCTATCTATCTATCTATCTATCTATCTATCTATCTATCTATCTATCTATCTATCTATCTATCTATCTATCTATCTATCTATCTATCTATCTATCTATCTATCTATCTATCTATCTATCTATCTATCTATCTATCTATCTATCTATCTATCTATCTATCACGTGCACGTGAAGAGTTGGGCGTAGTAGGATGGTTCATCATACGACCTCCGCATGGGGAGGGCATGGATCATACGAACACTTAACAGCAAAGAACTTCCCTACAGCACCGACTGCCGATCCGTAAAATACATTCTGTCAGCAGAGTCGCTGCAGCAGTCCGGGCTTAAGAAGAAGCACGGGTGGCGAAGCGCCAGCTGCAACTAGCATGTGCAGCCAATGCGCACCGAGGATCCCGCAGTCTTTCGAGCCGAATGCAAATTTCAGTACGTTCATGGAGTGTTTGTTCTACGAGAATGAAGCTTCGTCAGCACCCTTAGGACCGTCGTTGTTGAGACAGTCGGCAACATCTCCTCCTCTTTGGAAAGCCTGCTTCACCTTGGTGGCACTTGGAATTTTACGTATGTAAGAAAAGCTATGAATGTGTCTTGTGCACAGCTTTGAATCTGAGAACTGCCGTGATTTCCGAGCAAATTATGATACTTTTATAGTAGAAGTGCTGTGTATTGATCAAAATTTTTTATGTATGTTGAATACAGATATCGAAATACAAGTGTGGGAAGATTCAATATGGATACTGAAATTTACTTGCTTTTTATGTAGTGAAATATTTCACGATTTATTTAGAAAAAAGAAGAAAGATGTACCCAAATTTCAGTTACACGGATACAGATAAAGAATGCAAATATTGGAGTGCTTTGTTACTTTTGAAGTTTCTTATGCTCCACTAAGACATTAATTAGGCGCAGAATAATATAATGGTTATTACTCCGACGTATTAAAAACTTTCAAGTCAGAAATATTGCCCAAACCACTATTGATTGGCAGTGCATTAAGAAAATGCGCACATTTATTGTCGACTCGAGGTCTCTTAGACAGAAGGTTAACCACCCTTAATCTGCATCTGCTTCTAAAATACATGTCATTTAGAAACGTCGATACAGCCTGAAGGCAAGACACATAAGCTACCCAAACATTTCCGATCAAAAACATTTTGTGTGCCTTGGGAGACATTTAGGAAGAACGACAGTTTGGGCTGGTTAGTTGAATTCTATGATAATAAGGGTTGCAGCGCAAGCTCTGAAGTGTTTTAAAAAAGCATATGGAAGGCAAGGATTGCAAGACAAAGAGGGACCCTTCTAACAGTGCTCGTGTTGTCTCTCTTTGCCTTCCGTTTCTCGCCTTCCATACGCTTTTCTTCAAGCACTTTGTGCTTGCACTGCAACCCATGGGAGACAGTCACTTTCACATGTAAACGATGACAATACTCCCTCCAAGATTTTGTCGTCTATGGCATCATACGCTTTTATCGCTTGAACCATGCTGAGCGAGAGAAGAATCCTTCTCCACCCTCATGCACTATATCGCTCAGCGGTAGAGCACTTTTACTTGAAATAGGACAAAAAAAGCCTTCCTCATAGTATGGTAACAAGCCAGTCCTTTCCAAGAAATATGTTGCTAGATACCAACGTTCTGCACCCTATCAGACTGTAATCGATACATCGCCAAGGTATTTCACTACTGAGATAAAAATATATTGTCCTAAAGTATTTCGATCCAGAAGTGCCAATACCCAAAATTGTCTCGAGGATACTATCGTGGTACTCTTGTATCGCGGCACTGCCCATCCTTGGCATGTAAGAAAGATTCAAAAGATGCCCGATGCATTGCATTCAATTAAGTGCTTTTACAAAACAACGAAAATACTCCGAAATACCACACATCTGCGTCTTCGAACAATGCCTGTTGGACAACACGCGAAAGAACAATCGCCGAGTATTCCTGTTTATCCTAAAAGGTTCCTGACGTATACGATGTCTGCAACAATGTTTCTCTAGTGGAAAACAAAGGAACTACAGACGTTCCACGGTTGGGCGTTGGCAGCTTCAGCCGCGTACATTAAAAAAAACACTTGGGTTCTATCACGGAAAAACTCGCTTTAACAATGGACACTATTCATGCAACTCCTAACCACAGCACTGTAGCTAGTTAGGTTCGCTGCGATGATGTACGTCTCCGAACAACTGCTACGTACAACACGAAATTTATTCCCGTATATCAAGCACACTGTGTCATAACCCTTTTGGTAATTAATAGGCTAAATAATGTAGTGTAATTAAATACAAGGAAAAGAAGTAACCTGCGGAAAAGCTGCATAACTGAACCAGATATACGATAGTGTAAATGTTTTCGCAACAACTATACAAAAGTGAACAGCGAAAGTTAACTGAATGAGCTGGCAGTAGCCATTTGCCGCCAACAGTAGATAGCCCCAGCCATCGACTTGTCAATATTGCCACGCCGCCTTATTCGTTTAATTTGATGTGATCGGCTTTTGTTCACAAAAAATTGTTAAGGCTCGTTCGCATTGCTGACTAGCACCGGTGGCGCGACCAGCGCCAGTCACGGGGTGCGAGTATTCTCCGCTGCGCACGACTTCCCGATAGCCACATTTTCCGTCATGTTTTTTTTTTTTGCTAGTGACAACCAGCTCACATGTCCCATTTAACAAAAACGAGATGAGGATAACTACGACTGTGATTGTGATAAGTATTGTGATTGTGATTGCGACTTCACTTTGTTCTTGTGACTTCTTTTCTGAAATGTTTTGCGCACAAAGGAAGTATACTTATTGTAGAATGCAATACCGATCAGCCCAAGCAGCCACTATATCTTAGTGTTTGTAATAATATTTCTTGTGGATTGACGTCCCCAAACTACCATATGATTATGAATGCCGGCATAGTGCGCGGAAAGTGTGTGACCGGCCCAGTTAGTATAATATAGCTGCGTGAACTGCGCGGGAGAGATACAATAACAAGAAAATACATAAGGGCTAGCGTTGACCTCCAACTGAAGTTTATTAACCGATTCAACACATTATTTGGTCACTTTTCTTGATGTTCTCTCGTGGTTTTTTATATTTGTCGATGTCGCTTTGTTATTCTTTTTTATAGAAATAATGAATAGACGAAGTTCATGCCGTCATATAGACATTGCCTACTCCTTCTGACTCAGCAGAGAAAATATGTTTTAAAAATAAAAATAGGGCTCCAACTGTTATACAGTCAAACATAAGATATTCATGTTTACTTATGAAGGAATGCAAAGAGACAAGGCGTGGAAGAAAAGGAAATGATTTTTGTGCCTTTTCTAGGTGAGCTGATTCACCATCAAACAAGAACTATCCCCAAATCACCCAAGTTTCAACGTTATTGAACTTAATAATATCGGGAAGTGATAGTCAAACACCCCATAAAAGTTCGTAGAGTTAAAATAGGTTCGCACGTATACGCAATCAGTGAAGCACAACTTAAAAAAAAATAGGCAATACTGTTGAACAACAGTGCGAAAAACCGCAGGGCACACAGAAAAAGAAGGCACACAAGCCTGACTCTCAACAATGTATTGTGAAGAACAAATGCAACGTGTATAATTTCACGTGATTGTTAGTTGCATTGAACTACGGCACTGAGCATAGCGCAGATAGGCCACCAGCAGCACAACTGAGACAGATTACGAAAAGAGTTCCTGTGGATACTACATTTCTTTGGGCAATAAGTCGTTTGGACGTTGGGCTGACAAAGTTGTCAACCAGCAGTGCAGTCTAATGCACTTCAATATTTTCGTGTGTTAGGTTATCACTACGTTTACTGACTACACTACACTACAAAAAAAGGTGATCATGTGAATGAACTAGAGTGGATGGCTAACCAACAATCCTGCGCACGTTTTACATTTTCGTCATGCTCTCTTATTCTGTTATTTGCGCACCATCCAGTCTTACCTGCGTAAAATCTACTGCATTTCAGAGAAATCTGACATACATTTTCACTGCATTCGACATACCTAGTTTTGTGCTTCTCTTGGCATTTTTTCCCGGATTCACTGAATTTTATGGTATAGTCAGGACGCTAATACTGTTAATTTTGCAGGGGCAGAAAGCTACTCAATGCTGGAAGTTTGCTCGATTTTTTTATATTATCGCATGTTTTGTTCACAGATAGAATGCCAGCCACTTCTTTTGAATTTCACAAATTTCTTTGTCCTGTTCACGAAAATTTTGGCACATGCTCTCTGCGACAGACGCGATTACATGGCCATGGTGTCCTGAGGTAACCAGGCTTTTCAACTGTTGTGCCATCACTTCTCACAGTTTATGACAACATGAAAATTCAAGCACATTGGCCAGGCTAAGGATTACAATGCCACGTTAATAAAAATAATAATAACTTGATCCGGGGTTTTATATCCCGAAACCACGAAATGATTATGGGAGACACAGTAGTGGAGTGCTCCAGAAATTTTGGTGGTCGTCTGGTGTTCTTCAACTTGCACTGGCATCGCACAATACACGATTCACTTCCATTTCGTCTGAATCGAAATGCAACCGCTGTAGCCGGGATCGAACCAACAACCTTTCGATGAAAAACCGAGCTTCGTGTTCACTGACCACCGGGGCGTAGACAACACTCCGTTTAATCAGTTTTAGGTTTGCTGTGTTAAACGAGAGAACGTGGTATTTACCTTGGGGTCTGTACATGCCTTGATGCAATCGCTGCTGAAGACAAAAAAAAAAAAAACACATCGAGAAAGCGATGTCTCCCATCCACAGGAAATTCGCATGTAAGCTGCAGGAGATTAAAAAAAAGTTCTAAAAATAACCAACGTGTTTTCAACATTAATTTAATATTTCCGGAAGACACCACCTACAAAAGTTAAACAAAAACCATGGACGAAGCTAAACACTTTTAGCGCTTTGGTGAAATGTAAAGCATCGCATACGGACCGGTCGAGTCGCGCTAGAACTAAGTCACTGGGAACTGAGGCAATATTAAAACCGATGCAAAGTCCTCTCTTTTGAAGACAAAGCTTGTCAATCCAAATAATGAATGTTGACGTGAAATAAAAGGCCCGAAATTCTAAAAACACGCTCAAAGCAATTCTCGTAGTGTTCGTTAACGCTATGGCAAGCAATTCTTGACTGGCATCATCCACACAGTGCCATAAAAGGTCATGTCACCGTGAATAAAACAGGTTCCGAACATCTATGCAAATCGGACTCAGACTTGTGCCACAGCTCGGCACAAATTGCCACACTTCTTCTGAACTATATAGGAGGGGGTCATTTACATTTAGAACGATGAAAGTTTTTGCAAACATGACGCGACACATTTTTTCCGAAAGACATTCTCGGACACCATAGCTCTATAAAACTGATATATCAACCTTGTGTTTTAACACTGAAAAAGATTTTGAAAATGAGCTTTGAACTGCTAGCTACATTGCGACGCATCTTATCAAGATTCAGATTAGAACAAATTGCAATAGCTTTATTCCTTTTTTAATTTGAAGCATAACATCGTGCTGAACAAAGGCAGAACATCGTGCTGAACAAAGGCAGAGTCAACTGCTCGCTGCGCTTTACTGTTGTACACTCCTACAAGTATTGATTGATTGATTGAAACTGTGGGGTTTAACGTCCCAAAACCACCATTTGATTATGAGAGACGCCGTAGTGGAGGACTCCGGAAATTTTGACCACTTGGGGTTCTTTAACGTGCACCCAAATCTGAGTACACGGGCTTACAACATTTCCGCCTCCATCGGAAATGCAGCCGCCGCAGCCTGGAATCGAACCCGCGACCTGCGCACACTCCTACAAGTAGTAGGCCGCTGTGATAGCTCAGTGGATAGAGCATCGAACGCGTTATTCCTACAAGTAGTGCAGTAAAACCATCCTTTTTTGGCATGAAAAATATATAGTGAATCTCACAACACCCTATAACGAAAGGTGTGATAGACTCGGTTGGTGGCATTGCAGTTCGTCAACAGCTTCGAATATGCCTTGCTTTTCTTCATTTGCATCGCCTTGTCTGCAAGCGCATATATGCGTGCGCGGACGACGATGTAATTAGCCTACTTAGAGTCATCGTTTCCCTATTTCCGTGAAATCAAGAACATAAGAAAAATGCGGCCATTGTTTAGAGATGTGACGTTTCGTCAAGCCTATTACGTTCCACTGAAAGGAAACGCGGTGATTAAGACTAGCGGTAGGCGACGTAGAAGGATATACACTTAAAAAGAAAGATTAAACAACAACGCAAGCGCGGGATGCTCAGCAAACTACACAACTAAACGAAGGCGCTTGTCGAGTTGTGACGTGCTGTTTTTTCCCTTTGTACCAAACCACGTACACAAAGTGATTTCTTGTAGTTGTCACGTGAATGAATAAACTTGACTCAAACTTCTTTGCGGAGACTTCCTTGTCAGATCAGCATTCCGATATCTCCCAGCTTACATCGTGCCATCAAACAATCACTCAGGCAGAAGAAATAGCCGAAAAGACGATTTTTTTTACTCTGTGTTACTTTTGGCACATGCTCTCTGTGACAGAGAGCATGTGCCAGAACTAAAAAGTACACTTTTTAGTTCCGGAAGAACTTTGCTATCATATTCCTGAGTTAGACAGAAATACATTTAGATGGTGTCAAGAAGTCCACAAGTCTTCAAACACTTTGCTTTAAAATATCCTGAAAGGGTCAGTAAATACTTGTACAATATACACATTAGCTTCGTATCTACATACAATATCTCTGGTGATTGGCGAACGGTTAACGTCATCGTCATACATAAATCTGGATCTAATAACGAAGATAGCAATTACTTTCGGTTTATTTAACATCCGGTAGCGGCTAAATATTGGAGGGTATATAATATTTGAAGACATTATAGCTCTCCTAAAGACTACCAACCTGCACCACTCTCTCGATACGAATTTCGGTTTTGCTTGTAAACAGTCGCCGAGCTAGCGGAGATGACTGACGAAATTGCAAGAGAACTCCACAGCACATGACAAATAGATACCATTATCCCGGACTTGTCAAAAGCCTTTGATGCCGTTACCCACCGCGATCTCAACATAAAGATGCAAGGAATCGGAATTAGAAATAACGTTATACGTTGGGTAAAATCACAATTGAAAAATTGTAAGCAATTTATTTCACTGAACATTTTCTCGAGCAGCCTAGATGTCCTGTCAGCTTAAACATTCTGAAGGATCCATCTTTGTGCCAAATTGAATTTTTATCAATATTTATGATATTACTTTTTGAGCCGACCGATCAATTTAACTAAGACATTTTGCAGACAACTGCGTCATGTACATGATGGCTAACAAAATTGAGGACCAGGTTAATCTTAATCGCTCGCTACGAAATACCGGCATAGTTCTATCAATGCGGCATCACAACAAATGCTAGAAAATGTGTCGTCACAAGCTTCACAAAAAAAAGCTTCTTAGCATTGCTTCTAAATTCGGAAAGTCGGAAATCGCCGAAATCAATCATGTAAAGAATAGCTCACAATTTTATGAACATCCAATTAAAGTTGGGAACCACACATAGCGGCAGTACGTTGAAAAGAGCACAAAAAGCTGTCGCTTAAAAAAGAAGACTACGAAGTGTCTTAACTGAGGTCAAATTAACCATGCATAAAACACTAAATAAGTCCGCACTAAAATATGCCAACAAAATTAGAAGTGTTTTCCAAACATATATCAACAATGAAATTTAGGGAATCCAAAACGTCCCAATGTTATTTGGGCTTTCAAATTTTTCCAGTTATACTGCAGTGTTACTGCAGTGCAGTGTGTGTAGAATGAGAGTATGGGAGCATAATTTAGAGCACAAGCCTTTTTAATTCATTACTCATCAAAATTGTAATACAATTTCAACTGCTTCTGAAAATGAATAGTTCATTTTGCTGTAAGATAACCAACAAAGGCCTGAAAACGAAAAAAAAGCATGCATACTTTCAATATAAAGTCTTGATTCTATGTTGGCATATCTTAAATATCAATTTTAAATAAGCACTTTCTTTTCTATGGTGGCCTTAAACAATAGGGGGTGAACTTAAGATGAGTTACGGGAAAAGTAATTAAATATTTGAAATTAGCAGAAAAACTGTATAGTCCTGTACAGTTTGATCAAGATCACTGAAGAAATAAACAAAAAAAGTCTAGGACCAGTCTGCCCGCTTAATGACACAAGTCGGCAAATAAGAATTTGTACCCCTGTTCCTTAAAAGGCAGCGATGGCGTAGTGGTTAGAGCATTCGCCTCGCATGCAAAAGGTCCGTGGTTCAAATCCCGGTGCTGGGCAGTTCCCAACCGGATAAAAAAAATCCGTGTGGTGATGGAACTGCATCACGAGGCCTGGGGTGTGGCCTCACCGGTAACCACCGCCGGGAAAGCACTCCCTCACCAGAGAAGGATTGGCCACCCTGGTGCAGTATCTGGCCACTACCTCCCACATGCATACGTCAAATAAGTCACGGCCCTCAGTCCCCAGCAGCTGTGAAGCAACTGACCACGGCGGCGGTCAGATCTGCAATGCAGCAGAGGGTGCTAAGAATCTCTGGATACGGACAGGCCGCCATTGGAACCTCAACTTGGAAACGTTTAACGTTAGAACGTTATCTAGTGAGGGAAGTCTACCTGTACTATTCGAGGAGCTGAGGGTGTTAAATGGGATATAATAGGGCTCAGTGAGGTTAGGAGGACAGATGAGGCCTATAAGGTGCTACACAATGGGCACGTCCTTTGCTATCGGGGCTTGGCTGACAGAAGAGAACTGGGAGTGGGGTTCCTAATTCACAGAAACATAGCTGTCAACATAGAGTAATACTATAGCATTAATGAAAGGGTGGTAGGTATCGTAATTAAACTGAATAAGAGATAAATGATGAAGGTGGTACAGGCTTACGCACCTACATCCAGCCATGATGGCGCTTCAGTTGAAAACTTCTACGAAGAAGTGGAATCGGCAATGAGTAAGATAAAAACACAGTATACAATACTGATGGGAGACTTTAATGCAAGGGTAGGGAAGAAGCAGGCTGGAGACCAGGCAGTAGGAGATTGTGGCATTGGTACTAGAAACGCCAGAGGAGAGCTACTAGTAGAATTCGCAGAATGCACTAATTTACGGATTTTGAATACCTTCTACCGAAAACGAGGAAACCACAAGTGGACATGGAGGAGCCCTAATAGCGAAAATAAGAACGAAATAGACTTTATAATGAGTGCACACCCAGGCATCGTGCAGGATGTGGAAGTGGTTGGCCAGGTACGATGCAGTGACCATAGAATGGTACGGTCTCGAATTCGCCTAGACTTGAGCAAGGAACGACAGAAACTGATACGCAAGAAGCCAATCAATGAGCTAGCACTGAGAGGGAAAGTACAGGAATTCAGAGTCTCGCTTCAGAACAGGTACTCGGCTCTTAGTGAGGAAAGCAACCTTAGCATAGATACAATGAATGATAATCTGACGAGTATCATTACGGAGTGTGCAGTGGAAGTTGGAGGCAGCGTAGTTAGACAGGACACTGGCAAGCTTTCCCAGGAAACGAAAAATCTCATTAAAAAGCGTCAAATAATGAAAGTCTCAAGTACAACAGACAAAATAGAACTGGCAGAGCTTTCTAAGTTGATTAATAGGCGTAAGGTATCCGATGTAAAAAGGTATAACATGGAGAGAATTCAACACGCTCTGAAAAACGTAGGAAGCGTCAAAGCAGTGAAGAGGAAACTTGGGATAGGCAAAAATCGGATGTATGCAGTAAGGGACAAAGAAGGCAAAATAACTAGCAATACGGATAGGATAGTTAAAATAGCGGAGGAGTTTTACAAAGATCTGTACAGTAGCCGGGACAACCACGACTTTAATACTATAAGACCTAGCAGTAACCCAGATGACATCCCACCAGTAATGATAGAAGAAGTCAGAAATGCTTTGGAGAGCATGCAAAGAGGCAAAGCTACTGGTGAGGATCAGGTAACATCAGATCTGCTGAAAGATGAAGTACAGATTGTGTTAGAAAAACTAGCCACCCTGTTTACGAGGTGTCTCCTGACGGGAAGAGTACCAGAGTCTTGGAAGAACGCTAACATCATCTTAATACCTAAGAAAAGAGATGACAAGGACTTGAAGAATTACAGGCCTATAACTTGCTCCCTGTAGTATACAAGCTATTTACAAAGGTAATTGCTAACAGAGTAAAGAAAACATTAGAATTCAATCAACCAAAGGAACAAGCAGGATTTCGAACGGGCTACTCAACAATCGACCACATTCATACCATCAATCAGGTAATAGAGAAATGCTCAGAATATAACCAACCACTATACATAGCCTTCATAGATTACGAGAAAGCGTTTGATTCAGTAGAAATATCAGCCGCCATGCAGACACTGCGGAATCAGGGCGTCGATGAAGTATATATAAACATCCTAGAAGAAATCTACAGAGGATCAACTGCTACCATAGTGCTTCATAAAGAAAGCAACAGAATACCAATCAAGAGGGGTGTAAGGCAGGGGGACACTATCTCCCCAATGCTATTTACCACGTGCTTACAGGAGGTTTTCAGAAGCCTAGAATGGGAACAGTTAGGGATAAGAGTTAATGGAGAGTACCATAGTAACCAGCGCTTTGCCGATGACATTGCATTGCTCAATAACTCAGGGGACGAATCGCAACTCATGATTACGGAGTTAGACAAGGAGAGCAGTAAGGTGGGTCTTAAAATGAATCTGCAGAAAACGAAAGCAATGTACAACAACCTCGGAAAAGAGTAGCGCTTCGAGATAGGTAATAGTGCACTTTTAGTTGTAAAAGACTATGTCTACTTAGGGCAGGTCATAACCGCGGAGCCGAACCACGAGATTGAAGTAACTAGAAGAATAAGAATGGGGTGGAGCACATTCGGCAAGCACTCTCAAATTATGACAGGCAGATTGCCACTATCCCTCAAGAGGAAGGTATATAACAGCTGTATCTTGCCGGTACTTAGCTACGGAGCAGAAACCTGGAGACTTACAAAGACGGTTCAGCTTGAATCGAGGACGACGCAACGAGCGATGGAAAGAAAAATGGTAGGTGTAACCTTAAAAGACAAGAAGAGAGCACAGTGGATTAGGGAACAAACGGGGATTAAGGATATCATAGCTGAAATCAAGAAGAAGAAATGGACATGGGCCGGGCATGTAGCGCGTAGACAGGATAACCGCTGGTTGTTAAGGGTAACCAACTGGATTCCCAGAGAAGGCAAGCGGGTTAGGGGGAGACAGAAGGTTAGGTGGGCAGATGAGAATAAGTTTGCGGGTATAAATTGGCAGCAGCAAGCACAGGACCGGGTTAACTGGCGGAAATGGGAGAGGCCTTTGTCCTGCAGTGGACGTAGTCAGGCTGATGATGATGATGATGCTGCTGCAGTGCTCAAGAAAATTCCGGAGTGTTATGTCGCGAGTAATGTAGACTAATATTCAAATTCAAGTTTTTAGCTTATAGATATAGACATTATAAAATATTACATCTTAAACGAAAATTAGCGCGACCAAAACAAGGACGGGAAAGAAAGAAAAACTTCAGGAGCAGAAAATATATAAAATATAAATAAAAGAACAACTCCTTGAACCCTTTCAATACTCTTCAAAAGCTGACCACAAAAAGATAGTACGGTAACCTAAACGTCAGTACAACATTATTAGAAGCTCGGTATTTCATAAATAAATAGCATACTGCATAGCATACCATCATCTGAGGAGAACTGTGAAACGGTGGAAACTTTTATTTACATGGTTCCTGCAACGCCGCAGTGGCATTACCACAGCAAGGCGTATATGCAAAATCAGCAGAGCTAATACCATTTCTTTGATGGTACACAAAGAAATAATAAATATACAATAATAAAAGTGTAATTGATCGCAGTACGCAAACTAAATGTTGGTACATTATAGCTGCCCCTGTGTGGTAGGGTCTGGTCAGGAGCTTTGGATCCTCCTTTTGCTTTACCTTGCAGGTGAACCATGTATACGTGTTATGCCCAGAAAAGTATATATATATATATATATATATATATATATATATATATATATATATATATATATATATATATATATATATATATATATATATATATATATATATATATATATATATATATATATATATATATATATATATATATATATATATATATTTATATATATATATATATATATATATATATATATATATATATATATATATTGTTTTTTGCAATGCAAACATTTTTTGCACGCTATTGGAAATAAATATAAGCAACGCCAAAAAATTTTTGGTGGGTTCATCACGACTAATGTCCAGGCAACGTAAAAAGTCGATTTGTAATTGAACTTGGAGTCAAAAATTTGTATCCAAGCACTTGAGAGTGTCATGAGATAGAGCATATCAGAGGTGCGAGCTAAGTTTAAACCGGTGTCGTGTTAAACGGTACAAACATTGGCAATAGTATTCCACAGAAATAAAACGGGCAGGTATAAAAAAAACACCAAAAATAGGTACAAAATATTTAATATGTATGTCATAGTTTCACAACGATGACAACGAAGCATCATTTCTTCTCATGTTTACTATGTCTTCCGGAAGTGCATTCCACTCTCCAAGTATTTAAACATAATGAGTTGGCAAAATTAATTCTTTTCAGTGAGTAATATTATATTTTAAGAGAGTGTTTTCATCTCTTAGTGCGATTTGTTCGTGCTAATAGGCATTTCGACCTATCAATTCCTGTTTTATTATGATAAATGCCATACAAAAGCTCCATTTGAAGTTTTTGTCTTCGAGACTTTAGAGTTGCCCAGCCGAATGTGTTCTTTATTTATGAGATACTTGCGAATTGGTCCTCACTATTGTTCAAGAAATCGCAGATTTTTCCCTCAATAGCTTATTACACCTTTATATTGTACTCGCATCTGATATAGACACGGTAACCTTGAAACTGTCGTTAATATGACAACTAGCATTGAACTGTTTCTTAAGAAGGTGTTCGTCACTTCCGACCTAATGGTACCCATTTTATGTACTACCACACCTGCTTTGACCAAAAAGGTCTGAATTATGTTCAAAGAAAACAAAATGAACGGGAATAACGTGCAGTTTCTTGTTTTTGTTTTCAGCTTACGGTGTTAAAAAGTGTCAGTTGGAATTCAGCGCTGATAATCGTCGCTACCTTCTCCTAGCTTTCTCGCGCTGTTCACGTATTCATAGTTAGTGAGGGCTGCGAAACGTTCCGCCATTTGGTATTCTTTGATATGCACTGACCTCCCACAAAACACGGCTTTCTGCATCTCTCTGACAAAGAAATGTTACCGCTACACCGAGGATGGAAACCGGAACTTCTGTACCGTTACCACCATAGCACCACGGTAGATTTTCTCAACGCCTATTCCACTGACAAGCAGCCTTTAGAACTTTATTTGACTTCGTATGAACTGCATCTTTAAAAATTTGCGTTATTAGGGGAATCATACATAAAATAATGCGCCACTTGTTGCAACTACTTTATTGAAAAAGCAAAACATCTTCCCCACATTTCTTCAGAGAAAGTTTGTCCAGTTGAACACAGCGCGGTATTTGTACTGCGGGCAACGCCATGGCTTCACGCACCGCCCTTTGCGATTTCTGTACAATCCAGGACGGC
The DNA here is from genome assembly GCF_043290135.1 of Rhipicephalus microplus. Taxonomy (NCBI): domain Eukaryota; kingdom Metazoa; phylum Arthropoda; class Arachnida; order Ixodida; family Ixodidae; genus Rhipicephalus; species Rhipicephalus microplus. The sequence goes on from NC_134707.1 coordinate 121,727,969, forward strand.
AGAAGCACTTGGACACGCAGTCAAGATCACACGGATGCTCGATGTACTCCTCCCAGCCTTCTAGCTGCCAGCATTTCAGCTCGCCGCAATTGCTGCTCTCGCACTCCCTGAAGATTTCACCCACTCGACAACCTGTGGGTTGCATCATCAATCTTTAAATGCGCAGAAAGAATTAGATAACAGTGCATCCAATAAATTGAAAGTCAGGAAGGTCCATACTTCATTGAAATATAAGCCACTTGGTTACTGAGTGCGAGCCCCTCTACACGGGCCGCACAGCTTATTGCGGCTGGACGCTACGTTCCTTCATTCTCAAAACATGGCATGCGAGAAAAGATAGATGGATAGATAGATAGATAGATAGATAGATAGATAGATAGATAGATAGATAGATAGATAGATAGATAGATAGAAGAGTCACCAATCCGTCATCGTCGTGTAACTGAACTGCTCTTAACCATTCTTGTAAAGCTTTGCTAGGACCGATACAGGCAGTTCGGGGAAGGAACTTGTGTTTATTTTTAGGTTGTACGCCCATATGGTGCCCCCGGAACAAGGAACCAAACGGTGAAACAGGTGGGTATGTAGGCCTGCTGGTGAGCGGTATTATCACGTTCGATGCTATCGCTTTTTTCAGTTCTTCATGGTCACGTTCACCCTTAAACAGCCATGAAAGAAACAAGGAGACATGCAAGAAAGCTGTCGGGCATGACATAATTTACACTAACATATAGAAAAGGCCAGTGACAATAGGAAACAGGCAAAGCTGTAGAGGGAGATAACATAAAATTGTCTCAGCAGTCGGATGTGTCATTGTATAACGGAATTGAACAGTAATAGTAATCATATAGAGAAACATGAATAGATGCAAATAAAAAGTCACAGCTTTGCTACCAAGCCGAAACAATGAACGCGAAAGCAACATATTGGAAGGTCACGCGCAGAATGGCTAGCAGATCGAAACGTTCCCCGCGTTTTCCACGCACCAATGACGCACGAAACGTACTCACAGGTACAGATGAACGCGAATAAGTGTTTCAGTTGTTACATCACTGTGTCTCAAAAGCATGGCGTTTTCGCAAACGGAGACTTTGCAACGATTGCAGTGACCTTTTTGCACCCAGTAACTACAACGGAATTGTTCTCGTCAAAGCCCAAAGTCAGCCAAGACGTACGATCCTCTCGACCACGAGATAAGGGTGCGCGAGTGAGTGTCCACACCCTCCTCCCTATGGGCAAAGTATGTGTGGGAGATGAACGCGCGCGCCGCCGCGTTGCGACGATGTGGCGATGTGCTCTCATCGCGCCATCTCTCTGGTAATGCTAAAGACAGGAGAGTTTTCTCGAGAGAGCGACCGCCAGTGGTAAGTGCTTGGTAGGTATAAATAGCTTCTCATTTCTACGCTCTAGGTGGCGTCTTTTCGTAGCTCAGTGGCTAACGCCATGCACTGACAAGCAAGAGGTTGGACGTTCGATTCAGTGTGCCCAAGTCGTATTTTAGAATACTTTTTTTTCTTTCTTGCGTTTTAACTTATATAGATACGTATACATGTACAATAAATGACGGTGGTCACCAAAATCGACGCTAGCGCAAGTGGTAAAATCCAGCCGAGAGTGTCCATATAATTACTTTCGCAATAGAAGTGCGAGTCGATGAAAAGGCTCTGTAAGTCTATGCGCTAGCAGTAAGTAACCCCGACCTCTAGTGTACGAACGCTGGCGCATCCAAAACTGCACAATGAGGGCTGCGCGGGCTGATGTTGTATGCAACAGATATGCATACAGAAATGCATGCAGAAATGTGAAAATAGTTTAGGAAGGTGGGAAGGCATGGAGCTACATTTAGACTACTGCCATAGGATGTTCCTAATTGTCTAACTGTGAACTTCCTTCGCAGTTGCTACGAAATTATAGCTGCCTAATGACAATTCGCCGATGTTATGTGCATAATACTGATATGTTTATATATCAGTCGTCTATTTTATAAACGCTAAGCCATCCGAAAGTGTTGAATTTCAAGGCCCTCTTATATTTACCCTATGTAGGAGCGTTGTCGAGAAGCGCTAGCCTGTCGCGGGCGTACGTCTCAGAGACGCCTAGTAAAAGCTCTAGTATTGCTCATAAATTACAAGAATTCTCACTGATTTCCTATACGTGCCACCACTTGTTCACAGAAGGGTTATCTCCAAAAACAAACAGAAAATGTAATATTGAACATTTCATTTGGCTTTGCCCACAGTTTGGTGTGCAAAGAGCAGCGATGATTCGCACGTTGCGAAAAGTCTGTCATAGGCACCGTACAGTTGATGACGTCATTTTTCCTGAAGGACCCGCGGAAACTAGGAGGAACGTGCAACGAATTTTGTTGGTCTTCTTGCGAGACACAGGGCTGTCTGGCACGTGGTGACAATTTCCAAATTCAGGATATGCTCAGGCGGAACAATTGCCAGCCATGCAGGCCAGGCTAACCCTGCCTGTTGCACCACCACCACCACCAATATGCAAAAGTCGAATAGTTTGTCATAGTACAGACTTTGCAGTCCTGTTAAGTATAAAGAATTCCCAAGAACATCGGACACCTGTACGGGGCATCCTGCCGAAACTGAATAGAAAATAGGGAATCGCTTAAAATAAGCTAGTTATCAAAAGTGACTTCTGGTTTTATATAGCAGAGATCCACTAAACAATTTGGGTAAAAGTGCTGCATTGTATTGCATAGTGTGGGGCTTAGCAGGACTATTGAACAGCACCAATTAGAAACAAATGGCATCCCACTGTAAGATATGAAAAAGGCTGGGAATCCACCTGGTTTGTTGTGCAACACTAATGATGCAATATTGTACGAATAAAGTCTCTGCTGCGGTGAACCAGGAGTGGTTCTCCATAGGAATCTTTTTCCGTCAGACATGATTTTTTTTACTGTTTCACATTGACTTGCTCACCGCTGTTATCGACGAGAAATGGCACTTCGTGCACATGTCCCCAAATTCTGGTCACGGTTATAAAAGGAATAAAAAAACTAAACTTACGATACCAGCTCACCCATGGATCCCACGACGGCCAGGTTGAAGGATAGTAAAACGTTTTTTGATAAGGAATTGACCGCGTCATCGCTATGAGCACGAGCAGCGCCATCGTTGCAAGCGTGGTAAGAGTCATGTCGACTTTGAAGGAAGTTATTTTGGCTACTGTTGCTCGACTCTTTTCAAGGATTGCCCAATACTGGCAGAATCGTTAATGCTGTGTTTTATATTCACCGTACTTAATTTTCCAGAAATTTTGGTTTTTATTCGGTCCACACGTGTCAAGAGGCTAGCGTGTAACTCGTGAAGGCTTTCTGACGTCTCTCAATTCCGGTAGTACAGTTCAGGTGGGACTATGAGCTACAACTACACAATATGTGATCACTCTTACACGCATGACACACGCGATGCATTGTGGTTTTCGTATGCAGTGCCGGTAGCACGCATGTTTGTGTCTTTTTCGCGATAGACCGTCACACACGTCTGAAAATTTGAAACATAGATTTTTTTTTTGTTTCTCGTTTTCACAAATAAAGAAAGCGGAAGGCGCAAAAGAAAACTATATTCAAAAAAGTTTGTGGCCCTCAAAAACAAATAAACTATTACATTAACCACTTTAAACAAATTATGACGACTTAAGCTTTAACTCAATGCACGCCATTTCCTCGCAACTGCGACGAGCGCTAAGATTTGCTGTCGCGGAGGCACATCCGTTGTTGCCACTTGTCGCGTTGCACGTTTCTGGAAAACTGAACAAGATCGCTTGTCGCCCGAAAGTCAGCGTGGTGATTTCCGGCAATAGTGCTGCGCCCTTGGTCTTCGCTTCGGTTTCAATTACCTCTCTATGCTTGACACCACGCTTACTTCAAAGAATGGAAGTTACCGGCTATATTCTCAGTTACATTCTCAGTTCCCGCGGTGAGTGAAAGAGCGGCCGTATTTCGTCCTAAATCTTGTTATCGAAGGCTTATTTTAATCTTTCGACGCATTGTAGCAAGGGAAAATTTCATCGCTTGCTGCAATGCGAAATCGGCGTTCGAAGTGCGTCACAGTCGTCGCAGAGTACGCTTCTGGGCAACCTTTCATGGTTAAACGAATTGCGAAAAAAGAAGGTGGTGAAAAGCTCTTGCGGCTTCCTGATGTCACACAAGACAGTAATAAGTTTGGCATGTTGTCCTCGACCAACTTTCAAACTTCTTATCAAAATTAATGGCTATAAACACGGTAGTTTTCGTTCAAGCGACAATCACACCTTGTGTCCGACATGCGGTGGCAATCGTCACGACGCGACGGCGCGACGGAGCATGTTTGTCGCTGCCGTTTGTCGCCGTCGCTAGGAAATTCGGTGCATGCGCTTAGAGCTTTAACTCCACATGCCTCGGCATTTAGGCTGAAATAAGTAGTCTTAAAGATCCTGCCTGAACTCGCGTTGTCCTATTTAGGCTTGCTAATGCTTAGCAACTTAAACTGCGTAGTCCTAATTAGGCTTGGTCATGCCTAGAATTGCTCCAGTGGGCTTAACTAAGCGAAGCTCTTCATGCTTCACCTAAACTAGACTATTTTATACGTTGCGCTCTGTCTGATTTCCAAAAAGACACATCCTTTCTCTTATATAAACTGCTAATTCATCCTGCACGTCACTACTCGTCCGTTGTCTGGAACCCTTATGAGGAGTGCGAGATTTAGGAACTAGAAGGAGACCAGAAAAATGGCGGTAAGATTCATATCTCATCAATGCGACCGCGATTTATCACCCTACACTACTCTGTCTTCGTTGCAGTTAACTTCCCTTCATTCGCCTCGCCGAATAAGATCATTAAAAGTTTTGCTTAGCATCATTTTCCACAAATTTAAACTGTCAAAAAGTTGGCAGATCCCACGTGCAGTGGGAATTGACGATATGCGAAGCACGAATGAGAAAGGTTGTTATATATGTCACTTAAAAATCAGCACAACGTCACGAGGTGGAGGTAAATGATGCCGTTATTATGTTTGGATGCATCGTTCACCTTCGTCATCTATTGACCTCACGTGATACTAAACTTAGTTTATGCGGAGCTAGCGAAACGGTCGCGAGCACGCTATGAGTTTAGTATGTGGTCATGTTCTTACATAAAACGCTTGTCAGGATTATCATGTTTGCACCAGTCATATATTTCGGAATCCATTGACGTCACGTAACAGCAAGGTTGGTATATGTGGAGCAAGCAAAACGGCCGCGAGCGCATCATGAAGGGCCCAATATACTCCACTGTAGCGCTGACGCGCGCGCACGCTGGACACAGCCAAGCTACGTTAGCAAAACGTGAGCACTCTATAGTCCGATGCCAGGCGCGACCAGCGCGACCGGCGCGACCAGCGTCCATTGGCGCAGCCCGACAGCTACCGGTGCGAAATGCGACACGCTGCATTTCGCGCCGGTGCGTTACCCAGACAACAGTGCATCTCTCTCTTTTCATGACGGAGGAACGCCGGACGCACTAAAACACGCATGCATCAAAGCAACGCAGCGCGGCGTGCGCCTGCGAGTACATGGCAGGGCCGGCGCCTGGCGTGGCAACGCCGGCGTGACGCGACGTAATGAACGCTGGCGAGCACGCGCACTGCGTCACGTCAAAATGCATTGGCGCCTTGACTGTCGCATGTATACTCACCTTCTTATACGACACGCATCTCATGATTATCATGTTTGCACCAGTCACAGACCTTCGTCAACCATTGACGTCAAGTAATATCAAATTTGGCATATGTGAAGCTAGCGAAATGGCCGCGAGGGCATCATGAGTGTAGCATGTAGTCATGTTGTTACATGACACGCATGTCATGATTTTCATGTTAGGGTCTGTCGCTTGTGTTCGCCATGCAGTCATGTCATAGCATACCAGTTTTGTAACATGCCATGTGAACGAAACCACCACAGGAGCTGCAGAATTACGAAATGTAAATCATGACATTCATGACATACATATCACGATTTTATGTTATGACTAATCAAATATGTTCTTCATACAGTCATGCTATGCCACACCAAGTTTGGTATCGATACCATTATGAAAATGGCCAGGAGAGCTAAAAGTCGTAGACGGCTAGATAGATAGATAGATAGATAGATAGATAGATAGATAGATAGATAGATAGATAGATAGATAGATAGATAGATAGATAAATAGATAGATAGATAGATAGATAGATAGATACGCTCAAATTCGCCGAAGTTCACAAAGAAATGCTTCGCATCTAATAACAAGGAATACATAAACTTCACCCCACAGTCAATGACTAGAAGCTATCACAACCTAATTTTGCGGCCTTGCTACGCTCAAATTAATATGATCAAGTTCAGTTTTTAGGGCGAAGCTCCTTAAGGTTCTGGTCTGTCTTTCCTCCGTTGTTTTCGTGCGTAGCCACTGGTGGCACATACCAGCTCTAGAACAGGTAAGTGCCACAGGGGATGCGAGATGGGAGATGGCGGTACTTTCACGATTCACGAATACAGATGGGAGATGGGAGATGGGGATGCGAGATGGGAGTGTTCCCTAGATGGACGCTTGGACGGACGGATAGACAGACCAGTATACGGATGATTGGATGAATGGACGCACGGAGCGGGTATGCGTCACAGGACATGCGAGATGGTGGTACTTGGAGTGTTCACTAGATAGACGCATGAACGGACGGACAGACGGGTGGACGGACAGACGGATGGAAGGACGCACGGATGGTCGCGCGGACGGGCTGGCGGACGCTTCGCCCCACTAATCCTCATTCACTCCGTGGATATGCCGTGATTTTTTTACCCTGTTTCATCGAAGACTTGAGTTAATTATCTGGTTCTGACTCCACCATGGTGGCCTAGGGGCTAAGGTACTTGGCTGCTGACCCGCAGGTGGCGGGATCAAATGCCGGCAGCGGCAGCTGCATCCTCGATCGAAGTGAAAATGCTGTAGGCCCGTTTGCTCAGATTTAGTCGCACGTTAAAGAACCCCAAGCGGTCGAAATTTCCGGAGCCCTTCCCTACAGCGTCTTTCATAATCATATGGTGGTTTTCGGACGTTAAACCCCATGTGTCAAACAGTCATCGATCACCTGGTTCTGTTCGTTTACGCCCAACGCAGGGTTTTCTAGCTGAAATCTATAACACATATGTGTGAAATACACTGATCTCTTCACAAATGGTGTTTGTTAGTTTCGTTTTTTCTATGTTTTGATATATTTGCCTCAATGGTCACACGTTGTAACTGTGTTACCTGGTTGCGTTATTTTCCTTGTTTTTAGATATATTTCTGAGTATTCTTATACGCAGAAATATAGCTATATATTATATACACATACTGCAGCGCTATTAGCGCTGCAGTAGGTGTATAGAAATAAATAAATAAATAAATAAATAAATAAATGTGAATATATTTGTCTAGGTTAGCAGTATTCTAATAATTTGTGTATTGAATTTGTTTATGAAAGGTATCTCAGAGACCCTCTAGTGTACACAAGGCTGACATGGCGAGCGAGAAAGAAGTCTCAGCTTTGCCACAAAGGCGAATCAATCAATAGCAACAAATTGAAAGGGCACGAGCAGAATGGCAAGCAGGTCGAGACGTGCCCTGCGTTTCTTACACACAAATGAAGCACGAATAGTATTCACGGGTACAGATGAACGCGGATAAGCGTCTCAGTTGCTAGTTCGCTGTGCCCGAGAGAGAGAACACAACTTTATTGTCGTCAGACTTAAGGAGGTAGGTGACCCGCCAGGCTGAACCTGATGGCCACCTCCTCTGCCCTTTGTACGGCCTGGAGCTGAACGGCCAGGCTGGTGGAGGTCAGAACTGCCTCCCACCCCTCTGGCGAGGGAGCGGCTAGGAGATCGAGAGAGGGGGGATCTTCCCTGCAGGCCCAGAGAATGTGATTAAGTGTGGCTATTGAGCCACAATGCGAGCAATGCGGATCAATCGAGTCGGGGTATATACGTGCATAAATGTATGGGCACGGAAATGAATGTGTTTGCAAGCGGCGCCAGATAACCTCCTGGCGCTTAGTTAGCTTATGGTGCGGGGGTGGTTTTGTCTGCCTCGAAAGACGGTAATATTGTGTGATGTCATGGTAGGATGTCAAGGCTTCACCAGGGTTTTCCAAATCAGAGGCGGGTACCACCGCTCGGCTGACGAATCCTCGAGCATATAGGTGGGCCGCCTCGTTCCCTGGGTTCCCCGCGTGAGCCGGCACCCATACCAGCGCAATGGAGGATAGTGCGTCTTCCTCAGCATCTGTAAGGAGACTGGGCAATAGTAAACGCAGAGTTGTGGGGGCCACAATGCCACGTGCGAAGTTGGATATAGCAGCCTTTGAGTCACTGAGTATAGTGGTGAATCCGGATGCTGCTGCTAGCGCTATCGCCGCTTCCTCAGCTTCTGTCGTATTAAGCACACGGACAGAAGCAGCCGCTTTAATTTGAGGTGAATTGGCGTTGTTGCCGGGGAGAGTGATTACGCTTATTGCATATGCTTTAGTAAACTCTCGGTATTGGGCGGCGTCAACGTACGCAACGGTTGGGTTGGACGCGTACGTTTTTTGCAAGAATTTGGCCCTCGCTTTCCTTCTACCGTCGTGATGGCTGGCCAACATGTTCTTTGGCAGTGGTTTTATGAGGAATTTCTTTCTGATGTTGGGGGGGATGACAGCCGGATCGTTACCCGTAGGAGATACCACATGGTCAATGTTAGCAAGGATCCAACGCCCCGTCCTGCTTCCCTGTAATCGGTGAATTTGCGCCGTAAGATGCGCTTCAAGAAGTTCTTCTAAGGTGTTATGCAGCCCAAGACTGAGGAGGTGCTCTGTCGATGTGTTTCGGGGGAGACCCAATGCCACCTTATACGCTTTGCGTAAGAGCCGATTTAGTTGGGCTCGCTCAGATTGAAGGAGGTGCAAATAAGGGAGGGCGTACGTGAAGCGCGACAAAACGAAGGCTTGAATTATCTGTAGCAGTTCTTTCTCCTTCATGCCTCGATTGCGAGCGCTCACTCGAGATATAAGATGGGCCGTCTGGTTCACGGTTACGGTGAGACGGTCTAGCGTAATGTTGTTGTGGTGGTTTGTTTGCACAATGAGTCCGAGTACTCTCATGTGGGCCACCTGCTTAATTGGCGTGTCATTGACATACACGTTAATACTAGGAAGTGGAGTCTTAATTTTGCGGCGATCTGGAGGTCGCAGTAATAGTAGCTCCGATTTGCTCTGGGAACACTCCAAACCCGCTTCTGACACGTGCTGAACGACTACGTCGGTTGCTCTTTGAAGAGTCTCCTCGATTTGACCATCGGATCCCACCGTCGTCCAGAGCGTGATGTCATCTGCGTAGAGGGTGTATCGCAGGCCGGGTATCGTGTCAAGTTTGGGAGGTAGTGACCTCATAGCGAGGTTGAAAAGGAAAGGGGACAAAACAGCTCCCTGCGGGGTGCCGCGATCACCGAGTGTGATGAGCTTAGAACGAAGGTCACCCACTGAGAGTTCAACCGTTCGATTAGATAAGAAAGCACGGACGTAGTTAAATATGCGTTCCCCGGATCGTAGTTCGGACAGACTGCCTAAAATGGCACTATGCTTCACGTTGTCAAATGCTTTGTGAAGGTCCAGACCGAGCAAAGCCTTGGTACTAGTGCCACTCTCAGGTCGTAGGAGATCGTGATGCAACTGGATGAGCGCATCCTGAGTGGATAGATGGGCCCTGAAGCCCAGCATTGTGGGGGGAAGTAGGCGGTGCTCTTCCGCGAAATTTTGCAAGCGACAGAGGACAACATGCTCCATTAGTTTGCCCAGGCAGGAGGTCAACGAGATTGGACGAAGATTCTCCAGGTCGAGTTTCTTGCCCGGTTTCGGTATAAACGCGACCCTTGCGTGTTTCCATTCTGATGGCAAATGGCCGGACCTCCAGCACTCATTCATATATTCAGTAATGGCCCCTACCGACTTTGGATCGAGGTTGCGCAGCGTCTTATTTGTCACCCCGTCAGGACCGGGTGCCGATGTTGTACGCAGTTTATGTAGCGCTATGCAAACCTCACTTTCCGAAATGTCGGCGTCCAACTGTTCGTTGGCTGTTCCAGTGTATTCAGGCAACTGCTCTGTGCTGTTCTGTTTCTGAGATGTGTTGATGTAGCGGGTGATGAGCTCCTCCAGCAGCTCTTCGTTGGTGCCCGGGTATTGATGGACAATTCGCGCGAGCTGTTTGCGTGCGGCCGACTTGGAGCTACCAGGGTCCAGCAGGTGTCGCAGAAGATGCCACGTTTTCTTGCAGCCCATCTGGCCATTGAGGCTGCCGCAAAGTTGGCCCCACTGTTGGCGTGTTAGCACAGCGGTGTGGGCTTCTAATTCACGTTCGAGCCTCGAGATGCGGCGGCGGAGCCTTGTGTTGTGACGTTGGCGCCGCCACCTACGCATGAGGCTTTCATGCGCCTCCCACATATGTAGAAGGCGTGAATCTGTTGATGGCTGTTCCGGAGTTACGTCTGCCTGGTATGTTGTAGCGTCCACATCTCGACTCAAAGAAAGTATCCATTCGTTCAAGTCCAATACCGAATCGGGTGCCGTTTCTTTGCGCAGTTGGCGGAATTTATCCCAGTCTGTAATGCGAGCTGTGGCTCGTTTTTTTACATTGCTTGTGGTTAACTCAATGGTTACCGCTAGAATGAAATGGTCACTTCCTACGGTGTGACCTGTGTTTTGCCAACGGGCACCCTCCGTGTTTTTGCAAAGGGAGAGGTCTGGGGTAGTATCTCGACATACGCTGTTCCCGATTCGCGTCGATTGCTCCGGATCATTGAGGATACTGAAACCTAGGTCGTGTATGATGCTCCATAATCGGCGACCCTTGGGGTTGGATTTCGGGTATCCCCATTCGGGATGTTTTGCGTTAAAATCGCCTAGTACGAGCAGCTTTGCATCCTTCGCCAGATTTGTTGCTTTCCGAAAGATGTAAGGTAGATCCGCAGCTGTATCTCTTGGAGGGCTGTATATATTTAAAATGAAAAGTGGCTTGTCTCCTCGTCTTTTTGGTATAATTTCCACCAGTGTGTGATGAATACTCGTACCCTCAATTTCATGTTGAATGGCTGTGACATTCTTGTGTACTAAGATGGCAGTGTGGCATTGTGCGCTCGCGGATATGTCTATTTTCTGATTATATGATGCGTATCCGGGCAGTTGAGCGGCAGTGTTCGTTTCTTGTAAAACTATGATGTCCGGCGAACATTCCCCATTTGGTGCATGGTTTTGAATATGCTGGATATGTTGCTGCAGATGGCCCTTCTTATTGCGGAAGCTCCTGCAGTTCCACTGCCAGACGGTGAGCGTGTGGAGAGCCGCCATGACTATGTTATTGGCGTAGGGGCCGGTGTTTGCCGGCTATTGGATGGTGTGTGGTGGATGGCCAACTGCACACTGAAGTCGGCCAGTGCAGCTTCGGTCGAGCTCTTTAACACGGCGAATGAGGTGGTTGTTTCCCGGATGGTTTGGTGGATCGCATTAAAGCGCGTTTCTATTTCAGCGTTCAGATCGGATTTCAGCGTTGAGATGGCTGCCGTGACTGCCGTCGTTACTTTTGTAGTGATGTCGGCGTCTGCGTGGAGTGAAGCTGTGGGTGTAGCTGCCTTGCGTTTATTAGCGTTCTGAAGTTGAGGAACTGGCGATAACGCCGGGTTTGGTGCCAGGGGGTTCGGATGTGCGTCTTGTGTTTCGGATGATGTGGGTGTAGTTTGTTTGTCGATACTGAGTGCTCTATCTATTTTGGCTTCTAGAGACTGGATGTAGCTAGTCAATTTAGCTATCTGGGACTGCTGGGCCGAGATTTGAGCCTTAAGGGCAGAATTCTCCTTTGCCAACTCCCTCACCTGTGAATCGGAAAATAGTAGTGATGCCGGGGCGCCCCGCTGCCAGGCCACCGACTTGGACGCTTCTCCGGGACCTCGACTGGATGAACGAGACACCGATGGGCTGCGCCTGGCTGATTTGGACCTTGAGTGAGATGAGGGCCTGCTGTCTCGTCGTTGGGCTGAGCGTGACCTCGGGCGCCTGCTGTGGGATCGACACCTGCTGCCACGTCGTTTAGCTGAACGAGACCCTGAGCGCCGGGTGTGGGATGGGGACCTGCTCTCTCGGCGCTGCTGCTGGTTGCTGCTGTTCCCGAGTGGTGGGAGAGATGCAGAATGGTCTCGAGATGATGGGGAGCGTCTGCTGGAGGAGCCACTGTGAGATGGGTTGCGATGGATGTTCGACGAAGGTTCTTGCGCTTCTTGCTTCGATTGCGGGGTGGGTGGCGCCTTCTTGATAAAGCGATACTTGCAGTTTGAGCTGCCGGTGTTGTGTGCACCATTGCAGACGATGCAGCGTGGCGTGCATGCGGGTGTTTCGCCCTGTCCTGGTGTGGGGTGTTCCTCTCCGCAACGGCGGCACCGCTGCTTACGTGGCATCGGGCAAACATCCGTGCGGTGACCAACCTTGCGGCAGTTAAAACACGATTCCACCCTGTTGTAGAACGGGTACAGCCTGATGTCGGTTCCGTGGTAGAATATCCACTTTGGAAGGTTTGGCGTCATTAGTGCAACCACGACGTGCCTAGTTTGGCCCAAGCGTCTTCCACTCACGATAGGAATGGTGGGGTTGCTGGCTTGTAGGTCTGCCAAAATCTCTTCGTCTGAGAAGTCATCGTATGCATGGAACATGATGCCTCGTATGGCGTCGTCTGGAGGGGGGGCGTAGACATGGAGCTCGATAGTGGCAGCGCCGATGGTAATCGACTTCACTCGAAGGTAGGCTTGGGCGCGTTGCGAGTCGATCACGCTCAAGGTAAAGGTATTATTGGTGGGGTGCGTCCGAAGGCGATCCCGACTTGCTGGTGGCTGATCTGGCAGTGAAGCTGCCTTGAGCAGGGCGTCGTGCAATTGCCACGGCGGCACTTTCGTCAAGTCGATGGGCGTTCTTGGACGTCCTACTATATGAATGGAGTCTTGCGGCAATCGGGGGAGTGGTGCCCGCCGACGTAACCGAGGCGGACGTGACTTGACCTGGGGTTGGCGTTCCGGCACAGCGGCGCGGGCATTCTCCGACGTACACGGTTGAAGAACGGGCTTGCCTTGGTTTTGAAGTTCCCGTCGGCGTCGTTCCTGGGCACGATAGCCGGGCGATTGCCAGGAATCGTCGGACCACTCCTCTTCAGAGATGGTATGACCTTCTACGACGCACTCCATTCCGGTGGGCGGCTGGGCACGACGATGTGAGTAGCGTGAGACGCTGCACCAGGCTTAGGCAAGGAGCCGGACGCGCGCTGAGCCAGCTAGGCTCAGGGCGGCGAGCGGCGTTGGTCGGGTCAGCAGATGCTCCTGGGAGAATCTTGATAAATCCAGTGCAGAGAGTGATATCCGCGCGTTCCCCTCGCTGTGCCCGAAAAGCGCGTCCTTTTCGCAAACGAAGACTGCGCTACGGGTGCAGTGAGTATAGTGCACCCTGTAACTACAAGAGAATCATCCCGGTGAAAACCCTAAGGGTACGATTGTCCCTACCACGAGATAAGCGAGCACTCGCGAGTACGTCCACTCTCCGAGGGGCAAAGTATGCGTGAGAGATGAGATCGCGCGTAGCCGCGTCGTGATAAACGGGCAACGCACGCGCTCATTGCACCATCTCGCTGGTAATGCGGAAAACACGATAGTAGTTCCCCCCGAGATACCCGCCCCCAGCGGTAAGTGGCAGGTATAAATAGCTTGCCTTTTGAGTGTTGAAGGAGGTGCTCCTCGGTGGCTCAGTAGTTGACGCCTTGCACTCACGATTCACACGTTCGATTCCACACGCCGGAGTCTATTTTTATTTTATTATTTTTATTTATTGAGTTTACATATATAGATACGTATAACTATACGGTGAATGACAGTGACGGCGGCGGAAAGATCCAGCCGAGGGTGTTCATATAATTGCTATCGCAATAATACAAACAAGTTAGTTAACATTCACAAACCATGACTCAACGGAGTCCTTGAAAAGGGTGTAGTTGACGTGAAGGGCCGTCTTTGAAAGACGGTTGTTTCAGTCGATGGAAGTATTGACAAAAAAATTATTGTAGGTGCGTGGATGTGCGGCAACAGGGAGGGCACACGGCTTTATTATGGCTGATATCTACAAAGATGCGATGAGCTGCATTGATGGAAGAACAGTTAGGCAACACGTGAAAAAATATTATAGTAGAGTGAAAGCCTTGCAGATTTGTTGCGTTTTTGAAACTAGGCAGTCCAGTTTTTTTTTCAGGTTAGCTGCGCAAGCAGTGCACCAATAGTCAGAGTATATCTAACTACACTGTTTTGTATTGATTCCGTTGAATCAGTTATGACGTATTCAGAGAGACGCCAGACAGAACAAGCATACTTTATTTTGGGACGAATTAGTATTTCTTAGGTTAGTAAATTAACTGGAGACGAGTGTATTAGGGCGAAGTGGAGTCGAATTACACATATTGGGATCGAGGTTTGAGAAAGCTAGCTATGCAGCTGGTTATTCGAGGGAAGTTTGAAATTTCGTCAATTTTACTAATTAGCCTGTTTTGTATATGCTGCCTCCCTCGGTGGAGCAGTGGCTGTGGTGCTCAGTTGCTAACCAAAAGGTCTCGGGTTCAAACTTAGCTGCGACCATCGTACTTCGATAGCGGCAAATTGTAGAGAATGGTGCACTGTGCACTGTCAGCAAACTCCACGGTAAAAAATTAGGGGACCCTAAAACCCTTTAGAAGGTGAACGCGATAGTGACATCGTATTCCTAATGCGTATTTCAAACACTTAGTGCATAACACTTTTTCCAATTCGCAATGCACCCACTGTAGGTGGCTTGTAGGGAATAGGCGCAGTAGCGTGTGTGCCTTTTTATTGGGGTACTGGCTTTTAACCACGGAGCCATGATTAAAATCGCAAATTCTGACGCCCGCTGGCAATTGACGCTTGTACCACGCATTATTACTGCAATATTTCATGTTGCGTTGCGAAGCATGTATACAGGACACGTGTATTTGTGAATTGTGAAAGCTACTTTCACTGCAATTTCAAGGAGTAGTAGCCCCTTTTCACTGTTCTCTCAAGCAGAGGCGTTGCCTTGTGCAATAAAGAAAAAAAAAGAGGCGTTGCCTTGTGGTAGAACATCCGCTAGCCACGGAAACAGCCCGGGTTCGATCCCACTCACACCGAAACATCGCTGGTTTGGTCTCCACTATGCTCCAGTGATTTTTATCAGTTATTTTTTATTTTCATATTTCTCGATGTTTCCGTTATGCATAGGATGATGATTTTTCACTCACAACCAACCACGCCGACGCCGCAATTTCTGCGAAACGAGCTCTTTGACGCAATACCGTTAAAGTTTCTGGACCAAATAGCTGCAGCGTGTCTCATATTCATATCGACGTTTTGGTGGGCGATAACCCTAACAGCTTTCTCATTTGGCATTTTCAGCACTTTGGAATTGATATCGTGTGGTCCCGCCGTTGAAGTTACTTTAGTGATCAAAGTATTTCAACAAACTTTTTGTGAAAAAAAAAGAAGAGATAGTAGAGTGTTGATGTGAGAGAGAAACAGATAGCCCAGTTCTCAAGCACGCGTAATGACCATTTCAAGAGCGAAGATGCTACATATGCGCTCTCTTTGTGTACTGATGAATAATCAGTTGGAAGTAGCCTGTTGTGTTTCTTGTTCTTGTCTTTGTGGGCTTACCAGTTTTTTTTTAATGAAGATATTTCATTCGTGCGTATGAGTCACCAGATGTTTTTGCTTGCTTGAGGTGCCTATTGTTTTGTGATTCTCAAGCCTCGTTATCTTACGGTTAAACCGGAAGACGTTGCGTGCTCTTTAACTGAAAATGGGGGTATTTTCTGAGAAGCTTGTGCACTTCAAAATATAAAAAAGAACCAATTGCAATTGGCCATACTGAAACGAATCCTTCACACGTTCTAGACGCAGCTGTGCTAGGTGACGTGAAATACCATATAAGGTACAGGCTGTTCATGATGACCACCGCTTCTGTTCGCACGAAACGGACAAACGAAAAGCTGCACTGTAAAATAGACGCTTACAAAGCGTGTTCTTCTTTTTCAAAAGACAAGTACACGTCCTTAAATAAAAGACAAAAATAATTTTACGTATAGGGTTGACAGTGTTCTGATAAGGCTGTGCGCTTGTGTTTTAGAAAAGGAACGATTTCACTTGGTGATGCTTAAACTATATATACTATAGCCTGAACGTTGCTTTGAAGAATGGGAAGGTTTCACAATAATAATAATAATAATAATAATAATAATAATAATAATAATAATAATAATAATAATAATAATAATAATAATAATAATAATAATAATAATAATAATAATAATAATAATAATAATAATAATACGGTTTTATTCAATCGATACCTTATTTACCGTACTCAGGAGCAACCATATAAGGTCTTTATGCACGTGCACACAAAAATAAAACGCTATAGATGAACAATAAAAGACGGACAGTTTTCAGATAAAGAAATCAAATAAAAAGAGCGAGTAAGTGCTTAAAAAAACCAACGCAAAGTGAGAACAAGAAAAAGAAACACGAAAATCACGGAATTGGAAGGATAATTATGAGGACTTTACCTAACTATGCGAAACACTTCGACAAAGACAGAAAAGGCAAGAATCTGCACATTCGTAAGCATTATGTTAAGGCAGTAGAAAGCTTAGAAGAAAACAATGAGAAGTACGGGCTGCTGGTCAGTTGATAATTCATCTTAACTGAGCTGCGCAATAAAAAAAAAACTTGAAGTACAAAACGAAGACACCTGGACACAGAGAAAACTAACAAATCAAGCTTTACTGGAGAAAACAGACATATTTATATATGCGGTTACAAGAACACGGGCAGTGAAAGAAAGAAAAAATCAAATGAGCAGACACATTGGAATAATGGTGCGCTTCCAGAAAAGGTATACCTCAGCGGCATGTAACATAACCGAGTTTTTCGCGAGAAACAAATTGCCAGCGTTGTTGAAAAAATACGCTTCTTCAATTTGCCGTGCTACCTTGCCCCTGAATCTAACTTTGACTACCGTGTCACCAAACAAGGGTGCGCAGCTACATCCTTCACAATGCAATCATAAGTTAGAGCATGGTTATCCCTTCAGAGAAGCTTTGCGATTCGTAATCCTATTATTGATACAACGCTTCTTCCGTACAAAATAATACTTCCCACACGACACCATTTTATACTAGATAGTGGTGCTGCGTACCCTTGTTTGGTGATACGGTAGGTAAAGCTAGATTCAGGGAAAAAAATTGCCCGCAGCTTCCCTCGGGGGAACACTGAGGAGGATGCGGACCATATAATTGGTTAACGGGGTGTTAAAGTGCGACTTACTTGGGTCGATGGCTAAATTGGTTAACGTGGTTGTGAAATGGGGTGTTAAATTGCGACTTACTTGGGTCGATGGCTAAATTGGTTAACGTGGTTGTAGGGGGAGGTGTTGAATGAGCGAACACGTACACACGTATGCGAAAGGGCGGCGCTGGTCGAAGGGACGTCGATCATTGTGTTTGTGGATTCGTTGGAATTCATTTCACCGCGACCTTGGACGTCGACGCGCCGTACAAACCAACCGACGAGCGGCAACTGAGCGAGCGAGCGCCGACCTTGAGTATATATACAGCACGACGGCGCATGCACTGTCAGCTGTTGAATGTTCTCGAAGCGCGACGCCACATGCGCGTCCACTGGAGAATCAGGAGAATTGTAGATGTCGAACGCGGTGTGTAGAGGAGGAAGGGTGCACAGATGGTGGAGGAGTGAAGCGCGCGTGGTGTAGAGGAGGAAGGGATGCACAGATGGTGGAAGAGTGGGCGACGGCGCGACGGCGCATGCGCGCGCGTCAGCTGTCGAATGTTCGAGAAGCGGTGCGGACGGCGCACTACAAGGCGCGAGTATAAGATGCTCCGCATCTAAAAATGGCAGCGTATCCACGGAGTGAATGATGGAGAGTAGGGCGAAGCATCTGTCCGTCCATGCGTGCGTCTGCGTGGCCACCAATGCGTCCATCCGCCCGTTCGTGCGTGCGCCTGTTCTTGCGTACGCACATCCATCTGCGCGTCCGTCCCTGCGTTCGTCCATGCATCCGCTCCGGCGTCTGTCCATGCATCCATCCATTCGTGCAGCCATCCGTGCGTCCGTCTATGCATCTGTCTGTGCGTCCGTTCGTTCACCTATTCAACACTCCAAGTACTACCATCTCGCATCTTTTCATCATATATTCCTCATATAGAAGCACCGTCATCCAGCGGACATTCCAAGGACTAAACTAGAGGAGGCACACGTACATTTTGTTACGGCTCGCGCTTCGTGTTTACTTCCCACCTTTAACCACCTCGAGTTCATGGCATATACTAGTTCACTGTATTCATGGCACTGCGGCCCAACGCTCGCTAAACCTTTCTAAAACCAAGGAGGTTATGCCCAGCCATTATAACGTAGCCACCCTTTCTTGTCAGATAGTTCTCAATGTACATGCCAATGGCTGCTAAGGGGGAATGAAAACCTGGAGAATCCGGCTTTTAGTTAACGTGCACGCTGCGAATTTTTTATTGTTCAACAACGCACAGAGGAAATCTCCCACCGGCACCACCTTGGAGGTCAAAATGTAAAACTGGTTAAAACTACGACTACTACTACAACTACGAGTGACGAACTGGTGCCGCTATAAGGAGCTTCGCCCTTAAAAGGTAGCCTGGGAAATTGAAGAAGCGTATTTCTTTAACAAAGCTGGTTATATATGTGTCGCGAAACCCTCGGTTATGTTACACGTCGCTAAGGTAGCTTTTCCGGAAGCGCATCATTAATACAATCTGTCTGCTCATCCAATCATTTTCTTTAACCGCACGTGTTCTCGTAACCACATATATGTGTCTGTTTTCTCCGAAAACGTTTCAGTTTCACTCTGTCCAGGTGTCTTCCTTTTGTACTTCAATTTTTCTGTGCAGCTCATTTAGGATTAGGAAGAAAACAATGAGTGTGACCAATGAAAAACATCAAAAATATAATAGTTAACATTTCTAGAGACTGTATTCTGTGCAAGGTAGAGTGTTGGAATAAGCTGGCAGGTACATGAAATGTTCCTTTCTCCCCGGTTAGCTCTCGCGGAATTCAAAAAATAATACAATTGAGACGTAAAGGGCAGAATATAGTACCATGGACTAATTAGCTTGTAAAAGAATAACAGGTCATAGTGATTTAGTCGGCAGTAAAGTGATGGCAGTCACAATATTCTACTACTGTTAGAACGAGACGCAGAGTCATTTCTAGACGAACCATGGTTGTAATTACTTATGGCTCATTTTTTGGACTTGCTCAATGACGCTAATAATGTATTTTGGAATGCCATTTTAGATCACCGATGGACACTCGAATTGAGGAAGACATATAATGGTGTACAATTTGTGAAAGGCTGCGGGTGAACTGAATTCTCGAGAGATTCTGCAAACACAGCCGACTGAAAAAAGGCCACGCACAGCAGCACGTTTAGTGTGAGCAAAAAAAATTTAGCCTTCAATAAAAAAACTAAAAAACAAAAAGCACGAAGATCACTGATCCCATAAACTTTGCATAACGACACGGTGTTGACACAATGTGAAAATGGCTTGATGGATTTTTGCTAAATATACTCGTAAATTTTGTCTGAGGCATTCAGGGAAATGCTACTGCCGTTACACCATTAGCAGAAAGGACGAAAATTGGACCGCAGCACGCGACAGTCGTTAACTGAGTGAATTTCATTATTATCTTTTATGTCATCAATATACAAGGGAAATAAATATAGCAAATTGAAAAAACATGTCATTAACATAAATTAAAAATACTAGTGGGCCTAATACCGGCTTTTGTGAGGTGCCACTATAACCACTTTGTACAATGAAGATGTTTGGCCAATTGCGACAACAGAACGTGATCTGTCAAGCAGATAGCTAGGTGGGACATTCAACACAGATGAGTCAGCATGCAAGTGTGCAAGTTTAACCTTATTCAGAGAGCAGATTACTAAGTCAGAAGCCCTGCTCAGGGGACAGCAGACTACATCAATTTGTATTTTTAAAGAACAGGTGGAGAGATTTGCTTTATGAAACTATCAGTATATGTGGTACTTGAGCAGCCAGGAAGAACTCCGTGTTGGTTAAAAAATTATGATTTTTGCACGCTAAAATAAACTATGTTGTGAAGAGTAAGCCTAAAGATCTCCGATGTGGCATACAGTAGAAAAATAGGGTAATATATAGAAATATCAGTTTTGGAGCCCGACTGAAATACTGAAAAAGCAATTACAGTTTTTGGCATCCTGCGACGTGTAAACGTGTTCCGGCAGTTAGTAACTATAGTCACTCCTGGGGCAAATACACTCGCACAAGCTTTTAGTGTGGTGGACAGGATGCCACTTGAATCACAGGATGACGGTTTTAAGCAGCTAATGCAGGACAAGCTTTCCATCCATCGACAGACCACTGGATGTGCTAACTGCTTTGTGCTGTTTTCCGATCACATGGCAGAGTCTAAGGCCCCATAAGCAAATGAAAAACTGCATGGCCAAACAATCTGCGACGACATTTACTTCAAAACCATCCGAGTCAAGTAATCTGAAGAACTTGCCACTTTTTCTGCACCGTTGGGTTGCATACTTCCAAATCTCGGCCATTCGGGTCAGAATTGTTTTTTGCTTATAATTGAACATTGTTACCAGTATTCACATTTTTGCAATTTTAGCATTTCCATCATACTTGTTATTGTGCAGAGTATCATGCGATATGGCATCACATTAATTGAGTTCTGTTCTTCGTGATGGCAGTGTCTAGTTGGTAATATTTCGAAAATCGTGTTGAAAGCGATTGTGTGCGATCTTTCTTCTACAGAC
Organism: Rhipicephalus microplus; assembly: GCF_043290135.1. Taxonomy (NCBI): domain Eukaryota; kingdom Metazoa; phylum Arthropoda; class Arachnida; order Ixodida; family Ixodidae; genus Rhipicephalus; species Rhipicephalus microplus. The sequence continues at coordinate 121,748,929 of NC_134707.1, forward strand.
AATGCAAATTTATTTTCTCTGCACTTCCGGAACTTGCAGTTCGAAAAAGAATACATCGCCCCTCGTATATCAAGGCTTTCGTCTTTTGTGTACTTTTCATCAAAATGCGATATCGCAAAAATAACAGAAAGCTCTATGTCCTTAATTTCTATGGCCTCCCCGACAGTGGCTTCTCTGCATCGACAAATACAGTCTACAAATTATCCGAAAGTTATTTCAATCCGGCACCATTCATTGTATCAATATTTTCAGTTTCTTTCATTGCGGATTAAAACTATTTAAAGTTGCTCACACTGTATCTGCAAAATTTCTACTTAGGTAGAATTGCGTCCCTTAGTTTGTTTGCTTTTCCTCAATATTTCACGTGACAAGCTTCTGAATATGTATGCCATCATTCGTTTTCCAATATGTCGAGCCTGGCCAAGCCACTGACTTGCTTTGACAGGCCTGTTATCAATGTTTTACGCCTCGAGGTGACAATGAAGATTGCATATTATTATTATTATTATTATTATTATTATTATTATTATTATTATTATTATTATTATTATTATTATTATTATTATTATTATATTATTATTATTAATCGTAACTGGTGAATTTTAAGCAGCGCATATGCAAACTGTGGTGTACCGAGAATGACCGATGCATATATGTAAAGTTTTCTGGTGCCTATCGGTCAATAATCGATATTCAAGACTTATACGTGCACACACTTCTGAACAATGCTAAAAATCAGTACCAGTGGTGAGTCTTAGCACATGCACAACGTTGATAGTACATCCGTAGAGAAGTCGCGAGACATGATAGCAATGTTTTATATTTCTTGTCCCCAAGTTGACCCGAGACTGAAGAGAGAAATGGGCGCCAATTGCAGCATCTGCAAATGTGCACTTGGGCTGGGGATCTGCTGCTTTCCCTTAAAAATCTCTGAGGGTTTGGAGCGGCACCTTGAACTAATGTCATTCCTTGTGATTGTCGAAATACAATGAATACAGCTGGTTTGAAGCACTTCAATGCGTTTTTTAAATGGAATAATAAAGCGCTTTTTCGTGGATGCACTTTTCACAGTTACGACAATCAGAATGTCACTCCGACAGATCGTTTTAGTCCGCTAATACGATGCTGTGTTAAACTAGTGTACCTACACTTCAGGAAACGCTACCTACGTTTCTTCTATTTTATTTGGATTTGTTTCCATTAGTTCCCATTGTTGCCCATATATATCAGTCTTTGTGAAATGTTCAGAAATTGATGATTTTGATTTGTGGGGTTTAACGTCCCAAAACCACCATATGATTATGAGAGACGCCGTAGTGGAGGGCTCCGGAAATTTCGACCACCTGGGGTTCTTTAACGTGCACCCAAATCTGAGCACACGGGCCTACAACATTTCCGCCTCCATCGGAAATGCAGCCGCCGCAGCCGGGATTTGAACCCGCGACCTGCGGGTCAGTAGCCGAGTACCTTAGCCACTAGACCACCACGGCGGGGCTCAGAAATTGGTGACGTATATAATTGGCACTCAACCGCAACAAAAAGAGAATTCCATTGTACATTTTAAGCGAATGCCAGAGTTGAAAGACTCCACTCAATGCACTTGATGGCCGTGAAATACGCAAAGAATGTAGTTAATATTAATTGGGCAACAAAGGAAAACACAGGCTTCATTTCTCACAGTGTATTTTCATACTACTATAGGCCTTAAATTCAGAGGTGTATTGAGATGGTTATCAAACGACATGCAAGCAATAATAATTATAATTAGGCAACGTGCATTGATGCATGTTCTTGAGATATATTGTGTTTAGGGCACTGTCGGTTCCCTTAGTCAAACTAGCAGTCTTATCTGCCGCAAATTTTCGTCGGGTAACAGTTACTGTCATAGACGGCAGCGAGTAGTAGTTGCGACTTCAACGGAACCATTCTGTATGGCTAGTAACGAAAAAAAAACACATCATACCCATAAACGGAATGATAATTAGTCGGGCGAAGCGCCCGTCAGTCTGTCCGCGCTTCCGTCTTTCCGTTCGTTCTTGCTTCCGTCCGCGCGTGCGGCGGTTCGTGTGACCTTCCATGCGTCCTGTGCATGCGTCCGTCCGTGCGTCCGTCCATCTGTGCGTCTGGCCATCCGTCCATGTGTCCATCTGTTCATTCGCCCATGCGTCCATCCGTGCGACTGCCCTTGTGTTCGACCATGCATCCATCCATCCGTCCGTGCATCCGTTTATGCGTCTATCCATGCGTGCGCCCATCCGTCCATCCGTGCGTTCGTTCGTGCATCTGTCTGTGCATCCGTCCGTCCGTCAATCTAGTGAACACTCAAAGTGCCGCCATCTCGCATCTTTACATCATTTAATAATGATATACAAGTACCGTCATCCAAGTGACTTTCCAAGGATTAAATGAGAGGTGGCTACACACTGCCGCTGCGACTACTACTATTACTAGTACTCCTACTACTAGTACTGTAGTTGCGACCAGCCAGATCTGAATCCAGCGTTACGACGATCGAGGAGGCCATTGTATTCAAGGTAATAGGGCGGCGATTTACTATTTTGTAGCGTTTGCTACACCGGCCTCGCTGAGCCAATTTCGCGTGGCACTGGTTTGCGCATGCGCGATGATACTCCGCCGGCGCTGCGTGCGGCTCGCCGCCGGTGTGCGCGCAATTCGATGCGCTGCGCAGACGATCAGTGTTGCCACGCACCGGAGCCGGCACCTCCCTCGCACTCGGCCGCGGCCGTGCGCGACTCACCGCCGCCGGTGTGCGCTTTCCAGAGGAGTGCCGTCATAGCCTTGGTAAACATATAGACGCCGACGCGCGCGCCTTCCCTGTGCAGTCGCCATCTGACACTGCACTGGAGCCGCTTGATAGCGCCTCTGACTGGCGTTTGCCACTGTGGTATAGCCACGGAGAAGAAGAGTGCAAATGCTGCTCAACGGTGCAGTAGAGAGGAGAAGCTTAACTCATCGGATCCCGAAGTAGTTGCCCGGCAAAATAAATGTGCTAATCTTAGACACTCTGAAAAGCTAAGAATAATCAGCTGAACCTTTGCTAACGCTATGTATATCCTGGCATAGCTCAGCTAAGCCACTGCTATTTTTTTCGGACACCTTGCACAAGCAGCTAGTCAGCTCGATAGGCCTCTGACTAGCAGCAAGTGTGGCTTCTTTTTTTTGTTTAAGGATGGGCCATGAGTAGACGCCCAGAGGACCATACATTGTTGAAAATAATGAGAATGACGTCAAGTGTTTCTGTGTGTAATGTTTCAGCATGCCGTAAGTAATCCTCTCGAGGCCTGCTGCAGAGCGGCCACACGTTGCCAGAGTTGCCTTTAGTTCACCTATAGTAAAGGCGTCATTGTACCCTCCTGCGAATGGCCTTTCATCACGAATAGGTTTTCGTTCCTCGGAAAGTTTGTATCGCTAAAAGGAGTCTGTATAATGTAGTGAGCTGAAAATATACTCAAAGTGTTGGCTATGGCATCTGCCTGGTGTTTCCGTGTATCACCAGCAGTACTAACAAGGGGCACCGGATGAATGCCGTACCATTGAAGTGCTCTTACTCTGTTATACACCTTATGTGTATCAGTGCAAGAATTAACCAATGAGAGGAAGGGCTGCCAGCTCTGTCGTTTAGACTCTCGTCGGACACGTCTACCGTTTGCTTTAGCACATTTCAAATTCACCAAGGTTTTGGCTGTAGGATATATGCGAAATTTGGACCATGCATTATTTTAATTGTCACGAGCATTTTTGCACTCAGCATTTTTGCACAGTGGCCTGTATATTGTGTGGTGTGACCAACGCTTCACATTCATGAATGCCTAGGTTTTCAATTGATGAGCGTGACAATTTTGAAAGTTCTCGGAATTTTGTCCTGTTCGCATTCTGTTCTCTGAACCTGATTACCTTTGCGGTCGTCGTACTCACGTTTCCTGTTTGTTTTAGAGAGACAGAAAGATGATCACTTCCGTAGAGGATATAAATAACAGCCGACTCAGTAGTTGTCATGAGGCAAGGAGAGCCAACAGAAAGATCTATTGCTGTGTATGAGTTGTGAGCTGCGGTAAAGTACGTTGGCTCCTTTCTATTAAGTATACAGGAGCCGGAAGACAGCAGAAAGTTTTCAATTCAGGAGCGTCGACAATCCGTTCTTCTAGATGCCCATACAAGGCGGTGCGCATTAAAATTTCCGACCAACAGAAATGAATGCGAGAGCTGCTCTATGAGTGTTTCAAATTCTTTAATAGAGAGGTGGTAGCCCGGTGGGATGTATAGTAAACGCACGGTTGTTATTCGTCCAAAAATTAGGGTTCGTATTGCCACTGCCTCTAAGTCAGTAACCAGAGTGAGGCTTTGAGACAGAACTGTTTTATTCACCACGATAGCGACACCGCCAGATGAATAGGCAGTGCTCCATCTGTCTTTTTGGTATACCACACATCTTTTTAAAGGCTAGTGTGTGTTGGGTTTAGGTGTGTTTCCTGTAAGCAAAGTATGTTCGGTTGGTGTTGTGCAAGTATTCCATAGATGTCATCTAAGTTCTTAAGTAGGCCTCGGCAATTCCAGTGGATGATACTCTTGGCAGCCATTTTCATGAATGAGAAAAAGAGTTCGACATATTCACACTTCGCCGCCTTTATCAGGCGGCTTCCCTGCAGGGTTTCTATTTCCTTTGAGGCGATCTTTGGGGCCCGCCTCCCTTTGGGATATTCCGTCTGCATCTTAGACGCTGAGGATCATGGTGTCACTTTCATTGCTTCTGGTGAACCCTCGGAAGCCAATGGAGGTTCGTCAGAAGAGACCGATGTCTGAGTTGTCTGTGTCGTTCTTGGGGTCTGATGGAGGCCGATCTCTGGGACTTGAAAGGTTGGTGCAGCTGGTGGCTGCTTGGTGGGGGGCAGTAATGTGCACGCTTCAGCAAAGCTGTTTTGCGTACCCACCGTCTCAAGATGACGCCCGGCTCTCCAGCGAGCTGCGTCAGCGTATGATCTTCCGGAAAAAGAGATACCTTCTTCCGGGCTTTAGAGAATGTGATATGTTCTGCAACTAAGGTATAAATTATAGCCTTTTCTTTCTTGAACGCTTCACATGTGCGTGAGTACGCGGCATGCGGACCGTGACAATTAGGACATTCTGTTGAATCGACATGCAGTTCTCGGTTGGATGCTCATGGTCACCACACTTCGCACACGTTAATTTTCCGCGGTAGGTGTTTGATCTATGTCCGTATTTCTGGAATTTGAAGCACCTTCTGTGGTTATGTATACAGGGACGGACTTTAGAATGAGAGAACGCTGCTGTCACAGATTCGGGCTGGATGAAGCGATTGAAATTTACATGCAGGGTTACCACTTCTTCACCGTTCCGTCTGATTGTGATCCGACGTACGGCGATTACGCCCTGCTCTCGGAAGCCCTCAAGGAGGAGGTCAGCTTCAGTTTCTCGCATAAGATCACGTTCTGAAATGACACCTTGGATAGTATTAAGACTGCGGTAGGGAGTAACAGACTCGTTCATGTGCGCAAACTGCTTTTGTTACAGGAGAGTGTTCAAGTGGCCTATTTGGGTCACTTGAACAAGAAAATCACCAGATGACAGCTTCTTGGCATCATACTTTTTCCCTATTAGACTTTCAAGAGTTTTGGCTTTCAGGAAGACAGACAATGCTGCGATAGACTCGTTGTCTGCAACAGAGTGTATGATCAGAAAGTGTGCAAAGAAGTCACAATCAGTTCGGGTACGTTTGGAGCTTGCATCCGTGCGGTTTCTTTTCAGTAACCGATCGTCCAGAGAGAGGACGGATTTTGCCATGTTAAACATTTGAAAATCGGTGGTGATATTGACCATCCACCACCAAGCCCAACAAGGGGACGCTACAAGGGGACGCATCTCACTTAAAGGCGTCAGCCATACATCATCGCAAAAACCAAATATATATCTACCCAAGGTTGGGAACCTACACATTTACCCTCGCTGAAAGGAAAAATTGGAAGTAAACGAAAAAAATAGAAGGTGATAGGAGAGAAAAAAACTGAGAGATAAAGACAAAGATGAGGGGAGAGAGAGATAGGAAAAGGCAACTGCTGATTTCCCCTGGATGGGTTAGCCCAGGGGTGCAGTCTACGTGAAGCTGGGGCCAAAGGGGTGTGTTGCCTGTTCCGGGGGGCCTTAAAGGTCCGATCACCTAGCGTCGGCTCAACCACCAGAATCCCCTTTTCCCCGGGCACGGCTGAGCCACGCACGGCTAGGCATGGGAGGGAGTCGTAACTCCCCCGTTAGCTCGGGTCCGTGGTGTCGTTACGCACCAAACGCCTACTTGCGCAGACGCACCTGCGGCGGCAAATACACGTCATGTTGCCTTGAAGAACGCTGCCCTGATCAGCATGAACCCGTCACGGAAGTCCCGAGCAGCACAGTTCCAACAAGTCATCCAGCTACGAATGGCACCACAAAACAGCTAAGCAAAACGAAAATATATTTTATAAAAAAAACTGGCAGATCCCACGTACAGTGGGAATCGACGATATGTGAAGCACAAATGAGAAACGTTGATATGTCACTTTAAAATCAGGACAACGTTACGAGGTGGAGGTAAATGATGCTATATATGACTTTCCTGTCATGATTATTTTGTTTGGATGTGTCGTTTACCTTCGTCATCTATTCACGTCACGCGACACCAAGTTTAGTATATGTGGAGCTAGCGAAACGACCGCGAGCATGCTATGAGCGTGGTATGTTGCCATGTTCTTACATGACACGCGTGTCAGGATTATCATGATTGCATCAGTCATATACTTTCGTCATCCATTGACGTGATGTAACACCAAATTTGGTATATGTGGAGGTAGCAAAAATGCCACGAGCGCATCAAGAACGACCCAATATTCTTCAATGTAGCGTTGACGCGCGCGCACGCTGGGCACAGCAACGCTACGTTTGCAAAATGCGAGCACTGTATAGTCTGTCACCAGGTGCGACCAGCGTCCGTAGGCGTGGCCCGACGGCAGACGACGCGAAATGCGACATGCTGCGTTTCGCGCCGATGCGTTACCCAGGCAACACTGCGTCTCTCTTTTTTCAGGACGGAGGGACGCCGGACGCGCTGAAACGCACATGCGTCAAAGCAACGCAGTACGGCGCGTGCCTGGGAGTATGTGGCAGGACTGGTGCCTGGCGTTACAACGCCGGCGTGATGCGATGAAATGAACGCCGGCGAGCACGCGCACCGCGTCACGTCGACACGTATTGGCGCTTTGACTGTGGCATGTAGTCATGTTCTCACATGACATGCATCTCATGATTGTCATGTTTGCAACAGTTGCATACCTTCGTCGTCCGTTCACGTCACATAATACCAAATTTGGTAGATGTGAAGCTATCGTAACGGCCGCCAGCGCATGATGAGCGTAGCATGTAGTCATGTTGCTACATGACACGCATCTAATGTTTATCTCTTTGCACCAGTATCATACCTTCGTCGTCCATTCACGTCTCGTAATACCAAGTTTGGTATAAGTGAAGCTAGTGAAACAGCCGCCAGCGCACCATGAGCGTGGCATGTAGTCATGTTGTTACATGACACGCATCTCATGATTATCATGTTCGCACCAGTCACATACCATCGTCACCCATGCACGTAATGTAATGTCAAATTTTATATATGTGACACTATCAAAACGGCCGCGAGCGCATCATGAGCGTGGCATGTAGTCATGTTGTTACATGACACGCATGTCATGGTTTTCATGTTACGGTCTGTCGCTTGTGTTCGCCATGCAATCAGGCCATACCATACCAGTTTCGCAACATGCCATGTGAACAAAACCACTGCAAGAGCTGCAGGACCATGAAGTATAAATCATGACATTCATGAAATACATGCCATAATTTTCATGTTATGACTAGTCAAATATGTTCTTGCCACAGTCGTGTTATGCAATACCAAGTTTGGTATCGATACCATTATCGAAACGGCCAGGAGAGCTAAAAGCCGTAGGTGGCTAGATAAATAGATAGATAGATAGATAGATGGATAGAAAGATAGATAGATAGATAGATAGATAGATAGATAGATAGATAGATAGATAGATAGATAGATAGATAGATAGATAGATACGCTCAAAGTCGCCGAATTTCGATTATAAATGCTTCGCATTCAATACGATGCAGTTTAAAACTTCTGTATCCACTCTACTGCTTCGCGCCCGCTGGCGATTCGAAAACTGCCTTTTGCCGTCGTCTATTGACGCAGTCAATCAGTGACGCAATGAATCATCGTCCTAAGATGACGTCATAGGGACATTACTATTAACTAAGTTCGTGGCATCATCATGAAGTCTCGGTGAATTCACATAATGAGTACGTCAGCCCATGATGTCATCGCTTCGTCAAAGATGGGCCCACCTGGAATGTACCATTGTGAAGTACTGAAAGATTTTTGCTTTCGTTTAGGGGGTGTAGGTTGCAGCATAATCGACCGAGAAGAATAGTTGAGTTCTTTTGTCTTTGAGCTGGCGAAATGGACCTTGTGTGTTTTCTTTTTATTTACTTACACCGCTAATCATTACCTATGCAATGCACGATTACATCGCACTACTACGAGTGAATCGCCAGCAAAGAGGCTGAGTCAGAGTATTTGGGACAAGTGTAGATAGGTGATGAATAAATCAGCGGAAAGACGGGCGCCACGAATCAAAGACTGCCGTAAAGCAGAAGATTACAGGGTCCCTAAAGCAATTATGAAAACCCGAAGGAGCAAGCCTTTTTTTTTGTTTTGAGTCAATTATTTTCTTGCATACTAACAAAATAACTGACTGGGAAGAAAGAAAGGGCTTGCGTATTTGATAATAATAATAATAATAATAATAATAATAATAATAATAATAATAATAATAATAATAATAATAATAATAATAATAATAATAATAATAATAATAATAATAATAATAATAATAATAATAATAATAATAATAATAATAATAATGATAATAATAATAATAGTGATTTCAAGCCCATGCTTTTGTATCAGGGGGTCAAGATTATTTGCACTAACTGGAGAAATAAATCAATACCAACTAAAGCAAATGAAGTGATACTGCACAGGCGTACACACCCTTTAGCAGTTCGTAGTTAACCGGCACGCCTTCAATTTTCGCCCACATGAGCCACTACCACTGCGTCACGCACCAGTACTGCATTAGCCTGGTTCTGGTGTGGCGCAGTGTGCCGCACCAGAGCATTAGAACTTTATTGCCTGCCTCTGGTCCCGTGTTTCTTGTGCACGCAAACCTCAGTGCATCGGGTAGTGTGTTGCCCTCTCGGGGGCGTGAGCACAAACACGGACAGTGTGGCCCAAATGTGTGATAGCTTATTCTTTCTGCGTGCACGCCCACCATAAATCACTCGTGTAGTCTGTAGCATCATCAAATCGGTGGCAGTACACGAGTGTTCGAAGTGATTCAGCCCGCGATTTCCACAAAAAGACCATTACCCCATACAACATGTGCCCTTTTTCTATAACATTATTCGGATTGCGACAAACCGTCAATGTTGCCTTAGAACTCATCGCCTTCCGCCTCTGCTCGTTCTCTTCATCCCGTACCTACTCTTGAAAGGCACGGGCCTATTCGCACTCCCTGCTTGTAGACACAGGCTTCGCGAAGGAACCGAAAATTCTGGCCCAGAGTGCAGTCCACTGTGTCTTCATTCTAGTCGCGCTGGTGTATCGGAGCAAGCGCCGTGCCCGCCTGCTGTCATTCATGTGATGCAGGTGTTTTCGTCAATTACCTTGCTTCTGGCTTTTCAAGCCTATTACCACGACCAGCCGAAGTCTTCTTGCATGATGTCTACGGTGTAAAGAGCTCGAGGTCGATGGCAGGAGCGGCGGGCTTCTTTGATGTAGCTGGCTTCCCACCATCGTCCACATGGCCGATCTTCGCCAGTGAGGGGCCTCGCTAAGAGAGGTAGAACGAAGATTTATTTACATTTAGGAAGAAAGATAGGAACTGCGTAGGGATACAGAAGATCCCGCAATATGTTCTTCATAATGAATAATCAGCCTAATTTCTTATTGAGAAATATGGAAGTAGTGGAAAAAAGGCCACCATACTCTGGCTTGACCAAGCTCTGACCCCTACAAAGTCCAGCAGCAAATCAATCAAGAAAAATTAAAAAACTGTGCAGGAAATAAAGCATGTAAATTCAATGGATGGTTCCGCAATGACTTACAAAATGCTTCGGCTTTTATAGCCTGCCGTTTCCTGCACACAGATCCGAAGAAGGCGGTGAGCACTCTCGCCACAAATCAGGTGACGAAGTCTGAACGGTCCAATGGGAGCACGAGCGCACAACAAAAAGACACACCCGGCCCCCGCCTTGAAGGCGGGGGCCGGGTGTGTCTTTTTGTGCTGCGCTCGTGCGCTTTACTCATCGCCCGGTCCACCTTGAAGACGCCGCAGGGCGATGAGGTAGAGTCCGGAGCGGAAGGTTGAGCTCCTCCAGAGAGATGGCCGCTAACCCGAACGTCAGCAGCGGTCTATGCTGCTTTCAGCTTGAGGCAGTCCAAACGCTCGATCCCTGAGAACCGCTCCTTCGACGTCTTCCCACGCTTCCGGACTGACGGTGCTTTCTGATGGCCTCGCATAGATGACAATAGCCGAGTCGAGAGGTTGACTTAATGAGACCCGCCCCAGTGACGCCATCCCCCCGTTGTTCGAGCCCGTTCTACAAAAGGCTTGTCTCGCGAAGCTTTCGTTGAGACCCGACTGCTTCCTGGAACATCTGCAGGACAGCGTCTTGTAGACTAGGCACTGATGGGGTTGAAAGCATCCGTAGCAGAGCGGCTTACGCACAATGGCGTCTGACCCGACAAAATTGTTTCAGCACCAAGCGTGGCTTTTGATCGCGTTCGAGATAGGGGGCATTGCAATTTTTGTACACCTCCTATTTTTTCGCACTGTCTTCGTAATTTGCCTGCGTTCGACTGATAGGTGAAGTCATGTGACCACGTCATCACCTTATATAGAGTTATGTGATGACATGAAAATGTCATATGTTTAGTCACAAATGGTCGCAAATTTTTGTCACCACAACGCAAAAAAAAAATCGTCCTCTTGTCACCATGTGAGCATGATTTTTTTCATCGCTCATCTTGATGACACCGAGGCCACTGAAGCAGATGGTCAATTTTCATATTTTATAGGTCGCTAGTTGCTTTCGGCTAAAATTGGAAACTCATTACTAAGACAACGTGTCTCTCTGATAAAAAGCGAAAGAAAACAAAAAATAGAAAAGCAGGAATGCTTCAGATAAGCTGGCGGATGTTTCTACCGTACCATATGCGTGAAATTGTACTTAGTAATATATCTTCTTTATCGTTCGTACAGGCCCTTGAGTTTATTCAATGGGTAGCCTCTCTTAACGTAATTCAGGCACTGATATCTATCTATCTATCTATCTATCTATCTATCTATCTATCTATCTATCTATCTATCTATCTATCTATCTATCTATCTATCTATCTATCTATCTATCTATCTATCTATCTATCTATCTATCTATCTATCTATCTATCTATCTATCTATCTATCTATCTATCTATCTATCTATCTATCTATCTATCTATCTATCTATCTATCTATCTACGTCTGATTGCTCTCGTGTCCACCTCCTCAGCTTGGGGCAGGAAACCAAAATTAGTGTGGGAGGGTAAACTGGTTTGACCATGACGTAAATGATGCAATAATACCGTCACGTACGTCGTCAAACCCTTTCCGCCATGTAAGCCGTATACTACGGGCGGATATTTGTCAGAGGCTTGCGCGTATGTGTCACAGAGAGAAGAGAACACAACTTTATTGCATGTGTCACAGATGATAGACACTTCATATCTGCCCAGGAACGGCGAAAACAGACAGGGTAATTTGAATGCGAGAACGTTATGAAAGAGCTCACCTAAGCAACGTTCACCAGATGAATGCAAATATTAATTGTAGGGGTTTCAGCAGCGATCAAACTCCAGCATTCTGCGGGGCAATAAAGTATTCTGCCACAGAGCCACACCTGATCTCGAAATCACGTTTTAAATAGCCCTAATGTTCGCGAAAAATAATTTGGGGTAGTAGTGCTGGTTATTCAATTTCTTTCAGCATTACATAGCTGCCTCTAGGATACAGCTGTCATGTGAGGTAAACGCCAATTGTATTTAGGAGCCATATTCTGGTGTTAATTTGTGTGGTAGTGTCCAGGGCGTGAGTAATACGTGAGAGCAAGCACTAAATATTATTTTAACACCGGTGGTCTTACAAATACCCGTGTTGCCGTTGGCATCGTTACGCTGATGTTTAATGGTACATAAAACCTAAACGACCGTTCAACGCATGTCTGTGTGCATAACATTTGTACATGTCGTCACGTGAATACAGAACGACCACAACATCTGTTCACAGGAGCAGCGCAGGACGTCGAGCCGAACCGAACGTTAGAGCATGACCACACCAACGGTCCTCTCCTTTTTAGGGGCGAAGCTCCTTATAGCGGCACCCGCTTGTACCGCGTCCCGTCGTAGTATGTAACCAGTCTTACGCTTTGACCTGCAAACATTTTGACCTCCAAGGTGGTGCCGGTGAGACATTCCTTCTGTGCGTTGTTGAACAACAAAAAACAGTGCTCAATGTACATGCCAATAGCTGATAATGTGGTATGAGAGACAGGAGCATTCGGCTTTTAGTTAACGTGCACGCTGCGATCCCCATTAGCAGCCATTGCATATACATTGAGCACTATCTGAAGGGAAAGGGTTGCTACGTTATACCCGCTGGGTATAACCACCTTAGTTTTAGAAAGGTTTAGCGAGCGTTGAGCCGCAGTGCCATGAATACAATGAACTATAGTATATACCATGAATGAACTCGAGGTAGTTAAAGGTGGGAAGTAGGTACGAAGTGCAAGCCGTAAGAAAGTAAAAGCCGAATTCTCCTGTCTCTCATTTCCCATGCAGCCATTGGCATGTACATTGAGCTCTATCTGCCGAGAAAAGGTTGCTACGTTATACTCGCTGGGCGTAACCTCCTTGGTTTTAGTAAGGTTTAGCGAGTGCTGGGCCGCAGTGCCATGAATACAGTAAACTAGTATATACCATGAACTCGAGGTGGTTAAAGGTGGGAAGTAGAGCCGAAGCGCAAGCTGTTAGAAAGTGTGCGTGTGCCACCTCTCGTTTAGTCCTTGGAATGTCCGCTGGATGGCGGTGTTTCTATATGGGGAATATATGATGAAAAGATGCGAGATGGTGGTACTTGGAGTGTTGAATAGATGGATGAACGGACACACAGACAGATGCATGAATGGACGCATGAACGGACGCAGGGGCGGATGCATGGACGAACGCAGGAACAGACGCACGCGCGGACGGGCGGATGGACGCATGGGCGGTCGCACAGACGGAATGAAGCAAGAACGAATGGACGGACGAATGCTTCGCCCCACTCTCCATCATTTACTCCGTGGATATGCTGCCAATTTTTTTTTCACTCCATGGCACATACTCGCATTGGCATGGCTAAACCTCTTTCCATGCCCGTGGCATTACCCCCCCCCCCCCCCTTTCGAAAAAAACTACCACCCCGATGACCAATGCGGATTAAAAGTTAAAGTAATCGCGTACACGCACAAAGATGCATGATCAAGCAGTGTCAGGTGGCTCGGGGGTAGTGTGGCTTCATCCGTGACACATGAACAATGTCGGCTTGCTGGGAACATCGAGATCGTCGGGCTGTGTCTTCAAGCAGAATTTCGTAGTTGACATCGGTGAGGCGCCGAAGTACTCTATAAGGACCGAAGTAGTGATGAAGCAACTTTTCCGAGCGGCCCGTTTGGCGAACGGGGATCCATAGCCACACCAGATCACCGGGTTGGTAAATGAAATGGCAATGACGGGAGTTGTACCTCTGCGAGTCGATGCGTTGTTGTTTTCGGATACGCTCGAGTGCAAGCTGGCGGGCCGCATCGGCAAGCCGGATAAAGTTGTTCGCATCTGTAGGAATATTGGTCATGTCAGGCAAGAGCATGGCATCCAGCATCGTAATTGCTTCTCGACCGTGAAGCAACCGGGAGGGAGTGAAACCCGTAGTCTCTTGAACCGCTGTGTTGTAAGCGAACGTTACGTATGGCAACATTTCATCCCAGTTTTTGTGATCGTGGTCGACGTACATAGATAGCATGTCAGCGAGCGTCTTGTTTAATCTCTCCGTCAGACCATTGGTTTATGGATTGTATGTGGTCGTTTTGCGATGAGCTGTTCCACTAAGTCTCGTGGCGTCCTGCATCAATTGGGCTGTAAAGGCTGTTCCACGTTCAGTGATAAAAACTGTTGGCGCTCCATGGCGGAGGACGATGTTGTCGATGAAAAAATACGCAATCTCATTGGCGGTGCCTCGTTGTAGGGCTTTCGTTTCGCAGTACCTCGTTAAATAGTTAGTAGCGACTACGATCCAGCGGTTTCCATCATGTGACTTCGGGAAGGGCCCAAGCAAGTCCATGCCGAATCGTTCAAACGATTGTGACGGGGGTGCAACAGGCTGCAATAAACCAGCAGGGCGCACAGGTGGGGCTTTACAATGCAGGCAATGATTGCACGTTTTAACGTAATGCTTGACATCCCGGGTGAGCTTTGGCCAGTAGTAGCAAGTCCGAATCCGGGCAAGGGTACGTGCGAATCTTAGGTGGCCGGAGCCGTGGCGGGCAGATAAAATGTCAGCACGTAGCCCTGGTGGAACGACGAAGAGGTATTCAGTCGCATAAGGTTCGAAGTTTATTTTGTAGACGATGTCGTTGCGGAGACAAAATGACCCTGAACGTGCGAATGCCGATGGTGGACTCGAGCTGTGACCTTGAAGGTATTTGATAAGTTATCGGATCTCTGAATCACTCCACTGTTGTTGGGCCAAGTCAGATTCACTGACTGCACAAAGAAAATGGCCATCGGTATCATCGTCACTCGATGTCGTCGTGAGGGGAGCGCGCGAAATTCAATCAGCATCAGTGTGCCTGCGGCCCGACTTGTAAACGGCTGTAACCTCAAATTCTTGAAGGCGCCGGCTCCACCTCGCGAGGCACCCTGAAGGATCCTTGAGATTTGACAGCCAACAGAGGGCATGATGGTCCGTAACTACTCTGAATTGACGGCCATATAGATACGGTCGGAACTTTGTTATCGCCCAAATAACACCAAGACATTTCTTCTCCGTGGTCGAATAGTTAGTTTCAGCAGATGACAGAAAGCGACTAGCATAAGCAATTGGACGTTCAGCGCCGTCTCGCCACTGGACGAGAACTGCACCAAGACCGATGTTGCTTGCGTCCGTGTGAAGTTCGGTGGCGGCATTTTCATCAAAGTGGCCTAGTAAGGGTTCACTCTGAAGGCACTGTTGAAGCTTTGAAAAAGCGGCTCTCTGCTATGAACCCCAAGCAAAAGGAGCATCCTCCTTCGTTAAACGGGTAAGGGGTTCAGCGATGTTGGCAAAGCTCTGGACAAAGCGCCTGTAGTTGGCGGAGAGACCCCGAAACCGGCGCAAATCTCGTTTGTTCAAAGGTGGAGAAAATGCAGCAACGGCCATGGTCTTTTCTGGGTCTGGTCGAATGCCGTCGTGACTGATAAGGTGGCCGAGAAACTTCAGTTCTTTGTAGCCGAAATGACACTTCTCCGGTTTTAGCGATAGGCCTGCGGATCGAATAGCGACGAAGACGGACTGAAGTCGTTGTAAATGTTGCTCAAATGTTTTGGAAAAGACAATGACGTCGTCTAAATACACGAGGCAGGATTCCCACTTCTGACTAGACAGGACGGTGTTCATCATCCTTTGGAACGTTGCCGGTGCAGAGCACAATCCAAATGGTAACACTTTGAATTCGTAGAGGCCATCGGGAGTTATGAATGCTGTTTTTTCCCTGTCGCGTTTATCGACCTCAATCTGCCAGTAGCCGCTGCGTAAATCCATTGATGAAAAATATCGGGCATGTTGAAGTCGATCCAGTGAATCATCTATGCATGGGAGAGGATAAACGTCTCTCTTCGTCACCTTGTCGAGCTTCGGGTAATCGACGCAAAATCGAAGAGTGCCGTCTTTCTTTTTAACAAGTACGACGGGTGACGCCCATGGACTGTTCGAGGGTTGGATAACGTCGTCGTCTAGCATCTGTTTTGCCTCTTGTTCTTTTTGCGACACGCGGTAGGCGTGCTGTCGGATAGGCCGTTCGGTAGGGTGCATTATAATGCGGTGCTTTACGGTTGGGGTGTGCTTGATTTTGGAGGTGGACGCAAAGCAGTCACTATACGTACGTAAACTCATGCGTATCTGCTGCTGCTGCGCCGAGGACAGCTGGAAATTCACGTCAACCGTACTGGCTAATGCAGTGTTACCTTCGGCAGCAGTGGCAGTCGGAGCGATAGTGGAACATTCTTCGTCATCAATGGCTTCAAAGTTCGCGATCGCTGTTCGCTTTGCCAAGTGTTGGTACTGGCCGCCAAAATTTGTGATCAGAAGCTGAGTCCTCCGATGTTTCAGTTTGACGATAGCACGCGCGACACAAATCTGCCGAGCCAAGAGCACCGAGAGGTTAGTTTCCGCGATGCCACTACTCTTGTTGTCACAATCGCTCTCCACAGTTACCAAAATACTGGCTCGCGGCGGAAGTGCGATGGTGTCGTCAGCAGTTCGAATTTTTGTGGTCTGCGCAACTGCATCCTTTCGTAGGGCTGTATGGTCGTTAGATAACGTTATGAGCAGGTCGCGAAGGTTAATAATGGCTCCATGCTCGCGGAGAAAATTCATTCCGAGAGTCAGGTTTTGGAAGCATTCGCGCAATACAAGGAAGGAAACAATGTACGTCGACTAACGAATTCGGAGGCGGGCAGTGCACATTCCCAGCAGTGTCAATAGGTGACCTCCCGCGGTCCGGAGGTTGGTTCCATGTCCCCAAGGTGTCGTTACCTTTCTTAACTGTGCAGTGAGGTCAGCGCTTATAACGGAATAATCGGCACCCGTATATACGAGAGCGGCCAGCGGGTGGTTGTCGACAAGGACAGATATGCGAGTAGATACACGTTTGTCGTCGATGGCACATGTCGGTGAAAGGATGTCGTCGGATGTCGGCAGGCAGATCGGGGGAGGGTCTTGTAACGGTCGATCAACAGTGGCCTCACCCACAGAGGTCACTGTTAGTATCCCCGACGCGGGCTTGTGGATCTAGGCGATCTTCCTGCAAGGACGTCCGCAAAGGGCGATTGTTGGCTGGGTGACGTGGAACGTCGTGGGAATGGTGAGCGGGATTGGCGACGCAGAAGGGTTGAGGATTGTTGGCTTGCCAAGTATTCGGCGATAGCACGGGGCGGCTCACCATCTCTGGGTCAACGAGCATCGGGACGAAAGCCAGGAAGACCCATGTGCCTGTATGCGCACTCACGGTAGATCTGACCTGGTTCAACACAGTGATAACATAGAGGCCAGTTGTCGGGAGCACGCCATACACTGGAGTTTCGTGTAAGGGGTGGGTTGCCGTACTGTGGTGGTCCCGAGTAGAATGACGGCACCATCTGCAGGGTGAACGGACGGAACAGATAGCCAACAGCTGGTGCAGTAGTACGTACTGCTTCGGCGTACGTTAATAGCGGAGCTTTGGCTGGACGCGGGGCCGTCATGGGTTGGACTTCGGCTGCACGCAGAGTCGTCATGGGGTGCACCAGCTGCCGGACCTCTTCGCGAACGACATCCGTTAGAGCAGCAACATGGGGCGGAGAAGACACCACGTTCAGCTTTTGCAGCTCCTCGCGCACAATACTGCGCACGAGCTCCGTCAGGTCTCTCACAGTCGTGACGTCAGGTGTTGGTAGGGGTGACGACACTGAGAAAAGACTGCCAGGACGCTCATACTGGTACGAACGCTGCCTTAGCATTCTCTCGATTGTCGTGGCTTCGCGGAGGAAATCCTCTACAGTGCTGGGAGGGTTCCGCCCTAGTCCCGCGAACAGCTGCTCTTTCACTCTTCGCACTAGGAGGCGCACCTTCTTCTCTTCCGTCATTCAGGAGTCAGCTCGCCTGAACAGCCGCGACATGTCCTCAACGAACATGGCAACACTCTCGTTCGGACGCTGGTTTCGGGAATTGATGAGCCGTTCCGCTTGCTCCTTTCGGTCAGAGCTTCGGAAGGTATTCCACAACTGTTTGCTAAACTCTGGCCAGGTTGTCATAGTGGCTTTATGGTTTTCGAGCCAAGTGCGCGCAGAGTCCTCGAGATAAAAGTAGACATACCGAAGCTTTCGCTGCTCGTTCCACTCGTTGACGCTGCCGCAACGGTTGTAGTCGTCAAGCCAGTCTTCGACGTCCTCGTAAGGGTCCTCGTGGAAAGGCTTTGGGGTTCGCGGGGCGTTGAAGAACCACGGAGCAGGCAGCATTGATGTTTCTTGGGTTTGCGTTCCCGCACTAGCCATAGTATCCCTCAAGAGGAAGGTATATAACAGCTGTATCTTGCCGGTACTTAGCTACGGAGCAGAAACCTGGAGACTTACAAAGGGGGTTCAGCTTAAATTGAGGACGACGCAGCGAGCAATGGAAAGAAAAATGGTAGGTGTAACCTTAAGAGACAAGAAGAGAGCAGAGTGGATTAGGGAACAAACGGGGGTTAAGGATATCATAGCTGAAATCAAGAAGAAGAAATGGACATGGGCAGGGCATGTAGCGCGTAGACAGGATAACCGCTGGTCATTAAGGGTAACTGACTGGATTCCCAGAGAAGGGAAGCGGGTTAGGGGGAGACAGAAGGTTAGGTGGGCAGATGAGATTAAGAAGTTTGCGGGTATAAATTGGAAGCAGCAAGCACAGGACCGGGTTAACTGGCGAAACATGGGAGAGGCCTTTGTCCTGCAGTGGACGTAGTCAGGCTGATGATGATGATGATGACTAGCCATAGTACTGCCGAGTTGTGGAAATGGTACGAATTCAGGAGGGAGGCCTAGTTGTCGCCTCCTACGCCGTA
This sequence comes from Rhipicephalus microplus, assembly GCF_043290135.1. NCBI lineage: Eukaryota > Metazoa > Arthropoda > Arachnida > Ixodida > Ixodidae > Rhipicephalus > Rhipicephalus microplus. The sequence continues at coordinate 121,767,967 of NC_134707.1, forward strand.
GGTCAGCTGGTTCTTCCAAGTCGCGACTAGTGTCGGGACCATGCTGCTGATTGCCGTGCATACAACACTACCCAGCACCTCCACCAGAAAATGTCCCGTCATTACAGAACGACCACAACTACTGTTCACAGGAGCAGCACAAGACGTCGAGCCGAACCGAACGTTAGAGCACGAGCACACCAACAGTCCTCTTCTTTTTTCACACCATGGCACGTACTCGCATGGGTATGGCTAAACTTTGTTCCATGCCTGTGGCATTATTGTCGCGGTACAAACGCGAATAAAACACAGGTACACCTTGAGGCAACGAAAGCAGCGTGTTCTCAACAGCTGAGCCACAAGATTGCCTTCTTCGGTCTCGAGTGAAGCTAGAGGCCCACTACTCATGTCCACTAAATCCCCCATCATCGTTTTCATCCACATGTAGACACGCGTCATTTGCCTCCTTCTCAGAGAGCATCGCCTCGATGCGAAACCTCTAATGAAGTTTTCTTCCCCCAAAAAGTCTCACACAATCACTCGCTCTCGTAAGGCTTAATGCGGACTACGTGAATTAGTTCAGGATGGTGCTGGCGACGTTTTGTACTATACGAACTGTCTGGAGCAACTTCGTAAGGGACATCACTCAGTCTTCGCAGCACTACGTACGGTCCAAAAAATCTTCTTAAGAGCTTTTTGGAAAGTCCTTGTTTCCGTACCGGCGTCCAAACCCATACTTTGTCGCCAGTTTGGTAGACGACTGTTCCGCGGTGCAGCGGCCTGCATCGTACTCTTGCTGCTGGCTGATCCGTATACGTGCAAGTTGCCTAGCTTCTTCCGCGCGTTCGGTAAACGTGTCGGCATCCGGGACGATGTCGTCACCTTCGTGCGGTAACTTTGCATCTAACATGGTTCGTACTTCCTGTCCATGAACGAGGCTGAACGGTGTCATGCGGGTCGTTTCTTGCTTGGCCGTGTTGTATGCAAACGTTACGTATGGCAAGATTTGATCCCAATTTTTGTGTTCGACGTGTACGTACATTGAAAGCATGTCTTCAATGATTTTGTTTAGAGGCTCTGTCAGCCCGTTCGTTTGCGGTTGGTAGGCGGTGGTCTTACGATGCTTTGTTCCACTCAGCTTCAAGACACGGTCCAAAAGGGCTGCCGTAATATTGGTTCCTCTGTCTGCGTTTGCAATGGTTGGTGCACCATGCCTCAGTACAATATTATCGATGAAAAATCTTGCCTCCTCCACTGCTGTACCTCTATGGATAGCCTTTGTCTCGGCATAACGGGTCAGATAATCTGTCGCGACGATAACCCATCGGTTGCCTGCAGTAGAAGTAGAGAGTGGGCCCAAAATGTCCATGCCAATCTGGTGGAATGGAGTCATTGGGACCTGTACGGGTTGCAGTAGGCCAGCTGGTTTAGTTGGTGGTGACTTGCGTCGCTGGCAGTCGAGACAGGTACGAACGTGGTTCTTGATGGCTTTGGTTAGTCTTGGCCAGTAATACCTTTGCTGTACCCTGGCCAACGTTCTGGTGTAACCAAACTGGCCAGAGGTAACCTCGTTGTGGCATACTTTCAGTACTTCGGTGCGCAGGGCTACTGGGATGACGAGTAGATAGGCAGATCCTGTCGACGCAAAGTTTCTTTTGTAGAGTACTCTGCCCAGTAAATAAAACGATGACAACACTCTTGCGAAAACTCTTGGCGCCTTCCGAGATCTGCCATCCAGGTAGGTAATTGGGCCAAGCAACTCAGCGTCGTCACGTTGTTGCTGCGCAATGGTGTTCGTGTCGAGGACACCGAGAAATGATGTTTCCTCCTGCTCGGGTAGAGCCGCCGACTCAATGGGTGAACGGGACAAACAGTCGGCATTCATATGTCGCTTCCCTGACTTATGTACGACTGCCATATCGAATTCCTGCAGCTTGATACTCCAACGCTCTAATCGGCCGGTAGGGTCTTTAAGATTTGTTAACCAACACAGTGAGTGGTGGTCGCTAATTACTTTGAAGGGGCGGCCATATAAGTATGAAAGAAATTTTGTAACCGCCCATACCACGGCAAAACATTCCTTCTGAGTCGTGGAGTAATTAGCCTCAGCACGTGTTAACATTCTGCTTGCGTAAGCGATTACCCTTCTGTGCCTTCTTGCTGCTGCACAAGCACAGCTCCCAGACCAACATTGCTAGCATCGGTGTAAAGCATCGTAGGGGCTCCCTCGTCAAAGTGAGCAAGGACTGGAGGTGTTCGTAGTCACTGGTGAAGATCGTTAAAAGCAGCTTCCTCTTCGTTATTCCACTCAAAGGTGACGTCTTCTCTCGTGAAGCGAGTTAACGGTGATGCAATGCGTGCGAAGTCTGCGATAAATCGTCGATAATATGCACAGAGGCCGAGAAAGCGTCTGACAGCCTCCTTATCGGTCGGCATAGGGAACTGTTCTATGGCTGCGATTTTTTCAGGATTGGGACGAACGCCTGCATAACTGACGACATGACCAAGAAATCGCAGCTCTTCGTAGCAAAAGTGTCACTTCTCAGGCTTCAACGTCAGGCCCGCGGGTTGTACGGCTCATAAGACTACCTCAAGTCTCTCAAGGTGTCGTCCAACGTTGCGGAGAACACTATGACGTCGTCCAGATATACTAAGCATGTTTTCCACTTAAACTCAGAAAGCACGGTATCCATCAGTCTTTGCAAGGTAGCTGGCGCTGAGCACAAACCGAATGGCAAGACCTTAAATTCATAAAACCCATCTCGTGTTACAAAAGCGGTCTTCTCGCCGTCTCTCGGGTCCACCTCGATTCGTCAATATCCACTCCACAAATCCATTGAAGAGAAGTATCGAGCGTGTCGAAGTCTGTGGAGAGAGTCGTCTATACGCGGTAGTGGATGTACGTCTTTCTTGGTCGCCTGATTTAGCTTCCGGTGATCCACACAGAAGCGCAGGCTGCCGTCCTTTTTCTTAACGAGGACTACAGGTGACGCCCAGGGGCTCTGTGAATGCTGAATGACGTCATCTTCAAGCATTCTGTCTACATGCTGTTGTATCGCTTCATGTCCTTTTGGAGCTACGCGATAAGGGTTCTGGTGAATAGGTCTCGCCGTTTCGTCGGTAATTATTCGATGCCTGGTTAAAGGCGTGCGGCCAACTTTTGATGTTGTCGAAAAGCAGTCTTGAAATTTGGCCAGTAGCTCAAGTAGTACGCGTCGGTCGTCTTTCGGCGAAGTAGTGCTAACGTCCAGAACAGGCGCTGAATCAAGATTTACCGACTCATCGACTACCGCCAAGCAGCCTTCGGCATCTACGACATCGTCGAAGTAAGCGACAGCTGTGCCGGCGCTCAGCACTGCCGACGTGCTGCACTGCAATTTCAGTGCCGATGCTCAGCACTGAAATTGGTCAGGAGCAAGTCCGTGCGTCCTGCAGCAACTCTGACGATACCTCGTGCGACTGAGATACCGTGGGTGAAGAGCAGCGAGCTTATTTGGTCGGCAACTCCTTCGGCGTCAAACTGAGCAGCGGCGGCCACCGAAACAAGCGTGCATGACCTAGGAGGGAGAACCACGTCGTCATCAGTAATGCGCAGTTGGTTTGGTCGCGCCTCTGGAGAATTGGGTAAGCCCGAACTGTTGCAAAGCGTAATCAAGCTCTCTGGTATGTTGATGATGGCGCCATATTCCCGTAAAAAATCCATGCCAAGAATTACATCTCTGCAGCATGTGGCGATAACGATGAACGACGCAGTGAAAGGAGAACCTCTGATGTCCATTCTTGCAGTACATATTCCAGAGGGCATCAGTAACTGCCCCCCTGCCATTCTTATGTGAGGGCCCGTCCACGGCATCTTCACTTTTTTGAGGCTGTCGGTGAGTTCCTGACTGATAATAGAGAAGTCGGCACCAGTGTCGACTAAAGCTGTCACTTTCTGGCCGTCAAGAACAACACTAAGGGTGGCAGTCCCGATTTCATCGTTTTCACGGCTGATCGGCTGTACGACATCATGCTGTGGGGGCTTCTTGTTGTCATCTTTATGGCCTGCAACTTTGCCCCCAGAGGTCGCCGCCCTCAGTTTTCTCGTCACAGGCTAGGTGACATTCTTGTATTAAGGTCCGCGTAGGTGCGGTGGTGCGACAAAGGCGAACGCGCGGGGGACGGAGAGCGGAATGGACGTCTCAGACTAGGATGGTGAGTAGGCGTTGCCTCCTCTGCAGTGGTACAGCCATCCCGAAAGTGAGAACGGGCTTAAAAAGGGGTGTCATCACGGCGTGGTGTGTATTCGTCGTTGGTACGTCGACCGTCTAACCAAGGTCGATGAGGACGGAATGAATCACCTCGATGCCAGCAATGACGGGCAATATGGCCTGCACCTCCGCAGTGAAAGCATAGTGGACGTCTGTCTACTGTGCGCCAGGCATCGGTTTTCCGGGTCGGTAGACGTCTGAGCATCTACCCTGGCGTCGCTGTCCATGGGCAGCGACGCCAGGGGATATGCTCAGCCGACAAAATGATAGAGTCTTCAGCCGACAAAATGATAGACTCTTCAGGCGACAAAATGATAGAGTCTGCGTTTATGTATTGCGGAATCATTTTCTTTTTACGTAGGAATCTAAAGAACGCTTTCTTATTCTTGGATCTAAAAAGCTAATCGAAGTTCCGCCTTTCGTAATCTTCTTTTGACTTGGCAACTGTACGTTTAAAAACACCTGCAACGAACTGGTAGTCTTTCCAATTTTGACGGCACTGATTGTACAAAAGCTTTTTGCATGCTGTCTTTCTGCATCTATAGTCCCTTGAGCAATCGTCATTCCACCAAGGAGAAATTGAGTTACGATTCGTTGACGACACCACAAATTCAGATTTCTCACGGGAATTCTTTAATAAAGAATATAAGCTCCGCGCCTTTGGCATCGAGCTATTATCTGACAACGAAGACAGTGAAGAAAGGAAGGAATCCTTAAATTTTGAGTAGTTAATATGCGTACGAGTAATAGAGATTGATGAGGCTATGTGAATGTCTATTTCCAAAGTTATCGGTAAGTGGTCGCTGTTTGTTGCGCAATCAACGACTGACCAAGATGAAACATTAAGGTTCGAGCTTGTAAAAGTTAAATCTAGCGCTGAAGAAGTATGACTGCATACGTATGTTGGGCTTCCCGAATTCCGACATGAAAAATGATTATTTTGGGCCAAATGACACAACCGGCTGCCACACGTATTAGTTTTTACTCCCCATGTGACATGGTGGGAGTGGAAGTCACCTGCTAGTAAAACGTTTCCTCCACACGTGGTTATTAAGGTATATAAAGGCCGAATTTCATGTACGCCTGAAGGAAAGTAAGCATTTACTACTGACAAAACCTGCCCGCTCTGGAGAGTTAAGCCTACAACTAATATTTCGTATGCTGATGAGAGAAACTTTAACATCAGTTTGGTTTTGTGGCAAAGTTTGTTCGAAATCATTGTCACTATTCCGCCACCTCTCGTAGGGCGGTCTAGTCTGAACAAACGGTAATTTTTGAAATGAATATTAGTATCAGGAGCAATCCAAGATTCTTTAAGTAAGATTAAATGGGGATGTAGTTTATCACACATAAAATGTAAATCAGTAAGAGCAGCAAATAGAGAACGACAATTCCACTGCAGAACTCCCAGGGACGCTATTTTGGTGCAAGAATTGTTGCGGAGATAGCTTTCTCCAAATTACTTTCTCTAAGTATTTTACTGGACAGAGTCTTTTTGGGATTTGACGGAAGGGAACTTGAAACGTCATGGTTCAACGGGGATCAGCTGCATTTCTGTGCCCGAGCATCAAGCTCGACATCAGTAGACACACTTAGGTCTGACACTTGATCTTGTTCAATGTTTGTTATGCACTCTGAGGAGCTCTGGATGTTATCGCGTTATTCAGCTCATCATTACATACTGCAGTAGCATCACTGGCAGTCGGTATTTTATTGGGCTCAGGATTACCCAGAGCAGTTGGAGTCAACAGTTTAGTAATTTGATTACTGAACATTTGCGCTAACATTCGGAGATGCTAGCTACCAATTGGTCCATAACTGTAGCCATAGCTCTTCCTACCGCAACCTCAACTGCCTGCGCGATATTAGTATCCTGACATGAATGACGCACTGTAACGCCAGCATAGCCGTGGGCTCTCTCTCCTTAACAGCTGCAATGGCTTCCTTTCTAGAGCATATCGTTTTGTCTAGAATTTCCAGTATTTGTATTTCTTCATGGTGCATTGGGCACTCTGCGAAATCAGCTGCATGATGTGCACCGCACAAGCAACACTAGTCCTCTTGGGCCTTGCAGCCTTGATTGGAGTGGCCTTCACCACATCTACGACATCGACCCTCCGATTTGCAGCCACGAGAGCTATGTCCAAACCTCCAGCAGTTCTGACATTGCAATGGGCGGGACGCTAACTGATCTACTCGAAATACTAATGGCCAAGCTTTAATTTATGAGGGACACGACATACCTTCAAAAGTCGCAATCACTGACTCTGCGGGATGTCGTTTGTTGTCAACGAGTCTATTGCACCGGTAAACTGCAACCACACCTGCCACCGACAGCTTCTCGAGCGTCTCCGCAGGGCTTAGTTGTGCGTCAACCCCACGCACAATGCCTTTAGTGCATGCGAGATGTTGCGGTATATACGCACTTACCGGGATCGAAGCAAACGAAGAACACTTAAGAAGATCCTTTACACATTGCTCATCTGGTGTCCGACATACAATGCCACCACGACCAAACTGCCGCACGTCGGTTATGCTCTGGTAGTTTGGGGTCACGGCATGGAGATGTTCTTGTGTCGCCTCAGGGTTTCAGCTTAATGAAATTGCCACCCAAAGGTTACAAGACCGACGGGAATATTGCTTATGCCACTGCGGAGAAACAAATCGAGAGGTAAGTCATCATTGTGTAGCGAGGCAGTCCACAGGGAACGCTCCTGACCCGGAGAATTCCTCGACATCAGTACAGCCTTAAGACTAGATCAAGAAAACAAAAATGATCCAGCATGAAATGATGAAAAACACACCAAATACCAGGCAAAAATGAAAAAAAACTATCCGGTACTTAGCCACTCATCCAGCACCGAGAACCGCCTAACCAGATCGAACGGCACTTGCAGACCCACACATGTGGTCCAATCAACTGACCCAGCTCAAAAGCTGAGCCACAAGATGGTCTTCTTCGGTCTCGAGACAGACAGACAGACAGACAGACAGACAGACAGACAGACAGACAGACAGACAGACAGACAGACAGACAGACAGACAGACAGACAGACAGACAGACAGACAGACAGACAGACAGACAGACAGACAGACAGACAGACAGACAGACAGACAGACAGAAGAAATGGACGTGAGCATGCACGGACGATTGCGCGGACAGCCGAACACACAGAAGGACGCATGGACGCACGAACGAACGCATGGACGGATGGACCTTATTGCCAAAGACTGCATCGTGCAGCACATGCTTTCCAAATACGCACTCAGATGTATCCATATGCAACCTACTACGATCTGAGAGGCGTGCATAGACTTAGTGTTTGCAAACTTCCCGCTGCAACCAGTACAAGAATCTCTCTCACTTCATTTCACGGACCATGAAGCCGTAATAATGAAGGGACCTCACAATCCAGCCACTAGAACAACGAAGCAAAGAAAAGAACAAACGAATAAACAAAACAATAAACGAACAAAAACAAAAAGTTTATCTGTATAACATACGCACAGTCCTACGTTTTTCTAGTGATGTAATGGGTAAACTTTTCGAAGGATAGTTACAGTTTATCGAAGATCTCCCGCTCTCATGTTGTGCTCGTTGTCATCATTCGTTACGTAGATACAGCGTGATTTGTTGAAATGTTGCATAAACATAATCAATGCGATAACATGTGAAGCAGCATAATTATTTTTTAAATGTGACTGCGTAATCGAATTGGTGCCTACGTTCCATTCATAACGGGAAACTAAGCTAGCTAAAACAATTCAATGACTTAACAAAACCGTAAAATTGGTGCCCATTGAAATATTTGTACCCGTTTACAGCTTTCCTTGGAAAGCTCCTGAACGCATCGTGAACGTGCTCAATATGCGTCACGACTTTTTTCTTCCCTAGCTGTGCCTGAAACGTGTCTCGCTTCATTGAAGAGAATTGCAGAAGCGATCGAGCTCGCAGCTGCAAATGAAGTGTGCGCGTAGAACGGCTGTTTTCTAAATAAAAACCCATTTTTTGCACATCTCTTTTTTACATCGACATAACTATGATATCAAAGTTCTAAAGTCACCATTATTGAAAAAAGAGTTCTTTTGATGTGCGCTGGATCAGTTGAATGAATGTATAATGCATCAATTTACTTTCTCAGAAAAATTTTAGTTCAGCTGAAGCTGAGTTTATTTTGAACAAGTCCATTTGTAGACCCTTAGGCTAAATATGTGGGAGACAGCTTGTGAGACCAAAGATCCGTTCAAGTGCAGCAGACGTTTTGCGAAGATATCACGTAAAGCACTGCACACGCATGTACTAAAATAAAAACCTATTTGTTCGGTTCCCTCTTACTCAGTAGAATAAGTGCAAAAATACACATAAGTGCTGTAAGCATTTTCACATAGATGACAATTTTATAAAAACAGAACAAAATGCAAATAACATGATAACAAGAAAACAGGTGGTCTTGTTTGAGTAGTTGCTATATGTTTAACAACATGCACAGCGCATGTTTTATGAATTTACATTCACGTGATTCAAACTCGATAGTTGTGTAAAATGTTCTCAATGTTACCGGCATGTGATACTGAAGAAGGCACTCTTCTTAGCGTGTGCGGGAAAAGGGAACAAAGTTTTTTTTGTGCTGTATTTGTATCGTCGCAGTGCGGCCCTCGTAGTTGCGGATTTTCTCACTTCAGTTTTGATGAAAACACAATATGAGGCTTATGCACATCACCAAAATAGGCGCTGCGCATCTCTGAAGGAAAAATGCTGAACCAAAATGAAAAAGTAAAGTTTTTTTTCCGTAGCAAAAGTGAAAGCATGCAGTAATCCTCTCTCGATTGTTCAGTACAAGCAGCTGATTGGTTAGCGAGGAGCGAAGCTAGCAGTGATCTTGTGTGCATCTTTCTTTGTCCCTGCTTCAGTTCACCTGGCAATACGTTATCAAGACGGAGTAGGAGTTGTGTGCAAGGAAATGGCGACGAAAATGAGATGTCTACTTGCATCTGGCAGTTCCCATTACCTCAAAAACTCCCAGAAAACAAAAATTCTAGGGGACATTATAATCCTTGACATAGGCAGGCGTCTCGCAATGGCCTTCAGCCCTAAAGTATTGCTTGGGTCAGCTGCTCCGCATGCTGTCAAAGCGAATCTCAGAGGCCACTTAGTACAACGCGTGGTTTGGACCACCTCTCTTACGTGCTGTGAAGATTGAAACTTCTGAATATGCTTCAATGAACTCAATGAAGTATTTTCAATATTTAATCTGGCACTAGGATGGCGTGTAAATCCAGTTATTCCCAGATATACTGTGTATCCGAGGTAACCCTTTACAATCTATTTTAACAGCGCAGGTGCTCCAGGTAGACTTTTTGCTATCTGGCGTACGGTTGGGTCACGGGAACAATTTGGGGCTCTCTAACGTGCACCTACATTTAGATGTCCGTACCATTTGAATTTCACATTAGCCAAAATGCGACCGCCATGCCTGTGAGCAACGCCGGGTATATAACGCCAGCAGCCGAGAACCGTAAGTATGACGCCAAAACAATGGTTAAAAAATGCACAATCCACTAAGTAATATATATTTAGTAATTAAAACATAATAATACACAATTTATAGGAATACATCACGCTAACTATATTTGATAAATGATTAATTATTCAAGTAAAACGCTTGCACCTCACGAAAGAGAGAGAGAGATACATAAAAATAGAGAGGAAATGCAGGGAGGTTAACCAAGCTTGGCTCGGTTGGCTACCCTACCCTTGGGGTGGCGGAAAGGGAGAATAGTAGAATGGAATGAGATAGAAAAGGAGAGGAGTAAGAAGGAGAAAGATGAATAGTCAGCTCGAGAATGCACAGCCTGGTGTCACACTGTTATTTTACAAGCGGTCATGGAGTCTGTTGGTCCTTAAGAAGTGCAAGAGGGCTTTCTTGGCTTTGCGTGTATGGGAGACCGTTGGCCAAGGTCCCAGGATCTTCTCTTCCGTAAGCGGCCGTGAATCCAGCTGACGGAGCTTGGCTTCCATAATACGTCGGTCAGGCGGGTATGCTGAGCAATGACATAGAATGTGCTCGAAAGAATCACTGCATGGCATATACACATGGCTACCTACACTCCGAAAAACATAAACCTGAAAAAAAAAGCTACAGTTCTGCAGCAAAGGCGAGGCAATAAAAGTGTTAGCATGAAATTGGACTTTCGCGAAAAGAACTAACAGCAGCTCGATACTTGCAGCTTCCCGCTAGAGCACAAAAAAGGGAGCTCAAAACACAAGCGTTGACTAACAACGGCCACAGTTGTTACGCCTTTGTGTTAGAGCGAGGCGTTGCAAGTGTGGACGATATTAAAGTACGGTGCGTGAAATGTCCACCTCGTGTCTCCATGCCACGCGCTGACGTCGAGCAAAAGTGTTCGCGGTGTTTCCTTCAGATGCGATGCAGCTTATGGCGGGGGTTTTGTCCTTCCCTCGGTGTGTGGAGTCTGCGCCCCCACTGCACTTGCGCATTCTCCTCTCATTCTGCTCTCATACGCTCCCCCTTCCTCCTCCCCAATTCGGGCGCGAAGGCAACGAAATGCTTTCTCAGTACACACCACCACTTTGTAAGGTTTGATTATTCTGCTTTCAGTGTTATACGTTTCCGTTAGCCAAAGCATGTCTGCTGTGGTTAGCACGGGATCACGGTCTATGTCTCTTGCGTGTAAGTTGAGAACCACACATGATGCTTTGCTATTTGCAAGCGCCTGAAATTTGTCTTTCGCTCTCAGTCATGAATTGAATCCTAATTTGTTTGTGCCTTCGAGAACAAACTAAAGCACATTTTCATTTCCTTTTGCAAATTACTGCAACAAAAAAAGTTAGTACTTCTCCGCGCAATCAAGAGAAGAAAGCCGTGTTACGTTCACATTAGCCTGTAAAAGTGCTCTATTAGTGCAGAAAGCTTTAGATTTCTCATTTATTATAAAGACGGGCCACAGCCATTTATTTTTATTTATTTATAGAATACTGCGGACAAACATCCAAGCAGGGTGAGCATAAATGAAACACACTAAATAACACAATATTTACAATAGTGGAGCAAGCATTCGCCAAGATGTTATGACGCTACTTTATAACATCTTACTGGAGTAAGAAAGTAGTTATACTTGTGGCGTCATATTGACGTCATAGCGACGTGACTGCGGCGTAAAATAACGTTATGCGCTAGCGTCATCCCATGACATCGTCGCTTGTTTGACCGATGTGCGTCACGGTGGCATAGCAGGCAGTTATAGTGGTCGGCTTCTGACCCCGAAGGCAACGAGCTCGATTCTGGCAGTGCCAATCACGTTTTGATGGAGGCGAAACCCTAGCTGCCGTTTTACTGTGCGATGTAAGTTAACGTTGAAGAACCTCAGATGGTCGAAATTTCTGGAACCCTCGACTACGGCGTCTCTCACTCTCATATCGTGGTTTTCGGGTGTAAAACCCCAGATGCTATTGGTACAGGTTTGCAGGTGGAGATATTCATTCTGTTGACATGGGTGCTGCAGAAAACTTATAATGTTTTCATTCACAGAGGCACGCTAGAGGCAGAAAGCTTTCTGGGAGGTAGGAATCAATGAAACCAGTTGAGAAGTAAACGACGAACGCGTATGCCTGCAAGTTACTGCTTACAATCTGCCATGTGGAGACTCACAACATCGCTTGTTTGAAACATACGCCAAGAGAGTAAACAAGGTTCACGCTTTGAAAGAAGCGGAAGAAAAAAATAATTTGGTGTAATGAATTCGGTAGGTTATTAAAATTCTTTGACAGGTATCTGTCGAGTCCACTGGGGTCGGCTGCTGACCTAAAGCAAGGTTCTGGGTTCGGTCTCTGCCACGGTGGTCGCATTTTGATAGAGGCGAAATGGTAGAGGCCCACGTTTGCTGTCCGATGTCAGCCCACGTTGGAGAATACCAGATGGTCGAAATTCTCAGAGCTCGCCAGTACAGGGTCTCACATAATCATATCGTGGTTTCTGGACGTGGAATCACGAATATTATGATATTATTATTATTATTATTATTATTAATATTATTATTATTATTATTATTATTATTATTATTATTATTATTATTATTATTATTATTATTATTATTATTATTATTATTATTATCCTGTCCTGAGGAATCACGTTCGTTTGGGGATGGTGGCGTTCTTGTTTAGCTTTGTTTTCTTCGAGTGCCGTAGTATGTGTCACAAATGTCCGATGCAAATATAATTTAGTGTTGACATTCGCCTTCTAATAGACTTGTGTCTATGGCAAGATTACTACAGCGACTTTTCAGGGCTTCTTCAAATAAAACCGCATTCGGTTACTAGCGTTCATCAATTTAATGAAGTTATTCGATAGCAAAGTGTTCTGAAATATTGTCTAATCAGCTATAACTATACTCATTCAGTTAGTTGCTTTAAAATAGAACAATGTTACCAATTCAACACAAAGTTATGTCCAGCAATGATAAAGCCATGTCTAGTATGCTTGCAGGACAGAATTCGTGTGACATGACTGAAGGAAAAGAAGAGTTTACTCATGATCACGGTACCTCTTAGTGCCCTATATTGCTTTTGAGCATGTGACAGCGTGAAAAGTGTTCAGAGCATACTCAGAGCGGCTTACGCCGAAGTCTCAATTTCTGTTCAAGCAATTCAATAGAAAATAGAAAGCTAAGGTGCTTAAAAGGCTCGCAATTCATGGCAACTTTTTGAAGAACGATTTGACAACATGAGTTATTTATAAGATTGCAGAGTATTTGGCTGTTTTTTTGTTGTATATGGATATATAGACTTGGCTGTTTTTTTGTTGGTTGTATAGCGTGAGTTGATGAAGTAATCCTCTGCGTGAAGGATGTTGTGACAGGTATGGTATGCCACGTGAAAAAGCCTATATGCTAATGTAAACGTTCTTGCTATTTCTCGCGCACAAAAACCACCTCCCTCACCCACACAGATTAAAACAGCCTAAAATGGCGATCAAGCACTATAAAAATATGATGCGATAGGCGTAGACCGTCTATGGTACCAAGGCAGATTGCCTTGCACGGTTGCAGGTGGCTTGCAGTCAGGCCTTTTGACATGTTTCGCCATCTAACTATTCTGTCACTGCTTCTGGCTCAGTTCATCGATAATTCAGAAGAATGGAAAAAACCAATATTTGTTCCTTTTGCGATAAATGGTAAGTACCAAATATTTTAGCTTAGCTACAACGAATGTGTATTTACATTCGTTGTAGCTAAGCTGGTCTTGCTGGTCTTACAACAGAAACTAGTGTGGCCTGCAACAGGATTAACGTGGGAAAAACTTTCCGTATCTACGTCAAGTTTTTTTTTCAGAGTATTCGCGCATGCAGTAAAGCGTGCTATTTTGTTCCTTTTGCACTCTCAAGAACTCGTTCAGTTGAGTGTTTGTTCCCCAACGTGATCTGAAACAGAGATCAATCCTCCTGGTATAAAACCATTTTCAGCTGTGCCAAAGAATTTTGTGAACTGTTTTTCGTGCTTTCACTTTACTGAATTGTTACCCAGCCGACACAAATCACTTCGAACACTGCTAGTACACATGACTTCATTTTAACTAATCGTCCAGATCTAATTTCGCGTATAACTTTTCTACCAAAAATTAACCTTCATTCTCTATTAATTTGTGACATTTTCGCTAGCCCTCCTAAATGAACGAATGTAGAGAAAACAAATCATGATTTTAATAAGGCTCATTTTGAGGCAGTTAACTTCGAATTGGGCTCATTCTCGACACTTTTTTATTAGATATTGTACTCGTTCAGTGGAAAGTAACTGGGACATTTTTCGAAATAAGGTACACGTGATGACAAAAAATACACTCCTAATCGTGTCATCACTTCTAATACACATACCCGGTGGTATAAATCATACATTAAGCACCTGTCTCAAAAAAAGGAACGGCTTTATCGCTTAGCCAATTCTTCGAATCCAGCACGTTGAGAACTGTATAAAATTGCTGATCATGTGAACTTACGTGCACTAAAAAGAGATAAAAATAATACTTAAACCTACACACTACCCGAAATGATCAAAACAGACATTCGTAAGTTCTGATGGGTCATTCCCCCCCCCTTTCCCTTCCCCAGCGACAGCTCTATCTTCGGGCTCCAGCGCGGTGGCCTAGTGGCTAAGGTATTCGAATGCTGACCCGCAGTTTGCGGTACCAAATCCCGGCTTCAGCGGCTGCATTTCCGATGCAGGCGAAAATGTTGTAGGCCCGTGTGCTCAGATTTGGGTGCACGTTAAAGAACGCCAGGGGGTCGAAATTTCCGGAGCCCTCCACTACGGCGTCTCTTACAATGATATGATGATTTTGGGACGTTAATCTCCGCAAATAAATCAAGCTCTTTCTTCGAAAAAGACGCAGACGGTGATTTAGTACCAAGTGACGTTTGCGTGACCCCTTTAAGTTACACATTTTCAAACAATTTCTTTAGTTTCAAGCAAGATTCACCCACCAGACACTAAATCATGCGACTATCTTTTCATGTATCCTTTAACAGTTCATTCATCTGGCATTCCTGAAGTCATTGATAAACTACAATTACATTGAGCTCCAGGTTTTGATTGCATGAACAGCAAATTTGAAAGAAAAGCACTAGCATCTTCAGCTCTATCATATTGGCCGAAATAATCCAGCAATTCATAAACACATCGACTCTTCCTTCGCCATGTAAAATTGGGAATGTGCTTCCGCTACTTAAGTCCAGCAGCAAAAGCTCCCCGGTGAATTACCGGCGGATGTCTCTCACCAGAACCTGTTTCAAACATTCAGAACACGTATTTTTACTAATCTGGTTAGCTTTCTCGAGCCTAACTAATTTTTCACGACAGATCAGCATGGTTTCCTCAAAACATTCTTATGTGAAACGCAACTAATATCATTCACTCACGGACAACACCGTATTTTAGATCGTGGCTCATCTGCTGAGTGTGTGTTTTTTTAAATTTTAGTAAAGCATTTGAGAATGTTTGCAATCAACTACTTCTTCCAAACTAACTCTTTAAAAACTCGGTAGTAACAAAATAAAATAGATTAAATACTTTCTTGGTAACCACTATCAGTTCATCGCTGCTAATAATCACGACTCATATAAAACTGAGGTTCGTTCCGGCATGCCTCAGGAATCAGCACTAAGACCTGTTCTTTTTCTAATCTCTGTTGATGGTCTACTATCCACGTTTACTACACCCGCTGACTTGTTTGCGGTCGATTGCGTAATTTACCATGAAATAACCAGTACAGGTGATCATAATGCTTTTCAATCAAATTTAAACATGAGTGATAGTTGTAAGACCCGGGAAATGGAAATAAATATTAAGCAATGCAAAATTTTCCGTGTTCATAGAAGTTCCACCGCCCCCAATTCCAGTCTACTTGTGAGTTCAAAAATTACTTGGGAGTTCATTAAGTGTCACTTGTCTGTTCACACTGAGCACATAATAACTAAAACTAAATGCATGTCTGGTTACTTATAACTATTACAACGCCCCCATCATCCTTAAAATCAGTACTTTATCAGTCATTAGTGCGCCCCAAATTCGCGTCTGCTGCAGCAGTGTGGGACCCACATAACGAAAACCTATTCTTTTCTCCAGAGCTCGTTCACAAAAATTCAATTCAATTTATTTGTAACCGCACTTCCAGTATATCTTAAATGAAAGCTAACCTACGGCTTCCTTCCCTACCACCACGGAGAAAAATAGCTCGCTTAACATTGTTTCATAACTGATACCATCACCCATCTCTTCGAAATGACTTCATTTCACCGCCACATTACTTATCTCACCGTATCGACTATCACTGCAAAGTCAGATTTCAAACAGGAAATACAAACACAATAGGACATTCTTTTTCTTTCAGAAAATCTCGACAATGAAACCACTTTTTCAATGACGTAGTCGTCATTACTGGTAACCAACTTTTTCGCAGGCCTCTAGCTTACCCTTTTACCTTGGAAAATAACGTGTTTTTTATTGTTTTAGCTGATCAGTTGTTCATAACAAAAATTAGCTAACATGATAATGCAGCCCCGCCATGGGAGTCTAGTGGTTAAGGTACTCGGCTGCTGACCAGCAGGTCACGGGATTTAATCCCGGCTGCAGCGGCTGAATTTCCGATCGAGGCGGAAATGTTGTAGGCCCTTGTGCTCAGATTTGGGTGCACTTTAAAGAAATCCAGGTGGTCAAAATTTCCGGAGCCCTCCACTACGTCGTCTCTCTTAATCATATGTTGGATTTGGGACGTTAAACCCCACATATCAATCAATCAATCAACAATGTAACGCAGGATTAAGTCATCTTACCTTGTTTATTTATGTTAGTACTAGCTAAGAATTTCCTAGCTACACTGTTTGTACTGCCATTACTTGTTGGTTGTTTTGTTGCACTACTGTATTACTTTTGTTGTATTACAATAAAATTCTACTTTTGTACATTTTCTTGTTTACCACTCCCCTCTGTAATGCCCTCAGGCCTTGAGGGAACAATAAATAAATAAACAAATATATAAATAAGCAGGAATAAATTTTGCTCAAACAAAAACAACAGGGTGATGTTCGGTGAAACAAAAATGTGTCACTCATTTCATGACTTCATAACATTGATGAACGGATGACCATGCGATAAAAGTTTCGAATATCTCTCATACATGAATGCGCAACCTTGGTAAATTGAAAGAAAATCTGCAAAAAGCACTAAAATATTTAATGCTAGTGTTATAGGGTGATTAGAGGCGTAACGGCCTGTGTTAGCTAAAGAGTGCCAACAGAATAGTTAGAAAGTATGCAGGATGGCTGTATAAAGGTGTAATTCCTGTCTTGTGCACTGAAATCACATGAACCATACATAAATATTGAAAGGGTTACATAGATGTGAGACTTTAGGAAAGTGAAGAATAAAAAAATTTACTTGGCATATATTTGGGCCAGTAAGATCGATCCGAGTCGATCCGAGTCGATTCGAGACTAAAAGGAAATTCGTCCTTTTAGTCTGCATTGCCTTCGTCAGACTTTGAAGCCCTTGAGCGTCGTCAAATATTGCGTGTCAACTTTTGCGCAAAAAAAAAAAATTGCGCATCAGCAAAACCTGGCGCTAAAAAGGAACCGTTCCCGGCGTTGAATAATCTAGCAGCTTTTTTTTTTTTCAAAGAGAAGCTTGCTGCAATGAAACCGAGTTTTCGATGCCAGTAGGGTACTAGGATTCTTATTGAAATGTAGTGTAGAAAATAGTATTTTGTAATTCTGGCAGACCTCCCTAGCTTTGTCTCTTGAATTATTCCTTTATCTCTGCCTATTGGATAAGAGAAATCACTATGCTTGCTGGCGTCATCTTCATGCTTGGTAGTACAGAACCAAAATGCATTATAATGATATTAGGGCACAAACTGGCTATATGCTGTCTCGTGTCGTGCTTTACAGCAGTGTCACAATGTTCTGTGGCTGTTTTATAGCCATCTTTATCATTGCGTTATTATGGCAATTAAGTGTTCTTTTTTCGGTGGGTGCCTCAGTGATCGCTTCCCTTAAGAAAATTCGAGGTGATGAAAACCAATCAACGTGGACACCATGGTTTCTTTTTTTCGGCCAACAGGGGGCTGCATCATAAGAGAAGACAAAGTAATAGAGAGAGACAAGGACTTCCGCTACAGTAATCCCTGCGTACGAGTGCACTGCTCATCCTTCAACTCCACGCACGGATTCCTTCAACGGGA
This sequence comes from Rhipicephalus microplus, assembly GCF_043290135.1. NCBI lineage: Eukaryota > Metazoa > Arthropoda > Arachnida > Ixodida > Ixodidae > Rhipicephalus > Rhipicephalus microplus. The sequence continues at coordinate 121,785,943 of NC_134707.1, forward strand.
AGCGTACGTATACCTGTTGATACAATTTCTTGTCGTGAATATAAAGTTCAAACGAATCATTCTCGTTGTTACGGGCACAATGGGGTTATAGATAGAGATTTTTACCACGAAAGTGTTCTATGCCATGGTCCACGTGCTGGACAAATTTCAGTCACGTAAATAACGTCGAAAATATACGCATGATCAGAAGACAAACTTCTGTCTACGGGAGTCGAACCAATGACCTCTGGGTTTGCAACAACAGATCTCGATGCTGGTCATGGTGTGCACTGTGTCAAGATCGCATACATTGTAGACATTAAAAATACACCTTTTACATCTACCGCTCTCTTCCCATTTCCTTCTTTTTTAAAGTGAAGTAATGCCTCGTGACCATGAAATCCGTAATTAGTTCCTTTAATGCATCGTTTCCTTAGCGTCCATTACATTCCGTGCATTTCCAATAGCAGTGCAATTTTGTCAGCGCCACAACATACTCCCAAGTAGCAACTCTACCGCAAGCGTCGGCATTTGTCATAGCATCCATTCATATTAAAAATAGCTCTATGATGCCCGCCGGCTTCACCTGGCGTGAACGTTGTGTTGCGATTCATCGCCGCCAACCAAAGAAAACACACGACGCCCATTGCGTTTCTTTCTGGTTGGGCAGGGGACTTCAATAAGTCCAACATGCCGTGAGTAGGCGACCTTAGTCCAAGTTCAGCGTCCAATCAGTCACTTTCTCCTGGCTGACACATAGCTTCTTCCAGTTCCGCTCTCAAAGTTAACTACTACTGCGAACACGATCACTTATGGCCACAAGCGTTAGTTCAAGCATTAACGGTGGTCATTTGTCTTTTGGATGGTGACGTATGACTATGCGTCAACATGGGTGCACCACCCGCTCAGTGGTGATATAACTGTCAATCAGTAATAGGCCTTGCGCATGCTCTCTCATATCGTATACAGGAAACATTAGGCTACGTCTGTAAGAAAACGTTTTACTTTCATCTTTTACTCATTCCTAAGACGAAGAAATCAAACATGCCTTTTTTGATATAGCATTGTGAGTTCTGTGAGATAGTGTGCACATGGTGCAACCCCTCAGTGTGATCATCTCTAAAAATGGACATTTTTGCGATGTGCTGAAAATAAATGATGGATTACGAGGTGCCCTTTTCTGTCTTTTTTGTTTTTGTCTTACTTGAAAGAGTGCCCCAGTAATACTTGTTTGTTCACCTATGAAACTCGGGCTATGTAACGTTTCCACTTAAAAACGATTACGCAACTTGTGCTTACCGTAGTGATGGCGTAAATTGCTTTTGTTCTATATAGTTACTGCGAGATGGTTATTCCGTGAGAATTTCTCTGTTGCGCAACAAATATATTTTGCTGTCACAAAAAAAGTGAAGGCTTTCGTGAGAAATTTTTCGCAACAGAAGCAATGATTCTATAGAAAATGTTTAGAGAAAGAAAAAGAAAAAAAAACTAGTTTGTACAACAGATATACCGCTGCATTACCGCGCACATTTTGTAGCATTACAAAAATGTGGTGACACAAAAGACTCCTCTATTACCCTCACTAAAGACAGCAGCTGAACAGCAGCGTGAAATGTTAAAAAGTACAAGGGTTACCAGAACATTTTTTGCATATTCGTATTCTGTTGTAATTTTCAGCTGTGATTTCCTGTCTAATATCTCACTACCAGCTGCCAAACACCCCTACCGAAGCCACCCCACTGCCGAATTCAAGAAGGAACTGGCCGGTATCCGAGGTGCTGCCCACGTCTGATCTGCACAGGTCCTCCTTAGAACGACGATGCTTACGACTGAGAGGCTCATGCTGTATCCCTCGTTACTGACACCCTGCGTTTTGGTATTGCAGAGCTGCAATACATAAGAAATAAAGAACCTAACAATAAAATATTCAATAAAATGAAGCTTCGCCTTGCTAGGAGCCGTCCCACAATACAGCCTTAAGCAAAGGAAGTAACCTTAATAAAAAATTATACTTCTATACATGCTATACAAAATATACATGCTATACGTAGCTATGTTTTCTGTTTTTTTTTGTCTCGGTGTATTTCTGCCGTTTTCTGCAGTTATATATTTTACATTATCGCTCCGTTTCTTTCTTTTTCTGTTCTCATTTTTTTCTCAAGCTTTCTGACTGACTTATCATTTCTTATATAATTTACTATTACCGCTCTATCACTTGCTTTTTGGGGTTGAATATTACATATAATTCTTCGGCAGTGTTCTGTTTTATACCAAAAGTGGTATTTCCGTCAAAGAATCTTTAGAACTTCTATAAATTTGCCTGAAGAGGGCCTACATTTTGCGGGATTACATGCTTGTTTCTTAAAAGAACGATATGTGTATATGGTTGTCCGTAGCCCCCATTTTAAGCGACATGTTTCTGAGTAAACTTAACACAGAGATTTACCTATATCTGGATAGCTTGAAGGTCAGAAAGAGGTCACCGTATGTCTATGACTGCCTTACTCACCACCACACAAGTTGTGTGTAGCACAAGTTATTTCGCAATTCTATGTCTTTTAAGCGTTTGACTCTTGCACATGTACTACCTTAGTGTAATGCCACAAAAATTCCCGACACATTGTTCAGTTTGCATCCAAACTGCATGTGTTGGGTGTATCAACCACGTATAAGCAAGCCTGTCCTACCACACGAATCCACTCATTCCAAACTGGCCAAAGGAATCATCAAGAGCCATTGTTTTCATCACGCTCAAGGCCAAACATGTGAGCAAGAAATCATGAAAAGATTTCATAGTCAGTCGTAAACATTTTCTAAAGCAGGTTACCCTCCGCACGTTCAAAGGTTCGTTGAGGAATCCTATAAGCCTCAGCACCCGGAGATGCAGCGCAGCTAGCACTGTGTCGAAAGCAGAAGTGGCAAGCTGTTATATCCGACCTTTCTAAAATCTCGCACAATCTGAAGAACTTAGCTAAGCGTTCCAAAGTAAGGGCTGCTTTTTTTTTTGGCTTCCGAAAAGTTGCCTAGTAATTGTCAACTACATCACTACAGTGCCAAACAGAAAGATTGTAAAAGGAAGCGTCAAAATGCACTTGTTCCTTGTATATTAAGCGCAGTTTATCGCACACCGCTTTCCCATATACGACAAACAACATATTGAACAGGTGGACCATTGCCTCAATGAAACATTAAAGGAACACAGTAGAAATTGAAGCAATGAACAGGGTGGATGGCTAGCCATAGATTGGTAGTTTTGTGGCTGCGCACAGCTATTCAACGCACGTACTGTAACCAAGAAAATACTTGACAAGCGAACAACAGAGATTGTTCAGGCTGAAGCTATCTCATCCCTGGATTTATGTGAACGCCAGCACTCCGTCGCTTAACCTCAATGAATAGAAACTGTCCTTCGAAATAAGTTAGTGTTATGCGCATAATATGTGATGTTGTTTTTCTTAAGCGATGGAATTAGTCGAGAACGGCAACTGAACATCATGTTTAAAGCTAGCGTCTGTGTTGGTTGTCTTCTTGCTGTGTACCCTTCCATTCAGGACTAGTTCCCTCGTCAACAAACAGGCCAAAATAAACTCTCTGCCATCGTTTCGGCAACTGCGCTTGACATAGCAATGGCTGGCTTGTTGTGTAATATTTATGGTTTTTTTTGCCTTTTGAAAGTATATTGCTTTATGGTAGTGCACCATACATTTAACTTGTCGTTTGAATTATTGAACGAAATTTTTCAAACGGGATCTTGATTTCTTGTTTGCTGCAATGCAAATATGATTTCGTTTATCAGACAGCTAATGTGAGTATAGACACTGGCAAAAAGTTTCTTATTTTTTATTTATTTATTTATTGATACTGTTAGCCCCAGTGAGCCGTTACAGGGTGGTAGACAACAAAATAAATAACACCAAACTTCTCAGCCCGATACACAGACGCATTTTCGTAGACAAATCCAAGAGCAAATTTGAGCAGAGATACCATTTGCACGCAGTGGCAATCTATAGCGACAACAAAGACAAGCAAGACGTGTTCAACAACCGAGGTCTCATCGGCCACGCACAACATCGCCGCATACAAGCGGCGCAGCAAGTGTTCTGCAAAGGAATGCACAGGAACTGCACCAAGAAACTCCTGTGCAGCGCGTGCGCAAGACAGGAGCACAAGCAAATGCAAGAACACACGAATAAAACGTTACAGCAGCTATCAATCACCTATGAGTAATGACTTATAAGTGAGTAATACTATAGCATAGAAAAATAGGAGCCAATATTTGTATCTGATCTCACTCAATACGTCTTAAGAGCTGGTTACACAGCATATGTAGTGTGAAGAACCAGCCCGGCAACGTGGCTGGCCTGCTTGCGCGAGGACCTGGGAGGAAGGCAAAGCCGAGAAAGACAACACAGAGAATAGACCAGGATGGCCCATCCCCCATAGCGGGCGCGAGCCAAAGCATATAGGAACAAGCAAGCAAGCACCCCCCTTCCCCCGAAAAATTCGCCGAATAGTTGGCCTATCCCCTGCATTGGAAGAGACCCAACCTCAAATCTTCTCGACTAGGCCGTGCATTCGAATGCGGAGGTTTAGCGTTTTTATAAACAATAAAATTAGCTCAAAAGTTAAAATCTCATACAAATGTATGTCTTCGGTATGCTAAATTTTCGCGTTAGATATTACTTTGCCAGAATACTTGCCTTTCTCACTAATAAACATCTACTTCCCTGTGGGCGTACAAAACATGAGATTGTTAGATATGTCTGCTAACTCAGGCTGCAAAGAAAAACTCTAGTTGGTGACTTCAATTCTCACCATACATGCTGGAGTTTGAGAACAGATCAATGTGGCCAACGGTTGTGGGACGGATCGGTAGACAACAATTTATTGTGCCTTAACCCTAGAGCTCCTACATTATTCGAGGTCGTTCACGCTCCGCCTTAGACTTAAACTTAGCAAGCTCGGCTATCGCTAGTACATCATGGACAGCCTTTGATTGCACCTTCGATAGTGACCACTTTCCTATAATGTTCGAGATCGCTGGCTTCGTTGAAACACCATGTTTTCTTGCCCGAATCTTTATAAATTATACAAAATTTAAACACGGCCTAGAAGCTTCTTTAGACTCACCCTCTCAAGATGGCGATGAGATTTAATCCATGAAATTAAGCGCAGTAAATAAAAGGGCATTTAATTTGCTGTTCATTCGACGAAGAGACTACTCTATAGCCCCTGGTAAAATTCCTACTGTTCACGAGATCACAGACGAAGACAGGCAGCTTGGAAGAAGCTCATACATAATGAGTCCCCTAAAAACTGGTCAGATTAAACATTTCTTGCCGGTGTATTTAAACGCACGATGGCCCAAGATAAAAAATATGATAAAAGGTATTTTCATTTTCTTTCGAAACATAAAAATTAGAAAGTTTTATTTCGGTATATGCGGTCTCGCAAAATCCTGCCATCTACAGTAAATACTCATTATGAAAGGCTATCATAGACGAAACAACGAACTCCTTAGTGTCAATTGGCAGAGGTCTAGAAATTAGGTTTTCTTCTACTATGGATTACAAATGGCAAACGTCTAGCATAAGCACGGACTTGGAAAGCGTAACGCTTTCTGAAGCATCAAAATTGATTCGTTGCTGTTCCTCAACTAAAAGATGTGGTGCCAACGAGCATTTCTATTTGGCGTTGTAAAAAAAGAACACCAAGGGTCCGTCGAGGAAAGCGTAGCACAGTCAAAACGAAGGCTGGAATGTCGTCATTTCTTGAAACTATTGTAAACTCTATTGGGGCTACTATTAGAAGTACGCTTGCAAGGTATATCTTCTAGGCCGTTAATAATTTTTGTCAAGTTTAAAGCTACCACTGCACTATTATTCGCCATTATATGGAAAAGCGAGGTATCTGCTACGTATTTGCTTTTTGTTGATGCGTTGGCCGATGACGACGAAGAATCATAGCCGAGAGGAGAAAGAATTCTTGTGCAGATTTTGGTACTTTACAGACAGGACGTTTTTCCCGCAAATGTATGAAGTCCATGCAGTATTAGGGAGTGACTTATACGAAAAAGATAAATTGAAGTCTAAATGTGGAAAATAAGACAGCTAAAGGAGCATGGGCGGTTGTGATGCTTGCTTGAATCAGTAGTAATCAATCTAGTTTACGTCGTGAAGTGCTCATGGTATACTATATGTATATTCGCCCCATATGAGAGTTTGGCTGCGTCTTGTTTTCTAGAGCACCTGCCTACAATTTTGGACAACTGGTACTTCTAGAAGGCAAAACATTACGATTATTTGTTAGGCTTCCTAAATTTGTCACCAATAATACTTTATATATTGAAGCGCGCCAGGCTTCTCTTCTTACAAGGTTCCAAATACTAACAGTTGGTACCTGCCTGAAAATATAGGGGGCCCCAGAGAGGAAGTAGAAGTATGGTTTCATTAATGAGGCGGTGGCTCTTTTTAATCAAGAGTATTCTAAATTAAAGTGCCCACAAGTCATCGTCGTACACAGGAGCGCTTCGAAACATTACAAGTAAACCTTCATAAAGTACTACTTCTACTAAGTGGACCTATTCAAGCTATTAAAATTGAATTTGAAAATATATTTTTATGATTTGCAAAGATCTTCCCATTAGGTACCTAAATGCTATTTTGAAACACCACCTGGCAAGACTAAAATAAAAAATTGTAATAGCAACTAATGCTTCAGTTTCAAAAAAAGGGTAGGAGTTGGAATTTCACCTGCTGTGTTGGATCGGTCTTTTTGACGGAAATGACGAAAATTTCCTCTGTCCATGACAGATACTGTAATTCTTACAGAGTGCCTGTCTGTCTGTTCTCAAGTGCACCGTATAAGTCAAATGCTTTAGAAATGCTTTATGCCCTTGCCCCAAGATATTTACTGCTCATTTGATCGGTATGGGTGCCATGTCATGAAGGTATATACCTCATTGAGTATGTATAAATACACTTGTATTGGTCTCACATAATGGTCCTATAATTTCTACATTGCTGATGCTAGCACTTATTCCCGTAGCACGATTTGAAAATTTTGCCACATTGCATAACTTTAAAAAGTTCTACTTGGCAACATTTCAGTTTTTTCATGAATATTACCCGTAAAAAGATCGATGGTGCTTCTCTGTATAGGCAGAAATATCAATTACGAGACTACGATGCCGAGTAACCGCACTGAATTTTACAGCGAAAGCTGTTATGAGATCACAACTCGGGTCTAGCACAGCGCCGCACTTGTCCGCCGCCGCCGCCGCCGGTGTCCGTAACAATGGCACAGTGAGGCTCGAACACGGGTCTGCTGGGCGCCAGCCCAGTATTCTGCCACTGAGCCATGCTGGTGCTTGGGATTTGTTGGCAAACTTGCCTTAGGCAGGCTTGATGTCGGGAAAGCAATCGCGTTAATGCGACGTAAAGAGTTTTAAAAGAGAGAAAGAACAACCAGTCGTTGCACAATGTGAATAGCGTTACGAGTGGGTGATGTAACGCTCCAACCTATTGCAAAAGCGTGCTCTTGTTTTATTATTAACTGTGGCGCATATCCACCTCAGGCGTGATTCCTGATCGTCATCAGCTACTGCATGAATCATTGGCACAAAATTCCTTTTAAGATTTTAGCGAACACGACACTTCTCAGAAGAATTACAAAAGATAGCATTGCGAACGCCGGCCTACTACCCAAAACCATAGAGCTTCCTAATATACACTAGAGGGAACTCGTGCGCTAGTGTCTGTGGGAGCTGCAACGCACGGCGCTTGAGCGAGCATGGGAATGATGAGTAGTACACACATTTGTCTAATATTCGTACTTCTGGCCTGCTTCTGACTCCGTGTGTGTTCGTGTAGCTTGGAGCCGTTTTCTTACGACACAAATATTAGCAAAAGTTTAGCGGTTGCGCTTTACCATCTTATTCTTATAGACTCACCTTTAAAAATCAGGTCACGAAGTTCAAAAGGGTTGAATCTTTCTGCAAAACAAAACCGATACACAGCAATAAACGAAGCCGCAAGGACGATCCGCCAACCTCAAGTACGAAGACTAGGCAAATGTGTGTATTACCCATCATTGCCATGGTCGCTGAACGATCGCAGCGCCAGAGTCCCGTTAATTTTAGGAAACTCTATGCCCAAATCAACCTATTATTCATGCCGTAGCGGCTATCAAGCAAGTGTATTTGCAGCAGTCACACAATGAGTGTTTAGAAGATGCTCTGAAAGGCCGCTCTTCTAGATTTCGCTGTGACTGTGCTGCGCCGTCAACGCAGGCCTGACATTTTTTGCCTACACAGGTCTTGTCTGTTACAATCATGCACCCTTATGCCTTCACTGCAACGAGAGTGAATGTCTGCAGAATTCGCTTTTAACACGCAGGCTAATTGAAAATCAAAATAAACGACTGTTAGAAGAACTTCTCCATAGGTTCGCTTTAAGTTTATCGCTTCCGGTGGTCCATCCCTTTGGAGGAACTGAAAAGGGCTATAGTCAAAAGAACGCTTGCCAAGCCGTATGCCTTTTGCTGAGAAACAATACGAAGTGAATGTAAAGCTTAGGAGTAAATTCTCTTTATTTACCTTGTTCGGCTTTGTTTTTTTTCCTTTATTTATTCGATTGACACCTTGTTTTACCAATTGTTTTGTAATAAAAACATCCCCATTGAAACGTGTTTGGCTGTTGAAAGTATTGTCTTTCTAAGATAATGTGCCGTCTGTTTCATGGCCGATCTCCCATGGTGGGTTGCGCCAGGCATCTAAATGCCGACAAACTTTTGTCAGGGTTTGGAAGCATTGAATGATCACTGGTTGCACAATCCGTTTTGAGCGATACCTTGTTACACATGCTTGCATTCTGTGACACCCATTGATACTTTTAATCTTCCATCACACTGGATTGATGGCAACCTGGTATAGTGGGGCACCTCAATGTTCATATTGGACAACAAGTGAAGACTTGAAAATTATTGTGTGAGCTGTACTATTGTAACTGACTTATTGCTGTTACTTAAATTCAACTAAAATTGCCTGACCCTTAAGCTTCGCCTTTAAAAGTTTAACGTGGCAGCGGTACCTTGCCTCTATAGTGCGCACCTAAACCAGTTGGCGCTGACATGCTATTGTATCCCATTAGTCGAAAGGATTAAATAATGGATTACAACAATGTAACATAAAAGTGTCTTGTGTCAGTGAAGCTTTCGCATATGGCTACAATATGTGTAACGGGTAGAATGCTTTGAACTTCGGGCAATTACATGTGTGAAAGATTTTCGACTTTGCTATGCAGCTACTACGTGGTCTTCAACACAGTATCGTCTGTGTGTTTTGTAATGGTTTGCCGTGAAGTTGTTATGTTGGTCGCACGTTCTGACATCGATGGGAACGTTAGCTTGTAAAACACAATATTGCTGCGATTTTACAAGCTGCATTGTGAATACATCATGGCTACGTAAACAAATTCGAGAACGGGAGTCAACCTCGAACCACTAATCATTCAGACAACGAGTAACGCAATAAATTGATCCATGGGCACACTGAACCACGTGTACTCCCGCTCTTGGCGTCATGCGCTCCACGCTAAAAAAAAAAAACCCGTTTCTTGGTCGTAATTCCATTATGAACAAGGAATACGTTCGGGTCCCGCAACGTCTTTCTTCGCTTGATTTGACAGTGGTCAGCGACCTGTTTTTTCAACAATATTGAGCGAACCGCCAAAACGCAAGTAGAGGCAATTTTGTTTTATTCAGAGGTCACGATGCCAGGCAATCGAAGTGACCCGTGTAATTCTGGTTCAGAAAGTTACTGAGCGATCGGACAGCAGACAATCGTTTGAAGCCTCCGGGCTGGATCTCTAACTCGAGGCACCCTCGGGGATTTGTGTCATAATCGATGTCATAGGCAGCCACTCCGAAGGAAACATTCAGAAAATTGCGTTTGATGTCGCACACCTGCACGAAAGCGCATAAGGTTAGGTTGGGCGTTACAGGAAGGCTGCCGTGTAGCTCTTAGGTTCCAGTAACTAGCCATTTGCACGTGCGTGAAAAAATGAAAAACAAGGCACCATCAGTCCTTTGAATTTTTACAGGTGTAGAACTTAGCGAACCACCACCTCATAGACCGTATCTATTCATCTAGCAGCACTGCGAACTAGCAGCACCTTGTTCACAGTTTTTTTTTCATCTTCAAAAATAACCACGTCCATTGTAACAACCGTGATGCAAGGTAATTCTGGTGCGGTGTACGGAACATCTCAAAAGTTCACAGCATATCCACAGAGTGAATGATGATGAGTTGGGCGAAGCATCCATCCATCCGTCCATCCGCCCGTCCATCCACCCGTCCTTCTGCCTGTCTGTGTCATTGAGTTAACTATGTCTGGTTGCTCTACTGTACAGGTTCTTAAATCAGTATAGACATTTTAACGGTGGTGCCATCATAGTGCCTAGCAGGCAGCGCCATCCCTGGTCTGGCAACCCACTGGAGCGTGCGACGCTTCACGTTGCTATGGAAAGTATTCGTATGGTTGCAGTTGCTGTCGGTCTTTTTAAGTGCCAATGCACTTTATAAGCGACCCTGAATCCACCATACGTGGTGCGCCCTCTCCTCTCCCCTAGCAACGGCGTGAGGAGCGGAAAGGAGCGTCTGTAGCAACGGCGCAGCGACGTCACATACCACGTGATTGCGCGCGCTCCGCCCTCCGCTCCGTGGCTGCGCGCACAGCCATGACTTGGTCGAAATCGGCAAGTCGTCATAGATACATCGCAGGCATCAACCTCGACTGTGATACTTCCAACAACGAGTACAACGCAATCGAATGCGAGCATCGCACGCGTCGTTGAAGATGTCGCACCGATTGAAGACAAGGCAGCGCGGTGAAGGGCCCGTGATGCCAAGCGCAAGCGGGCGAAGCGGGCCACGGATATAAACTTCACTATAGTGCAAATTTACTCTCACATATTCGCGTAAACTTACCAAGATTTCCCGAGAGGGTCTAATGGTCCCTAGAAATCGGAATGTGATCACACGTGGCAGTTTACGTTAACCTACTGGCGAGTGCCAACGGATTTTAACTTTACTCCCCCTCATAGCATCACCCCGTGCATTCGCACTTAACTATGTTAACCCTCGGGGAAATTCTTGGGAGCTTTTTTGATTCTGGAGTGCCGAACTTTATCTAGAATAAAGCAGCTGAAGTATGAAATGAGTCTGTGAGACGTCCTGAAATGTTTTCATCCGTTCGAGGACAAATATGATAACATGCGACGGTGAGAACGTGTCGCACGTGAATGGTGTATGTTTTCGGCACTCTTTTGGTTGAAAAAACGTAAGAATAATTCAAGCCATTGAAGCAAGGCAAGCAGGTGCTAACACCCTTTGAACATCCAATGAGTTTGTTTTCCTGGACTGTAATACTTAAGTTTGTTTGTTCCCTTGCGGCATGTTTATGCTGCCACAGCGACTACAACCCGTACATGCGATTGTGCGTGAACGCGCAAATAGGATTTCTTGGCGATAACGGCATTTGTTTGTTGCTCACAAAATGTTCACTATCTTTTGCTCGACCTTTAATGAACCCTTCTCGCTTACTCGTTTAATGCCCACCATTGTGGACGAAGTTCGAACAGATGATGCTCGTATATAAAAAGCAATGCTGAAGTGTACATGCCAGCACCCTTCTTTGTCTTTTTTTTTAGAGTCGTGGCGCTTGAATGGATTGCTGTGGTGATAAAGTGAAGAAAAGAGCTTTGGTTAGAGCTTTTTTTGCCGATGAGGCACGAAGCGCGTCCGGGCTAGAGACTGTAATTAACATAAGATCCACTTTGTGTTTCTTTGTTTTATTAACTTTGCCTACCGGTTGTACGGCTTTTGCGAAATCTTGGCTGTCGTTCGCAAAAATAAGCAGTGAAATTGACAGCTATAGAAATAATAGATACCTGCCCCAACGCGGTTTAATTTTGTTTTCCTTTTAGGAGAGAAGACTCTATGTTGTATGGTATCGTGTGCGGCTTGTCGACCACGGTTCTTAAACACGCGAAAATTTTCTTCCAGAGGTAGTTATGCCTAAGACGAAATGTGCCGAATCCCCCCCCCCCTTTTTTTTATTGTATGTAGCTTTCATAGCGCCAATTGTACACAATACATCCCGCCGTCTTACGTAAGTTGTACACTCACGAGAACGACTGCGCCACATCTTGTTGATGTAAAATTCTGTGAATGTTCGGATTGCACAAAGCCGGTGCGCACAACACAAATTAAATTCGCAATGCTAGTTACCCCGCAGCGAAGTGACGAAATTTCTGTCGGAGTTATTACAGCAACTTCAACTACATTGATCACCGTGTTGAGCTGAGCTACGCGGCTAGCTGTTTTGTTTTGTTTTTTTAAGCCCATCATACTGAGATTTATTAATAAAAATTGGCAGATCCCACGTACAGTGGTAATCGATGATATGCGAAGCTCGAACGAGGAAGGTTGATATGTCACTTTAAATTCGCCCCCACGTTACGAGGTGGAGGTAAACTATGCCGTGCACGGCTTCCGTGTCATGATTATCATGTTTGGATGCGTCGTTTACCTTCGTCATTTATTCACTTCATATGATGCCATATTTGAAGCTAGCGAAACGGCCGTGAGCACGCTATAAACGTGGCGTGTTGTGATGTTCTTGCATGACATACGTGTCATAATTATCTTGTTTGCACCAGTCATTTACCTTCGTCATCCATCGACGTCACGTAACACTTAGTTTGGTATACGTGTAGCTAGCGAAAGAGCCGCGAGTGCATCCTGAAGAGCCCAATATACTCTAACGTGACGCTGACGCGGGCGCACTTGGGGACAGAGAGGCAATTCGTTAGCAAAACGCGAGAACTCTATAGTCTATCGCCAGACGCGACAAGTGTGCATCTGCGCGGCATGATGGCAACCAGCACAAAATGCTGCATATCGCACCGATGCGTTACCCAGACAGCACGGTGTCTGCCTCATTTCGTGACGAAGGTACGCTGGACACGCTGAAACGCGCATGCCTCAAAGCAACTCAGCGCGGCGCGCGCCTGCGAGTATATGAGAGGACCGGCGCCTGGCGTAGCAACGCCGGCGTGAAGCGATGAAACGAACGCCGGCGCACATGCGCGCTCTGTCACGTCGAAGTATATTGGCATCGTGACTGTGGAATGTGGTCAGTTTGTGACATGACACGCATCTCATGATTATCATGTTTGCACCAGTCGCATACCTTCGTCAGCCATTGACGTCACGTAATACCAAACTTGGCATACGTGAAGCTAGCGAAACGGCCGTGAGCGCATCATGAGTGTGGCATGTAGTCATGTTCTTACATGACACGCTGTCACGGACGGCTATTTTTGGTGACACCGCGTCACGGCAATTAACGGGCGCCGTACTCCCCGACTGACCGTGAGAAAGGGCGGCGCATGAAAGGGAGCCGAGAAGTGCGAAATGGGGTGCTCTTCTTAGAACGTCGCCGCCTACGGTTAATCCTTTTGTAACTGTGGCGGCGTCTGCAAGGTCGTAGAAGGCCATGGTATACCCTGACCAGGATTAGACTACGAGACGCACCCGCTGAGAGCTAAGTGGTTGACCGTTCCCACGGGGAAAAGCGTGGGAAACGCTCAAGTAGCCAAGCCGTATGACAACAACCCGACAGGTTGTCACTCTCGCTAGTTGAGGGCCCTCTCCCAATTAAAAAGGGGTGGGGTCAAAATATTTTTGGGGCGGAGTTTCCCCTCAATTAAACGCGCATGATTGGACCCAGGTAGAGGTCTCTTGTCCCCAAGGAAGAGAGCGAGGAGACGAGGGGGATTTAAGCGCAGGTATTTGCCCTGCTAGGCAGACTATTTGCTGACCAAGATGGTGTAGAAACAGATAAACAAGCATCTCTTCTAGAAGTTTTTAGTGTGGCTCTGTATCGGCTGGCCACCTAAACGTAGCCGTTCGTCTAGTTGTGACGCATCTGCAACGTAGACATCGGGACTTCGCCTCGAGTTAGCTCAACCTGCTCGAAGTCACCTGCAAGCACTAGCCTCCCGGAGCCACCAGCGTTGCAACAACGCCGACATCGCAGTCGTGCCAGAACTCTCTTCGACTTCTCGCATCCGATCGTCGGGGACACAACGCTGCCGGTCATCACACGTATGCCTTCACCTGTTTATATCTTCGAACTTTCTCCTCCGTCGTTGTATTCTTGTTAGTTTGTGTAGTTTGTAATAGTTCTCTCTCGTAAGCTGATTTATTGTTTCTGTTATATATTTCTTTAGTTGTCTCAAGTGTCGATGTATTTTGTTAGTTGTATTGAAGTGTTGTATTAGATCCCGTGTGCTGCAATATCACTAGAGTAAAGTTTTGTTTTCTCACGTCTCTGATCTCTTCACTGTCTCTGCTTGCGTACGGAACGAACCGACCTGCTGTCATTCCCGTCGCCGACTTCGCGCTGGCGACGCTAGAGTGGCAGCTTGTAACAAAACTGGCGTCCGCGAGAGAGGACGTTCCGTACCAGAGTAAGACAGTGAGGGGAGTGAACGAGAACCGTGCGGACAGCGTGGTGATAGAGCCGCACAGTTGAAGCGGTTGCATCCTGCATAAAGATTGCGCTGATTTTATAGTGGCATTATAGTGACAGTTTGCAGTATGGAGTGCATGGATTTGGATAACTGTATCGCGCACGGTAAACAGTTAGGCCTCGAGGGCGCCGAACTGAGACAATGGGTTAAGGAGCAGCAAGAACAGGCACAGGCGTTAGCCAGGGAAGAGCGGGCACTGGCCCGGGAAGAAAAAGAAAGAGAACGCGTTGAAAGAGAGAAAGAACGAGAAGCGGCAAGAGAAGCGGCTAGGGAAGCCGGAGAACGGGAAGTGCAGTTACTGCAATTAAAGATTCGCCTCAGTTAGAGTAGCAGTGTGAGCAGACCCAGCAGTGAGCACGGCGATGCCGGGGAGGAGCCGAGTTTGAGAATACATGCAGGTAGACTGCTCGTCACCTTTGACGAAGGAAGGGACGACTTAGATGCGTTTATACGCTGGTTTGAGAGCATCGCCAGAGGGCAAAAGTGGCCTGAAAGCCAATGGGTGACGGCGCTTTCGACATGTCTTACAGGAGAGGCGCTAAGTGTTTATGGCAGGCTACCGCCTGCAGAGGCAGCGGACTACACCAAGGTTTAAACCGCCCTCCTGAAGCGCTTTCGCTTCACGGCGGATGGGTTCCGAGACAAGTTTAATAAGGAGAGGCCAGTAGGGGGTGAAACAGCAACACAGTACGCGGCTCGCTTAAGACACTACTTCGATAGATGGGTTGAGCTGTCCAAAACTGAGGCAGAATTCGAGTGCCTCCGAGCATTGTTGATTAGAGAGAGGTTTTTGCATGGATGTGGTTCGAACCTGGCATTATATTTGAAAGAAAGGAGGGCGGGATCTCTGGAAGACATGCTTGAGCTAGCAGACCAGTTTTTGGAAGCTCAGGGTGGAGCAAGCCTAGCGAAAACAAAGAAAGATGGTCCCATAACAGACGAAAAGGGGAAATACGAAAAAGGAGGCAACAGCCACTCCCCACTACCCCGGTGCTATATTTGCAATCGTGGGAATCACCCACCGCACTTGTGTCGCAACAGACCTGCCGCTAATGTAGCCGTCATCTGCTTCAAGTGTGGGAAAAAAGGACATAGGGCAAACGACTGCCGGTCAGGAGCAAATAACTCACTCCAGGCATCCTGCCTCTACGCACCAAGGGAAACGCGTGAGGATCCCATATGCGACGGGTATGTCGAGCTTAGAAATGGCGAAAAAGTCCCCGTCGTCAACGCCGTAAGGGTGACACCGCCGAAAAATCTGGCCGAGAACCTACCAGTGGCCACAGGGACCCTCCGAGGCACAGACATATCAGTGTAGCGGGATACGGGGTGCAACACAGTAATCGTGCGGAGGAAGCTGGTGAAGGAAGACGAGCTGACAGGTACAAGCAGACTCGTCTACTTGGTTGACGGAACAGCGAGGATGCTGCCTGAAGCACGGATTGAGGTTGACACCCCCTACTTTACTGGCAATCTGACAGCACTATGTCAGCAAGATCCACTGTATGACCTCATTCTGGGCAATATCGATGGCGTAAGACCTCCTAATGATCCCAGAAAGCAGACTGAAAAACCAGTCGCGACAAAGGAGTTAAGGGAAGAGCCTGTGCCAGCAGCTATAATCAGTTCCCAAGCGCATGCACAGCCGGGAAAATTTGCCAAGCTTCGTACGCCTGGACGGTGGGATTGCCGGGAGATAACTATGGCTGCGAGCAGAGGGGAGATGCGACACTCAAACAGTGTTTTGAGAAGATCGGCAGGAAACAAACATGCCGAAATGAGAAGGGAAGCATCGAGTACAAACAAGAACAGGGACTGCTGTACAGACAGTACACAGAGGCCAACGGACGGCTTATACGCCAATTAGTCGTTCCGCGCTGCCACCGAGAAGCTGTGCTTAAAACAGCACACGATGGTATAATGGCAGGACACTTGGGCACGCAGAAAACCAAGGACCGGATCTCGGAGGAGTTCTTTTGGCCAGGCATCACAGCTGACGTAAAAAGGTTCGTCGCCTCATGTGACATTTGTCAGCGCACCGTACCAAAGGGCCGTGTACCACATGTTCCACTGGAGAGGGCACCCATAATCGACACCCCGTTCAAGCGAGTGGCGATTGATATAGTGGGACCGATTCACCCGCCCTCAAAGCATGGGAACCGGTACACTTTGACTTTGATGGATATGCCACCCGGTATCCAGACGCAGTGGCGCTCCCGAGTATTGAAACTGAGCGAGTGGCCGAAGCCCTGGTCGAGATGTTCTCCCGATTTGGCGTCCCCCGCGAGGTACTGAGCGACCGTGGCACGAACTTGATGAAGTAGCGCGGCTCCTTTCTGTGCGCCATCTCCACACCACCCCATATCACCCCATGGCGAATGGCTTGGTGGAAAAATTCAACGGCACCTTAAAATTAATGTTGAAGCGCATGTGCGCCGAAAAACCGAGAGATTGGGACCGCTACCTGGCACCTCTCCTCTTTGCCTATAGGGAGGTTCCGCAGGCCAGTATGGGGTTTTCACCCTTCGAGCTTCTCTACGGCCGCCATGTGAGGGGACCCTTGGCGATACTGAAGGAGCTTTGGACGAACGCCGACTTGACTGAAGAGGCTAAGACGACGTACCAGCATGTCTTCGATCTTCGGAACCGTTTGGAGGAAACGTGCCGCCTGGCACACGAGGAGTTGGAAAAAGCCGGAGCATGGTACACGAAGCTGTACAATCGAAAGGCGAAGGAGCGGAGTTTTAACCCCGGGGACAATGTACTGATTTTACTTCCCACCGACACAAACAAGCTGCTGCTGCAATGGAAGGGCCCTTTTGAAGTCCGGGAAAAGAAAGGTGAAGCTGACTACGTCGTTGACATGGCTGGCGGCAGAAAAATCTTCCACGCCAACTTACTAAAGAGATACGAGGAGAGGGACAGCCCCTCCACCAAGGTATGCAACGGGACATTTGGTGTTGTGGAATCGAGCGAGGACGAGAATATTCCAACCCCTGACTGGCTGAAAGTAGAAGGGGAAGAAGACGTGAAGCTCTCCGACAAACTGGACACTCAGCAGATCGGACAGCTGCAAAGAATTGTCAGGGAACACGCTCGTATTTTCTCGGATGTCCCGGGCAAAACTGACTGGGTCCACTGCAACCGCGAACTCACCACGAGTAACCCCGTCCACGTGAAACAATACCCTCTTCCCTTTGCAACGCGGGAAGGTGTAGAGAAAGAGGTGTGGGAGATGGAGAAGCTCGGCATCATTGAGAAATCAGAGTCACCTTATAATTCGCCAGTCATTTTGATGAAGAAACCCGACGGGACAAATCGACTGTGTATCGATTTTCGACGCCTGAACAACGTTCTGGTGGCCGACTCCGAACCTATGACAAGAACTGACGCGGTGTTTGCTACAGTGGGAAAGAAGAAGTATTTCTCGAAGCTCGACTTCGTGAAGGGCTATTGGCAGATCCCGCTGACCGAAGAGTCCAAAGCGAAGACGGCCTTCTCGACGACATCGGGACTATATCAGTTCCGCTTCATGCCATTCGGCACCAAGACAGCGCCTGCTGTATTTGCTAAGTTGATGCGGAAGGTTGCAGAAGGTATACCCGGTGTGGACCACTACTACGATGATGTACTGGTAGCCACCGAGACATGGGAAGAGCACCTGAGGTCTCTGGGACTGCTTTTTGAGCGCATACAGAGGGCCGGGCTTACAGTGCGCCCCAGTAAATGCGAACTTAGGGTAGAAGAAATCGACTTCTTGGGACACCGAGTTGGCAGGGGCAGATTGCAACCACTGGGGAAAACACTCGACAAGATCGAAGCTGCACCACGTCCTTCAACCAAGCTACAAGTGCGCGCCTTCCTCGGTTTCACCGGGTACTCTCGGGAATTTATCCCGAATTACGCAGAAGTCAGCGCTCCCCTTACAGATTTGACTCGAAAGGGCGAAGCTAACTCGGTGAAATGGACAGCAGCCCACGAGGAGGCTTTTCGAAGTCTCAAACAACATCTCTCGACGGAGCCGATACTACGGCTACCAAATTTGCACCAACCATTCGTACTTCGAACGGACGCATCGGACACAAGTCTCGGAGCCGTGCTCATGCAGGCCCACGAAGACAAGCTCCACCCCACAGCTTATGCCAGCCGAAAGCTGCTTCCACGGGAGGCTTCCTATAGTACCATCGAACGCGAATGTCTCGCGTTGGTATGGGGAATTCAGAAATTCTCCATGTACTTATATGGAGTACATTTTTGTGTCCAGACAGACCACCAGCCTCTGAGTTATATCCAACAGGCGAAACAGCTGAACGCTCGAGCACTTCGATGGAGTTTACTACTCCAAGAGTACCAGTTCACCATTACACATATTAAGGGTAGCGAAAACGTGGGAGCCGATTACTTGAGCAGGATATAGTTCTTAAGGTCTATGGGCATGTTATTTCTTTCCCTTTCGTCAGTTGTTTTCTGTTTGTATGTGCGTATTTCATTGTATAAGAAGTGTATTTTGAGTTATTTTCTTTTTGCTTGGTGCATTGATTGTTTTACTTGTTGTAATGCACATTGAAAGATTGCCCTACAGTAAAGGAGCGCACCTGTTCCGTTTTGTTCCGTAGTATACATTCGTGCAGTGTATTCTGTATGGATGGCTGCCGTACACGGCTGTTACCTCTTCTTGTTTGTATGGCGCATTGATATTGTTGCATGTAAATGAATCTGGTACTCTAACAATTGTTTGGTTTTCCTTTTGTTGTTACTTTGAGGCACTCTGCCTATGTATGCTGTGTATGAGAGGGACAGTCCTCATGCCTCCCTTGTTGGTGGTGTTTTGTTCCTTGTTGTCGAAAAAATTCCCCTCCGTGTGAACAAATGTTATGAATAACATTCTGAAAGTGGGGGGCAATGTCACGGACGGCTATTTTTGGCGACACCGCGTCACGGCAATTAACGGGCGCCGTACTCCCCGACTGACCGTGAGAAAGGGCGGCGCATGAAAGGGAGCCGAGAAGTGCGAAATGGGGTGCTCTTCTTAGAACGTCGCCGCCGACGGTTAATCCTTTTGTAACTGTGGCGGCGTCTGCAAGGTCGTAGAAGGCCACGGTATACCCTGATCAAGGATTAGACTACGAGACGCACCCGCTGAGAGCTAAGTGGTTGACCGTTCCCACGGGGAAAAGCGTGGGAAACGCTCAGGTGGCCAAACCGTATGACAACAACCCGACAGGTTGTCACTCTCGCTAGTTGAGGGCCCTCTCCCAATTAAAAAGGGGTGGGGTCAAAATATTTTTGGGGCGGAGTTTCCCCTCAATTAAACGCGCATGATTGGACCCATGTAGAGGTCTCTTGTCCCCAAGGAAGAGAGCGAGGAGACGAGGGGGATTTAAGCGCAGGTATTTGCCCTGCTAGGCAGACTAGTCGCTGACTAAGATGGTGTAGAAACAGATCAACAAGCATCTCTTCTAGAAGTTTTTAGTGTGGCTCTGTATCGGCTGGCCACCTAAACTTAGCCGTTCGTCTAGTTGTGACGCGTCTGCAACGTAGACATCGAAACTTCGCCTCGAGTTAGCTCAACCTGCTCGAAGTCACCTGCAAGCACTAGCCTCCCGGAGCCACCAGCGTTGCAACAACGCCGACATCGCAGTCGTGCCAGAACTCTTTTCGACTTCTCGCATACGATCGTCGGGGACACAACGCTGCCGGTTATCACACGTATGCCTTCACCTGTTTATATCTTCGAACTTTCTCCTCCGTCGTTGTATTCTTGTTAGTTTGTGTAGTTTGTAATAGTTCTCTCTCGTAAGCTGATTTATTGTTTCTGTTATATATTTCTTTAGTTGTATCAAGTGTCGATGTATTTTGTTAGTTGTATTGAAGTGTTGTATTAGATCCCGTGTGCTGCAATATCACTAGAGTAAAGTTGTTTTGTTTTCTCACGTCTCTGATCTCTTCACTGTCTCTGATTGCGTACGGAACGAACCGACCTGCTGTCATTCCCGTCGCCGACTTCGCGCTGGCGACGCTAGAGTGGCAGCTTGTAACACACGCATATCGTGATTATCTTATTTGGATGTCTCATTTACCAATGTCGTCCGTTCGCGTCACGTAATACTGAATTTGGTACATGTGAAGCTATTGAAACGGCCGCGAGCGCATCATGAGCGTAGCATGTAGTGATGTTGTTAAACTACACGCATCTTATGTTTATCATGTTTGCATCAATATCATACCTTGGTCATCCATTCACGTCCCGAAGTACCAAATATGCTATAATTGACGCTAGCGAAACGGTCGCCAGCACATCATGAGCGTGGCATGTTGTCATGTTGTTACATGACACGCAACTAATGATTATCATGTTTTCAGCAGCCTTTTATCTTCATCATGACTGATGTCGCATAATACTAAGGTTGGTGTAAGGGAAGCTAGCGAAAAGGTAACGAACGCACAATGTGCGTGACGTGTAGTCATGATTTACATGACAATCATGTCATGACTTTCACGTTAGTCGGTCACCTTTAGTCGCCATGCCGTCATGTCATACCATATCAGATTTGTAATGTGTAATGTAAACGGAGACACCGCGAGAGCAGCAAGACCATGAAATGTAAATTATGACATTCATGACATACATGTCACGGCTAGTCAATTACGCTCGTGATACAGTCATGTTTCATACCAATCGTAGTATCGAGACCCTTATCTAAATGGCTAGGAGAGCTAAAAGTCGTAGGCGGATAGATAGATAGACAGATAGATAGATAGATAGATAGATAGATAGATAGATAGATAGATAGATAGATAGATAGATAGATAGATAGATAGATAGATACGCTCAACGTCGCTGAAGTTCGCTAAGAAATGCTTCGCATTTAAAAACGAAGCAAAAATAACAGAGGTGGCTACGCGAGTGGTTCATAGGCGTTTTGTAACGGACAGGGCCGTACATGATCGCTTATGTTTGGTCATCAATCTAACCATATCCGAGTGTCATTTGGCCGAGTGGAACACTGGGCATTCCGGGTCTATTGCGGCTTCCCGCTGACTTTTCTCCTGCTGACGTCACCATAAAAGCGAAAGAAATCCGCAGTGTGATCTAAAACATGCTAACATTGTTTGAAAACTCCACTCATCCAAGCACCAGCCCCGCCGTCAGCACGCTTCAGAAAAGAGGGAAACGCTGGTTGCCAGCCCCAGTCCACCACGCCCAATGAAACGGTCTATTGAATGAATCGGCATAAGAAAGCATAATAATTCGACAAATACCATTGTCTTAACTCGGTGCTGTAGTTCAATGAAGCACATGGATGGGACGATGGTTAAACTACGTCCACTGCTACCCAAAATTTCTCACAAGATTATGAAATTATTGAAGCAGAAACGGTTAAATTTAAACGCACCTAAAGCTGTCCTTCAATCCCACCTTGATCTGTCGCCATCCATGTGTCTTTGTAAAGTACGCTAAAATACCTAGTTCTGCACTGCCAACTAGCCCATCGGCCTGTCCTTATAATTGTCAGGTTATGGCGTAAATAATGTGGAAATCCTGTCGTGTACAAGATGAATGCATTGCGTCCAGTCCGGCGAGGAACACACGACGGTGGCGTGTACCATGCATGACTCCCTGTTCAGGCCTAACCAAGAACGCAGAGAACTGGCATTGATAATTTCAACGGAGCAGTGTTAAGAAAACACGGCATTGGCAGCACTAACCCAACGCATACCATAAATGAAAATCAGTACTGCATCATGAATCGAACCCAACATCCTGAGGAGCAGTAAACTACCATACTAAAGAGCCGTGACAGATCTTAAAGCTGCTTCGGAGAAGTGATCTACTATGGGGGCACGTGGCTGCAACATTAGTTGTGGGTGCAGTGCTGGCTAAGTAGTTCTTAAGCAACGTGACAAATCGTACATATGTACAAATAGAGTACAGGAATCATGGCGGGTTAAAGTCAGTCTAGCAGGTTGAGTGTTCCCGATTCTAATGTTGATGGATTCAACACTGGAACCACAGAGCATTCAGCCGAGCGAGCCATAATTATTGTAAAAATGCAACACGCAGAAATGATAATGGGAAAGAGCTCGCAAGTTCCTTAAAGGGCCTTTCACCAGGTTTGAAAATTTTGAGCTGACAAGTGCAATGCGTAGACGAGGTGTTCATAATCACGTCTGCCAGAATTTTCAACGCTACGCGCCGCGAAATTGGGTCAAATTTCAAGGTGAACGCTGCTCCCCTCCCTTCTTCTGGCGCGCGCGCCCAGAGATTGAGGGCATGACGTGTGCGTATGAATGGCCTACGTGCACGGCAATGCAGTGACGTTCGTCCTCTACGTAGACGACTCTGCTCTGACGTTGCAAACAGTGGCACGTGACATGCCGAAAATCCTTTAACACGGCATGCGTAGTTTACGTAATTTGTTCCTTCAAGAGATTAATAAAGCTCTAGATAAATAATGACACGCAATAAGGGAATGTGAACGTTTTTCTGGTTTTCTCCCGTGAATTGCAACGACATGAGGGGCTATTGTGTCGGCGTTTCGCATGCGTTCATATACCTGTGGTCAGAGCATCGAGCAGACGACTGCCGTGGAAGGCTCCTACGCGTTCGCGCACTCATTATCCTCATCTATTCTACCACGTCAAAGCCAGCGCTTCCGCACCATCGCGCAAAAACAGGCAGAAGACCAGAAAATAACGCTGGTCAACAAAGCAGCGCCGCTGGCGTGCTCGGGGTTGGACTTGTTTGGGCACGTCATGTGCACGTGACCTCTTGTTCGGATGCCGCAGAGGGCGGGGAAGAGATTTGGCTGGCGAAGGCTACGTGGAGGAGCGGCAAGGGTTTCGAGCTCGCTTCCTCTCATCCTCGTTTCGCGCCACTTTAAAAAACCCGTTTTCTCACTTGTGGTGAACTGATTCAAAAACAGTTTTGAGGCAAAATGTTCCTGATTGGATACCCAACAACTTCCACTGTCTAATTAAAATTTGGTATGGGGTCTGTTGAGTGGGCCTTCAAAAGACATGATCTCTGGCGCTATCCTTAAAGGAATCGAATAACTCCAATGCACTCGCCATTGCATGTTTGGCACCTTAGAGTGTCTGTACCTGTTTAGCAATCGAATTGAAAATTCGGCGCATCCCACGTACTTTCAGAATCAACATTTTGCGAAGCATGGAGAGGGAAGGTGACTCGGTTGAAATTTTTTAAATGCCAAGCATTTCTTAGCGAACTTGGGTGACTTTGAGCGTATCTATCTATCTATCTATCTATCTATCTATCTATCTATCTATCTATCTATCTATCTATCTATCTATCTATCTATCTATCTATCTATCTATCTATCTATCTATCTATCTATCTATCTATCTATCTATCTATCTATCTATCTATCTATCTATCTATCTATCTATCTATCTATCTATCTATCTATCTATCTATCTATCTATCTATCTATCTATCTATCTATCTATCTATCTATCTATCTATCTATCTATCTTATCTATCTATCTATCTATCTATCTATCTATCTATCTATCTATCTATCTATCTATCTATCTATCTATCTATCTATCCGCCTACGACTTTTAGCTCTCCTCTCCTTTTTGATAATGGTATCGATACCAAACTTGGTATGGCACAACAAGATTTTATGAAAAACATATCTGATTAATCACGACATGAAATTCATGATACGTATGTCATGAATATTATGATTTACATTTCATGGTCCTGCAGCTCTTGCGGTGGTTTCGTTCGCATTGCATATTGCAAAACTGGTATGGTATGACATGATTGCACGGCGAACACAAGCGACAGACCCTAACATCTAAATCATAACATGCGTGTCATTTAACAACATGACTACACGCCACGCTCATGATGCGCTCACGGCCGTTTCACTAGCTTCACATATGCCAAATTTGGTATTACCGTACGTGAATGGATGATGAAGGTATCAGACTGGTGCAAACATGATGATCATGCGATGAGAGTCACTTAACAACTCTACTACATGCCTTCATCATGATGCGCTGGCGGCTGTTTTGCTAGCATCCCTTATACTAAATTTGGTATTACGACACGTGAATAGAGGACGAACGTATGATACTGGTGCGAACATGAGAAGCGTGTCATGGAACAACATGACAACATGCTACGCTCATTATGCACTCGCGGCCGTTTCGCTAGCTTCAGATGTAAAACTCGGTAATACGTGACGCGAATAGATGACATAGGTAAATGAGACATCCAAACATGATAATCGCGACATGCGTGCCATGTAACAACATGACTATATGCAACACTCATGATGCGCTCGAGGCCGTTTCCCTGGCTTCACATATACCAAATTTGGTATTACGTGACGTTAATGAATGGCGAAGGTATGCGACTGGTGGAAATATGATAATCATGAGATGCATGTCGTGTGAGAACATGACTACACGCCACAGTCAAGGCGCCAATACATTTCGACGTGATGTGATGCGCGTGCTCACTGGCGTTCATTTTGTCATATTACGCCGGCGTTGCGGTGGCAGGCGCTGGTTTTGCCATGTATTCGCAGGTGTGCGCCACGCTCCGTTG
Source organism: Rhipicephalus microplus (assembly GCF_043290135.1). Classification (NCBI taxonomy): domain Eukaryota; kingdom Metazoa; phylum Arthropoda; class Arachnida; order Ixodida; family Ixodidae; genus Rhipicephalus; species Rhipicephalus microplus. Next base: position 121,811,105 of record NC_134707.1, read on the forward strand.
CGCGTCCGGCGTTCCTCCTTTACGAAAAGATGGAGACGCAGTGTTGTCTCGAACTCATCGGCACGAATTGATGTGGGGCTGTGCCGACAGACGCTGGTAGCGCTGGTCGCGCCAGGAGTCAGACTATACACCTCTTCACAGGAAGGAAAAAAACACCGCCATGTTGGGCTGTGCACGGTAGTACAAAGGCTAAGGACGCAGCCTTTTCAGGGCATTTTCGAGGGGACGCGCAAATTTGCACAGCCCAAGGAGGGCTATGGCAGCGCCCAGGGAGGCGTTTAGGAAAAGGTGAATACAGCTATCGCGTTTTCCTGATGTAGTGTTGCTGTGCCAGCGTGCGCGCGCGTCAGCGCAACGTTGGAGTATATTGGGTGCTTCATGATGCACTCGCGGCTGTTTTGCTAGCTCCACATATACCGAGTTTAGTGTTACGTGACGCCAATGGATGACAAAATATATAACTGGTGCACACATGCTAATCCTGACACGATTGTCTTGTAAGAACATGACAACACAGCACGCTAGTAGCGTGCTTGCGGCCGTTTCGCTAGCTCCACGTTTACTAAATTTCGTATCACGTGACGTTAGTAGACGACGAAGGTAAATGACACATTCAAACTTATTAATCATGACAGGGAATTCATGTACGGCAGCATTTACCTCTGCCTCTAAAGTTTGCGCTGATTTTAAATTGATATATCAACCTTTCTTGTTCGTGCTTCGCATATAACTGATTCCGACTGTACGTAGGATCTGCCAATTTTGTTATGAGCAAAGCTTGACGAAACGACGCCAAAGGTATATACAAATGTTACAAGCACAGGTGTATGTTAACGGGCCGCATATGTTTCATATAACCAGTTGTTTACGGGTGCGCGACAAAGCTAAGAGTAACATGTGTATAAGCAACCCCAGAAGCGGTAAGCTGATATGTAGCGCTTTATCTCGCGAGGATATCTGCCTTGGCCACAGCTCAATGAATAAACTTCAGTGGATGGCGCCTAACTAAAACTGTAAATAACACGACGTGTAGGTTGTATCAGCAAAACATGCGTATTGTAAATAAAATTAGATAGCAGGCATCGCAACCACAACCACATTTTGTGGTGAGATACTTCGATGTGACACAGAATGATTGCCTTGATTCGTGCTGGGGCTCTCAACGGTATTCTTTGTATCATTAGGCCAACGCTGGGGATGTCAAGTATTCAATGCGAATTCATTTCTTAAGCGAGGCATGTCAGACGTCTGACGGTGTCCGCGTGCCGCAAGTGTTATCTCCGCTCTCACACCCTCCCCCTAGCCTCAGCTGTAGATGCGCACTTGTTCTCACCCCTAGCATTCGAGCAGGTGGTGCGGTTGGAGTAGTAGAGACACTGGAAAGTGCGCGGAGAGGAGGAGTGTGCTCTGGCGTGTGAGGGCGCTCGCATCGCAGCAGTTCCACGGAAATTCGCGGGTGTCAAGAGAGTGTAGGAGGATAGATGCAGTTCTTCGCCACTCCTTGTCTCGCCGTTCGCCCTCTCTCCTCCATGCGCCCTACTCTCCTGTCTGCTCGCTCATACGTATATATATATACATACATATATATATATATATATATATATATATATATATATATATATATATATATATATATATATATATATATATATATATATATATATATATATATATATGTATATGTATATATATATATATATATATATATATATATATATATATATATATATATTATATATATTATATATATATATATATATATATATATATATATATATATATATATATATATATATATATATATATATGGAGTGAAGCGCACGCATCACTCGCGACCGCTGCTGGCTGATGAATGTGTAAACAAATGGTTACCGTATAAGTTTCTTCATCGTCATTATTTACGCCAATAAAATTACTTCACAGTTTACTCTTGGTGCAAGAAATGTTTCGCATTTCCTCACGATTTCCTTCAAGGAGAGGGGGGGGGGGACAATTTCTTTTCTTAATACGCTCGTGTTAAAAATACCCGTGCTTTGACCTTTCCTGAGTAGAAAAAATATGTGAATCACTTGTGGCACATACCCGCATACCACTGACACATACTCACAAGCGATGTGCAGGTATGCTCCATAGGTGTCTGGTGGAATGGGTTTGACGACGTACATGACAGGACTGCCACATTGGTCATGACATGACACGAAGGAACAAAGTGTACATATGAGGGTTTGTTGTGTTCTAAGTCAATATATAAATGAGATCTAACAGAAAATCATGCCAAAGAAGCTTTAGGGGTTGTTAAATGAGCTGAGAAAAGACTGCCAGGACGCTCATACTGAGACACTGAGAAAAGACTGCCAGGACGCTCATACTGGTACGAACGCTGCCTTAGCATTCTCTCGATTGTCGTGGCTTCGCGGAGGAAATCCTCTACAGTGCTGGGAGGGTTCCGCCCTAGTCCCGCGAACAGCTGCTCTTTCACTCTTCGCACTAGGAGGCGCACCTTCTTCTCTTCCGTCATTCAGGAGTCAGCTCGCCTGAACAGCCGCGACATGTCCTCAACGAACATGGCAACACTCTCGTTCGGACGCTGGTTTCGGGAATTGATGAGCCGTTCCGCTTGCTCCTTTCGGTCAGAGCTTCGGAAGGTATTCCACAACTGTTTGCTAAACTCTGGCCAGGTTGTCATAGTGGCTTTATGGTTTTCGAGCCAAGTGCGCGCAGAGTCCTCGAGATAAAAGTAGACATACCGAAGCTTTCGCTGCTCGTTCCACTCGTTGACGCTGCCGCAACGGTTGTAGTCGTCAAGCCAGTCTTCGACGTCCTCGTAAGGGTCCTCGTGGAAAGGCTTTGGGGTTCGCGGGGCGTTGAAGAACCACGGAGCAGGCAGCATTGATGTTTCTTGGGTTTGCGTTCCCGCACTAGCCATAGTATCCCTCAAGAGGAAGGTATATAACAGCTGTATCTTGCCGGTACTTAGCTACGGAGCAGAAACCTGGAGACTTACAAAGGGGGTTCAGCTTAAATTGAGGACGACGCAGCGAGCAATGGAAAGAAAAATGGTAGGTGTAACCTTAAGAGACAAGAAGAGAGCAGAGTGGATTAGGGAACAAACGGGGGTTAAGGATATCATAGCTGAAATCAAGAAGAAGAAATGGACATGGGCAGGGCATGTAGCGCGTAGACAGGATAACCGCTGGTCATTAAGGGCAACTGACTGGATTCCCAGAGAAGGGAAGCGGGTTAGGGGGAGACAGAAGGTTAGGTGGGCAGATGAGATTAAGAAGTTTGCGGGTATAAATTGGCAGCAGCAAGCACAGGACCGGGTTAACTGGCGGAACATGGGAGAGGCCTTTGTCCTGCAGTGGACGTAGTCAGGCTGATGATGATGATATATATATATATATATATATATATATATATATATATATATATATATATATATATATATATATATATGGAGTGAAGCGCACGCCTCACTCGCGACCACTGCTGGCTGATGAATGTGTAAACAAATGGTTACCGTATCAATTTCTCCCTCGTCATTATTTACGCCAATAAACTTACTACGCAGTGTACTCTTGGTGCAAGAAATGTGTCGCATTTCCTCCGGATTTCCTTCAAGTAGGGGGGGGGGGGACAACTGTTTTTCCTAATACGCTCGCGGTAAAAATACCCGTGTTTTCACCGTTCCTGGGTAGAAAAGATATGTGAATCACTGGTGGCACATACCCGCATACCACTGACACATACCCACAAGCGATGTGGAGGTATGCTCCATACGTGTCTGAAGAAATGGGTTTGACGACGTACATGACAGGATTGCCACATTGGTCATGTCATGACACGAAGGAACAAAGTGTACATTTCAGGGTTCGTTTTGTTGTTAGTCACAATATTAATTAGATCTAACAGAAAATCATGCCAAAGAAAGTATAGGGGACGTTAAATGAGCTAATTTTATTGTATATGTGAAAAAAAAGGTGGGCGAATAGATACCTTGCGGTCCACACGTACGGAACCTGCCACCTTCAAATAAAAGTCTCGTTCTCGCACACTAGGTGCCTTCAGGTAGTATACGAGTAATTATTGGTCAGCTGCCAGCTCGTAATAATATAACGTGCGAGGCGATGCCGGACAGGTAGAAAACGTTTTCCACACTCACCATCAGGGTTGAAGGCAGCGCTCACTGACGCTCCCACAATCGTTCAGTAAGCTGAGAATGCGGGCGAAAACACACATGAAATAAAGAGGCACACATGTGTCTTCCGAACGTGAAAAATAAATCAGTTGTTAATGAGCGCTCGTGCTGTGTGCCTCTTTGCTTCTTGTGTGTGTCCCCTCATCACTCTATGTTCGCTAAACGATTATGAACTACCATCTATACAACATTTCTATCCTGTTGATATCCCATGTTTTAATCATCATATAGCGCACAAAGTGGATGGGGGCATGTCTGCCGTGGTAGCTCAGTTAGTAGAACACATGACGCCTTGCTGAAAGGTCGGCGGTTCAGCCCCTGTACACGGCAAGTTATCATCCACATCTTTCTTCGCATTAACGTTACAATTAGCTCATATACGATCCCCTATACTGTATCATGTCTAGATATGGAAGTCGTACTCATCAAGCTACCCTCCTACAGTAATTTAGTTCAACTTGGGATTGATCGCGATTGCATCCAGACGTAGGTGACTAGACAGATTGATTGATACATCTATAGATGGATAGGCACTGAGAAATGCCAGTATTACTCAAAGGCATGCGCAATCTCAAATTCCTCTTTGGTTGATCCAACATAGACTACCCCATTAAGCCAAACACTTGTGGAAACTAGTCTAACTGAGGCTCAAGAGCACAATAGATAAGAGTAAATCTGAGTGGCTTTTACCTTTTATTGCCGACATATCAACTTATATATAAGTACTTGCATATGAACAAGCCAATTCACTGACAGCTCAACGCACTTGTGTTCATGCACCACCTCAGATATTTATTTATCAGCGTCTAGGGGCATGTTGCAATGACTTCTACCGTAAACGCTTCTACGGAAAACCCTTCATAAAATATTGCCCGCGATTCACGCATTCATTAACAATGCCATCGCAGAGTTTCAACAATTGATAACTACGGCATGAACGTACAACAGCAGAAGGCGTATTGTAGATCACCACTAATGTTGGATATTAGCGTTAAAGAATATTTACACCCTGATTGCAAAAGATAATTTTGTTACAACAGACTCATGAGTTTACTCACTCAGGTTCGCTTATATTCAGGTCAGGACGTGAGTGAGTGTGAGTTATTTCAGCTGAGTGATTTGAAGGTGAGTTTCAGTGGAAGTGACTCGTATCGAGAAAGAGTTTAGAGAATTTGGGTCCGAGTGAGTCATAATTTGTCATATTTTGTCATATTTTTGTGACAACTGTGGTTTGGTGAGCCCTCGCTGTATTTCTTGAGTGACTTTTCAATTTTTTACCGACCTATGGTGGTCAGAACCATGATCTAGTTGTTTTAACACTGGATCAGTAGGCGAGTTCTTCTGGAATACTATCTGTCAGAGCTTGTAAAATGCGTGGAATTCAACTTACTTTAGCTTTTATCGTGACGTCGATGTCGAAGGTAAACGTTCGTTTAAGTTTTGCATTGATAAGCGATTTGTACTGGTAAAACGTGCTGTCCACTGATTCCCAATCTTGTCCGGCGACGCTTGGACAAACCTGTGATCACGATAGAAGAAGATTGGCTTAATATAGCATTGAATTCTTGTTTTCTTCTCGGTTGGCGATGTGAAGGGCTATTGAGTACCGCGGAATACCACAATATGGCAAAATGTTTGTAGAACAATACTCGACAACCACTTGTCTTAAGTCCAAGTTGTCGAAATATCCACATAAATTTCTCATAAAGCAAAGCTTGTTAGTTGGAAGAAATTTGTCCGACCATGAAATTCATACCCTGTACTAGCAACTTTCATGGCAGTCGCTCTACCAACTAATCTCACCAGATAGCAAGCAAAGGGCAGCGCCATGACGGGCAACACCTTCGCCCAAGAAATACCTACGTGTCAATGTCGTTTAACAGACAAGTTTTCTTCTATTATTCTTTTCACATTCTTTTGATCTGTTTCTGATCACTGATTTCTGCGTTTTAGAAAGCGAGTCGTATGGTGGTAAGTAATGTCCAGCTGCGCTTACCTTGCACTTACACCGATGCAATTCAAACTCCTGTTTCACTATTACGGCGCGACCAGTCGATCGAATTGCTTTATGTACAATATTTGGATCGTAAAGTGCCTTTACAATCCGTGGGCTGCGCTTGTGGTCACAGCGTAGGCAACACAGTGTTCACTGGCAGTGCACGGGAGCGTAGGGGTGAAGTTTGACATAAGCCCCCTCTCCCGCCTTCATTTTAGTGTCTAAAGGACAACATGCTTCAAAATATATGAAAAAAAACTGAAAACGAAAATAAAACGTTGCCTACATCCCGAAATGGCCAGCCATTGTACTATGACTTTAGGAAATACAAACTGGAGCCATGATTTCCTGGAATGCTACCACTGTAAAAAATTGGCCCGTATCTGCATGTTTAACTGCAAATGCCATTGAAAGACGATAGTTTTGAGTCTGGAAACAGTGAACAAATTTCTTTTTAATGTTCTGCGCGACAAAATTGGTGAATTGTATTCTGGAAACACTGCGTTTGAGTGTTTCGATCCGTGCAGCGATGGCGAACGAGTGCGTCGAGGCACGTGAGACACGAGCGTTATCTGGCAGTTATCTTCAGAAACGAAGGAAGGCGTGCGCGCCAATCTCGGAGGTGATAAGGTGTAGAACTCAGAGCGACGGGCAAGTGCCACCCCCGTGGCATCTTAGCAAAGCGTTGGAAATAGTTGCTTTTTTGTGCAAGTGTTGCATTGTCAGCACAGCGTGATAAACGCATGGTCCTTAGAATTACTTATGTATGCCTTCTCTAGTACACAGACACACATACAGAATATTGACGTCTTGTCATCGTGCCTCAGATATGCGCAATAATTGCTTTTTAACTGACACTCACACAAGCATGAATGCTGAAACTTGAGCAATATTGGTAGGCGCTGCAAACGCGGTTACATTTTGGCTGTTCGTGGTATCGTTTCGGCGGACAAACAGACGAATGTACAGGCAGACAGGCCAAAATTTTGCGTTAAAGTACCCTAAGAAAGACTACCGTTTTTAAAAATGTGCGTGGCCATAGTTTTCCACCTAACCAATAATGACTGTCTAAACATTTTTGGTAGACTTGGTGACCCTCGTCCGCTTAGATAAGTAGAAGAGTTTGTTAGCGCTCCTGTCCCCGCAAACGAACGCCTTTGTATGACACTTTCCAATTCAGGGACCAGGCTTCATCCTAATTTGATTGAAATATTTTATGCGCTTCTGTTTCCAGTACTGAAATGACAAACATTGCAAACTTCATGGCACACAGGTTCACATACGTGGGCTCGAGCTCAAACAACGCTTGTACCACTTCATGCGTTCACCCAGTGAGAAGCTTAATTTTGTGATTGAAAATGATATTCTGACGATGTTTTTAGGGCATTATTATATGTTCGCAATGCACGTGAATGGTAAATAACCAACTGAATTTTATATTTAGTTCAATACTGCAGACAGTAGTACAAGCAGGAGAGGATGCACATAAACAGACACAAAAACAAAAAAATCAATTGTTTGGCATAGCAAAGGTGAAGAAGAAGTTCATGACTTACACTCTGTGATTGTTTGAGGGAATAAGAAATATTCTTATTGCTACGTAGCTATCGCGTGAAGGGTGAACCATTCTGTGATCAGAAGACGACGAAGAGAACTGGTTGGCTCGCTCTGTGTGCTGCGCTCCAACTTTATCGGTGTAAGTACACTGCCAAATAGTCACGTTTCGTCTCATTTATGTAAAATATTTGTGGTGTAGATGCTGGTCCTTCCCTGTACCCATCACGAAGCTCTGCAGCGGCCGCATCATCACGGGTTCTACCATGTCACAGGTTCAAGGTACATCGTCTTCACCACCCGCCTCTTCTGTGACTCCTACTTATTCTGAAGTGCTCAGGTGGCCTGCCGTCCACTGTGCGCCTATCGAGACAGCAGGTTCTTACGCACCGATAACACGTAGCCCGCGCCATAGCGTAGAGTCAACTTGCAGCACACCTCTTTCGACAGAGACAAGACCTCGCAAAAGCGATGTACGGTGAGATGCATACGTAGGCCCCTGTGCTTCCACTGTGGGGAGGCTGGCCATCTGTGCCGGTGTTGCCGATACCGTCAAGCTGGTCTTCGAGGATTTGCGGTCAACGCACCGTGTTCGCAAAACGGCGAAAGGCCGTCCAACATCGAGGAATACCTGTGCTCACGTCAGAGCTCCGACCTGCATCGTCGTCATCAACCGCGATCACCATCCCCTCTACGTCAGTGCTCGCCATGCGCATGCTCCTTTCCAAACGCACCTAGGCATCGTTCGCCTAGTTATAACCCGGGAAACTGAAGTGCGCGACCTGTGGAGGCGAGGCCGCTGGTGATACGAAATACGAAGATCCTACACTGCGACACCAACGTGAGGATGACGATGACTGTCTCCAGGTAAAGAAGTATAGTAATGAGAAGCTGACTTCAGACTTGCCATCGGTAATTGACGGGTAGAGCTCATGGCTTAAATCACAACCGGTGGGGATAACTCTGTGATAAGCTACGATTTAGTGAAGTGCCTCAGGAAAGTTCTGACTGAACGGAGTGGACCTCAAGTGCGTACGGCAGGCGGTCACCTTAATACGCCTCTGCGCAGGTGCACCGCAAGAGTTGAGATACGTTGTTTTACTTAGGTTGGTGACTGTTGTCCTGCCCGTATGTTCAAGAGAAGTTATGCTCGGAGTTAATTTTCTGCAAGCAAATGGTGCAACTATTAATTTGCAGAGGCCCAACGAATCATTTTCGACGAAACAAGCTATAAAGGTAGCTCGAGCAGAAGAGCGATACACCACTCCACTGCGCATCGTCGATGATGATGTGACTTTTCGGCCGCAGAGCAGTGTACTGGTTCTAGTCAGACATGATACGTTTGGTGACTACGAAGGTGTAGCATACAGCAACATGAATGTTTTCCTGAAAAGAGGTGTTTGTGTGGCACGAGATATCATCCAACTACGAAACGTGTAAGCAGACACCCTCCTGACAAATTTCGGGTACGAATTTCAGCACATCACAAAGGGGTCAGCCATAGCCTTTTTACAAAAGTTTTGTGAAGCCACAAAAGTATGCAGCTTTGAAACAACGTCAACGGATATGAAACCAACATCTGATGTCTGTGACGTAATATCTGTAAATCCGAACCTCTCAGTGATCCAACGTCAACAGCTTTCCCACCTTGTACGGGAATTTGGCAGCTGTTTCTCCAATAGTTCAAAGGTATGACGCACGACCATTACAAAACACAGAATCGTAACGGACGAGGCAACTAGCCCGGCACGCCAGCACCCGTACCATGCTTCACCAAAAGAAAGGGATGTTATTAAACAAATACGGGAGATGCTTGAAGATGACGTTATTCAACATTCTAGCAGTCTGTGGGCATCTCCTGTAGTTCTTGTCAAGAAGGATAACACGCTAAGGGTTTGCGTCGACTACCGGAAATTAAATGCTGTGCCTAACGGGATGTATTTCCCCTCGCGCGTATTGACGAAACATTAGACCGACTTCAGTGTGTCAAGTTCTTCTCATAACTAGATATGAAAAGTGAATAGTATCAGATCGAAGTTGATAAACGTGACCGCGAGAAAACTGCTTTTGTTACCCCGGACGGACTCTATAAATTTAAGGATCTTCATTTTGGGTTTCTGTCTGGCACTGGCGACGTTCCAACGCATGATGGACACTGTATTTTCCGGATTGAAGTGGCAGTGTTGCTTAGTGTACCTGGTCGACGTGGTCATCTTCGCCGCTACATTCGAGGAGCATATCGAGTGCCTGCGAACAGTGTTAAAAGGAATCCATTTGGCAGATTTAACCATAACGCCAGAAAAGTGCCAATTCGGTTTCGAAGAGCTTCAATTCTTTGGGCACGTTGTCAGCGCCCACGGTGTCCACCCCGATCCCGAAAACACAGCCGTCGTTGCAAGGTTCCCGGTGCCAGCAGACAAAAAGACAGTACGAAGATTTCTAGGTCTTTGTGCTTACTATAGACGATTTGTCAGAAAGTTCTCGCACATCGCAGAACCCTTGACGAAACTTACGAGAGAAGATGTACCTTCCGAGTGGGAAACCAAGCAACAAAGCACCTTCAACGAATTAAGAAAACGGTTGCAAGAGCCCCCAATCCTTTCTTATTTCGATGAAACACCTGACACGGAAATACACACAGACGCCAGTAACATCAGCCTTTGATGCATCCTGATACTGTGGCAGAAATGGCGAAGGAACGGTTATAGCATACGTCAGCCGGACTCTAACAAAGAAGGAGGCCAGTTATTCGGCCACAGGGAAAGAATGCCTTGCTATCGTCTGGGCCATCAGTAAGTTTCGGCCTTACTTGTATTGTAGACCATCCAAGGCAGTCAGCGTCACCATGCCCTTTGCTGGCTCGCCAACCTCAAGGACCCATTTGGACGACTAGGAAGGTGGAGCCTCAGACTGCAAGGAATTGACATAACTGTGGTATGCCGATCTGGCAGGAAGCATACCGAAGCCGACTGTTTGTCACGGACACCTGCAGACACAGCACTATCAGAAGAAGAGGACTTTCCATTCGTAGGTGTTGTCGAAACTTCTCAAATAGCTGAATTACAACAAACGGACGACGAATTGCTTCCGCTCATCAAACACCTGGAAGGAGCTGACGTACAAGTACCTCGTATACATTCTCGAAACTTGCATCACTCTGCCTCCGAGGAAATGTCCTCTACACGAGAAACTTGAAGCCCAACCGTGAAAAGTTTCTGCTTGTCGTTTCTGACTATGCGGCAATAAATACCGTGCCACGATGAGCCTACGTCTGGACTTTTGGGTAGTCACTCAAACGCTTGCACGAATCAGTCTGTATTATTGCTGGCCCAAGCTATTGTCTTCTGTACAGCTCTATGTTAAAACAGGCCGCGAGTGCCAAAGGCGGCAAACGCCTCGTGCTAAGCTGGCGGTCCTTCTGTACCTGATAACCCACCCAAAGCACCTTTCCAACAAGTTAGAATGGACCTTTTTGGAGGATTCCTGACATCTTTACTCGGCAAGAAGTGGATCGTTGTAGCGACTGGTTATTTAACGAGATATGCGGAAACAGACTCCTTGCATCGAGGAACGGTGGCTGAGGTCGCCAAATTCTTTGTACAGAGCATAGTACTACGGCATGGCGCTCCGACTGTTGTAATCACTGATCGTGGTCTGGCTTTCACGGCAGAACTCCTGGAATGCCTCCTGAACATGACCCATACTGTTCACAGAAAAACTGCCGCATATCATCCTCAAAGCAACGGCCTGCCTGAACGCCTTAACAGTACTTTAGCTGACTTGATATCTCTATGTATGTGGATGTCGAACACAAAAAGCGGGACGAAATTATACCATGCCTCACCTTTGCCTGTAACGCCGCTGTACAAGAGACTACCAAGATTACCTCGTTTCAACTAGTTTACGGTCGTGTAGTTACCACAATACTGGACGCTATTTTACCTATAGGCCAAGATGACTGCCCTTCTGATCTTGACGACTATATAGAGAAACGAAAGAGGCCCGCCAATCAGCAAAGTACCGAATAGGTCACCAACAACGAATTGATGCCGACCGCTACAACCGAGGAAGACGTGAAACATGGTATGAAGTTGGTGACAAAGATTGGATATGGACCCCAGTACGACGACGAGGCCTGTCTGAAAAACTCATTTGTCGATATTTTGGTCCTTACAAGGTAGTACAGCGACTCAGTGACCTCGTTTATGAAATCAAGGAGACGGGCATTCCAAGCGACGCAACCCAACCGAGCGTGTACACATTGTGCACATGAAACCATTCTACGACTGATACGAAGACTAGAAAGACAAGCCACACACTCACTTGCTGTACAACCATTTCATTCTTTCAAACCTTCCGGACGGAAACGCTGCATACATTACCACGGAAAGCATCGGGGCGATGCCTCTTGAGAGGGGGGATAATGCCACGGGAAATTGACCTTGCTCCGGGCAACGCGGACGTTGGGAACGAAAAGAAACGCTAACGGGACGACTTCGAGCGATGAAGCCAGCCTCAATGCACGAGCTGGCCCTGCGTGCGCACGGTACCCCACCGAACAGCCGACGCGCGTGAAGAAGAAGAGAACGAGGGTGCTCGAGGCAAAGGCTCACGAGGACTACCGACCTTCGAATCTTTTTGATTGCTGTGCGTCGTTCACCTTGGGCACAAGTTCGCCCTTAATAAACAGTGTAAATAGAACATCCTTGTTGTGAGGCTGCTACATTTGTAACAATAGCACCTAACAAACTTAGTTTGAAAGCTTCGGACTCTTTCCTTTGCGACTACTGGGATACCCACTGTTAGAGTTTTCCCCGTTGTTTTCTGGCGTACTTGTTTCCACCTCAGTATTGCTCTTTTTTTTGCCTGCGAGCCTTTCCTGAATGTAAATTCTTTTCGCGGCCCCTTTCGTCCGTCCAGCCTGCCGTACTCTATGCTCAATTTACTACGCATTGTGTATTCTTCGGTTAACTCGGCCACCTTTTCCACAGTATTTACTAAATCTCTGTATTTCACCCACAGCCTCACGTTATGAGGTATGCATCTGTAAAACTGCTCTAGACGAATGGTTTCGATAACCTTGTCTTTACTCTCGTAGGCTTCCACGCTTTTTAACCACGCGATTAGGTTTTTTCTCATGCCGTAAGCACACTCTGGATATCTCCTACTATCCTTCTTTTCTAGGTTTCGAAAACTCTGCCGGAATGCTTCGGCTGGAAGGCGGTACTTCTTCAATAAGGCAGCTTTAACCTTCTCATAATCATCTGCTTCTTGGGCACTGAGTCTCGTGATCCCTTCAGCGGCTTCATACGGCGGCGGAGAAAGCAAAAACTGTGGCCATGTGCTCGAACCAAAGTTCCCCCTCCAACAGATCTGTTAAAAATAGGCGAGGAATACCCCCATGTCCTCCCCGACTTGATTTGGCTTGAGGCATTTATCCGTGCGCTTTGATTCTATCTCGCTTGCTCGTTCAGGAGCTCCTCCACTCGCTTAAGCCATGCGTTTGCCTTCAATCTCAAGAGCGATTTCACGCAACTTGAATTCTTTTTCCCGTTCCTCTTTTTCACATTCCTCTACTTTTCGTTTTTGTTCTGCCAACTTTTTGAAAGCTTGTAACGCGTATCCAATCTCTCCTCACTGGCGTTTTGCAAAATTAGGTTCACGATTTGTGACCTGCCAGTTTCTTCCTGAACCTCAATACCTAAGTCATTACATAAATACAAAAGTTCGTCTTCTAGCAGTGTGTATAACTCTATGATTGCCGTTTGTTTTTCGGTCCTGCATCTCGCATAAATGTAGGAGATTCCTAAAACTCACGAAGAACTCAGACCAGGTGATCTTCCTAACTTCGAATCAAACAATCCAGTTTCAACTAAACTCACACAATGAAGCCCGAAAAGTTAAAGCAAGGACCAAGCACTCACCTCTACACAGCCCCATGTCGTGAGGTTCTTTTCACCGCTGCCAACCAGTTGTAAAGGACTCAAGGTCGATGGCAGGAACGGCGGGCTTCTTTAAGATAGCTGGCTTCCTGCCGTCTTCCACGTAGCTGATCTTCGCCAGTGAGGGGGCGCATTAGGGTAGATCAAGATTTATTTACTATATAGAAGAAAAATAGGAAATGTACAGGGATCCAGAAGATCCTGCAATATGTACAAAAGAGATTGAGCTCATGATTCCACAATGATTTACAGAATTGTTCGGCTTTTATAGCCCACTGTCTCTTTTACACCGAGATCTGAAGAAAGTGACGGTAAGCTTTCTCGCCACAAATCAGGTAACGAAGTCTCAATGGTCCAATAGGAGGACGAGCGCACCACACAATGACCCCCGGCCCCCGCCTTGAAGACGCCGCTGGGTGATGAGGTGGAGTCCGGAGAGGGAAGGTTGAGCTCATCCGGGAAGAGGGCTCTAATCCGAACGTCAGCAGCTGTCCATGCTGCTTTCAGCTTCAGGCAGCCCAAACGCTCGATCCCTGAGAACGGCTCCTTCGACGTCTTCCCACTCTTCTGGACTGATGGTGCTTTGCGATGGCCTCGCGTAAATGATGATAGCCTTGTTGAGAGGTTGAATTAATGAGACCCGCCACAGTGGCGCCGGCCCCCCACTGTTCGAGCCCATTCTACAAAAGGCTTGTCTCGCGAAGCTTTCGTTAAGACCCGACTGCTTCCTGGAACTTCTACAGGACAGCGTCTTGCAGACTGGTTGCCGATGAGGTTCAAAGCATCCGTAGCAGAGCGGCTTACGCACAATGGCGTCTGTCCAGACGAATTGCCGGGCCAAACGTAACAACGGCAACTCGTCCTTGGCAGCCCAAGGCCACACTACCAAACTCTCGTTGCCCTCATTGCAGCTAGTGTGTGGTTCTTGGGTATACTCTATCTCCAGCCCCGTTTTAATTGTTTCAACACCAAACGTGGCTTTTGATCGCGTCCGAGATATGGTCATTGCTATTTTTGTACACCTATTTTTTCGCGCTGCCTTCGTGATGTGCCTGCATTCGACTGATAGGCGAAGTCATGGGACCAAGTCATCTCCCTTCATGAAGATATGTGATGCCTTGAAAACGTCGTATGTTTTTGTCACAAATTGGCGCAAATTTTTTCACTACAGAGCAAAAAATAGTCATCCTGTCACCACGTAAGAATGGTTTTACCCATCGCTCATCTTGACGACACCGACGCCACTGATGGAGACGGTCAATTTTCATATTTTATTAGTCGTTAGTAGCTTTCGGCTCAAATTGCAAACACAATACTTAGAAAACGTGTCTCTAAAATAAAAAGCGAAAGAAAACAAAAAATTAGAAAAGCAGGGACGCTTCAGATAAGCTGGCTGATGTTTCTACCGTACCACATGCGTGAAATTGTACTTAGTAGTATATCTTCCTTATCGTTCGCACAGGCCCCTGAGTTTATTCAATGTTAAGCATCTCTTAACGTAATTCGGGCCCTTATATCTATCTATCTATCTATCTATCTATCTATCTATCTATCTATCTATCTATCTATCTATCTATCTATCTATCTATCTATCTATCTATCTATCTATCTATCTATCTATCTATCTATCTATCTATCTATCTATCTATCTATCTATCTATCTATCTATCTATCTATCTATCTATCTATCTATCTATCTATCTATCTATCTATCTATCTATCTATCTATCTATCTATCTATCTATCTATCTATCTATCTATCTATCTATCTATCTATCTATCTATCTATCTATCTATCTATCTATCTATCTATCTATCTATCTATCTATCTATCTATCTATCTATCTATCTATCTATCTATCTATCTATCTATCTATCTACTCCTGAGTGCTCTCGTGACCAACCCCTCAACTTCGGTTCGGGCAGCCGAACGACAGCGTTGCTCAACCGCTTTCTGTATCACTGCAGGATAGTGGCCAAACGGTACGCGCCGGGCGCGTCATCTCCTTCCGCAACCAGGGACGCCACCACGTCAGTCCACTGTGGTCGCTGCAAAGGCACATGGCTTCAACGGCTTCTGCGCAAGATCGGCCCGGATTCTGCGCATGCGGAGAGGACTCGCTGACGCCCCGTTGCCCATATATACCCAGCCAACAGCTACGCCATATTAGAGCGGTTCGGGCAGCCGAACGACAGCGTTGCTCAACCGCTTTCTGTATCACTGCAGATACTGTTGAAACGTTTATGTGTACGATACAAGCTGATATACTGCGGCTGCTTGGATTGCTCTAAGTGTTTTTTGCTGGTTGAAACTGTGTTGTCTAGAAATACTTGACGTATTAGGATGGCAAACAATAACAAGGAAACCGACCCTTTGACCGAGTTCGCGAAGGGCCTCGGTGATAAAGCACCAACTAGCATTAAAGAAATCGCGATGGTCGTGGTAGAAATGACGTCTAAGTTCATCGAGGCCATGAATAAGTTGACAGTTACGGTAACAGCTCTTGTTTCCTCAACCAGTGATATCAAAACGGAACTTACCTCCGTCACGACATCAATGA
Organism: Rhipicephalus microplus; assembly: GCF_043290135.1. Classification (NCBI taxonomy): domain Eukaryota; kingdom Metazoa; phylum Arthropoda; class Arachnida; order Ixodida; family Ixodidae; genus Rhipicephalus; species Rhipicephalus microplus. Next base: position 121,827,356 of record NC_134707.1, read on the forward strand.
AATTCATGAATGACTGTTTCGAGGAATTCAAGGGTGATGTGAAGTCTGTCCGGGAGGAGATCACTGAAGTCCAGAATCGGAGCCTTGAGTGTCAGCGCGAAAATGTGAGGCTGAACAAGGAAATGAAGGACGTCAGAAGGCAACTTGTGGAGCTGAAGCACTACAGCAGAAAGAATAATCTTGAGCTGAAAGGTGTCCTGTTTACAGAAGACGAGGGCTTAAAGGAAATCCTGAAGCAAATCACTACCCGTTTAGGCGTTGACGTTCCTTCTCAGGATATTGACGTAGTGCATCGAGTAGCTTTAAAAGGGCTTCCTAACGTTATTGTTAAGTTTAACTCAAGGTCGACTCGAGATAGTGTCTTCCAGGCTGCCAAGAAGAACAGGTTAAACACGGCGATGCTCGAATTTGCAACGAACGAACCAGTGTAAATCAACGAGCATTTGTGCCCTGAAAACAAAGTTTTGCTTGGCAAAGCCATAAGTGCAAAGCGTGAGAGAAACTGGAAGTTCGCCTGGGATTCTGAGGGCAAGATTCTAATGAGGAAATGGGATAAAGTGAAGGTTCTTCACATAACTTGCGAAGATGATCTCGTCAAAGTCGTGTAGTCACCCACCGTGTCCTAATCGTTTAGTAAGGTATCAAGGCGTACCTGATTGATTGATATGTGGGGTTTAACGTCCCAAAACCACTATATGATTATGAGAGACGCTGTAGTGGAGGGCTCCGGAAATTTAGACAACCTGGGGTTCTTTAACGTGCACCCAAATCTGAGCACACGGGCCTCCAACATTTCCGTACCTTTACAATGAATAATATTCAGGTTCAACAACTTGCTGGCGAAACGAGCACGTCAATATTCCACTGCAATGTTCGAAGTATCAGAAAGAACTTAGATTTACTTGTAGCACAGTTGTCTGAGCATGCGCAACCGTTTCATATTATTGCAATCACGGAAACATGGCTGAAAATAGGCGAGGAGGTTGTAATCGCTGATTACAGGTTTACCTCACAGCCAAGAGAGTCGCGAAGCCGCGGTGGCGGCGTTGCCCTATTTATTCATAAAAGTTTTTCTTTCATATCTTTGGCATCAATTTCGTGCAGTTGTTCTTTTATGGAAGCCTTGTTCGCAAAGTTAGAATTTCCTCTCATTGTTGGTGTCATTTATCGGCCTCCCAATTCTAGTCTACCTGATTTTCTTGCTAAACTGGAAATGATTTTAATGACAATATCAACAACGTATACTGATCCCGTTGTGGTAGTTGGGGACTTTAACCTTGATACTAGCCAAGATGCTAATAAGGACTACTCATTCTTGCTGCAGTCATTCAACTTCAGAAATCTACCCACGCGTGTTACAAGTGTATCTTCATCAATTATAGATCACGCTCTAACAAATATAGATACCGACGTTCATGCTGGCGTTTTCAAAGAACCCATTGCGGATCACCTTCCGGTGTTTATTGTACTTAATAACTTAATCCAAAATAAGATGGAACATCGACGACATATTATCAAGACAGACTACACAATGCTGAGAAAGAGTCTCTTGCAGATCAGTTTTGATGATATATACGACAATGAGGTTAATACTGAGTTCTCGAACCTGATACGAATTCTTAAAAACGCAGTTAATAACTGCTGTCGCGTACTCCCTGCACGTTCATATCCATTGCCAATTTGCCTTTGGATGAATGATGACATTTTTCAATTGTTAAAAACGAAGAATTTCTGGTACAATAGATGGAAATGCCATAAGACGAACCGTTACTATTTAGGTCAGTACAAGCTACTGCGCAACAAATGCGTAACGATAATCAGGGCCCGTAAAAATCAATACTACTCACGCTGCATCCAGGAAGCATCTGGCGATACACGCAAAATATAGGGTATCATAAATGAGGTTACTGGGGGCCGTCAATCACAACGTGTTACTCCTGACAGCGTTGACAACAGCACCGTCAAAGCGTTCAACACCTTCTTTTCTGGTATAGGCAAAGCTCTAGCAGACAAAATTCCCCGCTATGCTGACAGTTACATTGCGTCAAAGCCAGTTGTCAATACGTTTGTGATGTGTGATATTGAACTTTCCGAAGTTTTTCATAATATTAAAAACCTTTCAACTAACAAATCTGCTGGGCTAGACCAAATTACCGCGCGATTGTTAAAAGAAAACGCGGATATTTTAGGCCCAATCTTATGCAATTTATTTATTCATTCTATACAAAACGAAACTTACCCATTCATACTAAAAATTGCAAAAGGAACTCCTGTTTACAAAAACGGTGACATTTCCGATCCGTCTAGCTACAGACTGATATCGGTTCTTAGCGTTGTAAATAACATTTTTGAAAAAATTCTATCAAACCGCATAAATACGTTTCTACAGAAATACATGGTTCCTTGTCCTCAGCAACATGGATTCCGGTCTAATTATTCTACGTCATCCGCAGTGTTGACATTAGCACAATCAATTAACACGGCCCTAAACAACAACAAGCTAGCGGGAGTTGTTTTTCTTGACTTACAAAAAGCATTCGATACGGTAGATCATTCAATTCTTTTGCATAAACTAAAGCACTACGGCATACGTAATCAAGCCTATGAGGTATTTTTAATTACATCAAAAACAGACAGCAGGCTGTCGCGATGACCGATATTACTTCCACACTGCAATATCTGAACACAGGGGTGCCACAGGGATCGGTTCTCGGGCCGCTGTTCTTCTCCCTTTATATCAGTGACTTGCCTCATGTATTAAGCTCTTCCGAAATCATTATGTATACCGATGACACAGCATTAATATGTACGGCCGACAATGTTCTTGAATTACAAGGACAAGTAAACGCAGAATTGAAAAAAAATTTCCCAGTGGCTTTTGCTAACAGGTTAACGGTTAATGCTAAAAAAACAAAGTACATTATATTTCATTCCCGTAGGAAAGTAATTAGTTACGAATATATTCAGATAAAAATTGACAACTGCATATTTGAACGTACGGACAGACACGTTTAAATACGTCGGGATTATACTAGGTAATCACTTTCACTGGGGAGGTCAAATAAATGCCGTCGGTGTAAAGCTGGCTTCCGGCTGCCCCACGCTTTTACAAGCTAGAGGCTACTTTGATAAAAGCATTTTGCGGGCGCTTTACTTTGCTTTCATCAATAGTCATTTAATCTACTGCATGGAATCATGGGCCTGGACTTATGATTCTTATCTGGATCCTCTTCGAAGGCTACAAAAGTGTGCCATAAGAATAACAACTCACAGTAAGTACAACGAGCCAAGCCGGCCGTTATTCCGATCGCTAAAAATACTACCCTTCGATATTTTGCGTGACTATAAGATGACCGTTTATGTTAACAGTATCGTAAAATACAATAGCCCATTTGATGTCTCGTTATTTTATTCCTCTTCCCGCCCTACTGGAAGCCTGACGTTCGGTAACTTTAACTTGGCGCCAAGAAATAACGTTTATGGTGAGAGATTAATGCAATTCACAGGGATAAAGATCTGCAATAGTTTGCCCACTGAATTGAAGAGATCACACAATGCTGCGGTAAAACTAAAAAATCAATTCTTGAGCAAGCTGTAAATACTTCTTTTTTCTCTTTGGTGGTAAGCACTTACATTTGTATAAATATACGCTGGTGAATCTTGTAAACCTAGCATTTTTTCCCCTTCTAACTAAAACTTGTGATAGTTTGATGTTCTTTATGTATTTTAACTGGTGTTTTTTGGGTGTGTCCACGAAGTTATCTGTCATAACTTTTTGTATGCGTACATGCAGTTTTGTTTGGTGTGACCAGATTGTTTAAGAAGAGAAAGACTTCTCTACTCTGTATATGCGTATATTTACAGTGTCTGTATAGCTACATGTGTATTATGTGTAATTGATATTTCCCGCTTCTGTCCATTACTTTTTGGACCCTACACTAGCCCCAGGCCATGGGTTCAATCAGTGTTTGTAAACCTCATGTGACAAATGATAATAAACGTTCAATAAATCAATCAATCAACTTGGGGCAAACCAATGTTAGTATGTGAGGGTAAGATGGTTTGACCAATACGCCTTGCTAGCCGCGACGTAAATGATGCAATAATCCCGTCACGTACGTCGTCAAACCTTTTCAGCCAAGTAAGCCCCATAATACGGGCGGATATTTGCCAAAGGCTTTTCCTCCTATTTTGCTTTTCCTTCCTTGCCATAGACTTGCGCGTATGTGCCACAGGTGATATACACTTCATATCTGCCCAGGAACGGCGAAAACAGACAGGGGTGATTTGAATGCGATAGCGTTATGAAAGAGCTCGCCTAAGCAACTTTGACCAGATGAATCCAATTATTAAATGTAGGGGTCCCAGCAGGGATCAAATTCCAGCATTCTGCGGGGCAATCAATTATTTGCCACAGAGCCACACCTGATCCCGAAATCGCGTTTTAAATAGTCATAATGTTCGTGAAAAGTTATTTGGAGTCGTAGGGCTGGCTATTCAGTTTTTTCAGCATTACATGGCTACGTCTAGGATACAGCCGTCACCTGAGGTAAACGCCAATTGTATTTAGGAGCCAAATGCTGGTGTTGATATTTGTGGTAGTGTCCAAGGCTACCATACACGTGAGCGTAAGCGCTAAATATTTTTTTAACACCTGTCGTCTCACGAATACCCGTGTTGCCGTTGGCATCGTTACTCTGATGTTTAATGGGTATATAAAACATAAACGACCGTTCAACGCATGCATGTGTACATAACATATGTATATATGTTCAGTGCCACTTCGCAATATTTCTTTAAATAAATGAATACCACACAGCCGCTTTCCATGCCTATGCTTTGCATAACATCAATTTCCAAGGTAAGGGGCCCAGATGCTAAGAACAACCTTGCCCTCTGTGTCGAACCTGTTTTCACAAAATGACTTTGCCATTTATTGTCGCAAGTCTGTACTTCATGCTTTTTTGGTGAGCTGATGTCTGAAATGTTACGTTTGAACTTATATTTGATGTTTTTCATTTACGTGTAAAATAATGTATGCTTTCTGTGTGTTTACACTTGTGTACACCACTTTCTGTATACCATCCCTGCATGCGGAACTGTTCGGCTGGGAAGCCTAGTCAAGCTCACAACAGCTTTTTCTTCTCATGCCCTCTACTTCCTGAAGTGAAAAATAAAATGGTTGATTGATTGATTGAAACAGGATCTGCAAAATTTCTGTTCATTTAATTTTACTTATATTATGAGGAAGAGCTTTATTCGAGGCAAGCTCGAGCTGGCACACACTGATGGTGATATCTACAGATGAGGAAATTATACAAATGATGATGACATGTCCAATTGTTAAAGAAGAGTCGGTGACTGCGCTCACACTAATCCCCGTCACGCTGGAAGCGGCCTCCTGGCCGCGCGAGAGACAATATTAGGAATTGCGTCGGGCGTACAGTTTCAGCCGAGAAACGTGCCAAATTTCTGTCCCACGGCAACGGTGGTCGGAGGAAGCTTTAATTGGTGAGATACGGTAATTAACGGTGGACGTTTCTTCAATCACCATATAAGGCCTTATAAAACGACTGAGGAATTGTTCACATGAGCCAGGCACACACACGGGAGTTCACAGAAGAACTTCGTCTCCTGGGGAAAAGGTGACAGCACGGTGTGTTGAGTCGTAGCGAGACTTGCGAGCTTCCTGAGGGATGCCGGTGTTGATTCGGGCCAGATGACGGCAGTGCTCGAGGTGAGAAAAAAAATTGTGCGCATAAAGGGCTTGCTGAGGTAGCAGGAGCCGAAAGGAAGGAGACGTCCAGAGTTACACTTGGAGAGCGGCCATGGACCAGAAATTAGAGAGAAAAGCCGGTGGTGCGTTGTGTAGCTGTATTGTAGGCGAACGTTAGGAATGGCAAAATGGCGTCCCAGTTCGTGTGGTCAGGGTTAGCGTACATGGTAATCATGTCCGAGAGGGTACGATGAAAGCGTTCCGTCAAGCCATTTGTTTGAGGATGAAAAGTAGAAGTTGTTTTGTGGATGGTGTTGGCGGTGCGTAGAACCTCAGCAACAATAGAGGAAAGAAAGACCTTGCCGGGGTCACCGAGCAGAACACGTGGAGCTCCATGGCATAAAATTATGTTACGCAGAAAAACATCAGCTACTTCAGTAACTGTACCAGCGTGCAGTGAGGCGGTTTCCGCGTAACGAGTGAGGTGGTCAACAGCCGTTACAATCCAACAATTTCCAGTGGAGGTCACGCGAAGGGGGCCGTACAAGTCTATCCCGACGACTTCGAATGGCAAAGCGAGACAAGGAAGAGGTTGGAGAAAGCCAGAAGGAGCAGTAGTGGGTCGTTTCTGCCATTGACATAAAGCACACGAAGAAACATATTTGGCAATGGCGGATGAGAGGCCAGGCCAGGTGAACCAACTGCGTATTTTGTCGTACGTTTCGTGATAGCCGAGATGCCCAGCAGCAGGATCATCGTGGAATGTCTCAAGAAGCTGACGTTGTAGACAACGTGGTATAACGGGGACCCATTTTTTTCCTTCAACGTGGTAAATATAGCGATGTAAAACATCATCGTGAAGCTTGAATTGTTTCAGTTGTCGGCTAAGTCGTGCGTTCAGAGGAGTGGATGTACTTTCTAAGCGTGCTAGTATGGAGCGGCAGTAAGGGTCAACGCGTTGATGCGACACAAGGGTAGAAGGGCGGCCGGATCTTAGCCAACTGAGACCAGCGATGGGTAACGCTGCGGTGGAAATTGGTGACGGTGGGCTATTACGGTTGGGTAGAGGGCTGCGAGAAAGAGCATCAGCATCTTGGTTTTTCTTACCAGACCTGTAGACGACATCAAAGTTGTGCTCTTGTAAACGAAGCACCCAGTGGTCAAGACGACCCGATAAGTTTTTTAGCGACGAAATCCAGCACAATTCGTTGTGGTCGGTGACGGCTGTGAAGTGGCGGCCGTAGAGGTATGGACGAAATTTTTGTACCGCCCATATAACAGCAAGGCACTCTTCTTCGGTTATTGTCTAATTTTTCTCGGCAGCAGTCGAAGCAAGACTGGCGTAAGCGATGACACGTTCGCGTGCGGTGTTGTCACGCTGCAGTAGAACGGCACCGAGACCATGACCGCTGGCGTCAGTGTGAAGAATTGTGGGTGCACCTGGATCGACATGACGTAGTACGAGGTCGGTAGTCAGGGCTTGCTTCAACGCCAGAAAAGACTTTTCACAGTCTTTGGACCAGACGAATGCTGTGTTACTTGCGAGCAGTTGATGGAGCGGAGAGGCAAGCCTTGCGAAATTTCGTATGAAGCGCCGAAAGTAGGATGCCAAGCCGAGAAAACTGCGCAGGTCTTTTGACGCAACGCACGGGGAAACTCGAGGATGGCAGCAAGCTTTTCACGATCTGGTCGAATACCGTCTTTGCTGACTAAGTGTCCTAAAACCTTGATCGTCTTGCTTGCGAAGGTGCATTTTTTCGTATTGAGCTGAAACCAGCTTTTGCAAGGCAATCTAGGACTTCTTCGAGACATTGTAGATGTTGCGAAAAGGTAGACGAAAACACTATCATGTCATCTAGGTAGCATGAGCAGGTTTTCCACTTCAGGCCACGCAGTACGTTGTCGATCATACGTTCGAAGGTAGCAGGCGCGTTACAAAGTCCGAAAGGCATTACGTTAAATTCATATAGCACATCTGTGGTGGTAAAAGCCGTCTTGTATTTGTCGGATTCGGACACTGGTATTTGCCAGTAGCCCGATCGCAGGTCAAGGCTCGAAAAACACTCTGTGCCATGCAACGAATCTAGTGCGTCATCAATTCGTGGGAGAGGGCAAACGTCTTCGCACGTTATTTTGTTCAGTGCCCGGTAATCAACGCAAAAACGTACCGTTCCGTCTTTCTTTTGCACCAACGCAACTGGCTAAGACCACGGACTCGAGAAAGGACGTATGATATTTCGTCGAAGCATGTCTGATACGTTTTCCTTGATTACCTTCCTTTCTGCGAGAGAGACGTGGTATGGGTGCCGGTGAATTGTTCGGGAGCCGTCAGTCTGAACTCGGTGAGTCGCAGAAGTTGTCATACCAAGGACAGCAGAATAAACGTCAAACAAAGGGCGATGTCTGTTCAATAAGTTCAGCAAGTCTTGACTATGGGCTGCTGTCAAATCAGGGCTTATCGTCACTGATAGAGGAGTGGGATAGTTGAGTGGCGGCGTGCTGGGCTCTGGTAAGTCTTCTTGACTTGGAAGGGCCACAATTGCAACGGGATGCGGAACAATAGCGCATGTGACTATTGATCCACAGGGCAACAATAAGGGTTCGTGTGTCTGATTTAACGCAGTAATAAAAGCAGACCCTTCAGAAAAAGCGAACAAGGCCTGGAATGATCAGAATGCCTCGATGTACCGTGTGGCCATAAGGAAGTAGAAGCACGTCACCATCCACAATGTTGCTGCAATCAACGCTAATTACTTCTTCTCGCGATGGCCAAAGAACATAGTCTAAAGTGGTGACGAGACGAATGCGCTGTTGTGGTTCCGATACAGAAGAGTAGGTGGGGTTTAGTTGGATGAGGCGCTGACGACAAGATATAGAAGCGCATGCAGACGACAGAAAATCCCACCCCAAAATGAGTTCGTGGGTGCACTCACGGAGAACTGCTACAGCAATACGATGACGAATACCGTCTATGAAAACACGAACTGTACACTGAGCGAATGCACGACAAATGGCGCTCGTCGAAGCACGGAGAGATGGGCCCGAGTAAGGTGTTGTTACTTTGCGGAGACGGGAGCAAAGGTCAGAGCGAATAATGGAAATAGCAGCGCCAGTATCCACTAGAGCTTCGATGCGTATACCTTCGACTAACGCTGTTAACCAGTTCGATGGTCTGTCTGGAGGAATTGCTGGCTGTCAAGTGGATGCAGTTTCCCCTCCTAAAACTGCATTGGGGAGTTTTCCGAGTGGACATTCAGAACATTAGAGGCGGGTCGCAGAGGTGACACGGAACGGCGATTGGGAGATGGTGAGCGGCGGCGAGACTCACGGGAGTTCACAGGCAGACCACTACTGCAAGGTGGATAGGGCGAACGCTGAAAAGAAGACCGGTAAGGCGTGCGCTGGTAGTTCGTGAGTGGACTGAAGCGTCCGCGTTCCTCTGGAGCGTACCCACGTTGCTCGTCCTGTTGACGCCTTCGGCAAAAGCGAGATAATGACCTCTAAAGCTGCAATATTAACAGATTGGGCGTTGAGGACGCGGCATGGCGTAATACGGCTGTGGGCGCATCGGTGGTGACACTGACGCCACAGGTACATGGCCACCTGGTGTAGCCGTTTGGATAGTGGTGGGTGCTAAGAGCGCCGTGACTTCTGCGTACGTTGTTACCTGACGAGGTCTGGATTCGGCGGAACAAGGTGAATATGACGCAGATGAATCTCTTGCCTAATGATGTCCTGCAAGTTGGTTGGAGCTGAGGCTAAAGCAGAAGGTGTGGCGCAGGAAGAGCAGCGCCAATGAAGCTTCTCACGAACGATGTCGCGGACCAGGGCACGGATGTCGAGGGCCGCAGGAAGACGAATGTCCGAGGCGTCATGGCAAAGACGAAGAGATAGAAGTTCTTCTAATCTCTGGCAAATGGTGACGACATCTTGAGTCGTGGTAGGGTTTTGCGACGCAAGGGCGTTGAATGTGATGGTATTTATGCCTTTGATAACATGGTGTATTTGTTCGCTTTGAGGAATAGCTGAATTTACACGCTTGCACATGGCAAGAACATTCTCAATGTACGAGGTGTATGATTCACCCGCCAGCTGAATGCGTTCAGAAAGCTTTTTTTGTTGCTGCTTCGGCGCGAACCTTGGGGAACCGAAAATCTGACGGAGCTGCCGTGCGAATGTGTCCCAATCGGGAAGATCTTGAAGGTGGTTCCAAAACCAGGTTTTGGCAACATCGGTTAGGTAGAAAGGGACCGTACGGAACTTGTGTGGAGTATCCCACCTGTTCAACTCGCTGACGAGGTCGTAGGTGTGTAGCTATTCTTCAACGTCATCCCCTTTGAGACCCAAGAATATTGGCGGATCACGCTGGTGGCTGTGGATGGCTAGGGTCAACGGCGGAGGCTGCACTGGGCTGGTGGTGTTGGATGTACCAGGATTGTCTCGCACTGCCATGGCACGTGGTAGTAGACGGCGACCCAAGCGGAGCTCATGTGGAAACGTGCGAGAGGACTTGGGGATCGAGAAGACCGTCCACCACTTATGAGGAAGAGCTTCATTCGAGGCGAGCTCGAGCTGGCACACACTGATGGTGATATCTACAGATGAGGAAATTATACAAATGATGATGACACGTCCAATTGATAAAAAAGAGTCGGTGACTGTGCTCACATTATATACTGTCAATGTCTTGAGAAATGATAACAGGAAATGAAAGAAAACCGTGAAAAAGTGATCAGTGCGAACTGCACACGACAATATGTCCATACGTCCCTAAACACATATCTGACATCAAGATAGTTTGAGCAAATTTTTGTTTCACCCTAACTACAAAAATATAAAGTCATATAACATCTAAAGTATGGTTCCTAGTTAGAGATAGTGATATAAGAAGGCAATACTTCCAGATAAAGGAAACTGCTTTAAACGAAACATGGTACGCAGAAGTGTTTGAACAGTAATCTCGCAAGCATATAGGCATGCAAGGTATGGGTGTTTTTAACAAGCCCACATTGAGAACAAAATTGAGGTGTTTATATATTATGATAACATACAAACAGCCAAAAATGACCGCACAAAAGCCGGGACTTGATCAGAAGTGAGACTATCAACAATTTAGTATGAGAGACTTAGGCCTTCAATGCAAGTAAGGCATTTTCCAAAGAGCAAGCGAACGCATACAAGTAGCACATACTAGTGATAGCCTCGATACTACGATTCTAGTCTCTTACAAATAATGTTGTGAATTAATTTCTTTTGTACAATGAATCAACCCCCAATAAACAGGCAATAATTTTTGCTGTGCCACTACCTAACCACCTGGTTGAAATGTGTTTACAAAAATAACCTTAATATGTTAGCAAATGTTGCCTGGTGAAAGCCCTTGTAACGCTTTTGTTTGTGTGCAGGAGTTTTCAAATGTTTCCAGGCTGCTATATTGCGTATTTACACGGCAGCGCTGTCTAGGAACATTTTAATTCCCCTCTTAATTATGAAATAATTACCATACGCAAACTATGGCCTAATTTGTTATAGGGGCAAAACTCCTAAAGTCGTGGGTCTGTCAATGCATGTTTTTTTTTTTGTGACCGGTTCGTAACCACCAAGTTGTATGAATCACTCAGCAGGTGGCACTGGTGTGGGTGACAATCAGATGGACGGACGGACGGACGTACGGACAGAAAGAAAGACAGACAGACAGACAGACAGACAGACAGACAGACAGACAGACAGACAGACAGACAGACAGACAGACAGACAGACAGACAGACAGACAGACAGACAGACAGACAGACAGAAGAGACGGACGTGAGGATGCACGGACAATTGCGCGGACGGCCGAACACACAGAAGGACGTATGGACGCACGAACAAACGCATGGACGGATGGACCTAATTGCCAAAGACTACATCGTGCAGCACATGCTTTCCAAATACGCACTCAGATGCATCCATATGCAACCTACCATGATCTCAGAGGCGTGTATAGACTTACTGTTTGCAAACTTGCCGCTGCAACCAGTACAATAACCTTTCTCACTTCATTTCACGGACCGTGAAGCCGTGATAATGAAGGGACTTCACAATCCAGCCACTAGAACAACAAAGCAATGAGAAGAACAAACGAACAAACAAAACAATAAACGAACATAAACAGAATATTTTATCTGTATAGTATACGCAGTCTTACGTCTTTCTAGTGATGTAATGGGTAAACTTTTCGCAGGATATTTACGGTTTACCGAAAATCTCCCACTCACATGTTGTGCCCGTTGTCATTATTCGTTACGTAGATATAACATGGTTTGTTGAAATGTTGCATAACACAATCAATACCATAACGCGTGTAGCAGCATAATTGTTCTTGAATTGTGAATGAGTAATCGAATTGGTGGCTTCGTTCCATTCCTAACGGGAAACTAAGCCAGCTAAAACAATGAATTAACAAAACCGGAAAATTGGTGACTATTGAAATATGTGTGCTCGTTTACAGCATTCTTTTAGAAGCTCCTGAAAGTATCGTCAACGTGCTCAATTTGCGTCACGGCTTTTTTACCCCTAGTTGTGCGTGAAACGTGCCTCGCTTCATTGAACAGAATTGCAGAAACGATCGAGCTCGCAGCTGCAAATTAAGTGTGCGCGTTGAACGGTTCGTTTCTAAATATTAACCCATCTTTTGCACATCTCTTTTTTACATCGACCAAACTATGATATTGAAGTTCTGCAGTCACCATTATAGAAAAAAATACTTCCTTTGATATGCCCGAGATCAGGTGATTGAATGCATAACGTGTCAGTTTACCCTCTTAAAAAGCATTTAGTTTAGCTTCATCCAAGTTTATTTTGAACAACGTGCATTTGCAGGTCCTTAGGCTAAACATGTGGGAGACAGCTTGCGAGACCGAAATTCCCTTCAAATCCAGCAGGCGTTTTGCGAAGATATCGCGTAAAGCACTGTACACACATGCGCTAAATTAAAAACCCATCGAAGTGACGCAACGTAGTGGCAACACGAACTGAACTGCTTATTCCTTGATACATTGTCTTTTTATAGTCTCAACCATGTGAGACATGAGTGACAGGCGAGTACGTTGGGGCTGGCTTGCTAACTAGTTTAAAGGGGATGGGCGGGTGATAGTGGTTTATTGCCAACGCTGCACTATTTGTCCGGTTATCTTTTACTCAATAAAATAAACGCATAAATACGCATAACTCCTATATGCACTTTCGTAGCAATGACAATTTTATAAAAAAGAGGACAAAGTGCGCATAACATAACAAAAACAGATGGTGCTATTTGAGTAGTTGCTACGTTTAACAACACACAAGCTCATGTTTCATGAATATACTTTCACACATGTGGATGTCGATAGTTGTTCAAAATGTGCTCAATGTTGCTAGTATGTGGTACTGAAAAGGCACTCACCTTAACGTGTGCGGGAAAAAGGAACAATTTTTTTATTGTATTGACGCAGTGTGGCCCTCGTAGTTCCAGATTTTCTCGCTTCAGTTTTGATGAAAACACAATATGAGGCTTATGCACATCTCCAAAATAGGCGCTCCGCACCTCTGGTGGAAAAATGGTGAACCAAAATAAAAAAGTAGTTTTTTTTTCCATAGCAAAAGCGAAAGCATGCAGTAATCCTCTCTCGATTGTTCAGTACAAGCAGCTGATTGGTTAGCGAGGAGCCAGGCTAGCGGTCATCTTGTGTGCATCTTTCTTTGTCCCTCCTTCAGTTCACCTGGCAATACGTTCTCAAGACGGAGTAGGAGTTGTGAGCAAGGGTATGACGAAGAAAATGAGATGTCTATTTGCATCTGGCAGTTCCCATTACCTCAAAAGCTCTCAGCAAACAAAAATTTTAGAGGAATTTTAATCCTTTACTTGGGCAGGCGTCTGGTAATGGCCTTCAGCCCTAAAGTATTGCTTGGGTCGGCTGTTCCGCATGCTGCCAAAGCGAATCTCAGAGGCCACTTAGTATAATGCATGGTTTTGACGAGCTCTATTACGTGCTGTGAAGATTAAATCTTCTGACTATGCTTCAGTGCACCCGATGAATTATTTTCAATATTTAATCTGGCACTAGGTTGGCGTTTAAACCCAGTTATTCCCAGATATACTGTGTATCTGACGTAACCCTTTACAATCTATTTACACAGCGCAAGTGTTCCAGGTGGACTCTTTGCTCTCCGGCGTATGGTTAGGTCACGGGAACCATTTGGGGCTCTCTAACCTGCAGCCACACTTTGAAGCCGGTAACATTAGAATTTCACGTTCACCAGAATGCGACCGCCATGCCTGTGAACAACGGTGGGTACATAACGCCAGCAGCTGAGAACCGTAAGTATGGCGGTTCAATCGTTAAACCGTTAAAACAATCGTTAAATAATGCATAATTCTATAAATATTATATTTTTTGTAATTATAATATAATATTACACAATTTTTATGAATACGTCACGCTGACTATTCAATTGATAAATAAATTGTTATTCATGTACAACTTTTGCAGCTCACGAAAGAATCATTGCGTGGCATATTTTGTAAATATGCCATGCCATGCAAATAAAGCACATCTTCATCTTTTTTTGCAATCTATTACAACAAAAAAGTCAGTATTTCTCTGCGCAGTCAAGAGAAGAAAGCCGTGTTACTTTCGCATTAGCCCGTAAAAGTGCTTTATTAGTGCAGAAAGCCTTATATTTCTCATTTAATATGTAGACGGACAACAGACATTTACATTAGTGGAGCGAGAATTCGCCAAGATCTTATGACGCTACTTTATAAAATCTTACTGGCGTAAGAAATTTGTTACACTTGTGACGTCATATTCACGTCCCAGCAACGCGACTGAGGCGTAAAGTAACGTTATGCGGAGGCTTCATCCCATGAAATCGTCGCTTGTTTGACCGATGTGAGCCACGGTGGTGTAGCAGGCATCACAGTACTCGGCTCCTGACCTGGAGGCCACGAGTTTGATTCCGCCATTGGCAATCACATCTTGCTGGAGGCGAAATCCTAGCTGCCGTTTTACTGTGCGATGTCAGTTCACGTCAAAGAACCTCAGATGGTCGAAATTTCTGGAACCCTCGACTACGGCGTCCCTCACACTCATATCGTGGTTTTCGGTAATATGCCAGATACTATTGGTACAGGTTGAGAGGTGGAGAGATTCCGCTGACACAGGCGCTGCAGAAAGCTGATTATATCTTCATTCACAAAGGCATATCAAAAGCACGCTAGAGGCGGAGAGCATTCGGGGGGGGGGGGGGGGAGAAGAATTAATGAAACCAGTTGAGAAGTAAAAGACGAACGCGTATCCCTGCAAGTTACTGCTTACAATCTGCCACGTGGAGACTACCAACATCACTTGTTTGGAATATACGCCAAGAGAGTAAACAAAGTCCGCACTTTGAAAGAAGCGAGAGCAGAAACTCATTGGACGTAATGACTTAGGTAGGTTATTAAAATTCTTTTATATGTACCTGTCGAGTCCGCTGGGGTGGATCACTTGTTATGGTGCTCGGCTGCTGACCTAAAGCAAGGTTCCGGCTTCGGTCCCCACCGGGGTGGTCGCATTTAGATAAAGGCAAAATGGATGCGTGTGGAATTTCAGTCCACGTTGGGGAATATACCAGATGGTTGATATTCCGGAGATCTCCACTAAAGTGTCTCTCATTATCATATCGTGGTTTCGAGGCGTAGAATGACGCATGTTATTATTATTATTATTATTATTATTATTATTATTATTATTATTATTATTATTATTATTATTATTATTATTATTATTATTATTATCATTATTATTATTATTATTATTATTATTATTATTATTATTATTATTATCCTATCAAGAGAAGTCACGTTCGTTTGAGGTCATTGGTGTTCTTGTTTAGCTTAGTTTTCTTCTAGTGCCTTGGTATGTGTCGCAAATGCCCAATGTAAATGTATTTTAGTGTTGGTATTCACCATCTAAAAGACGTGTCTATAGCAAGGTTACTACAGCGACTTTTCAGGGCTTCTTCAAATAATACCGCATTTGGTTACTAGCATTCATCAAATATTTGAAGTTATTTGATAGCGAAGTGTTTTGAAATATTTTCTTATCAGCTATAACTATACTAATTCAGCTACCCTAAAATACAACAAAGTTACCAATTCAACTCAAAATCACATGCAGTGTTAATAAGGCGATATCCAGTATGCATGCACGACAAAATTCGTGTGACGCGTGACTAAAGGAAAAGTAGAATTTACTCACGATGATGGTATTTCTTAGCGCCCGTTATTGCTTTTGAGCATGTGACAGCGCGAAAAGTGTTTAGAGCACATTCAGAGCGGCTTAAGTCGAAGTCTGAAATTCTTTTCAAGCCACTTTGATAGAAAATAGAAAGCTGTGGTGCTTAAAAGGCTCGCAATTCATGGCAACTTTTTGAAAAACGATTTGATAACATGAGTTATTTATAAGATTGCCGAGTACTTGGCTGTTTTTTTTTGTACAGCCCACTAACTTATTAGGCTATAATATTCTCGTTTCGTAAAGCAGGAATATATATGAAACTTGTAAATTCTCAGATCGATGGAAAACTTGAAAACATTGGGCATGACTAGCCGAGTATATTGCTTAATTATTTAGCAGGTGCTCGAACGCCTGCCACGCAATTTAGCGGCCCCATTGGTACGGTATCAAAAATATATCAGTGTTACGATATTTTGCTTACTAAAACGCAAAAAGATGTTTTTTTTCGGACTCGACATTGTAAAGCACCTATACGGAGGGGCTGCCATAGGGGGTACTGAACTTGACGTGGTTATGTAGCGTGATTGATGAAGTCATTCTCTGCGAGGTGAATGTTGTGACAGGCACGGGACGTCATCTGAAAAATTCTATATTCTAAATGTAAACGTTATTGATATTGCTTGCACACAAAAACACACAGACATTAAAATGGCCAAAAATGGCGATCAATCATTATTAAAATATGATGCAATAAGGGTAGACAATCTTTGGTACCAAGTCAGGTTGCCTTGCACGTTTGCAGGTGCCTTGCAATCAAGCCTTTTGACATGTTTTACCATCTAACCACTCTGTCACTGCTTCTGGCTCAGTTCATCGATGGTTCAGAAGAATTGAAAAAACAAATCTTTGTTCCTTTTGCGAGTGATGGGAAGTACTAAATATGTTTTGCTTAGCTTCAACGAATGCGTACTTGCTGGTCATACAACAGAAACTAGTGTGGCCTGCAACCGGATTAACGCGCGCAAAACTTTCCGTAGCTACGTCAAGTTTTTTTTTCAGAATATTCGTGCATGCAATTAAGCGTGCTAATTTGTTCCTTTTGCCCTCTCAAGAACGTGTTCAGTTGAATGTTTGTTCCCAACGTGATCTGAAACAGAGATCGATCCTCCTGGTATAAAACCATTTTCAGCTGTGCCAAAGAATTTTGTGAACTCTTTTTCGTGTTTTCACTTTACCGAATTGTTACCCAGCTGACACAAATCACTTCGAACACTGCTAGTACACATGACTTCATTTTAACTAATCGCACTGATCTAATTTCGCTTATAATTTTCCTACCAAAAATAACCTTCATGCTCTATCAGGTTTTGACATTTTCGCTAGCACTCCTAGATGAACTAATGTAGAGAAAACAAATCGTGATTCAATTAAGGCTAATTTTGTGGCAGTTAACTTCGAATTAGGCTCATTCTCGGCACTTTTTTTTATTATATATGGTACTCGGTCAGTGAAAGTAACTGGGACATTTTTCAAAATCAGGTACACCTGTTGTCAAAATAATGGCAGCATATCCATGGAGTGAATGATGGAGAGTGGGGCGAAGCAATCGTCCATTCATGCGTCCGTCTGTGTGACCGTCCATGCGTCTGTTCGTGCGCCCGTCCCTGCGTTCGTTCATGCATCCGCCCCTGCGTCCTTTCATGCGTCCATCCATGCATCTATCTGTGTGTCCGTTCGTCCATCTATTCAACACTCCAAGTCCCACTATCTCGCATCTTTTTATCATATATTCCCCATATAGAAGAGCCGCCATTCAGTGCACATTCCAAGGACTAAACGAGAGGTGGCACTCGCACACTTTCTTACGGCTTGCGCTTCGGGTCTACTTCCCACCTTCAACCACCTTGAGTTCATGCTATATACTAGTTCACTGTATTCATGGCACTGCGGCCCAATGCTCGCTAAACCTTTCTAAAACCAAGGAGGTTACGCCCAGCGAGAATAACGTAGCAACATTTTCTTGTCAGATAGTGCTCAATGTACATGCCAATGGCTGCTAATGTGAAATGAGAGACAGGAGGATTCAGCTTTTAATTTCTTACGGCTTGCGCTTCGTATCTGCTTCCCCCCCTTTAACCACCTCGAATTCATTCATGGTATATACTAGTTCATTGTATTCATGGCCCTGCGGCTCAAGGCTCGCTAAACCTTTCTAAAACTAAGGAGGTTACACCCAGCGAGTATAATGTAGCAACCCTTTCTTGTCCGACAGTGCTCAATGTACATGCCAATGGCTGCTAATGGAAATCGCCGCGTGCGCGTTGACTAAAAGCCGAATGCTCCTGTCTCTCATTCTCCATTAGCAGCCATCGCCATGTACATTGAGCACTATTTTTTATTGTTAAACAACGCACAGAAGAAATCTCTCACCGGCACCACCTTGGAGGTCAAATGTTATACCTGTTTCGGGTATGTGCCACTAGTGGTTACGTACTACGATGGACGCACAAGCCACGCCATAAGGAGCTTCGCCCCTAAAAAATACACTCCTAATCGTGTCATCATTTCTAATCACTCCCCATGGTATAAATCATACATTGAGCACCTGTCTCACAAAAAGAAACGGCTTTATTGCTTAGCTAATTCTTCTTCGACTCAAAAAGTTGAGTATCGTATAAAATTGCTTATCATGCGACCTTACGTCCACTAAAAAGAGATAAATATAATACTTAAACCTATACACTACCCGAAATGATCAAAACAGACACTCGTAAGTTCTGACGCATCATTACCTCCACCTCCCCTTTCCTTCCCCAGCGACAGCTCTATATTCGGGCCCCTCTGCGGTGGCCTAGTGGCTAAGGTATTCGACTGCTGACCCGCAGGTCGCGGGACCGGATCCCGGCAGCAGCGGCTGCATTTCCCATGCAGGCGAAAATGTTGTAGGCCCGTGTGCTCAGATTTGGGTGCACGTTAAAGAACCCCAGGGGGTCAAAATTTCTGAAGCCCTCCACTACGGCGTCTCTCATAATGATATGATGGTGTTGGGACGTTAAACCCCACAAATAAATCATGCTCTATCTTCAGGACAAACGCAGACGGTGATTTAACACCAAGTGACGTTTGCCTGACCCCTCCTAATTACACATTTTCAAACAACTTTTTTAGTTTCGAGCAAGATTCACCCACCAGACACTGAATCATGCGACTATCTTTTCATGCATCCTGTAAAGTTCATTCATCTCGCATTCCTGAAGTCATTGATAAACTACCATTCAACTGAGCTCCGGGTTTTGATTGCATGACAGCAATTTTGAAAGAAAAGCACTAGCATATTCAGCTCTATCATATTTGTCAAGTTATTCCAGCGATTCATAAACACATCGACTCTTCGTTCACCATGTAAAATTGGGAATGTGCTTCCGCTGCTTAAGTCCAGCAGCAAAAGCTCGCCTGTGAATTACCGGCGGATGTCTCTCACCAGCACCTGTTTCAAACATTCAGAACACGTAATTTTTACTAATATGGTTAGCTTTCTCGAGCCTAGCTCATTTTTCACGACAGCTCACCATGGTTTTCTCAAAACATACTTATGTGAACACAACTAATATCGTTCACTCACGGACGACACCGTATTTTGGATTGTGGCGCTTCTGCTGAGCGTGTTTTTAGATGCGAAGCATCTTATACTCGCGCCTTGTAGTGCGCCGTCCGCACCGCTTCTCGAACATTCGACAGCTGACGCGCGCGCATGCGCCGTCGCCCACTCTTCCACCATCTGTGCATCCCTTCCTCCTCTACACACCGCGCGCGCTTCACTCCTCCACCATCTGTGCACCCTTCCTCCTCTACACACCGCGTTCGACATCTACAATTCTCCCGATTCTCCAGTGGACGCGCATGTGGCGTCGCGCTTCGAGAACATTCAACAGCTGACAGTGCATGCGCCGTCGTGCTGTATATATACTCAAGGTCGGCGCTCGCTCGCTCAGTTGCCGCTCGTCGGTTGGTTTGTACGGCACGTCGACGTCCAAGGTCGCGGTGAAATGAATTCCAACGAATCCACAAACACAATGATCGACGTCCCTTCGACCAGCGCCGCCCTTTCGCATACGTGTGTACGTGTTCACTCATTTAACACCCCCTCCTACAACCACGTTAACCAATTTAGCCATCGACCCAAGTAAGTCGCAATTTAACACCCCATTTCACAACCACGTTAACCAATTTAGCCATCGACCCAAGTAAGTCGCACTTTAACACCCCGTTAACCAATTATATGCTCCGCATCCTCCTCAGTTTTCCCCCGAGGGAAACTGCGGGCAATTTTTTTTTAACTTTTAGTAAAGCATTTGAAAATGTTTGCCATTAACAACTTCTTCCAAACAAAGTCTTTTAAACCACGGTAGTAACATAATAAAATAGCTTAAATACTTTCATCGTAACCACTATCAGTTTATCACTGCTATGAATCACGCCTCACATAAAACTGAGGTTCGTTCTGGCATGCCTGAGGAATCAGCACTAAGACCTGTTCTTTTTCTAATCTATGTTGATGGTCTACTATCCACATTTACTACAGCCGTTGTCTTGTTTGCTGACGACAGCGTAATGTACCGTGAAATAACCAGTACTGACGATTATAATGCTTTTCAATCAAATACAAACTAAAGAAGTGATAGTTGTAAGACCCAGGAAATCAAAATAAATATTAAGCAATGCAAACTTTTACGTGTTCATAGAAATTCCACCGCACCCCCCCCCCCCTTCCATTCCAACCTACTTGTGAGTTCACACAATTACTTGGGAGTTCATCAAGTGTCACTTGTCTCTTCACGTTAAGCACATAAGTAAAACTAACTGCTTGTCTGGTTACTTATGTCATAACTATTTCAACGCCCTCATCATCCTTAAAATCAGTACTTTATCAGTCATTAGTGCACCCCGAATTCGATTCTGCTGCAGCAGTGTGGGACCCACACAATGAAAACCTATTCTTTTCTCCAGAGCTTGTTTAATTTATTCAGAGCTGTTCAATTCAATTTATTTGTAACCGCACTTCCAGTATATCTTAAATGAAAGCTAACCTATGGCTTCCTTCCCTACCATCACGGAGAAAAATAGCTCGCTTAACATTGTTTCATAACTTATACCATCATTCATCTCTTCAAAATGACTTCATTTCACCGGCACATTACTTATCTCACCGTATCGACTGTCACTGCAAAGTCAGAATTCAAACAGGAAATACAAACACATTAGGACATTCTTTTTCTTCCAGAAGATCTCGACAATGAAACCATTTTTTCAATGACATAGTCTTCATTACTGGTAACCAACTCTTTCGCTGGGCTGTAGCTTACCCTGTTTACCTTGGAAAATAACGTGTACTTTTGATTGTTTTAGCTGATCAGTTGTTCATAACAAAAATTAGCTAACATTTTAATGCAGCCCCGTCACGGTGGTCTAGTGGTCAAGGTACTCGGCTGCTAACCCGCAGGTCACGGGATCGAATCCCGGCTGCAGCGGCTGAGTTTCCGATGGAGGCGGAAATGTCGTAGGCCCATGTGCTTAGATTTGGGTGAACGTTAAAGAAATCTAGGTGGTCTAAATTTCCGGAGCCCTCCACTACGGCGTCTCTCCTAATCATATGGTGGTTTTGGGTCGTTAAACCCCACATATCAATGAATCAATCAACAATGTAACGCAGGATTAGGTGTTCTTACCTTGTTTATTTATGTTAGTACTAGCTAAGAATTTCCTAGATACACGGTTGTACTGTTATTACTTGGTTGTTTTGTTGCAATACTGTATTACTTATGTTGTATTTCATTATTATCCTATTTTTGTACAATTGCTTGTTTACAGCTCTTCTCTGTAATGCCCTCGGGCCTTGAGGGTACAATAAATAAATAAAATATAAAAAAAATAAGCAGGAATAAATTTTGCTCGAACAAAAACAACCAAGCGATGTTCGGTGAAACAAAAATGTCTCACTCGTTTCTTGACTTCATGCCATTGATGAACGAATGACCATGCGATAAAGTTTTAGAATATCACTCATACATGAATGCGCAACCTTGGTAAATTGAAAGAAAATCTGCAAAAAGCAGAAAAATATTTAATGCTGGTGTTGTAGGGTGATTCGAGGCGTAACGGCCAGTGTTAGCTAAATAGTGCCAACAGAATAGTTAAAAAGTATGCAGGATGGCTGTATGATATATGTAATTCCTGTTTTGTGCACTGAAATCGCATGAATCATACATCAATAATGAAAGGGTTACATACACGGGAAACATTAGGAAATTGAAGATTAAAAAATTTACTTGACAGATTATTGGGCCAGTAAGATCGATCCGAGTCGCTAACGTAGTTACAATTGTAACTGGATTATTTTCTGGCAGGTCATCATTCTATCGATTTATTGAGTGACTTTGCCACTGCTTGTCACTCAACTAAAATTTGTCCTTTAAGTCTGCATTGCCTTCGTCAGATCTTTAAGCCCTTGCGCGTCGTCAAATATTGCGTGTCAACTTTTGCGCGCCAAAACCTTGCGCGTCAGCGAAACCTGGCGCTAAAAAGTAACCGTTCCCGGTGTTGAATAATCTAGCAGCTTTTTTTTTTCAAAAAGAAGCTTGCTGCCACGAAACTGAGTTTTCGATGCCAGTAGGGTACCAGAATTCTTATTGCAATATAGTGTAGCAAACAGTATTTTATAATTCTGGCAGACCTTCCTAGCTTTGTCCTTTAATTATCCCTTTATCTCTTGCTATTGCATAAGCAAAATCACTACGCTTGCCGACGTCATCTTTGTGCTTGGAAGTACATAACCAAAATGCAATATAATGATATCATGGCACAAACTGGCTATATGCTGTCTCGTGTCGCCTTTACGGCAGTGTCTTAATGTTCTGTGGCTCTTTTATAGCCATCATTATCATTGCGTTATTATGGCAATCAAGTGTTCTTTTTTCGGTGGGTGTCTCAGTGATCGCTTCCCTTCAGAAAATCGGAGGTGATGAAAACCAATCAACGTGGCCACCATCATTTTTCGGCAAACAGGGGGCTGCATCATAAAAGAAAACAGAGTAATCGACAGAGACATGGACTTCAGCTTCAGCATTCCTTGCGAACGAGTGCACTGCTCATCCTTCAACTCCACGCACGGATTCCTTTAACGGGAAGCGTACGTATACCTACTGATATGATTTCTTGTCGTGAATATAACGCTCCAACGAAGCACTCTTATTGTTACGGGCACAATGGGGTGATAGAGATTTTTAACACGTGAGTGTTCTATGCCATGGTCCACGTGCTGGACAAATTTCCGTCACGTGGATCACGTCGAAAATATGCGCATGACCAGAAGACAAACTTCTGTCTACAGTAGTCGAACCAATGATCTCTGGGTTTGCAACAACAGATCTTGATGCTGGGCATGCTTTTCACTGTGTCATGATCACATTGTAGACTATAAAAATAAGCCTTTTACATCTACCACTCTCTTTTCACTCTGTTCTTGGTGAAGTGCAGTAACGCCTCGTGACCATGCAATCCGTAATTAGTTCCTTTAATGCGCCGTTTTCTTTGCGTCCATTTTATTCGGCGCATTTCCAATAGAGGTGCGTTTTTGTCAGCGCCCCAACATACGCCCAAGTAGCAACTCTACCGCAAGCGTCGGCATTTGACATAGCATCCATTCATATTAAAAATAGCTCTATGATGCCCGCCGGCTTCACCTGGCGTGAACGTTGTGTTGCGATTCATCGCCGCCAACCAAAGAAAACACACGACGCCCATTGCGTTTCTTTCTGGTTGGGCAGGGGACTTCAATAAGTCCAACATGCCGTGAGTAGGCGACCTTAGTCCAAGTTCAGCGTCCAATCAGTCACTATCTCCTGGCTGACACATCGCTTCTTCCAGTGCCGCTCTCACAGTTAACTACTACTGCCAACACGATTACTTATGGCCACAAGCGTTAGTTCAATCATTAAAGGTGGTCGTTAGTCTTTTGGATGGCGACGTATGACTATGCGTCAACATGAGTGCACCGCCCGCTCAGTGGTGATACAACCGTAAATCAGTAATAGGCCTTGCGCATGCTCTCTCATATCGTATACAGGAAACATTAGGCTACGTCTGTAAGAAAACGTTTTACTTTCATCTTTTACTCATTCCTATGACGAAGAAATCATACATGCCTTTTTTGATATAGCGTTGTGAGTTCTGCGAGATAGTGTGCACATGAGGCAACCCCTCAGTGTGATCATTTCTAAAAATAGACATTTTTGCGTTTTGCTCAAAATAAATGATGAATTACGAGGAGTCTTTTTCTGTCTTTTTGTTTTGTCTTACTTGGAAGAGTGGGAAGAATGCCCCAGCCATAATTCGTTGTTCACCTATGAAACTCGGGATATGTAACGTATCAACTTTAAAACGATTACGCAAATTGCGCTTACTGCAGTGATGGCATAAATTGCTTTTGTTCTATATAGTCACTGGGAGCTAGTGATCCCGTGAGAATGTGTCTGTTGCGCAACAAATATATTTTGCTGTCACAAAAAAGTGAATTCTTTCCCGAGAGAATATTTGCAACAGAGAGCAAAAATTCTATAAGGAATATTTAGAGCAAGAAAAAGAAAAAAACTAGTTTGTACAACAGATATTCCGCTGAATTACCGCATATTATTTGTAGTGTTACAAAAATATGGTGACTCAAAAGACTCCTGTATTGCCCTCGCTAAAGACAGCAGCTGAACAACCACGTGCAATGTTAAAAAGTACAAGAAAACACTAAGACATTTTTAGTGTGCTCGTGATCTGCCGTAATTTTCAGCTGTGCTCTCATGTCTAATTTTTTACAATCAGCTGCCAAACACCCCTACCGAAGCCACCCCACTGCCGAATTCAAGAAGGAACTGGCCGGTATCCGAGGTGCTGCCCACGTCAGATCTGCACAAGTTCTCCTGAGAACGATGACGCTTACGACTGCAAAACTCACGCTGTACCACTCGCTACCAACACCCTGCAATTTGGTATTGTAGAGTTGCACAACATAAGGATTAAAGTACCTAACAATAGAAATTTTAATTAAATGAAGCTTCGCCTTGCTAAGAGCCACCCCGCAATACAGCCTTAAGTAAAGAAAGTAACCTATATGAAAAATCTGCACAGCTTGCCCTAAGTCGCGCCATACTGGGTTTCAAAAGAGCACACGGAAACTATCTGATCCAAACTTGGCTAGGCTTTTATCATCTTTCCCACCTGTTGCTATGACATGCTATACGTAGCTACATTTTTTGTTTTTATTTGTCTCTGTGTTCATGTATATCTTGCCATTTTCTGCCTTTATATATTTTACATTATTGCTCCGTTTCTTTTTTTTAATTGCGAAGCATTTTTAAGCAAACTTCGGTGACTTTGAGCGTATCTATCTATCTATCTATCTATCTATCTATCTATCTATCTATCTATCTATCTATCTATCTATCTATCTATCTATCTATCTATCTATCTATCTATCTATCTATCTATCTATCTATCTATCTATCTATCTATCTATCTATCTATCTATCTATTTGTTTATCTATCTATCTATCTATCTATCTATCTATCTATCTATCTATCTATCTATCTATCTATCGATCTATCTATCTATCTATCTATCTATCTATCTATCTATCTATCTATCTATCTATCTATCTATCTATCTATCTATCTATCTATCTATCTATCTAGCCACCTACGACATTTAGCTCTCCTGGCCGTTTCAATAATGGTATCGATACCAAACTTGGTAGGGCATAACATGACTGTATCAAGAACATATTTGGCTAGTCATAAAATAAAAGGTATCACATGGATATCATGAATGTCACGATTTACATTTCATCGTGCTGCAGCTCTTGCGGTGGTTTCGTTCACATGGCATGTTGCAAAACTGGTATAGTATGACATGATTGCATGGCGAACACAAGCGACAGACCCTAACATGAAAATTATAACTTGCGTGTCATGTAACAACTTGACAATATGCCATGCTCATGATGCGCTCTAAGTCATTTCGCTTGCGTCACATATAACAAATTTGGTATTAGGTACGTGAATGGATGACGAAGGTATCTGACTGGTGCAAACATGATAATCTAGAGATGCGTGTGATGTAACAACATGACTACATGCCACGCTCAATATACGCTCGCGGCCATTTCGCTAGCTTGACATATGACAAATTTGGTATTACGTGACTCAATGGATGACGAAGCTATGTGACTTGTGCAAACATAATAATCTTGATATGCGTGTCGTCTGATCACATGAATACACGCCGCAGTCAAGGCGCGAACACACTTGGACGCGACCCGGCGTGGTGATAATCGGCGTTCGTTACGTCGTGTCACGCCTAGGGAGGCTTCATATGCGCGCGTCTCTGTGTTTTAGGGTGGTGACAACTCCGATCATGGTTGCTTACAACTGGCTCAAATGGCCCCCATACTTGACGGGCCGCCATGTTCGTTCTGAGTGGTCACTCATTTACATTGACGGCGGCGTGGGTTTCAACGAGAAGAGGGCTTTTTTTGTATAGCAAGTGCTGAAGGCTGAAGGGTTGTTTTCTGAAGTTAGCCGTGGTTTGGTAGAACAGGAAAGACATGTTCGTGACTCGAGTTTGTATAAAATACTGTTAAAACAGTTCGTTTCTCCTACTTGGTAGACCCACCACATTGGCGGAGTGAGGTTATTTAGGAAGCCTATATTTGCGAGGGGGAGAACATCAATGTCACAATGAATGAACTTCAATGTCTGGGCACCATTCATTAAGCGTATTCACCTTAGCACTGAAAATACCTCAAAGGCCTCTTAGTGCAAGGCTCGAAACAGTGCTATTTATATGGTGGAACTCGTAAAAACAGGGAAGGCAGAAAAAACAACCGGGTAGCTCGCGATGTTCTCTGTGAACCGAATAGCTCTGCTAGCCTGTTTCTCATACACTAAACATTGTTTTTCTCCGTAATATAATTTCCTACAGCAAGTTTAGTTCCTGCGAACGAATCTGTACAATGACTGCTTAGAACCTTACAAGCTGTAAGCATTGCCCGAAAAAGTAGGGCATTCAATCACATTACACCTCCCTCCCCCTATGCTCACAAGCCTATATATTAGAATAGAAGAAAAGCAAAGGGGAGCAACGAGGGAAAAATAAAGTTTTTTCAGGTCAGATTTTATTGCAAACAGCATCCAAATGGCATCTGGCCTTGTGTCTTCAAACCATCCTGCCCTTCTTGCTGGAAGCTTGTGTCCTCGCAGTGGGCCTTGAGTAAAGCAATAAGACGGAAAATAATACATGACTTCGACCACATATACGGAGTCCACACACATTTTCTCTACAAGCACAAAATAAAAGCGGAGTTTACGATATCAAATCATCTGTGTGTCTTGTTATGAAACAAAAGGACGACCCAAATAACGATGCACCACATAGGGCAATATTTGAGTTATGGGCAGACAACCGACTTGCTTACTGCACATATACTGCTCTGTTCAGGACCGACAGATAGACAGAAGGATGGACGCACACGAACAGTAAATCTGTCGCATTCTATGTTATAAAAGAGAAGTCCTGTTTACAATTATTGAGCGAGTTTTGGTGTGGTTGCGCGTGTCATTGAAGCGAAGAACGAATACCCCATGGCAAGCCGCACAGAAGTTAGTTGCGTTGCAACTGTGAAGACACGCGCCTACAGGGAACGCGTTCATCGGCTCGTTTTGTCTACCTCTCCAAATGCCCTTCCTCGGCGACCAAGGTAAAATGGCAGGAATGCGAACATCTGCCAGCAAAGGAAGACGCAAACGGGAGCGTCTGTAGGTGGTTTATGGACCTGGCGTTTTCCCAACACCACCTAGACTATTGAATAGTCAAGGTGGTGTTGGTTTTTCTCGACGAATGCAGCGACGGCTTCGGAAAGCGACAAAGTGCAGATAGTGAATGCCTGCAGGACCACATATTCGACTACTCATGTGATTCGATTGAGAGACTGCAATTCGACTACAAGGATAAACATGCATACTCAACCATCTTCCGCTCGCACAGTGTAACTGAACGAAGCCTAATTCATTATTATACTGTGCACGTTGTCGTGCTTACTTTGCTGAAACTGCTTTTCGTTGCATGGTTAAGTCAGCCATTTCACGAAATGTGCGGTGATATACTCACCCATTCGCAATACAACGGGTACTTACCTCACAAACACGGCGAGAAGTAGTCTCGTCCAAGCAGCCTCACTTCACTTGTGTAGCCCAGCGTTTCCGTTGGCTAGAGCAAGGCGGGAAGCGGGATGGTCTCCAGATGGTTTTACATTGTGACACGCAGCACCCTGGCATTTACACTTCAAGGTTCTTGTAGGTGTGCTTAGCGCGAGGATGGTGTCGTAGCGGAAGCTACGTCTATGGGGTAATCAAACACAGCTCATACCGCAGCGTGCACACCTGCGCCAACATGCAGCTGGTGCAGTGCGACGGAACAAGAACGCCTGTCCGCAAGAACCAACAAGGCGCCTGTTGCCACGGAAACCGGGACGGGCAACATTGTGTTTTAGCGTTTTAGCGGGTGGCGGCTAGTGGTGGGTCAAAGGCTGACACCACCCTAAAACAATGAGATGCGTGCACATGAAGGATCCCTAGTTACAGTGTTCTAGAAAACACTGTACACGCCCGGTGCCGGTCCTGCCATATACTCACAGGCGCGCACCGCGCTGCGTTGCTTTGACGCATGCGCGTTTCAGAGCCTCTAGCGTCCTTCGTCACAAAAACAAATTGCCCGCAGCTTCCCTCGGGGGAACACTGAGGAGGATGCGGAGCATATAATTGGTTAACGGGGTGTTAAAGTGCGACTTACGACGCAGTGTTGTCTGGGTAACGCATCGGTGCGAAATGCAGGACGTCGCATTTCGCGCCGGTTGTTGTCGGGCTGCGCCGACGGACGCTGGTTGCGCCGGTCACGTTTGGCGTCAGACTGTAGATAGTTTGCGTTTTCCTAACGTAGCTTCGCTGTGCCCGGCGTGCGCACACGTCAACGTTACGAAGGAGTATATTATACCCTTCATAATGCACTCGGCAAGCCGTTTCGCTAGCTCCACATATATTAAATTTGGTGTTACGCGACGTCGATGAATGACCAGAATATATGACTGGTGTAAACATGATGATCATGAGACGCGTTTCATGTAAGAACATGACAACATGCAACGCTTATAATGGGCTTGCGGCAGTTTCGCTAGCTCGACATAAACTAAATTTGGCATCACATGACGTGATTGGATGGCGAAGGTAAACGACGCATCCAAACATGATAATCATGACACCGAAGTCGTGTACGACAAAATTTATTTCAACTTCCTAACGTTGTGGTGGTTCGAAAGTGAAATATCAACATTCCTCATTCGTGCTTCGCATATAATTTATTCCCACTGTTCGTGGGATCTGCAAATTTTTTGTGCTCTCATTTTTTCTCTCAAATTTTTTCACTGACTTTTCCTTTTTTTATATAATTTACCATTACCATTCTATCACTTGCTTTTTGGGGTTGATTATTACATATATTTGTTCGGCTGTATTCGCTTTCAGACCAAAAGTGGTATTCCCGTTAAAAAATTTTTACAACTTCTATAACTCTGCTTGAAGAGGGCCTAAATTTTGTAGGATGACATGCTTGTTACTCAAAAGAACGATATGCGTATATTGTTGTGCGTAGCACGCATTTCAAGCGACATGTTTCTGAGCAAACTCCACACATAGATTTACCTATATCTGGATAGCTTGAACGTCAGAAAGAGGTCACCGTATGTCTATGCCTACATTAGATTTTAACTCACCACCAGACAAGTTCTGTGTAGCACAAGTTATTTCGCAATTCTCTGTCTCTTTTAAGCGTATGACTCTTGCACATGAACTACCTTAGGATAATGCCACAAAACTTCCAGACATCCTGTTCGCTTTGCGTCCAAACCGCATATGTTGGGGGTATCAACCACGTATAAGCAAGCCTGTCCTACCACCCGAATCCGCTCAATCCAAACTAGCCAAAGGAATCATCAACAGCCATTGTTTTTATCACACTCAAGGCAAATCATGTGAGCACACTATTGTGAAAAGGTTTCATAGTCAGTCATAAACATTTTCTAAAGCAGGTTACCCTCCGCACGTTCAAACGTTCGTTGAGGAATCCTATAAGCCTCAGCACCTGGAGATGCAGCGCAGCTAGCACTGTGTCAAAAGCAGAATCAGCAAGCTGTTATATCCGATCTTCCTGATATCTCGCACAAATTGAAGAACTTAGCTAAGCGTTCCAAAGTAAGGGTAGCTTTTTTTTTTGGCTCCTTAAAAGTTGCTTAGTATTTGTCAACTTCGTCACTGCAGTGCCAAACCGAAAGATTGTGAAAGAAAGCGCCAAACTGCATTTGTTCCTTGTATGATAGGTGCAGTTTATCGCAACCCGCTTTTAAATATACGACAAACAATATATTGAACATGTGGACCATTGTCTCAATGAAATATTAAGGAAACACAGTAGAAATTGAAGCAATGTGCAGGGTGGGTGGCTAGCTATAGAATGGAAGTTTTGTGGCTGCGCACAGCAATTCAACGCATGTAGTGTAACCAAGAAAATACTTGACAAGCGAACAAGAGAGAATGTTCAGGCTGAGACTATTTCATGCCTGGCTTTCATGTGTACGTCAGCACTCCTTCACTCAACCTGAATAAAGAAAAACTGCCCTTCCAATTATGTTAGTGTTGTGCGCGGACTTTGTGATTTTGTTTTTCTTGAGCGATAGAATTATTCGAGAACGGCAACTGAACAATTTGTTGGAAGTTAGCGCCTTGGTTGGTTGTCTTTTTCCTGTGTGCCCGTTCATTCAGCACCAGTTTTCTCGTCAACAAACAGGCCCAAACAAACTTTTTGCCATCGTTTCGGCAACTGCGGTTGACATAGCAATGGCTGGCTCGTTGCATATTATTTATGGTATTTTTTACCCTTTGAAAGTATATTGCCTTATGGTAGTGGACCATACA
The DNA here is from genome assembly GCF_043290135.1 of Rhipicephalus microplus. Taxonomy (NCBI): domain Eukaryota; kingdom Metazoa; phylum Arthropoda; class Arachnida; order Ixodida; family Ixodidae; genus Rhipicephalus; species Rhipicephalus microplus. Next base: position 121,858,379 of record NC_134707.1, read on the forward strand.
TTTAACTCGTCATTTGAATCAATGAACGTATTTTTTTCAAACGGGATCTTGATTTCTTGTTTGCTGCAACGCAAATACGATTTCGTTTATCAGACCGCTAATGTGAGTATAGATACTGGGATTTCTTATACTATAGCATAGAGAAATAGGAGCCAATATTTGTATCTGATTTCACTCAGTACGTCTTAAGAGCTAATTACACAGCATATGTAGTGTGAAGAACCAGCCCGGCAATGTGGCTGAGCTGCTTGCGTGAGGACTTGGGAGGAAAGGAAAGCCGAGGAAGACGACACAGAGAATGGACCAGAATGGCCAATCCCCCATAGCGGGTACAAGCCAAAGCATATAGAAACAAGCAACAAGCCCCAAAAAAATCGCCTAATACTTGGTCAATCCCCTGCATTAGGTAAGACCCAACCTCCAATCTTTTCGACTAGACGACCCATTCAAAGGCGGAGGTTTAGCGTCTTTATAAACAATAAAATTAGCTTAAAATACAAACTCTGATACAAATGTACGTCTTCTGAATGCTAAATTTTCGCATTAGATATTACCTTGCCATAATAATTGGCTTTCTCACTAATAAACGTCCACTTTCCTGCCGGCGTACAAGACACGAGAATGTTAGATATGTCAGCTAACTCAGGCTGCAAAGAAAAAACATCTAGAGTGTGACTTCAATCCTCACCCTACATACTGGGGTTTTAGAACGGATCAATGTGGCCAAAGGTTGGGGGACTGATCAGTAAACAACAATTTATTGTGCGTTAACGCTAGAACTGCTACATATATTCGAGGTCGTTCACGCTCCGCTTTATATTTAAACTTTGCAACCTCGGCTATTGCTAGTACATCATGAACAGCATTTGATTGCGCCGTCAAAAGTGACCACTTTCTTATAATGTTCAAGATCGCTGCCTTCATTAAAACACCATGTACCCAGTCCCGGATCTTAATAAGTTATCTAAAATTTAAACAAAACCTAAAAGCTTCTTTAGACTCACCCTCTCAAGATGGCGATGACACAAAGCTGTGAAATTAGGCGCAGAAATAAAAGGGCATATACTTTGCTGTTCAACCGGCGAAGAGAGCAACCTATAGCCCGTGGTAAAAATCATATTGTTCAAGAGATCACACACGACGACAGGCAGCTGGGAAGAACTAGTACATAATATGTCCCCTAAGAACTGGTCAGATTAAAAATTTCTTGCCACTGTATTTAAACGCATGGTGGCACAAGCTAAAGCAAAATATGACAAATGGTATTTCTATTTTCTTTAGAAACCTAAAAATAAGGAACCTTCATTTCAGTGTATGCGATCTCGCAAAATCCTGCCGCCAACAGTAAATACTGATTAAGAAATGCTATCATTAGATAAAACGACAAACTCCATAGTGTCAATTGGCAGAGGTCTAAAAATTAGGTATTCTTTGACTATGGATTACAGCTGCCAAAGGTCTAGCATAAGCACCGACTTTGAAAGCGTAACGCTGTCTGAAGCATCAAAAGTAATTCGTTGCTGTTTCTCGACTAAAAGATGCTGGTGCCCACGAGCATTTCTATTTAGCGTTGTACAAAAAGAACACCAAGTGTATTTGCAGCAGTCACACAATGAGTGTTTAGAAGATGCTCTGAAAGGCCGGTCTTCTAGATTTCGCTGTGACTGTGCTGCGCCGTCAACGCAGGCCTGACATTTTCTGCCTACACAGGTCTTGTCTGTTACAGCCATGCACCCTTAGGCCTTCACTGTAACGAGAGCGAATGTCTGCGTAATTTGCTTTTAACACGCAGGCTATTTGAAAATCAAAGTAAACGACTGTTAGAAGTTATTCTTCATAGGTTTGCTTTGAGTTTATCGCTTCCGGTGGTCCTTCGCTTTGGAGGAACTGAAAAGGGCATAAGTCAAAGGAAGGCTTGCCAAGCCGTATGCGATTTGCTGAGAAACAATACCAAGTGAATGGAAAGCTTAGGCGTAAATTCTCTTTATTTTCAATCTACTGGCTTGTTGGGTTTCCTTTTTTTACACCATGTTTTACAAATTGCTTTTTTGTAAAAAAAAACATTCACATGTAAACGTGTTTGGCTGGTGAAACTATTGCATTGCTAAGATAATGTGCCGTCTGTTTCATGGCCTATCTCCCATGGTCGGTTGCGCCAGGCATCTAAATGCCAACAAACTTTTGTCAGGGGCTGGAAGCATTGAATGACGACTGGTTACACAATCCGTTTTGTGCGACACCTTGTTATACATACTTGCATTCTGTGACACCTGGTTGTACTTTTAATTTTCTACTACACTGGATCGATGGCAACCTGGCATAGTGGGGCATACCTCAAAGTTCGTATCGGACAAGTGAAGACTCGAAAATTATTGTGCGAGCCGTACTGTTGTTGCTGACTTATTGCTGTTACTTAAATGCAACTAAAATTACCTGACCATCAAGCTTCGCTTTTAAAAGTTCAACGTGACAGTGACACCTTGTCCCTATAGTGCGCACCTCAACCAGTTGGCGCGGACATGTTATTGTGTCACATTAGTCGAAAGGATTACATAATGAATTACAACATTGTTACATGAAATTGTCTTGTGTCAGTGAAGCTTTCGCATATGGCTGCATTATGTGTAACGGGTAGCATGCTTTAAACTTCGGGCAATTACATGTGTGAAAGATTTTCGACTTTGCTATGCACCGACTACGTGGTCTTAAGCACAGTATCGTGTGTGTGTTTTGTAATGGTTTGCCGTGAAGTTGTTATGTTGGTCGCACGTTCTGACATCGATGGGAACGTTAGCTTGTAAAACACAATATTGCTGCGATTTTACAAGCTGCATTGTGAATCATCATGGCTACGTAAACAAATTCGAGAACGGGAGTCAACCTCGAACCACTAATCATTCAGACAACGAGTAACGCAATAAATTGATCCATGGGCACACTGAACCACGTGTACTCCCGGTCTTGGCGTCATGCGCTCCACGCTAAAAAAAAAAAACCCGTTTCTTGGTCGTAATTCCATTATGAACAAGGAATCCGTTCGGGTCCCGCAACGTCTTTCTTCGCTTGTTTTGACAGTGGTCAGCGACCTGTTTTTTCAACAATATTGAGCGAACCGCCAAAACGCAAGTAGAGGCAATTTTGTTTTATTCAGAGGTCACGATGCCAGGCAATCGAAGTGGCCCGTGTAATTCTGGTTCAGGAAGTTATTGAGTGACCAGACTGCAGACAATCGATTGAAGCCTCCGGGCTGGATCTCTTACTCGAGGCACCCTCGTGGATTTGTGTCATAATCGATTTCATAGGCAGCCACTCCGAAGGAAACATTCAGTAAATTGGGTTTGATGTCGCACACCTGCACGAAAGCGCATAAGGTTAGGTTGGGCGTTACAGGAAGGCTGCCAGGTAGCTCTTAGGTTCCAGGAACTAACCATTTGCACGTACGTAAAAAAATGAAAAGCAAGGCACCATCATTTGTTTGAATTTTATAGGTGTAGAACTTAGCGAACCACCACCTCAATGACCGTATCTATTCGTCTAGCAGCACTGCGAACTAGCAGCACCTTGTTCACAGTTACTTTTTTTTTCATCTTCAAAAATAACGTCCATTGTAACAATCGTGATGCCAGGTAATTCTGGTGCGGTGTACGGAACATCTCAAAGGTTCACAGGATATCCACAGAGTGAATGATGATGAGTTGGGCGAAGCATTCATCCGTCCGTCCATCCGTCCGTTCATCCATCCGTTTTTCTGTCTGTCTGTGTCATTTAGTTGAGTACGTCTTGGTGCTCTACTGTACAGGCCCTTAGATCAGTATAGACATTTTAACGGTAGTGCCATCATATTGCCTAGCAGGCAGCACCGTCCCTGGTCTGGCAACCCACTGGAGCGTGCGAAGCTTCACGTTGCTATGGAAAGTATTCGTACGGTTGCAGTTGCTGCCGGTCTTTTTAGGTGCGAATGCACTTTATAAGCGACCCTGAATCCGCCGTCCGCGGTGCGTCTCCTCCTCTCCCTTAGCAACGGCGTGAGGAGTGCAGAGGACCGTCTGTAGCAACGGCGCAGCGACGTCACACACCACGTGATTGCGCTCGCTCCGCCCTCCGCTCCGTGGCTGCGTGCGCAGCCACGGCTTGGTCGAGATCGGCAAGTCGCCATAGGTATGGATCCATCGCAGGCATCAACCTCGACTGCGATGCCTCCAACAACGAGTACAACGCAATCGAATGCGTGCATTGCACGCGTCGTTGAAGATGTCGCGCCGGTTGAAGACAAGGCAGCGCGGCGAAAGGCCCGTGATGCCGAGCGCAAGCGGGCGAAGCAGGCCGCGGACATAAACATCGCTTTAGTGCGAGTTTACTCTTACATATACGAGTAAACTTACCAAGATTTCCCGAGATGGTCTAATGGTACCTAGAAATCAGAATGTGATCCTACGTGGCAGTTTACGTTACCTTACTGGCGAGTGCAAACGGATTTTAACTTTACTCCCCCTCATAGCATCACCCAGTGAATTCGCACTTAACTATGCTAACCCTCGGGGAAATTCTTGGGAATTCTGGAGTGCCGAACTTTTTCAAAAATAAAGCAGCTGAAGTATGAAATGAGTCTGTGAGACGTCCTGAAATGTTTTCATCCGTTCGAGGACAAATATGATAACATGCGACGGTGAGAACGTGTCGCACGTGAATGGTGTCGTATGTTTTCGGCACTCTTTTGGTTGAAAAAACGTAAGAATAATTCAAGCCATTGAAGCAAGGCAAGCAGGAGCCAACACCCTTTCAACATACAATACGTTTGTTTTCCTGGACTTTCATACTTAAGTTTGTTTGTTTCCTTGCGGTATATATGTTTATGCTGCCACAGCGACTACAACCCGTACATGCGATTGTGCGTGAACGCGCAAATGGGATTTCTTGGCGATGACGGCATTTCTTTGTTGCTCACAAACTGTTCACTATCTTTTGCTCGACCTTTAATGAACCCTTCTCGCTCGCTAGTTTATTGCCCACCACTGTAGACGAAGTTCGAACAAATGGTGCTCGTACATAAAAAGCAATGCTTAAGTTTACATGCCAGCACGCTTCTTTGTCTTTTTTTAGAGTCGTGGCGCTTAAATGGATTGCTGTGGTTATAAAGTGAAGATAGTTAGAAAAGAGCTTTGGTTAGAGCTCCTTCTGCCGATGAGGCACCAAGCGCGCCCGGGCTACAGGCTATAATTAGCCTAAGATCCACTTTGTGTTTATTTGTTTTATTAATTTCGCCTACCGGTTGTACGGCTTTTGCGAAATCTTGGCTGTCGTTCGCAAAAATAAGCAGTGAAATTGACAGCTATAGAAATAATAGATACCTGCCCCAACGCGGTTTAATTTTGTTTTCCTCTAAGGAGAGAAGACACTATGTTAAATGGTATCGCGCACGGCTTGTCAACCATGGTTCTCAAACACGCGAAAATTTTCTTCCTGAGGTAGTTATGCCTAAGACAAAATGTGCCTAATTCCCCCCCCCCCCCCCTTTTCTTTTCATGTATGTGGCTTCCATAGCGCCAATTGTACACGATGCATCCCACCGTCTTACGTAAGTTGTACACTCACGCGAACGACTACGCCCTACATTTTGATGTAAAATTCTGTGAATGTTCGGGTTGCACAGAGCCGGTGCGCACAACACAAATTAATGCGCAATGCTAGTTACCCCGAAGCGAGGTGAGGAATTTTTTGTCAGTGTTATTACAGCAAGTTCAAGTACATTGATAACCATGTTGAGCTGAGCTACGCGGCTAGTTGTTTTGTTTTTGTTTTTTGCCAAACCCATCCCATTAAAATTTATTAATCAAAAGTGGGAGATCCCACGTACAGTGAGAATCAATGATATGCGAAGCTCGAACGAGGAAGGTTGATATGTCACTTTAATATCACCACCACGTTACGAGGTGAAGGTAAATTATGCCGTACACGGCTTTCGTGTCATGATTATCATGTTTGGATGTGTCGTTTACCTTCGTCATCTATTCACTTCATGTGATGCCAAATTTAGTATATGTGAAGCTAGCGAAACGGCCGTGAGCACGCTATAAACGTGGTGTGTTGTCATCTTCTTGCTTGACATGCGCGTCATAATTATCTTGTTTCCACCAGTCATTTACCTTCGTCATCCATCGAAGTCACGTAACACTTAGTTTGGTATACGTGTAGCCAGCGAAAGGGCTGCGAGTGCATCCTGAAGAGCTCAATATACTCCGAAGCGACGTTGACGCGCGCGCACTTGGGCACAGCGATGCAATTCGTTAGCAAAACGCGAGAACTCTATAGTATAACGCCAGGCGCAACGAGCGTCCATCTTCGTGGCCTGATGGCAACCGGCGCGAAATGCGAAATGCTGCATATCGTACCGATGCCTTACCCAGAAAGCACTGCGTCTGCCTCTTTCCGTGACGGAGGGACGCCGGACACGCTGAAACGTGCATGCGTCAAAGCAACGCACCGCGACGCGAGCCTGCGAGTATATGACAGGACTGGCGCCTGGCGTGGCCACGCCGGCGTGACGCGACAAAACGAACGCCGGCGTGCACGCGTGCCCTGTCACGTCGAAGTATACGGCATCTTGACTGTGGAATGTGGTCAGTTTGTGACATGACACGCATCTCATGATTATCATGTTTGCACCAGTCGCATACCTTCGTCAGCCATTGACGTCACGTAATACCAAATTTGGCATACGTGAAGCTAGCGAAACGGCCGTGAGCGCATCATGAGTGTGGCATGTAGTCGTGTTCTTACATTACACGCATATCGTGATTATCTTGTTTGGATGTGTCATTTACCCATGTCGTCCGTTCGCGTCACGTAATACTAAGTTTGGTACATGTGAAGCTATTGAAACGGCCGCGAGCGCATCATGAGCGTAGCGTGTAGTGATGTTGTTAAACTTCACGCATCTCATGTTTATCATGTTTGCACCAATATCATACCTTCGTCATCCATTCACGTCCCGAAGTACTAAATATGGTATAAGTGAAGCTAGCGAAATGGTCGCCAGCACATCGTGAGCGTGGTATGTAGTCATGTTGTTACATGCCACGCATCTAGTGATTATCATGTTTTCAGCAGTCTTTTACCTTTATCATGCACTGACGTCACGTAACACTAAGTTTGGTATAAGTGAAGCTAGCGAAACGACCACGAACGCACAATGTGCGTGAAGCGTAGTCATGATCTACATGACATTCATGTCATGACTTCCACGTTAGCAGGACACTTTCAGTCGCCATGCAGTCATGTCATACCATATCAGATTTCTAATGTGTAATGTAAACGGAGACACCGCAAGAGCAGCAAGACCATGAAATGTAAATTATGACATTCATGACATACATGTCATGGCTAGTCAATTATGCTCGTGATACAGTCATGGCCCATACCATTTTTTGTATTGAGGCCCTTATCTAAATGGCCAGGAGAGCTAAAAGTCGTAAGTGGATAGATAGATAGATAGATAGATAGATAGATAGATAGATAGATAGATAGATAGATAGATAGATAGATAGATAGATAGATAGATGGATAGATACGCTCAACGTCACCGAAGTTCGCTAAGAAATGCTTGGCATTTAAAAACGAAGCGAAAACAACAAAGGTGGCTACACTAGTGGTCCATAGTCGTTTTCTAACGGACAGGGCCGTACACGATCGCTTATGTTTGGTCATCAATCTAACCATATCCGAGTGTCATTTGGCCGAGTGGAACACTGGGAATTCTGGGTGTATGCGGCTTCCCGTTGACCTTTCTCCTGCTGACGACACCATGAAAGCCAAAGAATTCCGCAGTGTGATCTAAAACAGGCTAACATTGCTTGAAAACGCCACTCATCCAAGCACCAGCCCCGCCATCAGCACGCTTCAGAAAAGAGGGAAACGCTGGTTGCCAGCCCCAGTCCACCACGCCCAATAAAACGGTCTATTGAATGAATCGGCATAAGAAAGCATAATAATTCGACAAATACCATTGTCTTAACTCGGTGCTGTAGTTCATTGAAGCACATGGATGGGACGGTGCTTTAACCACGCTCCACTGCTGCCAAGAAATTCTGACAAGATCACGAAATTATTGAAGCAGAAGCGGTTAAATTGAAACGCACCCAAAGCTGTCCTTCAATCCCACCTTGATCTGTCGCCATTTATGTCTCTGTTTAAAGTACGCAAAAATACCTAGCTCTGCAATACAAACTAGCCCATCAGCCTGTCCTTATAATTGTCAGGTTATGGCGTAAACAACGTGGAAATCCTGTCGTGTACAAGATGAATGCATTGCGTCCAGTCCAGCGTGGAACACATGGCGGTGGCGTGTACCATGCATGACTCCCTGTTCAGGCCTAACCAAGAACGCAGAGAACAGGCATTGATAATTTAAACGGGGCACTGTTCAGAAAACACGGCAATGGCAGCGCTGACCCAACGTATACCATAAATGAAAATCAGTACTGCATCATGAATCGAAACCAACATCCCGCGGAGCAGTAAACTACCATACTAAAGAGCTATGACAGATCTTAAAGATGCTTCGGAGAAGTGATCTACGCAGGGGGCACGAAGCTGTAACATCAGTTGTGGGTGCAAAGCTGGCAATGTAGTTCTTAAACAAGGTGACAAATGTTACATATGTACAAATATAGTAGAGGAATCATGGCGGGTTAAAGTCAGTCTAGCAGGTTGAGTGTTCCTGATTCTAATGTTGATGGATTCAACACTGGAACCGCAGAGCACTCAGCCGAGCGAGCCATAATTATCGTAAATATGCAACACGCAGAAACGATAATGGGAAAGAGCTCGCAAGTACCTTGAAGGGCCACTCACCAGGTTTGACAATATTGAGCTGACAAGTGCAATGCGTAGACGAGGTGTTCATAATCACGTCTGCCAGAATTTTCAACGCTACGCGCCGCGGAAACAGGTCAAATTTCAAGATAAACGCTGCTCCCTTCCCTTCTCCCGGCGCGCGCCCTGAGAATGAGGGCATAACGTGTGCGAATGATTGGCCTACGTGCACGGCAATGCAGTGAAGTTCGTCCTCTACGTAGACGACTCTGCTCTGACGTTGCAAACAGTGGCACGTGACATGCCGAAAATCCTTTAACACGGCATGCGTAGTTTACGTAATTTGTTGCTTTAAGAGATTAAAAAAGCTCTAGATAAATAATGACACGCAATAAGCAAATGTGAACGTATTTTTTTTCTTTTTCTCCCGTGAATTGCAACGACATGCGGGGCTAATGTGTCAACGTTTCGCATGCGTTCGTATACCCGCTGTCAGAGCATCGAGCAGACGACTGCCGTGGAAGGCTCCTACGCGTTCGCGCACTCATTGTGCTCATCTATTCTACCACGTCTAAGCCAGCGTTTACAAACCATCAAACAAAAATACGCAGAAGACCACAAAATAACGCTGGTAACAAAGCAGCGCTGCTCGCGTGCTCGGGTTGGACTTGTTTGGGCACGTCATGTGCACGTGACCTCTTGTTCGGATGCCGGAGAGGGCGGGGAAGAGATTTAGCTTGAGAAGTCTACGCGGAGGAGCGGCAAGTGTCGAGCTCGCCTCCTCTCATCCTCGTTTCGCGCCACTTCAAAAAACCCGTTTTCTCACTCGTGATGAACTGATTGATATATACTTTTTTACCAATCGAATTGAAAATTCGGCGCATCCCACGTACTTTCAGAATCAACATTTTGCGAAGCATGGAGAGCGAAGGTGACCCGGTTGAAATTTTTTAAATGCGAAGCATTTCTTAGCGAGCTTGGGTAACTTTGAGCGTATCTATCTATCTATCTATCTATCTATCTATCTATCTATCTATCTATCTATCTATCTATCTATCTATCTATCTATCTATCTATCTATCTATCTATCTATCTATCTATCTATCTATCTATCTATCTATCTATCTATCTATCTATCTATCTATCTATCTATCTATCTATCTATCTATCTGTCTGTCTGTCTGTCTGTCTGTCTGTCTGTCTGTCTGTCTGTCTATCTATCTATCTATCTATCTATCTATCTATCTATCTATCTATCTATCTATCTATCTATCTATCTATCTATCTATCTATCTATCTATCTATCCATCTATCTTATCTATCTAGCTATCTATCTACTCCTGAGGGCTCTCGTGACCAACCCCTCAACTTGGGGCAAACCAATGTTAGTATGTGAGGGTAAGATGGTTCGACCAATACGCCTTGCTAGCCGCGACGTAAATGATGCAATAATCCCGTCACGTACGTCGTCAAACCTTTTCAGCCAAGTAAGCCCCATAATACGGGCGGATATTTGCCAAAGGCTTTTCCTCCTATTTTGCTTTTCCTTCCTTGCCATGGACTTGCGCGTATGTGCCACAGGTGATATACACTTCATATCTGCCCAGGAACGGCGAAAACAGACAGGGGTGATTTGAATGCGATAGCGTTATGAAAGAGCTCGCCTAAGCAACGTTGAGAAGATGAATCCATTTATTAAATGTAGGGGTCCTAGCAGGGATCGAATTCCAGCATTCTGCTGGGCAATCAATTATTTGCCACAGAGCCACACCTGATCCCGAAATCGTGTTTTAAATAGCCATAATGTTCGTGAAACGTTATTTGGGGTTGTAGTGCTGGCTATTCAGTTTTTTCAGCATTACATAGCTGCCTCTAGGATACAGCGGTCAAGGGCTACCATACACGTGGGCGTAAGCGCTAAATATTAATTTAACACCTGTGGTCTTACGAATACCCGTGTTGCCATTGGCATCGTTACCCTGATGTTTAATGGTTATAAAAACCTAAACGAGCGTTCAACGCATGTCTGTGGGCATAACATATGTAGATATGTTCAGTGCCACTTCGCAATGTTTCTTTAAATAAATGAATACCACACAGCCGCTTTCCATGCCTCTTCTTTGCATAACATCAATTTCCAAGGTAAGGAGCCCAGATGCTAAGAACAACGTTGCCCTCTGTGTTAAACCTGTTTTCACAAAATGACTTTGGCATTACTGTCGATAGTCTGTACTTCAAGCTTTCTTGGTGAGCTGATGTCTCAAATGTCAGATTTGAACTTATCTTTGATGCTTTTCTATGGCGTGTTGAATAATGTATGCTTTCTGTGTGTTTACACTTATGTACACCGCTTTCTGTATACCATCCGTGCATGCTGAACTGCATAGCTGGGAAGCCTAGTCAAGCTCACAACAGCTTTTTCGTCTCATGCCCTCTACTTCCTGAAGTGGAAAATAAAATGATTGATTGATTGATTGAAGAAGGATCTGCAAAATTTCTGTTCATTTCATTTTACTTATATTGTGAGGAAGAGCTTTATTCGAGGCAAGCTCGAGCTGGCACGCACTGATAGTGATATCTACAGATGAGGAAATTATACAAATGATGATGACACGTTCAATTGATAAAGAAGAGTCAGTGACTGCGCTCACACTAATTCCCCGTCACGCAGGAAGCGGCCTCCTGGCCGCGCGAGAGACAATAATAAGAATTGCGTCGGGTGTACAGTTTCAGCCGAGAAACGTGCACAATTTTTGTCCCACGGCAACGGTGGTTGGAGGAAGCGTTAGTTGGTGAGATACGGTAATTAACGGGGGACGTTTGTTCAATCACCGTATAAGGCCCTATAAAACGACTGAGAAATTTTTCACATAAGCCGGGCACACGCACGGGAGTCCACAGAAGAACTTCATCTCCTGGGGAAAAGGTGACACCACGGTTTGTTGAGTCGTAGCGAGACTTGCGAGCTTCCTGAGAGATGGCAGTGTTGATTCGAGCCAAATGACAGCAGTGCTCGAGGTGAGACAAAAATTGTGTGGATAATGGGCTGGCTGAGGTAGCAGGAGCCGAAAGGAAGGAGATGTCCAGAGTTACACTTGGAGAGCGGCCATGGACCACAAAATAGGGAGAAAAGCCGGTGGTGCCATGTGTAGCTGTAATGTAGGCGAACGTTACGAATGGCAAAAAGGCGTCCCAGTTCGTGTGGTCAGGGTTAACGTACATGGCAATCATGTCCGAGAGGGCACGATGAAAGCGTTCCGTCAAGCCATTCATTTGAGGATAATAAGTAGAAGTTGTTTTGTGGATGGTGTTTGCGGCACGTAGAACCTCAGCAACAATAGAGGAAAGAAAGACCTTGCCGCGGTCATTGAGCAGAACACGTGGAGCTCCATGACGTGAAAATATGTTACGCAGAAAAAAATCAGCTACTTCAGTGGCTGTACCAGCGTGCAGTGAGGCGGTTTCCGCGTAACGAGTGAGGTGGTCAACAGCCGTTACAATCCAACGATTTCCATTGGAGGTCACGGGAAAGGGGCCGTACAAGTCTATCCCGACGACTTCGAATGGCAAAGCGAGACAAGGAAGAGGTTGGAGAAAGCCAGAAGGAGCAGTAGTGGGTCGTTTCTGCCATTGACATAAAGCACACGAAGAAACATATTTGGCAATGGCGGATGAGAGGCCAGGCCAGGTGAACCGACTGCGTATTTTGTCATACGTTTTGTGATAGCCGAGATGCCCAGCAGCAGGATCATCGTGGAATGTCTCAAGAACCTGACGTTTTAGACAACGTGGTATAACGGGGACCCATTGGTTACCTTCAACGTGGTAAATATAGCGATGGAAAACACCATCGTGAAGCTTGAATTGTTTCAGTTGTAGGTGAAGTCGGGCGTTCGGAGGAGTGGATGTACCTTGTAAGCGTGCTATTATGGAGCGGCAGTAAGGGTCAATGCGTTGATGCGACACTAGTGTAGAAGGGCGGCTGGATCTTAGCCAACTGAGACCTACGATGGGTAACGCTGCGGTGGAAATTGGTGACGGTGGGCTATTACGGTTTGGTAGAGGGCTGCGAGAGAGAGCGTCAGCATCTTGGTGCTTCTTACCAGACCTGTAGACGACATCAAAGTTGTGCTCTTGTAAACGAAGCACCCAGAGGCCAAGACGACCCGATAAGTTCTTTAGCGACGAAAGCCAGCACAATGCGTTGTGGTCGGTGACAACTGTGAAGTGGCGGCCGTGGAGATATGGACGAAATTTTTGTACCGCCCATACAACAGCAAGGCAGCAAGGTTATTGTATAATTTTTCTCGGCAGCAGTCAAAGCACGACTGGCGTAAGCGATGACACGCTCACGTGCGATGTTGTCACGCTGCAGTAGAACGGCACCGAGACCATGACCGCTGGCGTCAGTGGGTGCACCTGGATCGAAATGACATAGTACCGGGTCGGATGTCTGGGCTTTCTTCAACGCCAGGAAAGCCTTTTCACAGTCTTCGGACCAGACGAATGCCGTGTTACTTGCGAGCAGTTGATGGAGCGGAGAGGCAAGCCTTGCGAAATTTCGTATGAAGCGCCGAAAGTAGGATGCCAAGCCGAGAAAACTGCGCAGGTCTTTTTGACGCAACGGACGGGGAAACTCGAGGATGGCAGCAAGCTTTTCAGGATCCGGTCGAATACCGTCTTTGCTGACTAAGTGCCCTAGAACCTTGATCGTCTTGCTTGCGAAGGTGCATTTTTTCGTATTCAGCTGTAAACCAGCTTTTGCAAGGCAACCTAGGACTTCTTCGAGACGTTGTAGATGTTGCGAAAAGGTAGACGAAAACACTATGATGTCGTCTAGATAGCATAAGCAGGTTTTCCACTTCAGGCCACGCAGTACGCTGTCGATCATACGTTCGAAGGTAGCAGGCGCGTTACAAAGTCCGAAAGGCATTACGTTAAATTCATATAGCCCATCTGGGGTGGTAAAAGCCGTCTTGTCTTTGTCAGATTCGGACACTTGTATTTGCCAGTAGCCCGATTGTAGGTCAAGGCTTGAAAAACACTCTGCGCCATGCAACAAATCTAGTGCGTCATCAATTCGTGGGAGAGGGTAAACATCTTTGTGCGTTATTTTGTTCAGTGCCCGGTAATCAACGCAAAAACGTACTGTTCCGTCTTTCTTTTGCCCCACCACAACTGGCGAAGACCACGGACTCGAGGAAGGACGTATGATATTTCGTCGAAGCATGTCTGATACGTTTTCCTCTATAATCTTCCTTTCTGCGAGAGACACGCGGTATGGGCGCCGGTGAATTATTCGGGAGCCGTCAGTCCGAATTCGGTGAGTTGGAGAAGTTGTCATACCAAGGACAGCGGAATGAACGTCAAACAAAGGGCGATGTCTGTTCAATAAGTTCAGCAAGTCTTGACTATGGGCTGCTGTCAAATCAGGGCTTATTGTCACCGATAGAGGAGTGGGATAGTTGAGTGGCGGCGTGCTTGGCTCTGGTAAGTCTTCTTGACTTGGAAGGGCCACAATTGCAACGGGATGCGGGTCTATAGCGCTTGTGACTGATGATCCACGGGGCAACAATAAGGGTTCGGGTGTCTGATTTAACGCAGTAATAAAAGCAGACCCTTCAGAAAAAGGAACAAGGCCTGGAATGATCAGAATGCCTCGATGTACCGTGTGGCCATAAGGTAGTAGAAGCACGTCGCCATCCACAATGTTGCTGCGATCAATGCTAATTACTTCTTCTCGGGATAGCCAAAGAACATAGCCCACCAAAGAACAAGTGGTGACGAGACGAATGCGCTGTTCGGGTTCCGATACAGCAGAGTCGGTGGGGTTTAGGTGGATGAGGCGCTGACGACAAGATATAGAAGCGCATGCAGACGACAGAAAATCCCACCCCAAAATGAGTTCGTGGGTGCACTCACGGAGAACTGCTACAGCAATACGATGACGAATACCGTCTATGAAAACACGAACTGTACACTGAGCGAATGCACGACAAATGGCGCTCGTCGAAGCACGGAGAGATGGGCCCGAGTAAGGTGTTGTTACTTTGCGGAGACGGGAGCAAAGGTCAGAGCGAATAATGGAAATAGCAGCGCCAGTATCCACTAGAGCTTCGATGCGTATACCTTCGACTAACGCTGTTAACCAGTTCGATGGTCTGTCTGGAGGAATTGCTGGCTGTCAAGTGGATGCAGTTTCCCCTCCTAAAACTGCATTGGGGAGTTTTCCGAGTGGACATTCAGAACATTAGAGGCGGGTCGCAGAGGTGACACGGAACGGCGATTGGGAGATGGTGAGCGGCGGCGAGACTCACGGGAGTTCACAGGCAGACCACTACTGCAAGGTGGATAGGGCGAACGCTGAAAAGAAGACCGGTAAGGCGTGCGCTGGTAGTTCGTGAGTGGACTGAAGCGTCCGCGTTCCTCTGGAGCGTACCCACGTTGCTCGTCCTGTTGACGCCTTCGGCAAAAGCGAGATAATGACCTCTAAAGCTGCAATATTAACAGATTGGGCGTTGAGGACGCGGCATGGCGTAATACGGCTGTGGGCGCATCGGTGGTGACACTGACGCCACAGGTACATGGCCACCTGGTGTAGCCGTTTGGATAGTGGTGGGTGCTGAGAGCGCCGTGACTTCTGCGTACGTTGGTACCTGACGAGGTCTGGATTCGGCGGAACAAGATGCATGTGACGCAGATGCAATCTCTTACCTAATGATGTCCCGCAAGTTGGTTGGAGCTGAGGCTAAAGCAGACGGTGGGGCGCAGGAAGAGCATCGTTCATTAAGCTCCTCACGAACGATGTCGCGGACCAGGGGACGGATGTCGAGGGCCGCACGAAGAGGAATGTCCGAGGCATCATGGCAAAGACGAAGAGACTGAAGTTCTTCTAGTCTCTGGCCAAAGGTGACGACATCTTGAGTCGTGGTAGGGTTTTGGGACGCAAGGGCGTTGAATGCGATGGTATTTATGCCTTTGATAATATGGCGTATTTTTTCGCTTTGAGGCATAGCTAAATTTACACGCTTGCTTATGGCAAGAACATCCTCAATGTACGAGGTGTATGATTCACCCGCCAGCTGAATGCGTTCAGCAAGCTTCTTTGTTGCTGCTTCGGCGCGAACACTGGGGGAACCGATAATCTGACGGAGCTGCCGTGCGAATGCGTCCCAATCGGGAAGATCTTGAAGGTGGTTCCAAAACCAGGTTTTGGCAATATAAGTTAGGTAGAAAGAGACCGTACGCAACTTGTGTAGAGTATCCCACCTGTTCAACTCGCTGACGAGGTCGTAGGTGTATAGCCATTCTTTGAGAGCACTTTTAGACCCAAGAATACTGGTAGATCATGCTGGTGGCTGTGGATGGCCAGGGTCAACGGCGGAGGCTGCACTGGGGTGGTGGTGTTGGATGGACCAGGATTGCCTTGCACTGCCATGGCAGGTGGTAGTAGACGACGACCCGAGCAGAGCTCCAGTGGAAACGTGCGAGAGGACTTGGGAATCGAGAAGACCGTCCACCACTTATGAGGAAGAGCTTCGTTCGAGGCGAGCTCGAGCTGGCACACACTGATGGTGATATCTACAGATGAGGAAATTATACAAATGATAATGACACGTCCAATTGATAAAAAAGAGTCGGTGACTGCGCTCACAATATATACTGTCAATGTCGTGAGAAATGATAACGGGAAATGAAAGAAAACCGTGAAAAAGTGATCAGTGCAAAATGCACACGAGCATACGTCCCTAAACATAAATCTGACATCAATATAGTTTGAGCAAATTTTTGTTTCACCACAACTACAAAAATATAAAGTGATATAACATCTAAAATATGGTTATTAGTTAGAGATAGTGATCTAAGAAGGCAATACTTTCAGCTAAAGCAAACTGCTTTAAACGAAACATTGTACGCAGAAGTGTTTAAACAGTATTCCCGCATGCATATAGGCATACAAGGTCTGAGTGTTTTTAACAAGCCCACATTGAGATCAATATTGAGGTCTTTATATATTATGATAACATACAAACAGCCGAAAATCACCGCACAAAAGCCGGGAATTGATCAGAAGTGAGACTATCAACAATTTAGTATGAGAGATTTAGGCCTTCAATGCAAGTAAGGTATTTTCGAAAGAGCGAGCGAACGGGTACAAGTAGCAGATACTAGTGATAGCCTCGATACTATGATTCTAGTCTCTTACAAATAATGTTGTGAACTAATTTCTTTTGTACAATGAATCAACCCCCAATAAACAGGCAATAATTTTTGCTGTGCCACTACCTAAACACCTGGTTGAAATATGTTTACAAAAATAACCTTAATATGTTTAGCAAATGTTGCCTGGTGAAGGCCTTGGTTACGCTTTTGTTTGTGTGCAGGAGTTTTCGAATGTTTCTAGGCTGCTATCTCACGTATTTATACGGCAGCGCTGTCTAGGAACATTCTAATTCCCCTCCTAATTATAAAATATTTACCATACGCAAATTATGAACTAATTTGTTTTAGGAGCAATGCTCCTAAAGTCGTGGGTCTGTCCATGCATGTTTTTTTTTTTGTGACCGGTTCGTAACCACCTAGTTGTATGAATCACTCAGCAGGTGGCGCTGGTGTGGGTGACAGACAGATGGACGGACGGACGGACGGACGGACGGACGGACGGACGGAAGGACGGACGGACGGACAGACAGACAGACAGACAGACAGACAGACAGACAGACAGACAGACAGACAGACAGACAGACAGACAGACAGACAGACAGACAGACAGACAGAAGAGACGGACTTGAGCATGCATGGACGATTGCACGGACGGCCGAACACACAGAAGGACGCATGGACGCACGAACGAACGCATGGACGGATGGACCTAATTGCCAAAGACTACATCGTGCAGCACATGCTTTCCAAATACGCACTCAGATGCATCCATGTGCAACCTACCGCGATCTGAGAGGCGTGTATAGACTTACTGTTTTAAACTTTCCGCTGCAACCAGTACAAGAACTTCTATCACTTCATTTAACAGACCGTGAAGCCGTGATAATGAAGGGACCTCACAATCCAGCCACTAGAACAACAGAGCAATGAAAGGAACAAACTAACAGACAAGACAACAAACGAACAAAAACAAAAAAGTTTGTTTCTATAATATACGCACAGTATATTACACAATATCATACAATACAATAATTATGTCTTTCTAGTGATGCAATGGGTAAACTTGTCACAGGAAAGTTACGGTTTACCGATGATCTCCCACCCTCGTGCTTTGCTGACTGTCATCATTCATTCCGTAGATATAGCGTGGTTTGTTGAAATGTTGCATAACACAATCAATACGATAACGCGTGTAGCAGCATAATTGTTTTTGAATTGTGAATGAGTAATCGAATTGGTGGCTTCGTTCCATTCATAACGGGAAACTAAGCTAGCTAAAACAATTCAATCAATTAACAAAAGCGGAAAATTGGTGCCTATTGAAATATGTTTGCTCGTTTACAGCCTTCTTTGGAAAGCTCCTGAAAGCATCGTGAACGTGCTCAATATGCGTCACGACTTTTTTCTTCTTTAGCTGTGCGTGAAACGTGCCTCGCTTCATTGAACAGAATTGCAGAAACGATCGAGCTCGCAGCTGCAGATGAAGTGCGCATGTTGAACGGCTGGTTTCTACATGTAAACCCATTTTGGCACATCTCTTTTTTTACATTGACATAACTAGGATATCAAAGTTCTACGGTCACCATTATAGAAAAAAAAAGACTTCTTTTGATGTGCCCGGGATCAGGCGAATGAATGCATAACGTGACAATTTACCCTCTTGGAAAGCTTTTAGTTTAGCTTCAGCCAAGCTTTTTTTGAACAACGTGCATATGCAGGTCCTCAGGCTAAACATGTGGTAGACAGCTTGCGAGACGAAAGTTCCGTTCAAGTGCAGCAGGTGTTTTGCGAAGATATCACGTAAAGCACTGTACACACATGCGCTAAAATAAAAACCTGTTGAAGTGAGGCAACGTAGGGGCAACACGAACTGAACAGCTTATTCCTTGATACATGGTCTTTTTATAGTCTGAAAGTACGTGAGACAAGAGTGACAGCCGAGTACATCGGGGTGGCTTGCTAACTAGTGATAAGGGGATGGGCGGGTGATAGTTGTTTCTTGCCAACGCTGCACTATTAGTCCGGTTCTCTGTTACTCGATAAAATAAACGCATAAATACGCATAACTCCTATATGTACTTTCGTAGCAATGACAATTTTATAAAAAAAAAGAGGACAAAGTGTGCATAATATAACAAAAAACAGATGGTGCTGTTTGAGTAGTTGCTATGCTTAACAACACGCAGAGCTCATGTTTCATGAATATACTTTCACGCATTTGGAAGTCGATAGTTGTTCAAAATGTGCTCAATGTTTGCTGGCATGTGGTACTGAAGAAGGCACTCACCATAACGTGCGCAGGAAAAGGGAACAATTTTTGTACTGTATTGACGCAGTGTAGCCCTCGTAGTTTCAAATTTTCTCACTTCAATTTTGATGAAAACACAATATGAGGCGTATGCACATCTCCAAAATAGGCGCTCCGCATGTGTGGTGAAAAGGGTGAACCGAAATGAAAAAGTAAAATTCTTTTCATAGCAAAAACAAAAGCACGAAGCAATCCTTTCTCGAATCTTCAGTACAAGCAAATTATTGGTTAGCGAGGAGCCAAGCTAGCGGTCATCTTGTGCGCATCTTTATTTGTCCCTGCTTCTGTTCCCCTGGCAATACGTTATCAAGACGGAGTAGGAGTTGTGAGAAAAGGGATGACAAAGAAAACGAGATATCTGTTTACATCTGGCAGTTCCCATTACCCCAAAAACTCCCAGCAAACAAAAATTCTGGGGGACATTATAATCCTTGACTTAGGCAGGCGTCTCGTAATGGCCTTCAGCCCTAAAATATTGCTTGGGTCGGCTGTTCCGCACGCTGTCAAAGCGAATCTCAGAGGCCACTTAGTATATTGCATGGTTTGGACCAGCTCTCTTACGTGCTGTGAAGATTGGATCTTCTGACTATGCTTCAATGCACCCAATGAATTATTTTCAATATTTATTCTGGCACTAGGTTGGCGTTTAAACCCAGTTATTCCCAGATATACTGTGTATCCGACGTAACCCTTTACAATCTATTTACACAGCGCAAGTGTTCCTGGTGGACTCTTTGCTATCCGGCGTATGGTTAGGTCACGGGAACCATTTGGTGCTCTCTAAAGTGCACCTACAATTAGATGTCCGTACCGTTAGAATTTCACGTTAGCCAAAATGCGACCGCCATGCCTGTGAACAACGCCGGGTATATAACGCCAGCAGCCGAGAACCGTAAGTATGGCACCAAAACAATCTTTAAATAATGCACGATCCATTAAATAATATATTTTTCGATAATTATAATATATTATTACACAACTTACATGAATACATGACGCTGACCATTTAATTGATAAAAAAAATCATTATTCATGTACAACACTTGCAGCTCACGAAAGAATCATTGCATGGCATATTTTATAAATATTCCATGCAATGCAACTAAAGCACATTTTCTTTTGCAAGTTGTTACAAAAAGTTAGTACTTCTCCACGCAGTAAAGAGAAGAAAGCCGTGTTACGTTCCCATTAGCCCGTAAAAGAGCGCTATTAGTGCAGAAAGCCTTAGATTTCTCATTTATTATGAAGACGGACCGCAGCCATTTACATCAGTGGATCAAGAATTCACCAAAATGTTATGAAAGTACTTTATAAAATCTTACTGGAGTAAGAAATTAGTTATGCTTGTGACGTCATACTCACGTCATAGCAACGTGACTTCGGCGTAAAATAATGTTATGCGGCGGCTTCATCCCATGACATCGTCGCTTGTTTGACCGATGTGCGCCACGGTGGTGTAGCAGGGAGTTACAGTGGTCGGCTTCTGACCCCGAAGGCCACGAGTTCGATTCCGGCAGTGGCAATCACGTTTTGATAGAGGCGCAATCCTAGCTTCCATTATACTGTGCGATGTAAGTTAACGTTGAAGAACCCCAGATGGTCGAAATTTATGGAACCCTCGACTACGGCGTCTCTCACTCTCATATCATGGGTTTCGGGCGTAAAACGCCAGATACTATCGGTACAGGTTGACAGGTGGAGATATCCCGTCGACACGGGCACTGCAGAAAGCTTATCACGTCTTCATTCCCAGAGGCATTGCAAAAGCACGCTAGAGACGGAAAGCTTCCTGTGAGGGAGGAATCAATAAAACTAAAAGATGAATGCGTATCCCTGCAAGTTACTGCTTACAATCTGCCATGTGGAGGCTCACAACTTCACTTGTTTGGAATATACACCAAGAGAAAAAACAAGGTCCGCACTTTGAAAGAAGCGGGAGCAGAAACTCATTGGACGTAATGACTTAAGTAGGTTATTAAAATTCCTTTATAGGTACCTGTCGAGTCCGCTGGGGTGGATCACTTGTTATGGTGCTCGGCTGCTGACCTAAAGCAAGGTTCCAGCTTCGGTCCCCGCCGCGGCGGTCGTATTTCGATAAAGGCAAAATGATTGAGTGTGGGATGTCAGTCCGCGTTGGGGAATATACCAGATGGTTGATATTCCCGGAGCTCTCCTCGAAAGTGTCTCTCATAACCATATCGTGGTTTTGGGGCGTAGAATGACGTATGTTATTATTATTATTATTATTATTATTATTATTATTATTATTATTATTATTATTATTATTATTATTATTATTATTATTATTATTATTATTATTATTATTATTATTATTATTATTATTATTATTATTATTATTATTATTATCCTGTCCTGAGAAATCACGTTCGTTTGGGCACGTTGGTGTTCTTGTTTAGCTTTGTTTTCTTCGAGTGCCATGGTATGTGTCACGAATGCCCGACGTAAATATATTTTAGTGTTGTCTATTGACCTTCTAAACGACTTGTGTCTATGACAAGGTTACTACAGCGACTTTTCAGCGCTTCTTCAAATAAAACCGCATTTGGTTACTAGCGTTCATCAAATATATGAAGTTATTTGATAGTGAGGAGTTTGCGAATTTTTTTGTAATTTGCTATAACTATACTCACTCAGCTACCTCAAAATACGACATTTTTACCAATTCAAAACAAAGTTACATGCAGCAATAATAAAGCCACATTAGCATGCTTTCACGACAGAATTCGTGTGACGTGACAGGAAGAAAAGTAGAGTTTACTCACGATCATGGTGCTTCTTAGTGCCCTATATTGCTTTTGAGTGACAGCACGAAAAAGGTTTAGAGCACATTTAGAGCGGCTTACGCCGAAGTTTGAAATTCTGTTCAAGTCACTTTTATAGAAAATAGAAAGCTGTGCGTGCTTAAAAGGCTCGCAATTGATGGCAACCTTTTGAAACACGATTTGATAACATGAGCTATTTATAAGATTGCAGAGTACTTGTCTGTTTTTTTTTGTACAGTTCACTGACATATTAGGCTATAATATACCCGTTTCGTAAAGCAGAAATATATATGAAACTTGTAAAGTCTCAGATTGATGGGAAACTTGAAGAGATCTGGCATGACTAGCCGAATATGTTGCTTATTTATTTAGCAGTTGCGCGAACGCCTGCCATGCATTTTAGCGGCCACATTGGTACGGTATGAAATACATATCTGTTTCGATATTTTGCTTACTAAAACGCAAAAAGATGTTTTTTTTTCGCACTCGACATTGTAAAGCACCGATACGAAGGGGCTGCCAAAGGATGTACTGAACTTGACGTGGTTCTGCAGCGTGATTGATGAAGTCATTCTCTGCGAGGTGAATGTTGTGACAGGCACGGGACGTCATCTGAAAAATCCTATATTCTAAATGTAAACGTTATTGATATTGCTTGCACACAAAAACGACCTCTCTACTCCACACACATTAAAACGGCCTAAAATGGCGATCAAGCACTATTAAAATATGATGCAATAAGCGTAGACCATCTTTGGTACCAAGGCAGGTTGCCTTGCTCGGTTGCAGGTGGCTTGCAGTCAAGTCTTTTGACATGTTTTACCATCTAACTAATCTGTCACTGATTCTGGCTCAGTTCATCGAAGATTCAGAAGAATGGAAAAAACCAATCTTTGTTCCTTTGGCGAGTGATGGTAAGTACTAAATATATTTCGATTAGCTTCAACGAATGCGTACTTGCTGGTCTTACAACAGAAACTAGTGTGGCCTCAACCGGATTAATTCGCGCAAAACTTTCCATAACTACATCAAGTTTTTTTTTTCAGAGTATTCGTGCATGCAATTAGGCGGACTAATTTGTTCCTTTTGCCTTCTCAAGAACTTGTTCAGTTGAATGTTTGTTCCCCAACGTAATCTGAAACACAGATCGATCTTCCTGGTATAAAACCATTTTCAGCTGTGCCAAAAAATTTTGTGAACTTTTTCGTGTTTTCACTTTACAGAATTGTTACCCAGCCGACACGAATCACTTCGAACACTGCTAGTACACATGAATTCATTTTAACTAATCGTCCAGATCTATTTTTGCGTATAACTTTCCTACCAAAAATTAACCTTCATTCTTTCTTAGGCTTTGACATTTTCACTAGCCCTCATAAATGAACTAATGTAGAAAAAACAAATCGTGATTTTATTAAGGCTAACTTTGAGGCATTTAACTTCGATTTGGGCTCATTCTCGACACTTTCTTATTAAATATGGTACTCGTTAGGTGGAAAGTAACTGAGACATTTTTCGAAATCAGGTACACGTGTTGACAAAAAAAAATACACTTCTAATCGTGTCATAATTTCTAATACACATGCCCCTTGCTATATATCATACATTAAGCACCTGTCTCACAAAAAAGAAACGGCTGTATCGCTTAGCCAATCCTTCTTCGACTCCAGCACGTAGAGAATCGTATAAAATTGCTTATCATGCAACCTTACGTGCACTCAATAGAGATGAAAATAATACTTAAACCTACACACTACCCAAAACGATCAAAAAAGATTTTCGTAAGTTCTTACGCGTCATTACCCCCCCCTTCCCTTCCCCGGCGATACCTCTATCTTCGGGCCCCGCTGCAGTGGCCTAGTGGCTAAGGTACTCGGCTGCTGACCCGCAGGTCGCGGGATTGAATCGCGGTGTCGGTGGCTGCAATTCCAATGAAGGTGGAAATGTTGTAGGCCCATGTGCTCAGATTTGGGTGCACGTTAAAGAACCCCAGGAGGTCGAAATTTCCGGAGCCTTCCACTACGGCGTCTCTCATAATCATATGGTGGTTTTGGGACGTTAAACTCCACAAATAAATCAAGCTCTATCTTCGGAAATCACGCGTACGGTGATTTATTACCAAGGCACGTTTGCGTGAACCCTCTGAGTTATAAATCTTCAAACAATTTTTTTTAATTTCGAGCAAGATTCACCCACCTGACACTAGGCCACACATTCAGCAGTGGTGGCACCGTGAGGCTCGTCGACTGGCTACTAAAGCAAATCGTCTTCCTTTTCCCAGGAATCGACGTCTATCAAGAAACATCGGTGCTACCATCCATCGGTGCGACGTCCAGTGGCACAAACGTTGGATAACAAGCCTGACGTCATCACCGAGAACGTATAAAAAGAAGAAAACATCGTGTGTCCTGTCACACACATTCAGCAGTGGTGGCACCGTGAGGCTCGTCGACTGGCTACTAAAGCAAATCGTCTTCCTTTTCCCAGGAATCGACGTCTATCAAGAAACATCGGTGCTACCATCCATCGGTGCGACGTCCAGTGGCACAAACGTTGGATAACAAGCCTGACGTCATCACCGAGAACGTATAAAAAGAAGAAAACATCGTGTGTCCTGTCACACACATTCAGCAGTGGTGGCACCGTGAGGCTCGTCGACTGGCTACTAAAGCAAATCGTCTTCCTTTTCCCAGGTTGGTGCTCATCTGTATGTAAAATTTGACATATCCTGGTTGAGTACGCGGTTGCCACTGCTGCTGAGTAACTAGCATGACCGACACCTGCATTTCTTGTCATGAAGTTTTGCGGGACGCACCATACCTGTCATGTTTAGAGTGTAAATATACGTATCATTTAGGTGCATGTTCAGGAGTAACAGAATCGGCATATAAAAAGAAATATGCAGCGGCGAAGAACTCGTGGAGCTGTGCAACTTGCAAAACGTCGAAAGCTCGAAGCAGCAAGTGTGCTGAACTAGAAAATGTGGAGCAGGAAATGAACCTCGCAAAAGAAATAGGCGAAATTCAGAAGAAATTATCACTACTTCTTTCAATGAAATCGCAAGTCGATGCTCTGGCAGGTGTTGCTGACACTGTATGTGGTATTGAAAGGTCACTACAGGAAATGTCAAGCAAGTATGATGACGTGCTTGCCGAAATGAAGCGACAGAGTACTGATATGAGCAATTTAAGAAAGCGAGTGGAAAAACTTGAAACGCAGACTAACAATAGTGAAGTAGAAATGCTTAAGCAAGAAGTTAATAACCTTGATCAATATAGCAGACGCCTTAACCTGGAAATCCATGGACTAGGCGAACAAACTAATGAAAAAGTAATAGAAAAACTTAATCTTTTGGCTGATGAACTGGAGCTTCCAAAATTATCTGGAAAGGATATTGAAGCCGCCCACCGACTGCGCACTAGAGCAGGCACAGACGGGGGTGATAAGCCATCGCCTATTATCGTGCGTTTTTCTGCCCGGTGTACTCGTGACGCTTGGCTTGCAAAAAGAGGCGAGCTACGAAAAAAGAATTCAAAGGTTTTCATCAATGAAAACTTGACTGCACAGAATAAGCGGTTGTTCTGGCAAATGAAAACAAAGGCAAGAGAAATGAAATATCAATTCGCCTGGGTCAAGGACGGAAAATTCTTCGTTCGGCGCAGTGAACGGGACAGAGTAATACGGATTAAGACAGCCAGTGACCTCGATCATATAAGATAACTCTAAAAATGACACTTTTTTTTTCGTGCGCCATATAAGCATATGGCTGCTCACGACAACACAAAATACCATGATGCTGATTCATTTAGGCGTCTCAAGGCCTTACGTGGCACCAAGCGATTCTCTTTGCTTCACCTTAACACACGAAGTTTAAAAAATAAACATGATTCTGTTAACCTTTTTTTAGACAACTTAGATCATGAGTTTGACGTATTGGCATTCACCGAAACTTGGTTTTCCAATGACTGCCCCGCTGTAAACTTTTCGGGATACAACTGCATATCAGTATCACGACCTAAAAAAAGAGGAGGAGGCGTTGCTGTGTACATTAAAAACCACTTTAATTATGAAGTTATTCCAGAATACTCAATCATTGATGTTCACTATGAATGTCTGCTTGTGAAGTGCTTTAACACAATGCTAGCCGTTCTATATAGGCCTCCAAACGGTTCTGTAACAAAATTTATTGAATTTCTAGAGCGTGTTTTAGAGCACTGTTCATACGTTGGTCTACCTATAATAATTAGTGGAGACCTGAATATAAACTTTCTCTCTGTGGAGTCACCTGCACAGATGCTACTTGATGTTTTTCTTTGTTTTGGCTGTCAAAATGTCATTGATGTACCTACAAGAATAGCGAGCAAATCTGAAACTTTGCTAGACGTTTGTTTTACAAATTATGAAATTGGTCAATCTGATGCCGGAGTGTTAATATCAGACATAAGTGATCATTTGCCCTTCTTCATCTTTTTTACGCCTCACATGGCTCAACACAACCAACGCAAACAGCCACCTATTCTTTTAAGAAAAATATCTGCAGAAAGGGTTAATTATTTCAAACATTTGGTTGAAGGAACTAGCTGGGAGCCTGTCTTGCAGATAACTGATCCTACCGTCTCCTATGACTTATTTATTAGAACATTAAAAGAACTCTATTACACTGTATTTCCCTTAGAACAGCTTAAAAAACATAAAAAATCGAGAAAACCATGGATTGATGCCTCTTTACTGAAGAGAATAAAGACCCGTGATAAACTATTTGCATTGTTTATAAAAACAAAGAACCTTGATCAGTTAGCTGAATACAAAAAAATGAGAAATAAATTAGCAGCTGATATTAAACAAGCACGTAACTTGTATTACGAGGCTAAGTTTACTAGCACTGCTAACGATTCCAGGAAAGTGTGGAATTGCGTTAATGAACTACGAAATAAAAACGAAAGAGACGTAATATCGGAAATATTGATTGAGGGCGTATCATATACGGGTAGTTCGCTGGCAAACAAGTTTAATGAGCATTTTTTAAAGGCAGGTGTTTGCACGTCTTCACCGACAAATGATATCAGCTGCACTTCTTACATGAACAGCTCAGATTCAACAATTTATATGTATCCTACTACACCGGAAGAAATATGCGGCTTGTTAAAAAAGTTAAAAAGCAACAGTGCCTGTGGTGTAGATGAATTGAAGGCAGTTCCTCTTAAAGTAGTCGCTCATGCTATCTGTTTACCTCTATCGCACATATGCAATCTTATTCTAAGCTCTGGAACGTTTCCCAACGAACTGAAGATTGCAAAGGTATCAGTTATTTTTAAAGGAGGAGATAAAAACGATCTTGGTAACTATAGGCCAATCTCTGTTTTACCTATGTTTTCCAAGGTTATTGAAGAAGCTATAAACTTCAGGCTTACTAATTTTTTTCAGCAAAAAAACATTATCGTAAAAAATCAATATGGTTTCCAAAAGAAAAAATCCACAGAAATGGCATTACTCGATATTAAAGATAAAATAGTTGACAACATAGAAAAAAAACTATTCACGGTAGGGCTTTTCCTTGACTTTAAAAAAGCATTTGATTCCGTTAAGCATGATGTTTTACTGCTCAAACTATCCAGATACGGTGTCAGAGGTATAGCTCTAGACATTGTAAAAAGTTACCTAGAAAACCGTGTGCAATACACCAATATTGGTAATGCGAAATCTGAATTCGGTAAAATTACATGCGGCGTGCCACAAGGGTCAATCCTTGGCCCACTCTTGTTTATTATGTACATAAATGATATAGTTAACATACCTCTTACACCTGACATTATTTTGTACGCCGATGACACGAATGTATTCTTCTCTGGGCCAGATATTGACGACCTTATGTTGAAAGCGAATATTTGGCTACAAAACTTATCTACATGGCTTAGGGCCAACAGGTTAAATCTAAATGCTAAAAAAACAAAATTTGTTGTTTTTAGACCTCGTAACAAAACATACATTAGTAAGATGTATGTAAACATACATTAGTAGTACATACATTAGTAATATTATTAGCTTTCAGGGACAGCCTATTGAACGCGTTGCGTCTCTTAAATTTCTCGGTGTCTTTTTTCACGAATATTTAGATTGGTCTGTGCATATAAATTACTTGCGAAAAAACATCTCTCGAGCAGTTGGCATACTATGCACGTTGCGCAGCCTATTACCAGTATGGTTAAAAAGACAGATTTATTACGCAACCATACATTCGCACCTTCACTATTGTCTTCTGATTTGGGGAACGACGACAAAAACTAACCTCAAAAATTTATATCTATTACAAAAACGAGCTGTGCGATTAATTGAACTTCTACCTTTTCGTTCGCACACAGCCCCTTTTTTCGAAAAACATAGACTGCTAGTCATTAATAATATCCGATATAAAAAATTAGCAATGATTATATATCGTGAAGTTAAATCTAATCGAATTGAATTTTTCAGGAAGTATCACGAGCGTAACCACAGTCATAATTTACGACATATAAGTTTCAAGAAAGACACGCTTCGTACAAATTACGGTACACAAAAACTAACTTACCAAATTCCCCACTTTCTTAATGAACACCCCACTGTGATGGCATTAATTGAACAAAGTTCCTCCATTTATGTTTTCAAAAAGAAGATACACACATTCCTTCTAAAAACTCAAACAGATTCTCATACCTCTTTCGATTCATTTTATTTTATGTAACTTTTATGTGCTGCTGTGACTTTATGAATTTTTTTTTTGCTTTTGTCTGCCTGTTTGTTGTGCGTAAATAGTCTCTTATTATTTCTTTATGTGCTAATTCATAATTGCTGTTCATTTCTTTGTTAATACTGGCTTGATGTAAAAAAAAAAAATTGTAAATGTTTTTTGATATTGTATGTATCTCAATTTCTCAATTTTTGTACTGCTATATATAACCTGTTTATGTATGTGTGTACATAGGGGGTTGGCGCTTTGTCAGGCTTTCTTTGCCTTTACGCCGATCCCCTAGGCAAACTGTGTACACGGGTTGTCTGAAATTAAATCAATAAAAAAAAAAAAAAATCATGCGACTATCTTTTCGTGCATCTCGTAACAGTTCATTCATCTCGCATTCCTGAAGTCATTGATAAAATACCATTCAACTTAACTCCGGGTTTTAATTGCATGAACAGCAAATTTGAAAGAAAAGCACTAGCATCTTCAGCTCTATCATATGTGTGGAATTATTCCAGCGATTCATAAACACATCGACTCTTTCTTTACCATGTAAAATTGGGAATGTGGTTCCGCTACATAATTCCAGCAGCAAAAGCTCCCTTGTCAAATACCAGCAGATGTCTCTCACCAGCACCTGTTTAAAATATTCAGAACGCGTAGTTTTTACTATTATGGTTAGCTTTCTCGAGCCTAGCTCATTTTTCACGACAGCTCACCATGGTTTTCTCAAAACATACTTATGTGAAACGCAACTAATATCGTTCACTCATGGGCAACACCGTATTTTGAATTGTGGCGTATCTGCTAAGTGTGTTTTTTTTAAGATTTTAGTAAAGCATTTGAGAATGCCTGCAATCAACTACTTCTTCCAAACTAAGTCTTTTAAACCTCGGTAGTAACATACTAAAATAGATTAAATACTTTCTTCGTAACCATTATCAGTTTATCACTGCTAATAATCACGACTCACATAAAACTGAGGTTCGTTGCGGCATGCCTGAGGAATCAGCACTAAGACCTGTTTTTTTTCTAATCTATGTTGATGGTCTACTATCAAAATTTACTACACCCGTTGACTTGTTTGCTGACAATTGCGTAATTTACCGTGAAATAACCAGTAGTGACGATTATAATGCTTTTCAATCAAATTTAAACTACATGAGTGATAGTTGTATGACCCGGGAAATGGAAATAAATATTAAGCAATGCAAAATTTTACATGTTCTTAGAAATTCCCCCCCCCCCCTTGCAGTCTACCTGTGAGTTCATGATATTACTTGGGAGTTCATCAAGTGTCACTTGTCTCTTCACGTTAAGTACATAAGTAAAACTAACTGCATGTCTGGTTACTTATGTCATAACTATTACAACGCCCCCATCATCCTTAAAATCAGTACTTCATCAGTCATTAGTGCACCCCGAATTCGCGTCTGCAGCAGCAGTGTGGGATCCACACAACGAAAACTATTCTTTTCTCCAGAGCTCGTTTACAAAAATTCAATTCAATTTATTTGTAACTGCACTTCCAGTATATCTTAAATGAAAGCTAACCTATGGCTTGCTTCCCTACCATCACGGAGAAAAATAGCTCGCTTAACATTGTTTCATAACTTATACCATCATTCATCTCTTCGATATGACTTCATTTCACCGCCACATTACTTATCTCACCGTATCGACTATCACTGCAAAGTCAGAATTCAAACAGGAAATACAAACACAATAGGCCATTCTTTTTCTCCCAGAAGACCTCGACAATGGACCACCTTTTCAATGACATAGTCTTCATTACTGGTAACCAACTTTTTCGCAGGGCTGTAGCTTACCCTTTTTACCCTGGAAAGTAACGTGTTCTTTTTATTGTTTTAGCTGATCAGTTGTTCCTAACAAAAAATCACCTAACATTGTGACGCAGCCCAATCACGGTGGTCTAGTGGTTAAGGTGCTCGGCTGCTGACCCGCAGGTCACGGGATATAATCCCGGCTTCGGGGGCTGGATTTCCAATGGAAGCGGAAATGTTGAAGGCCCATGTGCTCAGATTGGGGTGCACGTTAAAAAACCCCAAGTGGTCTAAATTTGCGGAGCCCTCCACAACGGCGTCTCTCTTAATCATACGGTGGTTTTGGGACGTTGAACCCCACATATCAATCAACAATGTAACGCAGGAATATTGTCACCTTACCTTGTTTACTTATGTTAGTACTAGCTAAAAATTTCCTAGCTACACTGTATGTACTGCTATTACTTGTTGGTTGCATTGTTGCAATACTGTATTTTTTGGTTGTATTCACAATATTATCCTACTTTTGTACATTGTTTTGTTTACCACTTCCCTCTGCAATGCCCTCAGGCCTTAAGGGTACAATAAATAAATAAATAAGCAGGAATAAAATTTACTCAAACGAAAACGGGCGAGCGATGTCCGGTGAAACAAAAATGTGTCACTCGTTTATTAACTTCATGCCATTCATAGACGAATGACCATGCGATAAAACTTTACAATATCACTCATACATGAATGCGCAACCTTGGTAAAATGAAAGAAAATCTGTAACAAGCACTAAAATATTTCATGCTGGTGTTATAGGGTTATTCGAGGCGTAACAGTCAGTGTTAGCTAAAGAGTGCCAACATAGTTGGAAAGTATGCAGGATGACTGTATAAGGATGTAATTGCTGTCTTGTGCACTGAAATCGCATGAATCATACATAAATAGTGAAAGGGTTACATAGATGTGAAACTTTAGGGAATCGAAGATTAAAAAAACTTACTTGACAGATATTTGGGCCAGTAAGATCGATCCTAGTCGCTAACGTAGTTACGATAGTAACTGCATTATTTTCCAGCAGGTCATCATTCTATTAATTAATTGAGTCACTTCGCCACTGCTTGTCACTCAACTAAAATTTGTCAATTTAGTCTGCATTGCCTTCGTCAGATTTTGAAGCCCTTGCGCGTCGCCAAATATTGCGTGTCAACTTTTGCGCGCCAAAACCTTGCGCGTCAGCAAAACCTGGCGCTAAAAAGTAAACGTTCTCGGCGTTGAATAATCTAGCAGGTTTTTTTCAAAAAGAAGCTTGCTGCCACGAATCTGAGTTTTCGATGCCAGTAGGGTACCAGAATTCTTATTGCGATGTAATGTAGAAAACAGTATTTTGTAATTCTGGCAGACCTCCCTGGCTTTGTCGCTTTAATTATTCCTTTATCTCTTCCTATTGTATAAGCGAAATCACTATGCTTGCTGACGTCATCTTCATGCTTGGTAGTACAGAACCAAAATGCAATAAAATGATATCATGACACATATTGGCTATATGCTGTCTCGTGTCGCGCTTTTCAGCAGTGTCTCAATGTTCTATGGCTGTTTTATAGCCATCTTTATCATTGCGTTATTATGGCAATTAAGCGTTCTTTTCTCGGTGAATGCCTCAGTGATCGCTTCCCTTCAGAAAATCAGAGGTGATGAAAACCAATCAACGTGGCCACCATGGTTTTTCTCGGCCAACAGGGGGCTGCATTATAAAAGAAGACAGAGTAATCGACAGAGACATGGACTTCAGCTTCAGCATTCCTTGCGAACGAGTGCACTGCTCATCCTTCAACTGCACGCACGGATTCATCCAACGGGAAGCGTACGTATTCCTGTTGATATGATTTCTTGTCGTGAATATAAAGTTCCAACGAATCATTCTTATTGTTACGGGCACAATGGGGTGATAGAGATTTTTAACACGAAAGTGTTCTATGCCATGGTCCACCTGTTGGACAAATTTCGGTCACGTAAGTCACGTCGAAAATATACGCATGATCAGACGAAAAACTCCTGTCTACGGGAGTCGAACCAATGACCTCTGGGTTTGCAACAACAGATCTCGATGCTGGGCATGGTATTCACTCTGTCATGATCACATTCTAGACCTTAAAAATACATCTTTTACATCTACCGCTCTCTTCTCACTTCGTTCTTTAGTAAAGTGAAGTATTGCCTCGTGACCACGAAATCCGTAATTAGTTCCTTTATGCATCGTTTCCTTAGCGTCCATTCCATTCCGTGCATTTCCAATAGAGGTGCAATTTTGTCAGCGCCTCAACATACGCCCAATTGGCAACTCTACCGCAAGCGTCGGAATTTGTCATAGCATCCATTCATACTAAAAATCGCTCTACGATGCCCGCCGGCTTCACCTGGCTTGAATTCTGTGTTGCGATTAATCGCCGCCAACCAAAGGGAACGCACGACACCCGTTGCGTTTCCTTCTGGTCGGGCAAGGAACTTCAATATTGAAGTCCAACATGCCGTGAGTAGGCGACCTTAGTCCAAGTTCAGCGTCCAATCAGTCACTATCTCCTACTGCCACATCGCTTCTTCCAGTTCCGCTCTCACAGTTAACTACTACTGCGAACACAATTACTTATGGCCACAAGCGTTTGTTCAATCATTATTGGTGGTCGTAAGTCTTTTAAATGGCGACGTATGACTATGCGTCAACATGGGTGCACCGCCCGCTATGTGGTGCTATAACTTTCAAACAGTAATAGGCCTTGCGCATGCTCTCTTATATCGTATACAGGAAACATTGAGCTACGTCTGTAAGAAAACGTTTTACTTTCGTGTTTTACTCATTTCTATGACGAAAAAATCATACATGCCTTTTTTGATATAGCGTTGTGAGTTCTGCGAGATAGTGTGCATACCAGGCAACCGCTCAGTGTGAATTTCTAAAAATAGACAGTTTTCCGATGTGCTCAAAATAAATGATGGATTACGAGGTGTCCTTTTCTGTCTTTTTGATTTTGTCTTACTTGAAAGAGTGCCCCAGCAATACTTCTTTGTTCACCTATGAAACTCGGGCTATGTAACGTTCCCACTTAAAAACGATTACGCAACTTGCGCTTACCGGAGTGATGGCATAAATTGCTTTTGTTCTATATAGTTACTGCGAGATGGTTATTCCGTGAGAATTTCTCTGTTGCGCAAGATATATATTTCGCGTGAGAAAATATATTTTTTGTGAGAAAATATGTATATTTTTCGTGAGAAAAGTTTTGCAACAAAAAGCAATGATTCTATAGGAAATATTTAGAGAAAAAAAAAGAAAAAAACTAGTTTGTACGACAGATATACTGCGACATTACCGCAAACATTTTGTAGCATTACAAAATGTGGTGACACAAAAGACTCCTATATTACCCTCACTAAAGACAGCAGCTGAACACCAGCGTGCAATGTTAAAAAGTACAAAGGATTACCAGAACATTTTTTGCGTATTCGTATTCTGTTGTAATTTTCAACTGTGATTTCCTGTCTAATTTCTCACTACCAGCTGCCAAACACCCCAACTGAAGCCACCGCCCTGCCGGATTCGAAAAGGCAATGGCCGGTATCCGAGATGCTGCCCACGTCTGATCTGCACAGGTCATCCTGAAAACGACGATGCTTACGACTGAAAGACTCACGCTGTATCACTCGCTACCGACACCCTGCGTTTTGGTATTGCAGAGCTGCACAACATAAGGATTAAAAAACCTAACAATAGAAAATTTAATAAAATGAAGCTTCGCCTTGCTAAGAGCCAACCCGCAATACAGTCTTAAGCAAAGGAAGTAAGCTATATGAAAAATTGGCGCAGCTTGCCATACGTCGCGCTATGCTGGGTTTCAAAAGAGCGCATTGAAACTAGCAGATCCAAACTGTGCTAGGCTTTTATCACATTTTTCACCCTTTGCTTTGACATGCTATACGTAGCTATGTTTTGTGTTCTTTTTTTATTTTTTGACTTTGTGTTTATGTCTAGCTTTGCCATCTTCTGCATTTCTATATTTTCGGTTATTGCTCTGTTTCTTTCTTTTTGTGCTCTCCCTCTTTCTCTGTAGCCTTCCGACTGGCTTATTCTTGTTCTATATAGCTTACCTTTACCCCTCTATCACTTGCTTTTTGGGGTTGTATATTACATATATTTGTTCTTCTGTGTTAGGTTTGAAACCAAATGTGGTATTCCCGTCGAAGAGTTTTTAGAACTTCAGTAATTTTGCATGAGGAGGGCCTACATTTTGAGGGATTACATGCTTGTTTCTCAAAAGAACGATATGTGTATATGGTTGTCCGTAGCCCCCATTTTAAGCGACATGTTTCTGAGTAAACTTAACACAGAGATTTACCTATATCTGGATAGCTTGAAGGTCAGAAAGAGGTCACCGTATGTCTATGACTGCCTTACTCACCACCACACAAGTTGTGTGTAGCACAAGTTATTTCGCAATTCTATGTCTTTTAAGCGTTTGACTCTTGCACATGTACTACCTTAGTGTAATGCCACAAAAATTCCCGACACATTGTTCAGTTTGCATCCAAACTGCATGTGTTGGGTGTATCAACCACGTATAAGCAAGCCTGTCCTACCACACGAATCCACTCATTCCAAACTGGCCAAAGGAATCATCAAGAGCCATTGTTTTCATCACGCTCAAGGCCAAACATGTGAGCAAGAAATCATGAAAAGATTTCATAGTCAGTCGTAAACATTTTCTAAAGCAGGTTACCCTCCGCACGTTCAAAGGTTCGTTGAGGAATCCTATAAGCCTCAGCACCCGGAGATGCAGCGCAGCTAGCACTGTGTCGAAAGCAGGAATAGCAAGCTGTTATATCCGACCTTTCTAAAATCTCGCACGATCTGAATAACTTATCTAAGCGTTCCAAGGTAAGGGCTGCTTTTTTTTGGCTGCCGAAAAGTTGCCTAGTATTGGTCAACTTCATCACTGCAGTGCCGAACCGAAAGATTGTGAAAGAAAGCATCCAACTGCATTTGTTCCTTGTATAATAGGCGCAGTTTATCGCAACCCGCTTTTCTATATACAACAAACAATATGTTGACGAGGTAGACTATTGCTTCAATGAAATAATGAGGAAACACAGTAGAAATTGAAGCAATGTGCTGGGTGGGTGGCTAGCCATAGATTTCAAATTTTGTGGCTGCGTAGAGCAATTCAATGCATGTACTGTAACCAAGAGAATACTTGACAGGCGAACAACAGAGAATGTTCAGGCTGAAACTATCTCAACCCTGGCTTTCACGTGTGCGTCAGCACTCCATCGCTCAACCTCAATAAAAAGGAACTGTCCTTCTAAGTAAGTTAATGTTGTGCGCATAATATGTGATGTTGTTTTTCTTGAGCGATGGATTTATTCGAGAACAGCAACTGAACATCATGTTGTAAGCTAGCATATGTGTTGGTTGTCTTCTTCCTGTGTACTTGTCCATTCAGCTCAAGTTTTCTCGTCAACAAACAGGCCCAAACAAACTTTATGCCATCGTTTCGGTAACTGCGCTTGACATAGCAATGGCTGGCTTGTTGCATCTTATTTATGGTAATTGTTTACGTTTTGAATGTATATTGCTTTGTGGTAGTGGACCATACTTTAACTTGTCGTTTGGATCACTGAACGAAATTTTTCGAACAGGATCTTGATTTCTTGTTTGCTGCAACGCAAGTACGATTTCATTTATCAGACAGCTAATGGGAGTATAGATACTGGCAAAAAATGTTTATTTATTTATTTATTTATTTATTTAGTTATTTATTTATTTATTCATTTATTAATACTGTTAGCCCCAGTGGGGCCGTTACAGGGTGGTAGACAACAAAAGAAATAACACTAACAAAACTTCTCAGCCCGATACAAAGACGTATTTTCGTAGACAAATCCAAGAGCAAATTTGAGCACAGATACCATTTGCCCGCAGTGGCAAGCTATAGCGACAACAAAGACAAGCAACACGTGTTCAACAATCAAGGTCTCATTGGCCACGCACAACATCGCCGCATACAAGCGGCGCAACAAGTGTTCTGCAATGTAATGCACAGGAACTGCACTAAGAAACACGTGTACAGCGCGTGCGCAAGACAGGAGCACAAGGAAATGCAAGAACACACGAATAAAACGTTACAGGAGCTATCAATCACCTATGAGTAATGACTTATAAGTGAGTAATACTATAACATAGAAAAATTGGAGCCAATATTTGTATCTGATCTCACTCAATACGTCTTAAGAGCTGGTTACACAGCATATGTAGTGTGAAGAACCAGCCCGGCAACGTGGCTGCCCTGCTTGCGTGAGGACCTGGGAGGAAAGCAAAACTGAGGAATGCGACACAGAGAATAGTTGATATGTGGGGTTTAACGTCCCAAAACCACCATATGATTATGAGAGACGCCGTAGTGGAGGGCTCCGGAAATTTAGACCACCTGGGGTTCTTCAACGTGCACCCAAATCTGAGCACACGGGCCTACAACATTTCCGCCTCCATCAGAAATGCAGCCGCCGCAGCCGGGATTCGAACCCGCGCCCTGCGGGTCAGCAGCCGAGTACCTTAGCCACTAGACCACCGCGGCGGGGCCGACACAGAGAATAGACCGGAATAACATCCCCTGCATTAGAAAAGACTCAACCTCCAATCTTTTCGACTAGACCGTGCATTCAAAGGCGGAGGCTTAGCGTTTTTATAAACAATAAAATTATCTCAAAAGTTAACATCTCATACAAATGTATGTCTTCTGAATGCTAAATTTTCGCGTTAGATATTATCTTGCCAGGATACTTGCCTTTCTCACTAATAAACATCTACTTCCCTGTGGGCGTACAAAACATGAGATTGTTAGATATGTCTGCTAACTCAGGCTGCAAAGAAAAAACTCTAGTTGGTGACTTCAATTCTCACCATACATGCTGGGGTTTTAGAACAGATCAATGTGGCCAACGGTTGTGGGACGGATCGGTAGACAACAATTTATTGTGCCTTAACGCTAGAGCTCCAACATTATTAGAGGTCGTTCACGCTCCGCCTTAGATTTAAACTTTGCAAGCTCGGCTATTGCTAGTACATCATGAAGAGCCTTTGATTGCACCTCCTACAGTGATCACTTTCCTATAATGTTCGAGATCGCTGGCTTCGTTGAAACACCATGTTCTCTTGCCCGGATCTTTATAAATTATCCAAAATTTAAACACGGCCTAGAAGCTTCTTTAGACTCGCCCTCTCAAGATGGTGATGACACTAAATCTGTGAAATCAAGCGCAGTAAATGAAAGGGCATATAATTTGCTGTTCAATCGGCGAAGAGAGTACCCTATAGCCCCTGGTAAAATTCCTACTGTTCACGAGATCACAGACGACGACAGGCAACTTGAAAGAAGCTAATTCATAATCAGTACCCTAAGAACTGGTGAGACTAAAAATTTCTTGCCGCTGTATTTAAACTCACGATGGCCCAAGCTAAAAATATATATAATAAAAGGTATTTTCATTCTCTTTCGAAACCTAAAAATAAGAGCTTTATTTCTGTATCTGCGATCTCGCAAAATCTTGCCGTCTACAGTAAATACTGATTATGAAAGGCAATCGTTGGACGAAACAACGAACTCCTTAGTGTCAATTGGCAGAGGTCTAGAAAACAGGTTTTCTTGGACTATGGGTGACAACTGGCAAAAGTCTAGCATAAGCACGGACTTGGAAAGCGTAACGCTGTCTGAAGCATCAAAAGTGATTCGTTGCTGTTCCTCAACTAAAAGATGCTGGTGCCAACAAGCATTTATATTTAGCGTTGTAAAAAAAGAACACCAAGTGTCCTGCGAGGAAAGCATAGCACAGTCAAAACGAAGGCTAGAATATCGTCATTTCTAGAAACCGTTGTAAACTCCATTGGGACTTCTAATACAAGTATGCTTTCAAGGTATTTTCTACGCCATTATTAATTTTGTCAAAATTAACGCAACCACTCCACTATTATTCGCCATTATACGGAGAAGCGAGGTAGCTGCTACGTATTTGCTTTTTGTTGATGCGTTGGCTGATGACGACGAAGAATCATAGCCGAGAAAAGAAAGAATTCCTGTGCAGATTTTAGTACTTTACAGACAGGACGTTTTTTCGCAAGTGTATGAAGTCCTGTGTTAGGGAGTGACTTATACCAAAAAGATAAATTGAAGTCTAAATATGGAAAATAAGAGAGCTAAAGGAGCACGGGCGGTTGGGATGCTTCCTGGACTCAGTAGTAATCGATCTGGTTGACGAAATGAAGTGCTCGTTATGATATAATATATGTATATTCGCCCCATATTACAGTTTGGCTGCGTCTTGTTTTCTAAATCACCTGCCTACAAGCTTGAACCACTGGTACTTCTAGAAGGTGGAACATTACGATTATTTGTTGGGCTTCCTAATTTGTCACGAATAATACCTTATATAAAGAAGCGCGCCAGCCTTCTCTTCTTACAAGGTTCCAAATACTAACAGTTGGTACCTTTGTGAAAATATATGGGTCCCCAGCGAGGAAGTAGAAGTATATTTTCTATAATGACCCGGTGGCCTTTTTTAACCAAGAGTATTCTAAATTAAAAGCTCCCACAAGTCATCGTCGTATTGTCACGATGAGTCACAAGTACTGGGGGATCTATTAAACCACCGTGTAGCAATCTCTAGGACGATGCGTGAGTCGTGGCTGGCTCTCGAGCAGAGGAGAAGCACGCGATCTTCTTTTTCCTCCAGATTGAGAGCCGCACTTGCTGTCGACCCACTACGTGCTGGTGGCATTATCCCCCCTTCCGAAAAGAAAAAAACAAGTCCCAAAAAGAGTAAAGAAAAGAACATACCATCACCGCGATGCTACTACATAGACACATGAAAAATAAATTGGAAATTCGGATAAAGTGAAAGTAAAAATTGAAGAGCGTGCCAATATAAGAAACGTCAATGAACGAGAAAGCAAGTTCACACAAATAAACAAAAAACACAAAGAATGCTGTACGGTAAAGGAAAAGTTACGAGCAACGCACAATAAATGGTTTCATGCGCAACACATAAACGACGTCCGGCCTCAGTCGTGTCCTGCTCCGTGCATGGGGTGTTGAGTCCGGACCCACTTCGTAGTTCGCGTCACTGACGCAGCGTAACACTTTATATGGGCCAAAGTACCGGCTCAGTAACTTTTCACTAAGGCCACGGCGGCGGACGGGCGTCCACACCCAAACTTGATCTCCGGGGTTGTAAAACACTTCTCTGTGGCGGGTGTTATAGCGTCGTGCGTCTGCCTGCTGTTGCTGGCCGATGTGCAGTCGCGCGAGTTGCCGGGCTTCCTCAGCACGCTCTGCGAATTATTCGGCGTCAGTTGCCAACTCGTCTTCGTCTTGACACGGTAGCATAGAGTCTAGCATAGTCTGCACTTCGCGGCCGTAGAGAAGCCGAAATGGCGTGAATCGCGTGGTCTCTTGCACGGCGGTATTATACGCGAAGGTCACGTAAGGTAAGATCCGGTCCCATGTTTTGTGCTGTACGTCGATGTACATTGAGATCATGTCTGCGAGGGTCTTATTCAGTCGCTCGGTAAGTCCGTTGGTTTGCGGGTGGTACGCAGTTGTCCTTCGGTGTTTGGTGTTGCTCAGTTTGAAAACTTCTTCCGTAAGCTGCGCCGTGAATGCCGTCCCTCTGTCCGTTAATACACTGGAAGGAGCACCATGTCGTAACACGATGTGGCGCATGAAAAATTGTGCTACCTCAGAAGCCGTGGCTCGTAGGATCGCCTGCGTCTCAGCGTAGCGTGTCAAATAGTCGGTCGCGACGATCACCCATTTGTTGCTGTCCGCAGACAGGGTAAATGGCCCGAGAATGTCCATGCCGACTTGGTCGAACGGCGTGCAGGGTGCTTCGATGGGCTGAAGCAAACCGGCTGGTTTAACAGATGCCGACAGCTCTTGACGTACTTCTTGATGCTTGCTGAAAGTCCTGGCCATTAGTATCTCTCGCTCACTCTGGCAAGTGTCCTTGAGAAGCCCAGATGACCGGATGTGGGTTCGTCATGGCAAGCGAAGGGGACGTCGTCTCGCATGTCTCGAGGAACCACCAGGAGATAAGCACGGCTGTTCAAACGAGCGTTCTTCTTGTACAGCACACCGTCTCGCAGGCAGAACGACGTCAACAAGCGGGATAAATGACGTGGTATGATAGCGCCCTGGCCCTCTAAATGATCAATGATTGGATGAATCTCTGCGTAATCTCGCTTCCGTTTGCTCAAGTCTGATGCGCTAACGGTGCCCAGGAAGCCTTCGTCTTCCTCTGCTTCCTGACTGACGACATGAAGGAGTGCGCGTGACAGTGTGTCAGCGTCTTCATGCTTACGACCAGACGTATGGACGATGGTGACATCAAATTCCTGCAGCCGCAAGCTCTACCGTGCTAGCCATCCTGAAGGGTCACGCAGGCTTGCCAACCAACAGAGCGCGTGATGGTCCGTCACTATCTTGAGGGACAACCATAAAGGTACGGGCGAAACTTGGTGATTGCCCACACGACTGAGAGGCACTCTTTCTCCGTAGTGGAATAATTCGCCTCGGCACGGGATAGAGAGCGGCTGGCGTAGGCTATCACCCTTTCGATGTCCTCTTGACGCTGAACGAGCACTGCACCGAGCCCAATGTTACAAGCGTCAGTATCGACCTCCGTGTCAGCCTCATCATCGAAATGAGCGAGAACGGGCGCTGATTGCATGCGCTGTCGCAGCTCATCAAAAGCTGCTTGTTGCTTGTTTTCCCAGCAACGGCGTGTCGTCCCTTGTGAGACGAGTCGGAGGTTCTGCTATCTGTAAAAAGCCATGAGTGAACCGGCGATAGTAGGCGCACAAACCAAGAAAGCGCCGGATAGCTTTTTTATCGACAGGAGCTGGTAATTTGGCAACAGCAGCAAGCTTGTCCGGATCGTGGCGGATTCCTTCGGCGCTAACTATATGTTCAAGACATTTTAGTTCTTTATAGCCGAAGTGGCACTTCTGTGGCTTGAGTGTGAGGTCCGCTGATCAGATAGCCTCCAGCACGCTGCGCAGGCGGTGAAGGTGCTGCTCGAACGTGGTAGAGAAGACCACCACATCATCAAGGTAGACAAGACAAGTATGCCACTTGAGCCCTGTGAGGACAGTGTCCATCATTCGCTGGAAAGTTGCCGGCGCCGAACACAAGCCAAAAGGGAGCACTCGAAATTGGTATAGGCCGTCTGGAGTCACGAAGGCTGTTTTCTCACGGTCCCGCTGATCTACCTCGACTTGCCAATACCAGCTTTTGAGATCGAGAGAAGTGAAATAATGGGCATGACGAAGTCTATCAAGTGAGTCGTCGATACGTGGCAGCGGATACACATCCTTTTTGGTCACGTTGTTAAACTTTCGGTAGTCGACGCAGAAGCGTAGTGACCCGTCCTTCTTTTTGACAAGTACGACTGGAGATGACGACGGGCTGTTAGATGGTTCAATAACGCCATCGCCAAGCATCTCGCTGACTTGCGTACGTATCGCTTCACGTTCTTTAGCCGACACGCGGTAGGGGTTCTGGTGTATCGGGCGTGCGTCCTCGTACGTGATGATCCTGTGTTGAGTGATAGACGTCTGGCGGATCTTTGAGCAACTTGCGAAGCAAGACCTGAAATCGAACAACAGCGCTCGTAGCGCAGTCTGGTTATCGGTGGACAGATCAGGATTGATGTCAATATTACTCATTGACGTGTCGGTGGTATCCACTAGTTTTGACGTGAGACAGTTGGTGACGTTTGCTACTTCGTGGGCAAACGCTATCGAATCGATGCTCGTTGCTAAAGTTGGTTACGAGCAATTCAGATCGGCCATCACGAAGGTGTATTACACTTCTAGCTACACAAATGCCTTGCTGCAGGAGGTGTTCTGAATTTGTCTCGGCCACCACATCGCCATCGCCCAAACCACAGCATGTTACGTCGACTAGAACAGTTGCTCGTGGAGGAAGCGTCACGCTCTGTTAAAAAATATGGAGTACGTCGACACACCTTCCGTCATCCTGCACCTTCATTGCTCGCTGGGCTGGAAACGTGACGCGGCGCTCTTGCAGATCAATGATAGCTCCATTTTCCTGTAGAAAGTCAACTCCCAGGTTGACGTCACGGGAACATTCGCGTAGAACGAGGTAGCTTGCTACGAATGTATACCCTTGGATCTGTACTCTAGTTGTGCAGGCACCCAGTGGAGTAACGACGTGGCCACCAGCTGTCCGAATCTGCGAGTTGTGCCACGGCGTGATGACTTTCTTTAGCTGCGTTGTCAGTTTCCCGCTCAGTATGGAATAGTCGGCGCCGGTGTCCACTAACGCATTAACTGCACAACCATCATTTGTCACTGCTATGTCGAGTGAAAGTCGGCCATCTTTTGCAGCAGTATGTGATGTCGGACCGGTTTCTGTACAGTTCTGCGTTAATAGGAGGTCTTCAGAGCTTCGACGTTCAGCGACCCCGCCCCCAGAGGTCGCTTGGGCTAGTTTTCCCAGCGGGGTCTGGGAGATCGTGTGGTAGAACACCGCTGGGGCGTTGATGAAAATCGCCTCGGTGATGGCGAGCGCGACTGGCGCACGGCAGACGGTGGTGTATGCTGCTGGGCGAGGTAGTTTTCGATTTCGCGCGGTCTCTGGCCGTAACGGGGTGGCGGTGAGTACGCAGAGAAGCCGCGAAGCCCAAGACGGCGATATGGGCACTGGCGGTACAAGTGATCAGCTTCTCCACAGTGAAAGCACACAGGCCGGCGATCAGGTGTGCGCCAAACATCAGACTTCCGAGGAGACGTGCGCCGATCGTCGATGTACTGAACTGGTGGCACCGAACGATGGGCGACAGGAGCGCCAGGGACAAAGGGCAAAGGTGGTGGCGTGTACGTGCCTTCGTAGTACGGTATGTGCTGTGCTGACTGGAGTGCAACAGCAGGAACAGGGTGGACGAGTAATGGCGGCGATGCAGCAGGGCGTTTCAAGGCTTCCGCGTAGGTTGTCTCACGGCGGTATTCAGCAGGAGCTGGTGCAGCTGTATCAGGAGGCAAGGTGTTCCGAAGGGCCTGGTGCAGCTCATCCTTGATCACAGTTGCAATCGAGCTAACCGTAGGATGAGGTGTTACACCAGCCTTTTGCAACTCTTCACGTACTATATCACGGATGAGTTCACGTAGACGGTCATTGCTGGTTCTAGTGGCAGTGAAAATGTCGGCACTAGACATGCCACTGACTTGCCTGTCGTATTGGTTGGATGGCTGCTGCAGCATTTTTTCAATTGTCACGACCTCGGACAAGAACTCCGCGACCGTCTTCGGAGGGCTGCGCACGAGGCCGGCAAAAAGCTAGTCCTTGACACCGCGCATCAAGTGACGCAACTTCTTGTCCTCCGTCAATCTTGAATCGGCCCGTTGGAAGAGGCGCGTCATGTCTTCGACGTACGTGGTTACAGTTTCGTTTGGCAACTGGACGCGGGCAAGAACGAGCTCGTTCAGCTCGTTCTTGGCGATCAGCACTGGCATAGGTGTGCAAAAGTCTACGAGAAAATTCGGGCCACGTCGTCAGCTGCTCCTCTCGGTTTCGATACCACGTACGTGCCCCGTCTTCGAGATAGAAGTAGACACGACCCAGTTTCGCCGCGTCGTCCCACTGATTCAAGCTGGCTACGCGCTCGAAGTCCGCCAACCAGTCCTCAACGTCCTCGTGCTCCGTGCCATGGAACGTCGCCGGTGCCCGTGGGCTTTCCAACGTATAGCGGTTCGACGTCGTGCTTCCCGTGCCTGTTGACGAGGTTTGCACCGAAGCGCTGGACGTGTTTCTCGACGTGGTTGGAGCAGTATTGTCGATTTCCGGAGGCAATCCCCTGATTCGGCGGCTGGTCCGATGTAC
Organism: Rhipicephalus microplus; assembly: GCF_043290135.1. NCBI lineage: Eukaryota > Metazoa > Arthropoda > Arachnida > Ixodida > Ixodidae > Rhipicephalus > Rhipicephalus microplus. The sequence continues at coordinate 121,902,874 of NC_134707.1, forward strand.
GGGAGTATTGATGGCACTGGACTCGTATCACGGCTTCCTGGGGGGTCTGCAGCATCCGTGAGACTACCCAGCACCTCCACTTGTTTGTCATGATGAGTCACAAGTACTGGGGGATTTATTAAACCACCGGGTAGCAATCTCTAGGACGATGCGTCAGTCGTGGCTGGCTCTCGAGCAGAGGAGAAGCACGCGATCTTCTTTTTTCTCCAGATTGAGAGCCGCTCTTGGTGTCGACCCACTATGTGCTGGTGGCAGTATACAGGAGCGTTTCGAAACCTTACAAGTAAACCTTCATGAAGTGCTACTTCTACTAAGGGGACCTATTCAAGCTATTAAAATAGAATTTCACAATATATTTTCTATGATTTGCAAAGATCTTCCCATTACGTACCTAAATGTTATTTTGAAACACCGCTTGGCAAGACTAAAATGAAAAAAAAATTGTAATAGCATCTAATGCTTCAGTTTGTAAACAAAGGGTAGGAGTGGGAATTTCCTCTGCTTTGTTGGATCGGTCTTTTTGACGGAAATGACGGATATTTCCTCTGTTCATGTAACAAATACTGTAATTCTTACAGACTGCCTGTCTGTCTGTTCTTAAGTGCACCGTATAAGTCAAATGCTTTAGAAACGCTTTATGCCCTTGCCCCAAAATATTTACGGCTCATTCGATTGGTATGGGTACCATGTCATGAAGGTATATCCCTCATTGAGTATGTGTAAATAAACTTGCATTCGTCTCACATAATGGTCCCATAATATCTATATTGCCGATGCAAGCATTTATCCCCGTAGCACGATTTGAAAAATTTACCACATCGGATAACTTGGAAACATCTGAGTTTTCTTATCTATATTACCCATGCATGGAAAGATCGATGGTGCTCCTCTATATAGGGGGAAATATCATGTACGAGACTTTGATGCCGAGCATCCTCACTGAATTTTGCAGCGAAAGCTGTTATGATATCACAACTCGGTGCTCGCGCAGCGCTGCACTTGTCCGCCGCCGCCGCTGCCGCCGGCGTCCGTAACAATGACACAGTGAGGCTCGAACACGGGTCTGCTGGGCGCCAGCCCAGTATTCTGCCACTGGGCCATGCCGGTGCTTGGAACTTGTCGGCAAACTTGCCTTAGGCAGGCTTGAGGTCGGAAAAACAATCGCGTTAATACGACGCATAAAGAGTTTTAAAAGAGTGAAAGAACAACCAGCCGTCGCACAACGTGAATGGCGTAACGAGTGGGTCATCCCATGCTCCAACGTATTGCAAAAGCTTGTTCTTGTTTTACTAATAACTGTGGCACATACCCACCTCAGGCATAATTCCTCATCGTCGTCAGCTGCTGCATGAACTGTTTGCGCAAAATTCCTTGCAAATGTGTAGCGAATACCACACTTCTCAGAAGAATGACAAAAAATGGCATAGCGAACGCCGGCCTACAACCCAAAAACACTTATTATTAATGCCGTAGTGGGTATCAAGCAATTGTGCTTGCAGCAGTTACCCGATGGGTGTTTAGAAGAGGCTCTGAAAGGCCGCTTTTCTAGCTTTCGCTGTGACTGTGCTGCAGGCCTGGCATTTTTTGCCTACACAGGCCTTGTCTGTTACAGTTATGCACCTTTATGCCTTCACTGCAACGATAGTGAATGTCTGCATAATTTGTTTTTAACACTCAGGCTACTTAAAAATCAAAATAAAAGACTGTTAGAAGAACCTCTCCGAAGGTTTGCTTTAAATTTATCGCTTCCGGTGGGCATTTCCTTTAGAGCAACTGAAAAGGGCTTTAGTCAAACGAGCGTTTGTCAAGCCGTGTGCAATTTTCTGAATACAAAACGAAGTGAATGTTAAACTTAGGTGTAAACTCTGTTTAATTTCAACTCAATTAGCTTGTTGGGCTTCGTTTTTTCTCTCCATTTATCCTATATATATACCGTGTTTTACCAATTGCGTTTTTTGTAAAAAAACATCCCCATCTAAACGTGTTCGGCTGGTAAAACAATTTTATTTCTAAGATAAGGTCCAGTCTGTTTTATGACGGCACTCCCGTGGTGGATTGCGCCAGGCACCTAAAGGCCAACCAACCATTGTCAGTGGTTGGAAGCATTCAATGACCCACAGCTTGCACAGTCCGTTTTGTGCGATGCCTTGTTACACATATTTGCATTCTGTGACACTTGGTTGTATTTTTAATCTTCTAGAACACTGGATTGATGGTAACTGGGCATAGTGGGGCGTACCTCAAAGTTCGTATCAGACAAGAAGTGAAGACTTGAAAATTATTAAGTGAGCTGTACTATTGGTACCTACCTATTATTTACACGCAACGAAAATTGCGTGACCCTTAATCTTCGCCTTTAAAAGTTGAACGTGACAGCGATATGATGTCCCTAGTGCGCACCTCAACCAGTTTGCGCGAACATGTTATTGTACCACAGTAGTCGAAAAGATTAAATTGTGGATTACAACAATGTAACATCAAAGTGGCTGGGGTCGGTGATGCTTTCGTTTATGGCTATATTATGTGTAATCGGTATACTTCGGGCAATTGTACGTGCGAAAAATTTTCGACTTTGCTATGCACCTAATCTGTTGTCTCAGGGGGATACGCACAGTACCATGCGTGTCTTTTGTAATGGTTTGCCGTGAAGTTATGATAGTTGCATGTTCTGACAGCGATGTGAACGTTAGCATCTAAAACGCAATACTGCTGCGATATTACATGCTGCATTGTGAAGTCGTCATGGCTACGTAGAAAAATTCGAGAATGGGAGTCAACCTCGAATCACTAATCATTCAGACAGCGAGTACCGCAATAAATTGATCCATTGGCACACTGAACCATGTGTACTCCCGGTCTTGGCGTCATGCGCTCCACGCTAAAAAAAAAAAAACCGTTTCTTGGTCGTAATTCCATTATGAACAAGGAATCCGTTCGGGTCCCGCAACGTCTTTCTTCGTTTGTTTTGCAGTGGTCAGCGACCTGTTTTTTCAACAATATTGAGCGAACCGCCAAAACGCAAGTAGAGACAATTTCGTTTTAATCAGAGGTCACGATGCCAAGCAATCGAAGTGGCCCGTGTAATTCTGGTTCAGAAAGTTACTGAGCGATCGGACTGCAGACAATCGTTTGAAGCCTCCGGGCTGGATCTCTAACTCGAGGCACCCTCGTGGATTTGAGTCATAATCGATGTCATAGGCAGCCACTCCGAAGGAAACATTCAATAAATTGCGTTTGATGTCACATACCTGCACGAAAGTGCACAAGGTTAGGTTGGGCGTTACAGGAAGGCTGCCGTGTAGCTCTTAGGTTCCAAGAACTAACGATTTGCAAGCACGTAAAAAAATGAAAAACAGTCCTTTGAATTTTTACAGGTGTAGACCTTAGCGAACCACTACCTCATTGAGCGTATCTATCCATCTAGCAGCACCTTCTTAACAGTTTTTTTACCTCTGCAAAAATAACGTTCATTGTAACAATGGTGACGCCAGGTAATTCTGCTGCGGTGTACGTAACATCCCAAAAGTCCCCAGCATATCCACGAAGTGAATGATCATGTTGGGTGAAGCATCCGTCCGTCCGTCCGTCCGTCTGTCTGTGTGTCTGTCTGCCTCTCTGTCTGTCTGTCTGTGTCGTTTAGTTAACTACGTCTGGGTGCACTACTGTACAGGCTCTTAAATCAGTATAGACATTTTAACGGGGGTGCCACCATATTGCCAAGCAGGCAGCGCCGTCCCTGGTCTGGCAACTCACTGGAGCGACTGAACCTTCACGTTGCTATGGAAAGTATTCGTACGGTTGCAGTTGCTGTCGGTCTCTTTCGTTCTGGCGTGCCGAATTTAATCAAATAAAGCAGTTGAGGTATGAAATGAGTCTGTCAGACGTCCTGAAAGGTTTTCTTCCGTTCGGGGACAAATATGATAACATGCGACGGTGCGAACGGGTCGCACGTGAATGGTGTCATATGTTTTCGGCACTCTTTCTGCTGGAAAAACGTAAGAATAATTCAAGCCGTTGAAGCAGGGCAAGCAGGTGCTAACACCCTTTGACCATACAATGAGTTTGTTTTCCTGGACTGTAATACCGAAGTTTGTTTGTTTCTTTGCGATATGTTTATGCTGCCGCAGCGACTGCAACCCGTACATGCGATTGTGCGTGAACGCGCAGTTGGGATTTCTTGGCGATGACGGCATTTGTTTGTTGCTCACAAACGGTTCACTATCTTTTGCTCGACCTTTAATGAACCTTTCTCGCTTCCTCGTCTATTGCCCACCATTGTGGACGAAGTTCGAACAGATGATGCTCGTATATAAAAAGCAATGCTTAAGTGTACATGCCAGCACCCTTCTTTGTCTTTTTTTTAGAGTCGTGGTGCTTGAATGGATTGCTGTGGTGATAAAGTGAAGATAGTTAGAAAAGAGCTTTGGTTAGAAGTTCTTCTGCCGATGAGGCACCAAGTGTGCCCGGGCTAGAGGCTATATTTGGCATAAAATCCACTTTGTGTTTATTTGTTTTATTAATTTTGCCTACCAGTTGTACGGCTTTTGCGAAATCTTGGCTGTCGTTCGTAAAACTAAGCAGTGAAAGTGACAGCTATACAAATAATAAATAGCTGCCTCAAAGCGGTTTAATATTGTTTTCCTCTTAGGAGAGAAGAAACTATGTTGTATGGTATCGCGCGCGGCTTGTCAACCATGCTTCTTAAACACGCGAAAATTTTCTTCCTGAGGTAGTTGTGCCTAAGACGAAGTGTGCCCGATTCCCCCCCCCCCTTTTTTAGGGGCGAAGCTCCTTAGGGCGTGGGCTGTGCGTCCCCTGTAGCCTGTATGTAGCCCCCTCTAGTTTAGTTCTTGCAGTGTTCACTAGATGGCGGTACCGTCCCCTGTATGTAGCCACCTCTAGTTTAGTTCTTGCAGTGTTCACTAGATGGCGGTACCGTCTCCTGTATGTAGCCACCTCTCGTTTAGTTCTTGTAGTGTTTACTAGATGGTGGTACTTGTAGCTGATGATGAAAAGATGCAAGATGTTATAAACTAGAAAGCGGTACTTGTAGTTGATGAAAGACGCGAGATCTTATAAAATAGGAATGATGTCACATATGGCGCGTGTCATTGGTTGAAGGCAATCGTTCGATTTAGTGCGGCGACGTACGCTAGGGGGAGCGATGTAATAAAATCGAGTGGGCAAAATGCACAGAGGATTCATGGTTTACCAGGTTTACCTCCGGAGCTTCGCCCACTCATCATCATTCACTTCGTAGATATGGCGGAATTTTTTTTTTACTGTATGTGGCTTTCATAGCGCAAATTGTACACGATACATCCCGCCGTCTTACGTAAGTTGTGCACTCACGATAACGACTACACCACAACATATTGATGTAAAATTCTGTGAATGTTCGGGTTGCACAAAGCTGGTGCGCAAAACACAAATTAAATGCGCAAAGCTAGTTACCCTGCAGATAAGTGAGGAATTTTCTGTCCGTGTTAGTACAGCAACTTCAGCTACATTGATCCCCGTGTTGAGCCGAGCTACACGGCTAGTTGTCTTTTTTTTTTTGCCAAACACATCACACTAAAATTTATTAATCAAAAGTGGCAGATCCCACGTACTGTGAGAATCGATGATATGCGAAGCACGAACGAGGAAGGTTGATATGTCACTTTGAAATCAACACCGCGTTACGAGGTGGAGGTAAATTATGCCGTACACGGCTTCCCTGTCATGACTATCATGACTGGATGTATGGTTTACCATCATCTATTCACGTCACGTGATGCCAAATTAAGTACGTGTGGAGCTGGCGAAACGGCTGCGAGCACTTTATAAACGTGGTGTGTAGTCATGTTCTTGCAGAACATGCGTGTCATAATTATCTTGTTTGCACCAGTCATATACCTTCATCATCCATCGACGTCACGTAACACTTAGTTTGGTATACGTGTAGCTAGCTAAAGGGCCGCGAGTGCATCCTGAAGAGCTCAATATACTCCAACGCGATGTTGACGCGCCCGCACTTGGGCACAGCGACGCAATTCGTTAGCAAAACGCGAGAACTCTATAGTCTAACGCCAGGCGCAACGAGCGTCCATCTTCGCGACCTGATGGCACCCGGCGCAAAATGTGACATGCCGCATATCGCGCAAATGCGTTACTCAGACAGCACTGCGCGTGCCTCTTTTCGTGACGGAGGGACGCCGGACACGCTGAAACGTGCATGCGTCAAAGCAACGCAGCGCGACGCGAGCCTGCGAGTATACGACAGGACCGGCGCCTGGCGTGGCCACGCCGGCGTGACGCGACAAAACAAACGCCGGCGCGCACGCGTGCCCTGTCACGTCGAAGTATATCGGCATCTTGACTGTGGAATGTGGTCATTTTGTGACATGACACGCATCTCATGATTATCATGTTTGCACCAGTCACATACCTTCGTCAGCCATTGACGTCACGCAATACCAAATTTGGCATACGTGAAGCTAGCGAAACGGCCGTGAGCGCATCATGAGTGTGGCATGTAGTCGTGTTCTACATGACACGCATATTGTGATTATCTTGTTTGGATGTGTCATTTACCTATGTCGTCCGTTCGCGTCACGTAATACCGAATTTGGTACATGTGAAGCTATTGAAACGGCCGCCAGCGCATCATGAGCGTAGCATGTAGTGATGTTAAACTAGGCGCATCTCATGTTTATCATGTTTGCACCAATATCATACCTTCGTCATCCATTCACGTACCATAATACCAAATTTTGTACATGTGACGCCAGCAAAATGGCTGCGAGCGCATCATGAGCATGGCATGCAGTCATGGTAAATGACACGCAAGTTATAATTTTTATGTTAGGGTATGTCGCTTGTGTTTTCCATGCAATTATGTCATACCACACCAGTTTTGCAACATATAAGTCACGTGAACGAAATCGCCGCAAGCGCAGCAAGATCATAAAATGTAAATTATGACATTCATGACATACATGTCTTGATTTTCATGTTATGACTACTCATATATGCTCGTCATAGAGTCATGCCTTGCCTTACGAAGTTTGGTATCGATATCATTATCCAAACGGCTAGGAGAGCTAAATGTTGCAGGCGGATTTCTATCTATCTATCTATCTATCTATCTATCTATCTATCTATCTATCTATCTATCTATCTATCTATCTATCTATCTATTTATCTATCTATCTATCTATCTATCAATGTATCCGCCTACGACTTTTAGCTCTCCTGGTCTTTTCGATAATGGTATCAATACCAAACTAAGTATTGCATAACATGACTGTATGAAAAACGTATTTGGTTATTCATGACATTAAAATCATGACATGCATGTCATGATTGTCATGATTTACGTTTCATAGTCCTGCAGCTCTTGCGGTGGTTTCGTTCACATGGCATGTTGCAAAACTGGTATCGTATGACATGATTGCATGGCGAGCACAAACGACAGACCCTAACACGAAAATCATGACATACGCGTCACGTAACAACCTGACAACATGCCACGCTCATGATGCGCTCACGGCCGTTTCGCTAGCGTCACTTATGCCAAATTTGGTATTATAGTACGTGAATGGCTGGAATGGCTGGAATGGCTGGAATGGCCAAGGAATGGCTGGTGCAAACATGATAATCATGCGATGCGAGTCATGTAACAACATGACTACATGCCACGCTCATGATGCGCTGGCGTCTGTTTCACTAGCATCATTTATACTAAATTTTGTATTACGAGACGTGAATAGATGATGAAGGTATGATACTGGTGCAAACATGAGAAACATGAGATGCGTATCATGTAACAACATGGCTATATGCTACGCTCATGATGCACTCGCGGCCGTTTTGCTAGCTTTACATGTAAAACTCGGTACTACGTGACGCGAATAGACGACATAGGTAAATGCGACACCAAACATGATAATCACGGCATGCGTGCCATGAAACAACATGACTATATGCAACACTCATGATGCGCTCGAGGCCGTTTCGCTAGCTTCACATACACCAAATTTGGTATTACGTGACGTTAATGAATGACGAAGGTATGTGTCTGGTGGAACGTAGTCGAGAGTTCGACGGAATGCCGTCTGGTCAGGTAAGGCATTGTTGAATAAAACAGGTCACTGACCAATGTCAAACAAAACAATGACGTTTCGGGACACGTACGGATCCCTGTTCACCTGGTTTCCTTGTTCACCTGGTGAACAAGGGATCCGTACGGGTCCCAAAACGTCATTGTTTCGTTTGACATTGGTCAGTGACCTGTTTTATTCAACAGTATCTGGTGGAAATATGATAATCATGCGCTGCATGTCGGGTGAGAACAGGACTACACGGCGCAGTCAAGGCGCCAATACATTTCGACGTGATGTGATGCGCGTGCTCACCGGCGTTCATTTTGTCATGTCACGCCGGCGTTGTGGCGGCAGGCACTGGTTTTGCCATATACTCACACGTGTGCCATGCTCCGTTGCGCGTCCGGCGTTCCTCCTTTACGAAAAAAATGGAGACGCAGTGTTGACTCGGTAACGCATCGGCGCGAATTTCGCACCGGGTGATGTTGGGCTGCGCCGACGGACGCTTGTAGCGCCAGTCGCGCAAGGCGTCATACTATAGAGTTATCGCGTTTTGCTGACGTAGCGTCGCTGTGCCCAGCGTGCGCGCGCGTCAACGCTACGATGGAGTATATTGGGTCCTTCATGATGCGATCGCGGCTGTTTTCCTAGCTCCACATATACCGAGTTTAGTGTTACGTGACGTCAATGGATGACGAAATATATAACTGGTACACACATGCAAATACTGACACGCTTGCCAAGTAAGAACATGACAACACACCACGCTAATAGCGTACTCGCGGCCGTTTCGCTAGCTCCACATATACTAAATTTCGTATCACGTGATGTGAGTAGGCGACGAAGGTAAACGACTCAATCCAACTTGTTAATCATGACAGGAAAGTCATGTAGGGCAGCATTTACCTCTACCTCGTACCGTTGCACTGATTTTAAAGTGATATATCAACCTTTGTTATTCGTGCTTCGCATATCACCGATTCCGACTGTACATGGGATCTGCCAATTTTTTTATGAGCAAAGCTTAACGAAACGACGCCAAAGGTATATACAAATGTTACAAGCACAGGTGTATGTTAACGGGCCGCATATGTTTCATATAACCAGTTGTTTACGGGTGCGCGACAAAGCTAAGAGTAACATGTGTATAAGCAACCCCAGAAGCGGTAAGCTGATATGTAGCGCTTTATCTCGCGAGGATATCTGCCTTGGCCACAGCTCAATGAATAAACTTCAATGGATGGCGCCTAACTAAAACTGTAAATAACACGACATGTAGGTTGTATCAGCAAAACATACGTATTGTTTATAAAATTAGATAGCAGGCATCGCAACCACAACCACATTTTGTGGTGAGATACTTCGATGCGACACACAATGATTGCCTTCATTCGTGCTGGGGCTCTGAACGGTATTCTTTGCATTCATTAGGCCAACGCTGGGAATGTCAAGTATTCAATGCGAATTCATTTCTTAAGCGAGGCATGTCAGACGTCTGACGGTTTCCGCGTGCCGCAAGTGTTGTCTCCGCTCTCACACCCTCCCCCTAGCAACAGCTGTAGGCGTGCACTTGTTCTCACCCCTAGCAACCAGAGCAAGAGGTGTGGTTGGAGTAGTGGAGACACTGGAGAGTGTGCGGAGAGGAGGAGTGTGCTCTGGCGTGTGAGGGCGCTCGCATCGCAGCAGTTCCACGGAAATTCGCGGGTGTCAAGAGAGTGTAGGAGGATAGATGCAGTGCTTCGCCGCTCCTTGTCTCGCCGTTCGCCCTCTCTCCTCCATGCACCCTACTCTCCTGTCTGCTCGCTCATACGTATATATATATATATATATATATATATATATATATATATATATATATATATATATATATATATATATATATATATATATATATATATATATATATATATATATATATATATATATATATATATATATATATATATATATATATATATATATATATATATATATATATATATATATATATATATATATATATATATATATATATATATATATATATATGGAGTGAAGCGCACGCATCACTCGCGACCGCTGCTGGCTGATGAATGTGTAAACAAATGGTTACCGTATAAGTTTCTTCATCGTCATTATTTACGCCAATAAAATTACTTCACAGTTTACTCTTGGTGCAAGAAATGTTTCGCATTTCCTCACGATTTCCTTCAAGGAGAGGGGGGGGGGGGACAATTTCTTTTCTTAATACGCTCGTGTTAAAAATACCCGTGCTTTGACCTTTCCTGAGTAGAAAAAATATGTGAATCACTTGTGGCACATACCCGCATACCACTGACACATACTCACAAGCGATGTGCAGGTATGCTCCATAGGTGTCTGGTGGAATGGGTTTGACGACGTACATGACAGGACTGCCACATTGGTCATGACATGACACGAAGGAACAAAGTGTACATATGAGGGTTTGTTGTGTTCTAAGTCAATATATAAATGAGATCTAACAGAAAATCATGCCAAAGAAGCTTTAGGGGTTGTTAAATGAGCTAATTTTATTGTATATGTGAAAAAAAAAGGTGGGCGAATAGATACCTTGCCGTCCACACGTACGGAACCTGCCACCTTCAAATAAAAGTCTCGTTCTCGCAGACTAGGTGCCTTCAGGTAGTATACGAGTTATTATTGGTCAGCTGCCAGCTTGTAATAATATAACGTGCGAGGCGATGCCGGACAGGTAGAAAACGTTTTCCACACTCACCATCAGGGTTAAAGGCAGCGCTCACTGACGCTCCCACAATCGTTCAGTAAGCTGAGAATGCGGGCGAAAACACACAAGAAATAAAGAGGCACACATGTGTCTTCCGAACGTGAAAAATAAATCAGTTGTTAATGAGCGCTCGTGCTGTGTGCCTCTTTGCTTCTTGTGTGTGTCCCCTCATCACTCTATGTTCGCTAAACGATTATGAACTACCATCTATACAACATTTCTATCCTGTTGATATCCCATGTTTTAATCATCATATAGCGCACAAAGTGGATGGGGGCATGTCTGCCGTGGTAGCTCAGTTAGTAGAACACATGACGCCTTGCTGAAAGGTCGGCGGTTCAGCCCCTGTACACGGCAAGTTATCATCCACATCTTTCTTCGCATTAACGTTACAATTACCTCATATACGATCCCCTATACTGTCTCATGTCTAGATATGGAAGTCGTACTCATCAAGCTATAGGTTACCCTCCCATAGTAATTTAGTTCAACCCAAGTTGGGGCTGATCGCGAGTGCATCCAGACGTAGGTGACTAGATAGATTGATTGATAGATCTATAGATGGATAGGCACTCAGAGATGCCAGTATTACGCAAAGGCATTCGCATTCTAAAATTCCTCTTTGGTTGATCCAACATGGAGTAACCCCATTAAGCCGAACACTTGTGGAAACTAGTCTAACTGAAGTTCAAGAGCACAATAGATAAGAGTAAATCTGAGTGGCTTTTACTATTATTGCCGACATATCACCTTATACATCAGTACTTGCTCATGAACAAGCCAATTCACTGACAGCTCAACGCACTTGTGTTCATGCACCACTCAAATATTTATTTATGAGGGTGAAGGGGCCACGTTGCAATGACTTCTCCCGTAAACGCTTCTAAGGAAAATCCTTCATAAATTAATGCGCGCGATTTACGTATTCATTAACAATGCCATCGCAGAGTTTCAACAATTGATAACTACGGCATGAACGTACAACAGCAGAAGGCGTATTGTAGATCACCACTAATGTTGGATATTAGCGTTAAAGAATATTTACACCCTGATTGCAAAAGATAATTTTGTTACAACAGACTCATGAGTTTACTCACTCAGGTTCGCTTATATTCAGGTCAGGACGTGAGTGAGTGTGAGTTATTTCAGCTGAGTGATTTGAAGGTGAGTTTGAGTCGAAGTGACTCGTATCGAGAAAGAGTTTAGTGAATTTGGGTCCGAGTGAGTCATATCTGGTCTTATTTGGCATATTTTCGTTACATCTGTGGTTTAGTGAGCCCTCTCTTTATTTGCTGAGGGACTTTTTAATTTTTTCCCCAACCTATGGTGGTCAGAACGATGATCTAGTTGTTTTCACCCTGGATCAGTTGGCGAGTTCTTCTGGAATACTATCTGTCAGAGCTTGTAAAATGCGTGGAATTCAACTTACTTTAGCTTTTATCGTGACGTCGATGTCGAAGGTAAACGTTCGTTTAAGTTTTGCATTGATAAGCGATTTGTACTGGTAAAACGTGCTGTCCACTGATTCCCAATCTTGTCCGGCGACGCTTGGACAAACCTGTGATCACGATAGAAGAAGATTGGCTTAATATAAAATGGAATTATTGTTTTCTTTTCGGTTGGCGATGTGAAGGGCTATTGAGTACCGCGGGATACCACAATGTGGCAAAATGTTCAAAAAAATACTCGACAATCACTTGTCGTAAGACCAAGTGGTCGAATTATACACATACATTTCTCATAAAGCAAAGCTTGTTTGTTGAAAGAAGTTCGTCCGAGCCTGAAAATCTAACCCTGTACTAGCAACTTTCAGGGCGGTCGCTCTACCAACTGATCTCACCAGATAGCAAGCAAAGGGCAGCGCGATGACGGGCAACACCTTCTCTCAAGAAATACCTACTTGTCATTGTCGTTTAACAGACAAGTTTTCTTCCATTATTCTTTTCACGAAAATTTTTGTTCTATTTCTGATCACTGATTTCTGCGTTTTAGAAAGCGAGTCGTATGGTGGTAAGTAATGTCCAGCTGCGCTTACCTTGCACTTACACCGATGCAATTCAAACTCCTGTTTCACTATTACGGCGCGACCAGTCGATCGAATTGCTTTATGTACAATATTTGGATCGTAAAGTGCCTTTACAATCCGTGGGCTGCGCTTGTGGTCACAGCGTAGGCAACACAGCGTTCACTGGCAGTGCACGGGAGGGTAGGGGTGAAGCTTGACATAAGCCCCCTCTCCCGCCTTCATTTTAGTGTCTAAAGGACAACATGCTTCAAAATATATGAAAAAAAACTGAAAACGAAAATAAAACGTTGCCTACATCCCGAAATGGCCAGCCATTGTACTATGACTTTAGGAAATACAAACTGGAGCCATGATTTCCTGGAATGCTACCACTGTAAAAATTGGCCCGTATCTGCATGTTTAACTGCAAATGCCATTGAAAGACGATAGTTTTGAGTCTGGAAACAGTGAACAAATTTCTTTTTAATGTTCTGCGCGACAAAATTGGTGAATTGTATTCTGGAAACACTGCGTTTGAGTGTTTCGATCCGTGCAGCGATGGCGAACGAGTGCGTCGAGGCACGTGAGACACGAGCGTTATCTGGCAGTTATCTTCAGAAACGAAGGAAGGCGTGCGCGCCAATCTCGGAGGTGATAAGGTGTAGAACGCAGAGCGACGGGCAAGTGCCACCCCCGTGGCATCTTAGCAAAGCGTTGGAAATAGTTGCTTTTTTGTGCAAGTGTTGCATTGTCAGCACAGCGTGATAAACGCATGGTCCTTAGAATTACTTATGTATGCCTTCTCTAGTACACAGACACACATACAGAATATTGACGTCTTGTCATCGTTCCTCAGATATGCGCAATAATTGCTTTTTAACTGACACTCACACAAGCATGAATGCTGAAACTTGAGCAATATTGGTAGGCGCTGCAAACGCGGTTACATTTTGGCTGTTCGTGGTATCGTTTCGGCGGACAAACAGACGAATGTACAGGCAGACAGGCCAAAATTTTTGCGTTAAAGTACCGTAAGAAAGACTACCGTGTTTAAAAATGTTCGTGATCATAGTTTTCCCCTTAACCAATAACGACTGTCTAAACATTTTGGGTAGGATTGGTGACCCTCGTCCGCCTAGATAAATAGAAGGGTGTGTTAGCGTTTTTGTCCTCTCATACGAACGCCTTTGTATCACACTTTTTCAGTTCAGGGACCAGGCTTCATCCAAGTTTGATTAAAAATATAATATGCGCTTCTGTTTCCAGTACTGAAATGACAAACATTGCAAACTTCATGGCACACAGGTTCACATACGTGGGCTCGAGCTCAAACAACGCTTGTACCACTTCATGCGTTCACCCAGTGAGAAGCTTAATTTTATGATTGAAAATGATGTGCTGACGATGTTTTTAGGGCAATATTATCTGTTCGCAACGCACGTGAATGTTAAATAAGCAACTGAATATTTTATTTAGTTCAATGCTGCAGACAGTAGAACAAGCAGGAGAGGATGCACATAAACAGACATAAAAAACAAAAAAATCAACTCTTTCGGCATAGCAAAGGTGAAGAAGTTCACGAATTACACTCTGTGATCGATTAGGGGAATAGCAAATATTCATATTGCTACGTAGCTATCGCGTGAAGGGTGAACCATTCTGTGATCAGAAGACGACGAAAAGGACTGATTAGATTATATTTGTGGGGTTTAACGTCCCGAAACCACCATATGATTATGAGAGACGCCATAGTGGAGGGCTCCGGAAGTTTTGACCACCTGGGATTCTTCAACGTGCACCAAAATCTGAGTACACGGGCCTACAACATTTCCGCCTCAATCGGAAATGCAGCCGCCGCAGCCGGGATTTGAACCCGCTACCTGCGGGTCAGCAGCCGAGTACCTTAGCCACTAGACCACCGCGACGGAGCGACGAAGAGGACTGGTTTGCTCGCTCTGTGTGCTGCGCTCCGATTGTATCGGTGTAAATACACTGCCAAATGGTCACGTCCCGTCTCATTTTACGTAAAATATTAGTGGTTTAGATGCTGGTCCTTCCCTGTACCCATCACGAAGCTCCGCAGCGGCCGCATGATCACGGGTCCTACCATGTCACAGGTTCAAGGTACATCGTCTTCACCACCCGCCTCTTCTTTGACTCCTACTTACGTTGTCCTACCTCCTGGTCGTGATCCTGGCGTTTTTTTCGGACAGGATGGCCTTGACGTTGACAAGTGGCTCAACGTGCATGAACGGATCAGTGCCAGCTATAGGTGGTACCAAACATTCATGCTTGCCAACGTGCTTTTTTACCTTGATAGCCCTCCGCGGTGTGGTTCGAGACGCACGAAGCCGACATTACCAGCTGGGACAATTTCAAAGAGAAGATTTGTGTCCTTTTTGGGAACACCGCTGCACGATAGATAACTACGCGAAATCAGTTGGCTACTTGGGCACAGACGTCTTCCAAATCTTACGTCACATATATTCACGACTTCTTCGCCCTTTGCCGCCAGGTTCACGAATACATGCCCGAGCCTGAGAAGATATCGATTGTGCTTAAAGGCATCACCGACGATGCCTTCAAACTGCTTGTATACACTAACGTCACCACCATCGACGAAATCATCAAAGCGTGTCGGCGGTTTGAACACGCCGGGAGCCGCCGTATCACGCAGAGATTCACACGACTGTCCAACACGGCCGCAACTTCATCGTGTGAAGCCGCTCGCCGACCACCCACCTATGACCACGTTACCCGAATTGTTAGTCGGGAGCTTGAAGCTGTCTGAGCAGCTCCCATTCAACAGCCTGTTTGTACAACTCAAGCCACTGACCCATCACACCCATCGTTAACCTTAATTCAAGCTGTGGTAAGGCAGGAGTTCACAAATCTCGGTCTTCCATCAGCGTGTCCCGTGACTCACCCTGATGTACGCCCATACCCCTCAGGTAACGCTCGCCGATCTCCTCCATCATTGCCCTTCCGGAACCCTACGCAATGGCGAACCGCTGACGACCAGCCAATCTGCTTTTCCTGTCATCAACCTGGACATATTTCTCGTTATTGCCGTCGCCGCTGGTCCAAACCAACACGTCAGAGGTACCCTACTTATATGCGCCCTACCACTTCTGGACGTTCAGCCGCTACACCGTCCAACTTTTACTCGCCGCCTCCTCACGAGCCTCTGCCCACTGACGCCCCTTCTTCCGGTCACTGCCACTCCCGCTCCCCGTCACCGCTACGCCGCCAATCCCGCTCTCCGCCGCCTCGGCACTTTTCCTCACCGAGCTTTTCTGGACTTTCTGGACGATCGCAGCAGGAAAACTAGATATTGCAGCTTATGGAGGTGAAGCTGCGATACCAACGACGCCCGGAAACTCTCTAATGAAGCTGCCCACACACCATAGTCTTATTGAAGTGAAAGTCGGCAATGTTCCTGTTACTGCCCTTGTTGACACAAGCGCCCACCTATATATTATGAGCGCACATTTACGCCACCGTTTGCAGGAGATCATGACACCCTCTATGACTCAAGCCATACGTGCTGTCGATGGCGACGCTGTAGAAGTCGTCGGAATGTGTACTGCTCGTGTCAACATTGCTGGTCGTCACTCCGTAGTCTTTTTGCCGTTATAGATCGTCGCCCCCATGACCTCATACTAGGCCTTGATTTCTTCTCTGCACACTCGGCTTTAATTGACTGTTCTTCTGGTACGCTCAGCCTCGACCTTCCCCTGCTCTCTGATGCCTGTGAAAAGCCCGTCAGCCGCTTGGGTCCAACCACTTTTGTTCCCTTGCCGCCTCGAGCTGTGACATACGTCTGTCTGTCATCGACCCCTCCAGTTCCCGATAAGATTACGCCGATAAGAGACGCACGACTGACGCGCGGTGTTACAGTGCCGCATACCATCGCCACCATAGTGGACAACTGTGCGTTTCTTCCGCTCCTAAATTTCGGCCTCATTCCTGAAGCGTTGCCCTACCAGATGTCGATTGCTCAACTCGCTGCCATAAGAGATGATGACATAAACGTTGTCGCTGTATCTGTTCCGGACCAAGCCGAAGTCTCACGGTTACTCACTTCTGCCGAGACCATCTTTTGAAATATTATTGGACCCGACCTTTGCCTGATCCGGCCGACGCTCTCTGCAGTGTTGTGGCCTCTCACGGTGACATTTTTGATATCTGTGATCGTTCCTTGGACCAGACTAGTATTGTCAAGCACCGAATCAACACTGGTGACTCGCGCCCATTTACCGTCGGCTATACCGCGTGTCCACATCCGAATGAGCAGTGATTCAGAAGGAACTGGACAACATGCTATCGAAAGACATCATCAAACCATCGTCAAGCCCTTGGGCCTCCCCAGTGGTCTTGGTAAAGAAGAAAGACGGCTCCTGGCATTTCTGTATTGATTATCTGCACCTCAACAAAATAACCAAGAAAAACGTGTATCCTCTTCCACGTATTGACGACGCACTTGACTGTCTTCATGGCGCCACTCTTTTTTCATCTCTCGACCTGCAATCTAGCTAGTGGCAAATTGCTGAAGACGAAATAGATAATGAGAAAACTGCATTTGTTACCCCCGACGGCCGTTACCAATTCAAGGTCATGCCGTTTGGTCTCTGCAACGCCCCAGCAACCTTCGAGAGAATGATGGGCACGCTGCTTCTAGATTTAAATTGACGACGTGCTTGTGTTCTTAGATGATGTGATTATCTTCTCACCCACCTTCTCCACACACCTTGAACGCCTTTCGACCATTCTATCAACATTCCGACATGCCGGTCTCCAGCTGAATTTCTCGAAGTGCCGCTTCGGTCTTCGTCAAATTACTGTGTTGGGCCACCTTGTTGACGCTTCTGGTGTATGTCCAGGCCTGGCTAAAGTACGCGCAGTAACGAACTTTCCCATTCAGCGCTCTATGCATGATGTTCGCAGTTTCGTGGGCTATGCTCTTCCTTTCGCTGGTTCGTAAAAGACTTTGTGGCACTCGCACGCCCACTCACAGACCTTCTCAAACGCGACGTCCCGTTTTGTTGGAGTCCTCTTCAAGCTAACGCTTTCTCTCGACTAAACACCGCTCTAATGACACCACCGATACTTGCACATTTCGACACAAATGCTCCTACAGAAGTGTGGACGGACGCTAGTGGTCAGGGCATCAGCGCAGTTTTGGCCCAAACTCAGCGGGGCACTGATCGTGTAATTGCATACGCAAGTCGTCTCCTTTCGAAGTCGGAGTGTAACTACTCTAGAACAACACGAGAATACCTTGCCCTTGTTCGGGCAGTTTTGAAATTTCGCCCTTACTTGTATGGCCACCCGTCCCTTGTCGTCACAGATAATCATGCCCTCTGTTGGCTTTCTTCACTGAAGGACCCTTCTGGACGACTTGGTCGTCAGGCGTTGCGTCTTCAGGAGTACTCCTACTCATTGCCTATAAGACTGGACGCCTCCATCCGGACGCCGATTGCTTGTCCCTCAACCCTGTTGACCAACTAGATTAATTGGTCGGTGAGCCTGGCCCCAGCGTCATGTCCACGTCTAGGTTTCGTCAGATTGGTGACGAACAGCGCCGCAATCCTTTCTTGCGGTCACTCATTGCCCGTCTGGAATCTGAGCCTAACGACGTGTCACTCCACATGTTCGTTCTCCTAAATGGCACGCTGTACCGTCGTAGCGTCCAGCCAGATGACCCTGAGCTACTGCTAGTTGTGCCTAACCATCTCCGTTCAGCGGTCTTACATGAGCTTCATGACAAACCAACTGCCGGCCACGTGGGCGCATCTCGCACGTACGACCACGTCCGGCGCCGCTTCTTTTGGCGTGGTCTCGCACGGTCGGTTCGACGCTACGTGGCCTCGTGCGATAATGCCAACGTCGAAAACGACCTACCGCACCCCCTGCTGGACTCCTTCACCTGATTTCCATCCCTACCGAACCTTTCTTCCGTGTTGGTGTAGACCTCCTCGGACCGTTCCTTGAATCAAACTCTGGGAACAAGTGGGTCGCTGTTGCTATAGACCATGCGACCAGGTTTGCCATCACCAGAGCGCTCTTCACCAGCACTGTTACTGACGTCACGGACTTTTTTCTCCGCGATGTAATTCTACATCATAACTCTCCTCGGCAATTGCTCACCGATCGTTGACGCGCATTTTTGTCACGTGTACTCGACGACCTTTTGCGCTCTTCCTCAACGCAACACAAACTGACCACTTCCTACCATCCCCAAACAAATGGCCTTACCGAACGCCTAAATCAAACCCTCATGGACAAGCTGTCGATGTATGTCTCATCTGACCGCCATGACTGGGATCTAGCGCTACCTCACGCCTATAATTCATCTCGTCATGATACAGCCGGTTATTCACCATTTTATATGCTCTATATGGCCGTAATCCGACTTTACCACTGGATGGACACCCTACTATCGACTACTACACCTCCACCGAGCGAATACGCACGTGATGCTATCGCTCGTGCCAACCACGCACGTCAGATTGCCCGCTCTAGATTGTTGGCTTCACAAGCAACCCAGAAGGATCTCTACGACAGCAAGCATGTCGACGTTGACTTCTCACCTGGTTCTCTAGTTCTTCTCTGATACCAAGTTCTGATGATTTGTGGGGTTTAACGTCCCAAAACCACTATATGATTATGAGAGACGCCGTAGTGGAGGGCTCCAGAAATTTCGACCACCTGGGGTTCTTTAACGTGCACCCAAATCTGAGCACACGGGCCTACAACATTTCCGCCTCCATCGGAAATGCAGCCGCCGCAGCCGGGAGCGATACCCAGTTCGTCGTGCTGGATTGTCAGAGAAGTTGCTATCTCCGTACAAAGGACTTTACCGTATCCTACGACGGGTAACGGACATTACCTATGAGGTCATTCCAGTCTCCAGAAGTAACCTGTCTGCAAACACCCCAGTGATGGAGTCCACGTCAGTAGGTTGAAACTATACCGCCCTCCTTCTGAAGAACACGTCTACAGTGCACAGAGTCGGTGCTTTTACAACCGGGGGGAGGTGGGTAATGCTACGTAGCTATTGCATGAAGGGTGAACCATTCAGTGATCAGAAGACGACGAAGAGGACTGGTTCGTTCGCTCTGTGTGCTGCACTCCGAGTTCATTGGTGTAAACACACTGCCAAATAGTGACGTCCCGTCTCAATTTACGTAACAATATCAATAAGTTTTTGCGAATACAGGTTTGATTCAATGGTTGTGCTTGTGACATAATAATAATACACATCAAGCTAATTTTGTGAAGCACGGAAAAATGGCATTTTTCGATTTCATTTCGTAGGTGACGGGTGATCTAAGATTTCAACGCGATAGCGTTAAACAGCTTACTTCGCAGACAGAAATAGCGGCGTAAGTGATGGCTTCATTGGTTGAGAGCGAAAAATCATCATCCTGTTAAGCACCAAAAATCAAGGAATATGCAGATAAAATAAATATGGAAAATTTTCGGGTTCGTCCGAGCGAAAATCGAACCTTGCAGTTTGGGTGGCAAGCAAGTGTCCTACAATACGGCCACGTGTACGCTTGGAATTTCAGTGAAAGGAACTTCCTGTGCTTGTAAATGCAGTGAAAAAAACATTTATGCTTTATAAGCCCCACGTCCAGCATACATCTTTGACATTACAGCGTGCTATACTAGAGTATTACTGTGTTGCACAAGCCTACATTGTCATCGGGCGTCAGAACAGATGATTATCATATCGACTCTGTGCTTTAAAGCCGGCCACCCATTACATAAGGCACACACGTTACTGTACGTAGAGGCTGCTTAGAAATTTCGAAAACATTACACGCGCAGAATTACCCATGATTCAAAGCACCCTCACACAAAACAGAGTCATATGCGAGAGCTTCACAGGCTAAGTCTACTTTTAACCTTATGGATTACATTTTAGTATACTGAAATTTATTCTTCACGAGTAAAACCCTGCAATACAAGTATGAACCAAGTAGTTCATGTACTCACAAAGAACAGGATGTGGCTATCGCATGCATCTCTTAGAGGCGAAGATTATTGATTACTAATTTTAGCTTGCATCTTTTGAAAGAAACTTCGTATACGGAAGCGTTATGCAGCAAAATGATGGGCAACAAATTGAGAATTTATTATAACCAAAACCAGAAAACAATCATTTGAGAAAAATCTATGTTCTACACTTGGCCTCATACCTTTACAATCGTTAAAATTACAAGGTTGCGCTACAAACTGCGTGGCTGCCCAGTGCGTTTACAATAAGCCCCATATATATTAAATGAACGATTTTCGAATGTCCTGGGAAGACACAATGCGATAGTAAAGTTTCCCCGGAATGTTTAATAGGTCTCTGCTGTATCGCTTCCAGAGTCATTTTGACAATTAGCTTTTTCAAAATGTATGTCTTTTTCCCGTTTATTTTGGAACTTTGCCAGGACGCCGTTTCTGGATGGATGGATGGATTGATACGTCTGTACTCTTCAGATCAGGCGGTGGATAATGCCACCAAGCCGTAATATTAAGTGAACCAAAAAGTAGATTTATCTTTTTTTTTCCACTTTAAACAGTGAGCTGGAGGACTGGTACTTTACAGTGAAGGGTTTAATTTTCACTCGTGCCTTGACTTTAGCCACCAATCAGATTACCTCCTTCTAGTTCATTCTACCTGCTTAAAGTTTATTTTGCCCTCGCTGTCCCTAAACCCCCGTGCTTTGAAAAACTCTGCGCCATCAACCTGAACTATAGGGTGAAGCCCTTTACAGAACATTATTAAGTGTTCGGCAGTTTCCTCCTCCTCTCCACACGCACTGCATACCATGTCTAACCCTTCGTATTTGGCCCGAGATGTCTTGGTTCGCAAAACTACCGTCCCCGCCTCAAACAGTAAAGAACTATTCCAAGTATTATCATAGATCCTTTCCTTGGCGATTTCCTGCTTAAAAATTTGATAGATCTCTAGTGCGGGCTTAGTCATGCCCATTCTCCACATATAGGTCTCGGCTCGCTTCACCTTCTTCTTAATCAATAATTTTTTTTGGTATGGCCCCCGGCTGTTTTCTTAGTATTTACCCGCCAGCTTTCTGGTTCGCTTCCTCCATGTTGTATTGACATTCTTCATGTATAAGTAGCTGCAAACCTTCCTAGCCCAACGATCCTCCCCCATTTATCTCAATCGCTTCCTAAATTTTATCTTGCTGCTAGCTTCCCTGCCCTCAACGACGTCCATTCCATATCAACTTGTAATCCCTGATTTGGTGTATCCCTGATTTAGTGTAGCCAGTCGAGTCTCTTCCTCGTCTTCGTCGAATCTTCGCTAGCGCGTTTCACTTCCCGGTTCGCAGATGATGCCTTCTGGGCGAGTCACTCATATGGTTGATGGTGGCACGGCTTAAGGCGGGCAACGTGTGTCAGCTGTGTTTAGCTAGAGCGGTGACCATTGCTTGTGACACTCGAGATTACGTACGTGACGTCGCTGAGGTGGTCAAGAATGACGAATGGACCGGAATAGTGGGCCAAGAACTACTGGCACAAACCACGTTTGCGGACTGGTGTCCATAACCACACAAGATCGCCCTTACTATAAAATACGGAGCGATGGCAGGCGTCGTAACGTTTCTTTGAACGCTGCTGGGTTGCCAAGGTTCGGAGGCGTGCGATGCGACGGGCTTCTTCTGCGCGGCAGAGCGTCTCGGCTATCAAGGTTTCCACGTCTAGTGTAAAAGGTAGTATAGTGTCGAGACAAAATCGTGGGGAGCGAGCGTACAGCAGGTAAAATGGAGAGTAACCTGTAGTCTCATGCTTCGCGGTATTGTACGCGTACGTGATGTAAGGTAGCACTTCGTCCCAGTTTTTGTGCTTAGAATCGACATAAATAGACAGCATGTTCGTGAGAGTCCGGTTCGTGCGCTCTACGAGACCATTGGTCTGCGGGTGATATGGTGTGGCATGGCGGAAATGGCAGGCAGACAGACGCAGGATCTCTTCAACGACGTCGGCAACGAACGGACGTTAGTGGTCGCTAATGACAACGCGTGAAGGACCATGGCGGAGAATTATACAGCGAAGCATAAACTACGACACGTGCATGGCCGTTGCAGCAGGTATTGCAGCAGTTTCTGCGTAGCGCGTTAGGTGGTCAACACAGACGACGACCCATCGATTGTTACTGCTCGATCGTGGAAATGGACCGAGCAGATCGACACCAACAGTCTCGAAGGGAGAGTTAGAAGGTGGAACAGGATGGAGAAGTCCTAGTGGCGTAGCCGTGGGACGTTTGTGTCGTTGGCATTGTTCACATCCAGCAACGTATTTTTACGTGTCGTGTCGCATCTTGGGCAAATAGAACCTTTGCTGGATTCGTTGAAGCGATCTGGCGAAGCCCATGTGGCCGCAGGTTGCGTCGTCGTGTAAGGACCGAAAGACGTGAACCCGTAAAGTGCGTGGAACAACTAGAAGCAGACGGACGCCTTGTCCGGAGTAATTCTTCTTGTAAAGGACGCCGTCATGAACCACAAAAGAGCTTGGGTTTGCGTGTTCATTTGCGGAGGCGAACAGAGAATCTAAGGAGCGGTCCTCTTGTTGGGCTGTCCGGAAAGTCGCGAGATCAGGGAACTCAGAGGCAATAGCGCTGATATACTGGTTGAAGTTGTCAGCGTCGCACTCAGTCGTCGGTAGAGGAAGGCGCGATAGGCAGTCGGCGTCTGCGTGCCGGTTACCGCTCTTGTAGCGTACTGTGAAGTCGAACTCCTGTAAGCGCAAAGCCCATCGCGCCAGTCGTCCAGATGGGTCTCAGAGGCCTACCAACCAGCATAGAGAATGATGGTCGGTGATTACCGAGAAGCGACGGCCGTAGATGTATGGGCGAAACTTGTACACGGCGAAAACGACGGCGAGGCACTCCTGTTCTGTGACTGTGTAATTTCGTTCTGCCTTGCTCAACGAACGACTCGCGTAAGCGACCACGTGTTCAGCATTGTCATGGCGCTGAACGAGCACTGCACCAAGGCCGATTCCAATGGCATCTGTGTGAATTTCCGTTTAAGCAGAAGGATCGAAATGGCGTAGTACCGGTCCTGAAGTCAGTATGAACCGAAGCTGCTTAAAGGCTGCTTCGCAATCCGGTGTCCAGTGGAAAGGAACATCCTTTTGCAGCAAGTCATTTAGTGGTTGTGCTGCATCAGCCACATTCGGAACAAATCGACCAAAGTAAGAACACAGGCCCAGGAAGCTACGCAACTCCCTGGGGGACCGCGGCTGCTTGAAGTTGCTGACAGCGGCGACTTTCTGTGGGTCCGGTCTCACGCCATTTTTATCTACCAGGTGTCCCAGAACCAAGGTTTCACGTTCTCCAAAGCGACATTTTTTTAGTTCAGTATAAGCACAGCTTCCTCGAGACAGGTGAGAACGAGGTCAAGGCGATGATTATGTTCTTCAAATGTTTGGCCAAAAATCACCTCATCGTCGAGGTAACACAGGCAAATTTCCCCCTTGAGGCGCCGTAAAACGGTGTCCATATATCTTTCAAATGTGGCGGGGTCATTACACAAGCCGAATGGCATAACATTAAACTTAAACAGACCGTCGGGTGTAACAAAGGTCGTCTTTTCTTTGTCAGCCGGATCCGTGGGGATCTGCCAATAGCCGGATCGCAAGTCCACCGATGAAAAATAGGACGCTGAATGCAGGCAGTCGATGACATCATCGATGCGAGGAAGCGGGTACACGTCCTTCTTAGTTATAGAGTTGAGACGTCGGTAGTCAACGCAGAACCTCCAGGACCCATCTTTTTTCTTGACCAAGATAACAGGCGCGGCCCAGGGACTTGACGATTCTTGAATTACACCAGAGGTTAGCATCTCGCTGACTTGCTCTGAAATTACCTTGCGCTCTGACGCGGAAACTCGATTAGGTTTCTGTCTGAGGCGGTGCGCAGATCCGGTGTCGACCTTGTGACGAGTGCGTGTGCTGGGCGTCTGAGGTCTGTGTGACTTCCGTGCAAAATCAAATACTTTAGCGTGCCTGGCCAGCAGTGTAACCAACACTTTGCGCTTATGCGAAGGAATAGACTTGCTAACCATCTTATAAAATTCGTATTCCGTGCCGGATACATCAGCATAGTCCGAATTTGCCGCATTGCTGAGAGCTCCTATGCAGATACTGCACTGCCCTTCAAACATGACAAGGCGCAATCGCTCTGGTAGTACAACAGACTCGGATGAGCAGTTAACTACCCATAATTTAGTTTTTCCCTCGGTGAGAGAGACAACGCAGCGCGGCAGAAAGATGTTTTTCTTCATGCAAGGCAAAGGCAACGGCTCAATAACAATATCAGGAGAACTGAAACTCGAGTCGGCATTCGAAGCAGCAACGGGCACACTGGCAGTAGACCATGCCGGTAGAATAGCGTCTTTAACTACAACGAGGTTGTCGTCTCCGCTACGCTGAGGCTGCTGGGCGAGGGCGGACAACAGAACCTCGCCTGCCCCGCAGTCGAAAGTCGCACGGCACTCTTGCAAGAAGTCAATTCCAAGGATAACTTCATGCGTGGAATGAGCGAGCACAGCGAATTCTGCCTTGGACGCTTTACCAGCAACACAAACAGACACAGTGCACACACCTACTGAACACAAAGCCGTGCCGCTGACTGCTCGAAAAGTAGAAGATTTATCCCAATAAAACATAACCTTGCGGCCAAGTCTCTCCTTGAAAACTAAACTCATTACAGAAAGTGTTGCACCGGTGTCTACCGAGCCATCGGGGGAACATCGTCAATGAATACATGAACCTTGTTGTGAAGCATGTGAACTAATGGAGGCATACTTGTGTGCAAAGCGGTACGTCCAGCGACCTCGCCTTCATCGGCCGCGCCGGCTAGTTTCCCGGTGGCGGAGAGGAAAGCCGCGGCCGGGGACGGGGAGATGGGGACCGTCGCTGGCGCGTAGTAGGTGGCGTCAAGCTCCTCACAGAGGCAGGCGAGTAACTGCGGATGTTCGGCCGGTGCCCATGCTTCTGGGCAGTTGAATCCGAAGGTAGTAGGCGTAATCGGGCTGTTGGCTTCGCCGTGCAAGCATCACTGGTCGGTCAGAAAACGTCGTGCGTGGGCGACGTCGCGATGGGCGAAACCGGGCGATATGTCCGCGAACACCGCACTGGTAGCACACGGGGCGTTCCCGAGGCACATTGAATGCTGCGGTGTAGAGAGGATGCTCAGGGAACTGTTGCCACTCGGACACAAACGGAGGCGGTTGGCTGTCGTAGCTATAACTACTGCGGGGCGCATAAGACGACTCGACGTAAGTAGCCGTTGGTGGCGGAGCCCTCAGCCGTGGACTGCGGGTGGAGTAACTGCGCTCGTCGAAACACGCAGCATTGATGCTTGGGAATAGTGTATCACACTGCGGGTCTCCAGCTTGCATGGGAACAGGGACATGGCGACGCAGTTCCTCCCGTACAATCTGGCGAATCGTGGAGGAAAGGTCGGCAGGTAGAGAATTTTGGCAGACATTGACGGTGGCAACAGTCGTGACGTTGGCCAGACGTCCGAACTTCGATGTGATGCGACGAGTTTTAAGAGCCTCGAAAGTGCGGCAGTGGTTAATCACGTTGGCCACGCATTCCAGGCTCTCCTTGCCAATGAGAAAGTGGTAGACGTCATCGGCGATGCCCTTGAGTATATGGCCCACTTTGTCTTCTTCCGTCATGTGGGCATCCACCGACTTGCACAACTTCAGAATCTCTTCATTGTAGGTTCTGCATGTCTCACCGGTGACTTGAGCCCTCTGCGACAACGTCTGCTCGGCACGTTTCTTCTTCGTTGCTGGGTCTCCAAAGCATTTCTTAATTTCCTCCGCAAACTGGTCCCAGGTAGTCAATGTGTCTTCATGGTTCTCAAACCATACCAGTACCGTGAAATCGAGGAAGAGCCCCACGTGAGACAGCTGGCTAGTGACATTCCAACCGTTTGATCGGCTCATCCGCTGATAGTGGCTTAGCCATTCGTCCACGTCATCGCAGGGTTTCCCTGTGAAGGTTCGCGGCTCCCTGTAGTGGTAGGGCGACGTCCTTGCGGCTGGTTGCTGGTTGTCTTCGTCCGAGCTCATTTCTTGAGGTAATGGTGCCAAGCCCACTAGTCGACGGCAGCGGCGAAGCTCGTGTAGCGGTTCCGTCGTTAGGGAACGGTGCCTCTGCGGTATCACTTGGTAGTAGCTAGCTTACCCAGCACCTTCCACCACAATTGTGACGATGGAACGCGTTTATTTACAAGATGGGTAATGCAGCGGTGTAGCTCAGCGAAAGATCAACAGCGTCGCTCGCGAGCCAGTCGGGTCTCTTCCTCCTCTTCGTCGAATCTTCGCTAGCGCGTTTCAATATTCAATAGCTTCGTCCCCTTCTAGCCTAGCACCTTGAGCTGTAGTTATAAATCTCTGCTCTCGGCTCGTCTTTTTTCTTAGGGAGTTTAGATGGTTCAAAAATTTCGCAGCTGCCTTCCTATCCTTTTTATGTACTTCTGCCAGCCACTGAGCCCCCTTTCTTCTAATCTTTTCATTGATCAGAAATGATGCTTCTCTTCTACAGCTTAAAGATGTCCCATTTTTTTTCAACATCATCTGCCGGCTCATCCCGCTGCATAGCATGTCTGTGTTCCCTAGAGGCCTTCTGACGTTTTGCTATGGCTCTCTCCACTTCCTCATCCCACCAACGTTTGGGTTTGTGTCTTTTCTAGGGTGACTTGTCACGTGCCTTAGCAAGCTCTAGCTCAAACAGCCTAATAAGATTCGTGTATGTCCACGCTGTTTTATTATCCTCAGTGATTACTTTCTCACTTTGTTTAGTAGCTATTTCAATTTGCCTTTCTAAAAAACAATTTTCCTGTAGTTGCTCATCTTGTCTCCTTACCACTTTCACTGCCCTTTAAAAACTTAGCTTGACCCGTTTGTGATCACTACCAAGACTTCTGCAGCCACATTCATCTATGTGCATTCCCCTGACCCTATCATATATCCTGTGTGACATCAGCGCGTAATCTATTGTCGACTGCAGCCTTTCTACTTCCCATATTATTTCCCCTTTACACTTATCACTGCTGTTGCAAATGATCAAATCAAGCCTTTCACACATATCCATGATCATTTTGCCTGTCGGGTCGGTATACCCATCTATATCTTCTAAGTGTGCATTCATATCTCCTAGTATAATTATCTCGCACTCTCTTCCTAACTCCTGAATGTCTTTGATACACACTCTACCATTGCCTGGTTTTCCTCTCTGGCCTTTGCTCCCGTCCACAAGTACACCAAACCAAGAAGTGTGATTTGTCCTGCCACTTTTCCTTTTATCCCTAAATGTTTCTTGCACTCCTGCTTAACCCTTTGCTGGTCTGTACTTTTATGAATGAATGTCCCAATACCACCCCCTTTCTGCTGCCTTCTGTTCTATTACAACACTCCCACGCGTAGTCCGTACTGTCAGGAGGTTGTTCCATGTCCCTAAGATGTGTTTCTACAAAACCGTATACCATCGGCCTCTCCTCTCTTAGCTGTTCTTCTATCTCTTTCCACTTCAGCCTGTCCCTGCCTCCCTACATGTTAATATACCATATGTATGAATTGTCTCGGCCCTCGTGGCTATGTCTATTTCTGCTCGAACTCTACCTATGTTAGATACTGGTGCCACTTTGGAATTATATCTGTCCATACCATCTGTCAAAGAGTCTCCCTGGTTGTTTTCCTCATTACTAGACATCCTGCACCTCGAAGGGCCCACGTGCCTCTGAAAAAAGCTACTGCGCATTCTGCAAGTCGCCAACCCACCTCATGACCTAGCCGCCCATCGAAGTGAATTCTGTTTCGCTGAAAACCACCCTACCTATGCACCTCTCTGTTTATTTCCACCACCTCAAGGCCTTTCTCTCGACTCATCCGCCATTTCTCTTGGTTTGCGTTGACAACTGCTCTTTGCAGATTGCCGTCGCGCACCGGTACTTCCGGTATCATGCATATCACTACCTGTACCTGGGGAGAAGCGGTGCACATGCCATCGACTCCTTTCACCAGTTTGGTCGCTAGACCTGCCATATCTTCATTTAGGACATCGTTTAAACCACCTAAAATTATCACGAGGTTTCGTCAACTAGCTGTGGTTTTGAGTTTTGCGCTTGCTTGCCAGCTTGCGTCTTGGGAACGTCCCTACTGCAACCCCCTTGTCACCTATTACCCTCTCTTTGATTGCTTCGGCGCATCGATTTAGATTCGAGTCCCCGGCGATTATCACGTGCTGCGACTTTTTAGCTAGAGCGTCCTGCACCTGGGGGTTACTTGCACGTGTGACGCCAACTGCTTTGCCCCCCCCAGCCCCACCACTACTTTGCTGAAGCTGGACCTTGCGACAATTGAACCAGCTGAACCTGTTTTTTTTCAAACTTGGTTGCTCTTTCTTCTCCGCCATTCTGGTTGCCGGTGCCCTACTGTTCTCTCCGTCGGCACTCCTTCGTTCACCTTACCTAGTGCCTCTTTGGTGGACTTCAGCCTTTCTCCCATAGCCCTTGTTTTCTCTTGCTCTGTCGCCAACGCAGTCTCCAGCTCGGTGATTCTCATCAGCAGTTCACTCTGGGCAACAATCGTTTTCTCCAATTTTTCCTCGACTTCACATGGTCTGCACTTGGCGTCAGGCTCCTATCCAGTCGCTTCTGCACTTGGGTCTACTTTCAAACCCATCCCGCATCCTGAACACTTTACAGCCTTTTAACCATGTCTTTCTGACACCAATTGTCCCTATGAATTGTCCCTTTCGATAATTACAAAACACGGCTTACGACAAACCCTGCCCTACGAAAAAGAAAGAAGTCTAAACTCCACTACAAAAATTTGCGTGTTTAATGTACGTGCACCTCCCCCACGTCGTGGCGAGAGAAAAAAATTGGCCCCGTAACTGCATGTTAATCTGCAAATGTCTCGATAGTCTTGCGTGTGAAGAGAGTGAACAAAACATTCATTTGAGTTTGTGGGCAAGAAAATCGGTGAATGGTATTGTGGAGGCACTGCGTTAGAGTGACTCGAACGTGCAGCGGAGGCGAACGAGCGCATCAAGTCACGTCACACGTGAGATATGAGCGCCATCTGGCAGTTTTCTTGGAAAACGAATTGCGCGGCTCTGAGATGAGTGTACGCGCCCGTCTCAGAAGTGATAAGGTGTAGAACGCAAGGAGACAGGTAGGGGCCACCACCATCTCGGCTTAGCGAAGTGTTGCAAACACTCGCCTTTTTATTCAAGCATTCAGTGCAATGTGATAGGCGCTATGGTCCTTAAAATTACTTATGTATGCCTTTTCTAGTGAAAGGCGCACATGCAGAATATATACGTGTTGTAATGGTGCCCCAAAATGCGTAATAATTGTTTTTAATTGACAATTCCACAAGTATGAACTCTAAGCCTTGAGCAACATTGATGGGCACTGCTGATGGGGTCAGCCGTTTCAAGTACCCGGTGCTGTTAGGAGTGTACAAACAGACAAATGTACAGTCAGACAAACCACAACTTTTGCGTCGAAGGCCCCCAAGAAAGACTATTGTCTTCAAAAAACACAAAGAAACACACACACACACACACACACACACACACACACACACACACACACACACACACACACAAGCAAACTAGTACCATAGTCCTTTAATACCGTTCTGGTCACGAAACTTCTCCGTCACTCTATGGGAGAGCTTGATATGCTGCCAAGAGCGCCCGCTACGCGGTCCAAGCTGGGATATATGGGCCATCACTCTGTTGCGCCCGGCCATTGCCCGGGCAGCAGCGGCAGCTCGAAGGCGTTGTGTAAAGGCAGCTCTCGGTATTCCTTCGAACAAAGTTTCTGCATCAGCGTCACGAGAACTTCAAGGGCCAGTGCTCCACGTTTAAGGTCGACGGCATGAAAATTCGAAGGAGCAATGCCTAAGACGTGCTGTGTAACGGGCTGCAGGAAAAAGCGTCGCTCTTCTGTTTTCCCAGTAGCGCTGAACTTTGAGAGAAATTGCTGCTCATTGAGAACTTGCTTCTCATTAAATGCACCTGATGGGAAGCTTCCATTCATAGGTAAACACCTAAATATTAAGCGGCGTATCATTAGTACCAAATTTCAGATTCATTGAATGCTTTAAATCGTAACCCCCTCCTCCCCCAAGCATAAAAAAGTATAGTATGGTAGCTAGGTAGTGTGGCAAAGGTCGCCGAGCAGCTAGCACTGGCATCAAAAGGAACTTCCAGATTAGGCTGCTGCTGTACTTCCCTTCTCGAAGAAACCATAGGTTGTCGGCCAGTAATTAATGCTGCTCTTAGCAGTAAACATAAGGAAACATCAAGAGACGGGTGTCTCGACTAAATCGCGTGTAAAAAGGAGATCATTCAGATGTTAGGCAAGTTAAAGTTTTGCCTATTCAAGAATCACCCTTAATACCGAAGTGAGCAGTCACAAATGCGCTGAGCTGCTATAACCGCGACATCGAAAGTACCCGCGTCAAGAAAGCGAACGGCGCTCACAAACGTGTGTCCAGAACAACTGCGCATTTGGGTACAGACTCAATTGAAAGGTCTAGAATAAAACATCTCGTTCGACTATTCCCTTCATTTGATTACTTGGGTAGCAGCGCGCGAGAGACGAGCCGTATATAAACCAATGCGATTACCCCTGTCTTACCTAGTCGTGTTTCATTCCGTTCACCTTCCTCGCCGTATTTTCGGCACTGCCAGAATAGAAAGCTTTACTACCGTATAAACAGAATCGGCTTTTGGCAATGCGTGAACACGTTGTCAAGCAAATCCAGCAGTAGCTGCTCGAATTTGGCGCAAGGAGCATAAGCATCATCTTTAAACACTGGTGAGCAACGTCGTACTGCTTCGAGGCATCATGAGTATGCATATAATTGGGCTATGAGGTAATTCTTAACACAATGCGTTATCGCGCGGTGTTAAAACACTCTAAACGCGCTGCTATTTATAAGGTTGGTCGGCACTCCTAAGCAAACTACGTGTGCGTTCTCAAGTAAACAGCTTTCATTCGTCGTCGACACTTGATCACGTTTATACTGATCTAATGGCATTGCTGCGTTCAGTGACGTTCAATAAAAGGTAACAGGAAAAACAGCACGCACATAATCACGTCGAAACGTCGGCAATAGTGCGCATATAATCCGAGCACTGCCGGTGACTTGTGGCCCCCTACGACTGATGGCGCCGGTAGCGGGAGATTTTGTCCCTATATCAACCTTTGTGTTGATTTTCGTGGCCAGAAAGCATTGAAGGACTCTACTAGTACATACCTGGTGACTGATTTCCGAAAAAGCCATACATTGCAATAAGTGCTACAAAGGTTTTAACTGCTGTCTTACTAATTATAAAGGCAAGTTTGAAACATGCAAAACCACTCATCTGCGCAGTCTATCGGGAGTGCTCAAAGAACACGTCCATCCACCATGCCAGTCTGCAGTAAACTGCCACCGCGAGATGGCGCCACCTACAGATGTATCCTTACGAAATCATTACTCGAGACGAACCGAACTTTTAAGCAGGAAATTGCAAGAGAAAAGATTTACGATAATTTCCGGGGTAGTTCTCTGCTCTTCGAGGCTAGAACAAGAGTATTGCGAGGCCAAGACGTACCGAGCGAAATAAGAAGATACAGACACGGTATGTAGTTCGTGTGGAGAGGAGGAGGAAATGGCTGAACATTTGATAATGCTCTGTAAAGACCTCCACCCATTAGTCGAAGATAATGGCGCCGAATTTTTCAAAGCATTGGGGTTTAGCGACAGTGAAAGCAAAATGGACTTTAAACGGGTAGAAATAACCAGGAGGAGGCTAACTGATTGGTGACTACAATCGAGGCGCGAGTGAAATTTAATCTTGAAACACACAGTGGTAGTGCTTAACTTTATGGCTAGGTGGCGTGAGCCGCCGCCCGGTCCAAAGGGCACAGCTTATCAATTCAATCCAATCCAGTCCGTCCATCCGTCCGTCCGTCATCCATCCACCCATTCATCCATCCATCCATTCATCCATCCATCCATCCATCCATCCATCCATACATCCATCCTGTAGCTACTGTGTATGCTCGTTATGGGAGCAGAGTTGCGCATAAGTCCGCCGTCTCACCTTGATAGCAATCATAGGAATGCGGAGAGGCCGCACACTCTGTCCGCAGGTGACTTCTGTCACCTATTGACGAAGCGTGTCACCGATCGCCAGTAGACATGTATTAAGTATCAAAGACTGGCGTTGAATGGAGAAACACCTGCTTTCGGGGCTGTGCCACAGGAGTACAAAAGTACTCCTGTGCCCATTCCCGCGATGCAACAGCGTAGCTAGTGTGGTGCCAAACAACGTGCACCAGCTTCCACCAGATGATGAGGCACCAGATAAAGAGCATAAAAATATAACTGACAATTACGTAGTATATATCTTCTGAAATTTCGTAAGCGCTATCACGACTCCTTGAGACAACAGCAGCAATTATTTCAGTGCTTGTTTTTCGAAAACGGTGCCAAATCATTGTAAATACTTTGCTGTCGAAGCTTAAGGGCATTATTCTAATGAAAATAAAACCACCAGGACGTAGCTATAAAGCTGCACAGCGCACGTCGGTGACTTGATAGATTCTAGGCGAACAAGAACCGCTTTCACCGAGGCCTAGGTGGGCGTCGCAGCGCATGTTTGCTAGTGGCGTTTGGGAAATACATGAGCAGATCTGCTACCTAAAGGCTGCATATAGCGTAACTCTAATGTTCTCAAGTCCTGGAAATATTTCTTTCGCTTTCCAAGCTCTCAACACAAGTGTCCCTCACCTTTTGGCAGCAGATTATGTATTCACAAGTGCCACAATACTCGGCTGCGGTGCTTCTCGCCAAGAGTAATGTTCCTTTGTCTCGTGACGTAAATACCATGCTATAACACAGTTATCAGCAGGCCCCTTCAAGCTCGCTATAGGATGTATGTGTGGTCGTTCTCAGGAAGGAGTAAGAGAAAAAATTAAAGGAACACCAACGCGTGCGAAAGGGCAAATTAGTGCCGAAATGACGTGGTGCCGATGTTACAGAAGGTACATATGCATCCACTGGCTTCACTGGTTCCGTTAAAAGTGCAATGGTCTCTGGAACTTTCTAAAGCACGTGTAAATAATAACAATTTACTGGATAACTAGGTGGGCTTGTTTGTATCGCATAATGGAGTAAAATGTTCAACGCAAATAAATGACGCAGGACGAAGAAGGTAAATACTCATCACAAGTACTCCCTCACAACTGAAATTCATTAGACTACCAAACTCACCTACATAAAAAAATAACGAATAGCGCATGCCAGAAGCAGCTATAAGGCATACACCCAAATCACGTGTTCTGATTCAGTCTCCGCCCTCTTTGGTTGTACACTCAAAGTCTTGGTGACTCGCGCAAAGCGGTGTTTGTATATAAGTAAGTTATGAAGTCTGAAGAAGGTTAATTTGTGAGCAAGTGCTGGTGGTGTGCTAACCTTGTTCGTCCTGCGAAGTTTACTGGCACCATACAAGTATTTGTTTCGTAATGACGAGTAGTTGTTTAATCAATGAAAAGTTCACACAAGTATTAACTCGTCAATTATTTGAATATCGTTCCTACATAAGTATTCGATTTATATATATGTTCTTTAGTGTTCGAACTTTCTTTATGTATTCCGTATTGAACAAATAAACAGCGCAGAACAAAAGAAACTGCAAACACCGATGATGCCTCGAAAGATATAGAATAAATAACAACTGGAGGACAAGTAACTATCACACAAGGGCAAGATAACAAAAGTAACAACAACAAAAAATAACTTGGCTCATTACGCACACGTATGAGGCAAAGTATCCCTGAGATGTGACATCTATGCCAGTAATGACGATACCGTAAGTTCTATATTGCACTTCTCGCCTTTCAGTAACCAGTGAAAAGGCTACATCATTTTTCGTGTGCGCTGACTCCTCTGCCAATGCATAATGTAGGCCCTGTCGAAACTTAGAATTCCGACACGTTTGGCACATCTAAAAGCCAAAAATGTTGCAACGTTTTCAACCTTTTGCGCGGGCTCTTTGCCCCCAAGATGAAAGCACAAACACTTTCCCAGTTAACCATTCTGATGCATTACGTGTTGTAATTATGGCTACTTATCTTACCTCTGGCCGGAATGGTGTCGTTCATAATTATATTGAATTTTCGTACGTAACCCTCCGTATCTTAATGTCCACTTTTCTATCAGAAAGTAAGAGGGCCAACGAAACAGCCGAACCCACGTTCTTTTACACTTGAATGCTCAGTTTTGCACAGTATCTGATATTACAATCCTATATCGTCGGCTTCGCTTAAACAAGGCCCACTGTGAGTGTTAATAATGCTGCCGCTTTTAATTTGAGCAAGCAATTTAGACGGGATTAATCAAGACATCCTCAGTCAATGTATTATACCCATTTTGTGAGAGCCACTACCCATGAAAAAAGTCAGGTGGGATCTTAAGGTAAAAATCTAGAGATCTGTGTTACTTAGCTTAAGCTTGTGCGATTTCTTTCGAGGGCTTTAGTTGGAGCAAAAGTACCAGAATATTACAGCAATTACCTACTGGTATACAGGGTGCAAAAATTTTACCAAGTAATCTACAAAAATTCATGTTGAAGCAACTTCGCATCATCTATTAGGCTGCTAGCAGAACATGTCGGCATTGCCGTAACTATTAGCCTAATTCCGGCTCTATGAGACGTGTGCTAACCACATATTGTGTGTAAACATTTCAATAAACAGCCGTAGGGCTCAGTACCTTCAGCAATGATGGTATTGACGATCTTATTCACTTTTCTTTCCTCGTGAGTCTCTCATGATGATTTACAGTTTAGTGTCAAAGTGACTAGATTCAGAGCGTTTCTTGTGCTAGGTCTTCCACATGAGTGTGCGAGCGACGTAGTGTCAATGCTGCAGAAGGTACAGCCACAGCCACTGATTTCACTGGTTCATTCATGCACAATCGAAGCGGGTTTTCTTTTCATGAAGTTTTAGTTTTGAGTGAGCGTCGGTCCCACGTGTTCTTTTTGTCCTCTTTTTTTCCACGTCTAACATATAGGCATGAATCTGTACCAGCTCACCCAGTACACCACTTATACTTCTATACGCCACTTCCGATAATAAGTAGAACAAAGTAATGGTAGGTTTAAGCACTATCTTGTCACACCGATTCATGATTGCCTCTAATGGTCGACTTGAGAAACACTCACATTTGCCGGATCCTCAAAATATGGACCAGGGAAGTTCTTGCAACTTCGGAAAACAAAGTAGTGGTCCTGAATATCTTCCATCAGCTTCGGTGCGTAGTTCCTCCCGCTTAGTCCCACCGAGACGGAGAGAGGCAAGTGGGGATGGGACTTCCTGACCAAGTCTAGGATCGCCAGGGTGTCATTCTGTCACGTGAAAAAGGTACAGAGTATCAATGTTAAGAGGGAGCAACACGCAATTTTAACGTTTAGGTACTTTATGCTGAGATCGGCGTGGACTTTCATGACATACTTCAGAGACATAAATGAAAATGTCTGAAAAATATAACGTGATTGAATGTAAAAAAAAACTTGAAGAAACGCTTTTTGGGGATGTAGCGCTATGAAACACGGAACAAAACAATGCGCCAAACCCAACGCTACGGTTAAAAAGACGTTCTGTTGACACAAGTTGAACCCACAACATTTCGGTCCAAGACGATGACTGATTAAAGCTCTACTTTATTTCCGGTCTTTGACGTGATACGTTTTGACAAAACACTAAGTTAAATGTGTACAAACAAAGAATATTTATATTGTCAGCATTACAGTATGTCAAATAAAACAGAAACAACAACAATACTAATCAGTCAGAAAAGTGCCAGCCATAGTGGCATGACGGAGCAATGAAAACTTTTTTTAAAAGGTGAAGCTTTAGCGCCAGGAAGCCACTGAGGCCCAGATGGTTCTGTGCTTAATAATAAATATACTGCGAATGGCACTAGCAAAACTTATTTTGTTATTTATTTCATTGATTGATTCATATGTGGAGTTAAACGTTCGAAAACCACCATATAATTATGAGAGACGCCATAGTAGAAGGCTCCAGAAATTTCGACCACCTTGGTTTCTTAACCGTGCACCCAAATCTGAGCAAACGAGCCTACAACATTTCCGCCTCCAAGGGAAATGCAGCCGCCACAGCCGGGATTCGATCCCGCATCCGAGTACCTTAGCCACTAGACCACCGTGGCGGGGCTATTATTTATTTAAGACATACTGCCAATCCTAATGGGGATTTTCGTAGGAAGGGCATACATAAAATTTGATATACAAGAGTAAGCGTTTCACAGATAACAGTCCGTAACAAATATCAGCAAGTTCAACATAAACTTCGCTTAACAAACAGATATGTGAGTGTAAAAAATACACTTATACAGATATACAAAAACATGCTATGAAAAAAAGAAAAAAACAAAAAGAGAAGGATAAAGGGAGCGTACACTATAGAAAATGCTTGTAAAGTGTTAATATATATTTAGAATTTGAAAATGATGTCATTACACAAATCAAAATAGCAAAGTTAGCACTATAGAAACAGATCATAATTGGGAATTCTATGGGTAATCTTCAATGAGTAGCATGAAGTTCTCTTAGTTCTTACAAGTAGTTCTCTTGTGTATAGAGACTGTTTCATACCCTGATGGCTTGTGGAAAAGAACGAGAATTGAAAACAGTTAGTCCTGTACCGGTATTCCCGAAGAGATTGAAGGTGCTTATGACGCAAGGGCCTGATTTATGGGTGAGATAGGTATTCGTTTCTGTCAATACGAAACTTATGGTAAAAAGTTTGAAACAGCATTTTCCGGCGAGAGAGTTGTACATGGTTACAGAAGGTCTGTATTCTTGCTTCTTGCAATAATTCACACGGGAAGTCAAATGTGTGGCAGCTGTTGAAAGTAAAACTAACTGCTTTGCTCTGCATGTATCGTAATTCATTTATTATTGTAGTACGTGGAAAACAGACGAAGTTTGCGTACTCAAGCACTGGTCTGAAAATTGTGTAACAGGTAAGTAGCTTCATTGAATGTGGTGTCGTTGTATGCAGTGTACCGGAGACATAGGATCTATTTCTAGATATACAACGCTCACTCTATCTTTTGTGTGTGTGCGTGTGTGTGTGTGTGTTTGACCAATTTAAAAAGCTAGTTGTTTTCCTGTACTCGCAGGCTGTATAGAATTTAGTGAGTGCTCGCACGTGGCTTCAGTGTCCTCAGTTTTTATGCCCATCGCTTGATTTGCAGTTTTCATGTATAATTTGTTTTACTAAGTTATACAGGAAGCATTCAGCGGAACCCTTGAATCGTCATTGAAGCTGATTATTGAGCGTTCATGGATTGTATTCAGCTGTTCCCAGTGGCCACGCTTCCTTCGTTTGTCGTGCATCATTTTGCAGAATTCTGGCCTTCATTTCAAAGTGTTGCACCTTAAATTCGAGTGCTGTGGACTTCATGTGACCTGTCTTCTTGCCTTTTGTTTTTTGTGGCTTTTTGCATGTTTGTTACTTCTTGTCTTACTTTCCGAATGCTGGGTCATCAATCAAAACCAACAGCTTATTCTGAATAAATCCGACAATATGAACTCAAGTGCTTCTTAGAATTTCATTTACTAGAGCTTTGTGAAGAAAATACACAGTAAGTCTGCACTGCTTACATCATATCTGAGAATTTCTTCATATAACGGACGCGTGACACGATCAGTATAGAATAAATAAATAGAGCAAACAAAAAAATTTGATGCACCTCAATGAATTTTGGTCTAGTAAGTACAATTTTAGAATACTTCGGAGGTACCACGTAGAAGCTCCGGATAGCCGGAATGAAAAACCCGGGAAAAATGCTCCGGAGATGCCACGTAATCGCTCCAGCAAGCTGGAGCAAAAGGCCCGTAAAAAATGCTTCGGTGGCACCACGCAATTGCTACGGCTGGCCGGAGTGAAACATCAGTGGAAAGTGCTCCGGATGTGCCGCTCAATTGGTCCGGCCAGCTGGAGTAGACAATTTGCTTCGGAGGTCCGAAGCGAAAATTTTTCTCCCACCTCGGAGTAATTTTTTTTAGAATGTGGCATCGGCAGGGACTTTTGGACGCACGTGCCCGAATCTATTGATTTTCACATTTTCACTTCAACCTCTTTTCTGCAAACACTGCAATAGCATGCTTGACACTTGGTAAGGGTACGTACCATTTTGTGCCCGTAAGTCCTGTTGGTACGACGGCTAATCGGGAACCATCGAATGCTGGGCGGTAGTATAGTGCAGTCGGGGAAGCTGGCGTCCGAATACGAAACATGGCCGATTGCGATGAACATGGACGGCACGAATATAGTTCTGCAACAGCACAGAGGCAAAAAAATAACGCCGAGAGCTACATTCATATGACAATACCTTCAGTACCATGGTTGCCGCGAAATAAACTTCAAAAGTGCTCAGAAGTTGCGCTGCTACCATTGTTGCAACAACATAAGAAGTGTTAACCGATAGGGTTCAGAGCTGCGCTAGTTGGTGACTGATGTTTATACCGCATGGTTAAGTAGCCCACTTTTTTAAAAGATAGAACAGGCAAAAGAAAGACATGACACTCACTAAACTCGCAACTGAATTTATTTCAGACAAGGATGCTTCATTTATATGCACCCACGCCCCCATGAGCGACACCGAAATGAAATAACAGTCAATGAACACGTATCTAATATCAAATTTTATACACTTAACAAAAAACAATCACGCCGCGTAGAAATGAGCCTAACAAAGTTCATGCGCTCTTTTACGCCAACAGATTTCCCGCCCACCCGAGTGATAAAAACGGAGCATCTGGAGCCTACACACTCCAAAGAAACCATAACGTAAACGTAAAAAAATGTTCAGTCTAACGTCGTGCAATTACTCTGTACTGTACATGTTCCCAGGTTTGCATTATTATTCCTTTGAAGTGTATAGGCTGCAAATGCGGCGTTTTTATTGCTTGGGTAGGCGCGAAAATTTCTTTTGTGGATACGAATGCATGAACTGTTCAGATAATTTGTACACGTGCCGCACTTTTTTTATGTTTAAGTGTGCAAATCTTAATCGTAAACAAGTTTTCATTGCCTGATTTCAATTCTCTGTTCGTCGCTGGTGGGGGCGAAGGTTCATATTGCCGCGTGCATAGCTGCATTTAGCGGCGAGATAGCGATGACAACAAAGAACGCGGATTCACTCGAGAGGCGCGGCGCAGGCGAGTGAAGAAGACGACAATCTTAGCGGCCTTATCTGAGAGCGTCTCTACAAGTTCCACTGTCCGTGTTTTTAAATAAACCTCCTGTAATTTATAGCCCGCGACACTGGTGGAGGAGCTGGGTACTTTCACCTCATGATCAGCATCCCAGTGAGAAGCCCCGAGTCCAGCCCTACGAGACACCCACGCGTGGAGACGCCTGTGCACCGCTCAAGCCGTCGCCTTCAAGGTCTTGAACCAGAATTTGCCCTTTTAAAGGAAGCAACACTTCCGACAGCCACCCCTACTCAAGAAATTGCAAGGAGTCCTGCGCAGGTGACGGTCCAGAATATGCGCATTCCTGAACCATTCTGTCCGGCCTGAAATGGAAAACATGCCTTGTGTACCTCGACGACGTGATCGTTTTTTTGGTCGCGTTTGAAGAGCATCTAAAGCGGCTACTGTCAGTCCTTCAAGCCATACAGTCCACTGGACTCACACTCAAACCGGAAAAATGCAACTTCGGCTTCGAAGAACTCCAGTTCCTGGGACACGTGATCAGTAGCGAAGGTGTGAAGCCTGACCCAGATAAAACGGCAGCCGCCGCAAAGTTCGCAAAGCCTGTTGATAAGAAAGCGGTCAGGCGTTTTCTGGGTCTCTGCGCCTACTACCGGCGATTTATAGCACGCTCTGCGCACATCGCCTCTCCACTCACCCGCCTTACAAGGGAAGACATTGCATTTGTATGGGGTGAAGAGCAAGAAGCTTCCTTCAACGAGCTGCAACAGCGTCTACAAACTCCACCTGTCCTCGCTCACTTCGACGAGAATGCACCAACAGCCATCCATACAGACGCCAGCAATGTGGGCCTAGGTGCTGTTCTTGTCCAGTGCCAAGATGGTGTGGAAAGAGTGGTTGCCTACGCTAGCAGAACGTTGACACGCGCCGAGTCCAACTACTCAACAACGGAGAAGGAGTGTCTGGCCGTCGTTTGGGCAGTTGCGAAGTTCCGCCCGTACTTATATGGCTGCACTTTTCAAGTCGTAAGCGACCATCACTCTCTTTGTTGGTTGACCAACATGAAAGACCCATCTGGACGTTTAGCACGATGGATCTTACGGCTCCAAGAGTACGACATGGCCGTAGTTTACAAGTCCGGAAGGCAACACTTAGAC
Source organism: Rhipicephalus microplus (assembly GCF_043290135.1). Taxonomy (NCBI): domain Eukaryota; kingdom Metazoa; phylum Arthropoda; class Arachnida; order Ixodida; family Ixodidae; genus Rhipicephalus; species Rhipicephalus microplus. Next base: position 121,944,169 of record NC_134707.1, read on the forward strand.
ACCGACTGTTTGTCAAGGTCACCGATTGAATCACCCGCTATAGAGGATGATGATTTCCCAGGTTTTTTAGGAATAGTTGATGCAGCTATGATTTCTCGGCAACAACAAAATGATCGGGAGCTCAACTCGCTTAAAGAATTCTTGAACGGACGAGCCGTCAATGCACCAAGAGTGTTTTTGAAGAACTTATCGTCATTCTGTTTACGGGACGGAATTCTGTACAAAAAGAACTTTTCATCAACAGGTGGAAGCTATCTGCTGGTAGTTCCTGGAGCTCTCCGCAGCGAAATTTTACAAGCCTGCCATGACGAAGCCACTGCGGGCCACCTCGGTTTCACAAGAACACTGACACGCATTAAAGAAAAATATTACTGGCCAAGAATCGCAGCAGAGGTTAAACATTACGTCCGAACATGCATTGACTGTCAGCGGCGAAAGGTACCACCTGTCAAACCCGCTGGGCTATTACATCCTGTGCCCGTGCCAGAAACCCCGTTTTCTCAAATCGGAATGGATCTGCTGGGCCCATTTCCAACATCGGACAGCGGGAACTAATGGGTTATAGTGGCGACGGACTACCTCACCCGATACGTGCAGACCAAGGCAATCGCGAGTTGCACTGCAGCTGAAGCGGCCCAGTTCTTTATTGAGAACGTAGTCCTGACACATGGTGCTCCAACGGTCGTCATAACAGACAAAGGTACCATGTTCACAGCCGAGCTTTTGCGCACTGTGCTTATGCTCAGTGGCACAGCGCATACGAAGACGACAGCTTACCACCCACAAATGAATGGGCTTACAGAACGACCTAACAAGACCATCGCTGACATGCTGTGCATGTACGTCGACGTGGAACACAAGAATTGGGACTGAATATTACCGTACATCACATTCGCGTATATTACGGCGCGCCAGGAAACAACAAAAATGACGCCGTTTGCACTAATTCATGGCAGAGAAGTTACGACAATGCTTGACGCCATGCTGCCTTACGATTGCAATTATTCAGAGACAGACACCGCAGACTTCACTGAGCGCACCGAGGAAGCAAGGCAGCTTGCCCGCGTCGGAATAATGAACCAGCAGCAACTTGACGCCCAACGATACAACCTTCGCCATCGATTCGTGATTTATCAACCAGGAGATAGAGTCTGGGTTTGGGTTCTTGTACAACGACGAGGCCTCTCAGAGAAACTCCTACGCCGATACTTCGGACCCCACAAGGTTTTGCGCCGTCTTAGCGACGTGACGTACGAAGTCGTGCCCGACGCCCCCTCCTGTTTGAAACGTCGCCAGCATCTGCCTGAGTAGTGCACGTGGTCCGCATGAAACTTTACCACTCTCCGTGTTGTAAACACCCGCTGGCCGCATCTCTACCTGTTGAGCGTCGTGACGACGCTCACTCTGGCGGGAGGGTAATGCCGCGTGCATAGCTGCATTTAGCGGCGAAATAGCGACGACAACGAAGAACGCGGATTTGCTCGAGAGGCGCAGCACAGGCGAGTGAAGAAGACGAAAATCTTCGCGGCCTTCTCTCAGAGTGTCTCTACAAGTTCCATTGTCCGTGTTTTTAAATAAACCCCCTGTAATTTATAACCAGCGACAATACATATGAAGTAGTTTTTTCTAAAATGAGTTTAGTCATTAGTGTACCAAGTGTCTGTACTTCTTGTCGGTGTTGTTTCTGTAAAAACATCGGCTACTTAAAGATATCATGAATTGTTGACCATTTGAGACAGGTGGATACGAGGAAGAGAGGCATAGAATGGGAGCTAACTATGAGCGAATTGTCAGCCCGAGTTGATTTGGCGAACTGTGTATGACAATACAAAATGTCATGCGTCTACACCGGCTACCTATACACAATTATTACTAGGGTGATCAAGTTGACAATTCATGTGGGGCTAAGAGTATGCAAAAACACATTTTTAGTCACATTTTCACAACACTTAGGAGAGTTTGATAAAGGTGTCCGCACGCGCACCCACGTCCACCTACACTCTGAATAAATTAACAATAGCAAACAATTGTTAAGCACATCGGCCGCGTTATTCGGATGTCGCAGGTTGGGTTCCTGTCAGCGGCAATATCTTCTCGTCTACTTTTCGTTCTGTACATTTGCATTACTAGTGCTCTTATTATTATACCCTATATTTTGTATTGCTTCAGTGTCTGTTCTTTCTCAATAATATTGTGTCTAACAAAAATAAACGACCCCTCAAATGTCCCTTCTTTTAGTAATATATGTGTTTACAATATGCAAGCGTATTGCGCTAAACCCTATAGGGGCATTTATTACCAGCCCGAAGCTAGTAGTAGGGCTACTACTAAGCAGGGTGTCTTTGCCAGGGATTTTAAATATGGCCTACGTTGACAGCTGTTTCGTAGATAACTATACCTGGTGATTAACGCAAAAAGTTTGGGGTAAACAGGATAAACTTTTCGCCATAACTAGTAGTACAGTAGGGAAACTAAAACACGCGCAAGTGTTGGTAGAAACGTAGTTCCCCAATAAGTGTTTATATGTATTCAAATACGGCCTAACAAAAATATGTCACCTTCAGCCACAGTCATCACTGTGTCTCCCACAAAGAATTTGCATAAATGCTTCATGCAATAGCATTTATTTTCCCCTTAGCGAAGCCCCGAGCTACCAGATGATTTATTACAGTTGACTTTCAAACAAAGACACGTGCGTTGCTTGTTGAACAATCGAACATCCTCGTAAAGGTCATCAGAGACCTTGGCATCACTGCTCCGAGAAGTGTACAGTTTTAGATATTAACGATGTATTCTTTTTTTTACTTTCATAATGCCCAGTAGTAACATCTCTCGAAAAAAAGGGTGCGTTAATTTCGACGGCAAACCGGTCAGCTGAGCTATCTTTTGTGGTGAAAAGCCTGGCGCGCCGCGGTTGCTTGGACCGAACTTACATATTTTCTGAAGTTGTAATCAAGCACACTAACTATATTTTGAACAACTCTGCCTGGCAGGGGCAACCACCGAGACTAAAGTAGTAATCATATGCAACTTACATATTTTATGAAGTTGCAACCAAGCACACTAACTAAATTTTGAACAACTTTCCATGGTAGGGGCAACAACCGAGACTAAATGATTGATATGTGGGGTTTAACGTCCCAAAACCACCATATGATTATGAGAGACGCCGTAGTGGAGGGCTACGGAAATTTTGACCACCTGGGGTTCTTTAACGTGCACCCAAATCTGAGCACACGGGCCTACAACATTTCTGCCTCCATCGGAAATGCAGCCGCCGCAGCCGGGATTCGAACTCGCGACCTGCTGGTCAGCAGCCGAGTACCTTAGCCACTAGACCACCACGGCGGGGCCAACCGAGACTAAAGTAGTAATCATAGACTAGTAGGTGATGACACCGAACTACGCTAACGACCAGGTCTCCTGCAAGGTGCAGCGAACCTTCGCGATTGCGAAGATAAAACCCGAAAAACTAAATTGATAACGTTTAAAGTGAGAGCTCAGCAAGGTCATAGCACGGACATCCAACGAATCCCATTTCTAAATTCGCTGCTTAATTTAGCCCACCGATAATAATATTATTGCTTAAACTACTGAAGCAAGGACTCATGGACGACATGCTACACTATCTTACACATAGTTTTAATGCTGCAGCCGTTCCAAGCGCCTAAATACATGAAGGTGCATCGTTCAAGGAAGTGGAAAAACCGGTTCAGGCTTTGGCTGAGCACACACCTAACATGCGAGTACTATAACGCCGAACATCGTCGAAAAATTCTGATCTAAACATTTCAACACAATCTATGCCAAACCTTGCTGTCACAAGGAGTGAGAGCAACAAAAGAGCAATCGTATTCACAAGTATCGTCGCCTATAAGGGGCGCAGTGAGTGATTCAGTAGGGGGCCTGAACAGAGTATCAGAGTGAGTCTTTCACAAGTCGCCGAGTGCGTCTTTCACTAACAGGTGTACGTCTTTCTCTCGGTTTCATAAACAGTTACGCCTTTGCACTGGGCGTCTTTTACAGGACGCTGCAGTGCGTATTTCAAAAACAGTTACGTTTTTCTAAAGCATATTGAATAGACCAAGCTGCTCGTTCCCGCTGCGCTGTCTATAACTGTGCAGCTCAAGCTCGACTTTGTGATGGCATACTTTGTGCAGCCCAAGATGTAAGCATATGCGCTTCTGACGTACGATAGCGGTCTAATGACACTTTGTCGCCGACATGTGGTTGCAGCGATCGCGACGTGACGGAGCAAGTTTGTCACTGCCGCTTGACGCTGTCGCTAGTAAATCGCGTGCATGCGGATAGGCCTTTATAACTTGGAAAAAGAACAGATCTAAATTTCAACTGGGACTCGAGACATGATTTGATTGATACGGGGGGTTTAATGTCCCAAAACCACCATATTGTCACTAGGTGAAAATAACAGAATACAGGACGACGGTGCGACCAGAAAAAACGAGGTCTGTATTAACAGAACAAAAGAGCAGCCGCTTCGACTTCTTCTTCCTCGGAGGAACCGTGGGTGCTGTCCACGCTCATCACTTCATCGTCCTCTGTCTTCTTGCCCGGCCTTTAGCCGTGACATTAGCCTCCCATTCAAGAAAGCATCGTCCCGATGCTTTATAATCAAAGCGGTTTGTACGCGTTGGAAACGCATGAGTTCATTCGGAGAGATAAGGCTTCATGCGTACCACGTGCACAACTTCTGGAGCATACCTTCAACGCCTTGAAGAGTGCGCAGTATCAGGAACAACCTCATAATTAATGTCACTGAGACGTCGTTGAACTTTATAGGGACCGAAGTACCATCTTAACAGTTTTTCTGAGAGGCCACGGCGCCGAATAGGTGTCGATATCCAAACATTCTCTCCTGGCTCGTAGGAGACTGGTCGGTGACGAAGGTTGTACCGTCTTGAATCGTAGTCCTGCTGGCGACCAATACGTAGGCGTGCACGTTGTCGGGCTTCTTCGGCAAGCTGAGTAATATAATCAGCATTCGTTTCAGCGTCTTCGCACTCACGCGGCAGCATAGCATCCAGCATAGTGGTGACTTCACGACCATGAAGAAGGCGGAATGGCGTTGTTCTTGTTGTTTCTTGATGAGCCGTGTTATAGGCGAACGTGACATACGGCGAGATCTCGTCCCAGTTTTTATGCTCCACATCGACGTACATGCAGAGCATATCCGCTAGTGTCTTGTTGAGACGCTCCGTAAGACCATTCGCTTGCGGATGATACGCCATTGTTCGCCGGTGGGGTGTGCCACTAAGTTTTAAAACTGTCTGTATTAGTTCGGCTGCGAATGCAGTTCCCCTGTCAGTTATTACCGCTGATGGAGCACCATGCCTCAGCCCCACATTCTCTACGAAAAATTGAGCTCCTTCACTTGCCGTGCCCCTCTCCAAAGCCTTGGTTTCGGCGTAACGAGTGAGGTAGTCGGTGGCTACTATAATCCATCTGCGACCTGCTGATGAGGTTGGAAATGGACCCAAAAGATCCAGTCCGACTTGAGCGAATGGAGTAACAGGCACGTCAATAGGATGGAGGAGGCCTGCTGGTTTGACGGGTGGAACTTTTCTGCGCTGGCAATCAAGGCACGTCCGAACATAGTGTTGAACGGTCGCCGTCAGTCTTGGCCAGTAGTATTTCTGCCTCACTCTGCACAACGTACGCGTGAAACCCAGGTGGCCGGATGTTGGTTCATCGTGGCATGCCTGTAATACTTCGCTCCTAAGAGATGTTGGGACGACGAGTAAGTAGTCGTTTCCGTGTGGCGTGAAGTTCATCTTATACAGGACGTCGTTGCGCAAGCAAAATGACGAAAGCTCTCTCGCAAACAGTCTAGGTACAGCTGAAGTGCGACCCTCTAAAAAACGTATTATGGGTTCTAGTTTGGGGTCGTCTCATTGCAGCTGTGCGACAGTTGCCGTGTTTACAACTCCGATAAAGACTGTATCGTCATCTTCTGCCGTCGCAGGTTCGTATGGTGCACGAGAAAGGCAATCAGCGTCTGAATGTCGCTTCCCCGATTTGTAGACCACCGTCAGGCCAAATTCTTGAAGCTTCAGGCTCCAGCGCGCCAACCGTCCTGAAGGATCTCTTAAATTCGTCAGCCAGCAGAGGGAGTGATGGTCGCTGACAACATTAAAAGGACGACCATACAGGTATGGGCGGAATTTTATAACCACGCACACCACCGCAAGGCACTATTTTTCCGTAGTGGAATAATTTTCTTCCGCACGTGAAAGAGTTCTGCTCGCGTAAGCAATTACTCGTTCGGCGCCATCCTGCCACTGCACGAGTACAGCTCCTAAGCCGACATCGCTAGCGTCGGTGTGCACTGTTGTCGGTGCGTCATCATCAAAGTGTGCGAGGACTGGTGGCTTCTGAAGGCGTTGCCGCAGCTCGTCGAATGATTTTTGCTGCTCTTCATTCCATACGAATGCGACGTCTTCTCTGGTAAGGGGGGTCAACGGTGAGGCAATGCGCGAGAAGTTCTCAATGAAGCGTCGGTAGTAAGCACACAGTCCTAAAAACCATCTGACCGCCTTTTTGTCAGTTGGCGCTGGAAAATTCGTAACGGCAGCTATTTTTTCAGGGTCAGGCCGCACACCTTCACTGCTGACAAGATGCCCCAGGAACAGAAGCTCTTCGAAGCCTAAATGGCATTTTTCCGGCTTAAGTGTTAGTCCGGCGGAACAGATAGCTTGAAATACTGAGTGCAGTCACCGGACGTGTTCGTCGAATGTGGCAGAAAATACGATGACGTCATCTAAATACACTAAGCACGTCTGCCACTTGAGGTCTGATAGTACGGTGTCCATTAGCCGCTGAAACGTTGCCGGTGCTGCGCACAAGCCAAATGGAAGTACCTTAAATTCAAAAAGGCCATCAGGTGTCACGAAAGCTGTTTTCTCCCGGTCTCTTTCATCGACTTCTATCTGCCAATACCCACTCCTTAGATCCATTGACGAGAAATAACGTGCATGGCGTAGTCGATTGAGTGAATCATCAATACGTGGAAGTGGGTAGACGTCTTTTTTGTCACCTAATTCAGCTTGCAGTAATCCACGCAGAAACGTAAGGTGCCGTCTTTTTTCTTCACTAATACAACCGGCGAAGCCCAAGGGCTTTTCGACGGCTGAATAACGTCGTCTTCAAGCATCTGTCGCACCTGCTTTTCGATGGTTTCACGTTCTCGCGGAGCTACCCGGTACGGGTTTTGCCTGATGGGTCTGGTCATGTCGTCCGTTATAATTCGATGTTTCGTCAGCGGCGTTTCACGGACCCTGGAAATCGAAGAGAAACAATCTTCAAACTTGTTAATAAGATGCATGATACTTTGCTTCGGTGCCGGCAGCAAACTTGGGCCAATATCAACAGATAGAGGTGCGGGGGTCAGATCAGTTGAATTATCTTTTTTCAAGAGTTAGGCAGTCTGTCATCTCGGCGAGTTCTTCCACGTACGCGACTGCCATGCCCCTCATTAGATGTCGGCGTTCAGAGCTGAAGTTCGTAACAAGGACGTGCGTGTTTCCGCATTTTATGCTTACGACGCCTCTTGCGATAGATAAACCATGGCTGAATAGCAGTGTTGGAATTTGCTCAGCGATGTTTTCAGAATCGCTCGACGTGTCACATGTCACAGCCACGAGTGCACTCGACAGCGGTGGGATGGTCACATCGTCTTCGAAGACGCGCAAAGGCTGACGTCGCTGGTCTGTACAGGGCACATCCGAAACTTGATCTCGGGCCGTCCAAAACGTAACCGATCTCTCAGGAATGTTGATAATGGCACCGTATTCATGCAAGAAGTCCATGCCCAAAATAAGGTCTTTGCAGCACTCCGGTAAAATACGAAAGCAGTGACGAAATCTGAACTGCCGATATTAATTCGAGCTGTACATTTGCCCGTCGGCGTCACCAATTGACCTCCTGCGGTTCTTATGTTTGGGCCCGTCCATATTGTTCTTACTTTCATTAGGCAGTCGGCGAGTTTACGGCTTTTAGTAGAGAACTCCGCACCAGTATCTACCAGTGCTGTTATTGGGCGTCCGTCTATACAAATGTCCAGATTGGCGCTTACGATTTCCGTTAATGTCGGTGACGTCGTATCGTCCTTGGTATCGTGCGTCGTACGATCCGCGGTATCACTCGTCGTATCGCGTCGTAGAGAAGATGTTGGGGGTGTGATAGCATCTCGACGGGCGGCAACCTTCCCACCAAAGGTCGCAGCTGTTAGTTTCCCCGACGAGGGCTAGGAGATTTGCCCCGGACCACCTCGGACTGCGCTGCGGCGGCGAGTTCGGTGCAGGTGAAGGAGAGCGGGGTCGACGATACGGCACTTCGGGTTGTTGTGCTTGCGGGCCTGCACTGCTGTCACGGCGATTATCAAAATAGGCACGAGGGGAGGTTTGTAAAAAGTTATGATGTCTACGGTCACGGTACGGGCAATTGCGGAAAATATGGCCGGCTTCTCCGCAATGAAAGCAAAGTGGTCGACGGTGGACGGTGCGCCACAAGTCCGTCTTATGGATGAACGGTTGACTGGTGGGCATACCTTGCAACCAAGATGCAGATGTCGGCGGAGTGTACATCGGCGCCGTTTGCATAGGCACGTTGAACTGTGGATACGGCTGCAGCGGATTGGGAGCTGGGGCCCACGGCTCGTTGTAAGGCCCTTGGCTGACGTCACGATAAGCCAGTGGTGACGAGTTGTACGACACTGGAGTGGGTTGACGGACAGCTGATGCGTAGCTTACAGACCGCTGGTCTGAGAGCGATTCGGGCAACGAAAATGCCTGGCGGAGTTCTTCCCGCCCAACTTCTGCAACGCAAGCCATGGTATTTTCTTGCGGAGTCACAAGGAGGTTTCGGATCTCCTCCCGAACGACCTCACGAATGAGTTCGCGCACTACTGTCACTACCGGCACTCAAAGCAGAGAGGCTGGGAGATGTTTTGTTTGGTTGGTCATGGTATCGGCGCCGTTGCTGCAGTGCTCGCTCGATTGTTGTAGCCTCTTTGACAAATTCCACTACGCTTGTTGGTGGGTTGCGCAGGAGACCGGCAAACAGCTCTTCCTTGACGCCGCTCATCAGATGTCGGAGTTTTTTACCTTCAGGCATCTTGGGGTCGGCCCGCTGAAATAAGCGGGCCATGTCTTCCGCAAACATGGCGACGCTCTAGTTTGGTTTCTGTATGCGTGTCTCGATGAGCTGCAGAGCAGAATCACGGTGGTCGGTGTTTGCGAATGTCCCGAGAATTTGCTGCCGAAATTCCTCCCATGAAGACAGCGTTGACTCGTGGTTCTCGTACCACGTACGAGCACTGTCTGCCAAAGCAAAGTAGACGCGCGATAGCTTTTGTTCAGTGGGCCAGCGGTTGGCTTTGGCGACTCGCTCATACTGGGCTAACCAGTCCTCGATGGCTTCATAAACCTCACCGTGGAAGGTCTCAGGAATTAGAGGCTGATCAACAGTAAGCTGTGAAGGCCCTCCAGTAGTCATTTCTCCCGGTACGGTGTGTTGCTGGAGAAGTTCGAGCGGGATCGCCTCGGGACTAAGGCCTGGCTGTCGGCGACTGTAGCGTGGACAGGAGTATCCACTGCAGGAACAGATTGCGGTGGTGGACTCGATGTGCTAGGGCGCGGAGGTGTCCCAAGCATCAGTTGGAGAAGTCCAGCACCTCCACCAATGTCGCTAGGTGAAAATAATGGAATACAGGACGACGGTGCGACCAGAAAAAACGAGGTCTGTATTAACAGAACAAAAGAGCAGCCGCTTCGACTTCTTCTTCCTCGAAGGAACCGTGGGTGCTGTCCATGCTCATCACTTCATCGTCCTCTGTCTTCTTGCCCGGCCTTTAGCCGTGACAATATGATTATGAGAGACGCCGTAGTGGAGGGCTCCGGAAATTTCGACCACCTGGGGTTCTTTAACGTGCACCAAATCTGAGCACATGGGCCTACACCGATTCCGCCTCCATCGGAAATGCAGCCGCCGCAGCCGGGATTCGAACCCGCAACCTGCGGGTCAGCAGCCGAGTACCTTAGCCATGGGACTCGAGACAAAATGGTACAACAGCACTGACTTCCAAATGACTGTTTTTTTGAAATTTGGGCACATATATACCAGGATAGTAAGAAGAAAAAGAATTTTCTAACTAAGCGAGCCTAGCTACAAATGAAATAGAGCTGTTTGTGCTCATCTAGAGCTCCTTTGCAGGCATTGTGGCTGCCAGCGAGTTTGTTTTTTTTTCCGAGACAACGGTTACGCCAAGAAACCTACATTCTAAAAATTTATGAATCATTTAAGCTGCAGAAGTAAAACGTAAAAAAAATAACTCTTTACACATCTCATCCCAGATCATTACACAAACATTTATCGACACATAATACATATCAGTACATTAAACAAACTTTAACAGTTTATAACAAGTACAGCACGCACTGCGTCTTCAGCAGTGATTCGCGTCGACGAGGTATATTGGCACCAAATCTAGTACTTTTAGGGGGGGGGGGAGGGCTGTCGTAGTATAGGTTCCCACATGTCGATAAATAATGTCTGCTGTAAGTCAGTGCTGTTGACGTGCTTTTTTAATCTTCTGTCCTTTCCGGTATTTTCCACCATTTCTTTTTTCTAGTTATACCACGCCTATACACGCATGATGCATGCTGCACAACAATGTTTTGCAATGATTTGCGATTGCTTTGGATTCTTTTGTGAAGATTGGGTTTGGGACGTGACAAGTGGGTCTCGTTCGCGAGCTTGCATGAGCGCCGGCGATAACACTGGAAAGTTCAATCACAGATGTACAAAAGACGATGCGTTCCGCCATTCAAAAGATTACCAAAGACTGACGCCTGTACTTTAGACATTCTCCATGCACTTTGAGTTATGATTTTTTTTTATTTACTGGTCTCAAGTTTGCCCAATAAATTGTTCAAATTTTACCGCCTGCACTTCGCAGTCTTTTAGTCTTGTGAACCACGTGACATACTTGCGCTCTGCGTTTCACGGAGGGTATGAGGTAACTTACCGGCAAATCGTCTCCTAAATTTTAAAAATAAGGCGCTAGATACAGCTGTAGGAAGTGGGCCAACCTCATCACTCACCTCATCAAATCAACGGTCGTGTCATTCTCGGCAAAGTCGATGGACAAGCCAAGAACATAGAAGGAGCGGTTGTTCTTAACGCGAAAGTACAACGCCTGCAAGGGATCATGAGCCTTCTAAAAACAATGCATAATTCCTACGAAATAATAGCGCTGGTCATAGCACAACAGGACAGGTAATTTAGGCAAGTACTCACCGGGTACTTGGTGACTTCTTTTTGAGAATAATATAAATGTCAAACAATATGTGCGAGAACGCAAGCCACGTTCTCAACTATTTTTTTCGGTTTCTGACGTTTTAATATTGTTTTTTTATGGTTGACAGGCACTTAGAGGCTTTAACCTATAACAATCCCAAGAATATACCGTGAAGCAAGTATATAATAAACGAGCGAATTGACATCGGTTGTATATATGGGGTTAAACGTCCCGGAACCACCATATGATTATGAGAGACGCTGTAGTAGAGAGCTCCGAAAATGTTGACCACCTGGAGTTCTTCAACGTGCACCCAAATCTCAGCACATGGACCTACCGCATTTTCGCCTCCATCGAAAATTCAGCCGCCGCAGCTGGGATTCGAATCCGCGACCTGCGGGTCAGCAGCCGAGTACCTTACCCACTAGACCAGTGCGTCGGGTGCAAATTAGACAAACTGCCCTGCACGATCGTATTCACGCGGTTCTCTGGAAGCCTCATTTATGCGTTGCTTTCTGATAACGGTCTAAGAACACAAATGAAATGAATTTCCATATAAGTTATTCTTTGTATGGCAAACGAATGCGAGAAACAGCAAGAACACTAGATCGTTGTAGCGCGTCTTATGATATATTACGTAATTTTCAAAATAATGATAACATCAATAAGGGACATCGAGTGGACAGGTACCAAATGATGCTATATGTCATTTTTCCCGAATGAGGGTAAAAGTACGAGCTTGAGGGTTATTTACCTGAAAACAGCTTCAACAATAAAGGGCCCAAGAAACGCTTTCATGGAGAATCGTAGAATCATACATACGTAATTTAAACACAGAAAGCTGGAGTTGCTCGGTGGTGACGTACGAGAAGAAAAACTCACCATTCAGCTATATGTAACCTAACTCCTAAATGACAGCTGATCTACTGTCGGAGTCGCTGTTGTACAAGCGATTCTGTGACCAGCTTGCGGTGGCGTGTTGTTTGCCATTGAGCCAAGCTTTGAAACTTCTTTGTGTAAACTGAATGGCTTTGGCATAATTCGAGTTTACCGGTTATGCCGAATACGCCGTGGCTACTTTTGAAACAGAGTTTGGCTACCGATTGTCTATTGAGGGAGCAGCGCATAATAAATGTGGCTTCGCAGAGAATAAGTCTTCGTAATTTTTTTATGTTAGCATAACCGGGGCGGGGTTCTTCATGTCTGGAGAGAAAGTCATCAGGAATAAGTCCTTTGCGTTAGGAGAAAGGAAGGGGGTACTTTAATTCCAAGTGTGAAAATCCGTAACAAGCTCTTGGCCGTATGGCAAGAAGGAGAAACAAATCGGCAGAGGACAGGCCTTGACAAGTGCGCTTTGTGGGTCTGCGTTTACCGTCACTCGGTATTCCACTTGAGCCTGTCATATGGCTCGGACGCACAAAAATGTCGCCGCTCAAGCATGTGCCAGTTAAGATTTCGGCATCTGTGCGTACGTGGAAGAACAGGCTGTTGTTCTAAGTACTACTTAACTCAGAATTCTACGCACATGGTTACCTAATTTTGTTCGAACGGGATTACTTCAGCCTGCTATAGTGTAGCTGACAGGGCTACTTTGTTGTTCATGCAGAAGATAAACACTGCCAAAAAGCACGAACCTCTCTTCCAGCTCATAGTCATAATTTTAGCGTTTAAGAATATTATAAACCACAGGATTGTAGATGTGTTACAAGTATTCAGAAAAGCCAACGTTTACTGGTTCGGTGTGTTCGGTGTGACTTTCTCGTTCCCTTGATTTATTGCGCTTCACATTCCATACATTACATGTGCTATGCCCAAATGCAAACAACGCATAGGAGGTGTAATCGCCAATTGCTTTGGGGGAGGGGGGGGGAGGGCACGGCTCCTGAAACTTTTAAAAGTTTTTTTTTTTGGATTCAAATAAACTCGCTAAGCTTCTACATATATGAATGCCAATTTCGAGTATTCAGTTTTTTTTAGTACAATTTGCTGTTTTCAAACTGTTAGTACCCTTTGGGAGCCATATTTTCCCGTAAATAGAAGGGTTCTCAAATAGTTCGGAAGACCAGACTGGCATTGAATCAGCACAGAATGCAAGAAAAGAACAATGGCTGTTCGAAGTGTATTTGAACAGTAGTGAAAAGTATAATATTTGGAACTGAAATGCCAGCTTGACGCACAGTGATTAGCAAACGTTCAAGATACCATAATTTTTGTTCAATTTTATTTCGAAGATGCAGTAATCTTTTCTTGCATTTTAATCCATCCAGGTCATTCTGATGGACCTAATTACTTTATAACTCATTTTAGGAAGTATGGCTCCCAAGAAGCATATGAAATGTCTGACAATGTAAAAGCAATTTTTATATTGCGAAAAACTGTCTGTATACGAAAGGTGCACACAATCAAGAAAAAATTCGGCGAGTTTCATCTGAATTGATAAGTAAATTTTATGGTTTGAAGGTTTATACCCCTCCTTAATTGTGAAACGAATTCAAATTCCTGACAGTGACCTATTTCTAATAAATTCCTGCTTTGGGAATCTATGAAATGATATCTTTTGAAACTGCTTGCGAGGGGCCTCTTCAACAAAAGGAAACTATCAATTTATAGGCAGTTTAAAGTATTACTGTTTTCTTATGCTATATCTGCCCGGAACCTCATCGTTCAATGAATAGAATAAGATAGAAGGCGCAATGTTACCTTCAGCACAAGCAAGGCGTCCGTCACGACCGTTGGAGTAGAGAATTCCCGATACAGATTAAGGAAGCCGTAGTGGATGACGTTGAAAGACGATATGTTAATGACTGCAGAGTAGAACTTCTCGGTTAGGAAGTCTGCCTTTGAGGTGGTGTTCCTGTACATTAATACAGCGCTCGTGAACATAAATAGACGAGTGTTACAACAAGTGTGTTCGAAAATTTGCAAAGGTAATAGAAACAGAGTTAATGCTTTGTGTCTTCACGATTGCATTTTCAAAAGCTTGACAGGTCTTTAACAGGACCAGTGATGTCCATCAAGGCAGCAATAAACCCAGCATCATCATTATCATCAACCTAGCTACGCCCACTGCAGGAGGACAAAAGCAACTATAATCTTCTGCTAGTCAATTAATTTGGTGATGTGCTTGTTGCTGTCACTTTGTACCCGCAGACTTCCTAATCTCATCTGTCCACCTAACTTTCCTTCTCCACCTCTTCCGCTCTCCTTCTCTGAAAATTCAGTCAGGATAACTTAATGATCAGCGGTTATCGTGCCTACGCGCTAAGTGCCCAGCCTATGTCCATTTTTTCTTCTTGATTTCAACTATAATATCCTTAACAACGGTTTGTTCCCTGATTCACTCCGCTCTTTTCTTGTCTTTTAAGGTAACACCTATCATTCTTCTCTCCATCGCCCGCTGCGTTGTCCTCAATTTAAGGTAAATCATTTTCGTAAAGTTCCAGGTTTATTCTCCATAGGTTTAAGTACCGGCAAGATGCAAATTTTAAATACCTACCTCTTAGGAATCAGGGAAATCGACCAGTCATCATTTGAGAGTGCTTGCCGAATGAGCTCCACTCTATTCTTATTCTTGTAGTTACTTCAAACTCGTGGTTAGGCTACGCGCCCATTACCCGTCCTAAGTAGACGTAGTCTTTTACAACTTCAAGTACACTGTCACCCGATTCAAAGCACTGTTCTCATTCGAGGTTTTATATTACTTTCGTTTAATGCAGATTAATTTCAAGATCTACCTTTCTGCTCCCCTTGTCTAATTCAGTAATCATGAGTGGCAATTCGACCCCTAAGGTACTCAGCGATGCGATGTCATCGGCGAAGCGCAGGTTACTAAGGTACTCTAGAAAAACTGTTATTCCTAACTCTTCTAATTCTAGGCCTCTGAAAACCCTTCGTAAGAACGCGGTTAATAGTGTTGGGAAGATTCTATCCCTTTGTCTTACAACCTTCTTAATCAGTATTTTGTGCCTTTTATATGAAGCACCATAGTGGCAGTTGATACTTCGTAGATTTCTTGCAGGATGTTCATATATGTTTCGCCGATACCTAGATTCCGCATCGTCTGCATGACCGCTGATATCTCTACTGATTTATACGACATCTGGTAATGTATGAAGGCTATCTGTAGTGCTTGGATGTATTTTGAAGATTTCTCTATTTCCTAATTGGTAGTATGAATGTGGTCCATTGTTGAGTAGCCTGTTGGAAATCCTGCTTGTTCCTGTGGCTGACGAAATTCTAGTGTCCTCCTAACTATGTAAGCAATTGTCTTTGTAAATTGCTTTTATACGACGAAGAACAAGCTGATTGGCCTGTAATTCGTCAAGTTCTTGTTGTCACATTTCTTATGTATTAGGATGGTGTTAGCATATTTAGAAGATTTTGGTACCCTCTCCATCAAAAGACACTTCGTAAACAAGGTGGTCAGTTTTTTTAACACAGTCTGCACTGCGTCTTTCAGCCAATCTGATGTTGCCTGATACTCACCAGCAGGTTAATTTCTTTGCATTTCCTATAAAGCTTTCCTGGCTAAACCCATGGTAATTATTGTATAACGTGGAGGAGACAGGCACTGTAGCTAATTGTGAGAACTCCTTCCTTCACAGACCCAGTTTCCACTTTTAGAAATAACAAGCTCTGCCTATTATTCTGTAGCAATACAATTCAGCCAAGCTAACGAGTGAAATCAAAACCGATGCACCGATTAGACCAACTAGAAGACGTCTAAAATAACGTCAATGTTCGAAAAAACGATTGCACTGGCGGAAATTCATCATCATTTCATAACGTGCATGGACAATTCGAGCTCCAATCCCTAAAAGAAGTCCACATGCACAGGAAACGAAACCAATTATGGTTGGTAGTAAAACGCTCGTAAATCGCGCAAATATTGTGTCGAAAATAAATTTATTCCCTAAGACATCTTGGCTCGGCCGGAAAAATTGGTCAGGCTTCGTGAATCTGTTCAATTACCAGTGAATGTTTTTTGGCCTGTTGATTATAGAAGGTAACCACTTACGTGAAGGCTAAGGATATGCCCCACTGCGTCTTCCTGGCTGTAGACGCGTGCATCAAAAAGTAAACCGCATTGGACAGAAGTGAATTGTAGCCATTAGCCAGGACGTTCTTGTTGTCCTTGTAGAAGGAGTCGAAAAACAGCAGGTCACAGACGCCGTCAGCTGGATACGCAGACTTTCCCGGGTGGACCTGATTGGAGACTGTGCACACCACGGTGCCTCGAGGTGCCTTTTCGGCCTCTGTAAAAGATAATAAAAGGAGTATGGAGTACGCGCAACGTGAACACTGACTGAATAACTTTTTTTATACAAACCGTGATTCTCCCAGAAAATTATTTGTTATAGGCACCCGGCAATGCAGTTGGCAAGAATTGATGGTAGCGTCCAAACACACAGCCTAGCGACTAGACACTGCAAAACCAGGCCAGCCACTGCGTAGCATAGCGAGTAGACGCAGCAAAAGCGGAATTGCCAGGGTACATTTTTTTTGTCAACAGAGGGGTCGCGCGTTACTATGAAAGCGTTCTTTGAAAACGTCCCAAAAATGGCACTGATACTTCAGCATGTCGATGTGCTCAGTGAGAGCTTCATGTTCATGGTGTCCCTGGTGGTCGGTAACAACAATGCTGAGGCGGCCCGAAAGAGCTCTGTCGCGCCCTCTGGTCGAGTGTCGTGTGCCTATGAAATGGGAGACACAAAGACAGCACCCGAACTTGGGCCGGCTGTTATATTCTGGTATTCGTCTTCCTTCACCTCGCCCAAGCTTACCGCGCACCCGAAGCCTGGTGTCGTTCTTCATCACGGGCTACGCGAGTGCGCGGAGCTGCTGAAAAGGCTTCTGCTGGGCGGCTTGCTTGCATCACAGTGGTCGGTCTCGGCCACGCTACGGCTCAGTTCGAGAATTCGTCTGCGTGTTGTCTGGAGCCGGAATTGGTTCAGTCTATTGCTGTCACTGACTGGCATGTCTGTAATTCTTATTTCTTAAAACGACGCCGCCTACATTACCTACAAAAAGTATCTTCAATGAAGAAATGGATATCAAGCGAATTTTGAGCTACCTGTTTACGATACGGAAGCAAATACGTAGACATCAAATGGTCCATTTCATCTGTACTTCAGTTCACGTAAAAATTTGGTATCTCTCCCCGAACGCGGAAAACGTGAACAAGCGAAGCCGAACAAGTGCCTGACAGATCTATTATTCATTAAATCCATTATATTTACATTAAATTTATTATTTATTAAATGGTTCCCTGCTACACTTTTCGAAGGCATTATCAAATATCTTCGTTAAGAAAATTTCTTGCTTCGGAAATCGACTGCCACAGCAAACATTAGAATCCGTCAAATACATGCGGTTTTGCGAGGACTTGTCACCCGCTTTAGGTATCTTCTCTCCTTTATCAATAGCAAGAACTCATAAACCTACGCAGAGCAAAAGGGGGACGACAGCGGAGCAAGAAGCTACCTGCATTGACCTCATCGTGACTTTCAAGACTTACTTTTCATTTGTTCTTTGGACATGTGGCTTAATTGCACAGGGGTAGGACATGCGGCAGGCTGCCCTAGGGTGCCGCTATGAGTGCCATACCTACCCCCCCCCCCCTTAACACAATTCGGGAAAAATTGCGACAAAATTGTTGCGCACAACGTAATTGAGAATGGCCCACTCTGGGAAATCTTACTCATCGGCCATCATAGCGGTGACAAAAACGTCGCTAACGAGAGCTTTTGCTGTCGGCAGCGCCGCCAAAACGACAATGCACTGAACCGCTCGTGTTGTGATGTGGGACACTCGGCAACAACCTTGGCGCACACAAATAACAGTTTCGCATGACCTTTCCAACTGTCGAAGTCCAAGACATGTCCATCTAGATTGATGTGCCCTATTGCTACCCACGTGAAAATTTCTAGAGCTAAAGGTTGGTGACGAAGAGCAGTGAACTTGTGGGTCATGGTATTGGGAAGAAGTGGCGGCAACGTCGGGCATAGAAGACGTTATCGACAATGAAAAAGTGTGGGCTCAACAGTTCGGATCACCTGTTTGGCGTTCACTTAATGGAAAGAAAATAAACATACATTTCGACCAAGTAGGGCCGCGCCGAGGGTATAGTTTTTATGAGCGAGATATAACAGGTCTTAAAGGCAGCGGATAGGGCATCAACTTTTTGGATGAGTGAATGAAATAGAAGGCGCATTGTTACCTTCAGCCCAAGCAAGGCGTCCTGTCGCCGAATATAGAGTACCTCCACCGCACCTTTAAGTGTGGCGGAGGTACTCTATATTTGGCGACAACTTTTCTTCACCGGACTGCGGAAGCTTCAAACTCTAAACTCTTGTTTTCACACATGCCGAAAAATATTGTGCGTATGTTCTATTTTCTAAATTAGGAGCCACTTAGCTCCAGCAATAAAGAGTTATTCATTTTATTTTTTTTATAACACCAAGTTTTCCGCGTGCTTGTTCTCGAAGCAAGCAAAGCGTTCTTGAAGCCGCCTGAATCATGTGCGGGCACGTACTCGCTTATTAGTTCTCCGAGAAACATACACTCGTAACATGTCTGAAAGTAGCTGCAAAAACAGACAAAGCATGTCAAAAGTTTAGGCCGGAGATTGGGTAACTAGTCTTTTGACATGGTATTGCCTTCAGTAAATGGATTATGCGCAAGAGTGTATGGGGAAATTCAGTTAAGGGACACATTCATCCCACGGTTGAGGTTTCAATTATAAGATCATCGTGCCATGTTCTTTCACGTAATAATATTCGGGCAAATTAAGAAAAGCACGTGATCTGCACAATGGTGTACAAAACATCGCAAAAAAGCAGGTCACTGGCCAACCTGGAACTGCAGTAGTTGTGGTGGTCCTCAGTGTACTTGTGGTCACTTGGGTTGACGTGGTCGTCGAGGGGCTCGTAGTTGCCAATGTCGTCGTTGTCACGAGGGTCGTAGTGGTCGGTGCGGGCGCTGTAGATGTTTCCGTGGATGTCGGAGATGTCACAGGCTGCTCTCTCGGAGGGACCGTGCTCATGTCGATTACAATTGGTTTCTGGGTTGTGGTTTGTTTGTCTTCATTGCCACCGCCCAGATCAGGATCCTTATCTATCATAGTTCTTTCTTGGTCAACTGAAAGTAAATGCGAATGATTATGAAATGTTTAGTTAGCAAAGTGCGGAGAAAAACATTCCGGAGCTCTCGTTCCACCGGGAAAAGGGGGGCTAGCAAACTGGCATGTGCAAGCCTGGCGTACTGCTTTACTTGTTGTGTTTTCCATTAAACGCCTCATCGTTGTGGAAAACTGGCCATCGGCGTCAACACGAGCAATACAGCTCGTCATTACGTGATGAAATAACCACGAAAACGCCTCAGGTAGTCAATTTGGTTCAATCATTATGATGTAACTTGACATCACGGAATGTGACCTTACGTGATGATCTTCTCACATGACATCGTAGGTTGACCAATGATAGGGTGATCACGGATGCACAGCAGGACCACTTAAGGTGCAGAAAGCCTCCTATTCTAAAAGCGATGCGTAAGAGACCATGTAAGGTTACTTTCTTTCCTTTTTCTTCATTTGTTTCTTTTTTGCTTTCTTGCTTTCTTTCTTTCCAACTTTCTTTGATTTTTGGGCGTGCCTGTTATCGCTTCGTGAAAAGGCCCCCTCCTTTACCTTTTTCTTTCTCCATGCCGGTCACCGTACGTCCATCAACGCGGCTAGTGGCACAACGCTTCAGTTGACACAAGCAATAAGTACACTATGGGTTCCTATTTAAGCAGAATTGAAATGTGAGAACGAGAACTGACTACTGACCTAGAAGAAAGAGCTGATTACCATAAAAGAATTGGCTGATAAAGTTGCATCTACTGCTTCACTTTTGCAGCGAAACTTCACATCCGTCTTTGTCTGTATGTACATACATACTTCATACAATTGTGAACGAATCACGCTGTTTAATTACGTTCATACCTTCAACTTTTGCAATTTAGTCTAGAACACTTTGTATATTTCCAACTTCCCGCTGAATTTTATATGACAATATGTGATTTTCATTTCATTTGGGAGTGGATGCGAGGTGTTTTTTTATTTAAGTTTGTACTCATAGACCAGCATGCTTTATTTTTTTTAATTCCTTGCAACGCTATTGCGGCTTCTATCAATTCTAGACTGAGGCACTACTGTAGCCCAACATCAAGACTGCTCCACACTTGTGCTGCCTGAATAAACTCCAATTTTATGGTAGACACGTACCTGATATTGCCATAGTGAAGAGAAAAATCCCGAAGCAGAAGCAGGTGATAAGGCAGAAGATTGCAATCGAGGCCACGAACATCCAGCGGGATGATCTTTCTGCCCTGTAACAAAATGTCAACTGGAAAATGCTGCATTGGAACTATTGCATAGATTGAAACGAAGTGACACATTTGTACTATGGCATACCTTGGAATAAAATTTTGTGGGATGATATGTAGTTTTCTTGCGACATCTGCAACATCCTCACTCCAGTATAAAAAACAAGCAAGGTTGCTCTCCTTACTTCAAACAGGACAGTGTGTGCCCCCCACACACATCCTTTCTTCAACTGTCCATTTCAAAGCGTTAACTATGCAATAAATATTGTCGAGCACATGGCTAATATGTAAGCAGCTATGGGCAACAACATGTTTTTATGCTCGTTCGTGGTGCAAAAACTTTCACTTAGGTTAAGTGTTCTTCATGTCACCAGCCTTTATAAAGGATTGGAAAATTTTTACGCAATGTGCGAAATATTACATCATAATCCAATAATGATAATAAACCGTACCTTAATTTCTTGTCAAAGTTTTTTTTCTAAAATATGCCAAACATTGTTGAAACAAACTGTGAAACTAAGTTTCCTGAGTGTTTCCAGTTCGTCAAAACGTAAGAACTGAAGCAAATAAAGTAAGGTACTGAAGATGGTGCCATTTTAGTTTATAGCCTATTATGATCATTTCAGTCCTCGGCACGTAATTGCAGGCGCGTTCTTTTGAGCCAGATTTTTAGAAGCCCTTATTTCAAATCGTCCTCACTTTTGTTTACTTTTAAATTCGTCCTAATTGTAGTTCCTTATTCGGATTATTAAGCGTGCTTCTTCGTCATATGTAATGATGATTATGCGTTTTCTGTGCATGTAGCGCAGCTGGGCTACACAACATTATATTTACGATGTCAATACCTACAATAATAAAACATAAAAAACCAGACAGTTATGGTATTTCTGAATGTATAGTAGTATTGTGAGGAACCGGTTTATTCGGCCAGGCTCGAGCTCAATCACGCTGGTGATGATATTCTTAGATGAAGAAGATGTACAGGTGATGATGATTACAAAGAGAATAAAGAGTAATTCGCTTGTCGCGCTCACACTAATTCCCCCGCGCGGTGAAAGCGGCCGCCCGGTCGCTTGACAGTATTATGAAACGCGTCGCGCATAAGGCTTTAAAGGAGATACGTGCACTATCTCTGTTCCTCGGCAACGATGATCAGGACCAGCGCTAAGAGGAGAAACGCGGTAATTGACAGGAGATGTCTGTTCGACCACCGTGTATGGCCCAATGAAGCGACTGATGAATTTTTCGCATAGGCCGGGGACGCGTAGTGGAGTCCATAGAAGAACTTCGTCACCAGGGGAAAAACTCACAACACGGCGAGACGAGTCGTAGCGAGATTTTCGAGTGTCTTGAGAGAGGCCGGTGTTAACACGGGCCTGGTGACGGCAGTGTGCGAGACGAGATAGGAATTCTTCAGAGAAAGGAGCCGTCGAGGGTACAGGGGCCGAAAGGAAAGAGACATCCAGAGCGAAACTCGGCGAGCGACCATGGACGAGAAAAAATGGAGAAAAGCCGGTAGTGCGTTGAGCAGCCGTATTATAGGCGAATGTCACGAAGGGTAGAATTGCATCCCAGTTCGTGTGGTTGGGGTGAATGTACATGGCGATCATGTCCGATAGGGTCCGATGAAACCGTTCAGTCAATCCGTTGGTCTGCGGGAGGTAGCTAGAAGTGGTCTTGTGAACAGTGTTCGAGGCACGCAAAACTTGCTCGACAATGGAAGATAGGAAGACTTTGCCACGATCACTGATGAGAATGCGTGGAGCTCTATGACGCAAAAAGATGTGGCGAAGAAAGAAATCGGTGATCTCAGTGGCAGTCCCAGATGGTATAGAAGCTGTTTCTGCGTAGCGGGTAAGGTGGTCGACTGCCGTGACAATCCAGCGATTCCCATTGGATGATATAGGAAGAGGGCCATACAAGTCGATTCCAACGACTTCAAAAGGTGAGGCGGGACAAGGAAGAGGTTGCATTAAGCCAGCCGGAGCAGTTGTCGGTCGTTTTCGCCGTTGGCAATGGACACAGGAGGCGACGTACTTAGCGACGGCTGAAGAGAGGCCAGGCCAAAAACAACGACTTCGTACTTTGTCGTAAGTCTTGTGGTAGCCTAGATGAGCAGCGGTTGGATCATCATGAAAGGCTTCCAGAACTTCACTTTGCAGAGAACGTGGGATGATGGGTACCCACTTGTTGCCATCGATGTGGTAAATGTAGCGACATAAAGCATCACCGACAAGCTTAAATCGTTTAAGTTGGCGACGGAGTCTGGAGTTTGGAGGAGTAGTAGAGCCGGTCAAGCGGTCAACAATGGTGCGGCAGTATGGGTCGACACGTTGTTGTGAAACAAGAACGGATAGGGTGGCAGGTGATCAACTTAGCGCTGCGATTGGAGAGGTGCTGTTGTTTTGGAGTATCGATGGTGAATTGCTTCCGCTGGGCAAAGGACAGCGCGATAGAGCATCAGCATCTTGATGCTTCTTCCCAGATCTGTAGGTGACATCGAAATCATACTCCTGTAAGCGAAGCGCCCAGCGACCAAGGCGACCCGATAAGTTTTTCAGCGATGAAAGCCAGCATAGGGCGTTATGGTCGGTCACGACGGTAAAATGACGGCCGTGAAGATATGGTCGGAATCGTTGCACTGCCCAAACAACAGCAAGGCACTCCTGCTCGGTGATAGTGTAGTTCTTTTCTGGAGCGGTAAGAGCACGACTTGCGTAAGCAACGACGCGTTCGCGTGAGTTTTTGTCACGCTGCAAGAGTACCGCACAGAGACCATGACTACTTGCGTCGGTGTGAAAGATAGTGGGTGCGGTGGAATCGAAGTGGCACAGTACCGGATCCGACGTGAGGGCTTGCTTCAATGCTGTGAAAGCGCTTTCGCAGTCTTCGGACCAAATGAAGGGGACGTTTTTTGCGAGGAGTTGATGGAGCGGAGACGCAAGTTCCGCGAAACCACGTATGAAGCGCCGGAAGTAAGAAGATAACCCAAGAAAACTGCGCAGGTCCTTCTGACGTAGTGGACGAGGAAAATCGAGGACAGCGGCAAGCTTCTCGGGGTCGGGTCGAATTCCTTCTTTGCTGACAAGGTGGCCGAGAACCTTGATTGTCTTGCTAGCAAAGGTACATTTCTTGGTGTTAAGCTGTAGACCGGCTTTTGCAAGGCATGTGAGGACTTCGTGAAGACGTTGTAGATGCTGCGAGAACGTGGATGAAAACACTACTATGTCATCGAGATAGCACAGACATGTTTTTCATTTCAAACCACGCAATACGCCGTCTATCATGCGTTCGAAGGTGGCGGGCGCATTACAGAGTCCAAAAGGCATCACATTGAACTCGTACAACCCATCTGGCGTTGAAAAGGCGGTCTTCTCTTTATCAGACTCCGACATTGGTATCTGCCAGTAGCCTGACCTAAGGTCGAGGCCGGAAAAATACTCTGCGCCCTGTAATGAATCCAGTGCATCGTCGATCCGAGGGAGGGCATAAACATCCTTGCGTGTTATTTTGTTTAGCGCACGGTAATCGACGCAGAAACGCACTGTCCCATCTTTCTTTTGAACGAGAACAACTGGGGATGACCAGGGACTCGAGGAAGGACGTATGATGTTGCGTCGTAGCATGTCTGAGACGTTTTCCTCGATGATCTTGCGTTCTGTCTGAGACACGCGATATGGACGCCGATGTACAATACGAGAGCCGTCAGTCTGGATGCTGTGAGTAGTGGTGGTACTCATGCTTAGGGCGGGCGAGTTCACGTCAAATAGAGAACGGTGTCTATTTAACAGGGCGAGCAAATCTTCAGTTTGATCAGGTGTTAAGTCATTGCTTATTGTCGCCGACACAGGTGTGGCAGAGGCATTGAATGGCAATGATTGCGACTTCGGAACATCGTTGTGGTTGTTGTTCGGAAGAGTAACAATCGCAACAGGCTCACTGTCGACCGCGCAAGATACTGTTGAGCCACAGGGGAGCAGTACACACTCGGGCGTTTGATTTATGGCGGTTAGGTACGTACACCCATCGAAGAAGCGAATAAGCCCCGGTGTGATCACAATGCCCCTACGTAGGGTATGACCGTAAGGGACAATTAGTACGTCGCCATCCACAATGTCGGTGCAATTAACACTTATAATTTCTTCGATGTATGGCCGAAGTACATAATCTGACTTGGTGACAAGGCGGATTCGTCCATCTTGTTCAAGCGGAGAAGAGTCAGTGGCGTTTAGATGCAGGAGGCGCTGATGACATGATATGAAAGCGGACGCAGAAGACAAAAAATCCCACCCAAGAATGAGAGCGTGGGTGCACTCACGAAATACCGCGAAAACAGTGTGATGACGAATGCCTTCTATGCAGACACGAACGGTACACTGTGCAAGTGGACGAATGAGAGTGTTGGTCGCCGCACGTAGAGGTGGGCCGCCATAAGGTGTGGTGACTTTTCGAAGGCGGGAACAAAAATCAGCACGAATAATCGAAACGGCAGCGCCAGTGTCTACAAGAGCCTCAACACGTACACCTTCTACAAACACTACTATCAAATTCGATGGCCGCTCTGGAGGAATTGTTAGCTGTCCAAGGGATGCAGTTTCCCCTCCTAAAACTGCATTGGGGAGTTTTCCGCGTGGGCGTTCGTGGAATGGGAGGCGGGCCGTAGAGGGGACACTGAACGGCGACCTGGCGAAGGCGACCTGCGGCGAGACGTACGGGAATTCCCAGGCATGTCCGTGTGGTAAGTAGGTGACGGTGAACGGTAATAGGACAATCGGGAGGGTGGCCGTAAGTAGTTCATGGTCGGACGGAAGCTTCGATGTTCTTCGGGAGCGTAGCCGCGTTGCTCGTCTTGTTGGCGCCTTCGACAAAACCGAGCGATATGTCCTCGATAACCGCAGTAGTAACAGACTGGTCGAGGTGGGCGCTGAGGTGCGTAGTAAGGTGGTGCACGCACTGGCGGTGATAACGAAGCCACAGGCGTATGGTC
Source organism: Rhipicephalus microplus (assembly GCF_043290135.1). NCBI lineage: Eukaryota > Metazoa > Arthropoda > Arachnida > Ixodida > Ixodidae > Rhipicephalus > Rhipicephalus microplus. The sequence goes on from NC_134707.1 coordinate 121,969,839, forward strand.
TGCTGTTGTAGGCACAGAAACGGTGGGTGCGGCAGAGAGCGTGGCTACTTCTGCGTACGTGCGCGTCTGGCGCACGCAGGGACTGTTGGAACACGTCGCACGCGATGCGGAGGCGATCTCTTGTTTAATCAGGTCTCTTAAGCTATCTTTTTCAGGAGGTAAAGTAACTTCTGCAGCACAGGAAGAGCAGCGCCCGTGCAGCTCTTCACGAACGATGTCGCGAATAAGCGCACGCAAGTCGAGGGGTGCAGGCAAACGAACGTCGGTGGCATCGTAGCAAAGGCGAAGAGACTGAAGCTCGTCAAGTCGCTGACAGATGGTTATCACGTCCTGGGTGGTGGCAGGATTTTGCGTGGCGAGGGCGTTAAAGGTGACGGTGTTAATGCCTTTAATAATGTGGCGTATTTGGTCGTTTTGAGACATGCCGGTGTTAACGCGCTTGCACAGTGCAAGGACATCCTCAATATAAGAGGTGTAAGATTCACCCGGCAGCTGCGTGCGTTGAGCGCGTTTCTTCTTAGCTGCCTCAGTGCGAACTGCAGGGGCACCAAATATCTGACGAATTTGCTGCTCGAAAGTGTCCCAGGCGGAAAGATCCGGGTGGTGGTTCCAGAACCAAGTTTTCGCAACATCGGACAAGTAAAATGGGACGCTGCGCAACTTGTGTGGATTGTCCCACCTGTTCAAATCGCTGACGAGGTCGTAGTTCTTGATCCAGTCTTCGACATCATCGCCTCGGAGACCGGAAAACACAGGTGGATCACGCAGGCGAGTGTTGTTGGGCGGAGCGGGTGGCGGTGGCTGCAGTAAGACGGCGACGTTGGATGGGCCAGGGTTTTCTTGGGCCGCCATGGCAGGGGGTTGTATGCGACGACCCGAGCGAAGCTCCAGCGAGAACGGGCGAGAAAACTTGAGGGAACGAAAAGCACAGTCCACCACTTGTGAGGAACCGGTTTATTCGGCCAGGCTCGAGCTCAATCACGCTGGTGATGATATTCTTAGATAAAGAAGATGTACAGGTGATGATGATTACAAAGAGAATAAAGAGTAATTCGCTTGTCGCGCTCACAGTATGTTTTTTACTGTGTTTTGACTGTTTTAACTCGGTATTTGTAAGTGCAACGTGATATGGTTCCTGTTGCCAAGTTTATCTTTTTTGTTTGGTTGTATCTAAAGGTATGGTATGTCTGAATGTAGTGCACTACGTTTTTTCGCAGTGTTTTGGCTGTTTTAACTCGGTTCGGTATATGTGAATGTAACGTGATATGGTCCCTGTTACTATGTTTATGTTTTTTGTTTGGTTGTACCGAAAGCAGAACTGCCCTCGAACCGTACGAAACATGTCTGCGGAAAGAATGATTCGATTACGTGGATCAAACTTCGCCAAACACCTGTCGAAACAAGTAGTACGGTTCACGCTGTCAAAAGCCATTTGCTGAGGTATAGCCCAAACGCACTCCTTGTTCCCTTGCAGTAAGGGACTTAACAGCATGGTCTTATCTGCCAAGTCTGGAATAAACCATCACCAGTGATTTGCGAGACTAAGAAATCTGCTTATGTCACCGACATTTTCCGACGGCTTCATATCAGTGATCGCCCCTAATTTTGCGGGGTCTGGCATCAAGCCTTCTTTGCTCACTCGGTATCTCAAAAACAAGGTTATTTTGCACTGAACTGACACTTTTCTCGGTTCAAGGTTACGCCACCTTCTTCTAAGCGGTTTAAAAACTGTAGCAGCCACTCATCATGCTCTATCTAGAAAAACCAAAGACCAGTACATCGTCCTTGAAGTTACGGCTCCCAGCAATTCATCAAGCATATCACGCATTTTCCTTTGAAAACACCCTGGGCTACATGATGTTACGAACGGCAGACACTCGATGCAGTAACGGCCAAAACGAGTAAAAAATGTGGTCAGTAGCTGACAGTTTTTCTTAGCTCGACATGATGGAATCCCGAGTTCACGTAAGATTCTTATGCACTGTTGCACCGCTGAGCAGGCCCAGTGTCTCACCAACAGTGGGAAGTACGAAGCTCTCACGTTTCACACTTTTATTAAGTTGTGTGAGTTCAACACAGATTCAAACTTGCCCGCAAGGCTTCAACACGGGCACTATGCTAGCACACCACTCGGTCGGCCCGTTCACTTTAAGGATGACTCAAGTTCTTTTTATTCTCTCCAACACACTTCTCTTTTTATTTTCTCTAACACACACAGTCTCCTAGCTGGATGGGTTTACGACGAGTGGTTTGAGTAGCATAGGGCATCCCATCTGTTTTGAGACTGATACAGTGCTCTGCTTTCATGGTACCCGAACCGCGGAACAGAGATAGAAAGCGCGCTCGCACGACTTGATGAACCGAAGCTTCGTCCACGAATTTTACAACTCTCAAAGCTTCTATTGCTGGCAGGCCTATAATGACATCAGTCGACGAGTCAATCACAAAAACATCCTGCCTAACCAATTGTCATTTCCACAGAATGTAAACACTGAACTCTCCTTTTAGATCTAAGACATCGCTACCTGGCTTCTTCAATATCATGCTAGGATGCTCTATATCTTTGGGCACTCCCGGGAAGGAGGCTGGTACAATGTTTACTTCTGCTCCCACGTCATCAAGCCTATTCCGTCACCCCTTAAACTGCGACCTGAGCAAAGCGAGCTCTTGCACCCGCACTAGCCAAAGTCCCAACAAGATAATTTACACACTTTCAGTTGAACTGCTCATTCGGAGTATTATTCTGCTGCACAAGGCCCGGGCCTACCCTCAATATTCTTGCTCTGCGATCAAGAAGTCCTGCTTTTGTGGGTATGCCTCGGTGAAATGTCTCCGTCGTTGGCGCCTCTAGCAGATTGCCCCTTTTGAGAGGCATGATGACGCCCAATGACAAGCCCTGCCACACTCCGAACACTTTTGGATATCTTCCTTGCCACTTTAATACTCCGAACGCCCCTGACCTTCTCGGCGATAAACATCGTCGACCTCCAGCCGGTTGCTTGGTGGTATGGACTGCTATGAAGTTCCCGTTGTTGTCTCTGTACGGCTTCCTTCATTCTTGCTTTTATCTCTGCTGTCTTCAAACTCAGTGCAGCGTCCATTTGAAGAGCTTCACCCAGATTGGTATCCTGTAGTTCGACTACGAAACGGTCCAGGATCATTCTGTCTTTCATCAAGCCAAACTCACATTTATCTACTCATGTATGTAGCGCATACGTGTAGAAGCAGCGATGTCGTAGTGATTAGAGCATAAGCCTCGCATTTGCAAAGGTCCATTATTCGAATCCTGGTGCATCGCAGTACCCAAATGGACTAAAATATCCTTGTGGTGATGTAAATGCATTAGCAGCTGGGGTGCGGCCTCGCCAGTGACCACCACCGGTAACGCACTCCCTCACTAGAGGAGGATTGGCCAGCCCTGGTGCAGTATGTGGCCACTACCTCCCACATGCATACGTCAATTAACTCAATGTCCTCGCTCCCCAGTGATAACGAAGCAATTGACCACGGTGGTGGTTAGATCTGCAACGCAGCAGAGGGTGCTAAGAATCTATGAGTCCGGACAGAACCTAAACTTGGCAATGTTTACCGCTAGAAGCTCATCTAGTGAGATAGTCTACCTGTACTATTCGAGGAGCCAGTGGGTGTTAAAAGGGATGTAATAGTGCTCAGTGAGGTTAGAATGACAGATAAGCTCTATACAGTGCTACAGAATGGGCACATTCTGTGCAATTGTGGCTTGGCTGACAGAAGAGAACTCGGTGAGGGGCTCCTTATCTAAAGAGATATAGCTGGTAACACAGAGGAATACTATAGCATTAAAGAAAGGGTGGTAGGTATCGTAATTCAACTCAATAAGAGATACAAGATGAAGGTGGTACAGGCTTACGCGCCTACATCCAGCCATGATGATGCATCTGTTGAAAGTTTTTATGAAGACGTAGAATCGGCAATGAGTAAGGTAAAAACACAGTATACCATAGTGATAGGAAAGTTCAACGTCAAGGTAGGGAAGAAGCAGGCTGGAGACCAGGCAGTAGGAGATCACGGCATCGTTACTAAAAATTCCAGAGGGGAGCTATCAGAACTCGCAGAACGCAATAGTTTACGGATATTGAATACCTTCTACCGAAAACGAGGGAACCGCAAGTGGACATAGGGCAGCCCTAACGGGGAAGCTAAGAACGAAATAGACTTTATACGCAGTGCACACCCAGACATCGCACACGGTGTGGAAGTGCTTGGCAAGGTACGATGCAGTGGCCATAAAATGGTGTGGTTTCGAATTCACCTAAATTCTAAGAATGAACGACAAAGACTGATACGTGAGAAGCCAAACAATGAGCTAGCACGGAGAGGGAAAGTACAAGAATTCAGAGTCTCGTTGGAGAACAGGTATTCGGCTTTTATGTAGTAAATCAGCCTTAGCGTGGACGAAATATATGATAATCTAACGAATATCATTACGGAGTGTGCAGGGAAAGTCAGAGGTATGGTAGTTAGACAGGACACTGGCAAGCAGTCCCAGGAAACAAATAACCTTATTAAGAAGCGTCAAAGCATGAAAGCATCAAGTGCAACAGACAAAATAGAGTTGGCAGAGCTTTCGAAGTTGAATAATAAGCGTAAGGTATCTAATGTAAGAAGCTATAATGTGGAGGGAATTGAACATGCTCTGAATACTGAAGAAGCGTCAAAGCTGTGAAGAGGGAACTTGGAAAAGGCTAAAATCAGATGTATGCACTAAGGGACAAGGAAGGTAAAATAACCATCAATATGGACAGGATAGTTAAAATAGCGTAGGAGTTTTACAGAGATCTGTATAGTAGCTGGGAAAACGACGACGTTACCCTAGGAACCAGGAATAATCCAAATGGCACCCTACCAGTAAGGATAAAAAAGTCAGAAAAGCTTTGGAGAGCATGCATAGACGCAAAGCTGCAGGTGAGCATCAGCTAGCATCAGATCTGCTGAAAGATGGAGGACAGCTTGTGTTAGAAAAACTAGCCACGCTGTTTACAAGGTGTCTATTGACGGGAAGAGTACGAGAATCAGAATCTTGAAAGAATCGTAACATCATCCTAATACTTAAGAAAGGAGATGACAAGTACTTGAAGAATTACAGGCCGATCAGCTTGCTCTCCATCGTATACAAGCTATTTACAGAGGTAATAGCTAAGGCAACATTAATTCAATCAACCTAAGGAACAAGCAGGATTTCGAGCACGCTACTCAACAATCGACCACATTCTTACTATCAATCAGGTAATAGAGAAATGCTAAGAGAACAGTAACAACTATACATAGCCTTAATGGATTACGGGAATGCGTTTGATTCATTAGAAATATCAGCAGTCATGCAGACACTGCGGAATCAGGGCGTCTACGAAGCATATATAAACATCCTGGAAGAAATCTACAGGGAATCAACTGCTATTATAATTCTTCATAAAGAAAGCAACAGAATACCAATTAAAAGGGGTGTAAGGCAGGGGGATAAAATAACCCCAATGCTATTTAGCGCGTCCTTACTAAGGTTTTCAGAGGCCTAGATTAGGAAGAGCTAGGAAAAGAATTAATGAAGAGTACGCTAATAATGTGCGCTTTGCCGATGACACTGCATTACTGAGTAACTCAGGGGACGAATTGCAACTCATGATTACGGAGTTAGACAAGGAGAGCAGAAAGGTTAGTTCTAATAATAATCTACAGAAAACTAAAGTAATGTACAACCACTGCGGAAGAGAACAGCGCTTCGAGATAAGTAACAGTACACTACAAGTTGTAAAACACTGTCTACTCAGGACAGGTAATAAGAGCGGAGCCGAACCGCGAGATTGAGTAACTAGACGAATAAGAATGGGATGAAGCGCGTTTGACAAGCATTCTCAAATCTTGACAGGTAGATTGCCACTATCACCCAAGAAGAGTAAGGTAAACGACAGCTCCATCTTGCTGCTACTTAGCTACGGGGCAGATATCTGGAGACTTACAAAGAGGTTTGAGCTTAAATCGAGGATGACTCAGCGAGCAATGGGAAGGAAAGTGGTAGGTGTAACCTTACGAGACAAGAAGACAGCAGAGTCGATCAGAGAAAAAACCGGGTTTAAGGATATCATAGTTGAAATCAAGAAGAAGAAGAAATGGACATCGGCTCAGCATGTAGCGTATAGACAAGTAAATTGCTGGTCATTAAGGGTAACAAGCTGGATTCCCACAGAAGGCAAGAAAGTCAGGGGGAGACAGAAAGTTAGGTGGGCAGATGAGATTTAGAAGTTTGCAAGTATGAATTGGCCGCAGCAAGCACAGGACAGAGTTCACTGTCGGAAAACATGAAAGAGGCCTTTCTGCTGCAGTGGACGTAGTCATCATCATCATCACGATGATAATGATGATGATGATGATGTAGCGCGGTTACATACTGGTTAACTAATTCACCTGCAGCTTTGTGGCAGTGATGGAAACACGCAATTTCATAGACCTAATTCCGTGTGGCATTGAAGTATACGTCGGACCATTTCTTCGCCACTTCATAGTGCTTTTACTGTTCTCCCAATAATCCGAAGGCGCGAAATACGTTGAGAGGCTCTCTCCCGTTTCCACAAAATGGCGTACGTGCCTGCACTTCCCTGAGTTCTCTGGTTAAGACAGAAAGCAAATCGATAATAATCGAATTCTTGAATCCACGCCTGCCACTCTCACGCCCTGTCAGACTTGAAGCTCGTTGGTGGTTGCACCGAAAAGAGCTGGCAGGAAACAGCATTTCCCTCTCGCGCCCTGGCGCGAAGCTCTTGTCTTGCTATCCTGCCCTAGCCGAGGACGCTAACGATGAAGCTCAGCCATCACGTCCCTGCTACATCATGCGTGGTTTCGAATTACTTCCGAAGAAATCTTCTGACACCATGCCGTGTTTCCGTGACGAATGACACCACATTAAAATAAACCGGGAAAACGCCCCGTTTTTCCCGCTTGGTCAGATATATATATATATATATATATATATATATATATATATATATATATATATATATATATATAAGGGAAAGAAGTGTATACCTAAGGGCTCGTTTTTCCGTGTTTTTAACACAATAATAATGAGATATAACAGACAGTAATGCCAAGGATTGTACAGGGGAAGTTATTAACATTAATGGAATGTAAATAAGAAGAAAGAAAAGTGGATGAAAAAATTACCAACTGTAAGCAGGAATCGAACCTACGACCTTCGAATTACGCGTTTCATCCACTTTTCTTTCTTCTTATTTACATTCCATTAATGTTAATAACTTCCCCTGTACATTCCTTGGCATTACTGTCTGTTATATCTCATTACATATATATATATATATATATATATATATATATATATATATATATATATATATATACACAGGCAAGCATGGTGGTTGTGTGGCCGTAGCGTTGCATATAATCCAGTAGACCCTCCGTGAGCGGTCACACCGTGGTTTATTTCGACGTTTCGGCCTGGAGTCTGGCCTTCATCAGGATTGATGAATAAAGGATATACATATATCATGATGAAAAACGTGGAAATAAACGATCTACTGGACTAATATATATATATATATATATATATATATATATATATATATATATATATATATATATATATATATATGAGATCTAGCAGACAGTAATGCCAAGGAATGTACAGGGGAAGTTATTAGAACCAATGGAATGTAAATAAGAAGAAAGAAATCTGGGTGAAAAAATAACCAGCCGTGAGCAGGAATCGAACCTACGACCGGAATCGAACCTTAGCATTTTGATTCCTGCTCAGGGATGGTTATTTTTTCACCCACTTTTCTTTCTTCTTATTTACATTCCATTGGTTCTAATAACTTCCCCTGTACATTCCTCGGCATTGTTGTCTGTTATATATATATATATATATATATATATATATATATATATATATATATATATATATATATATATTTATGTGTGTGTGTGTGTGTGTATTGTACCGAAGCATAGTGGCGCCAGCTCTGTGCCAGCGTGAAAGAAGACGTTGACGTCCATGTGTGGCTCGTGCTTGCCGGGTTCCTGTCTGTACCAGCTTGTTGCGGCTAACGTTTCTCGAATAATAACCTGTGTTTTTACGCAACCTTGCGCGTTGCATTTGGTGGAAACGTGCTGGGTAACGTCCTGGAGCTCCGCAGCCATAAGCTACCATCTCAGTCCGCGATGACCAAGCGCGTCGATCCCCCACAAGGCTCTTCCACGCTGCCACCTGTCATGTGTTCTAGTGTACTTCGTCTGCGTGACCCACCAGTATACAACGGCACTGAAGATCAAGATGTCGAGGACTGGCTGGCAGTGTACGAGCGTGCCAGCGCGATTAAGTGGGATGACCCTGCGAAGCTGACTCACGTCATCTTCTACTTGACAGATTTGGCCAACCTATGGTTCACCAACCACCAAGCCGACATCCCCACCTGGTCGGTTTTCAAACAGGCTGTCACCTCGTTTTTCGGTCGTCCAGCCATGCGTAAGCTTCGCGCTGAACTGAGCCTGCGGGGACGATTTCAGCGAAATGGTGAGAGCTTCACGAGCCATATTGAGGATGTGATCAGCCTCTGTAGGCGAGATGATGCGAGGATGACGGAGGCTGACAGAATAAAGAATATATTGAAAGGAATTGATGAGGACGCTTTTCATATGCTTTTGGCCGGAGACCCACAGACCGTCACGGCCGTGATTCAGCTGTGTCAAAGTTTTGATGACCTGCGCAAGCAACGAACTTCTACACGTCGCGCTAATACGCAAACAGCTGATATTTCGGCTTTGGAGTGCAAAAGCAGTGGCCCCGACTACAGCGTGTTAATGCCTCAAATTCAACAGTACATCTGGGAGGAAGTTGCTCGACAGCTCTGTCCTGTCGCCACCATCAACGAGACCCCCACAACACTGGACCACTCACTTCGCCGTGCTATTCAGACGCAAGTTGCCGAGGCTCTCCCTTCACCCGCGTCCCCAATATCAGTGGCTGCACCGCTGACTTATACAGAAGCCGTACGCCGACCTACTGCCCAACCGCCGCTCCCTTCATACAGTCCAGCCACCAACGACTACAGGTCACCAGTTTCGGTTTATTCGGTAAATCGGCCCTTTTCACCAACTCGAGCACCTAAAAAACTCTTGGCGTACTCCGAATAACTCTTGGCGTACTCCGGCGTACTCCGGTTGCTGTTAATAAATAAACTTACTGGTCTCATCAATAAATTCATACCTGTCATCACCGTGAAAACCCGAAGCACGGTTCCTTGGTTTACTCAGCAGCTCCGACGGTTGAACAACAAAAAAAAAAACGTTTATATAAACAGGCCGTCCAAAAGGATACCATTAACTCTTGGACGAAATACAAAAAATGCGATAAAGAATATCAGTCGCTTTTGAAATCTACTCGCCGCCATTTCTTTAACCATGATTTATCATCTATACTTGCAAATAATCCACGCAGATTCTGGCGCGTTGTTAGTCCCAAATGTTATCCTGATATAGTCCTAAGCAATAACGATGGCGTTTCAGTTCCCACATCTCAATGCGCAGATGTCTTAAACCAGGCGTTTTCCTCAGTTTTTACCAGAGAAGACGTTTCAACCGCTCCCATATTCCATAGTTTCAGCAGCACAGTCATGCCGGAGATTGTTATCAGTGAGGCCGGTGTTCTGTCCTTTTTACAGAAACTAAAAATTTCATCCACCTTGGATAACATAAGCTTAAATAATAAAATCCTGAAATCTATATCATTCAGTATCACCCCCTTCTTATGCGCTCTGTTTTCACAGTCTTTGTCTACCGGAACTCTACCCCAAGATTGACTATCAGCTAAAGTCGTCCCCCTCTTCAAATCAAGTCAACGTTCCTCACCGCTAAATTACAGGCCCATTTCCTTAACTAGTACCATTTGCAAACTCATGGAGCATATCATACACACTCAAGTAATAAACTATCTCGAACGTCACAATATCATTTTCAATTTTCAGCACGGTTTTCGCAATGGATTCTCATGCGACACCCAACTTGCCAGTTTTGTTCACGACCTTCATAAATCCATGGATGCTGGTTGCCAGGTCGACGCCATTTTCTTAGATTTCGCTAAAGCTTTTGACCGCGTTCCTCACCACAGATTACTACTAAAGCTAGAACAACTTAACATTCACCCTATAGTTCTTGCATGGATAAAAGCTTTTCTTTCCTCCAGGTCTCAATTCACCTTTGCTATGAATTTTTATTCTTCCTCTTTACCGGTAACATCTGGTGTACCCCAAGGCAGTGTTCTTGGTCCTCTACTCTTCCTCGTTTACATTAACGATCTACCGAATTCTTTATCTTCACACGTTCGACTTTTCGCGGACGACTGCGTAATATACCGTAACATTTCTTCTGATTCTGACCGCTTAGCTTTGCAATCTGACCTTAACAAAATTAATCATTGGTGTTCAACTTGGCTTATGTCGTTAAATGTTTCTAAAACAAAGTGCATCTCCTTTACTAACACTGCTACACGTTTTCCTAGTCAATACTCGTTGAATAATATGACACTTGAGTTAACATCTACCTACAAGTACCTCGGTCTCCACTTTCAATCGAATCTATCTTGGCACCACCATATAGAAGTCACTCTTGCAGCTGCTAACCGGTCTCTCGGGTTACTGAAACGAAATCTTAAACAGGCTCCATCGCAGTTAAAAAAACTTGCTTTTACCAGTTTAATTCGCCCTAAAATAGAATATGCCAATGCCATTTGGGATCCTCATCAAGCCTACATCGTATCAAATATTGAATCTTTGCAAAACCGAGCTGCTCGTTTCATTTATTCAGATTATTCTACCTATTCCAGCGTAACTAACTTAAAAAACCGTGCTGAGCTAGAGGATTTGGCCATTCGTCGGAAATATGCACGCCTATCACTTTTTCACAAACTTTACAATCACCCATCATTACATGACAGTTTCTTTGAACCCGCCTGTTCCATCTTTCCCCGCCGTGATCATCCTAACAAAGTCAAACGCCCGCTATCTCGCACACTTCGTTTCGCTCAGTCATTCATCCCGCGCACTATTATTGAGTGGAACAGTTTGCCTGCACATATTGCCACCGAGAAAGACTCGGTAAAGTTTTCAGAGCTCATGCGCACTACGGTGACTAACTAAATATTTTTTGCTTTTGTTGTTTTGTTTTCTTTCGTTTTTTAACTATTGTATAACGCCATGCAATTGCTGCCCATATTCATGGTTTGTGCTTTGTTGCGGTTGTCAGGTTGCACTGTATCTTGCTGTACTGCTTTTTTTTTCTGTTTTGTTGTATTGGCCCCATGTATTGTATTCCCCATGTATTTCTGTATGTTGTATTGGTAAACCATGTTGTATTGCCCCCCCCCCCCCCTATGTAATACCCTCTTCTAGAGAGCCTTTAGGAGTAACCAGAATAAATAAATAAATAAATAAATAAATATATGTATGTATATATATATATATATATATATATATATATATATATATATATATTGTAGGCATTTATTATGCGCTTCATCCTCATCTGAACAGCAGTCAATCATCATCATATGTTCTGGCTGACAATCATCATCTGCTTGGCACGAGCGCTTCTTGGTCGGGTCCGTTGCGCTTGTTCGTTCCCGAGTTCACGGCCAATAAACCTCGCTACAACCGATTCGTCATACGTGGTGGAGGTGGATTGACGTTCCCAGTACCTCTATTTACAACGCCTACTCGCTGGAGCTCCGTTCAGGCCGCCGCTTGGACCCTCAGTCCGCCAACATGTCTCAGAGTGAGTGGGCGGATGCCCTTTCGGCTCCCGTCTCTGCGCCGCAAGCCCCTCCTCTTTACATCGTAAACCACCAGCGTGACCCTCCGATCTTCGCTGGTCTCCGCGGCGAAGATATGGAGGACTGGCTCGATAACTACGAGCGGGTAAGCGCAACTAATCACTGGGACGACTCTAACAAGCTCCGCCGAGTATCGCTTCATCTCACGGGCGTTGCCAAGACATGGTTCTTGAACCATGAGATCGACCTCACCGACTGGACTGCCTTCAAGCAGCAGCTTCGCCAAGTATTCGGCATGCCAGCCGTTCGATCCGCTCTAGCGAGGAGGGCCCTAGATACTCGCCAACAACATCCCGGCGAGTCATACACATCTTATATAGAGGATGTCCTTGCGCTTTGCCGGCGCGTCAAGTCTTCCATGTCCGAGTCGGACAAACTGCGCCACATCCTGAAGGGCATCGGAAGCATTGCCTACAATGCCCTTGTTGCCCAGAATCCTTCTACTGTCACGGACGTCGTCTCTACGTGTCAGCGTCTCGACGAACTTGATTCTGTTCGTCTTCAGTCGGGCAACAGTGAACACCGTACCGCAGACCGGGACCTGCGTGACATGATACGGGAGATCATACGAGAAGAACTTCAATCAATGGGCATCTCACAACCTTCTCCATCTGTCACACAGCCTTCAAGCATGGCCCTCCGTGACATCGTAAGGGAGGAACTAACATCATTCACCGGTCCAGCCTACGTCCAGCCACCTCCGTCTAGCCCTCCAACGTACGCGCAAGTTGCGGCCGCGCCTCCTCGCAACGTAAACTCTACTTCACCGCTGCCATCATTCACGCCGGTTGCTGCTGCACCACCGGTCCACTTCCGGCCAATCCCACCCGACCCTCCGTCAGTCCACTTGAGTGCGCTATCTCCCGGTGTGCCGAACGACCTCTACTACCCGCCTTGGCACCCGTCTCGCCCAACATGCTTTTACTGTGGATATCGTGGCCATATATCGCGCTTCTGCCGCAAGCGCCAGCAGGACGAGCGTCGCGGGTACGACATGCGCGAACGGGACTTTTCCAGAGGGGATTCTTACGCTCGGCGTTATTCATCTGGACAGCAGCGGTCTCCATCTCCGCCCGCGTCGACTGAGACGCGGAACACTTACCGTTCAAGCCGACGCCGATCCCCTTCGCCCTTCCGTCGCTGCTCCTCTCCTCTTCGGCCAGCCTCGTTTACTACTGATAACTGGTCGGAAAACTAAATGTTGCAGTTTTCGGAGGAGAAACTGCATGTAACAGTAGGACTCATATTCCTCCAGCACGCCCGTTCAACATGGTTTCTGTTACGGTAGAAGGAGTTCTCGTGGACGCTTTGGTGGACACTGGTGCTACAGTTTCTGTGATTAGGTATGATTTGTGCAAACGCCTGAAGAAAGTAATGACACCTTATAATGGACCCAATCTAGTCGAAGCCCAGGGGAACGCTATCCGCCCTTTTGCTCTTCGTACTGCTCATGTGTTTATTGATGACATTTTGCATTACATCGAGTTCACTGTGCTTACCCGGTGCTCTCACCAGCTAATTATAGGGTGGGACTTCCTATCTTCTTCTTCAGCCGCTATTTGTTGTGGTGAACGGATTCTGCACCTAACTAATACGGACTCCATGTTCGACGAAGGCGTCTACAAGCCTCTACGCCTGTTCGCTCGCAAAGATCTCGAACTACCGCCACACCAAGAACGAATTGTGACCCTGATCTCTAAGGACATCGACCACGGTGACGTCTTGGTGTCCCCTTCGTCGACTTGCGTCGCAAAAGGCATAGCCCTTGCATCAGGTGTCGTACGCTTTCCCCATGGCTCCGCGCTCGTCATTGCTACGAATGAAACGCCAGAGAAAGTTCTCCTGCCAGAGGGCACTGCAGTAGCCTGTGTTGTGGATGCTGAGCCTGTCAGCGTCACGCCACTTCACCCTGCCTCTACCAACGACCGTTCTATGAGTAAGCCTGCCTCATCCTCTCCCTTCACAGCTCTTATCAGTGATGACTTAACAGCTATGCAGGCGCAGCAGTTGCTTGCGTTATTAACGAAACACGCCGATTCTTTCGACACCTGCTCTTCAACGTTGGGCCGAACTACCACTGCAGCGCATCGCATTCAGACGGAGGAAACATCTATTGTACATCGCCGCCCGTACCGCGTGTCTCTCGCTGAGCGAAAAATCATCGAGGAAAACGTCGCTGACATGCTCCAACGAGAAATAATTCGTCCATCAACTAGCCCTTGGTCATCCCCTGTTGTTTTGGTACGGAAAAAAGATGGCTCCGTGCGCTTTTGCGTTGATTACCGGGCACTTAACAACATCACACGCAAGGACGTATACCCCATGCCACGCATCGACGACGCCCTTGATTCACTGCAAGGCGCCGAATACTTTTCAAGCCTTGATTTGCGTTCGGGATATTGGCAAATTCCCATGCACGATGACGACAAAGAAAAAACGGCATTTGCAACCCCCGATGGCCTATACGAATTTAACGTGATGCCTTTCGGGCTCTGCAATGCGCCCGCGACGTTTGAACGCATGATCGACACCGTCCTGCGTGGTCTGAAATGGAAGACGTGTCTCTGCTACCTTGATGACATTATCATCTTTTCATCAACGTTTTCTCAGCACCTGAGCCGCTTGGATGACGTCCTAACATGCCTCGCCGGTGCGGGTCTCCAGATCAACACTAAGAAGTGCCGTTTCGCCACCAAATCCATCAAGGTTCTCGGTCATGTCGTCAGCAAGGACGGTATTCGCCCTGACCCCGAAAAGATCGCTGCCGTCCTTCGATTTCCATGCCCCACAAGACTTAAGGATTTGCGAAGTTTTCTTGGCCTCGCATCATATTTTCGTCGCTTCATACAAAATTTCGCTTCAATAGCTGCGCCACTTCACAAACTACTTGCATCTAATGCACCCTTTGTGTGGTCCGAGGAATGTCAGTCGGCGCTTCACCTATTGAAGAAAGCTTTGACGTCAGAACCTGTACTCTGCCATTTTGATGACACCGCCCCAACACTCCTGCATACCGACGCCAGCGGCTGCGGTATAGGTGCTGTTCTCCTCCAACGCAATAACTGTGGACGGGAAAGGGTCATCGCATATGCTAGACGAGTACTAACTTCTACCGAAAAAAACTATACCATCACTGAGCAGGAGTGCCTTGCTGTGGTTTGGTCCATACAAAAGTTCCGTCCTTATCTGTACGGCCGTCAATTCACCATCGTAACGGACCACCACGCCTTATGCTGGCTTTCTACAATGAAGAACTTGTCCGGACGCTTGGGTCGTTGGATTTTACGCCTACAGGAGTATCAGTTTGAGATTATTTATAAATCGGGCAAAAAACATCAAGACGCCGACGCTCTTTCTCGTTGCCCACTACCTACAGCGTCGTTCGACACTCCAGCTGCCACCTCCAACGACACCAGTGCGGACGTGACTCCCACTTCTGTTGCCTTGCTCGCCTCGCTGTACCAACCGCCAATCGACGATGAACAACCCTTCAGTTCTCACCAGCAGGCTGACCCGTATTGTCGGCGCATTATAGACCACCTTTCAGGAGCTACGCGTCCACCCAATGCACGCCTTCGTCGACAACTCGAGCACTTCAAGTTTCAGGACGGTGTGCTGTATCGTCACATATATCATCCTGACGGCACACGCTGGGTACCTGTTCTGCCACGCGCTCTTCAACATCATGTACTTAACGCCTTTCATGACGATTTGACTGCTGGCCACCTAGGCTTTCACAATACCTACGACCGCATTCGAAGCCACTTTTATTGGCCTGGGATTTCTACCAGCGTAGCAAAGTACGTGGGTTCCTGCTCTCCATGCCAACTTCGCAAACTTCCGACATCTCCCCCAGCTGGTCAGTTACAGCCAATGACGTGCCCTACAACACCTTTCGAGGTCGTCGGTGTCGATCTTTATGGACCCCTTCCTGTTACTGGTGCTGGAAATAGATGGATAGTCACCGCCGTAGACCATATGACACGCTACGCCGAGACAACTTCAGTAGCTACTGGTTCAGCATCGAAAGTTGCTGACTTCGTCCTTCAGGCCATAATACTACGTCATGGTGCACCTCGTGTACTTCTGAGTGACCGTGGAAAGGTGTTCTTATCACAGCTTTTAGGTGAAGTTCTTCGCGTTTCTGGTACCACACACAAGATGGCGTCTAGCTACCATTCTCAAACAAATGGTCTGACCGAGAGATTTCATCGAACCCTTGCCGACATGATAGCCGTATACATTCAACCGGATCACAGAAACTAGGATAAACATCTACCGTTCCTCACTTTCGCCTACAACACCGCTGTTCAGCGCACAACAGGCTACTCACCGTTTTATCTCGTTTACGGACGTTCACCCACTTTCTTTATCGATGTTTCCTTCTTCACCAGCAATGGCCCTACATCACCATCTTCTTGCGAAGAATATATTTCTCGCCTTGCCCAGTGCCGCCAGCGCGCTCGTATGAACACGGAAGCTACGCAACAAGCAAGGAAGGCCGTCTATGACACCTCTCATTGTGTGGTATCATTCCGACCGGGTGACGAGGGGCTGCTATTGACACCAATTCGCACACCTGGTCTCTGCGACAAGTTTCAGCCTCGATTCATCGGCCCATATGTTGTTTTAGAGCAGACTTCACCTGTCAACTATCGTGTGACGCCTCTTGTCGTCGTGCCAACTGACCGTCGTTACCGCAGCACCGAAATTGTACACGTTTCCCGCATGAAGCTTTTCACACGACGTTCCTCGTCACCTTGACTACCCGCCCGCAGCGGCCACGCTGGCCGCTTCCACGGGGGGGGGGGGAATCAGTGTAGGCATCTATTATGCGCTTCATCCTCATCTGAACAGCAGTCAATCATCATCATATGTTCTGGCTGACAATCATCATCTGCTTGGCACGAGCGCTTCTTGCTTCTTGGTCGGGTCCGTTGCGCTTGTTCGTTCCCGAGTTCAGGGCCAATAAACCTCGCTACAACCAAGTCGTCATAATATATATATATATATATATATATATATATATATATAGTGATGAGTGAGACACAGAACAAGAGACAACGCCCGATCCTGGGCCAGCTGTTCTTATTCTGGTTCTTCTTCCTCGCTCGCCTAGCATGCGCGTCTGTGCCAGAGTGCCAGTTTCGGTCTTCGTCGTCACATTCGGCCATGACTGCAAGCATTGTCGATAGGCCACAAGACAATTTTCATGTGGGTGAGGCTAGCTGCAGCTGTTGACATTGTTTCAGGTGGGCGGTGCTGGCTGCATCGTCGTGGTCGGCCCCGACCACGCTGGAAGTTTGTCGAAATTGGCTTCAGCGGTCGACACTGGCTATGTCGCCCGGGTCGTTCGCCATGCCGTGGTGGAGACTGGGTCCTAGTTGGTCCCTTTGTTGATGACTCCGCGGGACGACATTGACTGTCGCGTGGCAGTCTAAAGCCTCGGCCACGCTGCGACTTTTCAGAGAAAGTAGTTCGACTCCGGTTTTCCTTTCGTGGACCGAGCAGGCATTCTCGTTGTAGAAGTTTCCTGCGGTAGTGTGGTTTTCTTGGAGATGGTTCTGGCGGGCGGCCCCGACTGGATCGACATGGTTGCAGGTTGATCACAGAACGCCTTCCTTTGTCCCACCAAATTTTAGAAAACATGACAGGAAATGGTGGATCTGGCAACGAAACGAGCAGCATCTTATGCAGCCGTCTGCGCGATTTTCTGCGGGGTGGCTCCTACACCGTGACTTGTGTTGTCCGTGACTTGCGCAGCGTTGTCGCTATGGGGCTCTCGGACGCTGTAAAGTCAGCGATTCTTGAAGCCACACTGCGTACTGGCGGGAGATCCTCGACGGAAGCCGTTCCGAAAATCAAAGACTCTACCGATTCAGGCAGTGCATGCGTCACACGCATATCCTCTTCCGTCTCGTCAGATGGGATGTTATTAAACTCAGCGGAAAGACCTGTCTCATTCGGTGGTAGAATGTCCAGTAGGATGGGGGCTGGTGCCTCTAAGTCGACCGGACGACCTGCGTTGGGGCCTCTTGCAGAGCGTTGGGCAAAGCTTGCCATCAGAAACCCGCCGGACCCAGCTGCACCGTCTGGCTGGTGCTCCTCAGGAGCTCTAAATACGACAGTAGAAATGCCCGTGCAAGGCAGAGTTACACCATCGTGATTGCTCCCTGTATCTTGGTCACCGAGAGATGACAGGATGGTAGCGGCTCGAATCGCATCCTCTAGGTCGGGCCGCCCACCAAATATTTGGGTGGAGGGAAGACCACTGTGATAGCTCAGTGGTTAGAGTATCGAACGCGTTATTCGAAGGTCCTAACCACTGAGCTATCACAGCGGCCTTCCCTCCACCCACCACAAAAGTGGGTGGAGCGAAGGCCGCTGTGATAGCTTAGTGGTTAGAGTATGAAACGCGTTATTCGGAGGTCGTAGGTTCGATTCCTGCTCACGGCTGGTTATTTTTTCACCCTCTTTCCTTTCTTCTTATTTACATTCCATTTGTTCTAATAACTTCCCCTATACATTCTTTTGCATTATTGTCTGTTATATCTCACTAATATTGTGTCAAAACACGGAAAAACGAGCCCTTAGGTATACACTTCTTTCCCTTATTCATTAACGAGGGTCTCGTATTGGCAGACTTGGTGTCATTAGGTTGTATACGAGGAACTATTGGTCAGCTGCCCGCTCGTAATAAGTTCACGTGCTACGTGACGCCACACATGCGCGTAAGAGGGTGTTTCACACTCGCCGCTTGCCTACAGAGGGCGCTGACTGACACTCCCACTACTAAATTCACTTATAAACCCAAAAAAGTTCGTGGAGGGAAGGCCGCTGAGATAGCTCAGTGGTTGGAGCATCGAACGCGTTATTCGAAGGTCGTAGGTTCGATTGCTACTCTCGGCTGGTTATTTTTTCACCCACTTTTCTTTCTTATTTACATTCAATTGGTTCTAATAACTTCCCTATACATTCCTTGGCAATATTGTCTGTTGGATCCCGTATATATATATATATATATGTATATACATTGCTGCATGTTGTTAGGCACCTACCAAAGTCTTGCGCCGCTTCCTGCTCTTATGAATTCTGCCACACCAACTGACAAGCCAAACGCGCCAAGCTGAACGCGCCATGCAACGCTGGCTGCACGTGTCACCACACCACACGCTGGAAAAATGAGGAGCAGCTCGAGGCGGGACGCAAGAGAAGAAGTTGACAAGGTTTTGACTAGCGAGCTCCAAACCTTTGTGTATTTAGTTGACGGGCACAATTTAGTCATCAATAAATAGCTGTTTTAGCTTCCGGCACCGTATTCGTTCGTTACAAACTGGTGGAGGTGCTGGGTATGATTCCAAGCCCATCTCAGGATAGAGAACATAGCCCAGAACCCCGAAGGTTGGAGCCAGCTTTGTTGACTCCCGTACACCAACGCGCGAGTCGTCGCCTACGAGGTCAGCAGCCCTAGTTTGGTGCCCTCTTCGATTCTTCGAGACCAGTGGAGGACGTAAGTTCCGGAGCTCCTGCAATGGCCACCCAAGCGACTTCATTTCCATTTCATATCGTCATGGACCCGCCCCGCATACCAGAGGTATTTCACGGTGATATATTCAAGGATTCCGAGGACTGGCTCGACGGTTTCGAACACGTTGCCAGACTGAACGGTTGGAACAAAGACAGGAAACGCTACGTTTACGTGGCACTGCAAGATTCTGCGCGTACGTGGTTCGAAAACCACGAAGCGTCCTTATTGTCGTGGGACGATTTTCGAAGAGAGTTGCTTGCTACGTATCCAAACACGGACCGCAAGGAAAAGGCAGAGGCCGCTCTTCACACGCGAAACCAACGAAACAACGAGAGCGTCGCCATGTACATTCAAGACATGTCCCGACTGTGCCACCGGGCCGACCCGAACAAGGCTGAGGAAAATAAGTTACGGCACCTGATGCGTGGAGTGAAAGAGAAGTTTTTTGCAGGCCTGGTGCGTAATCCACCTCGCTCTCTTGCTGAGTTCAGATCAGAGGTGACAATGATAGAAAAGCCCCTGCAGCAGCGCGCGCGCCAATACAACAGGGACGTAAGTGTCTCATCTGTTAGCGCGGCATCGGCAACCCTCACGAGTAACATTGACCTCTTGCGTGAAAAGGTGAGGGCTGTCGTAAGGGAAGAACTTCAGAAAATACAAATGACTCAAGCTCATCCAGCGATGCCCTAACTTGCCGACGTTGTGCGCGAAGAAGTGCGGCAAGCGGTTCTTCAACCACAACCTCAGGTAGTACAGCGCGCACAACCGGAGCCTCCGCCTCAGTTGTCGTACGCGCAAGTTGTACGACAGGACATCGGACGCATGAATCGGACGGCTGCGACTGCTGTGATGCCTCCGACGTTTTTTCCGAGTACGCCGCTACCATTGCCGGAAGCAAGACCACGTAAGAGCGATGTATGGCGCACTGTAGACCGGCGGCCCCTTTGCTACCACTGCGTAGAAACAGGTCACCTTTACCGGGCGTGCCAGTATCGTCGAGCGGGACCGCGTGGTTTTCCAGTCAATGAACCATGCCCACGGAACGGTGAACGGCCCTACGAAATCAAAGAATACTTTTCTTCACGCTATTCACCTCAAGACGCGCAACAACGGGAGTCACGTTCGACAGCACCGATGCGCTATCGGTCGCCGAGTCCTCGTCCGTCATCAATCTCCGAAGATCACGTTCACCTATCCCGCGGCGGGAAAACTAGAGCCAGCGACCCCTGGAGGTGAGGCCGCTGATATACTGACAACTGAAGACCCTCCATTGTTAGCTCGACAGGACGGTAGCAGTTACGCAACGACGGACAAGTGCAGTAGCAGCGACGTTACCTCCGAGATATTAGTCACGATCGACGACGTCGAGGCCATTGCGGTAATAGACACTGGTGCAGACTATTCCGTGGTCAGTAACGCTCTCGCAAAGAAGCTTAGGAAGGGGATGACTGAATGGACCCGTCCTCACATACGTACCGCTGGAGGGCACTTAGTCAGTCCCGTAGGGTTATGCACCACAAGGATAGGAATAAGAGGATTTGTGTATGTCGGCAGCTTTATTGTGCTTCCTTAGTGCTCTCGGGAACTGATTATAGGCATGGACTTTATGCAAACAAACAATGCGGTCATCGACTTGCAAGAGTCCGAAGTTTCGTTTTCTACAGAGAATTCCGTCGCCTTCTGTCATGCGGAAAAACCAATTGTTCTACCTCTCCGCATTGTGTACGAAGACGTAACCGTGCCGCCACGTTAAAGTGTGACCGTTCTTGTGAGGAGTGAAATTCTCCGTGACTGTGACGAATTAGCGGACAGAAACATCGGACTGCTACTAGAAAAAAGACTATGCGTGGCAAGAGGCCTGGTGAACCTTTTTGATGAATGTGTGTATGTCCTATTACTCACTTTCAAAACGATCTGCAGCATGTTGCAAAGGGAACATCCGTAGCATCGCTGCATGAGTACGTACAAGTCTCAGATGTTTGAACTCTTGATAAAGCTTCAGAGACAGTAGATAACGTACTCCAGTCAGTAGACATTGACCAGTCAGTAGACATTGACAGAGAGCTCTCGTCATCTCAGAAAAAGCAGATTGCTGACCTCATCAGACAGTTCGCCGAGTGCTTTTCCACCTCGTCGAAAGTCGGACGTACTCCCGTCGCAAAGCACCGTATCGTGGTCGAAGAACACGTTAGACGTGTGCATCAGCGCCCATACCAAGTATGCCAAAAGAAAGGGAAGCCATCAAGAACCAAGTGCAGGAAGTGCCCAACGATGATGTAATCCCGCCATCCAACAGTTTGTGGGCATCGCCGGTTGTGCTAGTCAAAAAGAAGGACAACACTCTGCGGTTTTGCATTGACTACAGAAAACTCAACGAAGTCACAAAGCGTGATGTTTACCCACTTTCACGGATCGATGATGCCTTGGACAAGTTACGCAATGCTCACTTCTTTTCATCATTGGACTTAAAAAGTGGATATTGGCAGATGGAGGTGGATGAACGAAATCGCGAGAAGACGGCGTTTGTGACTCCAGATAGGCTATACGAGTTTAAAGTGCTCCCTTTTAATTTGTGCTCTGCTCCCGCTACCTTCCAGAGGATGATGGACACTGTGCTCTCCAGACTCAAGTGGCAATCGTGTTTCGTCAACCTCGACGATATAGTGGTTTTTTCTTCTACCTTCGAGCAGCACATCCACCGACTGAGAATGGTACTGGATGCCATTCGCGTGGTAGCACTGACCATCAAACCGGAAAAGTGTCCTTTTAGATTTCATCAGCTTCGGTTCCTCGGGCACATAGTTAGTGCTAAAGGTGTCCGCCCAGACCCGGAAAAGATTGCAGCAGTTGAAAATCTAAACCGCGAGACAAAAAGGCCCTCAGACGATTCCTGGGACTATGCGCCTACAAGAGACGCTTTGTTGAAAACTTTCCTAAGGTCGCTGAGCCTTTGACACGGCTAACGAAAGAAAGTGTACCGTTCTCTTGGCGGGAAGAACAAGAAGCGGCTTTCTCAGAGTTGCGACGCCGTTTGCAGTCTCCTCTAATACTTGCCCATTTTGATGAAGAGGCAGATACAGACGTACATACCGACGCGATTAACGTTGGTCTTGGTGCCATCCTGGTTCAGGGGCAGAATTGAGAAGAAAAGGTCATTGCTCACGCGAGCCGCACTCTATCAAATGCTGAGTCCAATTACTCAGCGACAGAGACAGAGTGTCTCGCAGTTATATGGGCCATCAGCAAGTTTCACCCATACCTCTACGGCAGACTGTTTCGAGCAATCAGTGATCATCATTCATTGTGTTGGCTGGCAAACATCAAGGACCGTTCAGAAAGACTTGCTAGATGGAGCCTGCGTCTGCAGGAACATGACATCACTGTGGTCTACGAGTCCGGTCTCAAGCACAATGACGCGGATTGCCTGTCTCCTGTTGAGCCTCCATCATCTGACCAAGAACAAGACATCACATTTCTTGGAGTTCTGAATGTGTCGGAGATGGCTCGTTTCCAACGAATGGACCCGGAACTACGCCCGCTTTACCAATACTTGGAGGGTCACCAAATTAAGGTACCACGAGTTTTCGTCCGCGGCTTGACATCCTCTGTCCTCCGGAACGACGTCCTATACAAGCGCAACATCGTAAACAGCGGTGAGACGTTTCTGCTTCTTGCACCATTACACTGCGAGCAGAAATCTTAGAAGCGTGTCATTACGACCCATCGGCTGGCCATATGGGTAGTAGTCGCACTTTCGCCAGAATTCGCCGGAAGTATTTTTGGCCGAAATTAAGAGACTCGGCGCACCATTATGTTAAATCATGCCGGGATTGCCAAAGACGCAAAATACTACCATCGAAACCAGCTGGTCTGTTGCAACCGATATAGCCACCAAAAGGGTCATTTCAACAAGTGCAAATTGATTTGCTTGGTCCATTTCCTCTCTCTTCATCAGGAAAGCGCTGGATTGTTGTAGCAACAGACTACGTGACTCGATATGCTGAGACATCACCTCTCGCGAAAGGAACGGTGAACGAAGTAGCCCAGTTTTTCGTTACTCAGATTGTACTACAACATGGCGCACCGCAGGTTGTCATTACAGACAAAGGAACAGCATTTACTGCCTGCTTGATGCAGTCTGTTATGAAGCTCAGCCACACCGACCATAGAAGGACTACAGCATACCATCCGCAAACAAACGGATTAACCGAAAGGCTCAATAGAACTCTCGCCGACATGATCTCGATGTATGTGGACGTTGAGCACCAGACATGGGACAGTATATTCCCTTATGCTACATTTGCGTACAATACCACAGTACATGAAACGACACGCTTCACGCCATTTACACTTGTTTATAATCCGACGGTCACAACTACCTTAGACGCGATGTTACCTGTCAACGATTTGAATGAGAGTGACCCACACATCAGCGACTACATAGAACAGGCAGAAGAGGCACGGCAATTGGCAAGACGTCGTATTATTTTGCAACACAGCTCCAACGCCAGTTGCCATAATCTGAAGCGGACAGACGTACAGCACAACCCCGGAGACGAAGTGTAGGTGTGGACGCCTAAACGCGCACCTGGCCTATCAGAAAAACTGATGCGGCGCTATTTCGGCCCTTACAAAGTACTTCGCCGGTTAGGCACGCTAAACCACGAAGTAATTACTGAAGGGCAAGTGTGCTCAACCCGACGCAGGAATCGCCCAGAAGTCGTACATGTAGTAAGAATGAAACCGTACTACGAAAGGCACTGAACGAGACAACTGATAAATGTGCTCAAACATCAGATAAATACTCCTTCACAAAACTGTTCGACGTCAGCGTACCCATCGGGACGATGCGTTTCGGGAGGGGGACTAATGCCGCATGTTCTCAGGCACCTACCGAAGTCTTGCACCGCTTCCTACTCTTATGAATTCTGCCACACCAACTGACAAGCCAAACGCGCCAAGCTGAACGCACCATGCAACGCTGGCAGCACGTGTCACCACACCACGCGCTGGAAAAAGAACGCTGGCGGTTTTTCGAGGAGAAGCTTGAGACGCAAGAGAAGAAGTTGACGAGGTTTTGACTAGCGAGCTGACAACCTTTGTGTATTTAGTTGACGGGCACAAGGTCGCCCTTAAAAAATGGCTGTTGTAGCTTCCGGCACCATGTGTTCGTTACAATATATATATATATATATATATATATATATTGTTGTGGGCATTTGTTACTTACATCGTTCTCATCCCTGCATGATCACAATCACCATCATCCGCTTTTCTCTTTGTCTTCATTGCCACTCTGGGTCATCATCATCGTCATTGTCTGTGTACTGGCTCTGCCCGTTCGTTTTGCGAGGTCTTTTCTGAAGTAAACGCTGGCGCAGCAGAGACTACCAAGACTTCATACGTGGTGAAGGTGGATTTTTGGTGCTCTAACCTCCCGCAGCCCGCTATTACCCCTGGAGCTTCGTTCAGGCCGCCGCTTGCGCCTACAGTCAGGCAGCATATCCCAGACCGAGCCTGCCGGCGCTGATGTCATCGACCACGCACCACCGCAAGCTGCCCCTCCTGCTTATATACACGGACATCAGCGGGAACCCCCGCTCTTCGCTGATTTTCGGGGAGAAGACGTAGAAGACTGGCTCGATGACTACGACCGCGTAAGTGCCGCTAATAGGTGGGACGATGCCACCAAACTGCGTTACGTGCCTTTTTATCTGACCAGAGTCGCGAAGACATGTTATTTTAACCATGTCGTTGACTTACCCGACTGGGCTACCTTCCAGCAGCACCTGCGACACGTCTTTGGGACACCTGACATTCGATCCGCCGTCGCGAAGAGGACACTCGATACTCACCGACAACATCCCGGTGAATCGTACACTTCATACATCGAGGATGTCCTCGCACTTAGCCGGCGTGTAAATCAATCCATGCCGGAATCGCACAAAGTGCTGCATATATTGAAAGGCATTGGGCCTGTTGCCTTTAATGCCCTCGCTGTGCAAAACCCAGCTATCATCGCTGATGTCGTGACGACATGCCAGCGCCTTGATGCGCTGGACTCTGTTCGCCTGCAACCGGACATTGGCGGCCACCACTCCACGTCACATGGCCATCTGCGTGACCTCATCCGGGACATTATACGTGAAGAATTGCGGTCTATGGGCTTCACACCTCCTACACCGCGTCCTACACAGCCTTCGGGAGTGCCCTTACGTGACATCATCAGGGAGGAACTTACATCCCTGACTGGCTCTGCACCCGTACAGCCACCTGCTTCTCACCCTATATCCACGTACCCTCACGTTGCTGCCGTGCCTCGCAGCGACGCCCACGCGACATTGCCGCGTCCATCCTCATGTCAGTTGCTGCCGCTCCCCCAGTAAAATAAAGACACTGTGCCGTGCTCCCAACCGGGTTGCAGAAATTAGGTTCCTTTTTACTCATCTTCTAGACACTACCACCACCATTCCCAGTAAACTACCATTCCGTGCCCCCTGCCCCTTCGGCTCACCTGACCGTGCGTTCTCCAGGTGCCCCGAATGCCTTCTATTCCCCTTGGTGGCGCTAGTCTCGCCCTGTATGCTACTACTGTGGCTACCGTGGCCACATATCTCGTTTCTGCTGGAAGTGCCAGCAAGATGAGCGTCGGAACGACGTGCGCGAACGGGATTTGTACACTGAGGCGTCTTATTGAGGTCGGCGTTATTGGTCTCCCCCGCAACGGTTTCCATCTCCTCCGGCATCGACTGCACCACGAAACAGCCGAAACACGAGACGCCGCTCGCCTTCGCCCTTCCGCCTTTCCACTTCTCCACTTCGGCCCGCCTCATTCACCTCTGATATTCATTCGGAAACCTAAGTGATGCAGTTTGTGGAGGAAAAACTGCTATCGGCATTATAACTGAAATTCCTCCATCAGGCCCGTGTAACATGGTTTCTGTGGAAGTGGAAGGAGTGCGAGTCGATGCTTTGGTGGACACAGGTGCGACATTGTCTGTGATACGTGCTGATTTGTGTGAACATTTAAGGAAAGTAATGACGCCTTACGGTGGCCCCACGCTAGTTACTGGCCGGGGGAACGTCATTCGCCCTTCCGCGTTTTGTACTGTGCGTCTTTTTATCGACGGCATCCGCCATCATGTCGAGTTTGCTGCCCTGTCCCGCTGCTGACACTAACTAATTTTAGAGTGGGATTTTCTATCAACTGCTTCCATGGCGATTTGTTGTTTACAATGCGTTGTTCACCTCGCTGACACCGACTACATGCTTGACGACGACAATCAGAAGCCACTTCGTCTGGTCGCTGCGAAAGAAATCGAACTGCCGCCACTACAAGAGAAACTTGTCAGCATTACGTCGAACGACATCTATCACGGTGTTGTATTGGTCTCACCGTCACCACTTTACGTTCGTAAAGGTGTAGTTCTTCCGTCCGGTGTCGTTCGTTTTTGCAATGGCTTTGCACTTGTCACCGCTGTCGACTCTACACCTGAGAAGATCTTACTGCCACAGGGCAATACTGTGGCCCGTGTTTCCGAATTCGAGCCTGTATTTGTCAAGCCACTTCAGGCCATCGCTTCCAAAGAACCTTCCCTTGGTGAGCATGTCATTTCCTCCGCGTTTACCACCGCTATCAGCAGCGAATTGACATATTCACAGAGGCAGCAGCTGCTCGCATTGTTACAGAAACATGCAAATTCTTTCGATATTTGCTCATCTAAGCTGGGCCTCACTAATACTACAGCACAACGAATTCAAACTGTTGGGACATCTATCGTACACCGCCGACCCTACCGCATGTCTCTAGCTGAAAGAAAAATTATAGAAGAAAACGTTGCGGACATGCTTAAACGGGAAGTCATCCGGCCCTCACCTAGCCCTTGGTCGTCTCCTATTGTTTTAATCTGTAAAAAGGCCCTGTGAGCTTTTGCGTACACTACCGGGCACTCAATAAGATCACACGCAAGGACGTGTACCCTATGCCACGCATTGACGACGCCCTTGATTTCCTACAAAGCGCGGAATTCTTTTCAAGCATCGACTTGCGTTCTGGGTACTGGCAGATCCCCATGCATGAAGACGATAAGGAGAAAACGGCGTTCGCAACCCCCGATGGGCTATATGAATTCAACGTGATCCCTTTCGGGCTCTGCAACGCACCCGCCACTTTTAAGCGCATGATAGATACCGTGCTGCGCGGCCTGAAAAAGAAAAGTTGCCTTTGCTACCTGGACGAAATTATTATCTTTTCGTCAACGTTTCCTGAGCACCCAGAACAATTGGATCAAGTTCTGACGTGCCTTGCCTGCGCGGGGCTTCAAATAAACACTAAGAAATGCTCTTTCGCTAGCAAATCTATCAAGGTCTTGGGACACGTCAGTAGCAAAGAAGGCATACGGCCCGACCCTTACAAGATTTTTGCAGTCCTTCACATACCGCGTCCCCAAAAACCAAAGGAACTTAGCAGTTTCCTTGGCCTCGCCTCCTGTTTTCGCCGGTTTATCCAGAACTTCCCTTCTATTGCTGCTCCATTACACCAACTACTCGCTTCCAACGTCCCCTTTCTGTGGTCTCAAAAATGTCAAACGGCATTCGACCTGTTGAAGCGGGCACTCACGTCTGAATCTCTGCTCTGCCACCTTGAAGAAGCCGCACCGACTATCCTCCATACCGACGCTAGCAACCTTGGTATAGGAGCCGTTCTTCTACAACGTGACAAGTCTTCCATAGAAAAAATTTGTTGCATATGCCAGTCGCGTACTCACCCCTGCCGAAAAGAACTACACGCTAACTGAACAAGAGTGTTTGGCTGTGGTTTGGTCGGTCCAGAAGTTCCGTCCCTATCTCTACGGACGTCAATTCACGATCGTTACGGACCACCATGCCTTATGCTGGCTTTCTACACTGAAGAACTTGTCCGAACGCTCGGGTCGGTAGATACTACGCTTGCAGGAGTACGACTCTGACATAACTTACAAGTCAGGCAAAAAAAAACGTCAACACGCCGATGCTTTATCTCATTGCCCGCTTCCAACTACCCATATCAGCGTCGGTGAGAACTCAAACGCCACATCTATGAAAGTTCAATAAGGCAACCCTTTTCGGACGACAAGCCAACATTTATCTCCCGCCAGCGGTCTGATTCATACTGCAGACGCATGATGGAACACCTTTCGGGAGTTTCTCATCCACCAAACGCGCGTCTCCGTCGTCAACTCCTGCACTTTAAGCTTGATAACGGGGTATTCTACTGCCACGTCTACCACCCTGTCGGTCAGCGCTGGGTTCCTGTACTGCCACGCTCTTTTCGACTTCAGGTGCTCGAAGCCCTCCATGAAGACTTGACTGCTGGTCATCTTGGTTTTAAAAAAACTCTTGACCGCGTTCGATGTTGTTATTACTGGCCTGGCCTTTCTTCTAGTGTAGCGCGGTAAGTCGGTTCCTGTTACCCATGCCAGCGTCATAAACTCCCCACGTCTGCACCTGCTGAACCACTACAGCCACTTCCGTGCCCTTCAGTGCCTTTCGAGGTTGTAGGTGTTGACCTTTACGGGCCTCTCCCCGTCACATCTGCTGGCAAACGATGGATAGTGAACGCCGTGGACGACATAACACGGTACGCTGAGACTTCCTGTGTTATTACAGGCTCAGCTGTGGAAGTTTCATACTTTATTTTTCACGCCATAATCCTGCGTCATGGGGCTCCTCGTGTACTTCTTAGTGATCACGGCAGTGTTCATGTCACAAATGGTAAATAAAGAATTGCGCGCTTCTGAACTACTCACAAGACAGCTTCAAGCTACCACCCTCTCACAGAAAGATTTCACCGAACCCTTGAAGACATGATAGCCGTTTACGTCCGACCCGACCACAAAAACTGGGATACTCTTTTACCATTCCGGACATTCGCTTAGAACACCGCCGTTCAGCGAACAACTTGCTACTCACCGTGTTACCTCGTGTACAGACGCACCCCGACTACCTTTCTCGACGTCTTCTTTTTTAACAGCCATGGGAATTCATGTTAGTCTTCTAGCGAAGAATACATTTCCCGCCTGGCCCCGTCTCGCCATCAGGCTCGTATCAATACTGAAGCGAGACAGCATGAGCGGAAGATCATCTATGACGAATCCCACCACGTTGTGTCTTTCCAACCTGGTGACGAGGTGCGGCTTTTGACACCTATTCGCACTCCCGGTCTCTGTGACAAATTCCAACCACCCTTCATCGGGTCATACATTGTTTTAGAACAGACTTCGCCGGTTATTTATCGCGTGACACCACTCATCGCCCCAACAGACCGCCGCTACTGCAGTACAGAGATTGTCCACGTTTGTCGCATGAAACCTTTCACGCAACATTCCCCGTCAATTTGACTTACGGTGGCCAGGGTGTCCGCTTCCAAGTGGGGGAAATCAGGGTGGGCATTTGTTACTTACATCGTCCTCATCCCTGCATGATCACAATCACCATCATCCGCTTGTCTCTTTGTCCTCATTGCCACTCTGGGTCATCATAATCGTCATGGTCTGTGTACTGGCTCTGCCCGTTCGTTTTACGAAGTCTTTTCTCAAATAAACGCTGACACAGCCAAGAATACTAAGACTTCATTATATGGCCACGTTCCATTTCCCAAGTTTTTGTTATCGTACCACACGATTCTCAGTGCAAACCGCGCCTGCAGTTTTCGAGAGGGTTCCGGACTGTAGTAGATCATTTCGATAAGATCACGCCCACTGTGCGAATGGTACAGATTGTTCTGGAACATACGCCGCCGCCAGCGATAGCACTAGAACATTCGACGGCGGGAGTATAAATGCCGACGCGCTTCGCCGCTTGTCAGTGTTTGATCGAAGGCCGACGCTCCGTTCGCCGCTATCAGTCTGAGACTGCTATCTGTGCGAGACTGCTGCTGTAATTAGACTTTCTGTTTACCGGGCACAGGTTCGCCCAAATAAACAGTTAAATTCCGACACGAAGTCTCCTGTCTTCGGCCACGTCACGACCCCGTGACATCTGGTGGAGGTGCTGCTTCGTTCATGTACCGGACGCCCCCGTCAAGCCGTGAAACCAGCCCACGTCGCGGAGAAGACAACGACGCCAAACCGGAGCAGCGAACAAGCCGCCGACAGCAAGGGCTACCACCGGAGTACGGGCTTTTACACGACAAGGCGCGGAAGACCAAGACCATGACCTC
Source organism: Rhipicephalus microplus (assembly GCF_043290135.1). Taxonomy (NCBI): domain Eukaryota; kingdom Metazoa; phylum Arthropoda; class Arachnida; order Ixodida; family Ixodidae; genus Rhipicephalus; species Rhipicephalus microplus. Next base: position 122,000,439 of record NC_134707.1, read on the forward strand.
GACTGCAGCGACAATGACAACCGCAGCGTCCCAGCCCACGATGGTCATGCATCAACCCAGGGAACCACCAATTTTCCATGGGTCATCGTTCGAAGACCCGGAGTCCTGGCTAGAAACATACGACCGCGTGGCCGCCCTCAACCACTGGGACCATGACGAAAAGCTGCGTCGTGTGTTCTTCTATTTGGAAGACACCGCAAGGACCTGGCTCGAAAATCGGGAGTCCACGCTCCGAAGGTGGGATGTTTTCTGTGGCGCATTCCTACAAACGTTCGCGAGCGTCGCTCGCAAAGAGAGGGCCGCTGCTTTATTAGAGACCCGGGTTCAGCTACCAAATGAAAAGGTTGGAATTTTTACAGAGGAGATGACCCGCCTATTTCGTCACGCTGACCCAGACATTCCTGAAGAGAAGAAAGTTCGTTTCCTCATGCGAGGGGTCAAACAAGACATCTTCGCGGGACTAATGAGGAATCCACCGAACACCGTCCAAGAATTTGTATCCGAGGCGACCACCATCGAAAAAACCCTGGACATGCGCACCAGACAGTATAATCGTCGCCTGACTCCAGAATGCGCTGCTGCTCAAGCCAGTGACTCCGACAACATGCGTGAAACGATCCGAGCGATCGTGCGGGAAGAGCTGCGCAAGCTGTTGCCTTCGGCGCAGCCTCAAGTGGATTCAATCGCCGACATTGTGCGAGAAGAAGTTCGGCAATCGCTTCAAATTCCCCACGCACCGCTGCCCGAGCCGGAAGCTATGAGCTACGCCGCTGCACTGCGCCACAACGCTCCTCCCCATCCACGCCAAAACGCTGCCCCATCGCACTTCCGTCGACAGACGCCACCGCCGCCACCACCCCCACCGACGTCGTACCGTTCGCCAACGGCCCAGCGCCGTGCACCGAGGAAGACTGACGTCTGGCGCACCCCTGACCATCGCCCACTCTGCTACCACTGCGGCGAGGCCGGACACACATAAGTCGATAACGTTATCCACTGAAAGAGCACTACCGCCGCGCACGCCGCCAGGACACCATGACTTGAATGTGCTGGAAGAACAAGTCACCATTCCGCCTCGCTCAAGCGTCATTATTTCAGTCGGCGCTCCTAAATCACCTGACTTGGAAGGCGTCGTTGAAGGCAGTCAGCATTTGTTGGTCACCCGAAATATTTTCGTCGCAAGAGGAATTGCAGAGCTGCGGGGAGGCAGAGCTACGGTTATGCTAACGAATTTCAGCAATGAGTACAAACATGTGAACAAAGGAACAGCGGTAGCATACATCGAAGAACTTGTCGAAGCCACCAGTGCTTTCGCCCTCGCCGATTCTGCGGAACCTGCTCAGAGGAACCAAGCCCCTCCCATAGCTTTCGACGTCAATCCCAGACTTCCGAACAATAAGCAAGAACAGCTCAAGGCCCTGCTCCTGCAATACGAAGATGGCTTTTCGTCGTCATCGAAAATTCGGCAGACCCCAATCTTGAAACATCGCATCATAACCGAAGAAAATGCCAGACCACTCCGTCAAAGTCCGTACAGGGTTTCGACGCGAGAACGTGAGGCCATGAAGAGACAAGTTGATGAAATGCTGCGGGATGACATTATCCAGCCGTCCAAGAGCCCATGGGCATCCCCCGTGGTGTTAGTGAAGAAAAAGAATGGGACCCTACGTTCTTGCGTCGATTATCGCCGCCTGAACAAAATCACAAGAAAGGACGTGTATCCTCTCCCACGAATAGACGACGCGCTTGATCGGCTCCATAACGCCAAGTACTTTTCGTCAATGGACCTCAAGACTGGCTATTGGCAAATCGAAGTCGACGAAAGAGACCGAGAGAAGACAGCGTTTGTAACACCGGACGGCCTGTTCGAGTTTAAGGTGATGCCCTTCGGCCTTTGCTCAGCGCCTGCAACTTTTCAACGCGTTATGGATACAGTACTGGCAGGATTGAAGTGGCAGACTTGCCTTGTGTACTTGGACGACGTCGTCGTGTTTTCCTCGAGTTTCGACGAGCATCTTCGGCGCCTTGAAGCTGTACTTCAAGCCATCAAGACTTCCGGACTCACACTGAAGCCAGAAAAGTGCAGATTTGCGTATGAAGAGCTCTTGTTTCTGGGGCACGTTATCAACAAGTCTGGAGTTCGTCCCGATCCACGGAAAACAGCCGCCATCGCCGACTTCCCGCCGCCCACTGACAAGAAAGCCGTGCGCCGATTTATGGGCCTGTGCGCCTATTATAGGCGGTTCGTGAAAAACTTCGCCCGCATCGCCGATCCTCTCACTAACCTTACTAAGGCCGACGTGGAGTTCAAGTGGGAAACGCCACAGGAACACGCTTTCCAGGAGCTTAAACATCGCCTCCAGACGCCTTCGTTACTTGCCCATTTCGACGAATTCGCCGAGACAGAAATACATACTGACGCAAGCAGCGTAGGTCTTGGCGCCGTTCTTGTGCAGAAGGCTGACGGACTTGAAAGGGTTATTAGTTACGCCAGCTGATCGCTATCCAAAGCAGAAGCAAATTATTCCACAACAGAAAAGGAGTGCCTCGCCATCATCTGGGCTACGTCGAAATTTCGCCCATACCTCTACGGCAGGCCCTTCAAAGTTGTGAGCGACCACCACGCCTTGTGTTGGCTAGCCACTTTGAAGGACCCTTCAGGTCGCCTCGCACGATGGAGCCTGAGACTTCAAGAATATGACATTACTGTCATTTAGAAGTCCGGCAAAAAACACACCAACGCCGACTGTCTCTCTTGTGCGCCTGTCGACCAACCGCTACCCGACGACCCGGATGACGACTACTTCTTGGGAACGACAACTACCGACGACTTCGCTGAACGACAGTGGGCCGACCCGGAACTTAAGGCCCTAATAGAATACCTCGAAGGCAGGACCGCCGAAGTCCCGAAGGTATTCAAGCGCGCACTTGCGTCGTTCTTCCTACGAAACGGTCTCCTACAAAAGAAAAACTTTTCACCGCTTCGAGCTAAGTACCTCCTTGTGGTGCCTTCAGCTCTGCGACCAGAACTCCTGCAGGCCCTGCACGACGATCCGACGGCAGGGCACCTCGGTGTTTTTCGCACGCTCGCGAGGATACAAGAAAGGTACTACTGGCCACGTCTTACCACCGACGTCACTCGTTATGTGAGGACATGCCGGGACTGTCAGCGACGCAAGACACCGCCGACAAGACCAGCGGGAGTTCTGCAGCCAATTGATCCACCTTGCCGACCTTTCCAGCAGATTGGTATGGACCTACTTAGGCCGTTCCCGACGTCGGCTTTCGGAAACAAGTGGATCGTGGTAGCTACCGACTACCTCATCCGCTACGCCGAGACAAAAGCCCTGCCAAAAGGCAGTGCATCCGAGGTAGCTAAGTTCTTCGTCGAAAATATTGTCCTACGTCACGGCGCCCCGGAGGTCCTTATCACCGACAGAGGAACGGCATTCACTGCCGACTTAACTCAAGCGATCTTGGCATACAGCCAAACAAACCACCGCCGGACGACAGCGTACCACCCACAGACCAACGGCCTCACCGAGCGGCTTAACAAGACGATCGCCGACATGCTGTCAATGTATGTCGATGTCGAACACAAGACGTGGGACGCCATTCTTCCGTATGTGACCTTCGCCTACAACACGGCGGTGCAGGAGACGACACAGATATCTCCATACAAATTGGTCTACAGAAGGAGCCCGGCAACGACGCTCGATGCCATGTTACCCAACGTCACCGACGAAGAAAACCTCGATGTGAGCGAGTACCTTCATCGCGCCGAAGAAGCCCGACAACTTGCGCGGCTCCGTATCAAGAATCAACAGACGACCGACAGCCACCGCTACAACCTTCGACGACGCTTCGTGGAATACCAGGCCGGTGAACGTGTTTGGGTGTGGACGCCGATACGCCGACGTGGACTAAGTGAAAAGCTTCTGCAACGGTACTTCGGACCGTACAGGGTGGTTCGACGTCTCGGCCCACTTGATTACGAGGTTGTCCCCGACGGCATCACGAACTCTCAACGACGCTGATCGCGACCTGAAGTCATCCATGTCGCACGCCTCAAGCCGTTTCATGTGCGTTAACAAACTGAAACAGTGCTTTTATTTGTATTATTGTTGTATCGTAATTTATTCATTGTACTTTCTTGCATTATTATTGTACCTTCATCTTTAGTTAAAGCATCGAGACGATGCCTTTTTCAGAGGGGGGCAATGCCACGTTCCATTTCCCAAGTTTTTGTTATCGTACCACACGATTCTCAGCGCAAACCACGCCTGCAGTTTTCGAGAGGGTTCCGGACTGTAGTAGATCCTTTAGATAAGATCACGCCCACTGTGCGAATGGTACAGATTGTTCTGGAACATACCCTGCCGCCAGCGGTAGCGCTAGAACATTCGACGGCGGGAGTATAAATGCCGATGCGCTTCGCCGCTTGTCAGTGTTTGATCGAAGGCCGACGCTCCGTTCGCCGCTATCAGTCTGAGACTGCTATCTGTGCGAGACTGCTGCTGTAATTAGACTTTCTGTTTACCGGGCACAGGTTCGCCCAAATAAACAGTTAAATTCCGACACGAAGTCTCCTGTCTTCGGCCACGTCACGACCCCGTGACAATATATATATATATATATATATATATATATATATATATATATATATATATATATATATATATATATATATATATATATATATATATATATGGCAGCTGTGGCTGAGTAAACAGTTCTCCACTTCGAGTTACTGCCTATCGCTTCCTCTCGTGACAGACTGGTGGACGTGCTGGGTACTGTACTGCAACGTCTTATGCCTGCTGGTCCTGAACCAGAAGCAACCACCACCAGTGCACCAGGGTCTGCTGACATCTATCGAAGCAGCCGCCGCCTTCAAGGACTACCACCACAGTACGGCCCCTTGGCCAGTTCCGTGAGGACAATGTTTGCCACATCCGCAACCCAAACTGAGCATGACCCACTCGCTAGCGTACCCTGTGTCATCAACACGCCTCGCACACCCAATCCATTCCATGGTGATGCCAGTGAGGATGTCGAAGACTGGCTTGACCATTTCGACCGGGTCGCTGCCATCAATGACTGGGACAGTCGCCGTAAGGTAAAGAACGTGTATATCTCCCTCTTAGACGAGGCAAGAGTGTAGTATGAGAACCACGAAGCTTCATTCACAAGTTGGCAGGAATTCCATCGGCAGCTTCGCGAGGCGTTCAGTAACCCCGAACGGAAAGAAAGAGCGGAGCAGGCACTTTCTTCGCGATTTCAAATGCCGAACGAGAGCGTCGCCGTGTTTGTCGAAGAAATGTCGCGATTGTTTCGACGGGCTGACCCCCACACGCCAGAAGGCAAGAAAGTGCGCCTGCTAATGCGAGGCGTAAAGGAGCGACTTTTCGCGGGCCTTGTGCGCAACGCTCCTACGACTGTGTTTGAGTTCATACGTGAGGCCACAATTATGGAGCGCATGCTTCGGCAGCGGGTGTCGCTGTATGAGCGTCAGACGGCCATGTCCGCTGCGTGCTCGCTTGTACCAGGAGGTGATAACAGGGAGGTCCTCACAGAACTCATACGGCAAGTTGTACGCGAAGAACTTCGGAAATTTCATACAGCGCCCCCTCCCAGTAGCGGTGCTCTTACGGACGTCGTTCGTAACGAAATCAGGCAGTTCGTTCACTCCTCACCACCATCGCAAGTCGAACCTCCCACGCTTTCCTACGCGGATGCCCTACGTGCCTCTACGCCGTCGAGGGCACATTTTGTTCATCAACCTACTGGGACCCCCAGACGCTTTCCAAGTCCAGCCCATCGCCTGGCTTCTCAGGCAGATTTTCGTCCTGGCCCGCGGAAGTCCACCGTCTGGCGTGCACGCGATAATTATCCTTTGTGCTACCATTGTGGCGAAGTTGGACACATGTACCGCGACTGTTACTACCGACGAATAGGCCTACGCGGATTCCACCCAGATGCGCGTTGTCCACGCTATGGTGAGCGCCCACAAGAAATTGCGGATTACTTGGAAGGTAGTCATCACGCTCCTGTCCCGCCGCGACGACAGTCACGGTCACTATCACCCCGTCCGTCCACATCAACGCACCGCGCCCAACCCGCCTTTGGGTCCCCTGGTGTCAGTAGCGCAAACCCACGCTGGGGAAACTGAAAACAGCGACCTCCAGAGGTGAGGCCGCTGTCACGCGAACCGACAAATACCCTTCGCCGCTGCCTTACGACGTGCCGTTAAAGCCTGTTTGTGAAACCGCCTACAGAACGCCCGCTGCCATTACCGTTTCCGTCGACTGTGCTTGTCGACACGGGAGCTGATTACTCGGTGATGAGTGCTTCATTGGCCACCCGTCTACACAAGGTGCTGACAACGTGGGACGGCCCTCAACTAATCACCGCTGGAGGATACCTCGTATCCCCTATTGGAAGGTGCACCGCCATGCTTGAGATTTGTGCGTCGGCTTTTGTAGCATCATTCCTGGTACCGCCCAATTGTTCTCGGCCGGTCATTTTGGGCATGGATTTTCTGCAAGAGTATGGAGCGATAATTAATCTGCGTGATTTGTTCGTCAGTTTTGCTAACTGTGTTTCTCCAGATTCCGACATCGAAAACGAACATCGTAGCGTAGCCTTACGCGTAGTCGATGATTGCGTCACGTTGCCACCCCGCAGTAGTATCTTCGTGCTTGTTGAGTGCCCACGAGAGCAGTCAATTACGGGCATCGCCGAAAGTAACCTGACGTTATTGCTTGATCGGGAAGTGGCCATTGCTCGAAGTCTCGTTAAACGGCGAAATGGCCAGACTACGGTTTTAGTTACGAACTTCGGTGGCGAACACAGTCATTTCGCGAAACGCACAACCATAGCTTACTTGGAGGCATTAGATGATTTGGACGCCTTCCCTTTGATTACGACGATCTAGACTGAGAACAGCTGCGATACTGACGTGACTAGTCGCCTCAACGTCAATCGCCAGTTGGAAGAACTTAAGAAGGCAAGGCTCCTCCGTCTTCTCTCATCCTTTAGTGACTGTTTTGCCACTACTTCGAAAGTTCGGCAGACTCCCCCAATGAAGCACAGAATTATCACTGAGCCCAACGTGCAACCCGTGCGCCAACATGCTTACCGCGTGTCGCAAAAGGAGCAAGATGCTATCCGTCATCAAGTGAAACAAATGCTCGACGACGACGTAATACGACCATCGACTAGTCCTTGGGCGTCACCAGTTGTTCTGGTTAAAAAGAAAGATGGTTCATTACGATTCTGCGTCGACTACCGCAAACTGAACAAGATAACGAAAAAAGACGTGTATCCTCTTCCTCGTATCGATGACTCCTTGGATCGCTTGCGACATGCCCGTTACTTCTCTTCCATGGATCTCAGTAGCGGATATTGGCAGATTGAAGTAGATGAACGGGACCGCGAAAAAACAGCGTTTATTACACCGGACGGTCTATATGAATTTAAAGTTCTCCCTTTTGGCCTGTGCTCCGCTCCGGCCACGTTCCAACGAATGATGGACACAGTTTTATGTGGCTTGAAGTGGTACTCTTGTTTAGTGTATTTAGACGACGTAGTCGTTTTTTCTACGACTTTTGAACAACACATTGAGCGGCTTGAGGCGGTTCTTCTGGCTATTCGCACTGCTGGCCTCTCTCTGAAACCGGAAAAGTGTTATTTTGGATATGAGGAACCGAAATTCCTTGGATTCCTTGGCCACATTGTCAGCAGCAGTGGTGTTCGCCCCGATCCTGACAAGGCTATGGCAGTTGCTTTGTTCCCGATACCGAAAACAAAGCATGATGTACGCCGCTTTCTGGGGCTTTGTGCTTATTACCGCCGCTTCGTGCCGAACTTTTCTAAAATCGCCGACCCTCTACAACAACTCGTCAAGGATGACGTCGCCTTCGTCTGGGGCCCCAAGCAATTCGGCGCTTTCCGCGATCTTCAACAACGCCTACAAACGCCACCGATCCTAGGTCACTTCGACACCGAAGCAGACACACAAGTCCGCACTGACGCGAGCAACCTTGGCCTCGGAGCTATTCTCGTGCACTATCAAGATGGCGTGGAACGCGTCATCACCTACGCTAGCCGCACGTTGTCATCTGCGGAGAACTACTCGACGACTGAAAAAGAATGTCTGGCGGTTGTATGGGCCATAACGAGATTCAGGCTCTACTTGTACGGACACCCTTTCCGAATCGTCAGTGACCACCACTCTCTCTGCTGGCTAGCGAATCTGAAAGATCCTTCGGGCCATCTCGCAAGATGGAGCCTTCAGTTACAAGAATTCGATATAACGATGGTTTACTAGTCTGGTCAGAAACACACCGACGCTGACTGTCTTTCCCGCGCACCCATCGAGGTCAGTGAAGAAGACAATGATGAAGACTTCAGCTGCCTTGCTATTCTCGCATCATTAAACGTGGCTGAGCAGCAACGCGAAGACTTAGAATTACAACTAGTGATCGAATACCTTGAAAGACGTCGACAACAGCCCCCACGTCAGCTCGCCCGTGATTTGTCATCTTTCTGTCTACGCCAAGGCATCCTCTACAAGCGCAACTTTCATTCAACGAAAACTGTTTAACTCCCCGTCGTTCCTGCTGCTCTCCGCGATGATATTTTGCGTGCTTGTCACGACGAGCCATCGTCAGGGAATCTGGGTTCGCGCGTACACTGGCGCGGATCAAAGACAAATACTACTGGCGGAAACTTACGAAAACCGTCCGGCAGTACGTCAAGACATGCACAGCCTGTCAGCGCCGCAAAACTCCAACGACGAAACCAGCCGGTATGCTTCAGCCTTTGCGACCCCCTCACGCACCTTTTGAAAAGGTCGGGATGGATTTACTCGGCCCATTTCAAAAGTCTACGACTGGTAACCGCTGGATTGTGGTTGCGACCGACTACTTGACCAGATACTGCGAAACACAAGCCGCCCAGCGAGCAACTGCTTCCGAGGTGGCCGACTTTTTCATCAAGAACATCGTTCTCCGCCACGGTGCTCCCGCTGTCGTCATCACAGATCGTGGTACTGCTTTTATGGCACAGTTGCTCCGACAGATCCTGTTGCTGAGCGGCACGACGCACCGAACAGCAACTGCGTACCACCCGCAGACTAACGGGTTAACCGAACGCCTGAACAAAACGATCGCAGATATGCTTTCGATGTATGTCGCCAAGGATCAGAAGAATTGGGATGAAATCCTCCCGTATATAACATTTGCCTACAATACGGCTTTGCAGGAAACCACCGGCTTTGCTCCTTTTCGTTTGGTTTACGGCCGCGACGTCACCACAATGCTTGACACCATGCTGCAACCAACTCTGCCGGACACGATTACCCCGGACGCAGATGCATTTGTTCAGCGTGCCGAAGACGCCCGGCAGCTGGCGCGCTTTCGCATTTTATCGCGGCAAAATCAAGATGCTCGCCGATACAACACCCACCACAGAGCAGTAATATATGAACCCGGTGACCTAGTCTGGGTTTGGACTCCTATACGTCAACGGGGACGCTCAGAAAAATTGTTATGTCGGTACTTCGGACCCTACCGAGTTCTTCATCGCCTCAGCGAAGTGAACTACGAAGTTGTCCCAGCAGACACGTCACACCGTTCTCGCAGACCCCGCTCCTCAGATGTGGTTCACGTATCCAGGATGAAGCTGTACTATTCGCGTTGACTGCAAGTCAAGAACTTTGTGATGTGGCAATAGCATTCAAGACAATTGTGCATTACTTTCTTGCTTCTTTATTTTTCATCTCGTCCTTTTTTTTTCAAAGGACACAGACATTTCTGACTACCTTTCGTTGTTTTTCGGAGCCGTGGCATTCATGCGATGCTTCTTCTTCTTTTTTTTTCGTTGGGGAGAGGGTAATGCCACGCTGTGTTGGTGGCAGAAGACGAGAGCGAAGAAGTGAATGGCAGCTGTGGCTGAGTAAACAGTTCTCCACTTCGAGTTCCTGCCTATCGCTTCCTCTCGCGACAATATATATATATATATATATATATATATATATATATATATATATATATATATATATATATATATTATGAAGTCTTGGTTTGGATTACCTTTTATTAGGCCCGAGGAACCGGCAGCCGACAGCTACGATGAATGAGCCAAGATGATGATGCTATATATATATATAGTTATAAACTTCGAGAATAGTGCAGTATCGGAAACAAAACAATAAAATATTTATTTAATCCTAACAGTTTCGGCTGGTGGACCAGCCTTCTTCGGAGGATGTAAGTGAAATGATATATATATACATATATATAGGCAGGCATGGTGGTTGAGTAGCCGTACCCTTGCAAGTAGTCAAGTAGATCCTCCGTGAGCAGTCACAACAAGGTTTATTATGGCGTTTCAGCCTAGAGTCTGCCCTTCATCAGGATTGAGGGTACAGTGTCTTGGTGCTCAGCTTTATACCATCTTAAATAAGAGGGGGAGAGAGAGAGAGAGGAAAAAAGAAAAGGAAAAGAAGAAAACAGACGAAAAAACAAGGAGAATATAAAGTGGACTCTCCCGAGTGCCCCCTTCCACTCTTCCTTCACCTTCCCCTTCTATCTCTCTCCCTTTTCTCCTTTGCACCTTTAGGATGTCTGCGGTCTGTGTATCCTTCCTTTAACTAACGCATTGTTTTCGACGAGACGGCGCCTCTTGGCTCTGGCGGTTCGGTGTGGGGGAGAAAGAGCTTTTTTAAGTAGTTTAAGCCTTTAACTACCCAGCGCCCGATCGACATTTCGTCATAGAAAGAGGGCCTCCGCTTATTGCCACAGAGGCTGGCAAGCGGGTGCAATGGCAATTCTTGCCCGCTGCTGGATTACGCGTGCAGTAGGGGCCTCCCGACTGTGCACAGGGTTGCTGGTGGGCATGTCGTGTTTAGCACAATTGATTGGATAGTGAGGTAAAAACAGAAACAGATGACAGCTGTACTCAGGAAGAGTAGTTTCACTTGGAAATATTTTGAGTTGTCCAGTGCCCTTCGCAGCTGCAGTGACGCGCACTCAATTACTTTTTCATTATTGCCGTTATTGCTCCTAATGCTTTAATTGCTGCACGTGTACCCCGATTCTCAATTATTGCTCTATCAAGGGTGTTAAACTGGTGGATAAAGTATGACTCTCATTGTTTTCGTTCTCGGTTTGATTTAAATCCCGTCTCTAAGAGCGTTACTGATAGTTTGTCGAATGCATGGTCGGGAATATTGAGATGTTTTGATAGGAGTAGATTTGGGGCCGATTTAGCATGGGCTCTGTCATTATTGAAGCGAATTTTAAATGGTGTTTCTGTTTGTCCGATGTACTGCATACTGCACACGTTGCATTCGAGTAAGGTATACCATATTAGAGGAATCGCATGTTCAGTTTCCTTGTATGCTAACCGAGAACTTGCATTGTGTGCTGGTTGTTTTGTGTGTTTCTCGCATCGCTTTACATGCAAGACATCGTGACTTCAGGCAAGGTCGGCATGAATTATTAGGGGGTGAGGTATTGATTTGAGAGTGGACAAGTGTGTCTATGAGGTTGCGTGGTCGTCGGTAAACGACGCCAGGGGCGGATGGGAATGCGCGTTTCAGACGTTCACTTTGTTACCCTGCAGACTGTTGTAATGTCGTTTAAGGATTTTGTTTACATTGGGGAAAATTGTGCTCTAAGTTAAGCAGAGGTTTGTTCGTTGTGGGTCTTCTTGCGGTGGTCACTTCATAAGTAAGTCCTCACGCTTCAGTATTCTCGCTATTTGAATGGCGTCATCAATTACATGTCGGGGGTATTTTTGTTTATCGAGCACAAGTTTTAGCTTCTGTGAGCTCGTGTCAAAATCAGCGTCCCTTGAGCAGATTCGTTTAAACCAATGAGCCGGTTTTTTTTCAATTAATTTTACTTGCTCCGAGACCTCGACAACTTCGCTAGAAGTTCAAGGTTGCACGAATATTTCTTGGACAGGCCTTCTAACCACGAAGCGATTCACCGTCGTAAAACAAATGATTAGACACCAAACAGTAATCAAGACAACTGCCTGGACCTTTATATCTTTGCAGTACAGAACGATATAGTACACGAATACCACAGACAGAAAGGAAAACGAGAAAACTTGACAAAATCTGGAAAAAAATCATTATGGGAAATCTGGCATCTAGTACAGTCATAACAATAAAACCCGCTGACAAAGGAGGAGCAATTGTAGCCCTTGATACAACCAACTACTTACAAGAAGCATACCGCCAACAGGACGACTCAAAGTTTTACGAAAGCCTCCCAAGTGATCCGACAGACGTATCGTATCAACAGAACTAAAGAAACTGTTGGACGCAGAAAAGACAACCAACACTGACCACAAACTGATGTGAGCAGCATACCCTCGTCCAGGTCGCTTCTACATCCTCCCGAAAATTCATAAACACAGAAACCCAGGTCGACCAATCATATCAGACATCGGTACGATAACTGAACTCATATCAGGGTACGCGGACAAACTAATAAGTCACATTCCATGCACCCTCGCGTCGTATATAAAAGACAACACACATTTTCTTCGAGACATTGCAGGTTTGTGTGTGCCGAAAAATTCGTACTTGATTACTCTTGATGTCTCTTCATTGTATACAAATATTACTCATGATGATGGCATAGCTGCATTACAAAGCATGTACACAAACCATAGACAATCTAACACCCCAGTTTTCTCTGCCATCGCGACATTGACGAGGATGGTCCTCGAATGAAATTCATTTGAAGTTAACTAAGAGTATTTTCAACAAATTAGAGGTACCACTATGGGCACTAAAATGGCACCCAATTATGCCAACACATTTATGGGGAAGCTAGAATCGGATTTTCTTGCACAAAGTTTCTTGAAACCACTGTTGTACAGAAGATGCATAGACGACATCTTTCTTATTTGGACCCACAGCGAGCATGAACTTCTCAGATTTAGCGACACTTACAATGCTGTACATCCGAACATACACTTCACACACACCTACTCGCAAGCAACCGTAAATTTTCTTGATGTTACTATGATGATAGGAAAAGACAAGCTTTCTACAACCCTATATCGCAAACCAACGGATCGACAACAATACCTCCATTACCAAAGTGATAACCCGCACCACTGTAAAAACAGTATTCCATACAGCCAGGTTCACCGGTTTAAGCAAATCTGCTCAAGAGACGAGCTCACAGAGGCTAAAACTTACGCTCGAGAAACAAAAATTCCCCCCACATGTAATTGATGACGCTGTTCAAAAAGCGAGAAAACTGAAGCGCGATGACTTAATTATGAAGCGACCACCGCAAGAAGACCCACAACGAACAAACCTCTGCTCGACTTACAGCACAAATTTCCCCAATGTAAACAAAATCCTTAAACGACATTACTACATTCTGGAACTAAGTGAACGTCAGAAACGCGCATTCCCATCCGCTCCAGGCGTCGTTTACCAACGACCACGCAACCTCAAAGACATACTTGTCCACTCCCAAATCAATAGCTCACCCCCCAATAACTCCTGCTGACTTTGTTTAAGGACACGATGTCTTGTATGTAAGGCGATGCGAGAAACACACAAAGCAACCAGCACACAACCCAAGTTTTCGATTAACATACGAGGAAATCTAACATGCGATTCCTCTAATGTGGTATACCTACTCGAATGCAACGTGCGTAGTATGCAGTACATCGGACAAACAGAAACACCATTTAGGATTCGCTTCAATAATCACATTGCCTATGCGAAATGAGCCCCAGATCTACCCCTATTATTACATCCTAATCTTCCCGACCATGCATTCGACAAACTATCAGTAACGCTCTTAGAGACGGGATTTAAATCAAACCGTGAACGTTAACAACGTGAGTCATACCTTATCCACTGATTCAACACCCTCGATAGAGAAATAAATGAGAATCCTGGGACACTTGCAGCAATTAAAGCATTAGAAAACAATAACAGCAATAACAAAAATAGTATCTGAGTTCACGGCACTGCAGCTGCGAAGGGCACTGGACAACTAGAAACAATTCCAAGTGTAACTACTCTTCCTAAGTGCAGCTGTCGTCTGTTTCCTGTTTTTACTTTACTACCCATTGTTATACCAGCGAGTCCTCGTCAAACGTCCGTGCCTCTGAAAAAGGCAATCTGGGTCAAGGCCAGCCCGCAGTCCGCCTGACGCGAACAACTCAACGGCGTGAACACGCGCGGCGCCTCTCTGGCCCACGTGCATTGAGTCAGCAGCGCACGTGACAGCGAGCCGGCGTCCTCGTGTCTGGTGGTCTGACGCATTGCGCGGCGACCCCATTGGAGGAATCTGCCCTGACGACCAGCGGCGCTTCTAATTGGACATTTTTGGTTGGACCCGGTGCCTATAAAAGAAGCCCTGCGGTGCGTCGCGATCGGCGGTCCTATGTGAGAGGAGTCCCCATGTCGGAGAGCCGACATGTGTGTGAGTCGGCGGTCTTAGGCGAAAAGTTGACCTATGTGTTAGAGAGGAGAGCTCGGCTCTTCGAGTCTCTGTCGGCCCCAGTGCCGAAATTGTAACGCCTCTGTATATATGCTGTACATAAACCTTGTTTAACTCACCGTCGTCTCGTCCGCTCGTCTTATCAGCTCTGCGCAGAAGCAGTCGCGAGCTGAGAAACATACGCTACCAAACGGCTGGTGACCTTCCCGGCGGAGTTGGAAGCAGTGGCGCCTTCGGGACCGTGTTGGCGTCGCCGTCTTTCGCAACAGTGGTGGCTTCGGCGGGATCGGTCCGTGCTTCGCAACAGTGGTTGGCAGCTGCGGGATCGGCCGGCGTCAGTGACATCGATGCGGTGAGTGCCTGATGTTTTTCCCTCAGTTCACCAGACTACTCTAGCTCAGGTTGTAGTAGTTTAGAGAAGGGCTGTGTGAAGCATTGAAGTGGGCTTTGATCGTTTCAAGCCAAGTCGAAGCGCTTTGAAACCAAAGTTAATGCGGAGGGGGTAAACACGGGAGTGTGAAAAATTGCTTGCGCGTCTTGCTAGTTGACTTATAGTGGGTACGGCAAGTAAATTGTTAACAGGGGCAAACATCAAGAGGCTAGTGTGAACGATGGAGAACCTTAAAGTGAAGGAACTCATCGAAATTTGTGATGAACTCGGCATTACTTTGGGCCGTGCGAAACGAAAGCAAGCGATCCTTGAGATCATGAAGGATGAGGGAGTGTCGGCTGAGGAAGTCGATGAGGCCTGGGTGGATATTAAAGCACGCCGTGAGGAGGCTGAAAGGCGAGAAGTAGAAGCTCGCGAAGAAGCTGAAAGGCGCGAAGCTCGCGAAGAAGCTGAAAGGCGCGAACGTCGCGAGGAGGCCGAGAGACAGGAGCGTCTCGAGTTGAAACGACTAGAATTGGCAATCCTACAGTGTTCGCAGGCGCCTAGCGTAGCTTCTTCAACAGTTCAGGTCAGCGGTTTTAGAATTCGGGACCACCTTCCACCGTTCGTAGTAGGCGAGGACATGGCGAAGTATCTCGTCAAGTTTGAACACGTCTGTGAGCGAAACGCTTTGGAGCGGCCCCTTTGGGCGCGGAACCTGCTAGCTCTTCTTCCCGGCGAAGTGTCCGACGCGATAACTTGCTTGTCGAGGGAAGCGTTTGAGAGCTATGACGAGGTTAAGGAAGTGCTCTTGAGACGTTATAAGTTGTCACCCGAGGCTTTCAGGCAAAGGTTCCGGTATGCTAAAAAGGGGAATGAGTCACATGTTGACTTCGCGTTTCGTCTTAAAGCCGATTTGATTGAATGGCTCAAGGGCGAAGGTGTTTATGACGACCGCGATAAAGTGGTGGAATGCGTTGCATTGGAGCAATTCTACCGCTGCATCAAGGAGGATGTCAAACTTTGGCTGCAGGACAGACTTGGGGACGTACAGTTAAACAAGGCAGCTGAGTTAGCTGAGGAGTATTATACTCGCCGAAAGTTGCATAGCAGGGCAGTGCGCGTTGAAAAGGATGAAAGGAAAGAGGGCTTTTCAAAGAAACCTGATCAACGGAGACCCGATCCGCACCGTAATTTCAAGAAGGACCCGTCTCTTACGAAGGACAGTGTAGGGGAAGGGCAAACAGAAGCGGAGAAATCGAGTGAGGTTTCTACCACACAGGCATTTGAATCGGAAAACAAACGGAAGCCGCTAATCTGCTACAACTGCAAAAAGGAAGGGCACATCGCGAGAAACTGTCAGGAAAAGTTTGCTTTCGCAACGATCCGAGAATCAGAAAAAAACATTCGGTTGTTGGAGCCGTATCTCCAAGAAATTAGGGTGAATGAGAAAACGTGCCGAGCACTTAGAGACTCAGCGGCAACCATGGACGTTGTCCATCCTTCATTGGTGTCTCCGGATGACTTCACAGGAGAATGCGCGTGGATCAGGCAGGTCGCCGAGGAGCAGAGTGTTCGCTTACCAATCGCCACGGTTGTCATTAAAGGCCCGTTCGGTGAGCTTCGCACCGAAGCGGCTGTGTCTGCCGCGCTAAATGATCGTTTTCCTTATCTTTTCTCCAACAACTCAGAGCAGCTTCTCAGAGAGCAGGGCAAATCGTTCTTCCCCAACTTAGCGTGCATGGCTCTCACGCGATCGCAAGCGCGGAAGCTATCGCGGCAGCTTGATCTGGTTCCATGCGGTGAACTCTCAAGTGACCTTGTCGGCGGGTCGACGGAACCCCAGAAAGGAAAGTTTCCGCATGAGTCATGTGAGCAGTCACGCGAGCGGCCCGTCGCCGAACCGACCGGCGCGGTTTCCGTAGAAAGGGGAGACGACATGGCGCCATTGAGTCAGAGCGAGAGGGTTGCAACGCTCTCGCCGGTAGCGGAAAGTTGGAGCGAGCTGGCGAGAGTTGATCGAGAGACGCTCATTCGAGAGCAGCGTGAGGACCTCTCGATAGAAGCGCTAGTGGAAAGCCACAAAAACGCGGCACAAGTGCTGTCGAAGGAGCACTGCGAGAAATCGGTGAAGAAGCGTGCTTTTGAAGTTGATAATCAGGTGAGGCTGCTGCAGCCGTCCAAAAGAAACAAGCTTGAGGTTGATTGGGAAGGGCCCGCAAAAGTAGTATCGAAGCTTTCTGATACCAATTGTGAATTTAAATTAGGAAGGCGGCCGAACAAAGTTTATCACAGTAACTTGAAAGCAGTCGTAAATTTACTTTTAAGTGCTTCAGAGGAAGAGGAAGCAGAAATTTTTAGTTCTAGTGAGATAATCGAAAGGAAATCGGAAGTAATCTGGGAACAGTTGAACCTAGAGCCTAGCTTAAGTGAAGGAGGACCTGAGAAAGAGGACCTGAGAAAGATTGGTTCCGAGTTTGGAGACGTGTTTTCGGACCGCCCCGGAAACACGAGGGTGATCGAACACGATATCGAGCTAAGTGGTGAGGAGTCAATCCGTAGCAAGCCGTATCGTTGTTCCCCTGTGCAACGTCGAAAGTGTGAGCCGCTCTTGGTGCCGCATAGGTATCGTCGCCTAAAAGTGGCCGGTTACTGAAGTGGAACATGTTGCTCCACAGCGCAACTTTGACGTTCGCTATCAAAAAAAAAAAATAAAGGAAAGGTAAACGCTAATGCAGGTGCATTGAGCAGTGCGTTCCAACTAGTAACTTCTCAACCTTTCGGTTTCTCGCTGGCGATTCGGGGCAAAATTTTGACCTCATCACGACCTGGGTTGAGCGCTCTCGTTCAGAGTGATCTCAAGGGGCCAGCTTTGTGGTATTCTAATTCGTTACGTTGTGGTACGTGGGAAAAAAAATTGAGTTGTCATTTTAAGAGTCTTGCGTCCCACATGTGCCTCTTGATGTAGAGGGAACAAAATTCCGATAGACACGTAGATAGGTATATGTTGTACTATACTTTGTCTGGTGTTCTGTCGGGTGACCGAAGGCACTTGCGTGTGTCGTGTGTTGTCTGTTGTCGATCCGTTCTTGGCAAGTTGCAGAACCATCGACAAGTGCTGAAACCGAAGATGGTCAGAAGAGACGAGTGAAGCTGGTCGACAAGTTGTGGCGACAAGCCAGTGGAGCTGGGATCCGTCGTCAAAAATGGGATGTGTTCCCGGAACAGTCTGGAGCTGTATTCTCCCCATGGCCCTGGAGGCGAACCTGGAGGGACCTGGCGAACGAGCGCACCTGACATCCGAGCCCCGTGGAAGCAGCTCGTCTTTCCGGTGCATTGTCTGGCGGCGGGGGTGCTGTTATGCCAGCGAGTCCTCGTCAAACGTCCGTGCCTCTGAAAAAGGCAATCTGGGTCAAGGCCAGCCCGCAGTCCGCCTGACGCGAACAACTCAACGGCGTGAACACGCGCGGCGCCTCTCTGGCCCACGTGCATTGAGTCAGCAGCGCACGTGACAGCGAGCCGGCGTCCTCGTGTCTGGTGGTCTGACGCATTGCGCGGCGACCCCATTGGAGGAATCTGCCCTGACGACCAGCGGCGCTTCTAATTGGGCATTTTTGGTTGGACCCGGTGCCTATAAAAGAAGCCCTGCGGTGCGTCGCGATCGGCGGTCCTATGTGAGAGGAGTCCCCATGTCGGAGAGCCGACATGTGTGTGAGTCGGCGGTCTTAGGCGAAAAGTTGACCTATGTGTTAGAGAGGAGAGCTCGGCTCTTCGAGTCTCTGTCGGCCCCAGTGCCGAAATCGTAACGCCTCTGTATATATGCTGTACACAAACCTTGTTTAACTCACCGTCGTTTCGTCCGCTCGTCTTATCAGCTCTGCGCAGAAGCAGTCGCGAGCTGAGAAACGTACGCTACCAAACGGCTGGTGACCTTCCCGGCGGAGTTGAAAGCAGTGGCGCCTTCGGCACCGTGTTGGCGTCCCCGTCTTTCGCAACACCATTCAATTGTGCCAAGCATGACTAACTACTCTTCCTAAGTACAGCTGTCGTCTGTTTTCTGTTTTTACTTTACTACCCAATCAATTGCGCCAAGCCCAACAGCAACCCTGTGCACAGTCGGGAGGCCCCTACTGCACGCGTAATCAAGAGGCGGGCAAGGAATTCGCATTGCGCCCGCTTGCCAGTCTCTGCGGCAATACGCTGCACCCCTTTTTGTCCGACGAAATTTCGACGGGGCACTGAGTAGTTAAAGGCTTAAACTTCTTAAAAAAGCTCTTTTTGCCCTACACCAAACCGCCAGAGCCAGGAGGCGCCGTCTGGGCGGGAAGAATGCGTTAGTCAGAAGAAGCATACACAGACCACTGACATCAGAAAGGTGAAGGGGAGAAAAGGGAGAGAGATGGAAGGGGAAGTGGAAGGAAGACTGGAAGGGGGGCGCCCGGGGGGGGAGTCCACCTTATAATCTTTTAGATGCGGAGCATCTTATACTCGCGCCTTGTAGTGCGCCGTCCGCGCCGCTTCTCGAACATTCGACAGCTGACGCGCGCGCATGCGCCGTCGCGCCGTCGCCCACTCTTCCACCATCTGTGCATCCCTTCCTCCTCTACACACCGCGCGCGCTTCACTCCTCCACCATCTGTGCACCCTTCCTCCTCTACACACCGCGTTCGACATCTACAATTCTCCTGATTCTCCAGTGGACGCGCATGTGGCATCGCGCTTCGAGAACATTCAACAGCTGACAGTGCATGCGCCGTCGTGCTGTATATATACTCAAGGTCGGCGCTCGCTCGCTCAGTTGCCGCTCGTCGGTTGGTTTGTACGGCGCGTCGACGTCCAAGGTCGCGGTGAAATGAATTCCAACGAATCCACAAACACAATGATCGACGTCCCTTGGACCAGCGCCGCCCTTTCGCATACGTGTGTACGTGGTCACTCATTTAACACCCCCTCCTTCAACCACGTTAACCAATTTAGCCATCGACCCAAGTAAGTCGCAATTTAACACCCCATTTCACAACCACATTAACCAATTTAGCCATCGACCCAAGTAAGTCGCACTTTAACACCCCGTTAACCAATTATATGGTCCGCATCCTCCTCAGTGTTCCCCGGAGGGAAGCTGCGGGCAATTTTTTTCTCTCTTTCTTTCTTTTTTTCTCTTTTCTTTTTTCCCCTTTTCTTCTTTTTTATTTTTTTTTCTTTTTCTGTCTTTTCCCCTCTTTCTCTCTTATTTGAGATTGTATAAAGCTGAGCACCAACAAACTGTACCTTCAATCCTGATGAAGGCCAGACTGTAGGCCGAAACGTCGAAATAAACCACGTTGTGACCGCTCACGGAGGATCTACTTCACTATATGCAACGCTACGGCCACTCAACCAACATGCCTGCATATATATATATATATATATATATATATATATGTACTATACATACCTGTGTCTTCATCGCACGCATGCACAAGGCACTGCCCCGGCTGGGGTCGCAAGAGAAGAAGGTAATGAGGTAGCACAAACACGATTATGCCACAATGAGTGTTATAGTGCTGCAGTGTTACAAAGGTGGACCACTCAGGCATTACAAGAATGGTACTTACTCGGCCTCAGCTGCAAAAACGCAATGTCTTTATATATTTATGAGCTCGACACAAACAAAGAAACTGGTATGGAAAGAGAATGAAATTTCTCACTTGTTGCCGACATTTCAGATTTCACTGAAAAAAAATAGATATCCGCCTCATCAACTTTTATGGACAATACTCAAGTCAGACAGGCAAATGAACACGAGAGTACTACATCTTCTGTATTTAAAAAAAAGCAGAAAAAAACTCGGAAGTTTCCGGCAAAAAGAAAATGTAAACAGTGGTTGTGTGCTCACTCGAGCCAACGTTTTAACAAGTAGACTTCTCTTCTTTTTGAAGGTTATGCAGAACTTTTAGCCAAGCCTTGCGAAAGAGATGTCCGCAAGTAGAAACGTCAGCTGGAGCACACAATCTTTGTTTACAATTTTTTCTATTTTTTTACTCTTTTTGATAGTGCACGTCTATATTGTAGTGTGAGGCATTGTTTTCCAGTGACGCTGTTTTTTGTGCGTGTCTTCGCTTTTTCGTAAACGAACACCTGATTATCGCCCTCTGCATTCCGGGACAATATGCAGCGGAGGCGTATCATGGCCTCGGGTATTTGCCACCAGCGCTGGCCAGTAGCCAATCGCTGAGGCCACGGAACACAATTGAGCATCGAGAGTGGACGTTAAAAAAAGCCAACTGAATGGGTGTGAGTTCAGTGAAACGTCCTTGAGTCTCCTAGTAACTACAATAGCGGAACATCCAATCGCTTTCACCGAATACCGGTAGTTTGTCTCCAGCGGCATATGTAGATGTATTTAAGCTCAATACCTGTTCAAGGTGTAAACAGTTTCGATTGTTTAGCTTATGTAGCGTTATCATCATCGCCGTTCATCATCATCACCACTATCATAATTTCTTAGACACCACGCCGCGCCTCTCGCGCAGCTCATGCATAATTTGAGCTGCGCGAGCACAAAACGGGTTCATGCGCCTGGCGTGTCAGACGCCGGCAACCGCCGCTTCTCCACTTCAGTCCTACGAATGAGGTGGCAAGACTATACTCGACGACAACATTTCTTGGCACTAAAAGTACAGTGCCTAGAATATATTTCCTAGTGTGCCGACCGCGGCCTTCGCGGTGGCGCGGAGAATGATGCCTTCCACCGGCGGCCACTAGACGGCGATAGCCGCAGGGACCGTGCTATGCCGAGCCAATGGCCGAGTTGCCTGAGCCGGAGCCCGAGCGCAGTGGTGTCAGCGGCGTCTCTACCACGGCCGCTGCAGCCGTGTCTCTATCAACACTCCTGCCAACGCGCTCATGCGATAGGCGCCGATGGGCTCTCCCAGACGCTGGTTGGGAGGTGATACGTAATCAAAGCAATATTTTTGTGGCACTTTCAAACATACGTACGCCCCATTGTCATTAATACGGTATACAGTATCAAGTGTTTGATAAAAAAATTACCAATAAATAAATGAATATGGGTGGTTTCCAAGAAAAATGGAAAACTCTAATGCAGTTAAATAAAATTCAACAGTTAAACTCGAGACAGTTAGTTGGTTTAATTATGCCCACAACAATTTCTATAACCATTTTTCTATTTCTGAAAGGTAGGATCAGTTTTTCGCATGAGCTTCGATACTCTAATGACGCTGACGCTAGCTTAACTCATTAAACGCAAATAGTTCATTTCTATAACTAATATGCTCCGAGTGCTAAAGTACATATTGAATTTTCTTCATTTTTGAAGATTTTGGACACATTGATTGAAACACCCAGTACAGATGCAGACATTGTCGACTGGTGCAAGAAAAAAATGAATATTAACGCAACAACATTAAAGAGCTCATTTCGTAGATGTTCTGGTGTCGGGGACGCCGTCTTAAACGAGAAATCATCTTGGCCATGAAAAGAAATTGAGAGAGTTGCAAATAAAATGATGAATAAATATTTTCGTTTTGACTTCTTCACGGGAAATTCCACTGAGGACACTATCGACTGTAATTTTGAAGGAACGCAAGGAGCGCTAAATGTAGCACTCAATAAAATGTTTTTTTTCTCTCTAACGACAGCGGCCGCAGTCAATTCTTCGATCCTTTCGCTTCATGTTTGTAACCTACTCGGCTAAAAGTTCTGGGTCTGCAGGGGCGCTGATTAGTAAGATCCGCTCGTTGTTAGAGCAGAGGTATCCACTCACACAATATGAAAAAAAAATCAGACGCTCTCCTTACGTCCTCTTTTCTGCAAGGACACCCCGTGTCGTGAAGACACACTAGCGTGAACAACGCACACAGAGCAGAAACACGGCAAAGACAGGCGGAGGCATGCGCTGTGTGCGCAACAGCAGAAATGCCCCTCAACTACACCGCAACCAACTGGGTTTACGAACGCGCATCCGAAGTGCATCCAAAGCGCAAGCGACGCGCATGCAACGTGCGTGCGACGCGCGCTCTCGCAAGGTGCGCCCCGCCGCTCGGATAGCACGATCCCTAAGGGTGTCGCCGTCTGGTGGCTTTCGCAGGAAGGCATCATCGAGAGTGTCAGCGTCTCCCATAGAAAACGCTCGGAGGTCAGCTCATTCTAGGCACTGTACTGAAAGGAAAGCTACGGAGCCAAGTCACGCGCATCCTACCACCAGTGAAGGTAGTTCCAAAGTAGCACCCGTATTTTCAACGAGAAATTTAAATGTTCCCCCTTTATTTTTTACGTGTAGATATTTAGACAGGACGCAGTTCACACCTGCAAGATATTCGTATATCTTTTATCTATTGTTACTTCGCGTTCTTGAACGCATGAAAGGGTCCCGCCTTTTTACGTGCCCCTAAAACGCTAAGTGGCGTCTGTGTCTAGATGAAACGCTGATGGTATGCCTCGTCACTTCCCAGAGCATTACGAGACGCGTGCCAAAGCGGACAACTTCACGTAGTGCTACATGCGCAGAAGCTCCGCCTCCATAGCTTTCCTTTTAGTGCCAAGAAAAGTTGTCGCCGAGAATAGACGGGTCTAAGTGCGCTTCTGTAGCAGCCGCATGGACGCAGCCTGCTAGCCATTTTCAATGACAGGCCGCGTTTATTCAGCTCGTGCGAATGCGCAACTAAATACATGGCCCCGTCGGCGGCTTTCGCCACGTCGTCTCACGTCTCCTCACTCACTACACTGGTGAACCAAACACGCTCTTAGACGAGCCACCACCTGCCATGGTTCCATGACTTTGCCCAACAGTGCCGCTGTTCCACCAGACCCTACAGGCATGGTTCATGCGGCTTGACGGCGGTGTAGCGATGAATGGCGACACGAAACAGCTGCTTAAGCACACCATATTGCTCAATGCGCTGCCGGTCTAGTTTCGCCATCTTGCTATCGTGTCGAGCACTAGTCCCTCTGCCCTCTGCGCTGCGGTGCTCGCCTGCTACGGCCTCACGTACAGCCCGCTTCTAAGGGCCCACGACTTCCGTGTTTCCCCTGTGTCGCAGCGCGCAGTACCAACCGCTCCGCAGCCCTCTATTGACCACGGCCTCGCCACCC
Organism: Rhipicephalus microplus; assembly: GCF_043290135.1. Lineage (NCBI taxonomy): Eukaryota > Metazoa > Arthropoda > Arachnida > Ixodida > Ixodidae > Rhipicephalus > Rhipicephalus microplus. The sequence continues at coordinate 122,024,397 of NC_134707.1, forward strand.
CGGCTACGACTATTCAACTTTCGATCCGGTCACAGAAACATCGAATCCTGAACTTGCCCTACTGAAAAGTTCCGTATGCGAGTCCAATAATTTCATATGTTTCCATAAAGAATACATATGTTTTCCATATATTTTCCGTATATTTCCGTAAGATTCTTACGGAAATATACGGAAATATTGGACATCGCAAACGGAACGTTTCAGTAGGGTGACCACGAGAACGAGGTTGAAGAAGCTCCCACTATGACTAATCGGCCCTCAGAGAGTTCTATTTCCTCGAAGTCCGTACGAAGGTCTGTCGCACGTGCCTGTCTCCAGCACGTCTTCCGCTAGATTGACGGCACGAGACACCATGGCCCCGCCAGACTCCACGACGGGTACCTTGCCACACTGCTCGAAGTTTGACACAGACAACCTTTTACCTGTTATTGGCCTCTCGATCGCGGTGATTTCGCCATCGACAATGTGCAATAAACGCGACCTATTATCGACCTCGACACTGTGCGAATTGTTCCACCAGCGACAGCCATCGTCTTCGAAGCCTCCAGCAGGAGAAGTTTATGCCCCTAACATTCCATGGCTGAACGTGCGTCATGCTGCAACGATTACCGGAACTCCCGAGAACCACGCCACAGGTGGAGCAGACCGTGAATGCCCTACCAAGCATGTAGGCAGACCAGTCGCCTGACGCCCCGCACGCGTTGTCAAGAATCTCAACGCTATCGACGGCCCCCGAGAACTGTGGCGCCAGAGACCTTTGGCTCGACCTTGCGTCGCCCAACATTGGTTCTCTCGAACTGCGCGTCGACTGATCGACGTACGCGTAAGTATCACTCGTTGTCATCATCATTTCTTAGCCAGGAAAGCCCCCTAACTTGGACAACATGAGGCCAATATCCTTGACATCATGTATCGGCAAGGTCGCAGAACATGCCATACTGCACAGGATAAACAAGTACTTGGAAGATAACAACATATATACACACAATATGGTTGGATTCAGGGCAGGGATATCCGCACAAGATGCATTGAACCTTATCAAACACCAGATCATTGACAATGAAACCAGAGACGTGAGAGCCATTCTGTGCCTAGATCTAGAAAAAGCGTTTGACAACATCCACCATTCATTCATACTCGAAGCAATTTCCAAGCTTGGTCTAGGGAAAGCCTTCTATGACTACGTATGGTCCTTTCTTACAGATCGGAAAGCCGTGATGAAGATTGCAGATATCGAGACCGCAGAAATCGAACTAGAAGCAAGGGGCACGCCACAAGGGGCAGTGGTTTCACCAATGCTGTTTAACATTGCCAAGATTGGACTGTCAAAGAAATTATCGAGCATTGAAGGATTGAAGCACAGCATCTACGCAGATGACATTACCATCTGGTGCACAGGTGGAAGCGAGGGGCAAATTGAGAGCGCTCTGCAAGAGGCGATTGACACCGTAGAAGACTACCTTCGCCCTTCCGGGCTCAAGTGCTCCTCGAGTAAGTCAGAACTTTTGCTTTATCGGACTGCACGCCGGGGACCAAAGCCCAGGGGATGGAAGCCGTTAAACCAGATAGACATCCATCTCCGTACAAATCTAGGGGATGCCATCCAGAGGGTCGACTCCATCAAAGTCCTGGGAATGCTGATAGAGTCTACCGGCGCCAACAGCAAATCTATAGCCAAGTTAACTCGGAAAACAGACAGTGCGGTGCACCTCATACGCAGAGTGGCCAACAAAAGAAATGGGATCAAGGAAGACAACCTCATCAGGTTGATGCATGCGTTTGTTCTAAGTCACTTCACATACGAGGCAGCAATGCACAACTGGTCAAGAGCAGAGTCCGAGACACTGAATGTGCTCCCCAGGAAAGTTATCAAGAAGGTCCTGGGCCTACCCATACATACCAGCACCGAGCGTCTGCTTGAGCTTGGCATACACAACACGCTCGAAGAAATAGCAGAAGCCCAAGAGAGAGCACAGTTTGCAAGGTTATCTACTACAAGGTCGGGGAGAATGATCCTGCAGGAGCTGGGCCAAAACCCAATAGCAATCAGACGCAATTACAATGATATCCCTGACAACATCAGGGAGACTATCACGGTATCTCCTATACCGAGAAACATGCATCCAGAACACAACGTCGGAAGAAGAGTGGCGAGGGCCAGGACTATACTTCGTCAAGTCTCAAACGAGGAACGAGGGGTCGTATTTGTTGACGCGGCTTCCTACGCCAATGGGAAAGCGTTTGTGGCAGTGGTAGTCGATGGGGCTGGCCATGTCGTCAACTCAGTGACGGTCAGGACGAAAGACCCAATCATTGCGGAACAAGTGGCCATCGCCTTAGCACTCAAGATGAATAACATTGAAGTGGTCTACAGTGATTCCATGGCAGCACTACGGTCGTTCGCCAAGGGGACGGTCTGTGAACAAACGCTAAAAATACTGCAAGGCAAGAACATAACACATCATCTTGTGAGTTGGTTTTCAGCTCACCTTGGACAAATCAACGATTTCCCTCCCAATCTCAACGAAGCAGCACACGAGGCGGCGCGAGAACTCTCCAACCGCGCCTCCCCGGGGATGCGTTCTAGCGGTGAAGGGGATAACCGGGAAATTCTTACAACATATAACGAGCTCACTAAACATTTCTACCTGTCTAGAAGGATTTTCCCTCCACCTCACGAAAATCTAACCCGGCCCCAAGCACTTACATTAGGGCTTTTGCAAACGCGGATGTACCCTACTTTGAAAATGTTACACATCATGTACCCTGACCTATATCCAAGTAATCTTTGTCCACATTGTGGGGAAATAGCTTCATTAGAACACATGCTCTGGCAGTGCACCAAATTCGCTCATTTATCGCACATCACCTCTGCCAGATGGGAGGCGGCAATCCGCAGCTCATCCTTGGCAGATCAGCTCTGGGCTGTCCACCAAGCCCGCGAGGCGGCTGAGGAGCTTGGCATCTCAGTCCCCACGTGGGAGCTGCCCGCAACACAGTGATCTGTGTTTTGGAGGACCAAATAAAAGTTTATCCAATCCAACCCAATCATCATTTCTTAGACGACACGCTGTGCTTCTCGATCGCACAGCTTGTGCATAGCTCGAGCTGCGCAAGCACAGAACGGGTTCACGTGCCTGGCGTGTCGGACGCCGGCAGCTGCAGCCACTCTGCTTCCGCCTCATGATTAAAGTGGCGAGATGAACCGGCCCCGTCAGCCACTTGACGACGTCGTATCACGTTTCCTCACTCGCTACAGATTACATGGTGGTTCCACCATGACATAACCAAGAGAGTGATCAAAGACAGTCCTGAAAGCAGCCCCATTTCATTTTTCACAAGTGCTAGGTCCCCCTTTCGCCCAATTTAGGCATAATTTCTAGCATTCTGTGAATGCTTAACACTACTGCCGAAATGTTCTCCATATATTTTGTTGTTTTTTATGCCAAAATCAGCGTGAATCTAGTTACCATAGGCAATTCGAAACAAACTATGCTGTTTTTCTTGACTTCATTTAAGCAACTCCGTAAAAATGGGCTGCAAGAAATAGAAGAAACTATTCATGGAGGAGATACAGAAACGAATATCTTACCAGCAGAGCTTTCAATGGCAGACGAGATCGTTGAATCTGAATATTGAAACAAAAATAAGATGTAGTTATTGAGAAAGTCACAGGAATGCACTATAAAATAGAGAACTGCAGAAGCAAATGTCTGTTGCACTAGAAGCATTATTGTTTATAAACAATAATGAATAAGATATTTAATTTACACAAATAATTCTGCAAAAAAAGGGCTTAGACAACTTGAAAGGTTCACAGTGCTATTCGCGAAATGAATTGTTATATAAAGTACTACAAAATATTTTTAGGCATTCAGTGTACACATACATCACATTTATCTACGTAGAAATGTCTCGAATAAGAAAAAGTAACTAATCTTTAAGGCACTACTAAGGCACTACTACAAAAACCTTTAAAGGAAAACTAGTTACGCAAAACAACACGTCTTTCTTTCATTAGACCAGCTGTCCCGGCTAACTAAAACTGTCCCGGCTAAGTTAAAAAAACAGCAGGGCTGCGCAGAACACACGGCCACAGCGAGAGGTTACAAGAATCGCTTGTCTTGAACTCATTGTAGACCCTCTTCGAGTGACTGCTACAAGCGGGCATTAAAGGTACCCACTATGCCAAAAACTATGAATTTAACAAAGTGTGGGGGCAATCGTTTTATTTTTATTTTTATTTTTGCGGAGAAGTCAAAGACCAGCTACACATCTTCAAGCTATGATCTGCACTTAGTTGATGCAGGGCTGATTACCGACGGGAAAACCTTAAAGTGATACGGAACGCTTCCTTTGCGTCTGGTGTTTTGCGGTATGACTGCCATAAATGACAAATACAACCAGAAAAATTTGAGAATATTGACAAAAAACGTCTTCTTTTTCAGTGATAGGTGGTAGAACTTTCCGCCCTGCGGCCACCGGTTGCAATACGTCATGCCACCGCGCGGGCTTACGGCAGCAGAACCCGCGGGGACGGCAGTGCCTATTTATCGCTGTCAGCACTACTTGTTTGCAACTTTGGCAAGAGTGAAACGTCGGAGAAACTTTTGACTTTGCGGAACACGATCTTGTCCGTGGTGCGTCCTTGGTTTTAGAGCATTCGATACGGGGAAAAAGAAATTTCTTGAAGCTGCTGTGCTGAAGGCTGTCATGAGACACCGTCGGATACTTTTCCTAGAGATGACAAGCTGCATAAACTTTGGATACGTGCTGCTCAGCCATCACACCAAATCTAGACATATTTTAAAGAAGACTTCATTTGCTGGCTTGAAACACTTCATTGCTGCACTCAACTGCGTCTAAAGCTTCACTTTGTTGCTCTCTACACTTGGACATGCGCTGGAGGCCCGTGTGTTCAGATTTGGGTGCACGTTAAAGAACGCCAGGTGGCTGTAGTTTCCGGAGTCCTCCACTATGGCGTCTTTCATAATCACATAGTGGTTTTGGAACGTTAAACCCCACATATCAACCAATCAATCGAATCTCTCAGAGATGCCCTTCAGCCGTAGCGCGCGTAAACGTTGAATATTCCGGGTTGTCCGCCGAGACGAAGTCACCTGGCATCGATGATGTAACCCCTAACGTTCTTGTAGTCGGATGGATGTTACAGTTGATGACGTATTCTAAGTTCTTTGAAACGGCTGAGAAGTTTGGCACATGCTATGCCTCGTCACGAGAAATTGAACTGCACCGTGGCCAAACGTTAATCACATAAATAGGCACAATGCGAAGTTTGATGCCTCGACACAGCCATATTAAGTGCCTTTTTGCGTCAACAAAGCTCAGGAAGCCAGACATTTTGCATTCCACGTAACAATAACTTAGCCGCTGCGGCCACTTTACGTTGTACATGTTGTCGGTGCGAAACTGCTGGACTCAGAACGCCTGACAGTCGTTTCGTGCCGCCATGTTAGTAATTGTAAGCAGACATATCCACCACCACACGTGAATTCATCCCTAGTGTATGAACTGCGAGATCAATGCATGTGGCGCAGTTATGCGACGCCACGCGCTTCGAAATACCACAGTTGTACGGCTGGCTGTCCATTGAAGGGAGTCGTGACGTCATGCTTTCTAACTTGCGTTTGCCTATTGGCTCCGCGCTCGCTTCCAAAAAAAGCTTTCTAATGAGACCATCCGAGTAAACGTTCACTAGGTGACGGCTTCTTTTCGATTTAAACGCACTCTGAAGATAGGTTTTAAAATCTTCACAAAGTTTTGAGGTTTTGGCTTCAGAGGACCACCCAGTGAACCTTTGAACCACCCACTGGTAGTGCAATAAAAATTCTATGACGCCTGCGTGTTATGCCACAATTTCACCACATTTTAACGCAGTTACTTGTGTGACAAAACGCTTGTATAGGTTTTTTGTGTGTGAAAGGGGTTTGAAACAGCGGCGTATCTCTGTTGTATAGATAATTCCACTGTCGCCAAGAGGGACTGGGTGCAAAGCCTTTCCAGTCTTCGATATAGATTTGTTACAGTTGCATATGAACCTTATCCTAGACCATTCAGAGTGCAAGTCAGTTATAGTGCCATGTAAAATAATTTATTTACGTGAGGGCGGCTGTACTCCCTAATGGTACCATGCCCTTCTGAATAAACAGCTCATCAATCCAGATGCACGTGATTCGGCAAGCTTCAATATACTTTGTCAAAGTGCCCATGAATGGGCAAGAATCTTCGCGAACGATAAGTAACGCTACAGTTCAACGAAAAAGCAGATCCGTTAAACGTGAAGTGGTATTTTAAATCTCTGTGCAGACGGTGAAATGAGAACAGAAGAGTTCCGATATTTCCCGTACCCTAGCAGCTACCTGGCTAAAATTATACCATCGATTTATGCATTACCAAACTTCCTAAGCACATCTACAAAATAGATGCTTCTTCACAACCAAAACACAATAATTATGCTGCGCATACAGTTTCCTGCGGCACTTACAGTGCAATTGAACTCCACACTATTAACAACACAAGTTAACATCGTGAGTAGCTGCACTTTTCTCATTTGTGGTGAAACATTCTAATAAACTAACCGTTCAAGATAATACAGTGGCTTATGGCTTAATAGAATATTTGCAGCTCAAGACAAGAAAAAAATGAGGAGAAAAAATAGGGCGCAAGCGGATTATACCACATAGCTCGAGCATGTTGTTTAACCCTAGTTATATTTTGGTTTGATATTGGCCGAAGCCCAGCTCCACTCGTCTAAACGTTCATTCTGTTTACAATAACACGTCTACAGTAGTGATACACTTAGCTATGGTTGCTCTTGATGTTTCATAAACATAAGGTCAAAGTGGTTTTCACTTCCGCGTACACGAAACACCAACACACTTACCCATGATTGTGAGAATGCTGCTTGGTCAAGCTGTCGTCACACAGGCCAGTCACGGGTGTCCGGAGATCTAAAGAACAAACGTTCGGTATCTGCTTCAGCAGAAAATACAAAGGCCTGTCTCGAGAGCGGCGCGTGAAAACGCGTTTATATGATGATGCTGATAATAATAAAGAAGTTGAAGTGTAAAGACTTTAGCGTCGGTTCACCCTCCCCCTCCCCCTTAAATTAAGCCATGAAACGCATACCTTAACACCTTAATGTATACGCATAACCTTAATGACTACATAACACCTTAATTAATGCATATATAAATTGCATGAATCCTAAAAAAAGCGCCAGGTGTGCGCAGAAGGCGCCGCACAGTCACAGCGAAAGCTAGAAGAGCGGCCTTTCAGAGCCTTTTCTAAACACTCACTGGCTAACTGCTGCAAGCAGGCTTGCTAGGTACCCACTACGGCATTAATAATAAAAAAAATTGGGTAGTACGCCAGAATTTACTGTGCCCTTTTTTGTCATTCTTCTGAAAAGTGTGGTATCCACTAAACACTTACAAGTCATTTTGTAGCAATTGTTCATGCTGTGGCTGACGACAATGAAAAACTATGCCGGTAGTGGGTATGCCCCACAGTTTATAGGTGAACAATAATGAGCTTTTAGGGGCGAAGTTAGCGGCAAGTTAGATACAGCAAGTACATCAGCTGTCATAATAACAGATTCCCTATCTCTCTGTGCGGCACTTTCTGTTGGTGCTGATAATCACGTAACAAAGGTTACGTGATTTGGGTGCCTGGGCATAAATTTGTTTGGGTGCCTGGGCATAAAGGTTTGTTTCTAATTGAAATAGCTGATTCCTTAGCTTAGTCGTCAATCAGCCAACCAATTCTACCACTCTGTCCATCATCCGCTTATGTGAGTGCTGCTCGATTCCGCAGACGTCCGCTTATGCAAGTCTTTAAAGGTTCAGCACTAACAAACTCTACAGAATATCGCCATTTATTATATTCCTGGCGAAGAGACTTTTGCCGCACTCGAAAACAAGAAGTAGCTATCACAAGGCTGCGTTGCCGAGTACCAAATCTAAATTTCTATAAACACAGGTCTGCTCAGGCACCTTCGCCACTGTGTGCATTCTGTGATGAACTGGAAACAATAGACCATTTCTTTTTGACCTGCAGGCGGTTTAACACATTACGAAAAACCCTATTAGAAATACCTTTACGTGGTATTGGTATGGACTTATCTCTGCCTGTCATTTTGTCTTTTGGAGTTTCCATTTCTGGTTTCTCTAGTGGGACAGTATGCGCGGCCGTCCGGGACGATATTGATGAAACTAATAGGTTGACTAATTAACCAGTTTCATTATCCTAACAGGTTCACATAATTATATACGTATAAAATCTGATTATTGCTTTATTCTGAGAATAAATTCGTTTATGTAAATATTTGTATGCATTACATTTAGCACCACACTTTCCTAGGCTATCGGTAAACTTTCTGTTAAACCTTCATCATTCCAAATATGAACAGTAAATGTTGACACCACTCGATTCTTGGCCAATCCCCCACAGTGGGTATGCGCCACTAACAATAGGAAAACAACAACAGCAACAGCTTCGAAAGGCGTGGGTCTGTCCATGCCATAGAGTTTTGCACAATCATACCTAGAGGGAAATCTGATGCTAGTGAGCTGCTGGATGCAAGGGAATGACGGGATACGGGAGCTTTGAACTTGACTCGGATTTGTATACTTCAAAGATGCGTTTAGATTTACGTTAAATTGATTTTTTGTGACTAAAAGAGCACGTAATAACCTGCTGGTTTTTGTCGTTGCACAGAAACGTGTTGTATTTTACACTGAAACCTTCTACGTTGATATGCAGTTTTATGAGGCGTAACAAATGACCAATGGCCGCTAAACTTGGCAGGCAGACGACAATGCGAGCGTTCTTTCCGCCACGTTTATGTCATCTGTTTCTTTCCTTCGCCATTTGTTTGTGCCGTCAGGGGGAGGGGACTTTTATTTTAGATTATAATACGTGTCAGTGAGATCCGCTTATAAACGTTTTGTTGTAGAGAAGCTTTATTTAGGCACTAGTATTCGCTTTCAATCCGAGGCCTCGCTCAACACCTGCCAACACAAGCCTCGCAGACACATATACCGTCATTCCCAGCGCTCTAACATCGCATAGACGGAGGCGCCCCACTTCCCTCTAGGTATTTGTGAGAAACTCAATGGTCCATACTGTGGTGCTGTGGCGCCATCCTTTAGAAAGATGCGCACTGTTTGTCGTGTTGTTGTGTGCTTTATATATAGATGTCGTTGCAGACCGGCACAAGTGATTGACAGTAGCCAATTACGTGTGTATGCGTTGCTTCGTGGTGTGGTTTAATAAACAGCTGCTGGTTAGCCGAGTCGTTGTTGGGCTTCCGTGGAGTGCGTTTGACTCACTCATGTTGGTGGGCCGATTGCTGGCGTGCGCTGAGTTCCACTGTCACGGGTCTCGTTAATTCGGGAGGCGATCGTCGGGCTAATTCCAAGGGCCGAAGTATCGGCCCCCCGAACCGCACCACGAAAGCGTGGACAATTTAGAAGTGGTCCTATTTGGCGTGCCACCGGACGTCGGCTGTGGTCCGAAGAACAAGTCAGAGCCGAGAGTTGATAAAAAAAACAAAATTATATTCTCAATAATGGCAGATAAAAACGATACACAAATATGCACACTCGACAATAGTTGAATACAGTATGTCACCAATCAAACAATGTACTACACAGTACAATCAGCCACACTCGAAACAATGGACACAGACACATACGCCCTACAATGCAGTCAGATTCATCGAAAAACCAAGACACTTAAAGACTAAAGAGTTAGAAAAGTTATTCAGTCTGTAGCGGCGAGAGAAGGAGAGACGTGAGATGATGATGGCGCTACAAGTCTAAAGTTCTTGGAACAAAAGTCTGAATGATACTCTTGTGAGAATCACTCACTTAAAGTCCAGCCTTGTTGTCGTTCTACTGCCCCCGAAGTTTCTCTTCCAGGAAACTCCACGTCTTCACTTCGCCCCCGAAGTTTCTCTTCCAGGAAACCTCGCGTCTTCAATTGGCCACTCTCCAAGCTTCAAACTTCTTCGCCGGAAACACGTCGGCTTCACCCACGCAGCTGTTGCCACGCGTCTTCGCTCGATAGCGGTAGACACACTCTCTTGCCTGTAGCTCGAGCCTTCACCCCTCAGGTGGAAATCCTCTTCTTCTTCTGCTTTGTCTCTACGGACAAAACCTTCCCCGACTACACGGCGGAATCCCTGCGCGCTCTGGCGCTAACTTCCGTCTTCTCCTGCTTTCCCATCTCCGCTGCTCGGTTAAATACCTTCTGCACGAGATTCCAGAAAGTTCTCATCACTTCGTCGGCGCGACACGCAGCGAAGGCCGGGGAGAGGGCGAGACGGTTCGAAGGCCGTCCGCGACGGATGACGCAACACGGCATCACCCCGCTCCTTTCCATCTAGAAAATTCCAGTGCTTGCTCGGCCGCCGACGCGAGGAGGTTTCGTCGGCGAACCTACGCTTCCGAGGGAGGGAGTCGCGCACCCGGGGAGTCTTTGCATGTTTGTTTTCTTTTTATTATCGTTGACCTCGCGGCGTCACTCCGGCGTTTCGTCGCGAGAAGTTGGCGGCGCGGCCTTTTTGAGCGCTCGATTTGTGACACTGCCTCCCAGTTTAAGAATATTATCTTATAATATTCAAAACCACACAAACGAGCGCGAACAGTCCCCACACTCTCAGAGACTGTAACATATTCCATCGCTCATGACACGTCACATTCACAATAGATCACTCAATACTATTCTACATTACAATTCAATCTCACAACAAATAGAATATAGACACAGGTACATGAATACAACACTCCATCACATACTTCAAGCAATACAAATGTACAAAAGTCTGTCTTTACAACAATTGTAAAGACAGACATACATCACATACATCACATCACCATAACAGAAATTTTGATTCATTCGACATACAGTTGTGACACAGGGACAACAACCACATTAACATAACATATAGCACTGTCAAACACATTTCGATTCGTCCTCAACACCTATCCTGTACATTTCGAACGGCGCTTGCTCCCTTTCTTGCGATGCTCTCTTGATCTCTTCTTATTGTTTTTGCTCGTTTTGTTCCGGCGAGCCCCTTCCAACGACGGTATCTGAGGCAGCGTCTCAGCCATCGTTGTCACTTTCGATACTGCCAACGGGTCATGACGCTCAACCGATCCTGCCCGGTTATTCACCCGCTTGTTCATGTCACAACATAGGGCCGGGATGGCCGACTCCGTCACCTTTACACTGTCAGTCGGTTGAGGTCGTGCCGACGTACGTCCAGCTGCCCAGAATGTAAACTCATACCACCCGATCATCTTCTCATTCGCTGTCTCTTGCGCCGCGGCTTCACCTTAGGCTCTAATGAGATCCGTCACGGGATGCTCCTCCACTGTATCTCACGGTCGCTGGGTTGGCAAGGGCTCTATCTTAGGGTCTTCTCCCAAACATTCTGGATCATTCGGTCCTCGCGCCCCGTCGATGTTTCCGATGACGAGATCGTACAGGGGGGTCGTAATGCATAGAGCGGTAACCTTCCCGCTGAAGTACGGGGTTTCAACTTCAATCTCTGCTTCGGGAAGCATCCGAACCGTACTGTCAATTAGGCAAGCTGGTTTCGTTTTGCCTGTTAACTCACTTTCCCATACCAAATTTCTCCGCATGATAACAGTGGAGCTGCCAGTATATCTTAACACCGGAACCTTTTTGCCCGCAACTTTTCCAGGCAGCTTTGGCATTCAATTCATAACACCGGTTGGCTGTTTTGTCATTACAGCACCCACAATAGGAAGTTTCTCCCCATTTTCAACTCTACGAATCCGTCGGTGACGGCATGAACGGTTTTTGGTGCCACTTGCTCACGGGATACCTGGTGAGTTTGACTCGCTCCGTTACGACATGCGTCTGCCTTGTGCCCAGTCTGAATAAACATTTGAAATTTTTAGGACCGTGGGACTCTTAAAGTTAGTACGACAGTTGTTCGCGCGATGACCCACTCGGTTACACAGAAAACATCGCGGAATGCTCTCTGGTGCACACTTCTTTTCTTCGGGAGCTAATATCTTCGAATCTTCAGGACACTCCTTCTTGACTTTGGCCAAATTGGTGCCACCTTGCGCTTCCAAGAATTGATCAGATAATTCAAGCATGTCTTCAAGTGACTTAGCTGTCCTCTCTTTCAAGTACAGCGACAGGCTTGGGTGGCAACTAGTAAGAAATTGTTCACTAATTAGGAGCTCTCTAAGCTCATCGTACTCCGGCGCTGTCCCTGAAAGTTCAATCCATCTGTCGAAATAATGGCTAAGTCGGGGGGCGTACTGCGTAGCCGTCTCACCATCAGCTGGCTTTCCTGTCCGAAATCTGTCCCGGAATCCTTCCACCGTAAATCTGAATCGCATCAGCAAAACAGCTTTCACCTTTGCATAGTTGGCTGCATCAGTCGGCGTCAGCCTACCGTACACACCGAGAGCTTCACCACTCAAGCAAGTACTCAAAGCAGTTGCCCATTGATGTTCCGGCCAATTCTGGCTCCTTGCAATCGTCTCAAATCTGTGAAAGTACGCGTCAAGGTCGTCATTCCTCTCATCAAACGCTACGAGCAGCTTGCTTGGGTTCAAGCAGAAGCCATGGTCCTCCCGTTCGCTGCTTTCAACTCTAGCTTGGACCGGAGTTTCACTTCGCTGTTGCAAACGGAGCCGCTCTAGTTCCATCTCGTGCTGTCGCTGCCGTTCCCTTTCTCTCTTTCTTCTTTCAGCTGTCGCTCCTTTGCCTCTCTTTCTTCTCTCGCCCTCTCAGCGGCCAGCTTTTCTCTCTCCAGCTCCAATTTGAATTGCTGCTCTCTTTCTTCTTTCAGCTGTCGCTTCTTTGCCTTTCTTTCTTCTTTCGCCCTTTCGGCGGCCAGCTTTTCTCTCTCCAACTCCAACTTCAATTGTTGCTCTCTTCTTCCTTGGCCCTCTCAGCTGCCAACCTCTCTCAATCCAACTCAGCTTCCTTTTCCGCTTTGGCTCTTTCGACCGCAAACCTTTCTTTTTCCAGCTCAGCTGCCTTTTCTTCTTTGCCCTCTCTTTTTCTCCTTTTTCCTTCTGGGTGACCCACTTCCGTAGTTCGGCGCCAGAAAGACCCATCTTCTCACCAAGAGCGACTAACTTTTCGAGATCCATTGTGTCTCGCAAATAAAACCTTGCCGCGTGCAAAAGTATCTGCTTAGGTCAGTCTATCGGAACACTCTCCTGCACTCGTTAACGAGAACACTGAGCAACACACAAAATCGTTCCGATAGCACTATCAAAAACTCGAGGCTCTTTCTCACTACTTTGGACACACTGTGCACCAAAAAGGTCCTAGTCGCGGACACCAGATTAATTGTCACGAGTCCCGTTAACTCGGGAGGCGATCGCCGGCCTAATTCGAAGGGCCGAAGTATCGGCCCTCCGAGCCGCACCACAAAAGCATGGACAATTTAGAAGTGGTCCTATTTGGCGCGCCAGCGGACGCCGGCTGTGGTCCGAAGAACAAGTCAGAGCCGAGAGTTGATAAACAAGACAAAATTATATTCTCAATAATGGCAGATAAAAACGATACACAAATATGCACACTCGACAATGGTTGAATACAGTATGTCACCAATCAAACAATGTACTACGCAGTACAATCAGCCACACTCGAAACAACGGACACAGACAACAATACGCACTTCAATGCAGTCGCATGCATCAAACAACCAAGACACTTAAAGACTAAATAGTTAGAAAACTTATTCAGTCCAAAGTTCTTGGAACAAAAGTCTGAATGATACTCGTCCGAGAATCACTCACTCAAAGTCCAGCGTTGTTGTCGTTCCGCTGTCCCCGAAGTTTCTCTTCCAGGAAACCTCGCGTCTTCACTTGGCCCCCGAAGTTTCTCTTCCAGGAAACCTCGCGTCTTCAATTGGCCACTCTCCAAGCGTCAAACTTCTTCGCCGGAAACACGTCGGCTTCACCTACGCAGCTGTTGCCACGCGTCTTCGCTCGATAGCAGTAGACACACGCTCTTGCCTGTAGCTCGAGCCTTCACCCCTCAGGTGGAAATCCTCTTCTCCTGCTTTGTCCCTACGGACAAAACCATCGCCGACTACACGGCGGAATCCCTGCGTGCTCTGGCGCTAACTTCCGTCTTCTCCTGCTTTCCCATCTATGCTGCTCGGTTAAATACCTTCCCCGCGAGATTCCAGAAAGTTCTCATGATTTCGTTTGCGCGACACGCAGCCAAGGCCGGGGAGAGGGCGAGACGGTTCGAAGGCTGTCCGCGATGGATGACGCAACCCGGAATTACGCCACCCCTTTCCATCTAGAAAATTCCAGTGCTTGCTCGGCCGCCGACGCGAGGAGGTTTCGTCGGCGAACCTACGCTTCCGAGAGAGAGAGTCGCGCGCCCGGGCAGTCTTTGGATGTTTGTTTTCTTTTTTGTATCGTTGACCTCGCGGTGTTAGAAATACTATTATTATCATTTTCTTGGTGTGGGCTATTACCAAGAACGTTTAACCTTCAGTAATAAAGAGTGAGTCTTCTCGCTATGTTAAAGTGTTGAATATGTCCCCCTCCCCGCCGCGGTGGTCTAGTCGCTAAGGTACTCGGCTGCTGACCCGCAGGTCGCGGGTTCGATTCCCGGCTGCGGCGGCTGCATTTCCGATGGAGGCGGAAATGTCGAGGCCCGTGTGCTCAGATTTGGGTGCACGTTAAAGAACCCCAGGTGGTCAAAATTTCCGGAGCCCTCCACTACGGCGTCTCTCATAATCATATGGTGGTTTTGGGACGTTAAACCTCACAAATCAATCAATTGAATATGTCCCTGGTCCCGTTAATTCAGGAGGCGATCGCCAGGCTGATTCCGAAGGCCGAATTATAGGCCCCCCGAACCGCACCACGAAAGCGTGGACAATTTAGAAGTGGTCCTTTTTGGCGCGCCAGCAGACGCCAGCTGTGGCCCAAAGAACGAATCAGAGCCGAGAGTTGATAAACAAAAAACAAATTATATTCTCAATTATGGCACTTCAAAACGATACACAAGAATGCGCACTTGACAATAATTGAATACAATACGTCACCAATCAAACAATGTACTACACAGTACAATCAGCCACACTCGAAACAATGGACACAGACAACAATACGCACTACAATGCGGTCGCATGCATCGAAAAACCAAGACACTTAAAGACTAAAGAGTTAGAAAACTTATTCAGTCCAAAGTTCTTGGAACAAAAGTCTGGATGATACTCTCCCGAGAATAACTCACTCAAGGTCCAGCATTGTTGTCGTTCCGCTGCCCCCGAAGTTTCTCTTCCAGGAAACCTCGCGTGTTCAATTGGCCACTCTGCAAGCTTCAAACTTCTTCGCCGGAAACACGTCGGCTTCCCACTTGCAGCTGTTGCCACGCGTCTTCGCTCGATAGCGATAGACACACACTCTTGCGTGTAGCTCGAGTCGTCATCCCTCAGGTGGAAATCCTCTTCTTCTCCCCTTCCTTCTTCTCCTCCTTTGTCCCGGAAGACGAAAGGCTTCGCCCACAAGGCGGTACACCCTACGCACTCTGGCGCATACTTTCTTCTTCTCCTGCTTCGTCACTAAGGACAAAACCTTCACCGACAGACGCGGCGGGATACCCTACGCACTCTGGCGTTAACTTCCTTCTTCTGCTGATCTCCCATCTCCGCAGCTCAGTTTAATACCTTCCGCGCGAGATTCCAGAAAGTTCTCATCATTTCGTCGGCGCGATACGCAGCGAAGGCTGGGGAGAGGGCGAGACGGTTCAAAGGCCGTCCGCGACGGATGACGCTACCCGGCATCAGCCCGCCCCTTTCCATCTAGAATTTTCCAGGGCTTGCTCGGCCGCCAATGTGGGGTGAGGAGGTTCGTCGGCGAACCTACGCTTCCGCGTGGGGAGAAGGACGCGCGCCCGGGGAGTCTGTGGATGCTTGTTTTCTTTTTTTATCGTTGACCTCTCGGCGCTTCGTCGCGAGAATTTGGCGGCGTGCCCGTTTTTGGGGCGCTCGTTTTGTGACAGTATAATACAACTATTCTGTGATCCCAAGAAAACTTTCATGAAAACCAATTTATATATTTGCAACTGCCTTCGCGACTGACCTGACTCAGGCCTCTGTCCGAACCACCTCAGAGGATTGAATTCGTTCTTGAATGAGAACAAAATTAGCGCGTGGGGGTTTTAATAGTTGCAGGTATTTTTATTAACTAGACAATCCTCTCAGCTTCTTCACTAACAGAGATAGTGTTAGTTTGCATGGTGTTGCTCCACTTATGAGTATGTATGAACTTTATTTATATTCTTGAGGAACCCGACGTGCTAGGCGAATCGGGCTGTGTTCGAATTCTTAGACAGCACGTAGACAGTCTAAGCAGGTTGCTTAGAAGACAGCACCAAGCTCATGCTGTCCGAAAATCGGAACACGTCTGGATGGCATTTACGCGACCATGCGCGACCTCGCGTGGAGAAGAGAAAGCTATAATGAAGAAACGTAACTGTTCTATCTATCTATCTAACTATCTATCTATCTATCTATCTATCTATCTATCTATCTATCTAATCTAATCTAATCTAGCCACCTACGACTCCCAGCTCTCTTGGCTGTTTCCATAATGGTACCGAT
This sequence comes from Rhipicephalus microplus, assembly GCF_043290135.1. Lineage (NCBI taxonomy): Eukaryota > Metazoa > Arthropoda > Arachnida > Ixodida > Ixodidae > Rhipicephalus > Rhipicephalus microplus. The sequence continues at coordinate 122,041,051 of NC_134707.1, forward strand.
ACCAAAATTTGTATGGCAAACATGACTGGATGACGAGCATAATTTACTAGTCTTAACATGGATACCATGACATGTATGTCATGAAGTCCATTATTTACATTTCGTGGTCTTGCTACTCTTGCGGAGGTTTCCTTCACATGACATCTTGAAAAACCGGTATGGTACGACATGACTGCGTGGCCAACAAACGTGACATACCCTAAGGTAGAAATTATGACATGGATGTCATTATTTTCATGTTATGACTAGTCATGACTTCACGTCACGCTCATGGTGTGCTCGCGGTGGTTTTGGTAGCTTCACATATACCAAATTTGTTATTACGAGACCCGAATATATGACGAAGGTACATAACTGGTGCAAACATGATAATCGGTAAGGTGCATGTCATGTAAGAAAATGACTACATGCCACGCTCATGATGCACTCGTAGCCGTTTCGCTAGTTTCACATATACCAAATATGGTGTTGTGTGACGTAAATAGATGACAAAGGTACTTGACGGGCGCAAATATGATAATAATGACATGAGTGTCATGTAAGAACATGATAACATGTAACGATCATGATGTACTCGTGGTACCTTTGCTAGCTTTACATATACCAACCTTGGTATTACGTGACGTAAATGGACGACGAAGGTAAAGGACACGTCCACACATGATAATTATGACATGTGTGGCATGTAAAACATGACTACACGCTACGCTTATAGAGCGCTCGCAGCCGCATCGCTAGCTCCACATATACCAAATTCAGTGTCACATGACGTGAATAAACGACGAAAGTAAATGACGCGTCCACACATGTTATTCATGACATGCGTGTGATGTAAAACATCACTATATGCTACGCGCAAAGCGTGCTCGTGGCCATTTCGCTAGCTTATACTTTCACGTCACGTGATAGTAAATTTGGAATCACCTGACGTGTATAGACGACGAAGGTAAATGACAGATTCAAACGTGATAATAATTACATGTAAGTCACGTAAGGCATAATTTACGTCCACTTCGTAACGCCGTGCTCATTTTAAATAGATATATCAACCTTTTTCTTTCGTGCTTCGCATGAAATTTATTCCAGCAGTACGTGGGATGTGCCAATTTGTTTTCATGGTGGCCATTAGCTCCACCACTTTATCAAATAACATTGATCTGCAACACTCCAAGGTAGTGGTAACAACTGTACGCTAGTCTTGCAGCAGTGGTAGGCTGGGCTGCCCTGCTCGAAACCTGAAGACCAGCTCAATCTGAACGGCAAATCTCGCACAATGACAAAGAACACAGGGCGCCAAGGACTAAGGCGCCACCTTCGCTTGAAGAATCCAATTGAAATAAAGTATTTCATTTCAATCCTTGATATAATGAAGGTCAGGGCAATAAATCGTGCACCTAAAGAGTAAGATTTGTTAGTTCTTGGAGGGTCGAAATGCGATCTCTCCCACTGCTTGGATTAGAAACTTCAGTCACTGACTCAAACGCTAACGACCGCAGGCCTGCGTTAGCAGCAAGTGCCTCATGCAAGAGTGAGAGTCACTGTGGCTTTAGATGCGACGCCGATGCTGCCAGCCACACACAAAAAATGAAGCGATGCGAGATAAAGCTAATAAAAAGACTAATGACAAAAGGACAAATAGGGTGGTGATTGTGGTGGTAGTGAATAGAGGAAAGAAAAGATGCCTAATTTCTGCACCCCGTTAGGGAGCACGGCGCAGCGTCTATGACAACAAATAGGAAAGCCCACCCCAGACATACACAATTGCTCTCTCTTTCTGTCTCTTCTCTCTCTCTCTCTCTCTCTCTCTCTATATATATATATATATATATATATATATATATATATATATATATATATATATATATAGATCATAATGAGTCTGGCTGCTGTAGAAATAAGGGAAAGTAAGTATGTATACGCCTCTAAAAAACTGTTTATTGATGACGTTTTGATCGGAGACCGATCTGCATCAGGCGGGTCTGATGAAGATCGGCGTCACCAATAAACAGTTTTTTAGAGGCGTACACTTATTTTCGCTATATAAATATAAATAAATAATTATATATATATATATATATATATATATATATATATATATATATATATATATATATATATATATATATATATATATATATATATATATATATATATACTTGTTACGGCGTGAGATGAGATGCGTTTATTTACAAGTGATGATGAATGCGAGAGTCCAGGGATCTGGTAGATGACCGCTCGTGCCAACTTCGTTCTCTCCTACCACGCGTCCCCTCAGTATCGTAGCAATTCCCCTTTTGCAGATGATGCCCACTGGTCAAGTTAGGCTTCTCTGCGATAATGAAAGCGTTTTAAACGGGCAACATGAACAACGTTGGTCTTGCTTGAGCGGCGGCCAGTTGACAACAGCCGAGATATCACGTACGTGACATCGCTGAGACGTTCTAGGACAACAAACGGACCAGCGTAGTTGACCAGAAACTTTTGGCAGAGGCCGTGCTTGCGAAGCGCTGTCCAACGCCACACCAAATTCCCTTTCTCAAACAATATGTGGAAGAGGAGTGGGCTTCGCGAAATCATCGGACGCGATGCTCAATGGCTCCGTTGATTTTCGGCTAGAAACGTGCTCTTTTCAATGTGGCTGCTCTAAAACTTGTGATACTGCATCGTCAAAGTCAGCAAGATTCTGGAGACACCGATCTTACCCAGGTACGCCCAATTTTCGGCCACTTCGAGCAACTTCGCATCACGACATAGCGAACGAGCTAAGCCTCCCGGCAGCAGCTCCGCCACTGCTGGATGCGGAGACGCCCCTTGGTCAACTCCTCAACATGGCGCTGCCTGAACAACGTGGATACGACCCTACGACACTGTCGTGGTCATATATCCCGACGAACCAATCAGACCACGACCCATCCACCATTTCGGCGGAGCAAGCCGACATTTTTCAACTCGTCGAGGCACGGCGTCGCCGCCGAAGAAATGCGGAAGGAGCGTCTTCTTTGAAAACTCCTATCAACAATACAACCACTGGAGACGCTCGCGCTCCATCGCCTAAAGCACCACAAAAGACTTCACCAGTCTCCAAGTGGACGCCGAAACCAACGGTCAGGATGAAACCTGGCGACTACGTGATCGTGCTCAAGCCACGCATCACTGTAGCCCTCAAGACAGCGTTTCAAGAAGATGAGCTCGGTGCTGCCATTTCCCAACTCATCGGAAGGCAGCACATGAATGGGATCACGATTTCTCCCGATTGGTAGCAAAACATCATCTGTGGCACACAGAATAATGAGGTGGTTCAGAAACTGCTGTCGGACTTTCAAATCAACACTAGCAAAGGACCGCTGCCGCTTCGCGGTCACCTCAAGCTCACCGGTGATGTGTGTCGCGGCGTGATTTCTGTGCACAACCTCGAAACCAGTGCGTCCCTGAAACATAGTGTGAAGTGGCGTGGTGGTGAACTAGTCTATGCGCGCAAGCTGGGGAATTCCAACGTAGCTGTGTTGACTTTCGCGGGAAGGAACGTTCCGCGTTTCGTCCACTATAACGCAGAACTGACTCCCGTCAGGGAGTACAAGAAGACGTTGCGAGCGTGCTACCACTGTGGCGCACTGGGGCATTGGGCGGATATCTGTCCCAACCCGGTCACCGAAAGATGCAGCCTTTGTGGCCAAAACGTGGGCGCTGTTCCTGAGGGGATGGCCCCCACGAATGCAACCCAACGTGCATAGTTTGCAGGGGTCCGCACCTCACCAGCTCCCGCGAATGCACCGAAAAATTCATCAGGCTTCGGCAACCAGGGTCAAGAACATCGGGGACCCCAACAAAACCGAAGCGCCGGTCAACTGGCAAGGCGCCAACCCCTGGCAAAGCAGCAACGCCAACAATGCCACCTGGCGCAGTGGAATCTCCAGCTCTCGGCGCTCCATCTGGCAACGCTGCATGCAACCAACCCAAGGTAGGCAATGGGGCGGAGGTCGCCTCCTCTCCCTCCCCTCCACCTTCTTCTCCCACTAGCACTACTGAAACACAAAACCTCAAACACGAGCTCACCCTTTTGGATCTCAGAACGAAAAACTAGCCAGTGAACTTGACTCGCTCAGAAGCAATCCCACTACTCAGTGCTCGTTGAGCGACGAAGAGGAAAATATATTAGACAGGGAGATTCCTACTACTGTAGAGAGTCGCGTCGCGGCCCTGGAGACCCAGGGAAATGCAATAGAAACACAATTGGCGGACCTCCACAAAATTATCCTCGACACCATCGCACGTCAGATGGAGACTGTCATCGCACAGGTGACACAAACTGTAACTCACATTATCCAATGGTAGATACAAGACAATCCACACGTCCTTAAGTGCCTAGGGCCCATAAGGAACGTTAATCGCTCCTCAAAATTTAACAGAGTGACTCCAGATGAGTCTGACTTTTCTGAAAACTCCAGCATGTCAGCAGAGGGTGCTAGTGAACTGAGTAATCTTAGCAACACAACCCCACCCTCCCCCTCCGAACATGGCCCCCGACCCTAGGTCGCGAGCCAGAGCAACTCAGCCATTGTTACTAACACAGTGGAACTGCAGAGGTCTCAAGAACCACAAGAAACGGGCTCATTTCCACCTCTATCTTGACACCTTTGAGTTTTTGGTTGCCGTGGTTGCCCTTCAGGAACCCGGCACGGACGTCAAACTCACAAATTACACTACATTTCAACACAACCCAGAGACATGTATACTTGTTCAAAAGCAATATACCGCCCAGGAAGTCACACTCCCCACAACACCACCTTTCCTTTACACGATTGTGGCGGTGCTGCCCATAAGGCGATCTGACCCACCTGTTCATTTGATACACAACAGCCGGCACAGCCTTGCTGCAAGAAAGAGAAAGACGACGTTGGTGGCTGGTTGCTGATGAACTGTCGCCATCTTGTTCGCTGAGCACGGTGCATCGTATTTTATTTACTTAACAAGTTACCCGTAACATTATTGGTGGAGGTGGACGACTCCCGTACCTCGATGGCGACACGCAGCGGTCGCAACACCGGGGACTCATCGGCTACTTCAACTGCCAGTGCCTAATCACCGCCGGTCTCTCGATCCGAGTCGACAACCTACGTCACCCTGCCACCCCTGCGGGATCCTGGAACTTTCTCCGCTGACGGTACCATCGACGTTGAATCCTGGCTGCAGCGGTACGAGCGGGTCAGTGCTACCCACCACTGGGATCCCACGCTCATGCTCGCCAGTGTTGTGTTCTACCTCGACGGCACGTTGCGGACATGGTTCGAAACCAACAAAGCCGAAATCACAAGCTGGGATCTTTTCGAATCGAAGATCCGTGATATTTTCGGCGATTCATCTGGTCGTCAGCTCACTGCCAAGAAGACTCTCGCCACTCGCGCCCAGACGCCTACTGAATCGTACGTCTCATACATTCTTCACATCTTGGCGCTTTGTAGCAAGGTCGACCAGCGCATGTCAGAAGAAAAAAAAGTTAGTCACGTCTTAAAAGGGATTGCTGACGATGCCTTCAACCTGCTGGTTTTTAATAATGGCACGAGGATCGACACGATCCTGACAGAATGCCACCGTCTAGAACAGGCTAAAGCCCGCCGCGTGACCTACGGCATCACAAGCCTGCTGAACACAGCTGCTACTTCCTCTTGTGATGACGCCGTCCGCCCAGTTCCCCGATGTGAAAACCTCACCCGCATTATTCGTCGCGAAATCGAGACAGCCCAACCAGTAGCTACTCCATTTCTAACGCCTGATCCTTCACCGACCACTATCTCACTGATACCAGTCGTCGTTCGTCAAGAATTATCCAACGTCAGCCTACACCCTATTCAACCAGTCTACTCTGCCGAGCCTATTTATCGTCGTCACTCCGCTCCTCGCTTTGGTTCTAACTACTCTCGACAGCGCAATTTGTCCGAATGGCGTACACTGGACGACAAGCCTATATGCTTCAACTGCCGACGTGTCGGTCATATTTCTCGCCACGGCCGCAATCACTGGGCTCCGCCATCACACTATGGGCCTCCTACCCAGGCCACGTCTGTCCACCAGTCATCCTCAATATTTGATTTGTCACTTTGCTCGTCGTAAAACAACCGTACTTGGCCACATCGTCGATGCCGCAGGAGTCAACCCGGATCCCGAGAAAATTCGCGCCGTCATGGACTTTCCTGTTCCGAAGTGAACAAAAGACGTTCGCAGTTTTGTGGGCTTGTGCTCATACTTTCGACGGTTTGTTAAGGACTTCGCCATCATTGCACGCCCACTCACAAACCTCCTGAAGAAGGACACCCCATTTTTCTGGGGCGCTAATCAATCCTCATCTTTTTCCCAGCTCACGACGCTCCTCACAAAACCACCGATTTTAGCTCGTTTCGATCCATCAGCACCAACCGAGGTTCGCACTAACGCTAGTGGGCACGGCATCGGGGCAATGCTATTGCAACACCAACGCGGACATGACCGTGTTATAGCATATGCAAGCCGACTGCTATCTACCGCTGAGCGCAACTATTCAATCACGGAGCGTGAGTGTCTCGCTCTTGTGTGGGCAGTCGCCAAGTTTCGCCCATACTTAAACGGGCGTCCATTGCGGGTAGTCACCGACCACCACGCGCTCTGCTGGCTGGCCTCACTCAAGGATCCCACAGGACGCCTCGCTCATTGGTCCCTACGATTACAAGAACAGACGTTCATCATAGCGTACAAAACAGGGCGGTCACGCTACACAGCGGAAGAGGCTGCCCATACTGACACCTTTCCAGACCTTCTGTCTGTGACGCCGCTACTCAACCTTGGCCGCGAACAACGCCGGGATGCTTCCCTGCGAACCATCGTTGACAAGCTTGAGTCAATGCCTCGCCACGCATCTCTACAAATGTTCCTGGTAAAAGACGGGATTCTGTATCACCGTAACCTCGATTAATATGGCCATGACTTGCTCCCCGTCATACCAGCACATCTTCGTGCGACTTTTCTCAACCAACTTCATGACGCTCTTCTGGCGGGCCACTTGGGCGTTTCTCGCACTTACGATCGTGTACGTCGTCGTTTCTTTTGGCCTGGTCTTGCCCGCTCTGTTCGCCGCTACGTCATCGCTTGTGAGCCCTGCCAGCGCGGCAAAAAGCCATCTTCTCTACCAGCTGGATTCCTTCAGCCCATCGACATTCCCATTGAACCTTTTTTTCGAGTTGGCCTCGACCTGCTTGGCCCATTCCCGATCTCCAGCTCAGGCAACAAATAGATCGCTGTCGCCAGTGACCACGCGATACGGTACGCTATCACACGAGCACTTCCGACGAGTTGCGCAACCGATGTGGCGGACTTTCTGGTATACGATATTATTTTAGTACACGGAGTTTCACGCCAACTTCTCACTGACCGGGGCCGGACCTTCCTATCAGCTGTCGTTGATGAAAACTCTTGATCTGCCAAGCACAAGATTGTCACTTCGTACCATCCGCAAATGAACGATTTTACGGAGCGCCTCAACCGCACCATAACCGACATGCTTTCTAAATACATAGCGGCCGATCACCAGGACTGGGACGTTGATTTGCCATTCGTGATGTTCGCATATAATTCGTCACGTCACGACACTGCCGGCTATTCACCATTCTATCTTCTATACGGCCGAGAACCCGCCCTACCATTTGACACCTTGCTGCCCTCGGTCACTGAGTATGCCAGCGAAGCCATCGCGCGAGCCGACCACGCACGCCATCTCGCCCGCAGCCGCCTGCAGGCCTCACAGGAGCACCAAAGACAGCTCTACCATTCCTATCATCAAAACGTGCACTTTTCACCGGGTTCCCTTGTCCTCCTCTGGTCTTCCACTAGGCGCGTAGGGCTTTCTGATAAACTGCTGTCACGCTACACTAGACCATACCGCGTCGTTCGCCAGGAGACTGACGTTACATACGAGATCATTCCAGCCGAATCAACGTCATCATCGTCACCTTCGAGTGACATCGTGCACATTGCTTGACTCAAGCCTTATCACTCTTTTTCTACCGCAGCCGAGTTGCTCAAGCACCGAGACGGTGCTCCTACAGCCAGTGGTTTATGATACACAACAGCCGGTACAGTCTTGCTGCAAGAAAGAGAAAGACGACGTTGGTGGCTGGTTGTTGAAGAACTGTCGCCATCTTGTTCGCCGAGCAAGGTGCATCATATTTAATTTAATAAATAAGTTACCCGTAACACTATTTTAAACATTTACTGTCCCCCAAAGCTTAAGAACGTCACGTTCTGCGAAACTTTCACAAAAGCTATGCAGGTGGCAGGAAGGGACCCCCTCCTGATCGTCGGCGACTTCAATGCCCCAAGCAGGTTACGGGGTTACCCGCGAGAAGACATGCGTAATAGGAAACTTGTGGAACTTCTTTCTACACTTGGACTCACCCTCGACACTGATCCCGCCAGCCCAACACGTGTAGGCAACTCTGTTCAACGAGATACTTGCCCGCACCTCACAATAACACGCAACATACGCCATGCCGACTGGCTGAACACACAAGACACTCTCGGTAGTGAACATTGTGTAATAAACATAACCGTGTACATGCATCCCTTAAAACGGCCACTTACACAAGCTCATATCTCAGACTGGACAACTTTGTGCACATCTCTACCTATCGTAGACCCTCTCCAGTCGGGATACGACACCTGGTTTATATCACTGACGTCGACACTGAAACAACACGAACGGCTGATGCAGCTTAAGGAAACTCAAACCGACGTGGACAACCACCTCCTCCATCTTTGGTAGCCTCACCAAACGATGGAAAAAACAACCATAACAGACGCCTCAAGAAACGCATCCTAGAACTCACAGAACAAGCAGCGGAATATGCTGCTCAGCTAGCCGACACTAACTGAGTGGACAGGTGCAACACGGCTGCACGCCAGATGTCTGGTCGCAACACGTGGCGCCTGTTTCACGCTCTCATCGATCCAACGCAAACACGCACGGAAACTCAACGTCACTTACATAAGGTCATGCACAACTTTACAGGAAGGACAGCAATGCTGGCACACACGCTCAGGGACCGATACCTGTGCACCACCAAGGACCCCCGGACGGCCGCATACTCTTAAGCAGGCAAAAACAACACGCAGTTGGACAAGCCGTCCCAGCTCCACAACCTCCAGGCAGCCTTGTGCTAGATGAAGCATGGCCCTTCACCCGGGCGTGACCAGGTTACGGTCAAACTGTTGGCCAGTCTTCCTAACGCAGCCTACGCCACGCTCCTCAAACAGATCAATAGCATTTGGGACAGAGAAACTCCTCTACCTCTTGAATGTAAATCAGCTCTTTTGACTTTCATCCCGAAGGCAGGTAAACCTATTGACGTGGAGAACCTTCGCCCCATCTCCCTCACGTCTTGTGTCGGCAAGCTGATGGAAACGATGGTGCGCGACAGGTTCTCCGAGTTTCTAGAAACACAGCACACTTTTGCGGACACCATGTTTGGTTTCCGTCCTCAGAAGTCAGCCCAAGATGTACTTCTACAGCTCCACCATGACATAGTAGATCCTGTTGAACGCCCTTACAATGACAAGGTAGCCCTGGCCTTGGATCTTAAAGGGACATTCGACAACGTAAAGCATGAGGTAATCTTAGACCACCTCAGTCAGACCAACTGTGGTTATAAAACATTCAATTATGTTACACAGTTTCTTACAGACCATCAAGCCTACATACGCATACAAGATGAGAAACATGGACCTTGCGTGATCGGCTTGAGGGGAACTCCTCAAGGCGCGGTCCTCTCTCGCCACCTATTTATATAGCCATGTTTCATCTTCCCCCAAATTGGCTTTTATACCAGGGATACATCACGCTATTTACGCGAAAACTATCACGATCTGGGCCACGCAAGGTATCCTGGGTCACATGAAGTCATGCCTGCAAGCAGCAGCGACTGTAGTCGACGACTACGCAACCGACTGCGGACTCCAGTGTGCCCCGGCTTAGTCAAAATTTGTGCACGTGCGTCCCTCCCCTCAGGACACAACTCAGCTCCATATCAGTCTTCCCTCGGGACCAATCCGTGAGGCCTAGGAGATCCGCGTCCTTGGCTTCTTCATACACCACCAACGCAAGGCCGACCCCGCAATAGCCAAACTTCGCATGGTGGGAGACCAGGTGGGCCGTATGATCCGCCGGGTCTCCAACAAGCGGGGTGGATTGCGAAGCAGGGATACAATGCGGCTTGCCCATGCTTTCGTAACGCGTAGAATACTCTACTCGACTCCCAACTTGCACCTACGCAAACACGAGGATGGTCAACTAGAGGTCATCCACCGTAAAGTTATCAAGCGGGCTCTCGACCTCCCTATCACCACGTCCAACCAGAGACGTCTGGCCCTAGGGGTGGTGAATACCTACCAGGAACTTCGAGAAGCCCACCTCGTTAACCAATACACGCGCCTTGCACAGACCCATTCCGGTCGCCGCCTCTTGGTCTGAATACACATCAAACACGATTACTATATTGAGGAAAGAGTGAGAGTTCCAGAACCTTGGAGACGCGCCCTCCGGGTTCAACCCCTTCCCCGCAACATGTCCAAAGAAAACCACAGTGGTCGCCGCCAGGTGCGCGCGTAAGCGTTGCAGCGACACTTTGGTCAAGAGGAACACGTGTGCTACGTGTACGTTGCCGGCCCGCACCATGGGGGGTTGTATACGGCCTCAGTCATACACAACACAAACACCGTAAACGGGCTCGCTTTCAAAGCCTACCGCGCAACACACGCGGAGGAGATTGCCAACGCTCTGGCTCTCACCAATCCCTCTCACCGACTCACGAGATGCCTGTCCGAACTATCAGCTAGGGTGGGCTTCGCCGCTTGCTCAGCGCATACTGGAACCTAGCTGCCGATACGTTAATTGAACTCCGCGAAATCTGGTTTGGGCACCCGGTCACCAAGCACTCAGGGATAACGAACAGGCCGATCAGGCCGCCCGCGCCCTCTCATCCCGGCTATCTCCCTGTTTTTGGAAGCCTACTCCCAAGCAGACAACTCGGCCCTTTCATTCGAAGATATTGTTACGGGGAATAAAGTATACACAATAGATATACTGGCGAACAAAATGCGTACAACGCTGCTGCAGGCCGAGCACGTTCCTCAGAGCACTTCGTCGTCGTCAACCTCAGGCATCTACTTAGCCCGTGACATTACCCGCCGGCGGCCGAAGCACCGTCCCGGTGCGATCAATTATCGGGGCGTGAGTAGTATGGTTCAGGCCATGAGACGTGCACTATATCGGTCGGGACAGAAGCTGGTACTGATGTGGTATCGAGTGGAGCTATCTCATAGGTCACGCTGGTGACCTTGCGTACGACGCGATATGGGCCAACGTAACGGGACATCAGTTTTTCGCAGAGACCAACACGACGCGATGGTAACCACAGCAAGACGAGCGACCCCGGAGAGTACTGTACGTCACGGTGCCGGCGATCGTAAGCACTCTTTCGGTTAAGCTGCGAGGCACATAAACGATCCCGGGCGACTTGGCGGGCGATGTCAGCTCGGGCCAGGGCATCACGAGCATAAGCAGTCGATGAGGGGGCATCAGATTGGAGCATGGTGTCCATGGGCAAAGGCGGGTCATATCCAAACAGTAGGTAAAAAGGCAAAAATCCAGCTGTATCGTGACGTGAACTGTTGTATGCGAAGGTAACGAAAGGTAAGTGGATGTCCCAATCTTTGTGATTCTTGGAGACGTACATCACTAACATATTCGTCACGGTATGGTTGAGACGTTCCGTGAGGCCGTTGGTTTGTGGGTGGTACGCTGTAGTGAACTTGTGGTAAGCAGAGCAGGATCGCAGGAGCTCGTCAACTTCTTTAGATAGAAAACAGCAGCCGCGGTCGGTGATCAACTGACGAGGAGCACCATGACGCAGAATGATGTCATGAAGAAGAAAATCGGCTACATCAGTAGCGCAGCTGGTGGGAAGGGCGCGTGTAACGGCATACCGCGTTGCGTAGTCGGTAGCAATAGCAATCCACTTATTACCGGTGGCCGACACGGGAAAAGGCCCTAGAAGATCGAGGCCGACTCGGAAAAATGGCTCATCTGGTACTTCAAGGGGCTGCAGGGCACCAGCAAGTCTCAGAGCAGGTGTCTTGCGGCGCTGGCAGAGCTCGCATGCCGCAACGTACTGTCGCACAGAACGGTAGAGGCCAGGCCAAAAGAATCGGCGGCGAACGCAGTCATACGTGCGTGGCACCCCTAGGTGTCCAGCGGAGGGGGCATCATGGAGCTGGGCCAAAACATCTGAGCGAAGATGCGCAGGAACAACGAGTAAAATCTCATCACCATCTGGGCGGGCGTTGTAGCGGTGTAAGATGTCGTTGTGAAGAACGAACAGTTGTAAGGAGTGGTCAGGGTGGGGGGAGTGCAGACCATTCATAGTAGCACGCAAAGAGGGGTCGCGGCGTTGTTCAGCAGCTTGTCGGTGAAGTCGGTAATTGAAAGAACGAGTACCTCTTGTCCATCTTCCATCATGTCAGGGGGGTCGACTGGGTAACGAGACAAGCAGTCGGCATCCTTGTGAAGTTGTTCGGATTTATAGGATACGGAAAAAGTGTACTCTTGTAAGCGCAGCGCCCAGCGACCAAGGCGTCCCGTAGTGTCCTTGAGTGAGGAGAGCCAGCAAAGCGCATGGTGGTCCGTAATAACTGAGAATGGTCGGCCATAGAGGTACGGTCGAAATTTCGCAATTGCCCAGACGAGAGCTAAGCACTCGCGTTCTGTGATCGAATAATTTTGTTCCGAGCGCGACAACAGTCGGCTTGCGTACGCGACGACGCGGTGCATTCCTTGTTGCCGCTGCGCCAGCACTGCGCCTATGCCATGGCCACTGGCGTCCGTACGAAGCTCCGTGGCGGCAGATGGGTCGAAGTGTGCTAGGACTGGTGGATTGGTGAGAATCTCAACGAGCGACGAGAAGGCGTTTGCTTGCTGTTGGCCCCAGGTGAATACGACATCGCTTTTGAGGAGGCCGGTTAGAGGACGGGCTACTTCAGCAAACTTCTCGACAAAACGACGGAAATAGGAGCACATTCCCAGAAAACTTCGAACGTCCTTGGCTGAGCGGGGTGTGGGGAAGTCGCGAACTGCTCGGACATTCGCAGGGTCTGGTTGAACGCCCGCAGCGTCAACAAGATGGCCGAGTACGCAGATTTGGCATTGCCCAAAGCGACATTTAGACGAGTTAAGTTGCAAGTTGGCACGTCGGAAAACATCAAGCACTGTGGACAGACGGGTAAGATGGTCGTCGAAAGTAGTCGAAAAAACAATAACGTCGTCAAGATAGCACAGGCAGATGGTCCACTTCATGCCTCGAAGGAGAGAGTCCATCATGCGCTCAAACGTCGCGGGGGCATTGCATAATCCAAAAGGCATCATCTTGAACTGATAAAGTCCATCAGGAGTCACGAAGGCCGTCTTCTCTCTGTATTTGTCGTCCACAGCAATCTGCCAGTAGCCTGACCGAAGGTCTATTGAAGAGAAATATTTGGCACCGTGTAAGCAATCGAGTGCATCATCTATGCGCGGTAGGGGATAAACATCTTTCTTGGTAATATGGTTGAGATGGCGGTAATCAACACAAAATCTCCAGCTATTGTCCTTCTTTTTAACAAGTATAACGGGTGAAGACCAGGGACTAGATGATGTTTCGATTATGCCCTTATGAAGCATTTTATCGACTTCTTGCTGTATAATAGCACGCTCCGAGGCTGACACACGGTAGGGCCGTCGGCGAATGGGCCGAGCGTCACCGGTGTCGATGCGATGAGTTACCACGGATATCTGGCCCAAATTACGGTCGCCGAAGTCAAAGATCCCCCGATAAGAAGCAAGCACACGGCAGAGAGCAGAGACTTGTTCAGAGGTGAGCTTGTCAGACAGCATTGGCTTGAAAAGGTCGGAACAGGAACGTGACGAGAGCGACGTTGATGGAAAATCGGGTGGCGTATCGGTGGTTACGGCGGAAACTGTGTGGTCGACCAGTGTTGTCAGATGCGCAAGTGACATGCCACGAGGAATAATTTGCACTGAGAAGCCAAAATTGAGGACGGGAAATGAAGTTCGGTTGTCCTTGACGGTAACCACCATGTTCGGGAGTGCAACATTACGTGTCAAGGCCACGTCAGAAATTGGGGCAGCAAGATAATCACCATCGGGTACTGGAGGATATGGCGAGAGTTGGACTTGGATTGCAGCTTGCGGCGGAAGTCTGAGGAAATCGACAGAGCGTAGACGAGGTGGGCTGGTAGAGACAGTCTCTGAGAAGGATGGTAGTTCGAGCCGAAGAAGATTTTTGGAACAGTCAATGAGCGCAGCGTGTGAAGTCAGAAAGTCGAGTCCAAGGATGAGGTCCTGAGGGCAATTTTCTAGTACAGCAAACAGAACTGAAGTTTGATGCTCAGAAATCGTTATTTGCGCAGTGCACATTCCAAGGACAGCAGGAGTACTCCCATCCGCTGTACGAACGGTAGGCGCAATCGCAGGCGTCAGAACTTTTTGGAGGCGGCGGCGGAGGTCTGAGCTCATCACAGATATTTGCGCACCGGTATCAATAAGAGCAGTTACACGTAAACCATCAACGAGAATCGTGAGAAGGTTGAACCGCTGGTCGGGAGTAATCAGAGGATTTGCAGTCCGAGTCGTGTATGCAGCGTCACCTCTGGCGGCTGCACCGGCTAGTTTTCCGAGCGATGGTCGTAGGGAGACCGAGAACGGCGGGGTTGGGGCGAGCGGGACTGACGACGCACGGGTGATGGCGAGCGGCTGGTCCGACGTTCTGGATTATGCTCTGCACCTGTCTCTGCACGGTAGGACGGGGCATAAGGTGCACGTTCGGAGCGAGGTCCCCAATCGTAGAATCTCGGTCGAGGTGATGAGGTCCAACGGCTACGGCAATGGCGAGCGATGTGTCCTATCCGATGGCACGTGAAACATAAGGGCCGATCATCATGAGTGCGCCATTCAGCTGGGTTTCGTCTTGGCGCGAACGTGCGGTTCGGAGTGGCAGCCGCAACGACTGGAGCCGAGCTGGAAGTAGCAGGGGCATTTTGATGAGGTGGTGAAATGCCCATATTCGCGATCTCTTGGCGAACCACGGCCTGTATCATTGAAACAGCATCGAGGTTGTGTCCTGGCGCGCTGACGCTAGACATAGCGGGTGCGATAGCCTCGAGTTCCCGACGGATTATTCTGGTGACGTTTTCCGGCGCTGGTGGTTGGTGTAGGCAAATCTTCGCAAGAGGACGTAGCAGCCGTGTTGGGAAGGCGTTCAAATCGGTGAACTAGGCGCCTACTTTTCGCCTGTTCGAAGCGACGACATGCTTCGATGACCGACTCTACCGTCGAGCAGTCCTTGCACAGCAGAAAATTGAAAGCGTCATCGGGAAATCCTTTCAGGATGTGCCCAAATTTGTCCTCGTTGAGCATGTCCTTGTCGACTTTGCGGCACAAAGCCAACACGTTTTGGATGTACGCGATGTATGGCTCTGTGGATGTCTGGGCACGAGTCGCAAGCTCTTTCTTTGCGGCCACTTGACGTCCGATGGGTTTCCCAAACATATAGCACAATTTCCGCTTACAGACGTCCCAGCTGGTCAACTCTTCTTGATGTGTCTCGTACCAGAGTTTTGCCGTGCCATGCAAGTAGAAGATGATGTTCGCCAACATGAGCGTCAGATCCCAATGGTTGCTGCTGCTGACGCGCTCATATAGGACCAGCCAGTCGTCGACGTCTATGTCACTTGTGCCGTTGAATGGGCCTGGGTCACGAAGTTGCATCACAACGATCGGTTGCGGGGCTGACGGCTCTTGTTGACATTGAGTAGCCTGGTCAGTCATCGTGGTAGCTGCAATGCGCCGTCCGCTGCGAAGATCCAGCTCGTGGGGCTGTATAGCGAGTTGTACCCCGCACCTTCCACCAATGATGTTACGGGGAATAAAGTATACACAATAGATATGCTGGCGAGCAAAATGCGTACAACGCTGCTGCAGTCTGAGCACGTTCCCCAGAGCACTTCGTCGTCGTCAACCTCAGGCATCTACTCAGCCCGTGACAATATTACCAATTACTACAAGGAGGAGCACCGGCGCTATCCAGACCCTTGTAAGGGACTGAATCGCACTGACGAGCGCATCCTTTTAAAACTGTTTACCAATACTGTACTGTGCCCGGCGGGGCTAAAACATTTCAATTCATCCTTTGATGGCACGTGCCAGTTCTGTGGTGAGGTGGCTGACACATTCAACATCGTCTGGGCGTGCCAGTCTGATCCATCTATCCCCCCCAACCCAACCTCACGAGAAAGAACTGGGAGGCGGCCCTGCTCGGCTGTCAAGACCTGAAGGCCCAAAAGGCCTTCAGGTCTTCAACGCCGTTCAACGGGCGCGGGCGGCGTTGCTTTCCAATGGAGCTCCGGAATAGGGATTCCACCTAGTGCTGCGAGGGTAGCTGGCCAATAAGGCCCCAACCCAATCACCTCTCTGTAACCATTTAATGGTTATTAAATGTTTCACCACCACCAAACAATACATGCCGGTGACTTCTGTCATAACGGTTCTGAGAGCGTTTCTGTGAGACGAAAGTTCTAAGACAGGCGATGCGCCGGGCCTCTTCTGCGCGGCAAATGGTTTCGGCGAGACTAGGTTTATCAGTCTCGGAAAAAAGGAAGAATAGTGTCAAGAGCTGTGCGGGGTTGGCGTATGTAGAGCAGATAAAATGAACTGCGTCTCGCAGTTTCATGCTGTGCAGTGTTTTAGGCGAAAGTTATAAATGGCAAGATCGCGTCCCATGTTTTGTGTCCGGAAGCAACATACATGGAAATCATGCTGACGAGAGTCCTATTAGTTCGTTCTGTCAAACCGTTAGCCTGCGGGTCATACGGGGCAGTGTGACGAAAATGGCAAGAAGCAAGACGAAGGAGATTTTCAACTACATTTGCAGCAAATAACCACCCGCGATCACTGATGATGACACGGGGCAATACATGAAATAATATAACGTGCAACAGCATGAACTGTGAAACTTGAGTGGCTGTTGCCGAAGAAATTGCCGCAGTTTTGGCGTAGCGTGTGAGGTGGTCAACGGCCGCAATAATCCATCGGTTGCCGTTCGTTGATCACCAAAAGGGCTGAGCAGGTCAACACCGACGACGTCAAATGATGAACCCGGGGGTGCTACGGTATGAAGTAGTCCAGCTGGCGGAGTTTTAGGACGCTTGTAGCGTTGACGTTGCTCACAGCTCGCAACATATGCAGTCACACTTTTACACATCTTTGGCCAGAAGCAGCGTTCTTACGTGCGATAAAATGTGCCAGAAAAACCCATATGGCCAGATGTTCGGTCGTCCTGCATTGCTCGAAGTACGTGTTGTCGCAGACTTGTAGGCACAGGTAGAAGTAGGCGAGGGCCCACACCAGAATCATTCTTTTTGTAAAGAACACCCATTATTTACGACAAAGCCACGTTGACGTTCGTTCCCAAAATAAAAAAAAGAAGAGAGAATGTTGCCACTGCGTTGCTCTGCTCCAAATTTTGTTAGGTCAGAAAACGGAGTGTCCACTTATTCATCAAAGTTGTCAGCGTCACAACCCTCCGGCTACGATGGCCGCTGCCACTCAGTCTTGGATCGTCAGTGGACCCCCTCGCGAGCCCCCGCTATTCGCTGGACTCTGAAATGAGGACGTAGACGACTGCCTACCCAAATATGACACAGTAAGCGCCACGAACCGTCGAGACGATTCGCACAAGCTCTGCCACGTCTCCTTCTATTTTACTGTCGTGGCGAAGACTTGGTTTTTTAACCACCATATTGACTTCCGCAACTAGAATGTCTTCAAAGAATATCTGCGACAAGGCTTCGCTACTCCGGCAGTTCGAGCCAGTCTGGCGAAGAGAACACTTGATGGTCGCAAACAACAAGTGGGTGAGTCTTATACCTCGTATATTGAGGTTGTTCTCTCTCTCTCTTTCGACGCGTCAACAGCTCCATGTCCGAGACAGACAAAGTGCACCACCTGCTCAAAGGCATAGGGCCTGTCGCCTTGAATGCTTTGGTCGTAAAGGACCCAAGTACCGTTGCTGACACTGTGACTATGTGCCAGGGCCTGGACGAACTCGAATCCACACGTTTGCAGCTGGACAACTCTCCTGCAGCCATCGCTGGCAACCCTACGGCCCACCCCTCTTTACGGGCCGTGATCCGCAGCATAATACGAGAGGAACTGCAGTCGTACGCTGTGTCACCAGAGGAATAGCCTTCGCATCAGGTCTAATACGTTTCGACGATGGCTTCGCATCCATTTGCGCAACAAACCCGACGCCCGAAAAAATTCTGGTTCCGAAGGGCTCAATGTTGCCTTGCGTCGCTACACCGGAGACTTTCACTGGTAACTTTATAAGACGGTTCTGAAGATCTCCCTGTTGCACGTTCCTCATCCACCTCCACCGTCAAAACCACCATCAGCTATGACCTGACCTTTTCGCAAACCAAACAACTGTTTGCCTTGCTGACTAAGCACGAAGCTTTGTTTGACGTCAATTCAGCCGTATTGGCACAGACGTGCGTCACCACGTATCGCACTGAGACTGAGGATACGTCAATCGTACGTCGTCGGCCATATCGCGTATTAGTAGCTGAGCGAAAGGTTATTGAAGAAAACGTTGACGACATGTTGAGACGGAACATAATACGCCCCTCTGCTAGCCCTTGGTCATCACCTGTCGTCTTAGTTAAAAAAAAGACGATTATGTGCACTTCTGCGTAGATTACCGCGCATGACACAACATCACGCGCAAGGATGTATACCCTATGCCACATATAAATGACGCCCTTGATTCGCTACAAGGAGCTCAATACTACTCGAGTCTCGATCAACGTTCGGGATACTGGCAGATACCGATGCATGAGGATGATAAAGAAAAAGACGGCATTTTCGACCCCAGACAAACTTGGCGAGTTCAATGTAATGCCCTTCGGCCTGTGCAACGCACCCGCATCATTCGAACGCATGATTGACACTAATTTGCGCAGCCTGAAGTGGCAAATGGCCTCTGCTATTCGGATGACACCACTGTTTTCTCGTCAACTTTCTCTCAACACTTACGCCGTTTAGACGAAGCCCTCATGTGCCTTGGTACGGCTGGCCTTCAGCTGAACACGAAAAAGTGCCGTTTTGCCAGCAAGACAATTAAGGTCTGGGGTCACATTGTAAGGATCGCATTCGGCTTCATCCCCATAAAACATCGGCCGTTCTTCATTTTCCTTGTCCTAAATGGACCAAGGATTTACGCAGTATAATTGGCCTGGCTTCATACTTCTGCCGATTCATACGACGGATGGATGGATGGATGGATATGGCTGCACTCTTTAGAACGGGCGGTGGCTAGCGCCACCAAGCCGTAATACCTAATGAACCAAAAACTAGATTTATTTTTTTTGTTAAAAAGTGAGTTTGAGGATTCGTACTTTGCAGTGAAGGGTTTATTTTCACTCGTGCCTTGACTTTAGCCACCAATCAGATAACCTCCTTCTAGTTAAGTCTACCCGCTTAAAGTCTATTTTGCCCTCCTGGTCCCTAAACGCCATTGCTTTGAAAGACTCTGCGCCATCATCCTGAACTATAGGGTGAAGCCCCTTACAGAACATTATCAAGTGTTCGGCAGTTTCTTCTTCTTCTCCACACGCACTGCATACTGTGTCTACCCCTTCGTATTTGGCCCGATATGTCTTGGTTCGCAGTACACCCGTCCTGGGCTCAAACAGTAGAGAACTACCCGAGTATTATCATAGATCCTTTCCTTGGCGATTTCCTGCTTAAAAGTTCGATAGATCTCTAGTGCGGGCTTCTTAATCATGCCCATTCTCCACATGTCAGTCTTCGTTTCCTTAACTTTCTTCTTAACTAATAGTCCTTTTTGGTTTGGCCACCTGCTGGCTTCTACGTATTTACCAGTCAATTTCCTGGTTCGCTTCCTCCATTTTGTATCGACATTCCCCATGTACAAGTAGCTGAAAACCTTCCTGGCCCAATGCTCCTCCCCCATTTCTCTCAATCGCTTCTCAAATTTTATCTTGCTGCTAGCTTCCCTGCCCTCAAATGATGTCCATCACACATCACCTTGTACAACCTGATTTGGTGTATTCCCGTGAGCTCCTAAAGCAAGCCTACCTATTCCACGTTGCTTAATTTCTAATCTTGCTTGAACTTCTGATATCATGCACAAGACCGCATTGCCAAACGTCAGACCAGGAACCATGACCCCTTTCCATATTCCTCTCACAACAACATCATCATCATCATCATCAGCCTGACTACGTTCACTGCTGGACAAAGGCCTCTCCCATGTTCCGCCAGTTAACCCGGTCCTGTGCTTGCTGCTGCCAATTTATACCCGCAAGCTGCTTAATCTCATCTGCCCACCTAACCTTCTGTCTCCCCCTAACCCGCTTCCCTTCTCTGGGAATCCAGTTAGTTACCCTTAATGACCAGCGGTTATCCTGTCTACGCGCTACATGTGCGGCTCATGTCCATTTCCTCTTCTTTCTTTCAACTATGATATCCTTAACCCCCGTTTGTCCCCTAATCCACTCTGCTCTCTTCTTGTCTCTTAAGGTTACACCTACCATTTTTCTTTCCATTGCTCGCTACGTCGTCCTCAATTTAAGCTGAACCCTCTTTGTAAATCTCCAGGTTTCTGCTCTGTAGCTAAGTACCGGCAAGATACAGCTGTTATATACCTTCCTCTTGAGGGATAGTGGCAATCTACCTGTCATATTTGAGAGTGCTTGCCGAATGTACTCCACCCCATTCTTATTCTTCTAGTTACTTCAATCTCGTGGTTAGGCTCTGTGGTTATTACCTGCCCTAAGTTGACATAGTCTTTTACAACTTCAAGTGCACTATTACCTACCTCGAAGGGCTGCTCCATTCCGAGGTTGTTGTACATTACTTTCGTTTTCTGCAGATTATTTTAAGACCCACCTTTCTGCTCTCCTTGTCTAACTCCGTAGTCATGAGTTGCAATTCGTCCCCTGGGTTACTCAGCAATGCAATGTCATCGGCGAAGCGCAGGTTACTAAGGTATTCTCCATTAACTCTTCTCCCTAACTGTTCCCATTCTAGGCTTCTGAAAACCTTCTGTAAGCACGCGGTAAATAGCATTGGGGAGATTGTGTCCCCCTGCTTTACACCCTTCTTGATTGGTATTCTGTTGCTTTCTTTATGAAGCACTATGGTAGCAGTTGATTCCCTGTAGATTTCTTCCAGAATGTTTATATATACTTCATCTATGCCCTGATTCCGCAGTGTCTGCATGGCAGCTGATATTTCTACTGAATCAAACGCCTCCTCGTAATCTGTGAAGGCTATGTATAGTGGTTGGTTATACTCTGAGCATTTCTCTATTACCTGATTGATAGTATGAATGTGGTCAATTGTTGAGTAGCCTGTTCGAAATCCTGCTTGTTTGTTTGGTTGATTGAATTCTAATGTTTTATTTACTCTGTCAGCAATTACCTTTGTAAATAGCTTGTATACTACCGAGAGCAAGCTGATCGGCCTGTAATTCTTCAAGTCCTTGTCATCTCCTTTCTTATGTATTAAGATGATGTTAGCATTCTTCCAAGACTCTGGTGCTCTTCCCGTCAGGAGACACCTCGTAAATAGGGTGGCTAGTTTTTATAACACAATCTGTCCTCCATCTTTCAGCAGATCTGATGTGTCCTGATCCTCACCAGCAGCTTTGCCTGTTTGCATGCTCTCCAAAGCTTTTCTGACTTCTATCATTACTGGTGGGGTGTCATCTGGGTTACTGCTAGTTCTTATAGTATTAAGATCGTGGTTGTCTCGGCTACTGTACAGATCTCTGTAAAACTCCTCCGCTATTTTAACTATCCTATCCAAATTGGTAGTTATTTTGCCTTCTTTGTCCCTTAGTGCATACATTCGACTTTTGCCTATCCCAAGTTTCCTCTTCACTGCTTTGACGCTTCCTCCGTTTTTCAGAGCGTGTTCAATTCTCTCCATGTTATACCTTCTTACATCGCATACTTTACCTCTAATAATCAACTTCGAAAGCTCTGCCAGTTCTATTTTTTGTCTGTTGTACTTGACACTCATGATTTGACGCTTCTTAATTAGGTTCTTCGTTTCATGGGAAAGCTTGCCAGTGTCCTGTCTAACTACCCTGCCTCCAACTTCCACTGCACACTCCGTAATGATACTCGTCAGATTATCATTCATTGTATCTACGCTAAGGTTGGTGTCCTGACTAAGAGCCGAGTACCTGTTCTGCAACGACACTATGAATTCCTGTACTTTCCCTCTCAGTGCTAGCTCATTGATTGGCTTCTTGCACAACATCATTGTAATTCCACAGTGCCCTATTTTTGATCACTGCCGCATTCCTGTTACCTTTAGTCGTCACGTATATTTCGTGTTCCCTCAGGCACTCGGTCCCATTACTTATCCATACGCCCAGATATTTGTATTTATCTGTTATCTCTAGCGTGACCTCCTGTATTCTAAGCTCACTACCTTTGTTGTCATTGAAAATCATGAAGGCTGATTTTTCATACTGAATGTAAAATCTAACTAATCTCCCTCATTACCGCCGATGTCTATCAATCTCTGCAAATCTTCCTTGTTGTTGGCCATTAGCACTATATATAATCTGCGTACATTAATGCTGGTAGTGCCTGATCAATGAGTTTTCCTTGTTTAACTAAAGAGAGGTTGAAGCCCAGTCCACTTCACTCTAATTTGGCCTCTAATCCTTGTAGGTACATCATGAATATAAGGGTGACAGGGGACACCCCTGCCTAGGCCCCCGTTTTACCTCTGCAGGCTTCGATACCTGTTTTTCCCACTTTATAACTACCTTGTTACCTTTATAAATATCCTTTAAAAGATTAGTGACTACATGTTCCACGCCTAGTGTGTCCAGTATTCCCCACAAT
This sequence comes from Rhipicephalus microplus, assembly GCF_043290135.1. Classification (NCBI taxonomy): domain Eukaryota; kingdom Metazoa; phylum Arthropoda; class Arachnida; order Ixodida; family Ixodidae; genus Rhipicephalus; species Rhipicephalus microplus. The sequence goes on from NC_134707.1 coordinate 122,064,070, forward strand.
TCCTCTTGAACCACGCTATCGTACGCTCTCTTGATATCCAAAAATGCTAGCTGCAGGGGCCTGTGTTTCTTTTCTGCTATTTCGATGCACTGTGTCAGTGAGAACAGATTGTCTTCCAACCTCCTGTGTTTCCGAAACTCATTCTGCAGTTCCCCCAGCACCCCCTCGTCCTCTATCCATGCCTGCAGTCTTTCCTTTATAATCTGCATCGCCAGTGTGTAGACCTAGACCCCTGATGTCACTGTTATAGGACGGTAGTTGTTTATGTCAGCTTTGTCCCCCTTTCCTTTATAGATCATGCTCATCCTGGTAAGTTTCCATCCATCGGGAACTTCACCATCGATTATTATTTTGCTCACTGCCTCTCTCAAAGCCTGCTTAGACTTCGGACCTAATGTCTTTATCAGCATAATTGGAATTCCATCTGGGCTTGTTGATGTAATGGTGGTGTTGATGGATTTGTGGTGCATAAAGTACTTCTTTGTTGAAATTTTTTTGTCACCCTTGTTCTTATATATTCAATAGCTTCGTCCTCTTCTAGCCTAGATCCTTGGACTATAGTTATAAAACAGCTCAAGGCTCGTCTCATTTCTTAGGGAGTTTAGATGGTTCCAAAATTTCGCAGCTGCCTTTCTATCTTTTTTATGTACTTCTGCCAGCCACTGAGCTCCCTTTCTTCTAATCTTTTCATTGATCAGAAGGAATGCATCCCTTCTACAGCTTAGAAAGGTTTCCCATTTTCTTTCCACATCATCTGTCGGTTCACCCCGCTGCTTAGCATGTCTGGGTTCCCTAGAGGCTTCCTGACGTTTCGCTATAGCTCTCTTAACTTCCTCATCCCACCAACTTTAGGGTTTGTGTCTTCTTTCCGGGGTGACTTGTCACGCGTCTTAGCAAGCTCTAGCTCAAAGAGTCTAATTAGATTTGTGTATGTCCACACTGTCTTATTATCCTCCGTGATTACTTTCTCAATTTGTTTAGTGGCTATTTTAATTTGCCTTTCTGGATAAAAATTTTTCTGTAGTTTCTCATCTTGTCTCCATCCCACTTTCACTGCTCTTCCAAAACTTAGATTGATACGTTTGTGATCACTACCCAGACTTCTGGAGCCATCTTCATCTAGGTGCATTCCCCTGAGCTTATCATACATCCTATGTGACATCAGTGCATAATCTATCGTCGACTGTAGCCTTGCTACCTCCCATGTTATTTGCCCTTCACACTTCTCGGTACTGTTGCATATGATCAAATCAAGCCTTTCACACATATTCATGATCATTTTGGCTGTCGGGTCGGTATACCCATCTATATTTTCTATGTGCGCATTGATGTCTCCTAGTAGAATTATCTCGCACTCTCTCCCTAACTCCGGAATGTCCTTTGATATACACTCTACCATTGCCTGGTTTTCCTCTCTGGCCTTTGCTCCCGTCCACAAGTACACGAAACCAAGGAGTGTCATTTGACCTGCCACTTTCCCTTTTAGCCATAAATGTTCCTTGCACTCCTGCTTGACCCTTTGACAGTCTGTACTTTTATGAAGGAATGCCCCAATACCACCCCCCTTTCTGCTGCCGTCTGTTCTATTACAATATTCCCACGCGTAGTCCGGATTGTTCAGAAGTTGTTCCATGTCCCTGAGATGTGTTTCTACGAAACCATATACCATCGGCCTCTCTTTTCTTAGCTGTTTTTCTATCTCTTCCCACTTCAGCCTGTTCCTACCACCCTGCATGTTAATATACCCTATGTCTGAATTGGCTCGGCGCTCGTAGCTACGTCTATTTATGCCCCGGACTCTACCTATCTTAGATATTGGTGCCACTTTGGAATCGAATCTGTCCATAACACCTGTCGAAGAGTCTCCCTGGTTGTTTTTCTCGTTGCTAGCTATCCTGCACCCCGAAGGGCTCGCTTGCCCCCCAAAAAAACCTACTGCGCGTCCTGCAAGTCGCCAACCCACCTCATGGCCTAGCCGCCCATCGAAGTGAATTCTGTCTCGTTGAAAACCACCCCACCTATGCACCTCTCTGTTTTTATTTCCACCACCTCAAAGCCTTTCTCTCGACTCATCCGCCATATCTCTTGGTTTGCGTTGACAACCGCTCTTTGCAGGTTGCTATCACGCACCGGTACCTCCGGTATCGTGCATATCACTACCTGTACCTTAGGAGAAGTGGCGCGCATGTGATCGACGCCTTTCGCCAGTGTGGTTGCTAGTCCTGCTGTATCTTCATTTAAGACATTGTTTAAATCGCCTGAAAATATCACGAGGTTTCGTCTATCAGCTTAGTTTTGAGTTTTGCACTCGCTTGCCTCATGACTGCTTCAAGCTTGCGTCCTAGGAACGCCCCTACTGCAACCCTCTTGTCACCTCTTACCCTCTCTTTGATGGCTTCTGTGCATCGATTTAAATTTGAGTCCCCGGCGATTATCACATGCTGTGACTTTTCAGCTGGAGCATCCTGCGCCTGGCGGCTACTTGCACCTGTGACGCCGGCTGCTTTGTCCCCTCCCAGCCCCACCACTACCTCACTGAAGCTGGGCCTTGCGACAATTGAACCGGCTTGACCGGTTTTTTCCAAACTTACTTGGTCTTCCTTCGCCACCATTCTGGTTGCCGGTTCCCTAATGTTCTCGCCGTAGGCCGCTCCTTTGTTCAGCTTCGCTTGTGCTTCCTCGGCGGACTTCATTCTTTGTCCCATTGCCCTCGTTTTCTCTTGCTCTGTCGCCAACGTAGTCTCGAGCTCGGCGATTCTTATCAGCGGTTCACTCTGGGCAACCATCATTTTCTCCATTTTTTCCTCGACCTCACATTGCCTACACTTCGCGTCAGCCTCTTCTCCATCCGCTTCTACGCTTGGGTCCACTTTCAAACCCACTCCACATCCTGAACATTTTACAGTCTTTTTAACCATGTTTTTCTGACACCAATTGTCCCTATACTCAGTAATTACAAGACTTGAGCCCTGCACTACGAAAAAAAGAAAGTCTAAGCTCTACTACAAAAATTTGCGTGTTCAATGTATGCGCACCTCCACCACTGGGTGGCAAAAGAAAAAAAACAACGAAAAATTCAAACACACACACCCGCACTAACTAATAAATACCTGGTGACTGGCCCCCGAAAAATCCGTACCATAAAATAAGTGCTACGAAGATTTCAACCACTGCCTTGTAATTATAAAAACAAGCTCAAAACATTCGAAAACACTTATCTGCGCAGTCGATCCGGAGCGCTCAAAAAACACGTCACTCAAAAAACACGACACTTTGCTTCGATAGCGGCACCTTTGGACAAATTACTCGGTTCCGGTGTTCGCTTTGAGTGATCTCCTGCCGTCGAATCAGCGTTTAGCCATCTGAAAAACGCCCTCACATCTGAACCAGTACTTCTCCATTTCGATGAAACAGCACCCACACTCCTGCATGCTGAAGGTAGCGGTCACGAAATCGGACGTATTCTACTGCAGCGCGATGAATCATCACGTGAAAGGGTCGTTGTGTATGCAAGCCACGTCCTGACCAACACCGAGAAGAATTACACCATTACTGAACAGGAGTATTTAGCTGTCGTGTGGTCAGTGCAGAAATTTCGACCTTCTCTACATAGCCATCATTTTACTATAGTTAGAGACCATCATGCCTTATGGTGGCTTTCCATGTTCGAGAATTTGTCAGGACGCCTTGGTCAATGGATTATACGTCTTCAAGAACATGACTTTACTATTACCTACAAGTGCGGCAAAAAGCATCAGAACGCAGATGCGCTTTCTCGCTGCCCGCTTCCTACGACGCCGTCCACTGCTTCCTCTACTAACTTCAGCGAAGAACGCTTGGATAGTCCTTCCACATCTGTTTTTTTCATTAGCCGCCATTAACAATATCCCTCCTGACAACGACGGCTCCATCATAACGCATTAACTCGCTGACGCTTACTGTATACGCATCATAGATCTCCTTCAGGGGAAATCGAGACTGCCCGACGCCCGCCTTCGGCGACAGCACAGGCATTAGGAGCTGGATAACCGCGTTCTTTACCATCACATCTATCACCCGGATGGTCAACGCTGGGTGCCCGTTCTGCCTCGCTCTCTTCGAGCCGATATTCTTAAGGCCCACCACGACGACCTGACTGCTGGTCACTTTGGTTTCCAGAAAACGTATGATCGCATTAAAGGTCATTTCTACTGGCCAGGGATGTCCGCCAGCGTAGCAAAGTACGTCACCTCCTGCAACCTTTGTCAGCGCCAAAAGCTTCCGACATCACCTCAATACGGAGAGCTTAAATCACTTCCTTGCCCGTCGGCACCATTTGAAGTCGTTGGCATCGATCTATATGGTCCCCTTCCCACGACTCGCAGTGGCCATTGAAGGATAGTGACAGCTGTATTCCACTGGACACGTTACGCTGAAACGTCCTGTGTGAATTCGGCCTCCACTTCTGACGTGGCTGCATTTATGCTTGAAGCCTTGATCTTGCGTTACGGTGCTCCTTGTGTCATCCTTAGTGACCGTGGAAAAGCTATTCTTTCACAAATTGTGGAGGAATTGCTAAAAGCCTCTGGCACCAGCCACAAGACAACCTCCAGCTATCACCCCCAAACCAACGGGTTCACTAAGCGCTTTCATCGCACTCTGTCCGATATGATATCTATTTACATTGAGCCATACCACACCAACTGGGATATGATTTTGCCGTTCGTAACATTCGCTTATAATACCGCCGTACTTTGCACAACTGGCTACTCACCGTTCTACCTTGTCTACAGCCGATCGCCATCTTCCTTTCTGGACGTCTCGTTCTTGACAGCCTCGGTACACCATCTGCATCCTCCTTTGAACAATATGTGTCCCGTCTCCATCACTTTCACCAGTTCGCCAGTCTCAACACTGAGCAGAGACAACAAGCCCGTAAAAATCTGCATGACGCATCCCACACTACTGTGACCTTCCACCCCGGCGACGACGTGTTACTGCGGACATCATTTCGCACTCCTGGCTCATGCTACAAATTTCAGTTACGGTTCCTCGGCCCATACACAGTCTTAGAGCAGACCTCGCCCGTTAAATATTGCGTTGAACCTGTGATTGCTCCAAGTGACCGGCGCTGTCGCGGTACCGAGACAGTGCACGTCTCGTGTATGAAGCCTTTCGCAAGGCGTTCTCCGCATCTATAGGTTGCACCTAAGATGGCCGCTCTCATGTACGGGGAATTAGTGTGGGCATTTAAAGCACGCTTCCTCATCACCTGTACAAAGCCATCATCACCTAGTGTTCTTCATCTTCATCGTTAGTGGAGATCACCCTTGAGTCGGTTCTGTGCCTCAGAGGTAACTGTTTTGGCCACGTCTTCCAGGCCTAATAAAGGCGTGCAAAGGACTACGTCACAAGTGGGGGAGGTTCTTCCTCGATTCTCCTTGCCTGCTCGCCCGCTTTACCTCCTGGAGCTTCGCTCAGGTCGCCGTTTCGGCTACGTGTCCACCAGCATGGCACAGGATGAACCCTCAGGTACTTCTCCTTTTACTCCTTCTATATAATATTCTACCGTATATATAAATATATATATATATATATATATATATATATATTGAAATACAACGGTTCGGCTGACGCTTTATTCAAGCAACACCAAGATGGCGCCGATGATCACTCGAACGGGGCGAAGACTGCTGATCGTTATTGACAGATGAGGAAGATGACGTCCCATGAATTCTTACACTAATTTCCCCCGTCTACGGAAGCGGCCAGCCTGGCCGCGAATTACGCTGGGGAACGCATACGATAAGGCTTGAGACGCGAAACGTGCACAATCTCTGTCCCGCGGCAGCGTTGGTCAGTGGGGACATGAAGAGGTGTGACAAGGTAGTTCACCGGTGAGGTCTGTTCGACAACTTTGTAGGCGTCAAGATAGCGTGACTCAAGCTTCTCGCATAAGCCAGGCGTTCGCGCGGGAGTCCACAGAAGCACATCGTCGCCTGGGCGGTAGAGAACGACGCCGTGAGTGGCATCGTAACGATGTTTGCGATCTTCTTGGCTAGCTTCGGTGTTTACACGGGCAAGACGACAGCATCGAGCAACACGGGACAGAAACTGGTCGCAAAGTAATGGTGAAGAGTTGACGGGGCCAGAAAAGAATGAAACGTCGAGTGGTGATGTCGGTTAACGTCCGTATACTAGGAAAAATGGAGAATAGCCTGTGGTTCATTGAACTGACGTATTATATGCATACGTGGCAAAGGGAAGTATGGCATCCCAATTGCGATGGTCCGGTCGGATATACATGGACAGCATGTCACACAGCGTGCGATGAAATCTTTCCGTTAAGCCATTGGTTTGCGGGTGATAGCTAGATGTTGTTCTATGAACTGTTTTTGATGCTTGAAGAACTTCACTGAGCGTGCTTGAAAAAAATGCCTTGACCCGGTCGCTCAAAAGAACACGAGGGGCTCCGTGACGTAGGTAAATAGCATTCAAGAAGAAAGTTGCTACTTCCAAAGCAGTTCCTGAAGTGATCGAGGCCGTCTCAGCGTACCGGATCAAGTGATAAACGGCGGTGACGATCCATCTCTTGCCGTCTGATGTAGTTGGAAGGGGCCTGAAGAGGTCAATTCTGACGACAGAGAACGGCTCTGATGGACAAGGAAGTGGTTGTAGGGTCCCGACTGGAGCAGTTGTGGGCCGCTTGCGGTGTTGGCAAAGTGCGCACGAGGCAATATAGTTAGCTACCGTCGTGGAAAGACCTGGCCAGAAGAATCGACTGCGGATGCGCTCGTATGTTTTGTAGTAACCCAAGTGTCCTGACGTCGAGTCGTCGTGGGAAGCGCGCATTAAGCACTGAAGTGGATGAAGGTAGGGAAGAAATGGCTGATATCGACGAGGCGTCTTCCGTATAGCCAATTTGACAAGGGGATGTGACGTGCGCCGAAAACTGCGGCAAAGGGCATCGTGACAAAGCGTCAGCATCTTGATATTGTCTTCTAGTCTTGTAGATGACGTCAAAGTCATAAGATTGTAATTGAAGAATCCAGCGGCCAAGTCGTCCCGACAAGTTTTTGATTGTGGACAACCAGCAAAGAGCATGGTGGTTTGTCACAAGAGTAAAATGTTGACCATGTAGGTATGGACAAAATTTTTGGATGGACCAGACAACAGCCAAGCACTCTTGTTCGGTTATCGAGTACCTCTTCTCTGCAGAGGTCAGAGTGCGGCTTGCATACGCGGCAACTTTCTCGCGAAAGGCATGGTCGCGCTGGAGGAGTACGGTGCCGATTCCTTGTCCACTAGCGTCAGTGTGTAATATCGTAGGTGCCCTGTCATTGAAATAACCAAGCACTGGTGGGGATGTCAGTGCCTGCTTGAGTTCTTGAAATGAGGCTTCGCATTGATCATTCCAATCAAAGGAACCGGTACTGGCAAGGAGCTTGTGGAGAGGAGCGGCGATAGTGGCAAAGTGGCGAATGACGCGGCGAAAGTACGATGCGAGTCCAAGGAAACTGCGTAGTTAGTTGGAGCGAAAGGGTCGCGGAAAGTTGAGGACTGCGGAAATTTTGTCAGGATCGGGCTGGATGCCATCATTACTAACGAGATGTCCTAGAACTTTTATAGCTGTGCTGCCAAAATGGCACTTTTTTGTGTTTAGTTGAAGTCCAGCATCGGAGAGACATGTGAGCACTTGATCTAGGCGTTGCAGATGATCAGCAAAAGTGGAAGAACACACGACGATATCATTGAGGTAGCATAGACAAGTTTTCCACTTGAGGCCACGAAGAGCAATGTCGATCATCCTTTCAAATGTGGCGGGAGCATTGCATAGGCCGAATGACATTACGATAAACTCGTAAAGACCGTCCGGCGTAGAAAAGGCGGTCTTTTCTTTGTCTGCTTCGTCCATTGGTATTTGCCAATACCCGAACCGAAGGTCTAGTAGTGGAAGGCGCTTCCAGATCTCTTTGACCTCTCTCCATCCAAAGCCAGCTCCTGGAGCTCCGTTCGGGACGTCGCTTACGCCAGCAGAGCACCATGGCACAAGAGCAAGCCCAACCGAACCACCCACCGGCGCAACCACCAGCCGCCAACCCTAGCCCGGTCAACAACCCCCCTCGGGAGCCTCCAATCTTCTCCGGTCTGCCTGGTGAAGATGTCGAAGACTGGCTCGACAACTATGACCGTGTAGGTGTCTACAACAACTAGAACGAGGCATAGAAATTAGCACGCGTCCAGTTTTACGTCTCTCAAGTTGCCAAGACGTGGTTCCTGAATCATGAGAGCGACTTCCGCGATTGGGCTTCCTTCAAAGACCAGCTTCGACGCATTTTTGGCACACCGACCTTCCGTTCAGAAGTTGCTCGCAAGAAACTGGCAGAACGCGTTCAACATTGCGGTGAGTCCTACACTTCCTATAATGAGAATGTGCTTGCACTTTGCCGCCGTATCGACGACACCATGCCACAAGGTGATCGTGTTCGGCACCTTCTGAAGGGTATCGGACCTATCGCTTTCAACGCCCTCGTCACGCACAACCCTTCGACGGTTTCCGACGTCGTTTCTGTATGCCAGCGTCTTGATACCTTGCAGTCAATCCGCCTGTGACCCGACTTCTCTGAGAACCCCCTGGCAAACAGTATGGAGCTCCGATCCATCATTCGAGCCATATTTCGTGAGGAATTGCAAGCCTACAGTTTACCTCCTTTTAACAACGTTCCTGGTCAACCCGCCTCTAGCGATCTGCGTGGCATTATTAGGGAAGAAATGTCAGCGTTTCAAAGCACCCACCGTGCTCCACCATGCCCCCAACCCGCTTCGTACGCACAGATCGCTTCAATGCAACCCTCGCCGTCTCAAGTACCACCACCTGTGCCTGATCATGAACATCTCGCACCTCTAGTCACCCATCCACCGAACCCAACCTACCATTCTACCTGGCGTGCCCCACGGCCTATTTGCTACTACTGTGGAATTCAAGGACACATTTCCCGGGTCTGTCGACGTCGGCAGCAAGATGAGGAAGATGACGTCCAATAAATTTTTACAATATATATATATATATATATATATATATATATATATATATATATATATATATAGTGTAGGGACGAAGAGATACAGTAGGGTTTGGGGCTGTGGCAGTGAGAACGAGGCAGAAGATGACGAAAACCAGAGAAAAAAAGTAATTGGAAGGAAATAAAAGTCATAGATTCCAAATTGATCCAGGTTTGGCAAACTCATCAGTCTGGTCATCTCGAAAATCAGTTTATTATCATTTGGAATAATCATTCTTCCCTTTATTCTCACTTAGTTGCTTTTTATTTTGTAATGCTCTCTTTCTTTTGCGATATTTTTGTGAGCAATAGTGCAGTTATCAGAAAAAATCATAGCATATTCTTAGAGTGAATGATGATGAGTGGGGCGAAGCGTCCGTCAGTTCATCCGCGCTTCCGTCTGTCCGTTCGTTCTTGCATCCGTCCGTCTGTGCACCCGTCTCTGTGACCATATGTGCGTCCGTCATGCGTCTGTCCGTGTGTCCGTTCACCTGTGCATTCATCTGTGGGTCCGTCCATGCGTCCCTGACTATGTTCGTCTGTCCATCCATCCTTGGATCTGCCCATCCATTCGTCCATCTAGTGAATACTCCAAGTACCACCATCTCGCATCTTTTCATCATATATTCATCATATAGAAGTACAGCGGATATTCCAAGGACTAAACTAAAGGTAGCACTCGCGCGCTTTTTTACGGCCTGCGCTTTGTGCCTAAATAATAGTTCACTATATTCCTGGCCCTGAGGCCCAACCCTCGGTAAACTTTGCTAAAACCAAGGAGGCTACTCCCAGCGAGTTTAACGTGACAACCCTTTCTGGTCAGTTAGTGCTCAAAGTGCGTCCTTCTGTTTTTTTAATAAGCATCAAAACTCAAAGGCAAATTTTATTGGACATTAATTCACTGATACCCGCCTCTGGAAGTTGTTTCGTTGGAAACAGCAATCTTTTATAGATGATTAACGTGCGCGAGTTTCCTCCGCAGTTCAAAAGGGTGCGCGCGTCCCGCTTCTCTAGTCTGGCCATGGAGGTTGGTATGTACTCCGACGATGACGATTACTACTACTACTACATACATCACGGACGCATGACACATAGCTTAGGGAGATTCACTCGCCAAAATACTACATATTTTCTTGGTCAATCCCCCAGAGTGGGTATTTGTCATGGTACCCAGGCTACAAAAAACAATCTCAGCATATCCACCAAGTGAATGGTGATGAGTGCCAACATGCGTTCGTCAGTCCTTCCGTGCTTCTGTCTGTCTGTCTGTCTGTCTGTCTGCCTGTCTGTCTGTCTGTCTGTCTGTCTGTCTGCCTGTCTGTCTGTCCATGCATGCGTCCATCCTTCCTTCCAGTAAGCACTCCAAATACCGCCATCTCGCACCCTTCCATCAAATTCATGATATTGCGACATGTACGCTGCCGCAACGCATATTGTCAAGGCGCGTGTGCACACGACGAAGAAGATAAAGGTCGCTTGCTGCTCGAGCTTAGAGCTAGACTGGCCACTGCTGCAACCGCTCTTGCAAATGTATTTTGTAAATATATTTGCTATATATTTACTCGTCACTCAAGTAATATATTTGGTAGACGTGGAACGTTTCCCGTCCTCACCACGCAGCTCTGCAGTGGCTGCATCCTCCAACTTCCCGGCATGGCTTCAAGTGACAACCCGTCCCCTTCTCCAGCAGTGGTTTCTCCGACAACCTTTGTCGCAGTCTCCACACCCCGTGATCCCGGGACATTCTCTATACAAGTATTGCCATCCAGTGGACATTCCAAGAACTAAACGAGAGATGGCTATCCATTGCTACTACTGCTACTATTGCTACTACTGCTACTACTAGTTTTACTACTACAACTACTACTACTACTACTACTGCTACTACTACTACTACTACTACTACTACTACTACTACTACTACTACTACATAGATTGGAGACGCACGACCCTTCGCCCCTAAAAACAGACAGACCTAGCCAAGTTACAAAGGAACAGTTGGCCACCCGAGTCTAAGTGCTGGGTTGCACCAAGACTCGACCGACCGACCGACCGACCGACCGACCGACCGACCGACCGACCGACCGACCGACTGCAGCAAGGGCGTTGTCTCTTGGTTCTTATCATTACAATGGCACAACTCGAGAACTCGAACATGCGGCTAACGCCACCTGTCAGTGTCCTCACGGGTCATCGGCAGCGTGTGTCTCTCCTTCCCGAATGCGGTCCACGCTTCCTCAGTCACGGATTTCCATTGCCAGCCGCTGCAGCACCTACTCATCGAATCATGCGCCGAATGAGTCAATGCCTCTTCGGTGGTTCCAGGACATCACTTACATGAACGTGGCTACCACCTGCGCTGAAAAGCCATACGTGTTCAAGGCATTTGCGTTCCGGTCATTCGGAAACGTCGCGTACCTTTCCCGTGACGCGGATCCCGGCCGCAATACTCTTCCAAAGAGTGAGCCTTCGACGGATGCCGTTCAGGTTTCCTTGGCGTATGTCAGTGCCGCTGAGATAACACGTGGCCTCCGGCTGCCCAACACCAGTGCTCCCGTTTCTTGTGCTGACAACTTCTCACTCCGGACTCCATCGGCACCAGAGTTGCTTGGGGGCTGTTCAAGTTCCCTCTGACAATGATCCCACTACAGTGATCCCACCTCCAACCTCTTTCTAGGCGAACATTGCCCCTGGCTCTATTTTCGAGTGATGGGATAGTGCCGCTGACCTGCAGCGTATGGCTCCCGATGGATTCTCGTAGTAACAAAATTTGAAATCGTTCACGTGGACGTCTCGCTATAATTCACATATACTCACATACTTGGCAGCACATATTTGGCACATAATGCTGCCAAATATTCACATATTTTGGCAACAGTGGTTGCGGCACTATGACTGCTTCTAACTATCGACTTAAATTCTGTACAGATATACTGAACCTGTTGCATCCGGCTGATCGTAGTATGCTGTTAGTGTGTATTCAAGTAATACACGTGTCCCGTTTGGCTGCTTCGCTCTCGTGGCTGGCTTACTGGGCTGGCTTGGTTGGCACTTCTGCGCCGGCGTAGTCTGCACTTCTGACACCTAGCGGAGACAAGAGCCTACATAAGGACGTGCTCCTGGACGACAGCGATCATTTGGCAGCAGTGGTTGTGGCACCGTGACTGCTTCTAACTATCGACTTGAATTCTGTACAGATCTACTGAACCTGTTGCTTTCGGCTGATCGTCGTATGCTGTTAGCTTGTAATCAAGTAATACACCTGTCACGTATGGCTGCTTCGCTCTCGTGGCTGACTTGCTGGGCTTGCTTGGACTGCACTTCTGCGTCTGCGTAGTCTGCACTTCCGACGCCTAGCGGGGACAAGAGCCTACATAAGGACGTGCTCATGAACGACGGCGATTATTTGGCAGCAGTGGTTGTGGCACGGTGACTGCTCCTAACTATCGACTTGAATTCTGTACAGATCTACTGAAGCTGTTGCCTCCGGCTGATCGTCGTATGCTGTTAGCGTGTAATCAAGTAATACACCTGTCACGTTCGGCTGCTTCGCTCTCGTGGCTGACATGCCGGGCTGGCTTGGTCTGCACTTCTGACGCCTAGCGGGGACAAGAGCCTACATAAGGACGTGCTCCTGGATGACGGCGATCATTTGGCAGCAGTTGTTGTGGCACCGTGACTGCTTCTAACTATCGACTTGATTTCTGTACAGATCTATTGAACCTGTTGCCTCCGGCTGATCGTCGTATGCTGTTAGCGTGTAATCAAGTAATACACCTGTCACGTTCGGCTGCTTCGTTCTCGTGGCTGACTTGCTCGGCTGGCTTGGACTGCACTTCTGCGCCTGCGTAGTCGGCACTTCCGACGCCTAGTGGGGACAAGAGCCTACATAAGGACGTGCTCCTGGACGACGGCGATCATTTGGCAACACTGGTTGTGGCAGCGTGACTGCTTCTAACTATCGACTTGAAATCTGTACAGGTTGGTGCTTTGCCAGTCCTTTCTTTTTTTTGTGCTCTGTCATAGCCACTGCCGCTGCTGTCATTTTGTGTGGTGATTGCATCTTGTCACTATGCCTACAAATGCTGAATTGGCAAGGGAGATAGAAGTGCTGTGTTCTGAGGTTTCAGACATGCGAAACAGCCTTGAGGCCTTCAATGAACTTTATTAATCAGTCAAGGCAAGAAATGAAGCTCTCGCGAAAGAAAACAAGGAGTTGAGGGATGAAAACAAATCACTGAAAGATGACTGCAGGCTGTTCTCGCAGCGGCTTTCTGACGTGTAGCAGTATTCGCGGACGAACAATGTCGAAATAAAAGGTATTCCAAAGACAGATAGCGTGAGCTGCCTCGCTGTTGTGCAGGCCATTGGCGAAAAAGTTGGCTATGTGATCGTCCCCAGTGATTCTGTACAGATATATAGCGCACCGTGTACCGGGAAGGCAGGGCACGCATATTATTGCAAGGTTCTGTTCAAGGTCGAAACAGACTTCACTGCTAAAGCAAGAAAGGCAATACTTAATACAGCAGCTATTGGGCTTTCATTAAATTCAGTTGCACCTATCTACGTCAATGACCACCTGACACCAGAGAATAAGCGACTTTTTGCGCAAGCCCTTGAGCTAAAGAGAGCCAAGGGATGGAAATTTGTCTGGACAGATTACTGCATTATCAAGGCCAGGAAATCGGAAGCTAGTCGAGTACACCGCATCTCTGGCGTGGGAGATCTTGCCGTATTTAGATAACTTGTGATTCTAAGCCCCATTTTACTATACTATAGTCACCATATACGCCGCTATATTTTCACTCGAACGCACCAAAGCGCTTCTCAAGGACAATACGTCTGCATTGTCCCTGATTCAATTTAACATCAGGAGCCTTTGTAAACACTACGATGACCTTAGCGCTTTCTTTTCAGTTGTTGATCATACGTTTTCACTCATATGCTTATCAGAAACTTGGTTGACTTCAAACGACGGCGCCCTGTATGGAATCCCTGGCTACACATCAGATTATTGTCATCGTAAGGGTAGTCGTGGAGGTGGTTCAGCTATTTTAGTTGAATCTTTTGTGCTTTACCGGCGGCGACTTGATTTGTCCTTAAGCACACCACTTTGCGAATTAGTTTGCATTGAAATTGACTGTCATTATTTGTTGATGGCCAACCGTAACACCATCATTATATCACTTTACCGATCCCCTTCTTCATCATATGCAGAGTTTTGCGCAGAACTTGAACTATTGTTAACCAAACTAATTGAAGAGAGCAAGAACGTAGTTATATGTGGTGAAATAAACATTAATATCGCTAATAAACAGAGCCAATCCTGTTCTAAATGCGTTGTTTGCTTGGTTGTGCCTTTTCGTCAGTAATACGTACTCCAACTAGGAACAATTCCAATACACTGATCGATCACATTTTGGTCAGTCTGTCTACCAATGACATTAGAGCAGCAGTATTGGATTTTGCTATCACGGGTCATTATCCAATATTTTTGTGTTTCGGTTCTAAAGAGATTTGCCGTAGTGAAAATAACGTGCGCACTATTTTTCATTCAAAAACCTTTGTAGAGACCATTCGAAAGACTAACTGGAACGAAATACATGACGAAAGTAACGCCGAAACTGCATTCAACTTTTTTTCAGCTTAGGTAAGAGAATGTATTAGTCAGTCGTGCTCTGAAAGCATAATTAAACAATGGTTCTATGCACTTAGGAATCCTTGGATTACTAAGGCACAAATGCATTCTATAAGGAAAAAGCCCAATCTTCGCAAAAAGGTCAAGGCAGAACCATTCAGTCATTCACTCAAATGTTGGCTAAAAACTTATTCCAATATTCTGGGAGCTGCCCTAAAGCACGCTAAACGGGAATACTATCAAAGTAAGATTAGAAATACTAGTGGCAACACAAGGCAGAAGTGGCAAGAAATAAAGAATTTTTGAACAGCACTGAGCCTGAATCGCACCCAACTGCTATATCTGTTAACGAAAACAGATACACTGATTTTGATTTTATTGCGGAGGTTTTCAGCTCTCATTTCAACACCCCTGTGAGTACTAATACAAACACTCAGTCGGAACTCTCGCTGTTAAGTCTTCCACGTACTCCTCAATTTTTCTTTGTTGTATCCCACGGTAGCAGATAAAGTTAACAATATCATCTCATCATTAAAGAATACTGGCCCAGGGCTTGATCAAATCTGCTCTTCTAAAATTAAACTTGTATCAAAAGAACTTTCCCTCATCTTAGCCTATTTAATCAATAAGCTTTTCGTTACTGCAGTGTTTCCTAAAGGCCTTAAAGCAGGGAAAATTATCCCCATTTTTAAGAAAGGTGATCGCGAATGCTGTAACAACTATCGCCCAATTTTTATTTTACCTTTCTTTGGTAGTCATTAAAAAACTAATTTGCAGCCGTTAAATGAAATACCTATCTAAATTCAACAAACTATCTGATCACCGATTTGGCTTTCGTCCATGTCTTTCGACTGAAGTTGCACTAATAACTTTCACTGACAGGATTAAATTGACAATTGATGAAGGTCTTCTTTTTGGAGCGGTGTTTATTGATTTTACTAAAGCTTTCGATACAATTAACCTCACCATCCTATTTTATAAACTTGACTGTTATGGCATATCTTGACCACCTCTTTTACTCACTAATAGCTATCTTGGTGATCGGACGCGGGTTGTTCAGATAAACCAGAGTTTTTCATCTCCAAAAACCACTAACATTAGCGTTCCTCAAGGGTCAATCCTGGGTCCCCTCCTGTTTTTGTTATTTATAAATGACTTACCACTTCGTCTGAATCACACTAACGCTCTTCTCTACGCTGATGACACTACTATTTTTACCGCACACAAGGATCCACTCATGCTACAACAATCTCTAAACGTCAGCTTAAATAACGTTCATTCATGGCGTGTATCGAATCTGTTACTCATCAATTCATCAAAGACTAATTTCATGGTATTCCATTCCCCGCAGTTGTTTCCAAACATCGCTTCATTAGCAGTGACACTTGATGGACGCTTCATTCATGCATGTTCATCTACAAAACGTCTTGGTGTGGTATTAGATAAACATTTGAAATTCAGCGAGTATGCGCAGGCCTTAATTCTAAAGGTGTCTTTAGGTATTTACGTGATCATCAAAACAGGACCTTACTTCTCCACTGAAATCCTCTTATCTTTATATAACACGCATTCATTCATAGTCACCTGTCATACTGCGTATCATCATGGGGAAAATACATATTGGTCACATGTAAATCATCTAGAACGATTGCAGAAGCAAGCTTTCAAACTCATTACTTTCAAACCAGTTTCATCACCATCAGCCCCCCTTTTTAGTAACATGAAAATTTTAATGAAAATATTACCTCTGCATAAACTCTTCAGCGACAAAATTCTAATGATCATGTTTCGTATTCTTTATAATGAATTATACTTTTCCAGTTTCTCGGGAGTCCCTGTACAATCACAACCATCATACAAGTATCTAGGTGTCACATTGTATCGCGATCTCACTTGGAATGCGCATATTACTAACGTCATTTCATCGGCAAAAAAAACTCTGGGCTTCTTGAAGTGTCACCTACGTCATGCACCAAAACATGTGAAGTTGCTGGCATATCAGTCCCTCATCAGATCGAAACTCGAATATGCCTCCCCCATATGAAACCCACCCCAAACATACCTCATTAACGACCTTGAATCTGTCCAAAATCGCACCGTTTGATTCATTCCCTCCCAGTATTCATACGACATCAGCATTTCATCCTTGAAAGCCCAATCCGGTTTATCACCCCTCTCTGTTCGCCGCCGTATCGCCACCCTTTCTCTCTTTCATATTTTTTTTCATTCTTCTCTCAATGCAGCTCCTTACATCCTCCCCCCGACGTACATTTCACACCGCACAAGCCATCCACTTCAAGTGTCCCGTTATCGTAACAGAACTGCCTTTTTTCCGCTTCTTTTTTTCCCCGCGCCGTCAAGGATTGGAACGCCCTTCCCTGCTCCATTGCTTCAACCACCTTCCCATCATCCTTCGCGACAAATGTTACAAATCACCTACATGTGCTGCGAAAATGAACGTGTTCAAATGTTCTCTTTCCTGTGTATTCACCCCTTATGTAATACCACCCCAGTTTACTCCTTAAGGAAATAAAAATGAATGAATGAATGAAAATGAATGAAAAAATGAAAAGTTACTCTTGTAAATACTAACAACACGAGGTTTTCAGCTAACCGTGATCTACTTCTACCAAAAGTACGTACCAACTATTGTGAAATGACGGCAAGATTTTTATGCATAACACTGTGGAACATGCTGTCTGTTGATCTCAAATCATGCTCAATGTACTCCTTCAGTAAGCGGTTGAAGGTCTTATTGTTAAATGACTTGTGACTTGATTGTTTTCTTTTGGGTTTCTTTGTTTCAAGCAAAATTGTCACTATTGCTCATATGGCCCTACGTTTTTGCACCATTTTTTAAATATTGCTGTGATTTCGTCGTTGTTTGCTGACTAAAAAGCTAATCATCTTTTTACTTTTTGTTAGGAGGTCTCCCTGACAGTTCTTACTTTGGGTCCTCCGATTGTTCATTCGCCATACAAAAAATTTAATGATAAAAAGTGTATCTATTTTTGAATAAACAACAACAACAACAACAACAACTGACGTGAATGCAGGACGAACACAAATGCCAGGCGCAAACATGATAATCCTGGCATGGAAGTGATGTACGGCGTAATTTACGTCCGCCTAGTAACGTTCCGCTGATTTTAGAGTGACATATAAACCTATCTCATCCGTGCTTCGTATATAATCGATTCCCAATGTACCTGTGATCTGCCTTTTTTTACTAAGTTCACGCTACTCTTTACCCTATCTCCCTTCATATATTCGGCTAATTGGCCGAATATATGAAGGGAGGATATGAAATATGAAGGGAGAATATGAAGAAATTGGCGAATTTATGCCCATTCTTTCCTTTTTATTATTGCTTTTCATGTTCATGCCACTTCGTGACCATACATTTGAACTACTTTCTTTTTATCTTAGCTCTGTTTTCATAAACTTTTTGTATTTGTTTTTGTGATACAAACCTATATGTTTATATCTTATTTGTTGTGCATGATTGACTGCCATTCCTGCTGCTTTGTCAACTTCTGAACAACGTCAGGACCTTGTCAAGCTCATGAGCTTTTAGTCCTGTCCTCCACCTTATCTAAAGGAAATAAAATGATTGATTGATTGATTGATTGATTGATTGATTTAACTATAGCTACATAATGAACTGCCTCTGTGTGCGTGTGTCGCAATGCTTCGTTTTAGCCCACAGGCGTAGCATAAGTTTGACTTTATGTCAAATATCCTAGAACTCGACTTTACGACCTCTGGGCACCTTTAGGACGTCTTCAGAACCCAGCACACATGACTAAGACGATGCTACGTTTCAGGTCTAGAAGTGTCTGGCTGTCCTCTGGCTGTGAGCGATAAGTCTCAAAATCAAGGAGGCCCCATTTGGTGTCAGGTTAAGGTCCTATATTAGTGCTCACATTACATTATGTCGCCATGTTGGGACTTCCTTCTGCGAAACTGCGAGATTTTGCGACACACAGTAAGGGTTTGAGAAGTCTTCGTAAGGTCTCGCAAGGCTAGATTGCAAAACTATGAACTTCTCCAATCGAGTGCTTACGTCACAAAGTGACGCCATAACGAAGTCAGATAACCGAAATTGGGGACGTCATCGTGACATCAGTAGATGACGCCACATGAAGACGCATTAAGATAATCGATCATTAAAAGCTTGGCATTGCAAAACCCATTTAGATGAGGGAAGCTCTCCTAGGAAGGAGGAAGAGGATGGGAGGGGTCGATACGATTGAGATCACAAAATTGGTAGATCCCACGTACAATGAGAATCAATTATATGCGAAGCACGAAAGAGGAAGGTTGAATGGTCCCAATAAAATCAGCACAACGTTACGATGCGGACGTAAAGTATGATGTACATGACTTCCCATGTCATTATTATGATGCTTGTGCCTAACATTTGTGCTCGTCATCCATTCACGTCAAGTAATACCAAATTTGGTATACGTGAAGCTAGCGAAACGGCCAAGAGCACATCATGGGCTTGGCATGTAGTCATGTTGCTACATGACACGCAGGTCATGATTATCAGTATGCACCAGTCGTATACCTTCGTCGTCTGTTCGCGTCACCGAATACGAAATGTGGTATACGTGAAGCTAGCGAAACGGCCGCGAGCGCATCATGATCATGGCATGTAGTGATTACATGACAAGCATGTCATCATGACAATGAGTGGGCCAGTCACATGTCTTTGCCATCCACTCACATAATACCAAGTTTCGTGTATGTGAAGCCTGCGAAACGACCGCGAGCGCATCATGACTACATCAGCGTGGCATCTATATCATGTTCCCACACGACACGCATATCATATCATGAAGATCATGTTTGCACCAGTCATAACTTCGTCGTCCATTCACGTCTGGTAACACAAAGTTTAGTATATGTGAAGCTAGCAAAATGGCCGCGAGCGCACTATTAGCGAAGCATATTATGTTTTACAAGACAAGCAAGTCAGGATTATCATGTTTGCACCAGTCACATACCTTCGTCGTCCATTCTCGTCACGTAATACCACATTTGGTATATATGAAGCTAGAGATACGACCGCGAGAGCACTTGAGCGTGGCGTGTAGTCATTACTTACATGTCATGCATGTCATGATTTCCAAGTTAGAGTCTGGAACTTATGTTCACCATGCAGTCATGTCATACCATACTTTGCAACATGTTATGTGAACGAAACCACCAGAAGAGCAGCAAGACCATGAAATGTAAATCATATCATACACGACATACATGACATGATTTTTATGATATGGCTAGTCACTTATGCTCGTCATGCCATCATTTTATGCCATACCATTTTCTTTATCGATACTGTGATCAAAATGGCCAGCAGAGCTAAATGCCGTAGGCGGTTGATAGATACGCTCAGAGTCGCCGAAGCTCGCTAAGGAACGCTTCGCATTTAAAATACGGCTTCGGCCTTCAGTTTTTAGAATGTGTAATGGACAATGCGTCTTTAGAAGTTCCGTCTTACTATTCGTTGTCAAGTTTTCCGCCGCGATAATTCATTGGTTGTGGTGTTCCACTGCTGATCTGGATGTAGCGGGATAGAATTGCGCCCACGCCGGTGCCATTTCAATGGACACGAACTACTAGAGTCTCGTGTGCGCAGATTTATTGGGGCACCAAGGACTCTCAGATGACTAAAACTTCCGGCACATTCCCCTACAGCATCCCTCATTATTATACCGTTCTTTTGAAACGTTAATCTTGGTCAATTACCATATTGTGTTTAGTTTCTGCAGAAGCTTTCTCTTTAGCCACAACACCGGCCTTATCTTCAAGTAATTGCCACCGGGCATCTCCACCAGGCACCTAAAACCACTAAAACCAAAGCTGAGAATTCATTCCTTTATTCTCATGTTTCTTGGCACTCAGAGAAGCTGGAGTAATTGTTAATCAGGAAATTCATGAACAGTGAGATTGGATATAGTCGCCCGAAGCCACCTTCTTTGATCTCTAGCTTTTCGCACCCATCTAGATTCGAGTCAAAATCGACATCGTAGACAGCCACGCCAAACTGAACGTTGGGCAAGTCGCGTTTGGTGTCGCACACCTGCAGAAAAAAAAACAGGATTAGGGTTAGCTTTAGAGGAGTGCCGGTACCTGTAGCGCTTGGATGTTGCAGAATACAAACGAATATACTCCTACAAACACCAAAAAAGTAGGAGACCTTGAAGCTTCCCTTTCCGGAGTTTAAAGCGATGGTGACATCCTGTTTTTAGTGCGTACCTCAAACACTTAGTGCATGAAACCTTTTCAAACTTGCTACGCACGAACTACGTGACCTTAAGGTGATATAGGCGCAGTTAGCGTGTGTGCCTTTTATAGTGAGTGACCGGCTTTAAGCCACGAAGCCAATACGACAAACACATGTTCTGACACCTGGTGATGATAGGCACTTGTACCACGTATTATTACGGCAATATTTCATGTTGCATTGTGAAGCAAGTGTACAGGACTTTTGTGTTCGTAAAGCATGAACGCTACTTTTACTGCATTTCTAAGCAAAGGAAGTTCTTGTCACGGCAATCACGAGCAGATGGGCGGCCATGTAGTAGAACACCCGCTTGCCACGCAAATGATCCGGGATCGATCCCCACGCAGACCTAAACAAACCTAGTGTGGTCACTGCTATGATCCAGGATTTCATTACTGCTTTATTTGCATGCCTCTTAAATATTCTGTGACGCATAAGGCGATGATTTCTCGCTCACAACCGCTGACGCCAGAATTTCCGCGAAATGAGCTCTTCAACGTTATTCGGTAAAAAACGTTACGCAATCCTTCACGAAAGAGAATCATGAGTGACATGCGGAGCAGCTCATGGATTGATTTAAAGGCCAACAACGTCGATTTTTCGATCATGCCAAGATAATGGTGTTCCTTAGACATTCTTGTCACAGGCACAATAGCTGAAGTTCTTAGGAAATCTGAAAATAATTTTTAATAAGCAAGAAGGTGCAATACCGAAACCCAACCGGGTGTCCTGTCTACATATGACGTACTATTCGGCAAGAACTGGAGGCCTCACACTGGCCCCGCCAGCGCGGAGTATGAAAATTGTGAAAGCCAGACTAGCGAAGCGCCGGCCAAACACCACAGAGGAAGGAGCAATGCTTTCCAGTGCTATACCTGCGCCAAACACCACCTTGTGGCTAGCACAATAAACGCTGTAGCGAAATATCGATGAAGTTAATGCGATGCTTCATGTTATCACCGTGTTGTGCGAAAGCATTTCCTGCTGCGTTGAAACTACTCCCGTCGTCTCGGTGTTGCAGCATTTTTTCCGCAAAGCCTATTCATATTTTTTGCTTTGTTTTCGACGCCACTAGGGTCATTTACGCAGAACGTGATCGCACAAAAAGGTTAATCTTAGTGCTTCGGCAGACATATTCAAACAACACTTGCAAACATTAACCACTTAACTGAGACCTTACGCAGTGTGTACGAGCATGACCTATGGAACCAGTGAAGAAAACACCGCAGCAACAACAGAGGATGGAAGAAGGATGATGAAGAGGGGAACACCACCAAGAAAAGTTGCTAACTGCGGAGCTGGCTGAACATCCCCTTAATAGAACCGAATCAGTCTCGAAACGTCGGGTTATTTTTTAATTCTATTGCAACAACAATTGTATGGACACTTTCGGCTGGATTCTGTCGTCAGCGTTGACTTCGGCGTCGGAATAGAACTTGGGTCCTCTGAGTCATGAATGTGAGGCGTTAATCAGTGTGCCACCGAGGAGCACGTCCTTCAACATTCAAATGGCAAGCTATTTATATCTACCACTTACCGCTGTTGACGGGCACCTCGGGGGGAATTGTGGTTTCAGCATTTCAAGCAAGATGGTGCAAAGAGCACGCGTCGCAACATCGCGCAGCGGCACCCGCTGCGCGATGTGTACTCCCACGCGCACTTTGCCCTGCTTAAAGAAGGAGAGCGACGCTCCCTCACGCGCCCCTATGTCGTGGTGGCGTGGAGGGGAGCATCGCACGTCTTGGCTGGCCTCGAGCTTTACCCGGAACGATTCTGTTGTAGTTACCGGACGCACAAAGGTCACTGCAATTATTGGAGCCTCCGTTTGCGAAAAGGGCACGCTTTTCAGACGCAGCGAAGTAACAACTGTGACGCTGAATCGCGTGCATCAGCATATGTGTGTCATTTTGCGTGACAAACGCAGGGCACATTTTGATCTGCTTTCTATTATGCGCGTGACCTTCCGATTTCTCGCTATCGCGATCATTGCTTCTCCTTTGCAGTGAATCCGTGACTTTTTTTTATTTTTAACATTGAAAACTTTGGACTAAAAGTGGCTGGCTATTTAACTTTGCATTCGTATGAATTTTTATTCCTCCAGACATATCAGATTTTTGTCGAATACGTTCACCTTTGAGATATGACATTAAAAAAATGGCAGAGCCAGCGTGCAGTGAGAATCAATGATATGCGAAGCAGGAATAAGAAAGCTTGATATGTATCTTTAAAATCAGCACAGCGTTATGAGGGGGAGGTAAATGATGACGTACATGACTTCCATGTCGTGATTATCATGTTTGAATGTGTCGTTTACTTTCGTTATCTATTCATGTCACGTGATACCAAATTTAGTATATGTAGAGCTAGCAAAATGGCCACGAGCAAGCTATTAGCGTGGTATGTTGTGGTGTTCTTACATGACACGCGTGTCAGGATTATCATGTTTGCACCAGTAATATATTTTGTCATCCATTGACGTCACGTAGCAACACATTTGGTATATCTAGAGCTAGCAAAACGTTCACGAGTGTATCTTGAAGGGCCCAAAATACTTCAATGTAGCGTTGACGCGCGCGCACGCTGGGCGCAGCAACGCTACGTTAGCAGAGCGTGAGCACTCTATAGTCTGACGCCAGGCACCACCGACGCGAGCAACGTCCGTCGGCACGACCCGACGGCAACCAGCGCAAAATTCGTGCCGGTGCGTTACCCAGACAACACTGCGTCTCCCCCTTTTCGTGACGGAGGGACGCCAGACGCGCTGAAACGCACATGCGTCAAAGCAACGCAGCGCAGAGTGCCTGCGAGTATATTGCAGAACCAGTGCCTGGCGTGGCAACGCCGGCCGGACGCGACGAAATGAATGACGGCGATCACGCGCACCGCGCCACGTCGAAATGTCTTGGCACCTTGACTGTGGCATATAGTCATGTTCTCAGATGACACGCATCTCATGATTATCTTGTTTGCACCAGCGGCATACCGTCGTCATCCATTCACGTCCCGTAATACCAAATTTCGTATAAGCGAAGCTAGCGAAACGGCCGCCAGTGCATCATGAGCGTGGCATGTAGTCATGTTGTTACATGAAACGCATCTCATGATTATCATGTTTGCACCAGTCACATACCTTCCTTATCTATCCATGTACCATCACGCCAAATTTGGTATATGTGACGCCAGCGAAATGGCCGCGAGTGCATCGTGAACGTGGCATGTAGTCATATTGTTACATGACACGCTTTTCATGTTAGAGTCTGTCGATTGTATTCCCCATGAAATCATGTCATACCATACCAGTTTTGCAACATGCCATGTAAACGAAACAACCGCAAGAGCTGCAGGACCGTAAAATGTATCATGACATTCATGACTAGTCAAATATGTTCTTCATACAGTCATGTTATGCCATACCAAGTTTGGTACCGAAAGCATTATCGAAACGGCCAGCGAAACTAAAAGTCGTGGGCGGCTAGATAGATAGATAGATAGATAGATAGATAGATAGATAGATAGATAGATAGATAGATAGATAGATAGATAGATAGATAGATAGATAGATAGATAGATAGATAGATAGATAGATAGATAGATAGATAGATAGATAGATAGATAGATAGATAGATAGATACGCTCAACGTCACCGAAGTTCGCTAAGAAATGCTTCGCATTTAAAACCGTAACTATAGCAGTCGGTGGTGGTAAGGGACCGGTGGGGTTGACAGACACAAATCTTTCTTTGGTCTTTGTTAAGATATCGATAAGCGCAGTTTAATTGGGATTGGCTGCTTCCCCTATGTTTTATGCGGCTTGGGCATTGAGTCGTATTTATATCTTTCACCCGCATATTGAGGGCCTTTTAAAACATCGCAAAGTCAAACGCATATTTTGAATGAAATTTTGTAATGCTCACAATTTTTCTGATGCGTATGATTCTCCATATCAGGATTAGGTGTTGCGTTGCAGCGGGGTTCCCTTCCACCACAGCACAACGCTCTAACAATGGACAATAGCAATCCCTGGCATGCTGGTGCAGTGGCCAATGGCGACAGGGGAACCACTGTTGTTGGTCGTACGCGCTCGGTTTGCACACGTAGCGAACCGCTGGAAACCAGGGTAGCAAATTGTTTCGCGCCCATATTGCTGTACACGTGTACAAATTTCAAAAGCAGTGGCATTGTATATAAGAAGGGCTGGTGCGCTCAAGTATGCATCAGGGAGAAGGAGGGGGAAAGCTGTGCATTCCAGACTGCCGTCATAAGCCGGATGAATTGTGACTCGAATGAAGCAGGAGCGGTACTTCTTTGTTCATGGGTGCATTCTGCTCCCCCGCTTCGGATATCTGGGCAGGGCCTACACAATCAGTTATAGTTCTACCCAACTGAAAACGGTTTGTGTTTGGTTAATATGTACTGCTGACTGGGGGAGTTCTTGCTCATTATCATTGTACTACTTTAGCGGGGCTCACTTTTATCAAAAGCAAAAAAGTAAACAGACAGACAACTCGGTAAGCACGTGCACAATTCTCTGGCCATTTCTTTCGTTGCTTCCAGGACGAGCAGCGCAAGACAATATTCTACACTCATAGAAGTCGATACCTGAATTTGATCGCAGTGTTATGAGGTGGACCTTTAACACGGTGTAATCAAGTAATAGAGCACTGTGTGTAAGCATGCAGGAGTTATGGTATTCGTTGTTTGACTTGAACCGCACCATGTATGAAAAGTTGTGTGGGCTTCAGTGAAGTGTTCTTTTATGTGTAATACTAGAAGCATGCAGGAGTTGTATGATTGCACTTGTGTACACTGTGACCTCGTGTCGTTTTTTTATTGCTTTGTGGTGGCGCCCATTTGGTTGGGCCCCGTGAATTAAGCAGAGAGAATATTGCACGCGTTGCATAAATGACTCTGGCCTTCAAGGAACTGTGAAGTGCGGCCGTCGGTTTGGGAACGTTCGGCGCCATCACTTTATGTTGTTATTCGCGTTGCTGCATTTGGGCGCTTGCGAGAATCTTGGGAAGGGCGTGTAAGGTCTAGCGTGGCAGGCCAGGGGGGTGAGTCTTCTTCGTCGCAGAAGGGTGCACTTTCCAAAGAGCCGATTCTCGGGAGACGATAACCCTGGCGTAAGGACGTGCGTTCTGGTAAGAAGATCGTGGTCAAACGTCGCTTTTGACAACAAGCGAGGTGGTGTCCGGCTAGCGAAGTGCTGGCGGGTGACGTGAAAGCAGCCGGTGTATCAGCACCCATTCATCAGGATTAGAGTCCGTGGGACGGTTGTCACGCTGGACAGCGTAGTCATCTCGCGATAATGGCAGGGGGCCCGTAGCCGAACGGCCCCACCACTGTGTGCGTTCACACAGTTCGCGGAACGTAGTGTGCAGGCCGGTCCTTTTGTCTCTCTCTCTCCGACCAAGAGTTCAAGTGCTTGAATTCGAGAGTGAGAGGAGAGGACAGCAACAAATGTGTTTAGTCTGTCCAATAAACGGACTTAATTGTTTTGGTTGGCCGTGAGGAGAATTGGGAGGGGCAACCGAGGGGTTAAAACTTGGCTCCCGTTTCTCACCGTCGTTCTGGTCGCAGCAAAGAGTGCTCTGCACTACTGGCTCTGCCGAGGAAACATGCGAGGGTTCCAACGGTGAAGAGTCTTGTAAATTTGCACATAAGTTCCTGTACACAAAGTCGAGTTGTGTCAACGTATCGAAAGGTGGTGGTCTCCATCCTTAACAAGCAGCAGCAGCTATACGACAAGACAAGACGGACACCACCCAACGAACCTTCCGCTCCCTTCTATAGCAACAGCCGCTACGCAGCTGAGAGAGCTCTGCTCAAAGGAACAGAGGGAGTGGGTAGAAAGTTGAGTTTTACTTACGCTTTAGAAGTCGGGGATTGTACAGCCAAGAGAAACATTCCTCGTGAAAGCGCAGTCTAATATCAATAAACTAAAGCTCGCTTTCTTCCGGCAGCTCGTAGATAAGCTTTAGTCCATGGCTAGAATTAGTAAATACGTTTTATATATCAATTGTCGTGTTTTGCTGATTGTAGGTTTTATTTAAACAAAAACATCATCAAAATATCGAAAAATGTTGCAAAGCGAGTCGTGCAACTTCTCAGCAACTGACTTCTCGACTTCACCCAGAAAAATATTGCTTAAAATTCGTGCCACCCTAGCTCTCTGCTTGATATATGTGTGCTTGTTCCTTCCCATAGACCTTAGTTGCGAAAAATAAAATCCTTGTTTGTTCTTCTGCCGTCCCAGTTTCTATTTTTGTGCTGTTTTTATATCCCAAGTAAAGGCTGCGCCCTCGACCCGCATGAAGAGCTACGCAAGCCCACGGATCCAAGCACTGCGAGAAGTGCTTGGATCCGTGGGCTTGCACACGCGTGCATAATAGATTCTGTGCATAATAGATAGATCCCCGCACACGCGTGCATAATAGATTCTGTGTGAATATATGAACAGATTCAATGGCACAATATTGTGCGTGCATGCGTAATGCATGCAGTAAGTATACAAACAAGTTTAGTTCCACAATAAACATAGTTGAAAGTTTACCCTGGGATGATCGTCTCTGTTTTTCGTGTCTTTTTCTCGAAGTCGTGCTGAAGTTGCGAAAGCCAACTTTTCTTTCTCCTCAAGCAACATGTTGAGCTCTTACCCACCGCCACCCCCTTTCTAAATTTTCTTGCACTTTACGCGGTCAGCCATTGCCTCCACAATCAGAGACATGGTAAGATTTCAAGTTCAGAGGACATCGGGGGACCGGGCCATCGTGTGCTGCCATCTTAATGTGGCGCAACCCCGGCACAGCCACATATAACATAGCCATAGGAGCACGCGCTCACGCCGAATGGGAGCTTTCTTCCTCTCGTTCTTGAATCGCCTCAATTGAAACAGAAATAAATTTATGTAAAGAGGAGGACACGGAAAACTAGAAAAGCAAAGAAGTACGATAAAACTGAAGAGAAACGAAAATTGCTGCTCAGCTCCATACATCCTTCACGCTTGGCAAAATTAGTGGAAGCTTTCTTAATTTTCGCACCTCACCTGGTTTTGTAGTGCCTCCGTGATCGGCACTTTGGACCAAGTGTGACCGACATGTGATCATGTGAAAGCACGTTGTGGCGTCGTTATGGCACCACAAATTTTGGCTTAATGTTACGCAATTGTAACGCCATCCGGTCACATCACACATGATGGTACTATTTCGCATCACGATTATTGTTGCTTTAAAAGCGGGACGCTCAGTCGCTGACCATTGATTACTTCGTTTAGAGGTATGTAGAATTTTTATTATTTTTTATTATTTCTTGCCCGATATGTTTTTTATCAAGGAGTTAGGGGTCTCTCAGGCAAAAAGCGCTTAAATAAACCACTTGAGGTTGTCTGAGGTCCCACATACATGGCAGCAGTTTTAGAATACAAGCTTTTAACAAATATAGTACAATTATAGCCGGAGAAATTAACGAAAAATTTTACGAGTATTATATAAATAGAGCAGTTGTACAGATAGACAAACAGAAAATAAATATTTGTATGTTCATTCAAGAACAATACTCATGAACGCCATTCAAAGTATATTATTTAGATACAAAAATCAAATACACCACCAGAACGACTTCGTTTCGGTGACGTATTACGCACAATAAAAACGCATTACAAAAAACACTTGACAAGGGTGACAAAAAATCACGAATTTATCTTTTTGAAAACACAAGAAGGTTTCACATTGATTGATTATTATTTTCCCACTAATGATTCAATGTATAAGCGCTTAGCGCTGTATTTCAGGTTTGTATCGTTATCAGATGGTTTCACAGCTTGTTAAACTAGGCCTGAAGATGTGACAGAGCTTCAGGCCCTGCGCCTATTTTATGTACACCCTACGTTCGTGGCTCACCTCATTTATCGAGAAGCGCATCAGCTAACACTGGCCCACCGACCTAACGGCACAATGGGAAGACATCATTAAAATTCTGCAGGACAATGGTGGTGTTTCTTCACGTATGACTCATACCCTCGCAGGGAGATTCTACGTTTTATAAGTAGTTTTAAATATTTAGACTATAATGACTGAAGAGAAAACAAGAGCATGAAAATATAAAGAGCGCAATAATTATTTCTCTGTACATTGAGGCCACACTGTAAGATATTTATCCTGAAGAGAAATCCGGATAAAATAAAAAAATGACTTGGCTCCTCTTTTCCCCATTGTAACCGAAAATTTTAATTACAATCAACGCTTAAATACAATTGTCTATGTCCCCTCAATTACCCCTTTAAATTTCCGACTATATGATGCACCCAACTTTTAGCCGATCACTTTGAGGTGGTAGGTGCCAATTATATGAGAAATCATCTCCTTAATTGCCAACGCCATTTTCGATGCCCTGACATCAAGTCCCCACAGTGGGTATGAGTCACAAGTGAAGGTGAGCAAGAACAAGACATGGAGGTCTGCTTGAGAAGAGGAGAAAAAGGAGGAAGAGCTGCGTTCTGGAAATATCGCACATTACTTTTTGCCATGTGCACGATATTCTCGTATCAGAACTCGACTTGTAATTACTCCTTTTACAAAAATAGGCTCCACCTTATCGGAGGAAAATGTTTCAGGCTTCAGTGCCTCAGGTTTGGGATACTGTCACAGGGATGGCTTTGATGCCGTGTGCAATTTCATTATAACTGCTCAACGAGTATAATTTTAAACTGGTATTTAAAATTATTCGTCATATCTTTAAGTTAGAACTTAAGTTTTGAAAATTATTCCCATCAAGTTATTACGGCAGTCTGTATTACAGGCTCAAAAGCATATTATTTGTAGGTAAATTGAAAATTTTACGTAATATTGTCATTACATTTCTCTATTCCTGGTTTTAAATTGTATAGCGTACCTAAAATAACGTTGAACAGTCTCTACGTTGCATTTTTTGCCAATCCTCCAAAGTGGATACGTGCCATGTATCTAGAAAAGCAAACCAAAGCAAAACAAAGCGTTCTCCGCTGCGACGGGCAGCAGTCCTTTTTTCCTCGTCTAGGCCTTCACACTAGTTGTCTCTTGCCTTGCTTACAGCCCCAAAGAGTAGCTTTCGCTCAACCATGGGTAAGCCTGTACCAAACCAATAACCTCCTTTGTTAAATGTAGCTCCATTTTGAATCTGTGTTCTCAAATAATGCATGTGTGTTTGGGCAACTTAGTTAGGTTTAATAAAAAGTGTATCGCAGAACAAGACGGGACAGTGGTTTCATGTCATGTTCATTGTTGGCTGTCTTATTTTTTTATCTAGATGGCGGCATGTAGCTTCTTTGTAAACGTTTTGTTGTAACCATGAAATGTGACTGCTTAAAAGCATTATGTCCATAGGTGGTGCGGCTGCAAGTTTGGACTCGTATTCGTGTAATTATTTGTCTCTGAAGTAATCGTCTTTTAAGCGGTGTGCAGCAGCGTAACAATGAAGGTACACCCATGTAAAAGACTCGCATATACGACTGTAAATAGATCTAGAAGTGAATAGATCTAGAAGTTAGATCTAGAGGCTTGATCTAGAATAGATCTAGCCAAGCACGGAAAAAACATTGTTGTAATTGTGCTCGGTATTTCTAAGCTGTTGTGAATGGCACCAGAGCGAACGAGGGAGCGGCGCTCTTTGGATCTTCAAACAAGTAGCCGACCTGCCGGCTGCCTGTCCTGTCCTTTCTAGCCGTAGGTTGAGACGTCGTGTCACCACGATGCCGTAAGCCATTCGAGAGAGGACAACAAATACAGCATCTTCCTTGGAAGAGGCAGTGGCGGCCACCGCAAATCGCCCCTCTAATTAAGTGAGCAGTTCGGCGGACCCTTTGATGTATACTGTCATGAGCTTGGGACCTCTCGACCAGCGGCACACATAGGACGAGAAAGAGCCCCGCTGGCGCTACCTTGGAGTGCACTGATCATGCCTCAACGCACGGCCCACGTTCACGTGGGCCGTGCGTGCTCGTCCCCCTCGCCAGTTGTGTGTTATCTCTGATTGGACAGTACCATCTGCACGTGTTCCCTGATCTAGGGATCTGGGGAGAACATACCCTTCATATTAAGCCACCCAGCTCATCCGAAAGAGTGTCCGAAAGTTCGCCATCTAAGAAAGAGCTCCTCATGTACGAGAGCTCACCTTGTATATACTGCAAAAAAACCTTCTGCAAGTCTCTCTTCTTCCTGCCTCAACAACTTTATCCCGGACCTCCGGTGCCTGCAAACCTCGGTCATAACAAAGCAGAGACGTTATTCTATTTTTAATACAGTTTTCTATACTTACGAGCGTTGCCCTGTTGAATTTTTTTTACCTTTGCCTATCGACAGCTGCGCATGGCATATCTTGGGCAAATGAAATTTCTTCAATTTTATACGCAAACTAGGGTGCATTGCTTCGTTTAATTAGTGTACTTTGTTTTCGAGGACTAGTGACTCTTTCTGGCTAAGGATTTTCTTGTATAATCTTTCGATGACCTGCCAAATATACGTGTTCACGTAGCTTTGAGATCACGAATGTCACAAAATGTTTTTTTTTCAATACCTTTCTTTATGTATGTGTACGTCATTCTGACGCCCTGATAGAATTGTGATGAGGTAGACCTGGTCAACAGGTTTATTTGATACCAAGCAGCTCTTTGGCTAGCCTGTGCAACGCTCCCCTCCGTCCACACCACTCCCCCCACCGCAGGTGTTGAAGTGGTACCAAGTAGCTCATGCCTTCCTATCAGTGCGCATGCAGTGTCGTCTTTTTCTCCCTCACCTGGAATGCACTCACCACGTGTCAGCTCTCTCCTCCTCGCTTCACCCTGTCCACCGCCCACAACGCTCTAGCTCACTCCTCACGTCGGCATAATCTCGCTCTCGCCACCTCTCTCCATCTGTCGGCGAAAGTAAGCCGCGAGCCAGCGGGTGCGCGCGCGGTGCCGACAGTAGTCACATTTAGCTGGGCGTACGTAATGAGCCCACGTACGCAGCACTGCCACGGGAGAGAACTGCGCGTGCGCAGTACGTAACACATTGATTCCAGAGATGTGCGCGTACGCCTGCAAAAAAATGCAGCGTGCATAAACGTGACGAGGCGAAGAGTACGTGTCGTGACGCTCTCGCGATATCTTGATTGATATACGAACCAGATAGCAAAACGGCAGTGACGGCGTCGACCACAGAGAGCAACAAAGCTGGCCCAAACCAAGTATGTTTTACTTTAAGGGACGATATTGCACTGCTACCGCACGAGGGCGCTAAAAAGCACCCAAAATCTTTTTTATTTCTAAGAACATGTATACGTTTAGTTGAACCAAACGTATCTCGGAACGGTCAATACGGTGAACTAAAAGTGTCGTTGAGCGCTTTGCATGCAGCGTACGCAACGTATCATTCCACGTACGTAGGCTCGTTACGTACCCCCAATAAAGGTAGAGAGTTTTAGTACTGCGGAATGGTGCTACGTACGCATCACGCAAGCGCCTTGCATTACGTGGCGTCGTTTGCCACTAATCGGCTTTTAGTACGCCGTAGTACCCGCGTACGTAACGAGCGTGAAGCGTGTTGCGTCATCTGGTAGATCAGAAAAGAAGTACGTGTTATCGACAGCCAATGTGAGCCAATCCAAGTGTTATAGCCAGATTATGGCCATATTTTAAGCCACAGAGCCGGTCGGTGCTTGCCTTCAATGCCGCCATTTTGCAAAACGAAATCTCGCGCTTTCGCGAACTTGTTCGAGAGCGGCGCGATCAGCTCATACGTACGCACGCACGCATTTCATGCGTGCGTACGTAGCGGCTGCGTACGTAACGCGATACATGCGAGTTGCGGTCTGCGCATGCGCACTACGCAGAACGTGGCATCCTTACGTACGCAACGCCACCACGTACGCAGCGTACGCAGTATTAAACTCTCTAGTGTCTAATGAGGACAGCATGCCACTGCGGCCACGTGA
Source organism: Rhipicephalus microplus (assembly GCF_043290135.1). Classification (NCBI taxonomy): domain Eukaryota; kingdom Metazoa; phylum Arthropoda; class Arachnida; order Ixodida; family Ixodidae; genus Rhipicephalus; species Rhipicephalus microplus. The sequence goes on from NC_134707.1 coordinate 122,096,989, forward strand.
TCGCGCCGACGGCCGGGACGCCCTCACGGCATGCTTCCCGCTAGTGCGCGCGTACCTTACCGGCTATCGCCGGCGTTGCGAGGGCTAACGAATCTGACCGCGTTACAGTGGCTGAACCGCGTTCGCGAATGGCGACGCCAACACTAACGAGGCGCGAGCCAGGGAAGCCGAACGCAAGCGTCCGCAGTGGAAGACCAGCGACACCAGGGAGTTTTAGAATAGCACACCGCGAGCCCTTGCGGTGCAGTCGTGGCCACTGCGCATGCGTCGTAACGCGAGAAGCCATTGCGTTCGCAGCCCGCCCTCAGAAAATTTGAAAGAGCGGGCATCTGTGTGGCCCGCAAACGCTGGCTTTTTTTTTTTTTTTTGATAAAAGGCTTCGAGGCTACGGTGTCACTGCGATTGTGCGTTGTGGTTTCCAGGAGGGCAAATGGCATTTTGAAGCTCATATGGCGTCCGCTATACCGGCAACGCCCGCAGCACCTGCAAGCGTTATTCTAAAGCTCCCTACCAACGAGTTGCGAGTCAAGAACACCAATATCGTTCGTGAGTACAGATGGCGCGCGGGTAACACCGTCGAGACGCGAGACAAGGAAGCAGAGCGCAAGCGTCTTCAACGCGTCCCACCTCCCGCGTCTCTTCGTTTCAAACAAACGTTTACTCGAATAAACGCTGCACCGAGTATCGCTTCAAACCGTTCTCCCAGCCCCCACGTCGCCACCCGTTTCAACCGAGACAATGCCGAGCGCACCGCCCCTGCTTCTACCTCATCAGGGTTCCCTTCGTTGAGAGGGTACATAGTCTTTTTTTTTTCATGCCCTTTTTTTTGTAGTTTGTGCACGAAGTAAAAAAGCAATTACATTATGTCATTAAAAAAAGACTGTCTTAGAACAGCCATGTACTATAACAAATCGTTATATTGAAGTGCTATAATTTGCACGTATTTGGAAGTAAGTTGCCGTAATTTCGTAAAAAATGGTTGATGCGTCATATTAAAAAAAAGAGGCAAAGTCACAGAAGAGCCGCAGAAGAGACACAGTACACAACAATTTGTCTGCTATGAATTCTTTTGGGTTATCTTTCTTTCATGTTTTGTACACTTAGCAATCTTTTATAAATTTGTAAAGCGTACACAAGGTTTAGTAAAAAAAAATATCTTGGTTTTTACCCTCTCAAGACGCAGACTCTACCATGGCATCTGCCATAGAAACATCCATGGGTAAGGTATACTTGTTTCTGCCTATCTTCCACGAAATAAGTTTATATGTTTCTTGCAGTCTACGAATGCATTGCCACTTAGTGTTAGGCAGGTACCAGTCGTTCGCAAATGTTTTTGCTGGCGATATATGTATTAGGAAACTTTAAAACAAAAAATTGCAATTCAGTGTACTTCTTTGCATAAACAAGCACCTGAGAATCGCTTCAAACATTCCTACAACGAATGAGAGACAGTAATGCTGATTTCTAATTTCGGTTGAATAGCAATTCAACGTATGCAAATGCTCATATTGCCGCCATAAAAAATACGTGCAGTACAGCACACATGCAAAAAAGAAGCAAAAATAATACCTGAACTGCTATTTTTGTTAATAGCTGACCGATGTCGACAATATTGATAATCTTACGTGCTCGTGGAGTTTACGAACGCAGGGACGGCATGTTGAAAATGAAACTCTTTATTCGGCCGAAACTTTGCGCCGGCAAAATTGGAACTCCAACTACAGCAAGCAATGAGCTCTGAACACGGATATCGAAGAACACAATATTGGCCGTCAATGAAACTAAATTGCGGCGAGACGCGTCGGTATTTACACACGCGGCAGTGAACATCGAGCATTACCACTGGTGGCCAGAGAATAAACTGTGCTTTTTGCGCTTGCGTGCTCAAGCCTAAAATATGATACTAAAATAATCTGGAATTATTTCAGACATTGTGGGGTGGTTTGCGCATGGCATTATCTACATGTGCAATAGACCTGGGCGCAAAATCTAGAAAGATAGGAACGTGTGTGGCATTGCTCCCCTCTAAAAAGGCATCGTCCTGATGTTTATCAGAACATGGAAGCACAAAAGGAAAGCAAGAAAGTAAAAGCAATTGATAAAAGCATAAAATATCAATAACAAAGCAAGTTACAGACCTCGGGTTCGTTAACGCGCATCAGATGGCTTGAGGTGCTCGAGATGAATGACTTCAGGTCACGTGCGCTGCTGTTTTAGAGTTCATCCGGAATAACCTCGTAGTTTAGGGCGCCGAGAAATCAGAACACCTAGTATGGCTTGAAGTCCCGCAAAAGAAGTTTTTTTTTGTTACTTGGCCAACGTCATTGCTATCCACACCCAAACAGAGTCACCGGGCTGGCACTCCACTAAGCGTCTTCGAAGATTGTGACGGCGGCTGTCGGTCGTCTCTTGATTATTAATGAATAGTTGGGTCAGTTGTTCGGTTCTTCGGTGAACTGAAGGCAGACAGCCACGTCGAGGTTTTCTTCGTAAATGACAATTGGTCACATTGCGTCGAGCGTTGTCGCTCGGGGTCCTTCCATAAACACCAAGTGAGAAGGAGCTTACTACACGCAGTGCTATCTTGAAAATTCAAATGATTGATTGATTTGTGGGGTTTAACGTCCCAAAACCACTATATGATTATGAGAGACGCCGTAGTGGAGGGCTCTGGAAATTTTGACCACCTGGGGTTCTTTAACGTGCGCCCTTGAAAATTCAAATCGCATCAGTAAAAACGCGAAGTATGTCCTCCGACGGGATGACGGGGAAATGGCTTCTGGATAAACCCTTACATGAAAGCGATTGATTTGAAAACGTTTTAGACAAATTTTAGCTCAATTGAAGTAAATAAGCGTAATGTCTTGACACACTGGCGAAACACGAATTCTTTAAAGTTTGAACCAGCCTAGGCTTTGGCATCTCCAATTTTTTTCATTGTGTGAAGGTAGTATCGCTAACTATACATAGTAAACAAGATTACGCCCTTAGATGTGTTTTATCGTGTCCATATTAGCCTAGCATCTTAGTGAAAAAGTGTTTTTACGAAACGTAACACACAGTATATGGGGTGTTGCCAATCACCTAAAGGTTCATATCGCTGTGCTACGACATGCATGTGCTATAACAAGTGCTATACAAGAAGCAACTATAAGACATGCGCGTGTGATGCAGTGTATGTGTTTCAAATAATGCCTGTACTCGCATATACCTAACCATCGTCTCTCATCCTGCATCCGAAAATTTAATAATTGGGATGCATTTTTTTTTTCAGAAAAATCGGATATTTCTGCGTTATGTAAGCAGTTTTATTAAGCTTTTAGGCAAGTTCTTACGCTTGCATACGCATAATATTATTGCAGAAGTTTTGTTCTATTTTTAACAGCTGAGTCCGAGTAAGTAAAGGTGTTGAATTCTGTATAGTCAATCTTCGTATCGGGGCTTGTACTATGCCAAACATTTAGTTTCTGACAACTGATTTCATGAATATAATAATACTGCACTACCAAGGCCGCCAGCGCGCACACAAAGCATGAAATCGCGCAGGTAACGACTGACAACTTTCACGAGCTTCAATAATAAAATGTTGGAATTGGTAATTCATCGCCGACAAAATACGACAAACGTATAAATACAAGAGAAGCATCCGTATTGTTAGTAGGCCTATCCTGTGATAGCCTGGATACGAACGTGACAAAATTATAGGTATGCACTAAATTGTAATTTTACTTGTTTTTTGTGTTAATGCACATGACTGAGAAGTTGTCACGATATTAATTTGTTAATGGAAATCTTTGTAACAGAGCTTAAAGTTAAGGGAAAACATCTGTCTCCGTTTTATTTCAACAGCTTTACCAGGAATAATCATCCAAAATGCACAAAAAGTGTTACAAAACTGGCTTTCACAATATGCATTTTTAAAACAGTGGCTGTAAGAAGATGCTCGATCTTGTGACGTTACACTTTCTCGCTATAGCATTCATCAATTTGCCCTTCCAGGAAAACTTACTTTTTTTTTCTCTAAAAAATTTACATTCAATAATCTTTCCGTGACTAAAGTTCTTATGATTGCAATCGTATGCGCCTTTCTGCGAATGTTTTTCTTAGACCACGTTATTTTGCTAAGGTTGTTTCAACATGGGCCAACGTAGCGTAGCGTCTTTGCCTCATTCAGATTTATGTTAGACTCTATGTAGCGCACGCCTGCAAAAAACAAGAAAAAATTAGGAAATAGTACTTCTGCTGGAGTTTTCTTGAGCAATTTATTCACTTCATCTATAATGCTCTTTTTTGACACATTTCCTGAAAACCGCCCCAATTACATGAAGTTACCTATATGATAAGAAGCAACATAAATTAGGCAGCTGCAAGGAACTGTTTCTAATAAAATCGGCATGCTCAATAAACGTAAAAAGTAGGTTTTCAAAATGCGCGAAGCGTTCGATCAATAACATTTCTTCTTCGCACCAGGTTTTTTATTATTAGCGCCAAAGGTACCCATGTGCGCGAAAGCATTCTTTCCTCAAGATATTTTGGGGAATCACGGTGGTAGTTATGTCTGTATGTGTGTAAGTTTCTGAGATTTTTCTTAAAAATTAACTTTGGTCAAACGCCACGGTTTGGACAATTGGCGTGAACGACTATGTACTATTCACACGTTCAGTGGGTTTGCCCTCTAACCGAAGCAATCATTCTAGATACGGTTGCGTTGGATGAATTAATGGGAAGAAAAATTGAATGAAATGCGTTTTGTCGTTAGGAAGCAGGTTTACATATGTGGCTTAGAGCATAGTCAGCAATTCCTAGAAACGTAAATTATAGCAGGGTGTGCCCCACCTGAATTTGTGTTTTGAGTTTCTACGTTAAGGCAAAAGCCAAATACTTATGGAAACTGCCGTGGTCGAGCCTTTTTGCCAAAAACTATTCTCGAGTTGTTGTCTGGGGAAACGTTAAAAATAAACTGGACAGACTTTGTTGCTGTTATTTGAAATTTATGAGATGTCAGACATGTTTTTCGTTGGTAAAAGGAACAAAACTAAGCTAGAAGCATCTATATCAACGCAGTCTAGTACTGCGATGAGACTGGTTTCTTGATTGATTGATGGATTTGTGGGGTTTAACGTCCCAAAACCACGATATGATTATGAGAGACGCCATAGTGGAGGGCTCCGAAAACTTTGACCACCTGGGGTTCTTTAACGTGCACCCAAATCTGAGCACACGGGCCTACAACATTTCCGCCTCCAACGGAAATGCAGCCGCCGCAGCCGGGATTCGAACCCGCACCCTGGAGACTGGTTTCTTAAACATACATGATTGGCATCCCTTTTAATTGTCACAATCCCCGCCAAACGGGTGTCTGTGCAACTCCAAAATTCGGAGCGTCGTTCGAGCAGTCGATACATAGCTGAGGCTTATTTCATAACCGCAAATGATTAAATAAGGACAAGGAACAGAAGACATGGGTTTTTTGTTAGTCCATGTACGAATCAGAGAGTTAGAGAGTTGTGAAGCAGAGCTGCTGCAAGAAGAGAAATTAATTGAGAGGGTCTTCTAGTCCTCACCGTATATATGTTGTCCTTTGTCTAAATAATAACACCAGTCAATACTACTATTTCCAGCTTCATTGCGCTATAACGGTATACTGCTAAAATCGACAACTAAGCCAAACTTCGTCATATTTATGGGTATTTACAGAAAAGACAGTAAAAGAAAACGTTGCTCTTAGCCAGCTGTATAAGGCACCTCTAAACTATCTCTCAAAAAATAACTACCACTTAACTGTCTTCTTTTTGAAACGCTCAGTTTAGCCGACGGGCAAAACTCGTCCGTTCAATAAAGAACCACTCACCAGGATTTGAAATACAAAAATAAGACTTGCCAAGTATCTCTCCCGATATTTCTTGGCCTTTTTGCGCACTTTTTCGACACAGACAGTAGTTTACTTGACGTCCACGGCATACATGCTGTTGATTGGTCAGTACGCGCGAAATATCAAATGTGATTTGTTGCCTGCACTGCTTCTCAATGCAGCCGTCCATCCGTTCTTTCTTGTCTTCCATGAATATCGTGCATGATTCACAGATTAGAGTTCATTTATTGTGTTTACAACTGTGCAAGCGGTGACAACAGCGCGTAGCTGAGAAGCGCGAAATCCCTATAGGCTCTATCGCTTAGTGCTGATATTGTTCACGTGATTTTTAGAGCTAAGGGGTGAGGAGGATACATCGCGTGTGCGAAAGGTAGCGAACAAGAGGAGAAAGCCACTCCCTCGTCTTAGAAAGCGAGTGGTGTGTCGCCTTTTATAGGGATCTGCTGTTCCTCACGTAGTAGCGATGACACCTAAGATGCTACACGAAAACTATCAATCACCCCAGAAAGTACACTTCGTGGGCTGTTTGATACTTTTCGTGTCTGATTGAATGATTGTCGAAAATTTATGGTTTGGGCCAGCGTCATCTCACTGTAAAAATGATTTTCGTTACAGGGCTGAAAGTTGCTCGCGGTTGATGTTCGCGCTAACAATCACCGTCTTCTGCCTGGTTGCCTGCTTTTGTTTCGGTATTTTCATCCTCACAATGGTACTATTAGGTAAGTGTCCATACTTTGGTTTGCGTTCATCAATGAATGAGTACTGTGGAGCTGCTCTATTGTTTTGCTGGGATGTGGGTGAATGTAGGAAAAGTGGAAACCAAAGTATTGAAGGCAAATTAAGTTGACGCTCTGTAAGCTTTTGTGTGCAAGTGTACATAAACGTCCCAGCCACTTCTAAGCAGAATGAATACGACCCGTCTTTTGCTGAATGGTCGACGAAGTAATAAAACTTTACAAATGTGACTGCCAACGTCAACAATACATTAGTGGTGTATCTGAAAAAGCAGGTCGCCTATAAGATTATCGGAACCACTTGCTGTATTTCTAGACAGACAGACAGACAGACAGACAGACAGACAGACAGACAGACAGACAGACAGACAGACAGACAGACAGACAGACAGATAGATAGATAGATAGATAGATAGATAGATAGATAGATAGATAGATAGATAGATAGATAGATAGATAGATAGATAGACAGATAGACAGACAGACAGACAGACAGACAGACAGACAGACAGACAGATAGATAGATAGATAGATAGATAGATAGATAGATAGATAGATAGATAGATAGATAGATAGATAGATAGATAGATAGATAGATAGATAGATGGACGGACGGACGGACGGACGGACGGACGGACAGACAGACAGACAGACAGACAGACAGACAGACAGACAGACAGACAGACAGACAGACAGACAGACAGACAGACAGACAGACAGACAGACAGACAGACAGACAGACAGACAGACAGACAGACAGATAGATAGATAGATAGATAGATAGATAGATAGATAGATAGATAGATAGATAGATAGATAGATAGATAGATAGATAGATAGATAGATAGATAGATAGATAGATAGATAGATAGACGGACGGACGGACGGACGGACGGACGGACGGACAGACAGATAGATAGATAGATAGATAGATAGATAGATAGATAGATAGATAGATAGATAGATAGATAGATAGATAGATAGATAGATAGATAGATAGATAGATAGATAGATAGATAGATAGATAGATAGATAGATAGATAGATATAGTTGTCATGAAGTGCCGAGACATGCAAGTCCAAAATATAAGATGTAAGGCGTAAAAATAAAAACATTAGAAAGTATTTCCTAAAAATATTATTATCTGACTGTGGCTTTAACTTGTCAAGTGAAAGTATTTTTCATCAGATGTGCTTAACATGGCGTGCTGGTGCATAACATAACGTGCATCGGGTAGCATTTTGCGGTGCTCCCACAGGCTCCCATTGAGGTGCACTCTTTTCGTCTGTTCTGCTTTCCCGTAAGGTTATATGTAACGTTTTTATAAGTTTTTAGGTTTTCTGCACACTCGGTGTTTTCTATTTGTTTGTGTCTTCGGAGGACCTGAAAAGTAGTGTTTTGTTGTTTTATTCTTTTTTTATTGTTTTTATGTTCCTTTTCGCGTGTTGTCCGTGTTATCGTGTACTCTTGGAGTATTAAAAGACAAAAGCAAAGCGAATAGATAAAAATAAAACTGCATACCTTGATATTATGTAGTAAAATATTGTGGCATTCACTACAAATGAGGTGTTTTTTTTTAACAGCTCTATCTGTGGCACGGTTTTGAATAAAATCTCGGTGTTTTATTCCCATCAGGATAGCGCAGTGTGGCATGCCTATAAATTGGTGTCATGAAAGGGCAATAAATACTTGCTAGCCTGCACACTTTCCCGTCTCGCTTTTTTTCTTCTGCCGGCACAGCAAGACGACTTTTAGGTTTTGTAGTTGTCAGATTGCAGTCGAAAATTTTTCGAAAAGCAACCGACAGTGCTAGAAGATGTTTCTACATGACCGTTTACTTGTTTTAAGGTAGGCTCAACTAATCATCCTCGGGTTTCCGCACGAGCTAATGCTCAGCATAATGCGAGGCAGCACTGACAACGTCCAATATAAATTTTATAAGACGTTACATACAAAAATTATTTCCAGCACTGTACGCAGCATTGTATGTACCACTGTACACGAACGCTGTAGCATTCCACTTTTTTTCACTAAAGGTAAATGACTTATCGGGTAAAGTCTGACACTGTGTTCATTGGGCACAATATTAGCGATAGTGGGGGTTCACTAGCGAGTATTTATTGATATCGGTGAGTAGGGTATTTGATGGAAGAATAAAAGAAGCGAGTAATGTTCACGTGAAATATTTGCTTAGTTCACGCTGTCACTCATGCGACATAAATTCCTGGTTAAGGAGAAAAATACACAAAGATGCTGATTATGTAAAAACAGGCAATCAGCATCAAACTTGCAGCAAACTGGCAAACTGCGCGTTATACCTAGCAATACACTTGCTAAAGTAGGTTTTGGAGGACTCAATCTGTTTCTGAGGTTTTTTGTCTCTGCCTCAGTCATGTTTATGCCGATAAATAGAGGAGCTATTGTGATTATTTAAGCTGAACACTCTCATCGCAAGTAGGACCTTTGTTATTTTTAATTTACATTAATGACATCACTGACACAATTACAGAGCCCGTTCAAATCAGATTATTCGCCGATGATTGTGTGGTGTTCAATGAAATAACTTGCAGTGACGACCAAGCTGCACTTAATTCTAACCTTCAAAATATCGTATCTTGGTGTGAAAAATGGAATATGGAATTAAATGCAGAAAAGTCTGTCTATATGAAAATCACCAAAAAGGTTAAAAAGTTATCCTTTCCATATAATATTGCTTCCAAAGCCCTAATTGAAGTTAATCAATATAAGTACTTAGGTGTTACTATTAGAAACAATTTATCCTGGAATACGCATATCTCTAACATCTGCAAGTCGTCTTTCCGTAAGCTCTGCTATTTGAGGCATAAATTAAAACAGGCTCCCCACAACACTCGTCTAACAGCTTATTACTCGCTAATCCGTCCCAAATTAGAATATGCATGTACTTTGTGGGACCCTTACACCAAACGTAACACTGACGCATTAAAAATGATACAACGCAAAGCAATAAGATTCGTTTTCTCCAAATACCGTTCAACTGATTCCCCATCAACCCTAATGCTAACTAATAGCATTCCAACATTACAACTACGGCGTAAAATTCTCAGACTAAAATTTATGTTCTTGCTGAAAAAATAACCGTTTATCCCTTAACCCACAGCCTTTCATAACTCCGCTCGAAGCACGCCGGACAAGGCATCGCCACGCTGAATCCCTAACGCCTTATAGCACTAAAACTAACGTATTTAAGCATTCATTTTTTCCGCGTACAATATCAGACTGGAACAACTTGCCTTGTGAACAGCTGTCCAATATTGACGCTATTGCTCAGTTAAGATGTTAAGTTTTTTATGCTTTGTGTATGCCTTGTGTATGCCTTTTTGTTCTTGCCTTGTATTTGCTTTGCATATGCTTAGTTTTTATGCCAGCTTTTGTATTGTTTCTTTTCCCGTTCCATACTTACAATGTTATTTCCCTCTGGTTATTATAATTTGTACTTCCCATGCCCCTCCTGCTTGGGCCCTTACCTGGGCCTGCAGTATGTCACAAATAAATAAATAAATAAATAAATAAATAAATAAATAAATGAATAAATAAATAAATAAATAAAAGTATTCCTCAATTTCTGCATCCTAGTCAACAACGCGGTGATGTACAACGCACTTAAAATAAGAAGTTCGAGTGCTGAAATCACAACTAAGATAAAAATTGCGTATCCCAGTGGTATCACTTGGGGCCATCTCGTGTCTGTTTGTCTCTGTACTTCCCTCAATAAACTATGTGTTGATTTCTTGCATTTGAATTCAGATGAGAAAGAAACGACCTTGTTTGACGACTATCTCGATGTGGGAGAGGCAAGTGAAGATTCAGAATCAGGGATCCCAATTGAGAGGCGCATGACATATTGTACGAGGAAATATCCCACGACAAAGCAAACTGTTGCGACTTCGACTGTGACGAAGCCTCCGTCAACCCCTTCGCCTACCATAATGACACCGACGACCACAAGTACTCTGAAGACTCCCACAATAGCGAGCACCACGAGAACCAGAAAGATCACCACTACTTCGACAACCACGACGCCCACTCAAATTTCGATGAACACAACCTTCACGACTAACGCAACAGTGGCGACCACGAGAACGCCGACGACAACCACAAGCATGGTGACCACAACAGGCCTGAGCACTGCATCAACCGAGACGAACACGGGCACACCTGTTCCAGGTGGGTCGATAGCTCCTAGGTGGACAAATAGTTTTAAAATGAATGCCGAGCGATTGTGCTCTGTACAATGTCTTTATCTAAGCGATCAGGTTGACTGGTTTTAAGGTCCAACGAAGGTTATCAGTTATGGATGTAAAAACTTCTTGTGAAATGCCTAATTGTTGCAACTGTCAAAAACCGCATCGAAAAATCTTCTGAAATGCTCGACCATTACACCTCTCAAACAACTGGTGGCGTATCTGTGTGCTGTGCTGGCAAAAGTCGTCCAATGACGGCAGCCTTCGCTCTGAAGACAGAGAGAGAGGGAGAATAAAACGTTTATTTGACGTTTCACGCGAGAAGATCGGTGAGTAAGCGCACCATGAGATATTGATGCCACCTAGCAGCGATATCAAAAAACAGTTTTTTCTTGAATTCAAAGCCACAAGAAGGCGCCAGCCGCCGGCAGTTTAAGTTAGAGTTACTGTATATGACACTTTTAGGTAGCAGAGTTGCGCCACTATTTTCCGGGCACCACTCATAGGGCTTTTGCCGATTCTAGCAATGTTATTGGTCGCGCGCCATCACGTGGTCATAGGCGATTCAATTGCACTGCGGAGAAGCCAACACTACGCAAATGACGCCGATGCTTCGCAGCGTTATGAGCGTGCTGGCGCCTTTCATACAGACACCGAGTGCGATCATCACGGACACTGGGTGCGTCCTTCACAGACACCGCGCGCGTGCCACAGAAATGCTTAACATGTCTCAATGGCGGTGCTGCCCTTCCTCCTTCGGCGTCTCAGCTTCTAGGCGTATACGAGCAAGTGATATTTGCTCGTACCTTCATAAAAAAGAAAGAAAGCGAGAAACATAAATAAAGCAACGCTAGTAACCTGAAGCGCAAGCGCTGCTCCTACATGGGTGGTGAATGGCTTTCCCGCAAGACTTTCGAACCCTAGATGTCGTACCTTGGCCACCTAAAGGCACCCGGAAATGCAGTTTAAGAGATCTGATGGTAGCGCCAGAACACACAGCCTAGCGAGTAGGCCAGCAAAACCGAACTTGCACGTGCATTTCATTTTATTTTTCAGTTGTCAGCAAAGAGTCACGGCCGAATATGTAAGCGCCCAGGAAGCGTTCTTTGAAAACGTGCCAATAAGGGCACTGACACTTGAGTGTGTCACTGTTTTCACCAAGCGTTCCATTTTCTTAGTATCCCTGGCGGTCGGTACCAACAATGCGGAGGTGGACCAAAGAGCTTCGTCGCGCCCTCTGGTCCACTGTCGGGTGCCTATATTATAAAACGCCGCATTTTCTTTTATCGTTTCACGTTGTCAGCGAAGCGTAAAAATCACTGAGGTCTCTGGAATTAAACAAGTTTGCCTTTTAAAAAATACACTAACATGCTGCATATTACTCACGTGTTGATGTAGCGCTCAAATATGGGTAATATTTCGTTCTTTATTGACAATGTTCTCTACTATAAAACCAACCAGGAGATCAAGGTCGGTGGTCACTCAGCAAGGGGTGAAACTTACGGTCTGGTGGCTGAATCGAGCGACACAAAGAAATCAAAAAACGGACGTACAGATTTATCAGACAGACAAAAGCTTCCACGTCAAAGTATCCCTAGAAAGACTGTCGTCTCTATAGAAAGGCTCTCAAAGGCCGCTCTTCCAAGTGTCGCTGTGGCTGTGCTGTGCGTTCTGCGCAGGCTTGGTGGTTTTTTCGTTCATAAAGTAGCATTGTCAACGCAGAGTGATAAACACCGCGGTCTTTAGAATAACAAATACACTGCCTATACTTACGTATTAATATTGCACCTCAGGTATGCGTAATATTTGCCGTTTGATTGACCATGTTCGCACGTATGAACGCAGAAACCAGATCAAGACAGCTGGGCATTGACGAAGGGGTTGAACTTTCAAAATTCTGTCATTGCTTTCTAGACAGTATCAGGAAGACACACAGGCGAAACTTTCTGCGTTAAAGTATTCGAAGATAAACTATTGTCACTTGAAAGAGTTCAGGCTGTCATATGAGACAAAATGGTTTCGTTTGTAACAGCTGCATTACGTTGCGGTAGTGAATACCTCAATATTTACACGTCACTTTTAAAAAAGCGTTGCAGAGCCGAGGCATTTCTTACCCATTTGGCTAGTTTCGCATCTCTATCTATAAGATCTGCAAGCGAGTAAAATTTTCTAGTGTTCTTCGTGAAAAACGCCGAGTTGGTGGCCCCGATTCAAGAGATGAACGACTTTCTGGTTTGTTACTTCCAAATTATTAGTGGTTCTGAAGCTGAGTGTTGTCCCTTTATTCTGCGATCACCCTGCTAAACTAAACTGTGCAAGAGTACTTCATGCTGTGTCCTCCGCTCCTACGTTCGCTCATCCTCATCCTGGCTTCCGTCGCCCTCCCCCCCCCCCCCTCTCGCGGTATTACTATATGCATCGATATGCTATCCTAGGAGGTTTCTTGTTAGTTTTGGTGAACTCCATGGCTATATGGCCCAGCCAGCTTAACCATCTCCGCTGTTAAAAGAAACTCTCACTAGTGTAGCACTTATATCAACGGCTCCTTTGTGCGAAAATTCACAAGCTCTGACTCTTCTTGTGTTCAGCGTAACTTTTCTCGTTGACTGCACGGTTGTCGAAAATATTTGTGCATTCTCTTTACTCTATGAAAGGGCCGCTAAACCACTTCGCATATTTTTTTCAAACATTTTAAATAAACACACGCATCGTGTGCAGAATGTCGTCGCGATTAACGATTTTCCACGTGGCAGCACTACGACCAAGGATGTTAAAAAACTTGCTGGAGTGGAAGCTCCCAAAGTGCTTTGCCAGCAATAGTGAAGGCAGCTTTTGCCCTCCAAAGATCTCAGAAACGTGCTATTTTCTAATGGTGCCAACTTAGACATCACGTGGCTTTGATTTGTTAGTCTGAAGGCTACGTCACTTATAAAGTAAGAGATAGTTGTTTCCGAAAAAAATTGGCCGCATATCCACGGAGTGAATGATGGAGAGTGGGGCGAAGCATTCGTCCATCCATTCGTTCTTGCTTCCGTTCGTCCATGCATCCGTCTGTGTGACCGTCCATGCGTCCATCCGCCCGTCCGTGCGTGCGTCTGTTTGGTCGTCCGTCCCTGCGTTCGTCCATGCATCTGCCCCTGCGTCCGTTCATGCGTCTATCCATGCATCTGTCTATGTGTCCGTTCGTCCATCTATTCAACACTCCAAGTACTACCATCTCGCATCTTTTCATGACATATTACCCATATAGACGCACCGCCATCCATCGGACATTCCAAGGACTAAACGAGAGGTGGGATACGCACACTTTCTTACGGCTTGCGCTTCGGGTCTACTTCCCACCTTCAACCACCTTGAGCTCATGGTATATACTAGTTCACTATATTCATGGCACTACGGCCCTACGCTCGCTAAACCTTTCTAAAACCAAGGAGGTTACGCCTAGCGAGTATAACGTAGCAATCTTTTCCTGTCAGATAGTGCTAAGTGTACATGCCAATGGCTGCTAATGGGAAATGAGAGACAGGAGAATTCGGCTTTTACTTTCTTACGGCTTGCACTTCGTATCTACTTCCCATCTTTAATTACCTCGAGTTCATTCATGGTATATACTAGTTCATTGTATTCATGGCACTGCGGCTCAACGCTCGATAATTCTTTCTAAAACTAAGGAGGTTACACCCAGCGAGTATAAGTAGCAACCCTTTCTTGTCCGATAGTGCTTAATGTACATGCCAATGGCTGCTAATGGGGATCGCAGCGTATGCGTTAACTAAAAGCCGAATGCTCCTATCTCTCATTCCCCATTAGCAGCCATTGACATGTACATTGAGCACTGTTTTTGGTTGTTTAACAACGCACAGAAGAAATCTCTCACCAGCACCACCTTGGAGGTCAAAATGTTACAGTTGATACATACTACAATGGCTACGAGGGATGAACGGGTGTCGCTTTAAAGAGCTTCGCCCCTAAAAATAATGCGCAGAGACTAGTATTGGTGACTTAATCTCCAATAAAATTTGCCTTGAATTCGAGGCTTATAAAGGAAAACTATTAACACAACGATGCACTTTGAGCACAATATGACCCGAAAAGGTTGCCACATTAAACTCGTCAGGCGTGCTAAGAAAACACTCCTTCTCAGTCGGCGATCGTCAACAGCGCATCATGCCCCTAGTAAGATGGCTGTCACCACCCCCATCTTACGGTTGGCACGGCTTCACTCGTGGGCAAGAATTTCCGCTCCACCAATTTTTCTTAAACCTCGTTGACTACGAGCCACCGGCACGCCACAATTCTAAAAATATCCCTTATTCTTTTTGGGGGGACTTGCGGGCCTCCGCATGATGCGCCGTTTGAACATTTCTCACACGCCGATCATAATGTGCTGCGATTGGACGAGCAAGAGTCTACGACTTCAGTCAGTCTGCAAACAGCTGTCCGCACTGTTTGTTGTTCGACGTGTTGTCCGCGTGCGGGTGCCCACTCACGAATCAGCTACTGCGGCCCGTAGCGCAACCAGGCGAACTAAATTCGAGTGTTTTGCGATGGCTCAACGCAAGGTTCATACCGGTAAAATTCGTATAGACACGACAGCCGCGGTATGCCAACAAGCACGCAGCTACAACGCAACTGACAAAGTCGACGGTGGAGTCACGGCAACCAATCGGAGGTAGACGGTGTTTCAAGCGTGCGTCAGCGATGATGTATGCCACGCGATATCGGGAGGGGCATGAGAGGGGCACTTGGTGAGAGGAAAAAGCGGCTACCTTGGTGAGAGGGCAAAGAGGATACCATAGAGGGTAGCGCAGGAGAGAGCGAAAGTAGTGATCGTCATGGTTTCGACAATGAAATGCGTCTAACTCCACTATTACGGTACCATTTGGAAAAATTCTCACGGCTCCGTGTTTGTCGTGCACTCTTGCTAAATCTCCCCAACAACTGAATTTCGGCCTCTGGGTGGTTCACGGGTCCTTTAAGTGGTGATTTAACAATCGTTCCTAAACTATTTCTCTGCTTCACGTTTCCTCCTGGCTTTAGGATGTCATTAACTTTGAGAAATCTTGAGTTAACACTATTCTTCGCTGTCCTTTACATTCCTGATTATTCACTCATCTTTTTCGATCGTTGGCAGAGGCACCACTGGCCCCTCCAGGCACAGTGGTTTGCACAGTATCTAACCTGATGAGCACGACAAAGTCCTCTCTTCCACCTGATGGCCTCTGCGACCTGGTTTTCTTCGACTCTTTCTACAAGGACAACAAAAATATCCTGGCCAATGGCTTCAGGAGACTTGAAGCGAGCGCGCGCTTCTTCATAAGGCAGGCACGTAGGGCCAGGAGGATGAAGTACGGTGCCTCTTTTGCTTTCACGTAAGTATACGCCTACGCCTTTTATTGTATCAACGCCGTTCTTTGACATGTGTTTCCAAGAAATTTGTTCGTCTGTGTAGTAAAGTGCCAGTCCAGTAAAAAGAAAGAAAAAGATGCTATTCACAGTGATCTCTAGCAACATTTCATACAATTTGCAAAGCCATCAAAGATGAATTCCTCCACCACTAACATTCATGTACTATGGCGGTGCATACCATACTTGCTGCAACTGGTTCACACAGTGTAGCGTTTCGCGTGCTTGACCAGTGTGAAGGAGCTGGTTTGGCCTACGTTGGGCTGGAAGGAAGAGGCGACGCACGCATTCACGCTGCCTTCGCGTGCGTCGCGTCTGCCTTCTACTGCGCTTATGTCCACGTGAATAGCTACAATGCACGTAACATTTGTAGCCACGACAGAGTGCGAAGCACTTTAGGAAAACAGGCTGTCGTATTCTCTCGCATGCTGTCATCGTATACTGTCGTCATTGTCTGTTATCGCTTGGCGTAGCGCAAGCAAAACAACGTACTGCGTAGCTGAATATACCAATAGGGACGGAAAAGGAAATGAGGGCGGAGAAGGAGCAATCTGAGGTGGAAGACAATATGAGAAGTAATGTGAGGCGGACGGAGCAAGGCATACCGTAATCAGCAGCATAGGCACGTATGATGCATGACGCATATTTGTCGTCTGCTCGTACACATTAGTGCAATAAGGGAGATGATCTGTTTCGCAATGCGTGTGAAAATGCCTCGGTAATTACACTGCGTGGTGCACTCATCTCTTCGAAGCGCTGGAAAAAAAGCAAGACATTACCACGCTATCTTTGCACGTATGGTACACTATAGCCCGGCCATAATTCTACAAATCGGAGCAGCATGGCAACGTGGGCAGTGAGAAGTATCATCGCCACAAACTTCCACGAATACAACATTGATAACCGATTGTAGTCTATAAGTGCATTTCCATCGCGCCTAATGCCGATTACGGTACCGATGAGCATGAGAGGCCTGATAGACGGTGCGATCTCGCGGCCTTAAAATACGTAGTGCATTTTCCATCTTTGCATGTGTACAATTTGTGGTGGCCTATTGAAGTTTTCTTGGCATGATTGTCTGTTAGATCCCGTTAATTACCATGCGAAGCAGCTGATGGCGGAGTTTTATTCAGCGTGCGTGTCCACCCTTACTGCATATGCGCAACAGCTGGGCCAGTATTGCCAGTACGCGCATATGGGCTAGCACATTCCGCCTTGCGGAAAGGGCTGGTTAAAAGGCTGCGGCCTCTCCTTCTTACACTCTTACAGCAATCATGTGATGGCGTCAGGGAACGAGATTCTGTAGACGCGAGGTCTAACGCGTCTCCAGAATCTGCGTAATTCAACGCGTATGCAGATCACGCTGGCGCGTTCAGTCCTGCGTAAGTAGCTTTGTAAGAGCTCACTGTGCAATCGTGGTGTGCACCCCCCCCCCCCCACCATGCTCCTTCGCATCACTTCATGTTCCCCCTTAGCAGGAATTGGCGTCATTCTTTTAGGCGCGAAGCTCCTTTCGCTGTGGGCCGTCCGTGCGTTCGTCCAGCCATGCGTCCGTTCGTGCTTCCAGCCATCTGTCCGTTCGTGCCTCTGTCCGTCCGCCAATGCCTCTGTCAGTCCGTCTATCCGGACTCGCGGTCGGGCGCATGGACGCACAGACAGACGCTTCGCCCTACTCATCATCATTCACTCCATGGATATGCTCTGATTTTTTTGTCATGAACACTGGTAAGAAAGTAAGCCTGCATTTGTGGTTGTGCGAAGCGCCATGACATGTCAATACCATCGGCCGGAAACCCAACATTAGACACTTTTAGTTGGGCGTAAGTAACGAATCTATGTACGCAACACTGACGCGGGAGAGAACTGCGCGTGTGCAGCACGTGACGTGCCGAGTCCAGAGATGCGCGTGTACGCCCATTACAAGACACCACGTACGTAACGCAACTCTTTCGACGTCACGTTCTCGCGAGACCTCAAAGAAAGCAGAACGAGAGTGTGCAGAGGCTGCAGTGGCGTTCGATGCTGACAGTGGTAGTAGTAAACAATTTTATTAAGGTAGCTGGCGGTTTCCTAAGTGGCGAGGGCTGTCAGACCATGCCTGGTTGCCTGACAGAAACAGCGGAACCGATTCAAGGTATGTGTACTTCACAATGAAAGGCGATGGTTTCATTCAAGCGGCGCGTCACGGCATCTTGATTAATCAGAAAAAAATTGCCTGCCGTCTCACAAAAAATTGGCAGCATATCCACGGAGTTAATGATGGCGTGTGGAACGAAGCATTCGTCCGTCCATTCGTTCTTGCTTCCGTCCGCCCATGCGTCCGTCTGTGTGACCGTCCATGCGTCCATCCGCCCGTCCGTGAGTACGTCTGTTCATGCGTCCGTCCCTGCGTTCATCCATGCATCCGCCCCTGCGTCCGTTGATGCATCTATTCATGCATCTGTCTGTGTGCCCGTTCATTCATCTATTCAACACTCCAAGTACCACCATCTCGCATCTTTTCATCATAGATTCCCTATATAGAAACACCGCCATCCAGCGGACATTCCAAGGACTAAATGAGAGGTGGCACACGCACACTTTCTTAAGGCTTGCGCTTCGGGTCTACTTCCCACCTTTAACCACCTCGAGTTATAGTATATACCAGTTCACTGTATTCATGGCACTGTGGCCCAACGCTCCCAAAACCTTTCTAAAACTAAGGAGGTTACACCCAGCGAGTATAACGTGGCAACCCTTTTTAGGAGCGAAACTCCTTATAGCGGCACCCGTTCGTCCCCCGTTGTATGTAACAAGTTTAACATTTTGACCTCCAAGGTGGTGCCGGTGAGAGACTTCTGTGCGTTGTTGAACAATAAAAAATAGTGCTCAATGTACATGTCAATGGCTGCTAATGAGGAATGAGAGACAGGCGCATTCGCCTTTTAGTTAACGTGCAGGCTGCGATCACCATTAGCAGCCATTGGCATGTACATTGAGCCCTATCTGACAAGAAAGGGTTGCTACGTTATACTCGCTGGTTGTAACCTCCTTAGCTTTAGAAAGGTTTAGCAAGCGTTGAGCCGCCGTGCTATGAATACAATGAACTTGTATATACCATGAATGAACTCGAGGTGGTTAAAAATGGGAAGTAGATACGAAGCGCAAGCCGTAAGAAAGTAAAAGCCGAATTCTCCGCCTCTCATTTCCCATTAGCAGCCATTGGCATGTACATTGAGCACTATCTGACTGAAAAAGTTTGCTACGTCATACTCGCTAAGCGTAACCTCCTTGGTTTTCGGAAGGTTTAGCGAGCGTACGGCCGCAGTGCCATGAATACAGTGAACTAGTATATACCATGAACTCGAGGTGGTTAAAGGTGGGAAGTGGACCCGAAGCGCAAGCCGTAAGAAAGTGTGCGTGTGCCACAACTCGTTTAGTCCTTGGAATGTCCGCTGTATGGCGGTGCTTCTATATGGGGAATATATGATGAAAAGATGCGAGATGGTGGTACTTGGAGTGTTGAATAGATGGACGAACAGACACATAGACAGATGCATGGATGGACGCATGAACGGACGCAGGGGCGGCTGCATGGACGAACGCAGGGACGGACGCACGAACAAACGCACGCACGGCCGGGCTGATGGACGCATGGACGGTAGCACTGACGGACGCATGGACGGACGGAAGCAAGAACGAATGGACGGACGAATTCTTCGCCCCACTATCCATCATTCACTCCGTGGATATGCTGCCATTTTTTTGTCAGATAGTGCTCCATGTACATGCCAATGGCTGCTAATGGGGATCGCAGCGTGCGCGTTAACTAAAAGCCGAATGCTCCTGTCTCTCATTCCCCCTTAGCAGCAATTGGCATGTACATTGAGCACTTTTTTTTCATTGTTCAACAACGCACAGAAGAAATCTCTCACCAGCACCACCTTGGAGGTCGAAATGCTACACTTGGTACACACTACAAAGGCTACGAGGGATAAACAAGTGCTGTTATAAGGAGCTTCGTCCCTAAAATACTCCACTTTGCCTTCGATAGGTTGTGTGCGGGGACGCGTCTCTTTCTGCCAGGCCTCTTGGGGAATGAACACGTAAATAAAATAAATAGCTAAAGCGGCGGCTTGGTACGTAATGTTATTCATGGTGCAACGTAACACGCCTTGGGTGTTGTGCGAGCTCACTCCTTCAATGTGCTGGTAGTACAATCTAAGGCCATGTTGGCCTGGAACGTGACCACTTGCTGCGGTGTACGTTAAGCCTCATTTAGAGCAGCGCTGGATAGAACGCTGGGGTCGATTCAGTGCGGCCGTGCTGGATCAGATCGCTCTTGCAATGCGCACCCAAGTTCAAAACAGCAAAAGTGAACGTGCGCATTCAGTGCACCCAGGAGTGGTGCTGAATATCTACTAAGTGAACGTCACGGCGGTAAGATCTACGAGAACCTGGAGAGGTATTTGACAAGATGGATCGGGACAGTGACTAAAAGCACGCCTGCTGTGTGACAAGTAAGGCCGAGGCGAAGCATTGAGGCTATCCAGTTGCCGGTCGATATTTAGGACAGTTTGTGCTTCATGGGGGTTCGTTGAAAGGTTAGTAGTTTAGATTGTAGTTATTTCTATTTCTTTGCTACATTTTTGTATATTTGTATATGGAGGGCATGTCACGCGATTTTTTATTCAATGCGGTGGGTTGTTATCCAAGTCTTGTCTCAGTTCATCACCCGCAGCAGCAGCCCGTGATCCATGACAATATTGCCATGTTCCATCCTCAAGTTTTGTTATCCTGCCTTTTCACTGTCCGTATTTCTCAGCGCAAACCACACCTTAGCTGTTCGAGAAATCGCGGGACGGCACTAAATCTTTTTGTTAAGATTACGCCAACTTTGTGAACATTACAAATTATTCTGGAACCTACATTGCCACTAGTAATAACACTAGAATATTCGATGACAAGTTTCATAAATGGCGACACGGTTCGCTGCTTGTCAGTTGATTGCCAACCAACGCTGTGTTCACTGTTATCGGCGCCCATGTGTTGCTGTAACTTGCAGTTTTCCGCCCATAAGTTGGCCGAATAAACAGTTTTTCATCTGAAGATCTAGCGTCCTCCTTTCGTCCACGTCATGACCCAGTGACATCTGGTGTAGCTCCTGCTTCTTTGATGTTACGGACGCGCCCTTCAAGCCGCGAACCAGGCCCAAGCGGCAAAGAAGACACCGAAGCCAACCCTGAGCAGCCAACAAGCCGTAGGCAAAAGGGACTACCACCAGAGCGCGGGCCCCTACTGGAAACAGCCTGGCAGCCCCGGATCCCGCAATCAACAGCAGCAATGATGACCGCCCTCGTGCAGCCTTCCCCAGTCGCTCTCCGGCAGCCCAAGAAAACTCCAGCGTTTCATGGATGGTCAGGGGAGGATCCATAAAGCTGGATCAAAATAAATGACCGAGTCGCCACCTTGAACAGTTGGGACCCCGAAGAAAATTTACTTCGTGTCTACTTCTACCTAAAAGGCACCGCGAAGACGTGGTTCGAAAACCGCGAGTGCACGCTACGAACCTGGGAACTCTTTCGGACGACGTTTCTGAGCACATTCCCGATCGTCGTTTGCAAAGAAAGGGCTGCCACATTGCTGGAGACACGGGTACAAATCCCTAATGAAAGCGTGACCATCTTCTTCGAAGATATGACCCGGCTCTTTCGACACGCTGACCCCACCATAGCTGAGAAAAAGAAGCTCCGGTTTTTTATGAAGGGGGTCAAGCAAGAGCTGTTTTCGGGACTTGTCCGAAACCCGCCTAAGACATGTCAGCGAGTTTCTTACTGAGGCAACTATGGAAAAGGCGCTTGAGATGAGCACAACGCAATACCGCGGCAACACCTCATTCAAATGCGCTGATGCCTTCAGTACACCGATGACCTGCGCGAGACGATTCGAGCGATCGCGTGGGAGGAGGTGCGCAAGCTGTTACCTTCGACACAGCCTCAAGCCAATTCGATCGCCGGCATTGTCCGCGAAGTTCGGCAGTCGCTTGGAATTGCCAAAACACCGCAGCCTGAACCGAAAGTAATGACTAATGAGCTACTCCACTGCAGTGCGCCGCAACCACCGTGGCCGCAACTCTCCTCCACGACGATAGTTATAGCACGAGAACCGAACGACGACAAAGAGACACGAAGGACACCAGCGCTAACTTCCAACTGAGTTCATTGCGCAGAGCGTGAAAACATATTGAGGAGACAGTAAACCATGTGACAAAACCCCATGGCATAAAGAGCAATACATGAGTAAGGGAAAAAACAAAACCACAGAAAATGGCAAAGAAAAGTCTATAAGGGAACAAAACAAAAAAGTAAAAGTAATATAACTACTTGCGCGCACCGAAACCTTCGAGGAACCTTAGTTCCTTCTCGGAAATAGACATGGAGGGCTTGCTAATGCATGACACCTACACGCGTGCCATCGGCGTGGCCTCGACGATAACTCGGGTGCGCTCATCCCTGTGCTTCTATAGCGTCACTGTGTCCTTGAAGAGTCACACAGTTGTACTCAGTGCAGTGCTGAGCAAGAAAACCATCTTTCCCGTTTCTAACATTGTTAGCGTGTTCTCTCGGTCGATCTTTCAGACACCTTCCGGTCGTTCCGACATGACAAGCACTGCAAGAAAGGGGGGTCCTATAGACAACTTCCTGGGAGCATGCCACATACCTGTTTAGGAGATGATTTAGGCTCCAACCAAAAGTTTAGAAGAAATCCGATGTTTCGAAACCGACTTGGTTCCTTCCTCTGGGGGTGACTGTGGATACTACGTATCAGTGGAGTCTTCGAAGCACTCGTGGGCCTGATAATGACCCCCCCTCTCTCTCTCGTTTAGCCATGGAACGCAGTCCATTTGTATACACTGGGGGAAGGGTTCCGAGAGAGCGGTTGATGTTATGAGCTGTCCTTTGTATGTCCCACGACTCGAGTAATAACCTTCCCCTCCAGTTTGGCTCGCTTTCAAGGATGGCCGTCGCTTGGAGTCGCTTGGAGTCTACATCATCTTCTAGTTTCATACCCAACCAGACAGACTTCTGTCGAATGTTCACATTCACATACCTATTTTTATGCTGAACTCTACATTCAGTTGATGACTGCGTTTTAAGGGGGTTTGTAGATTTGATGAGGGTGATTAATTTGAACAGTGCAGAGAACAACACATGAACTCCCACACGTTTTCCGGTTTTCTTGAGCCTGTGTTATATCTGGTGTTTGTATAAAACAACGGCTATACTTTCATGCAATGTATCCGTGTTGCTCAGATCCTATCTCTGCCTCTTCTCTGCCCTATTAGTCCACAGGATAGTCTCAGCAACCAAAGCGATAAATGCCTCAGGAAAACCCGAAGCCTTAAGCCACGCAATTTGAGCTTTGAAGCTCGCAGAGATGTTGTGAACGCACGAACAATTGAAGGCATTCTGAAGACAGCTTCGGGCTATGCCTCGCTTAGCTAACTTCCTGTGAGCGGAGGAAAAAAAAGTAAAGGTTTCTGTGGACGTGGTTCGTAACACCAACAAATGTGCTGTGCGCTAAAAAACAGTCTTAAATCCAAAAAGCGTAACGGTAATTCTTGGGCATATCATGTGTCAACACAAGATGCTTTAAACAAACTTCAAACACGCCTATCGTTTGAGCCGCAATCGAGGGGAACATAGAAGGGTTACAATGTGAAAAAAAACAAGAAATCATCCATGTATCTGAATACTTTGACGACATGCGTGCCCTCTAATTTTTTCTGCACTTTATTGCCCATTTTTGCCAATAGTCATCACATAATAAAGGTGCTATGCACGAGCCGATTGAAACCCCTTTTTTCTGCGGATGAATGCAATCATTCCATTGAACGAACGTAGATGTAAGGTAAGGCAAAACAAGGTCAAGAAAACTTTGCGCACTGATGCCAGTTTTTAATTGGCAGTTCAATTCCCCGAAGACTTCTATGTTATCCCTTATGCATTTTAATACATCATCGTGAGGCAGTGAGTAGTATAGGTCCTTTCTGTCAATTGAAAAAACCGAAAACATTAGTTTGATTTGACTGTGTCAAAAATTCTATCAGTGCCTGCGAGTTTCTGATCGGAAATAGGTCATTATTCTTTAAACACTTTAGATTAGTCTGAATAAACAAGCCGAGTTGCTTTTGCCACGTTCCACTTTCTGTCAGAATGACTCGGAAGGGCACGTCGACCTTGTGTGTTTTGGCAGAAAAAACATGCTGAGCCATTTTTGCCGGTTTTACTAATATGCAGTGCTGTTTCAACTCTAGTTTACGACACATTTCTTTGGCTTGCGTTTTTATTCCATCTAGATGAATGTCGGTACAACATTTCAAACAGAGCTAATAGCTGCGACCACATTTTCAAGGTACAAGCACTTAGGAAGGACAGGACAACCACCCTCCTTATCTGACGGCACGACACAAAGTTCATTGTCTCTCAGAAACGTGGCCGTCTTCCGCAACGGAAGGCTGGTGCTGGTAGGCTTACCCCGTAGCAGCACGTGGACGCCTTCTGAAATGCATCTGTCCGAATCCTCTGGTGAGGTGCGACCAGCAACAGAGCACACCATGGAAAGAAGCTCGGGTGCGGACCTCTCTTGGTCAATGGCGAATATTGGACCTAGGGCGAGGGAGTTGTGAACGTAATCTGAGAGGATATCACTGCAAAAGTGGGTCACGCCCAATTGCCGGGACTCTGTTGGGCACTGTGCACGAAGGCTAGTTAGCTCACGCAACCACAAGCTGTTTGCAGTGTGTTCAATTCGGCCCCAGTATTCTCGCCATCTTCTTTTCTTCACTTCAAGTGGAAGATCTCTTTGTTGAAGCTGGACAAACAGGGCGTCGTGGTACGTGCGCTCTTGTCAGTGTCATTCAGACAGCAGAATTTTGCAAACCCGTGTACCATGGCCGATAGAGGGGTGGTAACCTACTGACTACCTCACCTGCTACGCCAAGACATGGGTTCTACACAAAGGCAATAACACCGAAATAGTAAAGTTCTTCGTCGAGAACATTGTCTTGCGTGACGCAGCTCCAGAGGTCCCCATCACAGACAGAGGCATGGCCTTTACGGTGGACCTAACTCAAGTGATCGTGAGGTACAGCCAGACAAGTCACCACCGGACCACCGTCTACCATCCACGGACCAATGGCCTAACCGAGCGTCTTAAGACATCGCTAATATGCTGGCCATGTGCGTCGACGTCGAGAACAAGATGTGGGATGCAATCGTTCTGTACATGACATTTACGTACAACACGGCCGTCCAAGAAACGACGCAGATGACGCCGTACAAACTGGTGTACGCAAGAAGCCCAGCCACTATGCTCGACGCCATGTTACCCAACGTCAGCGAAGAAGAAAACATCGGCGTAACTGTCTACCTCCAGCGCACCAAGGAAGCTCGACAACTCGCCCGCAAGCGCCTCGAAAATCGGCAGACATCGGACAGCCACCGTTACAATCTTCGACGAAGCTACGTAGAATACCAGCCCGGCAACCGTGTTTAGGAATGGACGCCGATACGCCGACGAGGACTGAGCGAAAAACCTCTGCGACAGTCATTCGGACCGTACAGGGTAGTTCGACGTCTCGGTGCACTCGACTACGATGTTGTCCCCGACGACATCACGAACTCTCAACTGCGCCGTGCACGACCTGAAGTTGTCCATCTCGTGCGCCTCAAACCATTTCATGCGCGTTAAGGAACATAATGAGTTAATGACTCTAATACTTCGTTCCATATAATTGCGATTTATTGCTTATTCTGATTCGTTGTTACTTATTTGTTTTTCTTTTGCTGCATACACCTTTTCGCTCTTTTTTTGTTTTGAGCATCGGGACGGTGACTTTTTCAAAGTGGCGTAATGCCACTTTTCGTCCTCGAGTTTTGTTACCGCGCCGTTTCACTGTCAGTAATTCTCAGCGCAAACCACGCCTATGCTCTTCGAGAAGATTAGGGACTTCGGGACGGCTGTAGATCATTTTGTAAAGATTACGCCCACTTGGTGAACATTACAGATTATTCGGGGACCTGCGTCAACGCTAGCGATAACGCTAGAATGTGCGATGGCAAGTTTATAAATGCCTACACGCTTCACAGCTTGTCAGCTGATCGATGGCCAACGCCGTGTTCGCCGCTATCGGTGCCCGTGCGTTGCTGTAATCTGACCTTCAGTTTCCTGGCCACAAGTCAGCCCTCCCTTCGTACACGTCAAGACCCCGTGACAATATATATATATATATATATATATATATATATATATATATATATATATGTGTGTGTGTGTGTGTGTGTGTGTGTGTGTGTGTGTGTGTGTGTGTGTGTGTGTGTGTGTGTGTGTGTGTGTGTGTGTGTGTGTGTGTGTGTGTGTGTGTGTGTGTGTGTGTGTGTGTGTGTGTGTGTGTGTTGATGGGTGGGTGGGTGGGTGGGTGGGTTGATGGGTGTCACCTTAAATCGCATGCATATGATGTATGTCTGCACAGGAAAAACGTCTCAGCAACAGACCTAATGTCCGAGCAGTTCTACCGGGGAATCTCTGGTGCCGTGCAATTCAACATCCATCATTTCGGTTTTCTGAACCTGTACCGGGAATTCTCCACACCTGCTGCCGTGGCAAATGCGCTGCTTGTGCTTAAGGTGAGCGCGCCACATAATGACACCTTCCAACAAACTTAACGCTGTGGCCCCTGTGAGCCACGACATTGGGAAAGTCGCAACGGGAGGAATGCCACGGATCGATATAGGTTTACTTGCTCAAACTGACTAGTGAAAGTATTCCCGTAATCAGATCGTTTCTGCCGTAATAAAAGATTAACGTAGTAGCAAATATATCAGTTTTATCTATTTTGCGCACGTCTCACATTCACAACACTTACACAGCAGCGAGTAACTGTGCCCATTGACTATTTCATTTTATTAATGGTTGGTTTCTTATGTACTTGAGTTTATGCGCATACATATGACCAAGCGAGAAGGAAAACCGTAAATGCGAGCGCTCAATAAAGCTCGGCTTTTCTACCTAAGAGGACACTAAAGAGATAAACGATTTTTTGTGTTAGTAAACTGCAGTGAGTCCAGAAAACTTCATTTTTATGGCGAGAACGTTCCAAAATGAAATTCGAGTAGAGACGCCACCTTTACGTCCTCGCAGCAGATACTGCTAGGTCGTAGATTTTAATGGCGTCTACTAGGTCTTGCGTAGTTGTTAATCAGTAAAGATGAAGTACATTGTCATTGACGTGTGCCACAGAACTAAGGTATCAAGTGTCTGGAAATTGTAAGGAGCCCACAAAACAAACAGACGAGAAACTAAATTAAGCAGTTAGTGGTGCATTGCGCTGAGCTTTTGGTGCTAATTTTAACAATGAAACATCAGCCTTGATTTTTCCCGGTAGTAATAAACTTACGATAGTAAAACTAACGACATTACAATTACTAGAGTACTCTTTATCAATCTAAGCCAATTGTTACCCTCCATGAGGTGCTGATTAGCCGGCACTCTGCAATAACACGTAATGGCTAGTCACGGCCAGGCAGGGAGTCTTAGTGCGAGTGGTGTCCCTTTTTAAATATGACCCACTAGAGGGCACCCGTGAGTGCAATTCATTTATAAATTTCAAAGCTTTGCTACAATTACCCCGCGCACGAAAAGGGAGCCGCCCGGCTACCTATTAGCTTGTGACTATTAGCAGGTTATTACAGGCCTTCAGGAGTTCCACGTTGGCAATATCCCGCCCTCGACGACACATGTCCGAAGATTGATGGAGAGGCTCGATTGGGTAGTTGACTGGAAACGTGTACTCTATCATACGATAAGGGCCTTCAGTAGTTCTGAAAACAGGCCACCTACATAAGTAGGAAGCGGGAGCCATACGTGTGTTTTAGGAAGGAACGTGGGCTCAGGAGTGGCGGACTGCGGTGGCTGCATTTCCGATGGAGGCGGAAATGTTGTAGGCCCGTGTACTCAGATTTCGGTGCACGTTAAAGAACCCCAGGTGGTCGAAATTTCTGGAGCCCTCCACTATGGCGTCTCTCATATTCATAATGTTACGGGTAACTTATTTAATAAATTAAATACGATGCACCGTGCGCAGCGAACAAGATGGCGACAGTTCGTCAACATCCAGCCACCAACGTCGTCTTTCTCTTTCTTGCAGCCAGGCTGTGCCGGCTGTTGTGTATCATAACCACCCGGCGGTAGAAGCACCTTTTTTGAGCAACTCGGATGCCGTAGAAGGAGGGTTATAAGGCTTGAGTCGAGCTATGTGCACGATGTCACTCGAAGGAGACGATGATGACGTTGAATCGGCTGGAACGATCTCGTATGTAACGTCAGTCACCTGGCGAACGAAACGATATGGTCCAGTGTAGCGTGACAGCAGTTTTTCAGAAAGCCCTACACGCCGAGTGGGGGACCAGAGGAGGACAAGGGAACCCGGTGAAAAGTGCACGTTTCGATGGTGGGAATTGTAGAGCTGTCTTTGGTGCTCCTGTGAGGCCTGCAGGCAGCTGCGGCCGAGTTAGCGTGCGTGGTCGGCTCGCGCTATGGCTTCGCCGGCATACTCAGTGACCGAGGGCAGCAACGTGTCAAATGGTAGGGCAGGTTCTCGGTCGTATAGAAGATAGAATGTGAATAGCCGGCAGTGTCGTGACGTGAGGAATTATATGCGAACGTCACAAATGGCAAATGAACGTCCCTGCCCTGGTGGTCGGCCGCTACGTATTTAGAAAGCATGTCGGTTATGGTGCGGTTGAGGCGCTCCGTAAGACCGTTCGTTTGCGGATGGTACGAAGTGGCAAACTTGTGATTTTCAGAGCGAGAGCGCAGTATTTCATCAACGACAGCTGATAGCAAGGTCCGGCCCCGGTCAGTGAGAAGTTGGCGTGAAGCTCCGTGTACTAAAATAATATCATATACCAGAAAGTCCACCACATCGGTTGCGCAACTCGTCGGAAGTGCTCGTGTGATAGCGTACCGTGTCGCATAGTCAGTGGCGACAGCGATTCACTGTTGCCTGAGCTGGAGATCGGGAATGGGCCAAGCAGGTCGAGGCCAACTTGACAAAAAGGTTCAATGGGAATGTCGATCGGCTGAAGGAATCCAGATGGTAGGGAAGATGGCTTTTTGCGGCACTGGCAGTGCTAACAAGCGGCAACGTAGCGTCTAACAGAGCGGGAAAGACCAGGCCAAAAGAAACGACGACGTACATGGTCGTATGTGCGAGAGACATTAAAGTGGCCCGCCAAAGGAGCGTCATAAAGTTGGTTGAGAACAGTCGCGCGAAGATGTGCTGGTGTGACAGGGAGCAAGTCATGGCCATATGGATCGAGGTTACGGTGATACAGGATGCCGTCTTTTACCAGGAACATTTGCAGAGATGCGTCGCGAGGCATAGACTCAAGCTTGTCAATGATGGTTCGCAGGGAAGCATCCCGGCGTTGTTCGTGGCCAAGGTTGAGTAGCTGCGTCACAGACAGAAAGTCTGGAAAGGTGTTAGTATGGGCAGCCTCTTCCACAAGGTAGCGTGATAAACAACCCCGCATCTTGATGTGACCGCCCTGTTTTGTACGATACGGTGAACGTGTATTCTTGTAATCGTAGGGACCAACGAGCGAGGCGTCCTGTGGGATCCTTGATTGAGGCCAGCCAGCAGAGCGCGTGGTGGCCGGTGGCTACCCGGAATGGACTCCCGTATAACTATGGGTGAAATTTGGCGACTGCCCACACAAGAGCGAGACACTCACGCTCCATTATTGAATAGTTGTGCTCGGCTGTAGATAGCAGTCGGCCTGCATATGCTATAACACGGTGATGTCCGCGTTGGTGTTGCAATAGCATTGCCCTGATGCCATACCCACTAGCGTCAGTGTCAACCTCGGTTGGAGCTAATGGATCAAAATGAGCTGAAATCGGCGGTGTTGTGAGAAGCGTCGTGAGCTGGGAAAAAGATGAGGCTTGATCAGCGCCCCAGAAAAACGGGGTGTCTTTCTTCAGGAGGTTTGTGAGTGGGCGTGCGATGATGGCGAAGTCCTTAACAAACCGTCGAAAGTAGGAGCACAAGCGCACAAAACTGCGAACGTTCTTTGTTGACTTCAGAACACGAAAGTCCGTGACAGCGCGAATTTTCTCGTGATCCGGGCGAACTCCTGCGGCATCGACGATGTGGCCAACTACGGTTATTTGACGACGAGCAAAGTGGCAGTATGACAAGTTCAGTTGAAGTCCGGCTCTACGAAAAACTTCAAGAATCGCCGATAAACGCTTGAGATGGGAGTCGAATGTGGGCGAGAAAGCGATAACGTCGTCTAAATTACATAAGTAGGTTGACCATAAACACCCTTGGAGCAATGAGTCCATCATTCTTTCGAATGTGGCCGGTGCATTACAAAGACCAAAGGGCATAACATTGAAGTGATAAAGCCCATCAAGAGTGACAAATGCGGTCTTCTCACGGTCCATCTCGTCCACAGCGATCTGCCAATAGCCAGATCGAAGGTCGATAGTGGAAAAATACGTATCACCGTAATGGCAGTCTAAGGCATTGTCGATTCTAGGCAACGGGTAAACATCTTTCTTCGTAATTTTGTTGAGATGCCTATAATCTACACAAAAGCGCCATGTTCCATCCTTCTTTCTGATCAGGACGACAGGAGAAGCCCAGGGGCTACAAGAGGGCTCGATTATGTCTTTTGCAAGCATCTTTTCGACTTCCTGTTGTATGACTTTGCGCTCGGACGCGGAAACACGGTTTGGACGTCGGTGAATGGGACTCGCGTCACCAGTATTAATGCGATGAGTAACAACACTCGTTCGGCCTAAAGCCATGCTGGCGAAGTAAAAAATGTCACTATAGGACTCCAGGACGTCACGAAGGGCTTCCGCGTGATCAGGAGCGAGGTCTGATGGTACCTTGTGGTCAACGTCGACGCCCGATGAACGTGATAGAGTTGGTTCATGGTCTGAAGTGCAGCAATCATCCACTCTGAAGGGTTCAATCGTATGGTCTTGTAGAGCAGTAATTTTGGCCAGGGAGATACCTTGTGGAAGAATTTGGGCAGTGAGGGCAAAATTGACAATAGCAAGGCATGTGCGGTTTTCAACAATTGTCAAAATGGCGTGCGGAACAGCGACGCCATGCGTAAGCATCACGGCATGAATTGGTGCCACCATGTAATCGCCGTCAGGTACAGGTTGTGTAGAGAAGAGGTCGATATGTGTGACACAGTTAGGCGGAAGGCGTGCGAAATCAATGCAGCAAAGGCGACTTTGGGGTGGGTTGGTCAGATCCGAAAGTAGAGGCATTTCAAGGTCAAGACAGCCGGCTGAACAATCTATAAGGGCCGAGTGAGCGGTTAGAAAATGCATGCCTGGAATAATCATGAGGGCAATTTTCTATAACGGTGAAGAGAACAGCAGTGCTTCTATTGGCGATAGTCACACGGGCAGAGCACATGCCAATATTTGCGGCAGTTCCCCCGTCGGCGCCCCGAATGGCTCGGTTCAAGGTGGGTGTGATAATTTTTTTAGGGGGCGACGAAGAGCAGCACTCATTATGGTTACATGCGCACCGGTATCGATCAACGCGCGCACAGGTACATTGTCTAAAGTAACATTCAACAGATTTCGGGTGGTCGGTTATGTTACACGAGGATTTCTTGCAGAGGTCGTCGTCAATGCAGCTTCACCTCCAGAAGCGGCACTGCCTATTTTTCCGGTCGTCGGCGCTGCGCATAGGTCGGAGAGTGTCACAGAACGAGCGCTAAAAATGGGCGCGCCGCCAAATTGTCGCGACGAAACGCCGAGTGGCGCCGCGAGGTCAAAAGAAAAAGAAAACAAACATCTAAAGGCTCCCCAGGACGCGCGCTCTCCCCTCGGAAGCGTGGCTTCGCCGACGAACCTCCTCGCCCCACATCGGCGGCCGAGATAGCCCGCGAAAGTTCCAGAACGAAAGGGGCGTGGTCATACCGAGTTGAGTCATCGGCCGCGGAGAGCATGCCAACCGTCTTGCCCTCTTCCCAGCCTTCGCTGCGTATCGCGCCGACGAAATGACGAGAACCGTCTGGAATGTCGCGCGCAAGGTATTTAACCGATCAGCCGAGATGAGAGATCAGGAGAAGACGGAAGTTGCGCCAGAGTGCGAAGGGATCCCGCCGTGTAGTCGGCTAAGGTTTGTCCGTAGGGACGATGCAGAAGATGAAGAGGATTTCCACCTGAGGGGTGAAGGCTCGAGCTACAGGCAAGAGCGTGTGTCTACCGCTATCGAGCGAGGACGCGTGGCAACAGCTGCGTGTGTGAATCCGACGTGTTCGGGCGAAGAAGTTTGAAGCTTGGAGAGTGGCCTATTGAAGACGGGAGGTTTCCTGGAAGAGAAACTTCGGCGAGGTTTCCTGGAAGAGAAACTTCGAGGGCGCGGAACGACAACAACGCTGGACCTTGAGTGAGTGATTCTCGGAAGAGTATCATTCAGACTTTTGTTCCAAGGACTTTGGACTGAATAGGTTTTATATCTCTTTAGTCTTTAAGTGTCTTGGTTGTTCAATGCATGCGACTGCATTGTAGTGCGTATTGTTGTCTGTGTTCGTTGTTTCAAGTGTGGTTGATTCTACTGTGTAGTACGTCGTTTGTTTGGTGACGTACTGTATGTAACTATTGTGGAGTGTGCATTCTTGTGTTTGTTTTCGATCTGCCATTTTTGAGAATATAGTATTTGTTTTGTTTATCAACTCTCGGCTCTGACTTGTTCTTTGGGCCACAGCCGGCGTCCGCTGGCGCGCCAAAAAGGACCACTTCTAAATTGTCCACGCTTTCGTGGTGCGGTTCGGAGGGCCAATACTTCGGCCCTTGGAATTAGCCCGGCGATCGCCTCCCTAATTAACGGGACAGGTGTGACAATTAATCTGGCATCCGCGACACAGGACCTTTTGGTGCACAGTGTGTCCAAAGTAGTGAGAAAGAGCCTCGAGTTGTTGATAGTGCTATCGGAACGATTTTGTGTGTTGTTCAGTGTTCTCGTTAACGAGTGCAGGAGAGTGTTCCGATAGACTGATTTAGGCAGATACTTTTTGCACGCGGCAAGGTTTTATTCGCGAGTTGCGAGACACAATGGATCTCGAAAAGTTAGTCGCTCTTGGTGAGAAGATGGGCCTTTCTGGCGCCGAACTACGGAAGTGGGTCACCCAGAAGAAGAAGAAGAAAAAGAGAGGGCCAAAGAAGAAAAGGCAGCTGAGCTGGAAAAAGAAAGGCTGGCGGTCGAAAGAGCCAAAGCGGAAAAAGAAGCTGAGTTGGAACGAGAGAGGTTGGCAGCTGAGAGAGCCAAGGAAGAAAAAGTAGCTGAGTTGGAACGAGAGAGGTTGGCAGCTGAAAGGGCGAGAGAAGAAAGAGAAGCAAAGGAGCGACAGCTGAAAGAAGAAAGAGAGGAAAGGGAACGGCATCGGCAGCACGAGATGGAACTCGAGCGGCTCTGTTTGCAACAGCGAAGTGAAACTCCCGTCCAACCTAGAGTTGAAAGCAGCGAACGGGAAGATCATGGCTTCCGCTTGAACTCAAGCAAGCTGCTCGTGGCGTTTGATGAAAGGAAGGACGACCTTGACGCGTACCTTCACCGATTCGAGACGATTGCGAAGAGCCAGAATTGGCCGGAGCATCAATGGGCAACTGCTTTGAGTACTTGCTTGAGTGGTGAAGCGCTCAGTGTGTATGGTAGGCTGACGCCGACCGATGCAGCCAACTATGCAAAAGTGAAAGCTGCTTTGCTGAAGCGATTTAGATTTACTGTAGGAGGATTCCGGGACAGATTTCGGACAGGAAAGCCAGCTGATGGTGAGACGGCTACGCAGTATGCCGCCCGACTTTGTCATTATTTCGACAGATGGATTGAACTTTCAGGGACAGCGCAGGAGTACGATGAGCTTAGAGAGCTCCTAATTAGAGAACAATTTCTTACTAGTTGCCACCCAAGCCTGTCGCTGTACTTGAAAGAGAGGAAGGCTGAGTCACTTGAAGGAATGCTTCAATTGGCTGATCAATTCTTGGAGCGCAAGGTGGCACTAATTTGGCCAAGGTCAAGAAGGATTGTCCCGATGATTCGAAGAAATTGGCTCCCGAAGAAAAGAAGCGTGCACCAGAGAGCATTCCGCGATGTTTTCTGTGCAACCGAGTGGGTCATCGCGCGAAAAACTGTCGAACGATCTTAACGAGCCCTACGGCAGTAAAATGTTTCAAGTGTGGTCACACTGGGCACAAAACAGATGCTTGTCGGAACGGAGTGAGTCAATCTCACCAGATATCTTGTGTGCAAGCGGCACCGAAATCTGATAATAATGCCGTCACCGATGGTTTCGTAGAGTTGAAGAATGGGGAGAAAATTCCTATTGTGGGTGCTGTAATGGCAAAACAGCCAACCGGTGTTACAAAGGGAATGCCAACGCTGCCTGGAAAAGTTGCGGGGCAAGACGATTACGGTGTTAAGAGACACCAGTAGCTCCACTGTTATCGTGCGGAGAAACTTGGTACGGGAAAGTGAGTTAACCGGCAAAACGAAACTGGTTTGCTTCATTGCCCGTACAGTTCGGATGCTTCCCGAAGCAGAGATTGAGGTTGAAACCCCATACTTCAGCGGGAAGGTTACGGCTCTATGTATGACGACCCCCCTTTACGACCTTGTCATCGGAAACATCGACGGGGCGCGAGGACCGAATGATCCGGAATGTTTGAGAGAAGACCTTAAGATAGAGCCCTCGCCAACCCAACGACCGCGAGATACAGAGGAGGAGCATCCCGTGACGGATCTCACTAGAGCCCAAGGTGAAGCCGCGGCGCAAGAGACAGCGAATGAGAAGACGATCGTGTTGAATGAGTTCACGCGCTGGGCAGCTGGACGTTCGTCGGCACGACCCCAACCGACCGACAGTGTAAAGGAGACGGAGTCGGCCAGCCAGGCCAAATGTAGAGACATGAACAAGCTGGTAAATAAACAGACAGGACCCGTCGAACGTCATCACCCGTTAACAGTGTCAGAAGTGACAACGATGGCTGAGACGCCGCCTCAGATATCGTCGTTGGAAAAGGCTCGGCGAAAAAGAACAAGGAAAAACAAGAAGAAATCGAGCGAGCACCGCAAGAAAGGACGCAAGCGCAGCTCGAAATACACAGGATAAGTGCTGAAGTCGAATCAGAATGTGTTTGGCAGTGCTGAGTGCCATATGTTGTGTTAATGTTGTGTTATCCTGTGTCACAAGTGTCGAAGTGTTTGTGCTGTGATGTGATGTATAGTGTTGAATAATTGTTGTAATGAGAGAACTTTGTACATTTGTATTATTGGGAATGTGGGGTGGAGTGTTGTACTCATGTGCCTGTGGTTATATTTCATGTGTTGTGTAATTGAATTACAATGTACAATTGTATTGAGTGAACTATTGCGAATGTGACGTGTCATGAGCGACGGACTATGTTACAGTCTTTGAGTGTGTGGGGACTGTTCGCGCTCGTTTGTGTGGTTCTGAATATTATGAGATAATATTCTTAAAGTGGGGGGCAGTGTCACAGAACGAGCGCTAAAAATGGGCGCGCCGCCAAATTGTCGCGACGAAACGCCGAGTGGCGCCGCGAGGTCAAAAGAAAAAGAAAACAAACATCTAAAGGCTCCCCAGGGCGCGCGCTCTCCCCTCGGAAGCGTGGCTTCGCCGACGAACCTCTTCGCCCCACATCGGCGGCCGAGATAGCCCGCGAAAGTTCCAGAACGAAAGGGGCGTGGTCATACCGAGTTGAGTCATCGGCCGCGGAAGGCGTGCCAACCGTCTTGCCCTCTTCCCAGCCTTCGCTGCGTATCGCGCCGACGAAATGACGAGAACCGTCTGGAATGTCGCGCGCAAGGTATTTAACCGAGCAGCCGAGATGAGAGATCAGGAGAAGACGGAAGTTGCGCCAGAGTGCGAAGGGATCCCGCCGTGTAGTCGGCTAAGGTTTGTCCGTAGGGACGAAGCAGGAGATGAAGAGGATTTCCACCTGAGGGGTGAAGGCTCGAGCTACAGGCAAGAGCGTGTGTCTACCGCTATCGAGCGAGGACGCGTGGCAACAGCTGCGTGTGTGAATCCGACGTGTTCGGGCGAAGAAGTTTGAAGCTTGGAGAGTGGCCTATTGAAGACGGGAGGTTTCCTGGAAGAGAAACATCGGCGAGGTTTCCTGGAAGAGAAACTTCGAGGGCGCGGAACGACAACAACGCTGGACCTTGAGTGAGTGATTCTCGGAAGAGTATCATTCAGACTTTTGTTCCAAGGACTTTGGACTGAATAGGTTTTATATCTCTGTAGTCTTTAAGTGTCTTGGTTGTTCAATGCATGCGACTGCATTGTAGTGCGTATTGTTGTCTGTGTCCGTTGTTTCAAGTGTGGTGGATTGTACTGTGTAGTACGTCGTTTGTTTGGTGACGTATTGTATGTAACTATTGTGGAGTGTGCATTCTTGTGTTTGTTTTCGATCTGCCATTTTTGAGAATATAGTATTTGTTTTGTTATCAACTCTCGGCTCTGACTTGTTCTTTGGGCCACAGCCGGCGTCCGCTGGCGCGCCAAAAAGGACCACTTCTAAATTGTCCACGCTTTCGTGGTGCGGTTCGGAGGGCCAATACTTCGGCCCTTGGAATTAGCCCGGCGATCGCCTCCCTATTTAACGGGACTTGTGTGACAGAGAGGCAGGACGGCGTTGTGGGGGCGAACGAGATTGACTGCGAGCAGAGGATGGTGAGCAGACGTAGCGAGGTCTAGTAAGAGGTGCGGCAGATCAGAGGATGTGGTCGGCATAGGGGAATCAAAATCAAATGTTGAGGACGACTGGTGGACAGAAGTGGCCTGGGAAGGAGGCCCATAGTGTGCCGGTGGAGCCCAGTTATTGCGGCAGTGGCGAGCAATATACACGTCGGCAGTTGAAGCATATGGGCTTGTCGTCCAGTGTACGCCATTCGGACAAATTGTGCGGTCGTGAGTAGTTGGAACCAAATCGAGGAGCGGAGGGACGACGATAAAAAGGCTCGGCAGAGTAGACTGTTTCAATGGGGTGTAGGCCGACGTTCGATAATTCTTGACGGATGACGGCTTGTATCAGTGAGATAGTGGTCGGTGAAGGATCAGGCGTTGGAAATGGGGTAGCTACTGGTTGGGCTGCCTCGACCTCGCGACGAATGATGCGGGTGAGGTTGTCACAATGGGGAACTGAGCGGATGGCGTCATCACAACAGGAAGTAGCAGCTGTGTTCGGCAGGCGCGTGATGCCGTGAGTGACGCGGCAGGCTTTAGCCTGTTCTAGACGGCGGCATTCTGTCAGGATCGTGTCGATGCTCGTGACATTATTAAAAACCAGAAGGCTGAAGGCATCGTCAGCAATCCCTTTGAGGACGTGATTAACTTTTTCTTCCTCTGACATGCGCTGGTCGACCTTGCTACAAAGCGCCAAGACGTCAAGAATGTATGGGACGTACAATTCAGTAGACATCTGGGCGCGAGTGGTGAGAGTCTTCTTGGCAGTGAGCTGACAACCAGATGAATCGCCAAAAAGATCACGGATCTTCAATTTGAAAAGATCCCAACTTGTGATTTCGGCTTCGTTGGTTTCGAACCATGTCCGCGGCGTGCCGTCGAGGTAGAACACAACACTGGCGAGCATGAGCATGGGATCCCAGCGTTGGGTAGCCCTGACTCACTCGTACAGGTGCAGCCAGGAGTCAACGTCGATGGTACCGTCAGCGGAGAAAGTTTCAGGATCCTGAAGGGGTGGCAGGGTGACGTAGGTTGTCGACTCGGACAGAGAGACCGGTGGGGATGAGGCACTAGCAGTAGAAGTAGCCGAAGAGTCCCCGGTGTTGCGACCACTGCGCGTCTCCATCGAGGTACGGGAGTCGTCCACCTCCACCAATAATGTTACGGGTAACTTATGTAATAAATTAAATACGATGCACAGTGCTCGGTGAACAAGATGGCGACATTTCGTCAACAACCAGCCACC
Source organism: Rhipicephalus microplus (assembly GCF_043290135.1). Taxonomy (NCBI): domain Eukaryota; kingdom Metazoa; phylum Arthropoda; class Arachnida; order Ixodida; family Ixodidae; genus Rhipicephalus; species Rhipicephalus microplus. The sequence continues at coordinate 122,135,250 of NC_134707.1, forward strand.
AACGTCGTCTTTCTCTTTCTTGCAGCCAGGCTGTGCCGGCTGTTGTGTATCAATATCATGGTTTTGGGACGTCAAACACCACAAACCGATCAATCAAACAGAAGTTGCGGATACATCGCGAATTGGGTGCACGTTAAAGATTTGGTTGCACGTTGAAGAAACCCAAGTGGTCGAAATTTCCGGAGCCCTTCACTACGGCGTCTCTCATAATCATATCGTCGTTTTGGGACGTTAAACGCCACAAATCAATCAATCAGAAGCGGCGGATATATCGCGAATACTTTTCTGCCTCTCTTGTTCATTCGTCGTAAATGTCTTGGCAAGCTCGCGACACTCTTCAGGAAGCCTACTGTGTAAGAAATAGGCGCACACTCAGATTGATTCGGCGTGTTCGGGAGTACCGTGTCGATGGTGTGCAATGGTTGTCTTGCACACAGTAAGAAGGGTGAAATGGAATACAAGTACTGCTCTGAGGGGTGGTGTTGTAGGCATCGTTTACCAAGGGCACTATAGCATCGCATCGTACATCGAAAGTATGCCACCGAGGGTGCGATTAAAGCGTTCGGTGTGGCGATTCGTCTGTGGGCGGTCAGCAGTAGTATTGCGGTGGACAAAATGGCACTCCGTGAGAATGGCTTCGGCGACTTCCGACAGGAAGACACGACCTCGATCGCTGAGAAGCTGCTGCGGTGTAGCGTGACGCAGCCTAAAACAGTGCAGCAGGAAGGCGGCAAAATCATGCACAGTAGCCGAATCGAGAGGGGCGGTTTCGGCGTATCGCGTTAGATGGTCTACAGCGACGGTGGCCCAGCGATTACCAGTCGAAGTCAGAGGAACTTGTCCACACATATCTGTTTCTGTCATATATCGGTGCTACAAAATAACGGAAGAATCATTGGATCGCCCCACTGATGGGCTTGCTCTTTGTTCAGTGCTGGACCATCCACTCATGCCTTGCGTGAAGCTCACCATTTCGCCTTACGTCACGGCTGCCTGCACCAACGCGATTACAACGCCGATGGCCGATAGCTGATTGATATGTGGGATTTAACGTCCAAAAATTACCATATTACTATAAGAGACGCCATAGTGGAGGGTTCCCGAAATTCGGACCACCTGGGGTTCTTCAACGTGCACCCAAATCTGAGCACACGGGCCTACAGCATCCCCGCCTCCATGGCAAATGCAGCCGCCGCAGCCGGGATTCGATTTCGCGAACTGCGGGTCAGCAGCCGAGTACCTTAGCCACTAGACCAACACGGCAGGGCGGGCCCAGAAGCTTGCAACAGTGGACCAACGTCATGTTGTCTGCATTGGAAGGGCCAAATACATCAGCCAATGACAGATCACACTTGAAACAGCACTGATGGTAAGGTAACTTGGGCAGTGCGAGTAATCAAATACGTCCAGCACTTGTGCATCGTCGACTCGCTCCACTCTGCCGAGACATTCTCCTCGAACCACGAAACAGTGTACGGAAATGGGTTGGTCCCAAAAAAATCACAGCATATCCACGGAGTGAATGATGATTGGTGGGGCGCAGCGTTCGTCAGTCTGTCTGTCCATTCGTTCTTGCGTCCGCCTATCTGTGCGATCTTTGGTGCATCCGTGCGTTTGTTCATTCGTGTGTCTGTCCGTCCATCTCTTTTTGCGGCCATCCCGCTGTCTGTCCATCCGTCCGTGCGTGTGTCAGTCAGTTCGTGCGTCCATATGTCTAGAGAAAACCCCAAGCACAGCCATCTCACATCTTTTCATCATGTATTCATCATATACAAGTGCCCCCATCCAGCAAACATTGTGAGGACCGCTATTTCGGGTATGTGCCACTGATGGTTACGTACTACGAGGGACGCACAAGCCACGCCATAAGGAGCTTGGCCCCTAAAATAGCAGCGAGTCCCAGCGTGACTTGAACGGTCAGGAAAGGTAACAACAATCCTTTACTACTGCAACCATGCTGAGATGGCTAAAGTAGTACAGCTGTGTCGGAGAGACCAGTGCAGTGGACCAACACAGCCATTGACGAACTTGGAGACTCTGTCGTATCGTCTTTGACAAGGCTGCTGCTCAATGCCAATGAGCTGTCGACTGGCGTCCAATGGGCAAATGGCGAGAGTTCGATTTCGCCAGAGACACAATGAATGATAGTGTCGTGCCGGATGAGGCAATCTCATTCCAGAATGACGTTGCGAGAGCATGCAGTAATGATGATTATCTCTACGACATGCATAACGTCCGCAATGACGACGCGAGCAGTGCACACTCCTGTAGGATGAATTCTCTGTGAACTAGCGGTATGAAGGGACTTCCCAGAAAAAGGTGCCATTACCTTGTGGAGTACGCGGCAAAGTTTTGCGTGAATAACGGATATAGCAGTGCCAGCGTCAATAAGGGCAGATTGGCGAACATCGTCCACAAGCCCGTTAAGGACATTTGATGGACTTCTCTGACAGCTTTCACAATTCGATAGCGTCGCTGCTTTTGCCTCGTGGACAGCGGCGACTAGTTTGCTTGCTCTTGAGTGGCTGAACGTGGCCGCACTCGTGACGGGGATCGATGTCGTGGAAAGGTGGACCAAGGAGAAGGGGGCCATGGGTGAGATGTCGGTGGTATAAACAGGCATGAGACAGAAAAGGGATGGTTCAGCTGGCCAACAGCAGGTGACTGGACAGGATGCGGCTACACGCAGTGGCAATAACGTACCACGTGACCGACGTAGCCGCACGCAAAGCAAATGAGGTGGTTGTTGGGTGTGCGCCATCGATTCGCTGGGAAAGGCCCACGATGCCGCAAAACCCAACGGACGGAACGGTGCCTGGAATACCTGAATGGCGGCAGAAGCCGAGGCCTATAGGAACGACGTCCACATAAGTAGGCGGCACACCCACTTGAATGAACGGAGGTTGAGCAGCGGCTTCAGCTTACCTCAAGCGGCTGCCACCAGAAGCACTTGAGGCGGCCTGACGACAACTTGATAAATATGTGGGATTTAACGTCCCAAAACCACCATATGTTTATGAGAAACGCAGTAGCGGAGGGCTCTAGAAATTTCGACCACCTGGGATTCTTTAACGTGCACCCAAATCTGAGCACACGGGCCTACAGCATTTTCGCCTCCATCAAAAATGCAGCCGCCACAGCCGCGATTCGATCCCGCGACCTGCGGGTCAGCAGCCGAGTACCTTAGCCACTACACCACCGAAGTGGGGCCCCTGTGGCAACTTGAGCCGCGGTGAGGCCCCGGCGACAACTTGAGCGTAAATCTGTAGTGCTGGTGCCAGAGGCTGTGGCTGGTACGCAGACATCACCTCCGTCTATGCCTGCTAAATCACTAGGTGTAGAGTAGGAACAAGTGTGTTCGCCGATTGTTGAAGGGCCGGTAGGTTGGCAGATGATTGGAGAGAAGAATGGCGTGCGGTTTTCTCCCGGATGAATGCCTTGAATTCAGCCAGCAACGCTGCTTATTCAGAGCTGGTCACCAAGTCTCCTCTTCAAACTGTATATCGAGCAACCTGTAATCGAATGGTTTACCCTCCTGTGGTTGACCACTACGCAGGACGTACATCTCGATTTTCTCGCTGCACATGTACTCTTCAGATGCTTTGACGATCGAGTCACGCATAGTCCTCTCGTTGTTCTGCTGATATAAGTAAGGTGTTAAACACTTCAATTGCCTCTGGGCCGACGATGGAAATAGAAAAAAAAAGTTGGCAGATCCCATGTACAGTGGAAATCGATTATATTATGAAAAATGCGTGAGAAATGTTGGTATGTCGCTTTAAAATCAACACAACGTTACGAGGTGAAGGTAAATGATGCCGTACATGACTTCCGTATCATGATTATCATGTTTGGATGTGTCGTTTACCATCGTCATCTACTCACGTCAAGTTATAAAAAATGGAGTATATGTGGAGCTAGCGAAACGGCCACGACTGAGCACGCTATGAGCGTTGTATGTTGTCATGTTCTTACATGACACGCGTGTCAGAATTATTATGTTTGCACCAGTCATATATTTCTTCATCCACTGACGCCACGTAACACCAAATTTGGTACATGTGAAGGTAGCAAACTCGGCCCGTAACGCGGAAAAAACACAGGTCATCTGTGGTTTAAATGATGATGAGTGGGCGAAGCGTCCGTCCTTCTGTTGGTCCGTTTGTGCATCCGTGCATGCGTGCGTGCTTCTATCCGTCCGTGCATCTATTATTCTATTCGTGCGTGCGTTCATCTGTCTGTCTGTGCGTCTGTCTATCTGTCCATCTCTATGGGACAGCGCCGTCTTTTGTATGATAAGGGTGACGCTAATGGCTGCGCTAGAAGGAAGGACAGGACAATGGACCAGGTGATGCTATAAGGAGGTTTGCCACTCCAAAATGGCTGCCTTTTGTGCTGGCGTCCGTTTGCTGTTTGTTTAGATAGCTTTAGAGTAAAGTTAAATTTGCTGCCGGAACTTTTTCCAGTTATCGGCTGGAGCATTTGTCAGTACAGGTCATTCAGGTTGTGGTAGACTATTCGTTTTTAGCGCCGGATTCGCCTGTTACTCGTCTGACACTAATTTCTCGATTATGCGCTCAGTAAGGACACAACCATAAGAGGTGATAGCAAGCAAGGAACTGTTTATTGATGGCTACCGTGTGATGCGCGTGCTGTCTCTCAAGGTGGCCAGGTGACGGAAAATCACCTCGCTTCATTAAGCGATAGTGTTCCTGGTACATTCTTCTTTTTCTGGGTGATGTAGTAGGCAAAGCGTGTCGGTGCTCTACGTCGCCTAGTTGATCTTCTGAGACTCGAGCTGGATGCTTCTTGTGCCTTGTAAGAGACCTGACGCTGTGCCCGGACCACGCCAGGATCCCTCAGTGGAGACTTGCGTTGGGTAGAGCATACTACGCTGGCGCTGTTGTATAAGATGTCGTTCTCTTGGTGATGTGAATGCTGTTGTCAAGTCGGGTGTTGTATATTGTGTCTGCTGTATAGGGAACGGGATGATCGGTGCGATATTCTCGTCATCCAGTAGATTTAAGTGTTCAGGCGTCCTTCTAAGGTGCTGAAGACTCCTTCGATGACGTTGGCCTTCAACTATGCAGAAAATGTAAGGTTTAGGTCGAGCAAGCTTTTCTACTCCGGCTTTCGGAAACCACTCCTTGCTGCTTCTTATTCAGGCGACGTTTCTTTCAGAGAAGGATGTGAAAAGTATGGCTTTCCCGAGATCCTGTGGATGTTTAGGAACAGATCGTGTTTAATCCGCTGAGAAGTCTGGAAGTCATTCCCTGATCAACCATCCCTTAAGAAACTGACTCTGAGTACGTCCGTCTCTCAGGGGACAAATTTGATAGTTCAGCAGTGCCAGCCAAAACTTTTCGCCAACATACTCAGTTTTCTTCAACAGATGCTTTACGGCCTGTGCCCCTTTCTCAGCTAGACCATTGGCCCTGGGGAAGTGGGGGCTGGAGATGGTGTGAGTGAAGTCGCATTTCACTGCGAGTCGTCAGAACTCGCGAGATGTGCGTGGTAGTACTCCATCAGTGAACTCTTGAATGGGTATGCCGTGGCGAGCCAGCTTTGTACCTAGTGTGTACAACCTGGCTCGCCTGGCTTGTTGTCTGAGGCAAATGTTCCACTTCAGGGTAGTTGAAGTAGGCACAGTAGGCAACCAGATAACACTTGCCCCGTGGTAGAACAATTGGCTGCCACGGCCGCGTCTGGACTTGCCTCCGTAACAATGGCTCTGAAGGTTGTCGGTAGGTGAAATGCTCACATGTGGCACACTTGGTAATGAGTGACTTGATGTCTGGATTCATCCCAGGCCAGTAAAACAGAAAGCGTGCTATGACTTTGCACTTTCTCACTCCCAAATGTCTTCCATGAAGACGTTGCAGCATGAATCGCTGAAGACTTGTTGGTGTGACCACACTGCTGCCCCGCAAGAGCACTCCATCAACATATAACAGTTCTGGCTAAATGGCGCTAGTTTGCATGAGACTGCTCATCATTCCTGGAGTGCCTCCGCCACTTGCTTTAGGTATGGGCCCTCTCGTGTTGCAGTCGTCAGTTGAGTCTCCGTGTTCTTCCTTATATTGGTTGCTAGCACGCTGGTCACATAGATACACACGATCTGTTTGTTGTATGCGTCACTTGGTTGGGTTCCGGGAATTCTTGATATCGTGTCCACCGCTAGTAGATGCTTCTAGGCATATCCTGAGATTTGGCGTCGAAAGGCATTATTGCGAAAATTCTTGCTGCAATTGTGGTGGCATTGCGCTCAAGTTCTTCCGTTCAATAGTAAGCAAATGTATGTGGTCTGTTTCGACCATCACTGATAACCCCGATACGCACTCCCTGAAACGCTCACAAGCAAACGTCACGGCTAACGCTTCCTTTTCGATTTGAACATATTCTGTTTCAGCCTTTGAGAGCAAATCATAACTCTTTGGGTGCCAATCTTGGTCATGAAGCTCAAGAAGTGCAGCGCCCATTGCAAAGCTTGATGCATCAACTGAGAGTTTCGTTTGCTTCTATAGGTCGTAAACTGCGATTACTGGATCAAAGGTCCTAATATTATTCTTTCACTCTTTTTCATGATAAACTTCCCATGGGAGCTACACTTCATTTTTATCAATGACGTAAGGACCTGAGTTCTCCTTGCGAGATTAGATATTGTCACAAGGTCGTGACGTGGCCAAAGACAGGAAACTTCGTGTTGGGATTTAACTGTTTAGTTGGGCGAACCTGTGCCTGGTAAATGGAAAGTCTAATTACAGCAGCAGTCTTGCACAGAAAGCAGTCTCGCACTGATAGCGGTGATCGCAGCGTCGGCCTTCAATCAACAACTGAATAGCGGGGAAGCGCGTCGGCATTTATACTCTTGCCGTCGAAGGTTCTAGCGTTATCGCTGGCAGTGGCGTAGGTTCCAGAACAATCTGTACCGTTCGCACAGTGGGCGTGATCTTATCAAAATGATCTACTACAGTCCGGAACCTTCTAAAAAACTGCAGGCGCGGTTTGCGCTGAGAATCGTGTGGTGTTTTGGGACGATAACAAAAACTTGGGAAATGAAACGTGGCAACATGAATTTGCCAAACTTATACAAAATGCCTAAAACATTTGGGCTTCCTGTTTACTTGGCGGCTTTTCATTGTTTCGGACACATTCAATGAGGCTGGCATCCGGTTTTACTCCTTTTTTGCTCATACGGTATCCCAGACATTTAGCTGCAGCCTTGACGAACAGACAATTTTCTTCGTTAAGTGCCAGCTGGGCCAGCCTTTCTGATGATGCTGCTGTTTTAATGCACCTAAATTAAAATTAGCAGACGGAATTCCAATCGTTCAATTCGCTGGCCGATCTTTTTCCAGTTGCCGGCCGGGGCATTTGTCAGAACAAGTCACTCGGTTGGCGGTATACTATCGATCTTCAGCGCCAGGTTCGCCTGTTACACTCCTGACACCATGTTCTAAATTACGTGCTGAGTAAGGACGCAACCACACGAGAAGCTAGCCTGCAAGGGACTCTTTATCGATGGCTACCGCGTAGAACGCGCACGTCCTCTCTCAAGGTGGCCAGGTGAGAGGAGAGCACCCGGCTTTATTAAGCGGTAGCCTACGTGGTACGATCTGAAAGAGAACTGGCGTGCGACTTCATCCCATACGAATGCCTTGAGTTCTGCCAGCAACGCCGCCTGGTTAGAGCTGGCCATCAAGCCTGTGTCACGGGTCCCGTTAATTCGGGAGGCGATCACCGGGCTAATTCCAAGGGCCAAAGTATCGGCCCCCCGAACCGCACCACGAAAGCGTGGACAATTTAGAAGTGGTCCTATTTGGCGCGCCAGCGGACGCCGGCTGTGGCCCAAAGAACAAGTCAGAGCCGAGAGTTGATAAACAAAACAAAATTATATTCTCAGTTATGGCAGATCAAAACGATACACCAGTATGCACACTCAACAATAGTTGAATACAATCGGTCACCACTCAAACAATGTACTACGCAGTACAATCACCCACACTCGAAACAACGGACACAGACCACAATACGCACTACAATGCACTCCCATGCATCGAACAACCAAGACTCTTAAAGACTAAAGAAAACTTATTCAGTCCAAAGTTTTTGGAACAGAAATCTGAATGATACTCTTCCGAGAATCACTCACTCAAAGTCCAGCGTTGTTGTCATTCCGCAGCCCCCAAAGTTTCTCTTCCAGGAAACCACGCGTCTTCAATTGGCTGCTCTCCTCCAAACTTGTTCACCGGAAACACGTCGGCTTCACACGCGCAACTGTTGCCACACGTCTTCGCTCGATAGCGGTAGACACACACTCTTGCCTGTAGCTCGAGTCTTCATCCCTCAGGTGGAAATCCTCTTCTTCTCCTCCTTTGTCACGGAATACAAAAGGCTTCGCCCACAAGGCGGAACACCCTACGCCCTCTGGCGCATACTTTCTTCTTCTCCTGCTTTGTCACTAAGGACAAAACCTTCATCGACAGACGCGGCGGAATACCCTACGCACACTGGCGCAAACTTCCTTCTCCTGATCTCCCATCTCTGCTGCTTGGTTAAATACCTTCCTCGCGAGATTCCACAAAATTCTCATCAGTTTGTCGGCGCGATGCGCAGCGAAGGCTGGGGGAAAGCGCGAAACGGTTCGACGCCCGTCCACGACGGATGACGCAACCCGCCATCACCACGCCCTTTTCCATCGAGAACTTTCTAGGGCCTGCTCGGCCGCCGACGTGAGGAGGCCTGTCGGCGAACCCACGCTTCCGAAGGGAGAGGGACGCGCGCCCGGCGAGTCTTTGGATGTTTGTTTCCTTTTTTTATCGTTGACTTCGAGGCGTCTCTTCGGGCTTTGTCGCGAGAATTTGGCAGCGCGCCCTTTTTGAGCGCTCGTTTTGTGACACTGCCCCCCACTTTAGGAATATTATCTCATAATATTCAAAACCGCACAAACGAGCGCGAACAGTCCCTACACTCTCGGAGACTGTAACGTAGTCCGTCGCTCATGACACGTCCCATTCACAATAGATCACTCAATACAATTGTACATTACAATTCAATTTCACCACACATAGAATATAACAGGTACATGAGTACAACACTCCATCAGATTTTCCAAACAATACAAATGTATGAAGTTCTCTCATTACAACAATTGTACGATACTGTCACGGGGTCGTGACGTGGCCAAAGACAGAAAACTTCGTGTTGGAATTTAACTGTTTATTTGGGCGAACCTGTGCCCGGTAAAGGGAAAGTCTAATTACAGCAGCAGTCTTGCACAGATAGCAGTCTCGGACTGATAGCGGCGGACGCAGCGTCGGCCTTCGATCAACAACTGACAAGCGGCGAAGCGCGTCGGCATTTATACCCTTGCCGTCGAATGTTCTAGCGTTATCGCTGGCGGTGGCGTAGGTTCCAGAACAATCTGTACCGTTCGCACAGCGGGCGTGATCTTATCGAAATGATCTACTACAGTCCGGAACCTTCTCGAAAACTGCAGGCGCGGTTCGCCTTGAGAATGGTCAGGTGTTTTGGGACGATAACAAAAACTTCGGAAATGGAACGTGGCATTGCCCCCCTCTGAAAAAGGCATCGTCTCGATGCTTTAACTAAAGATGAAGGTACAATAATAATGCAAGAAAGTACAATGAATAAATTACAATACAACAATAATACAAAAAAACACTGTTTCAGTTTGTTAACGCGCATGAAACGGCTTTAGGCGTGCGACATGGACGACTTCAGGTCGCGATCGGCGTCGTTGAGAGTTCGTGATACCGTCGGGGACAACTTCGTAATCAAGTGGGCCGAGACGTCGAACCACCCTGTACGGTCCGAAGTACCGTCGCAGAAGCTTTTCACTTAGTCCACGTCGGCGTATCGGCGTCCACACCCAAACACGTTCACCGGGCTGGTATTCCACGAAGCGTCGTCGAAGGTTGTAATGGTGGCTGTCGGTCGTCTGTTGATTCTTGATACGGAGACGCGCAAGTTGTCGGGCTTCTTCGGCGCGTTGAAGGTACTCGCTCACATCGAGGTTTTCTTCGTCGGTGACGTTGGGTAACATGGCATCGAACGTCGTTGCCGGGCTCCCTGCGTAGACCAGTTTGTATGGAGATATCTGCGTCGTCTCCTGCACCGCCATGTTGTATGCGAAGGCCACATATGGAAGAATGGTGTCCCACGTCTTGTGTTCGACATCGACGTACATTGACAGCATGTCGGCGATCGGCTTGTTAAGCCGCTCGGTGAGGCCGTTGGTCTGTGGGTGGTATGCTGTCGTCCGGCGGTGGTTTGTTTGGCTGTATGCCAAGATCGCTTGAGTTAAGTCGGCAGTGAATGCCGTTCCTCTGTCGGTGATAAGGACCTCCGGGGCGCCGTGACGTAGGACGATATTTTCGACGAAGAACTTAGCTACCTCGGATGCACTGCCTTTTGGCAGGGCTTTTGTCTCGGCGTAGCGGGTGAGGTAGTCGGTAGCTACCACGATCCACTTGTTTCCGAAAGCCGACGTCGGGAACGGCCCCAGTAGGTCCATACCAATCAGCTGGAAAGGTCGGCAAGGTGGATCAATTGGCTGCAGAAGTCCCGCTGGCCTTGTCGGTGGTGTCTTGCGTCGCTGACCTGACAGTCCCGGCATGTCCTCACATAACGAGTGACGTCGGTGGTAAGACGTGGCCAGTAGTACCTTTCATGTATCCTCGCGAGCGTGCGGGAAACACCGAGGTGCCCTCCCGTCGGATCGTCGTGCAGGGCCTGCAGGAGTTCTGGTCGCAGAGCTGAAGGCACCACAAGGAGGTACTTAGCTCGAAGCGGTGAAAAGTTTTTCTTTTGTAGAAGACCGTTTCGTAGAAAGAACGACGCAAGTGCGCGCTTGAATACCTTCGGGACTTCGGCGGTCCTGCCTTCGAGGTATTCTATTAGGGCTTTCAGTTCCGGGTCGGCCCACTGTCGTTCAGCGAAGTCGTCGGTAGTTATCGTTCCCAAGAAGTAGTCGTCATCCGAGTCGTCGGGTAGCGGTTGGTCGACAGGCGCACGAGAGAGACAGTCAGCGTCGGAGTGTTTTTTGCCGGACTTGTAAATGACAGTAATGTCATATTCTTGAAGTCTCAGGCTCCATCGTGCGAGGCGACCTGAAGGGTCCTTCAAGGTGGCTAGCCAACACAAGGCGTGGTGGTCGCTCACAACTTTGAAGGGCCTGCCGTAGAGGTAGGGGCGAAATTTCGACGTAGCCCACATGATGGCGAGGCACTACTTTTCTGTTGTGGAATAATTTGCTTCTGCTTTGGATAGCGATCGGCTGGCGTAACTAATAACCCTTTCAAGTCCATCAGCCCTCTGCACAAGAACGGCACCAAGACATACGCTGCTTGCGTCAGTATGTATTTCTGTCTCGGCGAATTCGTCGAAATGGGCAAGTAATGGAGGCGTCTGGAGGCGATGTTTAAGCTCCTGGAAAGCGTGTTCCTGCGGCGTTTCCCACTTAAACTCCACGTCAGCCTTGGTAAGGTTAGTGAGAGGATCGGCGATGCGGGCGAAGTTTTTCACGAACCCCCTATAATAGGCACACAGGCCCAGAAATTTGCGCACGGCTTTCTTGTCAGTGGGCGGCGGGAAGTCGGCGATAGCGGCTGTTTTCCGTGGATCGGGACTAACTCCAGACTTGCTGATAACGTGCCCAAGAAACAAGAGCTCCTCATAAGCAAATCTGCACTTTTCTGGCTTCAGTGTGAGTCCGGACGTCTTGATGGCTTGAAGTACAGCTTCAAGGCGCCGAAGATGCTCGTCGAAACTCGAGGAAAACACGACGACGTCGTCCAAGTACACAAGGCAAGTCTGCCACTTCAATCCTGCCAGTACTGTATCCATAACGCGTTGAAAAGTTGCAGGCGCTGAGCAAAGGCCGAAGGGCATCACCTTAAACTCGAAGAGGCCGTCCGGTGTTATAAACGCCGTCTTCTCTCGGTCTCTTTCGTCGACTTCGATTTGCCAATAGCCAGTCTTGAGGTCCATTGACGAGAAGTACTTGGCGTTATGGAGCCGATCAAGGGCGTCGTCTATTCGTGGGAGAAGATACACGTCCTTTCTTGTGATTTTGTTCAGGCGGCGATAATCGACGCAGAAACGTAGGGTCCCATCCTTTTTCTTCACTAACACCACCGGGGATGCCCACGGACTCTTGGACGGCTGGATAATGTCATCTCGCAGCATTTCATCAACTTGTCTCTTCATTGCCTGACGTTCTCGCGTCGAAACCCTGTACGGACTCTGACGGAGTGGTCTGGCATTTTCTTCGGTTATGATGCGATGTTTCGTGATTGGGGTCTGCCGAATTTTTGATGACGAAAAGCAATCTTCGTATTGCAGGAGCAGGGCCTTGAGCTGTTCTTGCTTATCGTTCGGAAGTCTGGGATTGACGTCGAAAGCTATGGGAGGGGCTTGGTTCCTCTGAGCAGGTTCCACAGAATCGGCGAGGGCGAAAGCACTGGTGGCTTCGACAATTTCTTCGATGTATGCGACCGTTGTTCCTTTGTTCACATGTTTGTACTCATTGCTGAAATTCGTGAGCATAACCGTTGCTTTGCCTCCCCGCAGCTCTGCAATTCCTCTTGCGACGCAAATATTTCGGGTGACCAACAGATGCTGACTGCCTTCAACGACGCCTTCCAAGTCAGGTGATTTAGGAGCGCCGACTGAAATAATGACGCTTGAGCGAGGCGGAATGGTGACTTGTTCTTCCAGCACATTCAAGGCATGGTGTCCTGACGGCGTGCGCGGCGGTAGTGCTTCTTCTGTGGATAACGTTATCGACCTTGTTTTTAGGTCGATGACAGCACCATGGAGGCATAAGAAGTCCATGCCAAGGATGACATCTCTCGAGCAACGCTGTAGGACTACGAAGTCTGTAGGATAAATACGGCCGTTAATGGTGACTCTCGCTGTGCAGATTCCTGCAGGCGTCACGAGATGGCCTCCGGCTGTGCGGATTTCAGGGCCTTTCGAAGCGGTCCTAACTTCCTTTAACTTCGCGGCGAACGACCCACTGATGACAGAATAGTCGGCTCCAGTATCGACGAGAGGAGTCACACTGTGGCCGTCGATAAGAACGTCGAGGTTGCTAGTTCGCCGTCTCGCATTACAGTTAGGGCGTGGCGTCGTGTCACGGCTGCGTCGGCTTGTTCCGCTGCTTCCATGTTGCGTCGTCCGGCCACCTTCGGTAAGTGAGCTTTTGCCTTCAGGGCTTTGCCTGGTTGCGGTTGTGTTCAAAAAGCTCCGTCGCGTCGGCGTCGTCGCCGGAGGATCTTCGGTAGTTCGTCGCACAGCAACCGCACCTCCATCGGTTGCTACCCTTAGTTTCCCGGATACGGGCTAGGAGACCGGCCCCGCGTTGGGCCAGAGTACTGCCGGGGGTGCGGTGACATGCGGCGGCTGGGCGACGGCGAACGGGAAGGACTTCGTGGTGTCCATTGAGTTCCTGCCAGGTAGTCGGCGATGTCACGTGGCTGATCTCCTGGCTGCGGACGCGGTGCAGTGACGGCGAAGCCACGCAGTCCCATCTGTCGGTACTGGCAACGGCGGTATGTGTGCCCGGCCTCGCCACAGTGGTAGCAGAGCGGGCGGTTGTCAGGTGCACGCCAAACGTCCGTTTTCCTCGGTGCACTGCGCTGGCCCGCTGGGGAACGGTAGGACGTCGGTTGGGGTGGTGGCGGCGGTGGCGTCTGGCGACGGAAGTGTGACGGGGCGGCGTTTTGGCGTGGACGGGGAGGAGCGCTGTGGCGCACTGCAGCGGCGTAGCTCATAGTTTCTGGCTGGGGCGGCGGTGTTTCGGGAATTCGAACCGATTGCCGGACTTCTTCTCGCACAATGTCGGCGATCGAATCCACTTGAGGCTGCGCTGAAGGCAACAGTTTGCGCAGCTCTTCCCGCACAATTGCTCGGATCGTTTCACGCATGTTGTCGGAGTCACTGGCTTGAGCAGCAGCGCATTCTGGAGTCAGGCGACGATTATACTGTCTGGTGCGCATGTCCAGCGTTTTTTCGATGGTGGTCGCCTCGGATACAAATTCTTGGACGGTGTTCGGTGGATTCCTCATTAGTCCCGCGAAGAGCTCCTGTTTGACCCCTCGCATGAGGAAACGAACTTTCTTTTCCTCAGGCATGTCTGGGTCAGCGTGACAGAATAGGCGGGTCATCTCCTCTGTGAAAATTCCAACCTTTTCATTTGGTAGCTGAACCCGGGTCTCGAGTAGAGCAGCGGTCCTCTCTTTGCGAGCGACGCTTGCGAACGTTTGAAGAAATGCGCCGCAGAAGACATCCCACGTTCGGAGCGTGGACTCCCGATTCTCTAGCCAGATCCTTGCGGTGTCTTCCAGGTAGAAGTACACACGACGGAGCTTTTCTTCGTTGTCCCCGTGGTTGAGGGCGGCCACACGGTCGTATGTTTCTAGCCAGGTTTCCGGGTCTTCAAACGATGAGCCATGGAATGTTGGTGGTTCCCTGGGTTGATGAATGACGATCGCGGGCTGGGACGCTCCGGTTGTCATTGTCGCTGCAGTCGAGGTCATGGTCTTGGTCTTCCGCGCCTTGTCTTGTAGCAGGCCGTACTCCGGTGGGAGACCTTGCTGTCGGCGGCTCGTTCGCTGCTCTTGGTTGGCGTCGGTGTCTTCTCCGCGAAGGGGGCTGGGTGCACGTCTTGATGGGGGCGTCCGGTACATGAACGAAGCAGCACCTCCACCAAAGGTCACGGGGTCGTGACGTGGCCAAAGACTGAAAACTTCGTGTTGGAATTTAACTGTTTATTTGGGCGAACCTGTGCCCGGTAAAGGGAAAGTTTAATTACAGCAGCAATCTTGCACAGATAGCAGTCTCGGACTGATAGCGGCGAACGCAGCGTCGGCCTTCGATCAACAACTGACAAGCGGCGAAGTGCGTCGGCATTTATACCCTTGCCGTCGAATGTTCTAGCGTTATCGCTGGCGGTGGCGTAGGTTCCAGAACAATCTGTACCGTTCGCACAGTGGGCGTGATCTTATCGAAATGATCTACTACAGTCCGGAACCTTCTCGAAAACTGCAGGCGCGGTTAGCACTGAGAATGGTCAGGTGTTTCGGGACGATAACAAAAACTTCGGAAATGAAACGTGGCAATACTATACATCACATCACCGTAGCAAACATTTTGACTCCCTCGTCATACACTTGTGATACAGGATAACAACAACATTAACACAACATATGGCACTCAGCACTGCCAAACACATCCCGATTGGACCTCAGCACTTATCGTAAGTACTTCGAGCGGTGCTTGC
This sequence comes from Rhipicephalus microplus, assembly GCF_043290135.1. Taxonomy (NCBI): domain Eukaryota; kingdom Metazoa; phylum Arthropoda; class Arachnida; order Ixodida; family Ixodidae; genus Rhipicephalus; species Rhipicephalus microplus. The sequence continues at coordinate 122,150,557 of NC_134707.1, forward strand.
GCCCTTTCTTGCGGTGCTCTCTCGATCTCTTCTTATTGTTCTTGTTTCTGTTCCGCTGAGCCCTTTCCAACGACGGTTTCTGAGGTGGCGTCTAAGCCATCGTTGTCCCTTTCGACACCGTTAACGGGTCATAACGTTACACCGCTCCTGTCACCCGCTTGTTCATGTCACGACATTGGGCCTGGCTGGCCGACTCCGTCACTTTTACACTGTCGGTTGGTTGAGGTCGTGCCGACGTAAGTCCAGCTGCCCAGCACGTGAACTCGTTCAATACGATCATCTTCTCATTCACTGTCTCTTGCACCGCGGCTTCACCTTGGGCTCGAGTGAGATCCGTCACGGGATGCTCCTCCACTGTATTTCGCGGTCGCTGGGTTGGCGAGGGCTTTATCTTTGGGTCTTCTCCCAATCGTTTTGGTTCGTTCGGCCCTCGCGCCCTGTCGATGTTTCCGATGACGAGGTCGTACAGGGGGGTCGTCATGCATAGATCAGTAACCTTCCCACTGAAGTACGGAGTTTCAACCTCAATTTCTGCTTCGGGAAGCATGCGAACCGTACTGTCAGTTAGGCAAACTGGTTTCGTTTTGCCTGTTAACTCACTTTCCCGTACCAAATTTCTCCGCACGATAACCGTGCAGCTACCGGTGTCTCTTAACACCGTAATCTTCTTGCCCGCAACTTTTCTAGGCAGCGCTGGCATTCCCTTCGTAATACCGGTTGGCTGTTTCGTCGTTACAGCACCCACAATAAGAAGTTTCTCCCCATTTTTCAACTCTACGAATCTGTCGGTGACGGCATTATCATTGGATTTCGGTGCCGCTTCCACACAGGATACCTGGTGAGTTTGACTCGCTCCGTTACGACGTGCGTCTGCTTTTTGCCCAGTCCGATCACACTTGAAACATTTTAATACCGTAGGGTTCGTAAAGATCGTTCGACAGTTGTTCGCGCGATCACCCACTTGGTTACACAGAAAACATCGTGGAACACTCTCCGGTGCACGCTTCTTTTGTTCGGGTGCCGAATTTTTCGAATCTTCGGGACACTCCTTCTTGACCTTGGCCGAATTAGTGCCATCTTACGCTTCCAAGAATTGATCTGCTAACTCAAGCATGGCTTTAAGTGACTTAGCTGTCCTGTCTTTCAAGTACAGTGACAGGCTTGGGTGGCAACTAGTAAGAAATTGTTCTCTAATTAGGAGCTCTCTAAGCTCATTGTACTCCGGTGCTGTCCCTGAAAGTTCAATCCATCTGTCGAAATAATGGCAAAGTCGGGCGGCATACTGCGTAGTCGTCTCACCATCAGCTGGCTTTCTTGTCCAAAATCTGTCCCGGATTCCTTCCACAGTAAATCTAAATGGCTTCAGTAAAGCAGCTTTTACCTTTGCATAGTTGGCTGCATCGGTCGGCGTCAGCCTACCATACACACTGAGCGCTTCACCACTCAAGCAAGTACTCAAAGCAGTTGCCCATTGATGTTCCCGCCAATTCTGGCTCCTTGCAATCGTCTCAAATCTGTGAAGGTACGCGTCAAAGTCGTCCTTCCTTTCATCAAACGCTACGAGCAGCTTACTTGGGTTCAAGCGGAAGCCATGATCTTCCTGTTCGCTGCTTTCAACTCTAGCTTGGACGGGAGTTTCACTTCACTGTTGCGAACGGAGCCGCTCGAGTTCCATCTCGTGCTGCCGCTGCCACTGCCGTTCCCTTTCCTCTCTTTCTTCCTTTCTTCTTTCAGCTGTCGCTCCTTTGCCTCTCTTTCTTCTCTCGCCCTCTCAGCTGCCAGCTTTTCTCTCTCCAACTCAAACTTCAATTGTTGCTCTCTTTCTTCCTTGGCCCTCTCAGCTGCCAACCTCTCTCGTTCCAACTCAGCTGTTTTTTCTTCCTTGGCCCTCTCAGCTGCCAACCTCTCTCTCTTCACCGCCTCTTTCTCTTTCTGGCTTACCCAATCCCGTAGTTCGGCGCCAGAAAGACCCATCTTCTGACCAAGAGCTACTAACGTTTCGAGATTCATTGTGTCTAGCATATGAAGTCTTGCCGCGTGTAAAAAGTATTTGCCTAAATCAGTCTATCGGAACACTCCCCTGCACTCGTTAACGAGAACACTGAACAACACACAAAATCGTTCCGATAGCGCTATCAACAACTCAAGGCTCTTTCTCACTCCTTTGGACACACTGTGCACCAAAAGGTCCTGTCGCAGACGCCATATTAATTGTCACGGGTCCCGTTAATTCGAAAGGCGATCGCTGGGCTAATTCCAAGGGCCGAAGTATCGGCCCCCCGAACCGCACCACGAAAGCGTGGACAATTTAGAAGTGGTCCTATTTGGCGCGCCAGCGGACGCCAGCTGTGGCCCAAAGAACAAGTCAGAGACGAGAGTTGATAAACAAAACAAAATTATATTCTCAGTTCGGGCAGATCAAAACGATACACAAGTATGCACACTCGACAATAGTTGAGTACAATGTGTCACCAATCAAACAATGTACTACACAGTACAATCAGCCACACTCGAAACAACGGATACAGACAACAATACGCACTACAATGCAGTCGCATGCATCGAACAACCAAGACTTTTAAAGACTAAAGAAAACTTATTCAGTCCAAAGTTCTTGGAACATAAATTTAAATGCTCCTCTTCCGAGAATCACTCACTCAAAGTCCAGTGTTGTTGTCGTTCCGCTGCCCCCGAAGTTTCTCTTCCGGGAAACCTCGCGTCTTCATTTGGCTACTCTCCAAGCTCACAACTTCTTCGCCGGAAACACGTCGGCTTCACAGGCGCAACTGTTGCCACGCGTCTTCGCTCAATAGCAGTAGACACACACTCTTGCCTGTAGCTCGAGTCTTCACCCCTCAGGTGGAAATCCTCTTCTTCTCCTCCTTTGTCACGGAAGACAAAAGGCTTCACCCACAATGCGGAACACCCTACTCACTCTGGCGCATACTTTCTTCTTCTCCTGCTTTGTCACTAAGGACAAAACTTTCACCGACAGACGCGGCGGAACACCCTACGCACACTGGCGCGAACTTCCTTCTTCTCCTGATCTCCCATCTCTGCTGCTCGGTTAAATACTTTCCGCGCGAGATTCCAGAAAATTCTTATCATTTCGTCGGCGCGATGGGCAGCGAAGGCTGGGGGAAAGCGCGAGACAGTTCGACGGCCGTCTGCGATGGATGACGCAACCCGGCATCACCAGGACCCTTTCTATCGAGAAAGTTCTAGGGCCTGCTTGGCCGCCCACGCGAGGAGGCCCGTCCGCGAACCCACGCTTCCATGGGGAGAGGGACGCGCGCCCAGGGAGTCTTTGGATGTTTGTTTTCTTTTTTTTATCGTTGACTTCGAGGCGTCTCTTCGGGCTTCCTCGCGGGAATTTGGCGGCGCGCCCTTTTTGAGCGCTCGTTTTGTGACAGCCTGCAAGCTCCTAAGGAGGGTGACGGGTCATCGAATGCTGCAGGCGGAGCTCCTAGTAGCTCTGGCACAATGTTATAAACACAAGAGACAGTGGGATTGGGCGTGTTGGTAATAACATCATAAAGGGTGCTTACCAGCGCAAACGACAGGGCATGAGGGGACAGGGGACAGTCTCGTCTTTTCTCCTGTCCCCTCCTGCCTTGTCGTTTGCGCTGGTAAGCGCCCTTTATGACGCTATAAACTCGGCAACCGTGCCAGGGTTTTTTGCGAGCAGCATAGTGAAGTCATCATTGTCAATACCTTTCATGGTCTGCCGGATCTTATCAAATTAAGACATGGTTGCGCTGGCTTTCCTACACAGATGAAAGACATCTTCGATATAACTGGTGAATGACTCACCAATCTACTTGGTTCGTTCGCGAATCACTGTTTGGCATGCAGCTTAACAACGACAGGGCACCCGAACGTGGTTGACGGTGGTCTTGGAATCAGACCAAGTCGTGAATTCACACGCGTGGTTGTTGTACCCCAAGCACACTATTCCCGCAAGGTGGAACACCAAGTTGGTCCGCATGCCGTCATCGTCCCATTTGTTGGGTACACTCATGCGCTCGTAAAATGCGAGCCAGTGCCGTCTGCGGTGGCATCTGTGCCAGTGAAGGTAGGTCGATCGCGTATGCATGGGACACAGGGACAACAGGGCGGCACGGGGGGAGGCGTTTGCTGCTAAGCGTCTCGGGGCATGGTAGACGACAGGGTACGAGACCGAAGCTCCACGGGCATCAAGAGGGAGCACAGCACTCTCCACCAATTTTTTAAGGTGTTTATTAGCCGGCACACGGCCGGACTATAGAGGAGCGGCCCGCGCGTGGCGTGCCGCTCCTTCTCTAGTCCAGCCATGCGCCGGCACTCAGTTATAACGAGCAATGGCGACAGTCATAGCCAAGCTTGCACTCTCAGCGCTAGTAGCGTCTTTTGCAGAGATGACCTACTAGAAGTCACTCGAGAATGCAACCCATTGCTAACTTACAAAGGTTCGCTACACACTTCTGTGTACATTTAATCACCTTCAGTGCATTAGTTCCTCAGAATTTGTGTTTATTTCATTAAAAGGCTAGACAAATGATCTTTATGTCTTTGTTATGAGTTCACCATCCAAACCGTCCTTTTCTGCCAGTATCTAGTCACAACTTAGTAAAAAAATCTAACTCAGAAAAGCATTATCTTATTGCGTGTTCTAATGTTGTAATAGCATAGCGTTGGCCGCATAGGTATCATATAACGCGAAATACACACCTCAGTTAGGAACAGTTTTTGTTGGTGTTGTGACCCTACAATAGGAAGCCCGCACAAAATCTAGAATCTTGTTAAGGAGCGTGAACGTGGTTTCACATTGCTTTATTTTTTTCTGTCAATAATTCCATGCGGTGCATTGTTCAATTCCTCTTGAAATGTGATTTTAAACTTTACCAACAATTTGCAATATCGAACACATTTTAAGCATGATCCTCGTGAAACAGCGTCCTTGCAGCACGTGTCACTAATCTCGTTATAGCTTAGAGCCCTTCACGGCTTCACCATAAGAATTAACGCACCTGCACGAAGTGAGCGGTGATGAGTGGCAAATCTAGATCATTAGGCCCGTAATGTAGACGTTGAAGTCCCGAACTAGTGTAAAGGGTTTGTGCTTTTAAGCGATTTATATTGTTCCGTCACAACAAGGATGGATATTTGTGTATTGTTAAACTATTTTGTGTTTTTCATATATGTTACCTGGGCGCGCCCCATACAAAGTAAACTGAATGACATGAAGTAACACTAAGTGACGATGGCAAAGCGCGGTTCCAAGGTCCACGGTGTTTGCGGTGAAGCCACCGAATATCATAAAGGACGTGTGCTATTTGGTATTTTATGTTGTTCCGTTGAAACTAGGATTGATATTAGTGTATTGCTGAACTATTTTGTGTTTCTCACATATAATACCCGAACGTTGCCACATATATTGTTAATCGAGGAACATAGAGGGAAATAAAGAGTGGACGGTACAGCTCAGTTCTAAAGTCTACAAAGTTTACGTTGAAATCACCGACTAGTACAAAGGATTTGTGCGAGTAGGCGTTTTATATTGTTCATTCGCAATTATAATCGTTGATCGTTTATTTTAAACCTTTTTTGTCCACGTACACCCATATTTCGACTATAGCAATAATTATAGGGGTGAAGCTTTTTACGGCGACACCTGTTCGTCTCTCGTGGCCGTAGTAGTAGTGTGTAACGAATACCACATTTTGACCTCCAAGGTGGTGCTGGTGAGAGATTTCTTCTATACGTTGTTAAACAATAAAAGATAGTGCTCAATGTACATGCCAATGACTGCTAAAGAGAAATGAGAGACAGGAGAATTCGGCTTTTAGTTAACGCGCACGCTGCGAATTTTTTATTGTTCAACAATTCATAGAAGACAAGAAAGGGTTGCCACGTTATACTCGCTGGGCGTAACCTCCTAGGTTTTAGAAAGGTTTAGTGAGCGTTGGGCCGCAGTGCCATGAATACAGTGAACTAGTATATACCATGAACTCGAGGTGGTTAAGGGTGGGAAGTAGACACGAAGCGCCAGCTGTAAGAAAGCGTGCGTGTGCCTCTTCTCGTTCCGTCCTTCGAATCTCCGCTGGATGGTGGTGCTTCTATATCAGGAATATATGATGAAAAGATGCGAGATGGTGGTACTTGGAGTGTTGAATAGGTTGACCAACGGACACACAGACAGATGCATGGACGGACGCACGGATGGCTGCACGGACGGATGAACGCATGAATGGACGCAGGAGCGGGTGCATGGACGAAAGCAGGGACGGACGCACAGATGAACATGTGGATGCACGAACAGACGGACGCACGGACGGGTGGATGGACGCACGGGCGGCCACAGACGCACGCATGGATGGACGGAAGCAAGAACGAATGGACGGACTGATGCTTCGCCCCACTATCTATCATTCACTCCGTGGATATGCTGCCATTTTTTTAACTAACATGACACCGCACAATGAGCTTCGAGGACAAAGCAATGTCTGAAGGTCTATCATGTTTATGTTTAAGTCCCTAAGCAGTACAAATGGATTGTGCTTTCAGATGTTTTATGTTGTTTTGTCATAATTATGATTTGTGTTAGTTCATTATGGGAAAAATTTTTTGTGTCTCACATCCACTAATTTTTCTGTGATGGACACCGTGTACTACGACAAGGCTACGCCATAAGGTGCTTAGACCATGAAATGAAAGCATTATGAAAAGCGTTAATCTAACATGAGGCTCTTGTGAAGGTACATGTTCGTTCTTGGTCATATGCGTTGTCCACTATGTCACGGGTCATTTATAATATTGTCAAAAGAAACTCACCCGATTCTCAGCTATTACTTGCCGTAGTTCCTGTCACCACCACATTGACAAAATATTGCTGATTCGTAAAAGTTGTACAAGTCTTAACGATTACTCCTGGGGTTTTGCAGCAACTCGACTTTTTCGTAAAGAGGCTGCCCGTGCTGTTGCGTCCCTTGTACGTAATTGGTTTGTCCATCGATTTCGCCCAGGATCACAAGACAGTCGACTTGATGAGGTGAGTGATGAATTAGAGAACTTTGAAATACTTCATGACCTTCATTGGAAGCCGGTGCTCTATGAAAAAAAAACAACTTGGCTAGTTTATTATTTTGCTTTCTTAATAAAAATCTAAACATTTTAGATAAAACATGTGTAGCACTGCAGTTTTTATAGCTGTTATTCGTCCCGAAATCTTGTTGGAGCACGCCATACGGGTTCATCGCCACACCACGCGGTAACACGTGGATTAAAATATACCAACTTCCCAATTCCATTGCCTCATGCGTCAAGAAATGTGTAGGGGTGCTAGCAGTTATTTTGGTCACGTGTACATTTCATGACTTTGTACTTGACGGTCTGACCTTTTACCGGGTAGCAGTGCAAATATTAACGTTTATTATACGCTGGTCAGTAGAGAAAAAGACGAAACCAAGGTTGAATGGCTTTACTATAGTGTACAGACAGACAGGAAGTGTCCCTGCTCATATAAACTCCCTTTTTATCTATAAAGGTGCTTGAACTTTTATTTTTTAAACTAACACAACACACTTGGCTTAAAATTTAAGCATCTGTAGTTCGTTACAATTAATATTAAAATGGAAAATGGTTTTGGACTGGGTAATGCAGCAGGTGGCATATAAAAAACTTCTGCCATATTTATGCGTCTCCACTGCGCCTATCACCTAATATTCTGGTACCTTAGGGGCGATACGCCTTCATTAAAGATGGTTAGTTTTGTCTTATTTGAATAATGTAACTGTTTTTCTTACAGTGGTGCTACTAAGAAGAACTATAGTCTTCATTTTATGGCATGAGGTAGAAAAAACAGTACTAAGGAGCGTGTTATAGGGGGGTGGGAGGTCAATATGCACGGCCTCACAGGCTTCTGCCGCTCGCCTAACTATATTCAGGCACGCAAATAAACTTCCGCAGCTTTCTGCCACATTTTTGTGAGAAAGTGAGCCAGCGTGCGTTATCTTAATTCTCTTCGTCTTTCATATCTTCTGCATTGCTTCCAGAACACGCACGCCAAATAGTCTGATGTAGAATGTATTAACTCCGTTGAATGAGGGAACGATTACAGAGAAAGAAGAAAAAAGAAAGAAAGAATAAAGAAAGGCAAAAATAGAAGAATTCACGGCCAAGAACAGTGCTTAGGAAGGGGGGTTCCAACACGTGCACCCACTGATACGAACGCGCGTATCGTCACCATTAGACTTTCTAAGCATGGTAGTGGAGCGTAAGAAAGCCTTCTTTACTATAGTACAGCAAGGACATCGGGAGGGAAGTGAGAATGATGATAAAAGCGAGAAAGAACGGAGAGAGTATAGCATATTGCCTAGAAAAAAATTGTGACGGAGAAATAGACAGAAACGAAATGAATAAACAAAGAAAGAAAATCGCAGGGAGCTTGAGAAAGATATTGTGACATAACGAAAAAGCTGCTGACAAATAATTCCTCGCATGCTACCAGAACGCACCAAGTCTGCCAGACTGAGACCCCCTCTAGGAATGAAAAAAGAAGTCTAAATTTAAGAGCTCAGTTTTTTTTTGTTAGACACGATAATAATTAGAACAATAAGACAGCGATGCCAGGAAAAGGATTGGAACTGTTAATGGAAGTAACTACAACGGAGATGCGACGAAAGATAAGTGGACAAAAACAACTTCTCTATCGAATTATTTCATGCGAAACGTACGACACATATTCAATGATTTACATAATCATATGAGAACACGTGATTTCTCTGTGTTGACACGCGATTATTGGATGCGAGACATATATGTAAATGCGACATTTCTATATAATTCTCACCAGCAGGGACCAAACATGCGACGTTTCTAGCTAGCGATAATATTACATGCCTCGTGATGCCATCAGACAAAAAAAAACTGTTTCACGCTCGCCGTAGTGGCTAGTGGTGGCGCTGACCACTACTCCCAGGTTTAAATGCGCATATACACCCCATAATATTGTTACGAGGCAGTGGGCATGGCTCCGCCGTCGTAGACGCATCGATGAAGAAGAAGCGGATTCGGCGCGCGAGATCGTAGCAGCCCTGAGGTGTCATACCTACCTGTAAATATTGCAAATACACTCCTTTCTCTCTCCCGTGTATTTGTAATCCCCGTAACGAATTGGTGGACGTGCTGGGTAACGAAGCGCCATGCAACGGAGCTCCGCAATGGTTGTCAAATCGGAGTTTCCGTGATGCAACACGAGACTGATCCGACGGCCACCTCTCCATCGGCCTCGGCGACGCCTGCACCATCCACGGCAACGACTCCACCACCGGCCCTACCACCACCCACGTACGTGCTGACGCTTCCGAAACATCCAGGAACGTTCTGCGGTACGGACGAAGTTGATGTTGACGACTGGATAGCTGACTACAAACGTACCAGTGCGCTCAATGGGTATGACCCGACTCCCGTGCTGGCCAACGTGCTGTTTTACCTGAAAGGCACGGCCAAAGTCTGACACGAGAACCATGAGAAAGAGATTGGCAGTTGAGACATTCAAGGAGAAGCTTGGCAGCTTCTTTGGGAAGCCCATCTGTCGAAAGGCGGCTGCGAAGAAGGAGTTGTCTATACGTGCTCAGACGTCCACAGAGCCGTATATCTCGTACATACAGGACGTGCGGCCTTTATGTCGTAAAGTCGACAATGACATGTCGGAGTCTGACAAGGTTGGCCACGTTCTCAATGGGGTAGCGGAAGATGCGTTCAACCTGCTAATGTGGCGGAACTGTGCGACCGTCGAGGAAATTATTCAGGAATGCTGGGGTTATGAACAGGCCAAAATCATGCGTATTTCAAGATCATTCACTCGACTGCCGGAAACCGCTGCGACGTCCTTCTGCGAAGATTGACTGACCTCTCACCAGCAGTCTTCAACGGCGGCTGAAATTACGCAAGTCACCCGGTGGGAAATCGAAGCATTTACACAAGCTCTTCCCACCAACGGCCACATTGATTCGCAAGTACCTCAGGTTTGCTTGGTACAGTCGATTGTGCGGGAAGAACTCAGTAATTTGGGCTTCGATGTCTGCGCCGTCGCTCAGTCTCGACCAATTGGCTTCCGTTCAAGGTCGCCACCTCGCCCCAGGAACGGTCTTTTCCACGTTCTCGCGATCCGGCCGAATAGCGAACAGCGGGTTATCGGCTGGTCTGCTTTAAGTGCCGCCGCATAGGGCACATCACACGGTATTGCCGCAACCATTGGTCTTCATCCCGAACACATTATAACACTGCTCGCCGCGCCGACAGTTGCCGCCTTTTCCAGCCTCCTGCGCCGATACCCGACAGCTACCGCCACCTTCCACCCTTCGATGCCCCTGATACACCGTCGCCTCGACGTCATCAGTTTCGTTCGCCGCCTGGACGTCGCCCGTCGTCCCCTTCTCCTTTACGACGACGCCCGACGTCCCGGCTCAATTGTCTTTAAGGAAACTAAGCGGTGCAGCTCTTAAAGGTGAAGCTGCATCCTCGATACCGACCTCAAATCCTCTCATTGTACTGCCGACACGACGAAATTTGATCGACGTAGACGTTGATGGCCTGACTCTTTGTGCACTTATTGACACCAGGGCGCATATTTCTGTGATGAGTGCCCGAGTTCGTCGCAGCCTGAAGAAAGTTCTCACACCGGCTGCTTCTGGCATTATCCGTGTCGCCGACGGAAAAAGTCTTGCCATCACAAGAATGTGCACAGCACGCATCACAATCGCCGATCACCACACATATGTTCTTTTTGCAGTTATTGAGCAGTGCCTCAATGACCTGATTGTTGGATTGGATTTCTTGTCCACTCATGCCGCTCTCATCGGCTGTGCAACCGGCGTTCTCCAACATGAACTGCCTCGACTTGGGGCCGTGCCGTCCTCACCGTCACACCGCTTGTGCGCTGTTGATTATGTTCGGCTGTCACCGCAAGCCACCACGTTTGTGGCCTTAATGATGTCACCAGCTCTTCCGGACGGTGACTACATAGTGTCTCCATTAGTTGATGTGCTCTTGGCACGAAGTGTTGCTGTGCCGCTTACCATCGTGACTATCGTAGACAACTACGTTCAGCTTCCGCTTCTCTTCTTTAGTAGTTCGACCCAAGTTCTCCCGCAAGGCATTTCGTTTGGCCATGTTTCCCCACTTGATGCATGTAACATCGTGGCATTAGACCCTGAAGACTGCTTGTCCCCTATTGCAGCCAGCCGAGCAAACGCACCTACCGATGAAATCACGACGATGATTGCCCCTGATCTGCCCTGTCAGGCTGCACAACTCCACCACGTTCTGACCACCTACCGAGATATTTTCGACATCGATGACCGCCCTTTAGGTCCAACATACGTCGTGCATCATCAAATACATCCCGGCAATGCTAGTCCTGTTAGATGGCGACCATATCGTGTTTCCCAGTCCGATCACTAGGTCACACAAAGAGAAGTCGAGAAGATGCTCTCCAAAGGAGTCATAGAGGCCTCTTTAAGTCCATGGGCGTCACATGTTCTTTTAGTCAAGAAGAATTGCAGTAGGAGATTATGCGTTGCCTACCGTGCCTTGAACAAGATAACCCGCCAAGACGTATATCCGCTGCCCCGAATCGATGAAAGCCTTGACTGCCTTCATGGCGCATGGTACTTCTCATCTGCGTTCGGGCTATTGGCAAATTTCTGTCGACGATTTAGACCACAAAAAAAACTGCCTTTGTCACACCGGATGGCCTTCAACAGTTCAAGGTTTTGCCTTTTGGGCTGCGCGACGCCCCGGCAATGTTCGAACGCATGATGGACTCCCTCCTTCGTGGTTATAAATGTTCCATCTGCCTTTGCTACCTCGACGATGTGATTGTTTTTTTCTCCACATTTGAAAGCCACCTAACTCGTTTGTCGACAATTCTAGCCGTTTTCCGTCGAGCAGGACACCAGCTGAACTCGAAAAAGTGCAATTTCGGCCGACGAGAAATCATGGTCCTTGGTCATCGTGTAGGTGCTGCTTGTGTCCAACCGGACCCTGACAAGATTAGTGCTGTCAATAACTTTCCTCTGCCTTCTACTACCAAAGATGTTCGTTGTTTTGTGGGCTTATGCTCGTACTTCCGACGTTTTATACATAATTTCTCTACAATTGCACGACCACTCACTGATCTTCTCAAAAAGAATGCGCCCTTCTCGTGGGGCCAAGACCAAGCAGCTGCGTTTGCCACGCTGATCGACATGCTCACTTCACCACCAATACTGGCTCAGTTTGACCAGTCCGCGACGACTGAAGTTCGCACAGACGCCAGTGCTTCCCGCATCGGCGCCGTCCTCCCTCAACACAAGGGGGGGGGGGGCAAACGCATGTTATTGCGTATGCCAGCCGCCTTCTCTCCACATCTGAGCGAAACTATTCGATAACGGAGCGCGAGCGTCTTGCGTTGGTCTGGGCTGTAGCAAAATTTCGCCCCTACTTGTATGGCTGGGAGTTTTCAGTTATTACGGACCACCACGCTCTTTGTTGGTTGACGTCGCTCAAGGAACCAACTGGTCGCCTAGGTCGCTGGGCTCTACGTCTCCAGAAGTATAACTTCGACGTAATTTATAAGTCTGGCAGGTTACACTAAGATGCCGATTGTCTCTCGCGTTAACCGGTGTACCCTGCTAGCCTCGCTATCTATGAGAGCGATTCTTCTGTGCTCGCCATATCCGATTTGCACGACATCGGCACAGAGCAGCGGTGGGACGCAACCCTCAAGGTGGTCATTGAGAGAGTATCTTCAGGACATTCCGACCCTTCGCTTCGTCAATATGTCCTCCGCAACGAAATTCTGTACCACCACAACATGAAACCTGATGGCCCGGAATTTTGTTAGTTATTTCCCGACACCTGCGTGCCACTATTCTTCAACATCTGCATGATGCTCCGACGGCAGGACACCTGGGTTTCTCACGCACCTATCGCCATGTGCGGCAACGGTTCTTTTTGTCTGGCCTGTATAAATTTGTGCGACGCTATGTCGGAAGGACGACTGCCACTATGGTTCAGTGGTGGAACAGTGAATACGTTATTCGAAGGCTCCTGGTTTGGTTCTTGCCTGCGGGAAGTTATCTTCTTGTCTACTTTTTGTTGTTCACATTTACAGTAGTAATTCTGTACTAATGATATACCATTAGTTCTCATTAACCCCTCCCTTCTCACTTTTTCGGCGCTGTGACAAGAATACCTATCGGCGGAGTAAATCACATGGCACGCAGTGGCATCACAGGAGAGAGGGAGCGCAACTATTCATAGGTAGGCGCGACTCGGCGACTTTGTAACCTTAAGTCACACCAATTGCACCCGGTTGCCATGGTGACGCGCAGTGATGTCACCAATAGGTGAGGAATCTTCCGATTCATCAGGTATGCTACTCTCGGTTCAAAAGCTCTGCTGTTAAGATAGTGATAAGCGAGAGAAAGAAAGAAAAGATTCAAGAAACAGGAAGTGTAGAGAACCAAAGAAAATCACCCAGCTTCTTTAGGCTTGATAACGCTTGTACCAAGCTGCCTCAATTTTATTGTACAGTATACACTATGTGCTTTAAGGATAAGGCGACCAAGTAGCAGTCGTGCAATTGCTAAGCCTGAGTAGAAGATAAAACACGGTCCCTGACCAAGTCTGATGATCGTCTGTCGTTTCAGACCCTCATATGGGTTACTAGAAGTCGTTGTCTATTATAGGGCCAGTAGGTTACGCTACGAGCGTGCGTAGATAGTACGCATAATCTTTGTTGGCCAATTCACTGTAGCTGGCCTTGACTGGATAATTCGGGATTCAAGAAGCCGGTGGGCAGACAGGCGTATGTTTTTTTTGGCGAAAATGGCGGCATTATTATCCCAGTTAGTGGTGAAATTATGCTCATGCACTTGCTTAGAAATGGTAATCGTCATGTGACTATTATTAGCAACGTCACGTTCGTGCTCCTTACCGCGTCGTGAGAACTTCGTTGTTTCGCCACTATGCCCTTCACGGCAATCAGCACAAGCTATCTTTTACCCGAGTCCTGGGAATAAGTACAGCTCTCACGTTGACAAGCGAAAGCTGGTTCCGGATCTTATAATCGGGGGCTACGTAATTGGGGGCTAAGGTGAGTGGTAACGAATATGACTCCGTCTCTGGTAACAGAGACGTAGTGCGTTATTACGTGAAGCTGACTTTTTCATTCCTATTCCTAAATATTTTTATAGCAGCAAGACCGTTGGTAGCGTAGTAGACAGCTGCTGCCATGCAACATTTGAACGTTCATCCTGTATCGTTTTCGCATGTGTTCATGCACTTAATTACTCATTTTACAAACAGCATTCGGCATTTATTTAACTGAGAAATGTTATAATCTTTGGAGCGTGGTCAGGCAACCACTTTGAAGTTGAAAGAAATGTTGCGCAAAGAAGTTTTTTTTAGAAACCGCCTACCACTAGTAATGTTGTATTCTTAGCCGTATATTGATACTCGGCACTCCTGTTCATATTTATAAGTAGCCCAATGAATTTCATGTGAATTCATGATGGTATTCGCCCTTCATGGGTATCGTTTTCAAGCTGTTAACATATCTTAAATAACTACAACTGTTACTCACTGTGATCTAAAGTGTAGGTGTTACGAAGCGTGTTACTGACTGTGTTCATGAGTGTAAACGTGCTGTTTTTCGTTATATTGTTGCAGGACTATATTTGTGCCGTCCATGTTCATCGCGATCGGCCACATCTCGTATTCCGACGCCAGTTTTCCGTACTGCATTATACTGCCGCCCAATGTTCTGACATATCCAAACTCCCAGAGCCATCATACTAACAAGACTTACGGACACACTTTGGTACGAACCCTTGTTAAGTCGTACGCACGCAATTGCAGTGTTTTTGATGATATGTCAAATCAGAGTTGCATCTATTGTAGCCTCTGATACTCTGTCTGTGAAGTCGCGATATCAAAATAAAATGTTAGTTATTTAAAAAGGCCCAGAATTTTAACTTTATTCAGGTTTTTACGTATCAAAAGCACATGATTATGAGGAATGCCATAGTGTAGGGCAACGGAAATATCGATCAACTCGTGTTTTTAACGTGCATTGACATCACATCATGCACATGTCTCTGCCACTTTGCTTGCATCGAAATGTGACCATAGCAGCCGGGAGCGAACCCGCTCCCTACGGGTCTTTAGTCGAGCATCGCAGCCACTTTTCCACTGAGGCGCACCCTTCGTTGCTTGGTTGCTTTTGGAAGCGAAGATTCTCTTAGTCTAACCTTGCCCCCGCGCCAGCCCTAACTGGCAGTACCTCCCGAACAGTATATTAGATGGCACTGCCTCATAGAATGCATACTGCGGTTGATTGAGGATATTCTAAATAGTGCTGTACGGCTACTCTCCGATTGGTTGCTGCGCGGGCTCTGTCTGGGCGCGCGGAGAAGGAGTGCCTCTCTGAGTCTCCTGGATGATCGCCGCACGTGTCGGATCGTTGGTGGGGCACGGAAAAAGCGAAGCGGTGGGCTTGGATGGTGGCGGCGGCTCGTGTTCGTCGCCGCCTGGGTGTGTGAAAACGAGTGTTTCTTTCAGTTTCCTGGATCGTCGCCGTACCTGTAGGATCGTTGGTGGGGCATGGACGAAGCGGAGCAGTGGGCACGATGGGCTGGGGGACCCGTGCTCGTCACCAGACAGAAAAAACAGACATACAGACACACAGACAAACACAGACAACCACACAGACAGTCATGCAAACAGGCATACAGACAAACAAACAGACAGACAGACAGAGAGACGTATGGACGGACGGACGGACGGACGGACGGACAGACAGACAGACAGACAGACGGGCGGACGGACGGACGTACAGACAGACAGACAGACAGACAGACAGACAGACGGACTGACGGACGCATGGATGAATGCACGGACAGACGGACGTACGGACGGACGGACGAATGCACGGATTATTGAACGGATGGACGCATGGACGGATGAGCGGACGTTTGGCTCCTCTCATTATCATTCACTCTATAGATATGCTGTGAATGTTTTTTTATACGCCAGTTACCTTTGGCTGCACTCGGAGATTGTTAACTTCGGCGTTTTGATATCACCGGCAAGATGGCGCGAAGTGTGTGGAGGGTGCTCTTTAAAGGCCCCGTCCGTTGCGATGCTCGCGTGCGCCTCAACAAGACGTGGTTACCCGTGCGCACGCGCTTATCTCGTGATCGGGCGGTTTGTACGTGTTTAAATTTCAGCGCAAATGACTGTTGAAGTTACGTACAGCACGAAGGTCACTTCGCAACTGCATCCATTTTGCGCAACTTCAACCGTTTCATTGAAAAAATAACCATAATATCCACAAAGTGACAGATGTTAGAGGAGCTCACCCGGATATCATCAGGTAACCAGAGAGAGAGAGAGAGAGAGAGATAGAAACAACTTTATTGATGGCATAGCAAGGTAGGTAAACTAAATTTGCCGGTGGTTCGAAGGGTGGTGGCCAAAAGCTTGCCACGACCATTTCAGCCCAGTTAACCACTTCTGCCTAACGACAGTAGTCAGCTGACGAGAGGAGTGACTGCCACGCCTCGAGGGAGGAAGCTGGCAGTATTGTTCTTGGTGGGGGGTTATTCTCGAATTCCCAAAGAATGTGATTTTGAGTAGATTTTGTGCAGCTGCAATGGCAGCAGTTTGGTGTAATCTCTTCTGGATAAATTTTAGACAGCCGATGAGGTATGGGCAAAGATTTTGTTTGGATTTGCCTCCAGATCATGGCCTGTTCCCTTGAAAATTCTGCCTGTGGGGCCGCGTATGTCTTGCGGTTCTCTCGATAATACGCTGTTTTTCGTTATACGTGGTGATTCCTTCCTGCGGGATGTCCAGGGTGGAGGGGTCCACGTCCCGGTTGATTGAACCTCGGGCTACGTGGTGAGCCGCCTCATTCCCTGGATTGCCCGCGTGAGCGGGCATTCATATCAGTTGTATTTTAATGTCTCGTTTCTTATTTTTGTTAATGTTGGCCGTGATCGGCCCAACACAGCCCATCGTAAAATTCATGAGAGCTCTTTTCGAATCACTCAGGATGAAATTGGTAGCCAGAATTGAGGCGGCCAGCGCGATGGCGGCTTCTTCTGCCTTTTCTGCTGAGGCCGTTTTTACGGTGGCTGCAGCAATAAGTTCCCCATTGCCGGTCACGGCGCATATGGTGTAACGGTCTCTCGCTTGTCGAGCGGCGTCAACATGCAGAACGTTTGGGCGATCCTGAAAGTGTTTTGCGAGGTTTTCTGCTCTTGCCTTTCGTCTGTCACCATGTATTCCTGCCAGCATATTTTGGGCAGGGGTTTAATTAAAATGTCTGCACGAGTTGCCGCTGGCAGGAAAACCTTGTTGTTGAGCATGCAACTAGTGCGTCGTCCGAGACGGTTGAGTATGTGCTAGCCTGCTTTTGTTAGTGAAAGCCTTTCTTCTTTAGCCGTTAAATGCCCTTCTATTAGTTTCTCCACTGTGTTGTGGATACCAAGGCGCAGTAGTTTTTCTGTGCTTGCGTATCTGGGAAGTCCTAGGGCACGTTTATATGTTTGTATAATTAAGGTGTTTACTTTTTCTACATCCTTCTTTCTGAGTTGGTAGTAGGGGAACGAGTAGGTGGCTCGACTAATTACAAAAGCGTGGATTAACTTGCATAAGTCGGAATCCTTCATTTCCTGATTTTTGTTGCCACTCTCGTTAGAAGCCAAGTCGTTTGCTGTACGGATGTCTGTAAGGTATTGAGAGCTTCTGTGTTATGAGTGTTAAGCTGGATGAGCATTCCTAAAACCCTGATTGCGCGAACAGTGGGGACAACGTTCTCATTTACTATGATATCAATTGTGGAGCGCGCTTCACTGTAGGGGCCATCCTTCTTGTTTTTGGTTCTGATTACTTAGAGCTCGGATTCGTTGGGAGAACAACTAAGGCCCACTTTCTTTACGTACACTTGCACAGTGTCGGTGGCTGTTTGCAACGCGTCACAGATTTGCCCATCTGAGCCTGTGCAGGTTCATATGATATTATCATCAGCATACTATGAGTGCCTAATGTGAGGGATTCGATCCAAGAGAAGGGGCAGGCCACGCATCGTAATATTGAAGAGAAATGGTGATAACACGGCTCGTTGTGGAGTGCCCCGTGTTCCAAGGGTGATTTTGTCACTTTTTAGGTCACCAATGGTTAGTTAAGCCGTGCGTTCATGCAGAAAAATTTTGAAATATTTGTAAGTGCGACTGCCGACGTTCATTTGGACCAAGTTGTCAAGCAAAGCAGCATGGTACACATTATCAAAGGCTTTAGTAATAGCCAGGCCCAGGATGGCCCTGGTAGCCGCTGTGTGTCAAGGATTTAATATATCATTGTGAAGTAGCAGCATTATATCCTGTGTGGATAATTGTTAGCGGAATCCCACCGAAGTGGGGGGTAGCAGGTCCCTCGACTCTGCATGAGCTGTTAGTCGTCGTAGAATCGCATGCTCCATTGATTTCCCTAAACATAATGTAAGGGAAATAGGCCGAAAATTTTCCAGACTCAATGTCTTGCCCGGCTTGGGAATAAATATTACTTGAGCATGTTTCCAACTTGGCGGTAGTGGCCCAGACGACCAATGTTTGTTCATAAGGTCAGTAATTGCCGTAATAGACTTATCGTCTAGGTTACGCAATATTTTGTTGGAAATTTGATCATCTTCTGGGAAAGTCGTTTTACGAATACTATTCAAAACAGCACGTATTTCCGCCTCGTTTATATCTAGATCTAGCTCATGGTAAGTATTTCCCGAGTATTCAGCCATTCCTAGGCTATTCCCAATCCTGGTTGGTCGGTCGGTCGAGGAGCGTGAGTAATGTAAGACCCAAGTCCTTAATCGTTTCCCATAGTTTAGTGCCCTTGCGGTCACATTTGGGGTAGCCCCATTCAGTATGTTTGGCATTAAAGTCACAAATTATTATCAGCCGTGAGTGACCCGCTATTCTGCTAACTTTTCTTAGAAGTGAGGCAACGTGGGTACTAGTATCTCTGGGTGGACTGTACAAATTTAAAACGTATACACTGCTATCTGAGCGTTTGTGGGGAAGATGTTCTACGAAAGTGTGAGCTATCTCTGGATATTGCGAGTCATGTTGGATTGCCGTGAGATTGCCTTGCACCAGTATGGTAGTAGCCGGTTGCTTATCAGCAGTGGAAAATTCGTTGAATGCAGGATATCCAGACAGTTTCGCAGGATATCCTGTCTCCTGTAACGCAATTATATCAGGGGACTGGTCGGTGGATTGGAGGTGAAATTGTAAAGCTGCCCGTTCGTTGCGGTAGCTCCTCCAATTCCACTGCCAAAAGTGCGCGGTAGTCGTGTTGGCCATCTTTTCGTGAATATGGCGTTCCCCTGACAGATGGGGTCGAAAGCATTTTGACACTTTTGTGAGCAGTGGGCTGCGTGAGAGTTGAGGACGCTGTCTGTGAAGTGATTACGCCGGCCGCAGCTGTGCTCTCGGTCAGAGCGGGAAGCGAATCTGAGGGAGCTGTAAGGTTAGCGAGAGCCATACCAAGGGCACCGATGCTCTCAGTGAGCTGTTGGTTTTTAGTTGTTTCCTCCCTAGACATTTCGTCGAATAGAATTTCTAGCCTTTCAATTCGATCATTGATTTGTGAGACATTCGGGTCGGTGGTGGTAATTACGGCTGTTGGTTCGGCAGCCTTAAGTTTCGTGCCTCTGACTGCGTCTACGTCCATTGTGGCAGTGTTTTCATTTTGCGCGGCACAGGCCACGATCTGTTCGGTACTGTTCGTAATAGTGGCGCTAGCGGGTGCTTGTTTGCGTTCCGATTGTTTAATTTTATTATTAGTGGCTGCCAATCGTTCTTGCAATAGTTTGCCCTGTTCTGCCAACTCCCTCACTTGTTGGTTTTCGAAGGGTTGTGTCTGCGGCTGTCGCTGCTTGTCCGTCTGCCAAGCAACACTCCTTTCATGTGGGATGACCGGAAGCCTGTTGTGGTGATCCCGGGTCCTTGGCAGGGATCGGGAGCGGGCACTGTTGTCAGGTCCGGTAGCACTGGTTTTCCTTTCCCTAAGTGGCGCGAAAGATTCTTGACAGTTCTTATTGTCGGTAGTAGTACCCTCGGTCTGGGAGTCGGAAAGGTGCTGAGTTGCTTTGTCGGTGCTCTTGTCACTTCCTGGAAGCTTCCTTTTCAGGAATCGGTATTTACAGTTGCGACTGCCGGTTAGGTGGCCGCCTTTACAAACGACGCATTGCGCCGGGAAAGTGAGTTCATTGCTGTCGGTAGTTTTGCTGTCGGTTCATTGCTGTCGGTAGTAGGTTTTGGGTGGCTTTCGCCACAACGATGACAGTTATCTTGTTTTGGCTTCGGACACACGTCGGTCCTGTGACCAGTTTGTCTGCAATTGAAGCATGTCTCTACCCGTCCTCTGAAGGGGAATATCAAGAGCGTGAAAGCAAGGTAGCGAAAATGCTTGGGTAGGGTATGACCAGCGATGGTTAAGACGAAATGTCTGGTCTTTCTCAGTCACCGAGCGCTTACGATGTCGATAGTTGGATTGCGGGCGCGAAGCTCGTTGAAAATCTGGTCATCACTTTCGAGGCTGTGCGCATTGAATATTATGCCTCTAACCAAGTTGTCGGGTGCAGGGGCATACACAGCCATGTCACAGGATTGGTCGGCAGTTTTCACTTGGGTAATCTTCAGGCAAGCCATTGCACGGTTCACATCAGGCGTGCTTACAGTGATAGTGTTGTTGGTCGGGTGAATGCGCATGTGGTCGGTGTGAAAGACTGCGGGTGAGTTGAATCCGCCAACGGCGCATAAGGCTTCAGAGAGGCGGGCTGGTCCCAGATCGGCTAGGTGTAATGAATCCTGTGGTCACGGGACTATTTTGTAGTCTTCCTGCGGTAACGGTGGAAGTGGGCGTCGCTTTGGAGCGGGCGGTGGCCGTACACGGCAAGGAGTCGGCTCGCCGCGTTGGGTGTCGGTGGTCACATTGTCGGCCGAGTCTGAGCTGTGCTCGAGATCAGGACGGCGGCATCGGCGTTGCATGGCCAACGCAGTATGTGACCATGAACCCTCATTAAGCTCTTCATCAGTTATTGGCGTTCCTGTTACAACTTCCATTTTCCTGTCTCACCAGGTAACCAGCAAATCTCTCATACACATAACATGCGTGATATTGTCACGGGGTCGTGACGTGGCCAAAGACAGAAAACTTCGTGTTGGGATTTAACTGTTTATTTGGGCGAGCCTGTGCCCGGTAAAGGGAAAGTCTAATTACAGCATCAGTCTTGCACAGATAGCAGCCTCGGACTGATAGCGGCGAACGCAGCGCCGGCCTTCGATCAACAATTGACAAGCGGCGTAGCGCGTCGGCATTTATACCCTTGCCGTCGAATGTTCTAGCGTTATCGCTGGCGGTGGCGTAGGTTCCAGAACGATCTGTACCGTTCGCACAGTGGGCGTGATCTTATCGAAATGATCTACTACAGTCCGGAACCTTCTCGAAACCAGCAGGTGCGGTTTGCGCCGAGAATCGTGTGGTGTTTCGGAACGATAACAAAAACTTGTGAAATGGAACGGGGCATTGCCCCCCTCTGAAAAAAGGCATCGTCCCGATGCTTTAACTAAAGATGAAGGTACAATAATAATGCAAGAAAGTACAATGAATAAATTACAATACAACAATAATACAAAAAAACCACTGTTTCAGTTTGTTAACGTGCATGAAACGGCTTGAGGCGCGCGACATGGACGACTTCAGGTCGCGATCGGCGTCGTTGAGAGTTCGTGATGCCGTCGGGGACAACCTCGTAATCAAGTTGGCCGAGACGTCGAACCACCCTGTACGGTCCGAAGTACCGTCGCAGAAGCTTTTCACTTGGTCCACGTCGGCGTATTGGCGTCCACACCCAAACACGTTCCCCGGGCTGGTATTCCGAAGCGTCGTCGAAGGTTGTAACGGTGGCTGTCGGTCGTCTGTTGATTCTTGATACGGAGACGCGCAAGTTGTCGGGCTTCTTCGGCGCGTTGAAGGTACTCGCTCACATCGAGGTTTTCTTCGTCGGTGACGTTGGGTAACATGGCATCGAGCGTCGTTGCCGGGCTCCTTCCGTAGACCAATTTGTATGGAGATATCTGCGTCGTCTCCTGCACCGCCATGTTGTATGCGAAGGTCACATACGGAAGAATGGCGTCCCACGTCTTGTGTTCGACATCGACGTACATTGACAGCATGTCGGCGATCGTCTTGTTAAGCCGCTCTGTGAGGCCGTTGGTCTGTGGGTGGTACGCTGTCGTCCGGCGGTGGTTTGTTTGGCTGTATGCCAAGATCGCTTGAGTTAAGTCAGCAGTGAATGCCGTTCCTCTGTCGGTGATAAGGACCTCCAGGGCGCCGTGACGTAGGACGATATTTTCGACGAAGAACTTAGCTACCTCGATGCATTGCCTTTTGGCAGGGCTTTTGTCTCGGCGTAGCGGGTGAGGTAGTCGGTAGCTACCACGATCCACTTGTTTCCGAAAGCCGACGTCGGGAACGGCCCCAGTAGGTCCATACCAATCTGCTGGAAAGTCGGCAAGGTAGATCAATTGGCAGCAGAAGTCCCGGTGGCCTTGTCGGCGGTGTCTTGCGTCGCTGACCTGACAGTCCCGGCATGTCCTCACATAACGAGTGACGTCGGTGGTAAGACGTGGCCAGTAGTACGTTTCTTGTATCCTCGCGAGTATGCGAGAAACACCGAGGTGCCCTGCCGTCGGATCGTCGTGCAGGGCCTGCAGGAGTTCTGGTCGCAGAGCTGAAGGCACCACAAGGAGGTACTTGGCTCGAAGCGGTGAAAAGTTTTGCTTTTGTAGAAGACCGTTTCGTAGAAAGAACAACGCAAGTGCGCGCTTGAATACCTTCGGGACTTCGGCGGTCCTGCCTTCGAGGTATTCTATTAGGGCCTTAAGTTCCGGGTCGTCCCGCTGTCGTTTAGCGAAGTCGTCGGTAGTTATCGTTCCCAAGAAGTAGTCGTCCTCCGGGTCGTCCGGTAGCGGTTGGCCGACAGGCGCACGAGAGAGACAGTCGGCGTCGGAGTGTTTTTTGCCGGACTTGTAAATGACAGTAATGTCATATTCTTGAAGTCTCAGGCTCCATCGTGCGAAGCGACCTGAAGGGTCCTTCAAGGTGGCTAGCCAACACAAGGCGTGGTGGTCGGTCACAACTTTGAAGGGCCTGCCGTAGAGGTAGGGGCGAAATTTCGACGTATCTCAGATGATGGCGAGGCACTCCATGATGGCGAGGCACTCCTTTTCTGTTGTGGAATAATTTGCTTCTGCTTTGGATAGCGATCGGCTGGCGTAACTAATAACCCTTTCAAGTCCGTCAGCCCTCTGCACAAGAACGGCGCCAAGACCTACGCTGCTTGCGTCTGTATGTATTTCTGTCTCGGCTAATTCGTCGAAATGGGCAAGTAACGAAGGCGTCTGGAGGCGATGTTTAAGCTCCTGGAAAGCGTGTTCCTGTGGCGTTTCCCACTTGAACTCCACGTCGGCCTTGGTGAGGTTTGTGAGAGGATCGGCGATGCGGGCGAAGTTTTTCACGAACCGCCTATAACAGGCGCACAGGCCCAGAAATCGGCGCACAGCTTTCTTGTCAGTGGGCGGCGGGAAGTCGGCGATGGCGGCTGTTTTCCGTGGATTGGGACGAACTCCAGACTTGCTGATAACGTGCCCCAGAAACGAGAGCTCCTCATGCGCAAATCTGCACTTTTCTGGCTTCAGTGTGAGTCCGGAAGTCTTGATGGCTTGAAGTACAGCTTCAAGGCGCCGAAGATGCTCGTCGAAACTCGAGGAAAGCACTACGACGTCGTCCAAGTACACAAGGCAAGTCTGCCACCTCAATCCTGCCAGTACTGTATCCATAACGCGTTGAAAAGTTGCAGGCGCTGAGCAAAGGCCGAAGGGCATCACCTTAAACTCGAAGAGGTCGTCCGGTGTTATAAACGCCGTCTTCTCTCGGTCTCTTTCGTCGACTTCGATTTGCCAATAGCCAGTCTTGAGTTCCATTGACGAAAAGTACTTGGCGTTATGGAGCCGATCAAGTGCGTCGTCTATTCGCGGGAGAGGATACACGTCCTTTCTTGTGATTTTGTTCAGGAGGCGATAATCGACGCAGAAACGTAGGGTCCCATCCTTTTTCTTCACTAACACCACGGGGGATGCCCATGAACTCTTGGACGGCTCGATAATATCATCCCGCAGCATTTAATCAACTTGTCTCTTCATGGCCTCACGTTCTCGCGTCGAAACCCTGTACGGACTCTGACGGAGTGGTCTGGCATTTTCTTCGGTTATGATGCGATGTTTCGTGATTGGGGTCTGCCGAATTTTCGATGACGACGAAAAGCAATCTTCGTACTGTAGTAGCAGGGCCTTGAGCTGTTCTTGCTTATCGTTCGGAAGTCTGGGATTGACGTTGAAAGCTATGGGAGGGGCTTGGTTCCTCTGAGCAGGTTCCACGGAATCGGCGAGGGTGAAAGCACTGGTGGCTTCGACAATTTCTTCAATGTATTCGACCGTTGTTCCTTTGCTCACATGTTTGTACTCATTGCTGAAATTCGTGAGCATAACCGTTGCTTTGCCTCCCCGCAGCTCTGCAATTCCTCTTGCGACGCAAATATTTCGGGTGACCAACAGATGCTGACTGCCTTCAACGACGCCTTCGAAGTCATGTGATTTAGGAGCGCCGACTGAAATAATGACGCTTGAGCGAGGCGGAATGGTGACTTGTTCTTCCAGCACATTCAAGGCATGCTGTCCTGACGGCGTGCGCGGCGGTAGTGCTTCTTCTGTGGATAACGTTATCGACTTTGCTTTTAGGTTGATGACAGCGCCATGGAGGCATAAGAAGTCCATGCCAAGGATGACATCTCTCGAGCACCGCTGTAGGACTACGAAGTCTGTAGGATAAATACGGCCGGTAATGGTGACTCGCTGTGCAGATTCCTGCAGGCGTTACGAGATGACCTCTGGCTGTGCGGATTTCAGGGCCTTTCCACGCTGTCCTAACTTTCTTCAACTTCGTGGCAAACGATCCACTGAGGACAGAATAGTCGGCTCCAGTATCGACGAGAGTGGTCACACTGTGGCCGTCGATAAGAACGTCGAGGTCGCTAGTTCACCGTCTCGCATTACAGTTAGGGCGTGGCGTCGGGTCACGGCTGCGTCGGCTTGTTCCGCTGCTTCCATGTTGCGTCGTCAGGCCACCTTCGGTAAGTGAGCTTTCACCGTCAGGGCTTTGCCTGGTTGGCGTTGTGTTCGGAAAGCTCCGTCGCGGCGTCGTCGTCGGAGGATCTTCGGTAGTACGTCGCACAGCAACCGCACCTCCACCGGTTGCTGCCCTTAGTTTCCCGGATACGGGCTAGGAGACCGGCCCCGCGTCGGGCAAGAGTACTGCTGGTGGTGCGGTGACGTGCGGCGGCTGGGCGACGGCGAACGCGAAGGGCTTCGTGGTGTCCAACGAGTACCTGTCACGTAGTCGGTGATGTCACGTGGTCGTTCTCCTGGCTGTAAACGCGGTGCATTGACGACGAAGCCACGCAGTCGCATCTGTCGGTACTGGCAACAGCGGTATGTGTGTCCGGCCTCGCCGCAGTGGTAACAGAGCGGGCGATGGTCAGGGGTGCGCCAGACATCAGTCTTCCTCGGTGCACTGCGCTGGGCCGCTGGCGAACGGTATGACGTCGGTGGGGGTGGTGGCGGCGGTGGCGTCTGTCGACAGAAGTGCGATGGGGCGGCGTTTTGGCGTAGACGGGGAGGAGCGGTGTGCACAGTGTAGCGGCGTAGCTCATAGCTTCCGGCTCGGACAGCGGTGCGTGGGGAATTTGAAGCGATTGCTGAACTTCTTCTCGCACAATGTCGGCGATTGAATCCACTTGAGGCTGCGCCGAAGGCAACAGCTTGCGCAGCTCTTCCCGCACCATCGCTCTGATCGTTTCACGCAGGTCTCCGGAGTTACTGGCTTGAGCAGCAGTGCAGTCTGCAGTCAGGCGATGATTATACTCTCTCGTGCGCATGTCCAGGGTCTTTTCGATAGTGGTCGCTTCGGCTACAAATTCTTGGACGGTTTTCGGTGGGTTTCTCATCAGTCCCGCGAAGAGCTCCTGCTTGACCCCTCGCATGAGGAAACGAACTTTTTTCTCCTCAGGCATGTCTGGGTCAGCGTGAACAAATAGCCGGGTCATTTCTTCTGTGAAAATGGCGACATTTTCATTTGGTAGCTGAACCCGGGTCTCTAATAAAGCAGCGGCCCTCTCTTTGCGAGCGACACGTTTGCAGGAATGCGCCGCAGAAAACATCCCACGTTCGGAGCGTGGACTCCCGATTTTCGAGCCAGGTCCTTGCGGTGTCTTCCAAATAGAAGAACACACGACGCAGCTTTTCGTCATTGTCCCAGTGGTTGAGGACGGCCACACGGCCGTGTGTTTTTAGCCAGGACTCCGGGTCTTCAAACGATGACCCATGGAAAATTGGTGGTTCCCTGGGTTGATGCATGACCATCGTGGGCTGGGACGCTGCGGTTGTCATTGTCGCTGCAGTCGCGGTCATGGCCTTGGCCTTCCGCGCCTTGTCTTGTAGAAGCCCGTACTCCGGTGGTAGCCCTTGCTGTCGGCGGCTTGTTCGCTGCTCCTGGTTGGCGTCAGTGTCTTCTCCGCGACGTGGGCTGGGTTCCCGGCTTGACGGGGGCGTCCGGTACATGAACGAAGCAGCACCTCCACCAGATGTCAGGGGGTCGTGACGTGGCCGAATACAGGAGACTTCGTGTTGGGATTTAACTGTTTATTTGGGCGAACCTGTGCCCAGTAAACGGAAAGTCCAATTACAGCAGCAGTCTCGCACACATAGCAGTCTCGGACTGATAGCGGCGAACGGAGCGTCAGCCTTCGATCAAAAACTGACAAGCGGCGAAGCGCGTCGGCATTTATACTCTTGCCGTCGAATGTTCTAGCGTTATTGCTGGTGGTGGCGTAGGTTCCAGAACAATCTGTACCGTTCGCACAGTGGGCGTGATCTTATCGAAATGATCTACTACAGTCCGGAACCTTCTCGAAAACTGCAGGCGCGGTTTGCGCTGAGAATCTTGTGGTGTTTTGGGACGATAACAAAAACTTGGGAATTAAAACGTGGCAATATATAGACATTACAAAGCTGCTATGTAATCTGGGCTGCCACTGCGGGTCCTAGGGGTGAGCCTGAGCACCTGCTGCATTTCGAGACCACCACGCTGCTGCGTTGGCTTCTGAGGTGTTGATGTGACCGGGCGGTAACGTTGACTGTCACTGCGTGAGCTGGCGGTGAAGAGAAAGAAAGCGCGCACGCCGAGAGTGGTGTGCGACGCTTGGGACGGCGGTACGCTATCTATTAGGCATTGTTTCAATTACCGCATAAGGGCACATGCTCTCATTGCTGCCAGAAGGGGGGGGGGGGGGGGGAGTGTAAAAAGCTTGTCAAGCAAGCTCCTAAATGTCAAGTGGTTGGTTTTTCAGAGAGTTGTGGCTATAGTTTCATTTGATGTGGTTCCCCTGTTCACTTCCTTCTCGTCTTTCTCGCCTTTAAGTCACGTGCTGCTGCTCTGGACGCTGATAAGATTCCAGTGGATAAGTCACCTCTTGGTATCCCCGACCTGAAGAAGCAGCTGAGTTTTTGCCTGCTAAACGCGTACTTATGTTTTGAACATGTCGTCTACGAGAACGTTCATGCTGCACCTATAGGGGCGCCTTTATCTCGATTACTGCGGTGAACCTCACTATGGAATTACGTGAAAAGGGGGCTCTCGCTTCCTCAGACCAAGTCTAAAAAATTTGCTTCGCTACGTTCACAATTGTTTTGTGTCATCAAGCTTTCTGATTTGTAAGCGTTTACGACACATTTAGACATCAAGTCAACTTCACTAAATCGATCGTGGAATTGGCTGCTGACCACAGGCTACCAATTTTGGAATTTTCTCGTTAAAAGTAACAATCGAACTTTGTTTTCCAGCGCTTCCAGGAAAGCATGCATCTGGAAGGTACCTGAACCAGAGGTAGGTCTATCCTGACACTCATAAGAGCTCAATGGTCGCCTCACTGTTTTGTCTTGCAAATCACATTTGCGCAAATCTGGAAAACCTGACTGCTGCTGAGAAGACAGTTCGCGATGACCTTCCGACGTGCGGTTAACCGGTACCGTTCAATACTGCGCTGAAACATCGTTTGCCTGCTCCCTTCCAGCCTTCCATTGGCAGAGAGAAGAATGTGCTCCTATTCCTTACGTGTCTCGCACATGTGACACCTGCTCACACGTTTCGCGCAGCTAAGGCATCGAAGTTCCCACGTGTCTGTACGCAAGTTGAGGCAAGCACGTGTCAGTAAGACGGACAAGCTACCGAAGGAGAGAGGGAAGAAACTTTATTAGTCCCTGCTTGGGTCAAAGGTCGCGCATAGCCCCCCTTTTGGGCGGCGGCCACGTTGGGAATCCAGGCAGCGTCTTCGGCCAGTTGGTCCGCTCAGATCTGGTCTTTCACGCACGTACTGAGCATCATGGCTTCCCACTGTTCGTCCGAAGTGATTGTGAATGTAGGGTTTATGCTGTCAAGATTTTTCTGGCGTTTTATACGAGATCTGCCCAGAGGGTGAAAGCTTGTGTATCGAAGATACCGGCAACTTCAGACAGTGCCTGCGCTAGTACCAGAAGGATGTGTCAAAAAAGAAAGAGGCGTCTAATGCATTGGCGGAGCATGCAGCAATGGTTAAACAACATTGATGGTATAAATGCGAGTATTGTCGGGAAGGGAATGAACGGGAAATCACGCTTGCTTCTCGAGTGTCGCGAAACGAATAACAAGGCAAACAGGGAATCGCCGTTAAAGAAACTTTCTCTCGTCCTATGTCCGGTGCCTGCATCACGTGGTGAAAACCATGTCACAGTCGTTTGGCTTCATTGGAAAGAAGGCTTGAGTATCTGAGTCAAAGCATCGTTTTCTTTCAATCTTTTTAGTTGGTTGGTGTGATTCCATCCCTTCAACACAGGACAACTGAGCTACTGAGTTTATGGGACAAAGAGTATATTTATCATCGTGGCTTACAGTTGCATGATGCATTTTAAAACTATGCGATGTGTAGCATAACATTTTATCTAACTTATACAGTAACACTCGCTGCAGCAAAACGTGATCTTACGAATTGCCCCGTTGTACTGTACATTTTTTCATTCCTCGTAAGATGTTCACAGGGTTCGATTTTGTCGGTAACTCGATGTAACGAAGTTTTTTTTTTCAGGAACACATTAGCAAGGATTTCATTCTAATTTCTAGAGAGATTACTATTCGCTTTGTTTTTTACGCAGACCGTTTGGAAGTGCCGGGGTAAGATCCCGACGTCCTCCTACGTTCATTTCCCACCTGGAGCTCCGATCTGGTCGCCGATTGTACCCAGCACCTCCACCACTCTGAAAGACGCAGGCAGACTAGGTACGGCGAGCAGGCAGGGCGAGCAGAAGCGTTTATTCTGCGATGTCTGGCTCGGCTCAGAACCACCCCAAGAGAGAGGACGATGATGATGGGTATGTGCAAGTGAGAACGATGATGATGGGTATGTGCAAGTGAGAACGATCAAATGCTTGGAATGTGCTTACAATTTATCAATTAGCGCTGTGTGGTAATGATTTGTTTCCACTATAGATACGAACACTCACACGTGATCGTGGTGGTTGCTTTTGTTATTGGATGTCTTGTGTGGTGTGGATAGCCCAGATCGTCTCCTTGAAACTTCCTTTATTTGCTTGAATACATGACACGCTCATGATGCGCTCATGATGTGCTCACGGCCGTTTCGCTAGCTTCAGTTCAGTTCAGTTCAGTTCAGTTTATTTAATCATTCAAAATACAAAATTCGTAGAGTGTAGTATGCAGACGAGGGTCCCAAAGTCAAGCGACTGCAGGGGGACCCTCGGTTAAATATAACAATAAAATGATTAATGAAAACAGCACGTAAAATACGCAACACAAAGAAAAATAAACAGTGAACTTACATAAAATAACATCAAGTAAACAAAACAGGCAGTCAGAATGCGACACAAGAACAATATTAATAAGATTATATAAGTAAAACATAATCACGCCAAAAAGCAATAACGTAAATTTGCAAAGACTTTCCCATTTCATGCCCGGTTACCAAGAATCGTTTAGTAATCATCGTTGTCAACCTAGTTATGCAAGATGAAGTTCTTAAGATCACGTTTGAATGCATGAAAAGATGATAATGATTTTAGTGTATAGGGCAGGTTATTCCACAATTTGATGACCGCGAAGGCGGACGTCATTTTGCCATAATTGGTGTTACATTTAGGTAAAAGGAAGTTGTGACTGTGGGCGAATCTAGTGCTATTGGTGTTAGTGAGTAAACTAGCATTGATTAAATCAAACACAAGCTGTTTGTTAAGTTGTTTATATAAAAATGTGATTAAGTGAAATTTAAATAAGCCAGACACAGTAAGAACACAGTTAGCCTGAAAGAGTGGGGTAGCATTAGAATAAGATGAACTGTTGGTAATAATGCGCATGGCCTGATTCTGAATGTGCTGTACAGACGAAATATGAATGTTATATGTATTTCCCCATGATGTAATGCCATAGGTGATGTGACTATGTATGAAGGCAAAGTATAAAGACAATAAGGCTTCAAGTGAAAAAAAAGGACGAGATTTGATGAGTGATCTTATACCAAATGCTGTTTTTTGTTTAACGTAAAGAATATGATTGGTGAACTTTAAATGAGGGTCCAATTTTATGCCCAGAAAACACACACAGTTAGACGCAGGAATGAAATGATTGTCAATGAACACTTGTGGAATGAAAGGTAGCATTTTTTGTGATGTTTTAAAAACCATGAATTGAGTTTTGAGCGGGTTTAAAATTAAGTTGTTTAAGCGACACCATTCAACGACATTAGTCAGTTCCTTATTCAACATATTGATCAGAGTAGGTAATGATTGATGCGAGATGGAAATGGTCGTATCATCAGCGTAAAGAATAACTTTAGAATCTCCAAGGCAGTCAGGCAAATCATTAATATAGATACAAAACAGTAAGGGTCCAAGAATAGAACCCTGTGGGACCCCTTGATTAATTATTTTAACATTAGAATAAACGCCCCCAATGCAGACTGATTGTTCACGATCAAGAAGGTAGTTTTTTATGAAGGTCAAGGATGGGCCAGTGATACCCAAGGACTCTAATTTGCTAAATAAAATATTATGACTAATAGTATCAAAGGCTTTCGTGAAATCAAGAAATACAGACCCTGTGAAATTACCGTTGTCGATGGACGTTTTCAAGAAATCGGTTAATGATAGCAATGCTAAATTCGTAGAACTACCAGCCCGGAAACCAAATTGACAAGGCTTTAGCAGACTAAATTTATTGAGGTACTTATTATTACGTTTCACAAATAATTTTTCAATAAGTTTGCTGATGGAAGACAAAATAGAAATAGGGCGGTAGTTACGGACATCTGTCGTATCACCTTTTTTGTATACTGGGATTAACTTGGCTTTTTTCAGTGAGCTCGGAAATATACCTTGTTTGAAAACGACATTAATTATATTGCTTAGGACTTCTGAGATGTCTGGAGCAGCAAGTTTTAAATGAAACGCCGATACATTGTCTAGTCCAGCGCTACAGTTTTTTAGACTCAGGATTGTAGAATAGACTTCGTCAATGGTAACAGGAAATAGAAAGAATGAATGGATACAGCGGGTAAGGGTGTACGAGGATACTTTGGGCCTATCATTGTATACTTCATAAAAGTAATCACTAAAAGACTCAGCTATGTCAGAGGACTCAGTACAGATTTGCTGTTTATACCTAATTTTATCAATGACATTACTAACCTGAGGTCTGTTTAAGAAGTCATTGAAAAGTTTCCATTTTTTCTTTGGGTCATTTCTTGCTTTACAGAATTCTTTTTCGTAATAAAGTCGTTTTGATTTTTTCAGCAGTTTATTCAACATCTTACTATAATTTTTATACCTAAGTCTCAAATTCACATTAAATGGCTGTTTTTTTCTTTTCCTGTAGAGATTATCTTTTTTCCGCATACTAGTTAACAAGCCTTGAGTTAGCCAGGGATTACGTTGAAACCTATATACTTTCTTGCATTTAACAGTTTTAGTGTTTGCATGCACAGCTTTAAGAAAAAGGGAGCAGAAGTTGCCTAGTGCTTCTTCAGGATTTTCTAAGGTGCTAATGGAAGACCACTCAGAGCCTTTAATTGCCTTGATAAAGTTTTCCTGATCGAAGGTTGACGTGAAATGGCACGTGTTAAGGCGAGGTAGATTTACGGCGAAAGTTACAAAGACAGGATGATGATCAGTGATGCACACGTCAATGACTCCTGCGCTAGGGGTTGGCGAAAAATTGCTTAATACGTGGTCAATGAGCGTGCTTGTTCCAGTGGGTGAAAATCGAGTAGGGGATGAAATTAAGGATTCAAGCCCGAAGCCAAGGAAACAATCACTATATGCTATAATGGTGCTGTTATCTGTATCCATTAGGTTAATGTTGATATCACCAACCAAAACAACTTGCTTATTTTCTGCGGTGATAATGTCGAGTACAGCAGCTAAATTATGTAGAAAATGCGGAATAGATGAAGATGGAGAACGGTAAATGCATGCAATGATCACTTCATTTAGATTAACAGAGGAGGGGAGGGCAGCCTCGATCCATACAGATTCACAGTTCGGAATAATCAAAGATAGGTCTGTCCTGCGCTTGTACTTTATCTCGGGCGATATAAATATGGCCGATCCGCCGTAGCGACCCGAATCGCGGTGACAATATTCAGAGTTAAACGATCGAAATCCGTACAGATTGCCATCACAAGATCCTAGCCATGTTTCCGTAATACATAAAAATGAAAAGGAATGACAGAGTAAGTCAGTGAATCCAATAATGTTATCGTAGTTTTTTGGCAAACTACGCGCATTGATGTGCAGCAATGAACAAGTAGAATTAGCAAGGAGGGATTTAGTTTCCTCGAAAGGAAGCAATGACATGATGATACACGACGAAAGCTATGAGGTGGGAAAAGCGAACCGAATTTGTCAACGTCACGTGAGTAAGTTGAGATCAGATTCCGTATTAATCCAAAATACCCTGCTGTCCTCTGTCTTGCGGGCCTTGATATGACAATTCTCTGTCCAGAGGAACCGCCATTTCCTTTCCTTTTTTAGAACAAGCGCTTTACTAAACAGCTTTTTATTGGCAATGGTAAGATGTTCATTGACAAAGACTGGATTGTCATTACTTCCGGATAGTTTTAACTGGGAAGCACGCAGTCGCGCCTTACGCGCTTTGCGAAGGAACTCGTTTTTCTTCTCGCGTGAACAAAAGCGCGCGATGATGCACTTATCAGCTGTTTTACTGGCGACGCGATGAACTGCATCAATATCTGTCGATGAAATAGGACATTCAATCACTTGTCCAATGGTTTTCAAAATCACAGCACAGTCCTCGCCTTGTGTACATGGAACACCTTTGATTTCAATGTTATTGAGCCTACTGTATTGCTCCATATCTGCAATCTTTTTGGTTAACTCGTCATTTTCTGCCCTCAGTGTTTTGTTTGACTGCACCAGCTCATCTACAGATTTGCGCACTGAATCATATTGGTCATTGATGAAACGAACACTATCGGCAAGTGCAGAAAGATTGCCTAGTCCCTGATCTTCTAATTTTTTCGATATTTTAGACACAAGATCATCAACAAGATTGTCAAGTTTAGCATGAAGCAGGGACTCAAGGTGCTCGATTTTCTTAGCAAGTTCGGTGTTAGTAGGCATAGTGTGCAAGCAAAACCAGAAGGCAACACTTATGAGCAGCAGCCGTATGTGAGTATGCAACACGAGCGGGGGTAATTGTACAAGAACCAACCTGTAGCGGAGAGAACAGATTCTTAGTAGACGTCCGAATCCTACGGCCGCTGCTCAAAAGTGGTTCGGGTGCACTGGGGACTTCCTTATATAACCTCCGATGAGGCCAGCGCAGGCGCAGGGGTGACCACGCGCCGTAGCGCTCCACGTGCGAATGACAGGTCGCTCAAGGTCGTACAAGACGATGATAGCGAGTCGATGTCGATCTTCCAGTAGCCACGTAGCGCAGGCGCCGAGAGCCACTTCTGGTAGCCACGTAGCGCCGGCGCAGTCAGGCACAGGGGAGGCACAGGAGGTTGGCTCGTGTTGACACGAGCGTGGTTGCACACGGGAGAAAGCTGCTCGGCTGGGACACCTGGACTGCACCGGCCTGTAGCGGAGAGAACAGATTCTTAGTAGACGTCCGAATCCTACGGCCGCTGCTCAAAAGTACGAAACTGTACGAAACTCGGTATTCGCCTGTACGAAACTCGGTATTACATGACGCGAACGGACGACATAGGTAAATGACACATCCAAACATGATAATCACGACATGCGTGCCATGTAACAACATGACTACATGCCACACTCATGTGCGCTCGCGACCGTTTCGCTAGCTTCACATATGCCAAATTTGGTAATAATTGACGTCAATGGATGACGAAAGTATGTGACACATGCAAACATGATAATCATGAGATGCGTGTCATGAGAGCATGACTACATGCCATAGTCAATGTGCCAATACACTTCAAAGTCACACGATGCGCGCGCTCGCCGACGTTAATTTCGTGGCGTCACGCCGGCGTTTCCACGCCAGCACCGGTCTTGCCATATATGCTGGCAGGTGCGCGCCACGCTGCATTGCTTTGACGCATGCGCGTTTCAGCGCATCCGGTGTCCCTCCATCACGAAAAGATTGATTGATTGATTTGTGGGGTTTAACGTCCCGAAACCACCATATGATTATGAGAGACGCCGTAGTGGAGGGCTCCGGAAATTTCGACCACCTGGGGTTCTTTAACGTGCACCCAAATCTGAGTACACGGGCCTACAACATTTCCGCCTCCATCAGAAATGCAGCCGCCACAGCCGGGATTGGATCCCGCGACCTGCGGGTCCGCAGTCGAGTACCTTAGCCACTAGACCACCGTGGCGGGGCATCACGAAAAGAGGGAGACGCAGTGTTGTCCAAGTAAAGCATCGGCGTGCATTTCACGCCTGGCGTGAGATAGAGTGCTCGCGTTTTTCTAACACTAATGTCGCTGTGCCCAGCGTGCGCGTGCCTCAACGCTACGTTGGAGTATATTTGGCCCTTCATAACGCGCTCTAGGCCGTTTTCGTAGCTCCAGATATACCAAATTTGGTGTTGCGTGACGTAAATGAATCACGAAAGTATATGACCAGTGCAAACGAGATAACCCTGACACGCGTGTCATCTAGGAACATGACAACATACCACGCTCATAGCGAGCTTAGGGTCGTTTCGCTAGCTCCACATTTACTAAATTTGGTATCACGTGACGTGAATGAAGGAAAAGGGTAAACGACACATCCAAAAATGTTAATCATGACACGGAAGTCATGTACGGCCTCATATACCTTCACCTCGTAATGGTGTGCTGATTTTAAAGTGACATATCAACCTTTCTTATTCGTGCTTCGCATATCACTGATTCCCACTGTACGGGGGATCTGCCAATTTTTTTCCTTCCTAATTTCACCAACTTCCTAAATCAACGAAGAAAATTTATACGTTCATCAGTTTGTTTAGTCAAGTTTTCACTATGTTTCGCAACGCCGAAACCTTATGTTTCAAATACCACAAGTTTTAAAAACGTTTACCAAGCGGTAGTGGAAGCCATATTTGACTGCAGAGCGACATCGCTGATGAAGAAACGCAACGCTTTGAAAACTTATGAACGCTACATCAATGCGACTGCCTCAATTTTTCACCGACTTCTTTTCCTTTTTTCACGTGGACAGAATGACACCCTTCCGATGCTTGAAATGTTGCGGCAGTCGCACCCACGTTTACCTCTATCTATTTCGGTGGGACTCAGCGGCCGATATTACGCACCGAAGTTTCTCGATGGTCCCAGTCGCTACCTTCCCTTCGAGGACTGCACAGACTTCTCCGGTCCGCGTTACGACGATCCGGCTAACGTGAGTGTTTGTGTAGCAGAACTGCACCAGCAGTGCATGACTGCGATAAGTTACAGCCTAAAGTTGGAATGAGACCTTCAGCGTGAGTTTAACAATCGCTTCTTGCAAAAGTGGTATTAAGGCTCTGGCTATAATATTGTTACGGGTGAGAGATGTATATTGTACATACGGGATGATAGATGGTTGCAGCAGTCAGGCTTGGCACAGAATACATTCACTTATTTCTCCTCTACCCCTCTTCCATGAAAGTCCCGTATCATTTCCCCCATTGCAGAAGACGATGTCCACTGGGCGAGTTAGTGTCGCGCGTGGTATGGCTTCAACCGGACGACATGTACGACGTCAGTTTTCCTGGAGCGATGGCCAGAAGATGTTAGGCGTGTTATCACGTACGTAACGTCGCTAAGGCGTGACAAAACGACAAAGGGACCTGTATAGCGGGCCAGACACTTTTGATTCAAACCACTCGTGCAATTTGGAGTCCACAGCCACACCACATCGCCTTCGCTGTACGACACATTTCGATGTCGCTTATCGTAGCGAGCCTTTGATTGGTCTTGGGCTGCCAAAGTCCGGAGACGCACGATGCGTCGTGCCTCCTCTGCGCGACAGAGTGTCTCTGCAAGTGATGGGTTTTCTTGCTCTGAAAACGGCAGATTTGTGTCGAGGGTAGTACGTGGCTCACGGATGTAGAGAAGGTAAAACGGGCTAAAGCCGGTGGTTTCTTGTAGCGCATTGTTGTAGGCGTAGGTCATAAACGGTAAAACTTCGTCCCAGTTTTTATGCTTGGAATCAACGTACATAGCGAGCATGTTTATGAACGTCCTGTTAACACGCTCAGTAAAACCGTTGGTCTGTGGATGGTATGAAGTGGTGTGTCGAAACTGGGAATCAGACCGGCGAATCAACTCTTCCACGACGTCGGCTACAAACTGCCGGCCACGGTCGCTGATGATGGCACGAGGGGACCCATCCCATGCCGGAGGAAGAGGTAGCGTAGCAGGAAGTCACAAACGAGATCGACTGTTGCGGCTGTGATTGCTGCAGTTTCAACATTCCGAGTGAGGTGGTCTACACAGACTATAATCCAGCTGTTCCCAGTGATAGATAGTGGAAAAGGGCCCATCAAGTCAATACCGACGACCTCAAAGGGAAAACATGGAGGCGGTATGGGATGGAGAAATCCTGGCGGTGTACTTGTTGGACTCTTGTATCGTTGACAATGCTCACAGCTGGTCGCGTATTTAGCTGTAGCCTGACGCATTCGGGGCCAGTAGAAACGTTTAAGTGTTCGGTGATAGGTCTTGGCGAACCCCAAATGCCCAGATGTGAATCGTCGTGCATAGACTGCAGCACGTTGGGTTGCAATGATTTGGGGGCAACCAAAAGTAGGCAGGCCCCCTTTGCAGCGAAATTTCGCTTGTAAAGAATGCCATCCTGCATGACGAATGCGCTCTGATGCGGCTTATCACGGCAGATGAGAAAAAAGGAGCCAGTCTACGGTCTTGACGTTGTTCTGTACGGAACGCTTCCAAATCTGGAAAACGTGAGTCAATAGCGGCCAGACAGTCGTCTAAATTCTCAGCGTCGCATTCAGTCGTGGGAAGGGGAAGTCGCGATAGGCAGTCAGCGTCTGCGTGACGGCAGCCACTCTTGCAGCAAACATCAAAGTCATATTCTTGCAAACGTAGTGCCCATCGTGCAAGACTACCAGTTAGATCTCGTAGACCAGTGAGCCAACTAAGTGAGTGGTGGTCTGTGATGATGGAGAATCGGTGGCCATTTATTTACGGGTGAAACTTGTGCACGGCGAAGACAGCTGTCAGACATTCTTGCTCTGTAACAGTGTAATTGCGCTCAGCTTTACTCAAAGAACGGCTCGCGTAAAGGCAATGACATGTTCGGTGGCGCCATGATGCTGAACTAATACTGTGCCGATACCGATTCCGCTTGCGTCACTGTGAACCTCAGTTGGAGCTGATGCGTTGAAATGACGAAGAATAGGCCCAGAAGTGAGTAGAAGCTTCAGCTGCGAAAACGACTCGCACTCTTTTGTCCACTTGAAGGGTACGTCTTTGTTGAGCAGATGAGTAAGAGGCTCAGCCACATCGGCGAAGCTAGAAACACAGCTCTGAAAATACGAACACAGGCCGAGGAAGCTTCTGAATTTTCGTAGTGAGCGTGGTTGAGGGAAAGTGCTGACCACGGTGATTTTGTGGGGATCAGGCCGAACGCCGTGTTTGTCTACGAGATGGCCAAGAACTCTAGTTTCACGATCACCAAAATGGCACTTTTTGGAATTCATGGTAAGTGCTGCTTTCTCAAGGCACGTGAGAACGACATCAAGTCGACGATTGTGTTCTTCAAACGTGTGGCCAAAGATTACAACGTCATCAAGATAGCAAAGACATACTTCCCATTTTAAGCCACGGAGAGCTGTGTCTATAAAGCGCTCAAACGTAGCTGGAGCGTTATACATAGACCAAATGGCATGACGTTAAAATCAAATAAA
This sequence comes from Rhipicephalus microplus, assembly GCF_043290135.1. NCBI lineage: Eukaryota > Metazoa > Arthropoda > Arachnida > Ixodida > Ixodidae > Rhipicephalus > Rhipicephalus microplus. The sequence goes on from NC_134707.1 coordinate 122,189,194, forward strand.
CCATCTGGAGTTATAAAAGCCGTTTTCTTCTTTATCGGCAGAGTGCATAGTGATTTGTCAATATCCCGATCTTAAGTCTACGGAAGAAAAGTACGAAGCAGGGTGTAAACAATCGATAACGTCGTGGATGCGGGGCAGCGGATATACGTCTTTTTTGTAAGTGAGTTGAGCCGCCGGTAATCTACACAGAATCTCCAAGACCCATCCTTCTTTTCTACAAGTATAACTGGTGCTGCCCAGGGGCTAGACGACTCTTGCAAACTTTCTTAGACAGCATTTCTTCCACCTGCTCAGCAATAACTTTACGCTCCGACTGGGATACTTTGTATGTTTTCTTCGTTCAGCGAACTGGGAGCGCAGAGAAAACACAAAGGACGAAGCGAGGAGCCACACAACACGAGCGCTCAACTAACAACTGATTTATTTTCCACATCGGAAGGACATATATAAACACAAAATGCGCATGTCAAAAAAGATTATGACGAAATGAAGGGCAGCATGCGAAGCGTGTAATCAAGGCACATGTCTAAGGGTTATCTAGGTAGCTGAATTCACAGTCAAGTAGTGAGAGGGAAGGATGACTTATACATTGGTCCGTATTCCTGGAAATGTGATAGGCTTCAGAAATTTCGCGCGTAGTTTGATGAGGATGCCGGAACAGAACAATTGTGTTTTCAAACAGAGGTTGGCACTTGCACGAAACGCAATGTGACGCTAAATGGGAGTAAGGTGTACTTTTCAACGAGCTTCTGTGTTCCCTGAGACGCACGTTCACACATCGGCCGGTCTGGCCAATGTACATCCGTCCGCAAGAAAGGGGTATCTTATATACTACTCCGGTGATGCACTTAACAAACTTAGTTACGTGCTTCTGGAGGCATCCTCTACCTTTAGATGCATTATGTGCCCTCCTGTGCACCATTGAACATATACTGGCCAATTTATTGGGTGCCGAGAAAACCACGCGCACACCGAACCGGTTTCCCACGTTTTTTAACCCATGGGCCATTTTATGAATGTAGGGGATTACTGCCGCGCGCTTCTTATTCCCTTCCTTGTTCTCTGAAGAAGTACATGTGCGTTTTTCATTATTTTTGACCGTACGCAAGAGCTTTTCACAGACTGAGGCTATTACGTAGGAAGGGTATCCCGCACCTATCAGCCATTCCAACTGTGCTACGAAACCACTTTGCAAGGTATGCAGGCAACATTTTCCGAGGGCTGAACGTAAGCATGACATTACGATTCCGCGTTTAACAAGCTTGGAATGTCCGGAAGAGTAGTCTAGAACGGGTTTTGCAGAACGAGGATTATATCGCCAGCAAAGGTGCTTATCACCAAAAAACAGGGAAAGGTCTAGGAACTGCAATTTGTTATCTTTTGGAAGCTCGGAGGTGAACCGGAGGCCCATGCCTTCCTTCTCGAAGCATGCCTTCATACTTTCAACGTCCACTGCTGAACACTTCTTGATGATAATCAGATAATCGTCAACATAACGGAATACTTTTGTGCCAGGTTGAAGTTTAGTGCTTAAGGCTGCATCCACCTTCCCAAGAAAGATTTGGCTTAAAACAGGGGCCACACTTGAACCTATACACACACCTGATTTTTGCATGTACAGGTTCCCAAGCCATACGACGAAGGTGGACTTCAAATAGAACGTCAAAATTTCTAGAAAAGACTGAGTCGAAATTCCCGTGCTATTCCTGAACGATATCTCATCATTGTCTTCCACAATGCACTGCTCTACGCTGTTTAACAGTTGATCATGCGGCAAAGAATAATATAAGTCGACTACATCAAGACTAAAAGCTGTAACACCGGAGCATTCACATGTGTTGAGGTATTCAACCACGACACCAGAGTTTTTTGCGTGAAAAGGGTCATTTAGTCATGTGTTTATATATGTCCTTCCGATGTGGAAAATAAATCAGTTGTTAGTTGAGCGCTCGTGTTGTGTGGTTCCTCGCTTCGTCCTTTGTGTTTTCTCTGCGCTCCCAGTTCGCTGAACGAAGAAAATGAATTACCAACTGGCCCACATTTTGATCCTTTTGCAATGTATACTTTGTATGGTCTCTGACGAATGGGGTGGGCAGAACCAGCATCAATCGCATGACGAGTGCGTGAAGGTGGTGCAGGAAATCTATGGCTATTGAGTGCGAAATCAAAAACGGATGTATGATTGGAGAGGATCCAAATTAACGCTTGTCTCTTTTCTGGCGATAGCGACTTATTCACCATATCCATTAGTATGTCATCACTAGAACAAGCCACATTAGACGCATTTTCCTTTTTCCTGTCGTTGCTAATGACTGCAATGGTAACGTTGTTCCTGACGTCGAACTCAAACACAGCCAGCCTCATTCCACCAGGCGGTACAATCGGCTCGAAAGAGGAGTTGACAACGCATACCAAGGCTTTGCCACTACTTGCAGAAATCACGCAGTGCGGCACAACCACATCCTTCTTCGCACATTTCAGCTAGGTTGGGTGAACTAAACGTCAACGTTATCTGCTTTGATACCACAAACATCCACAGGCACTTGAACTATCGATTGGGCCGGTAAAACTATATCATCAACGACTGCGATAGTCTGTTGGCATTGCGTGGGCTCTTCACAAAAACCAAACAGTAAAACTTCGCCAGCTGCGCAATCCAAAGTGGCTCCACATTCTTTCAAAAAGTCTATCCCCAGGATAACGTCATGAGTAGAATTAAGAAGAACTGCAAAATCTGCCTTTAACAATTTAGCGCCGAAACTAACAGTTGCAGTACAAACTCCCACTGGGCGCAACGGTTCTCCACTCACTGCACGAAACGTTGCCTGGCTTCTCCAAGAGAACATCTCTTTCTTGCCAAGACGAGTCTTAAAATTTCTGCTCATGACGGAAACAGTTGCTCCTGTGTCGACTAACGCGGACGTGAGGACACCATCTATAAGAACACTGACCTCATTTTGTAGCATGGAAACTGGTGGAGGCATATCTGTACGCAGTGAAAAATGTCCGGCAACCTCACCTCCATCGGCCGCGACGTCTATAGTTCCCCGGCGGAGGAGGAGAGGTGAGACGCCGACGACCTGGTGATGGTGACCGACGCTGGCGGGAGGAGGCTGGTGGCGTCACACTCCGCACAGAAGCCGGCGAATCGCTGCGGAAGGTCTGTTGGAAGTCGGTTCGGTTGTAGCCGTTGGGTGGCCAGCGATATTCTTTCCGAATACTTGCGCGTCGTGAGGATGCCGGGGGTCGTAGGTACTGCGGCAGAAGTGACCGATGCCGCTCTGAGCAGAAGTGGGCTATATGTCCACGAACGTCGCAGTAAAAGCACACAGGTGCTTCACGCCCCACTCGCTGCTGAAGATAGTCAGCGGCATAATCTTGCCACGCTGCCCTATCGGGGGTGACCTTTGCACGGAGTCGTTTCGCGTATCAGACATATAAGCATGACGGCGCAACTGTACCGGCGTCCTTGAGTCGACGAAGCCCGCCGCGTTGAAGAACGCCGGCGGGGGGCCGCATGGCGTATAAAAACCGTGGCCATGTGCTGTCGACGGCGCAGCAGCGTCCCGCTGACCAAGTTCTTCGCGCACTATTTCTCGTATTACTGACGCCAGGTCACTGAGTGGAGAACTACGTCGATGCTTGCTACCGTTGTGACGTTGGAGAGTCTACTAAACTTTGCCGAATTGGACCGAGCTTTAAGGGCCTAAAATGTTCGGAAATGTCGGATGATGTCACAGGCCGACTGCAAGTCATCCTTTCCAATAAGGTAGTGATACATATCCTCCGCATTGCCCTTAAGGAGATGTCTGACCTTATCCTCATCAGTCATTACTGGGTCCACACTCTTGCAAAGCTTGAGAACTTCTTCAATATACATCTTACATGCTCCCCAGGGACTTGAGCACGTTGGCTGAGGGTCTGCTCAGCACGCTTCTTTCTCATTGTCGGATCCCCAAAACATTTCGCGATTTCGTCCACAAAATTCACGCACGTAGTCAAATTTTGCTCATGATTCTCGTACCACACCAACGTGGTTCCCTCAAGAAAAAGTGGTACGTAGTTGCACTCGCCAGTAGTGTCCCAGTGGTTATACAGACTCACCCGCCGATAGTGCTTGAGCCATTCATCGACGTCCTCTCCAGGTTTCCCAGAGAACGGGCGCGGTTACCTGTAATGGTGTCCATATAGGTGTTAAACGCAGCTGGTTGGATTTCGCCGTCAGGGTTCATGATGACTGGTAGCGGCAAGAGTCCTGCGAGTCTGTGGCTCCAGCGAAGCTCCAGGGGTGTGTCTTACGCCGTACTTGTCTGGTGCTCCAAGGCGTTACCCAGAACTCTCCACCAATTATGTTAACCAGTGAGAGATGTTTATTGTACAGGCGGGATGATAGATGGTGGCAGCAGTCAGGCCTGGCACAGAACACATTCACTTTTTTCTCCTCTATCCCTCTTCAACGAAAGTCCTGTATCAATATTTACAAGGTATTTCAAGGTAAATGGATGTTTCTTTTGAGCTCGAAATTGCGTTCAAATTGTGCTAGGCATGTTTTAATTTTTTTACTTTCTCTGCCATACTTGAAGGAAATTTATCCATACAAATTCTCCGGTGCCACCGGCACCACTTGCGTGCAGGCCGCTACACAAGCACAAATGCTTCGGTACTAGAAGTGCGAGCCTGGTACGAGTGAAATAGGCTTCTGCGCCGGCCTATACCCTTGACAACAAATCATGGCTAGCACCCGCGACAGAGCTGTTCGGCTTGACCTTCTGGTACCGTTGTGGGCCTAGTGGCGATAGGCAACCTCTACGTCTGTACTTGACCTAAAGTTGTACTCTCTCTCTCGCTATACCACGACATTCCGGTCCTATCCCACACTTCTTTCGCACCGGGATAACTTTTTTTTTTTGCCGGACTCCAAGTATCAACGAAAGTGGAAGGTAAAATATTAACTGTATTTACAACAAGCTCTATGGACGGTGTAGCATAGCGAGTGAATTTCAAGGCAGAAATGTGGGTCAGAAAAAGGAAACCAAACAAAAACAAAGAAAGGCTGCCCAGCACTCAACTTTCTTCGGGTTTGGAATCCATAGTGCAAAGTGGCCTTAATTTCTCCTAATTCAGATATCTACGACAGCGTGAAGTACGCATCCTTCTTGTTCCTCGTCTGTGCCTGCTTTCCGTGCACATCTGTCGGCCAGCACACAGGCAGCACTGTCATAGCCATTTGCTGCGGCTGACACCCGAAGACCATTGATAAATAAGTCAACGCTTTTCTTTCTTGTCCGCAGGTCTGCCCAAGCGTCGCCGGAGACAAATGGAAATTCGAGCAGAACAAGAATTACCACTACGAGGCCCTTTTCAACGAGAAGCTGAAAAGAACGTTTACGTTCGACTCCATAGATTCGTTGAAATTGAAGGTAAGTGACAGTCCGTGTCTTCCCACTCGCTATTTAGATAAACAAGGCTGTGGTAGGCAAGAAGTCTTGGAACTACTCTGAGATACAGCCATTGAATGTAAATTCTTCAACCTGCAGCACTTTCACAGCAATCTGGTCAGCAAGTTTTTAGATTTTGCGCGCAGATGAAGCTCATGTGACACGAGTTTACCTGTCACGTTTTCATGCACCCCATAGAGCTACTCATTGAATTGTGCGACAATTTTTTATGTTCTGGTTATTAAGTGATCATTTACCCTTGCTCTAAAAGCAAAACAGACTACAAAAATGAGTATTGAGAACACGCAAAGTCGAAATTCTGGTGTGTACAAACTTCAGTGTAGTCACGTTTTCGTCTATTCATCCAAAAGTCACACGGGATACCAGATGAATAAAAGTGATCTCGCACGATGTTGTAAGGTATTAACCTTTTAATTAATCATGCCACGCAATCTACAACTAACTCAAAAGCATGAACTTCATTCGGTCTATTACCGCGTTTCCCGCTTGCTGAAGAATATACAAGTTTACGCTCGCTGGCCGTATTTAAGGGAGCCGTTGACATATTATTGAATCATAGTGAAATTCCAGCATTTAAAAAGTATAAACGTGAATATTGTGCACAACACTGTTGAACTAATTGAACAATTAGGGTAATGTGACGTGTGACTTGCGCAAATATTAGAATACCTTTACTAAGCCCGATAATTCATTCCGCCATTACTACACATAACCAAAATTACCTTTATTAAACTTATCATTGCGTTGCGTTGCAAGACGGAGTAAAAGGCAGCTTGTGCATGTCTGCCTGACTCATGAAAGAATGACGTGAATAGTAACTATACCTAATAAATCGCCTTTATATCCGTAAATATTATTAGGAGTAATATTAATGCTGAAATAAATACTCCATTAGAATAATTCCCGATAATGATATTACACTACGCATCCTGCCCGGTCGAATTCACTATATCAGGGAGCTGACAAAAAAGAACCTCGCAGCACTATTTTCACAGCTGTCACAGGCATTAACCTATTTAATGTTTCGCACGTAATTGCGTAAGTATTGCTTTGTCGCATAGCATCAATCTATGGTAAATCAGACGACGAATCAAAATCCGTTACGCGGGTCTTGTCGACTGCTCCGAGGTCGAATCCCTCCAGCGGCAAGTGCATTTTGGCGGAGATAATATGTCAAAGACCCTTGTGCGTAGATTCAATTGCATGTTGAATAAAGCCCAAATGGTGCAGCTCTCTAGAGCCCTCCACCACGGTGTCTCTCATTGTTAACGCGATAGCGTTAGAGACGTAGAATTAATATACTGACTCTCGAGGAAAAGTTGGGCCGAAAAAGCAAAAACCACCAAAGCGCTAACATCTTGGAACGTTGTCATTGTTGCCATTAGAATACTTCAGAGAAGCCCTAATTATAGACGTTTAAAACACTCAAATTTTCACAGTAGAACTCTTAAACAAGTGTGTTCACGTATTATAAATAACTCGAAATTGTATACCAACTACTTTTCGGAAAAATACAATGGTCATTCATAGAATTACCGAGCGTGGAGAGGAGCATTTGCAGATTGGTCATTAGATGGCACCACCATCTCTGTAACGTTAAGGGCGTGGCGATGTGGTGTGCGGCTAATTGCGCCAACTTGCTTGCGCGCAGGCGTCAATGTTTATTAACGTGATAGCGTTAGATTACTCGTGTCGGAGAAATTGCACCATCGGCTACGGCACCGTTGGTTGTGAGCGATTATTCGTCTGTGAGCAAAAAAAACGAGAAAAAGCAAATAAAATAAGAATAACGTTTTCGGTACCATTCAGGATTGAACCCAGGCAGTTCGGGTGATAAGCAGGTATTCTGCCTCAAAGCCACGATTGGGAAAAGGGCGCTACATAAATGCCTGGTAGTGGAAGGAGTCTCTTTAACGCATTTTGTTCGACAGTTTTCATGACGAAAACGAGCCCATTCAGTGGTTTGTGGGCGCATTAGGGAGGCCATCAAACTACGCCGTGAGAAGCCGGCATAGTGCAGCGATCGCCGCTAAAAACACACAGGAACTTATAAAGAGCTCTGAAAATGGACAACTATTTCTATCTACCGGAAAACATTGTTGCGAAACGGCGGACCGATCCCGCAGCTGCCAACCACTGTTGCGAAAGACGGCGACGCCGACGCGGTCCCGGAGGCGCCACTGCTTTCGACCCCGCCGGGAAGGTCACCAGCCGTTTGGTAGCGTATGTTTCTCAGCTCGCGACTGCTTCTGCGCAGAGCTGAGGAGACGAGCGGACGAGACGACGGTGAGTTAAACAAGGTTTATGTACAGCATATATACAGAGGCGTTACAATTTCGGCACTGGGGCCGGCAGAGGCTCGAAGAGCCGAGCTCCTCTCTCTAACACATAGGTCAGCCTTTCGCCTAAAACCGCTGACTCACACACATGTCGGCACTCCGACACGGGGACTCCTCTCCTAGGATCTCCGATCGCGACGCGCCGCAGGGCTTCTTTTATTTGCACCGGGTCCAACCAAAGTGTCCAATCAGAAGCGCCGCGGGTCGTCTGAGCAGATTCCGCCAATGGGGGGGTCGCCGCGCCATGCGTCAGACCACCAGGCACGAGAACGCCGGCTCGCTGTCACGTGCGCCGATGACTCAATGCACGTGGGCGAGAGAGGCGCCGCGCGTGTTCACGCCGTTGAGATGTTCGCGTCGGGCAGACGGCGGGCTGGCCTTGACCCAGATTGCCTTTTTCAGAGGCACGGTCGTTTGACGAGGACTCGCTGGCATAACAGCACCCCCGCCGCCAGACAATGCACCGGAAAGACGAGCTGCTTCCACGGGGCTCGGATGTCAGGTGCGCTCGTTCGCCTGGTCCCTCCAGGTTCGCCTCCAGGGCCATGGGGAGAATACAGCTCCAGACTGGTCCGGGAACACATCCCATTTTTGACGACGGATCCCAGCTCCACTGGCTTGTCGCCACAACTTGCTGACCAGCTTCACTCGTCTCTTCTGACCATCTTCGGGTTCAGCACTTGTCGATGGTTCTGCAACTTGCTAAGAACGGTTCGACAACAGACAACACACGACACAAGCAAGTGCCCTCGGTCACCCGACAGAACACCAGACAAAGTATAGTACAACATATACCTATCTACGTGTCTATCGGAATTTTGTTCCCTCTACATCAAGAGGCACATGTGGGACAAAAGACCCCTAAAATGACAACTCAATTTTTTTTTCACGTACAACAACGTAACGGATTAGAATACCACATAAAGTTGGCCCCTTGAGATCACTCTGAACGAGAGCGCTCAGGCCAGGTCGTGATGAGGTCAAAATTTTGCCCCGAATCGCCAGCCAGAAACCGAAAGGTTGAGAAGGTACTAACTAAACGCACTGCTCAATGCACCTGCATTAACGTTTACCTTTCCTTTTTTTTTTCTTTAGCGAACGTCAAAGTTGCGCTGTGGAGCAACATGCTCCACTTCAGTAACCGGCCACTTTTAGGCGACGATACCTATGCGGCACCAAGAGCGGCTCACACTTTCGACGTTGCACAGGGGAACAACGATACGGCTTGCTACTGATTGACTCCTCACCGCTTAGCTCGATATCGTGTTCGATCACCGTCGTGTCTCCGGGACGGTCCGACAACACATACCCAAACTCGGAAACAATCTTTCTCAGGTCCTCTTTCTCAGGTCCTTCTTCACTTAAGCTAGGCTCTAGGTTTATCTGCTCCCGGATTACTTTCGATCCCCCTTCGATTACCTCACTAGAACTCAAAATTTCTGCTTCCTCTTCCTCTGAAGCATTCAACAACAGATTTACGACCGCTTGATGTTGAACGCATGGTTTCATCAAGTTGTAAATTTTGTCCGGCCGCCTTCCTAATTTCACTTCATAATTTGTATCGCAAGGCTTCGATAATACTTTGGCGGGCCCTTCCCAATCAACCTCAAGCTTGTTCCTTTTGGATGGCTGCAGCCGCATTACCTGATTATCAACTTCAAAAGCGCGCTTCTTCCCCGATTTCTCGTAGTGCTCCTTCGACAGCACTTTTGCCGCGTTTTTCTGGCTTTCCACGAGCGCTTCAATTTGGCTTTCCACTAGCGCTTCAATCGAGAGATCCTCACTCTGCCCTCGAATGAGCGTCTCTCGATCAACTCTCGGCAGCTCGCTCCAACTTTCCGCTACAGGCGAGAGCGTTGCAACCCTCTCGCTCTGACTCAATGGCGCCACGTCGTCTCCCCCAGCGCATACCGCGCCGGCCGCTCCCGCGATGGGCCGCTCGCGTGACTGCTCACATGACTCATGCGGAAAATTTCCTTTCTGGGGTTCCGTCGACCCGCCGACAAGGTCACTTGAGAGTTCACCGCATGGAACCAAGTCAAGCTTCCGCGAAAGCTTTCGCGCTTGCGATCGCGTGGGAGCCATGCACGCTAAGTTGGGGAAGAACGATTTGCCCTGCTCTTTGAGAAGCTGCTCCGAGTTGTTGGAGAAAAGATAAGAAAAACGACCATTCAGCGCGGCAGACACAGCCGCTTCGGTGCAAAGCTTACCGAACGGGCCTTCAATGACAACGGTGGCGATTGGTAAGCGAACACTCTGCTCCTCGGCGACTTGCCTGATCCACGCGCATTCTCCTGTGAAGTCATCCGGAGACACCAATGAAGGATGGACAACGTCCATGGTTGCCGCTGAGTCTCTAAGTGCTCGGCACGTTTTCTCATTGACCCTAATTTCTTGGATATACGGCTCCAACAACCGCATGTTCTTTTCCGATTCTCTAATTGTTGCAAAAGCAAACTTTTGCTTACAGTTTATCGCGATGTGCCCTTCCTTTTTGCAGTTGTAGCAGATTAGTGGCTTCCGTGATTCAAACGCCCGTGTGGTATCAGTGCGTTGTTTAGAAACCTCACTCGATTTTTCCGCTTCTGTTTTCCCTTCCTCTACAGTGTCCTTCGTAAGAGACGGGTCCTTTTTGAAATTACGGTGCGGAGCGGGTTTCCGTTGATCAGGTTTCTTTGAAAAGCCCTCCTTTCTTTCATCCTTTTCAACGCGCACTGCCCTGCTATGCAACTTTCGGCGAGTATAATACTCCTCAGCTAACTCAGCTGCCTTGTTCAGCTGTACTTCACCAAGTTTGTCCAGCAGCCAAAGTTTGACATCCTCCTCGATGCAGCGGTAGAATTGCTCCAATGCAACGCATTCGACCACTTTATCGCGGTCGTCATAAACACCTTCGCCCTTGAGCCATTCAATCAAATCGGCTTTAAGACGAAACGCGAAGTCAACGTGTGACTCATTCCCCTTTTTAGCATACCGGAACCTTTGCCTGAAAGCCTCAGGTGACAACTTATAACGTCTCAAGAGCACTTCCTTAACCTCGTCATAGCTCTCAAACGCTTCCCTAGACAAGCAAGTTATCGCGTCGGACACTTCGCCGGGAAGAAGAGCTAACAGGTTCTGCGCCCAAAGAGACCGCTCCAAAGCATTTCGCTCACAGACGTGTTCAAACTTGACGAGATACTTCGCCATGTCCTCGCCTACTACGAACGGTGGCAGTTGATCCCGAATTCTAATACTGCTGACCTGAATCGTCGGAGAAGCTGCGCTAGGCGCCTGCGAACACTGTAGGATTGCCAATTCTATTCGTTTCATCTCGAGGCGCTCCTGTCTCTCGGCCTCCTCGCGACGTTCGCGCCTTTCAGCTTCTTCGCGTTCGCGAGCTTCTCGCCTTTCTTCACGTTCGCGAGCTTCGCGCCTTTCTTCACTTTCGCGAGCTTCGCGCCTTTCTTCACGTTCGCGAGCTTCGCGCCTTTCAGCCTCTTCACGAGCTTCTCGCCTTTCAGCCTCCTCACGTTCGCGAGCTTCTACTTCTCGCCTTTCAGCCTCCTCACGGCGTGCTTTAATATCCACCCAGGCCTCATCGACTTCCTCAGCCGACACTCCCTCATCCTTCATGATCTCAAGGATCGCTTGCTTTCGTTTCGCACGGCCCAAAGTAATGCCGAGTTCCTCACAAATTTCGATGAGTTCCTTCACTTTAAGGTTCTCCATCGTTCACACTAGCCTCTTGCTGTTTGCCCCTGTTAACAATTTACTTGCCGTACCCACTATAAGTCAACTAGCAAGACGCGCAAGCAACTTTTCACTCTCCCGTGTTTACCCCCTCCGCATTAACTTTGGTTTCAAAGCACTTCGACTTTGCTTGAAACGATCAAAGCTCACTCTAATGCTTCACACAGCCCTTCTCTAAACTACTACAACCTGAGCTAGAGTAGTCTGGTGAACTGAGGGGAAAACATCAGGCACTCACCGCATCGATGTCGCTGACGCCGGCCGATCCCGCAGCTGCCAACCACTGTTGCGAAGGCCACCTCCGAAATCCCACCGCTGCCACCACTGTTGCGAAACGGCGGACCGATCCCGCAGCTGCCAACCACTGTTGCGAAAGACGGCGACGCCGACGCGGTCCCGGAGGCGCCACTGCTTTCGACCCCGCCGGGAAGGTCACCAGCCGTTTGGTAGCGTATGTTTCTCAGCTCGCGACTGCTTCTGCGCAGAGCTGAGGAGACGAGCGGACGAGACGACGGTGAGTTAAACAAGGTTTATGTACAGCATATATACAGAGGCGTTACAATTTCGGCACTGGGGCCGGCAGAGGCTCGAAGAGCCGAGCTCCTCTCTCTAACACATAGGTCAGCCTTTCGCCTAAAACCGCTGACTCACACACATGTCGGCACTCCGACACGGGGACTCCTCTCCTAGGATCTCCGATCGCGACGCGCCGCAGGGCTTCTTTTATTTGCACCGGGTCCAACCAAAGTGTCCAATCAGAAGCGCCGCGGGTCGTCTGAGCAGATTCCGCCAATGGGGGGGGGTCGCCGCGCCATGCGTCAGACCACCAGGCACGAGAACGCCGGCTCGCTGTCACGTGCGCCGATGACTCAATGCACGTGGGCGAGAGAGGCGCCGCGCGTGTTCACGCCGTTGAGATGTTCGCGTCGGGCAGACGGCGGGCTGGCCTTGACCCAGATTGCCTTTTTCAGAGGCACGGTCGTTTGACGAGGACTCGCTGGCATAACAACATATCATGCCTTTCCAGAGGCGTTCATCAAGCAAACAGTGACCCCTAGATAATGTGCTGCCATCTGTGAGGCATTGTGAGACTCTTTATGGCCTCATAGATGGCGAGCGCGAGGCGTGTATCTTGGAGGCCACGCGCAAGCACTGCGCCGTGCTCCCGACCGGGTTGCAGAAATTAGGTGCCTTTTCTCATCTTCTAACCACTACCACCACCACCACCATGAGATTCTTGCTTTAGATCAAAAACCTGTGTACTATTCGCGCGCGCGCGCTGGTACAATCTACTGTGTGTGTGTGTGTGTGTGTGTGTGTGTGTGTGTGTGTGTGTGTGTGTGTGCGGTGCGTGTGTGTGTGTGTGTGTGTGTGTGTGTGTGTGTGTGCGTGCGTGCAGAACACATTAATAAGTATGCACTTAGCGGTTTAAGGGCGCACTATATTTTGCTGTCGCGGTCAACTCTTCAAGGCGAAGCTCAAGGGTTCCCCAATCGTTATATGGAACTTAGATGACACAAAAGCCTTAACAATTATTTTAATAAAATACAAGAATAAATGCCGAGACAGACATTGGGATTGGGCTTTTGCCTCAATTCTACGCTATTCAAGTGCCAATAAGCCAATAAAAAACACACTATTTTTCATTAGTAGTTTACACTTTCATTTTTATTTTTTGTTAGAACTTGACGTATAAAACGACGATCTGATGATGAGGCATGCGGCAGATGAGGGCTCCTGTAATTTCCTCCCTGTAGAGTTCTGAAACGTGTGCCTCAATGAAAGTAAACAGAACTCAAGCATTTTCGCTCCAAAATATGCGGTCGCGGCAGCCCGGATTCCATCACGCAACCTTTAAGTGTGCAATAGATTACTCTTCTACGGTTCTAAAATCATTACGCTAGCCGCGACAAGACGCTTGTGAGCGTGAAATTGCGCACAAAGAAAGACATTGGTTGGCGAGGCGACCACGAAATTTCTGCATTAAGTGGCGTGACGTAAAGGACTTCGACGGCATCTTTTTCTCCCAGGATAGTTCTTAATCAGTATACAGGAAGCGCATCGTCCTTTGAGACGCCAGTAGACCCAACATTACAAGAATCGAAAAACTTGATTGAACCAAGTCAGAAAAAAAAACGGGAAAAATACTTCGAAATTTCTCACGAGCTTCTAGCACAGTGTTCGAAAATAAAAACTTGACCTTCATTTTTTCTTCCAAAAAAAACCTATTATTTTTACGTTACCGTCGTTAGAGCTTTGACAAAGCAATTATTCAATAAAATGAGACTTATTATTTCGCTTTAGTGTATTTTTAAGGACGTCACCTATATAAGTACGCGCATATGTATATTTATGTTTCTGTAATTTTAAAACCTACGTTACAACCCAGTTTTGTCAACTGACCTAACCCTACGTGCTTCCCTGCAGCTGTGTGACGCCAAACGCTATTTGACGAGCGTTTCCTTTGGCGTGGCCGCTTACGACATCGATTTCGACTCATCTCCTGAAGGTTGCGCTGAGATAGGCATCAAGCCCGGCGCCTTCAGCCGTCTCTCTGGAGTACGATGGCTGAGTGACTTTTTGTTCAACGATTACAATGAATACGTTCGTTGCCAAGACGAAAACTTCACCAGGGGAAGAGCTGCATAATGTTCGAATAAAAGATGACTGCCTATTATAGGGTTTTGCCAGCAGACCTATTTAAGCCTATAAAACTAGTATACGGACTAGTTGGTAATTTCTCGTATTATAAGTAAATTTAGCGCAACTTGGAGACCTCTTGAAACGCACACAAGGTAACTATTGATAATCGCGGCGTGCACTAAAATTTGGCCTTGTTTTACAATGCCTTGATAGCCTAGCTTCAAAAACGATAAATTGTGATAGCCAATCAATAAATAATCAAGAACTGATAAATTACGTAGGGAATTAAAAAAAAAACTTGTTCCAACCACTACGTACATGGCGCTTCAAGGGAAATCAAATAACAATTTACGTCTGAGTGAAACCTCTGTGTATGACAACATCTAAAACGACAATATTATCAATTGCAGTACCTTACTTGCCAAGAAAGGTAAATGCACAAGAATACATGCGCTGCAGTAGGACATTCTCAAAATGATACCGATGATATCAGATGAACCCCCTACAATAATCACTAGTAATAGATCTAGCTGCACTAAATAAAGAACGAGACGCAATAAAATGCTGCTTGTTTGTTTCTGTTTGATTTGTGAAAAAAAAAAAACACTGCCGGATGTTACCATGGGAAACGGTGCGAGTGGCTCAAAAATTCAATTTTCGCGTCGTTAAACTGGACAGATTGTGCCATGTAGCGGGGCGCAGTTGAACCAAAACACGTATGTCATTTCGAAGTCAAAGGCAGGAAATTGATAAATGGCCGTCGCGGCTGCTGGGGCCTCCACTACTTTTGTTCTGTCTACTAGTGTCGGCGACCCCGCAGTAAAGCCGGGCAACGTTGTGCACGGCCACAGTGATGCGAGTCAGTCCACTTCTTGAGGCGGGTGATTTGAAGTGCTCTAAACCAATGCGGACAACTAAAAAGTCATTTTATTTCAAAATGAGCCATTCCTTGGTACAAAAGTAACACTACAATGTTTCTGGACTGCTATTTCAACAATCAACGTTGACTTAATAGTTGCGTTTAGTGCCCCTTCGATGACCAGAAAGGCATGGGGGCGAGAACAAGGAGGGCTGCCCTATTTGTTCTCGCGGCATCTGTTTGTGTTGACCAAGTGCTGAGTGTTCTGATGAACCCGTACGAACAAGGTCGCCTCCGAACATTCTTAAGTCCACTTGCTTGATCTCAGCCTATAGCCCCAAATGCACGTGAGAACCTTATTATATATAACACAAATCAATCATGATCGATTATGATCACAGTTAATGTGAGGTAGACAAGAGTCGGCGTGTTGTGGCTGAAAGTATGCTGGTGCTGCATAGCGAGTTCCCGACTCGCCAACTAATGACGTGGATCGGTTCCGCGAAAGGTATGCGGAAGACCCGCGCATAGAAAAGGCGTCTCGTTCGTTCGCACGGGTCGGGCTTGTTATGCCAGCGAGTCCTCGTCAAACGTCCGTGCCTCTGAAAAAGGCAATCTGGGTCAAGGCCAGCCCGCAGTCCGCCTGGCGCGAACAACTCCACGGCGTGAACACGCGCGGCGCCTCTCTGGCCCACGTGCATTGAGTCAGTAGCGCACGTGACAGCGAGCCGGCGTCCTCGTGTCTGGTGGTCTGACGCATGGCGCGGCGGCCCCATTGGAGGAATCTGCCCTGACGACCAGCGGCGCTTCTGATTGGACATTTGGTTGGACCCGGTGCAAATAAAAGAAGCCCTGCGGCGTGTCGCGATCGGCGGTCCTATGAGAGAGGAGTCCCCATGTCGGAGAGCCGACATGTGTGTGAGTCGGCGGTCTTAGGCGAAAAGTTGACCTATGTGTTAGAGAGGAGAGCTCGGCTCTTCGAGTCTCTGTCGGCCCCAGTGCCGAAATTGTAACGCCTCTGTATATATGCTGTACATAAACCTTGTTTAACTCACCGTCGTCTCGTCCGCTCGTCTTATCAGCTCTCCGCAGAAGCAGTCGCGAGCTGAGAAACATACGCTACCAAACGGCTGGTGACCTTCCCGGCGGAGTTGACAACAGTGGTGGCTTCGGCGGGATCGGGCCGTCATTCGCAACAGGCTGCATCGCGTAGTGCAACATGTGCAGAAGTTCTATCCCCACAGCTTTCTTTTCAGTGCCAAGAAAAGTTGTCGCTGATAATGAGAGAGTGCAAGAGTGAGAGACTACAGCGTCTTACCCTGCCCATCAGATAGGCAAAGCGCGTGAGCGAGTTCTGGCCGTGCTTGGCCAGCTGTTGCGCGTGCGCAGTAAGGTGCTTGCGCACAACATATTCAGGGTCGCCATAGGCTGCTTCGCATGTAACAGGGGAGTGCGTCAACAGTTCTGCGTATTTAATTAAACGTTCTAGACACTTATACCAGAGGTGCGGCTGTCTCCGTTGGTGCAACTGCATCACGGTGGAGTGTTTTGCAATAAATTCATTCACCTGCATCAATAATCGTCATTATGAGCACCTATAGGCAAAACAGACATAGAAAAAAATTAGCCGTGTATCTGTGGCCTTCACTGCAAAGGTCGTCCAAAGACAATAGTCTTCAGCCGGTCATACTACATGACTCTTGGTCTCATCCTTGTGTAATAAAACGCTGCGTGAGATATGGACGCCATCTGGCAGTGGCGTCGGGTTACAGGAGGCTGTGCAGGAGCCAGGGCCACGGAGAACTTGCAGCACCATATGTCGTCGGCAGTATACTGCCGACCTATAGGTCAACTGAGGGCTCTTTTTGTGCATTTCGCGCGACCTCCGAATGCAGAGATGGTACTTGGCTCGCGCCTTCGACTTGACTTGAGTAAGTCCTAAATTGAAAAAAATAGCCATGATCATATGGGATAAATTGAAATCTGACCCAGTCACTTTTCATGATGCATATTCGCAAAGACAACCTACATACAGCTTTAGACGCATAACATACTGCAGTGAAATAATAACGACTAACTACGGCTCGCAAAAGCTAGCGCATATGATCCCTAAACTCTTAAGTAACATCCCGCAATTACCTCCATAGTGCAAGAGAGCCGCTTATTAATTGCATTAAAAAAAGATACATACATATCTAGTAGGGCTCCAAGAATATTTTTTTTCTCTTTCTGCGGTATCACACAGGTTGTATTTATAATTGAAGTGTATACACTCGTGGCATTTTCATTAATGAGTTCTAATAAATTGGTTTGTTATTCGATAAATTTGGGTTTCTACACATACTCCGTTCTTTGTTTGCTATAAACTCAGTCTTGCAGACAGGCCTGTACCTATTAAAATGTCCATCTAACGTTTTTTTTATAAGTTCTTATAAAAAGTTTTAAATGCGGCTGCTTCTTTGTTAAAACATTTAAATTACGTGCACATTACTGCTTTTTTTGCGATTTATAGTCTGGGACGGGTTATGGCACCTTGTCAGGCATTAATTTGCCTTTTTGCCAACCCTGCCCCTTACTTGTGTCTACTGTACTTTGTGTACTGTACTTTGTATAATAAAAAAACATTTCAAGTCGGCGCGAAGCGAGCAGCAGACTTACAAACGACCAAGTACGCCATCACGTTTCATAGATGCTCATGTTGTCTTACCTGGTCAAGTCAAGAACGAGCTGCAATGCAGAAACACGTTGCTCGCCTGGTAGCGAGATTAATAATGTAGCTGTTCGTGTAAGTCTGGTGTTACAGCAAAAAAATGTACATTTCAAAATAACTATAAGAACAAAGTGCCACAAGCATGTTTTCGTAATTTTACTGCTAACAAATGGCACGTGGTGCCCGCCACCGCAGCGATGCGTAGTGTTGATTCTGTAAAGCCAATATGGTTGATTGGGCGAGTAGGTGATTCATGATTGTTTTCAAATGAGAGCGCATACTTAGACGCGGACAGAAAGACAGGGACAAGCGCTTCTGTAAAGCGTCCTTCGCCCACTGGTTTTAGTGGCCACCATACTGCGGCGCGTTTCTCCACGATTGCTTGTGTGGAAGTGAAAAAAACATCGCACTGGGTTCCTCCGTCTTTTTTTTTTTTTTAGGGGCGAAGCTCCTTATAGCGGCACCCGTTCGTCCCTCGTAGTCGTAGTAGTAATCGTAGTGTGTAACCAGTCTTACATTTTGACCTCCAAGGTGGTGCCGGTGAGAGATTTCTTCTGTGCATTGTTGAACAATAAAAAATTCGCAGGTTGCGCGTTGACTAAAGCCGAATTCTCCTGTCTCTCATTCTCCCTTAGCAGCCATTGGCATGTATATACATTGAGCACTTTCTGACAAGAAAGGGTTGCTACGTTATACTCGCTGGGCGTAACCTCCTTTGTTTTTAGGAACATTTAGCGAGCGTTGGGTCGCAGTGCCATGAATACAGTGAACTAGTATGTACCATGAACTCGAGGTGGTTAAAGGTGAGAAGTAGACCGTGACGAAGCGCAAGCCGTAAGAAAGTGTGCGTGTGCCTCGTATCGTTCAGTCTTTGGAATGTCCGCTGGATGGCGGTGCTCTATATTATATAGGAATATATGT
Source organism: Rhipicephalus microplus (assembly GCF_043290135.1). Lineage (NCBI taxonomy): Eukaryota > Metazoa > Arthropoda > Arachnida > Ixodida > Ixodidae > Rhipicephalus > Rhipicephalus microplus. Next base: position 122,207,857 of record NC_134707.1, read on the forward strand.
TGACAAAATGCGAGATGGTGGTACTTGGAGTGTTGAATAGGTGGACGAACGCACACACAGACAGATGCATTGATGGACGCACGGATGGCTGCACGGGCAGATAGACGCATGGACGGACGCAGGAGTTGATGCATGGACGAACGCAGGGACGGATGCACAGATGGACGTGCGGATCCACGAACAGACGCACGGATGGGCGGATGGACGCACGGGTAGCCACACATACGCACGCATGGATGGATGGAAGCAAGAACGAATGGACGGACGGATGCTTCGCCCCACTCTCCGTCATTCACTCCATGGATATGCTGCCTTTTTTTTTTTAATCGAACAACACGGCGTGTATTTTTGCTGACCTGGTTCGCGGGGTAACGCCATTTTCAAGGTGTTCGCCTTTCTATTCGCCCGTGCACATGCTTGTGGTGGGCTATCACAGTTATATATGAAAAAATGAAAAGCAACATGTTGTGGAAACAAAAGTGATTCGTATCTTTTGTTGAGGTTGGCGGACAAAAGGAAAAGCGTTGGTTAGGACATTGCCGGCCCTCAGCAGAATTTTGTCTCGCGGCTTGCAGCAAAGTCTCGCTGCATGATGGTAAAAGGGGAGAGACATGGTCAGGAAACCCGTGCCAGGGGCACCTTTTTTTGTGGAATTTTTCGTATAGCGTTGGGCTGCGAACCAGGCGCGTAGCCAGAAATTTTTTATTTGGAAGGGGGGGGGGGGGCAACACTATGATTTCGGGAGGGGCTCCCCATTAAAATTGCCTTTTCTCGCTCTCTATGCCATGGCGTAAAAAAATCCGAGGAGGGGGGCACGTGCCTGGTGTGCGACCCCCTGGCTACGCTCCTGCTGCGAATGATGCCATCTGATCGAGAAACAACGCCCTAGATGGGACGAAAGGATAGACGAGCCACACAGACACAGCTTTGGGTAAATTTTGTCAATTCCATACAGCTGCACCGAAAGAAACGGAAACGACGGAAAATGCCGTCGTGTTTTAGAAGAAACAAAAATAGTCTTTGCGGTTACGGAACACTTCAGCGTCGTCACCACCGGGGATATTAATACGCGTGCACACCTATGTGCAGACGACACATCCTGTAACGCCAGGGAACTCAGCCACTTCACAAAAGAGAGAGAGAGAGAGATAAATAGAGAAAAAAAGGCAGGGAGGTTAACCAAGCTTGGCTCGGTTGGCTACCCTACACTTGGTGTAGGGGAAAGGGAGTATAATAAAAAGGAAAGAGATAGGAAAGAAGAGGAGTAAGAAAGAGAAGGATGAATAGTCAGCTCGAGACTACACAGCACGGTCTCACGCTGTTCTTTCACAAGCGGTCGTGAAGTATGGTGGTCCTCAAAAATCACAAGAGGGCTTTCGTGGCTTTGCGCGTATGGGAAACCGTCGGTCTAGGTCCCAGGATCTTATCATCTGTAAGCGGCTGTGAATCCAACCGACAGAGCTTGGCTTTCATTAAACGTCGTTCAGGCTGGTACGCTGGGCAGTGGCATAGAATGTGCTCAAGCGTTTCCTCGCAGGCGCAAATGTTGCATGCCGAAGTGCTCGCCATTCCAAGAAGACAAGAGTACGCATTCGTAAATGCCACGCGCAACCTCATGCGACACAGTAAAGTTTCAGCGCATCGTGCCACTTCACAAAAGTTCCTCATAACTCAAGTGAGGAAGTGCGGCTGGTTGCGAAAAGCGCACCAGCATTGCGTACAGGTGCTTTGCAATGAGTAGCGTAACTTTTACAACTGCACGGCACGCTGTTGCCTGCGGAATGCAGACGAGATTCCTGGTGACGGTTTCCAATGAGCCAACGCCGTAAAAACTTCAATGTCATTAGTAGCTGTGACATGAGAGGCACAGGCTGTCATCGGTTGTCCCAACTTTCACGGAGCGTCAACATTGCCAGTAGCTCCCGCGCGGCGTTCTTCTTCAGTCTATATCAAGCGTGGAATTGTTCTTCGTCATACAACTCTATCGAACTTCCTCGGTCACCTAAAGCGGGTCGAGGAATCTTCGGCAGGCAGTGCGCCTCAGAAAATGCGACGCTTGCGGTGCGGCAAGGAAACTCAAAGACGGTCAACCTCCGTGCGACGTCCATTCGAGAAGTGGCCTTTTTGGAATAACGCATGAAGTCGTTTTCAAGCTATCCGCGCAGCTGACTTGAACCTTGTCCTCACTTCCACCGAGCCAAGTCGCCTTCAAGTCGTCCGCAAGTCTGAGAATGATTTATGGCGATCGAGCGGCAAGGTTGTCTTGAGTCAAGAGCGAGTCTTATCCCCAACGGAGCACACTGCCTGCGCGCGTGCATGAGAAGGGTTTAGTGCGACCAAAGGCATTTCGCGCAATAAAAAAACAGTCTGAATAGGTGTGTCTGTGCTTGAAGACTGTTTGCAGGCAAGCTACACCCCAGTAGAGTAACTGTATATTCATACAGTTACTCTACGATGGATGGATGGATGAATGGATGGATGGATGGATGGATGGATGGATGGATGGATGGATGAATGGATGGATGGATGGTGGATGGACGGATGGACGGACGGACGGACGGACGGATCGATGGACGGACGGGCGAACGGGCGGGTGGGTGGGTGGGCGGACGGACGGATGGATGGATGGATGGACTTCTGCAATTTTCCGCTTGAAAGTTCAGTAGGTCTCCAGTGATGATTTCGTAAGCATTCCAATCTTGAACATGCCCCTCTCTGTTTCCTTCACCTTCTTCTTAACCGATGTTTCCTTTTGGCTTGGTATTCTGCTGTTAGATAAAAAAATTTGCTAGATAATTTTCGAGTTCGTTTCCTCCATTTATTATCAACATTTTTTATGTACAAGTATCTGAAACTTTCCTAGCCTAACGTCCCTCTCCCATTTTTCTCGATCGTTCCTCAAAATATACCTTGCTGCTAGCTTCCCTGCACTCAAACGATGTCCGTCCCATGTCTCCCTACCCCCTGATATGGGGTATTCCCGTGAGCTCCCAAGGGAATTCTACTTATGCCACGTTATTTAGTTTCCAATCTTGCTTGAACTCGTGATTGCATGCAAAAGACCACATTGCCGAACGTCAAACCTGGAGCCATGACACCTTTCCAAATCCATCTCTCACAACGTCATACCTATTTTACTTCCACAGTGCCATATTTTTTTTCATTGCAGCTACATTTCTGTTACCCTTAGTCATTAGGTATCCTTCGTGCTCCCTTAGGTACTCAGCCCCGTTATTTATTCGTACGCCTAAATATTTTTATTTATACACTGTTTCTAGCGTGACTTCTTGTATATTATGCTCACTGCCTTTGTTATCATTAAAAATCATCAAAAACGTGCCAGCAACGAACAGCGCCGCCATGCGATGCATAGAATCCGGTTTCGCCGCCACGTCTCGAGAAAGAGCGCATTACGACTATAAGAAAACCTTAATCTTATAGGCCTACCATTTGAAATCGGGTCACGAAATTCAAGACAGTTCCTTTTTTTTTAATCGAAACATAAGCGAAACATTGTAATAAACGAAGCCACAAGTGCGATTCGCAGCCTGCAAGTACGAAGACTAGGCGATTCCGTGTACTACCCATCATTCCCATGGTCGCATAATGATTGCGGTGCCAGATTCTCCTCTAGTCAATTGTGGGAACTCCATTATGTAAGCAAACGGGCCACAAGTATCTTTGCGTCGATCGAAAATGCGGCCGCCGTCACCGGGATTCGATCTCGCGATCTGCGCGTCAGGAACAATGAGCGTTTTTTGGGGGGAGTATTTCCGGAAGTGGCAACTGCACAGCGTAAAGAAATTTTCACATAGGAAGCAGGCAAAATATTTCGTGGGTTTGTCAGGACGCTTTACGGCGCTTGCGGCATACGCGTCCAAACTTGCAAGAAGACCACGTCTTCATTAAGGAAGCAAATCTGAGAATGGCTTGGCTTCTTTTTACGTGCAGGAACAACAATCACCTTTAAAATAAACATGCGTTCACTTTTGAAGTAGAATATAGGTGAACATTTTTATGAAAAGCCTACTGTATCGGTGAAGTTGGACCACACTGAGATAATGATGCTTTCAAATAGTGCTGACAGTCCTGTAAAAGCTAGGGTGGTTCATTTTGCCCAGGCATTCGTCAAAAATTTTAATTAGACAACAAACGGCGAGTCAAAACGGAAACCGAAACCGAAAGCTGCTCCATCCTTCGTGGTAAGTATCAGATGACGTCATGAGAATCCGGTGCCGATGACGTCACGAGATCTGCTACACCCCGCCATGGCTGCCCAGGGTGTAAACATAGCGCAAAAGGCAAGTTGTAAATGCCATGCGACGCGGAATGGAGCTGTGATAGCTCGTCTGAACCTATCAGTGACAAGTTCAACGATGATTGCAGCTGCTATCTAAGCGCGGAAGCACTACTTTTTGCAATTCGACCCGCCGGTGCGTGGAGCACCCGACATGCCTCGAACAAATTTTCTCGTTGCTTAGTATTGCAAGACCTGACGTCAACGACGACTAAAACGCTGTATGCAGCTCACAAAACTGAACTGTTGTCGCGTTGGGTCGCCACGTAGAAGAGAGCGCACGCTGCATCATTCAGCGGGAAAAGGTGGGATTTTTAAAAAAAAGTAGTCCCTTACGTCACATACACAGGGTGGCCCGCGTTTACAAGTGTGAATACAAAATCAGCTGCCAAATTTCAGACATGCTTTCAAAGAAAAAAAAAAAACTAGATGACTTTCGTTTTTTTTTTTTTTCCTTTCAGTAGTTACTGAAAGACGGTTTCTTTTCAATCGCTGCCATCCAATAAATCATATCTGCCTCTCTGACTTTTGGCTTAAAGGGGTACTGACACAAATACTTTGGCCTCACGTCTTTCTGCTGCAATTTGTTGCTGAGGGCATGTTAGTCATCACTAAACTCATCGTTTGCTGCAGCATGCGAGAAATAATTATTTACAGGCTCCTCAATATCGACCAGTTTCAGTTTCGGTTTGAGAGCTCCAAAAACGAGTTGGAACTGTCGCCACATAAAGTCTCTTCGATTTGGCTGCACCGGAGGCACCAGTTCAAATAGTGCAGCACCTTTCTCCTCGATTTAGTGCCGCGCGCACGCTCTGCACTGGCTTCCTCGTTTTGTCATGGTCCAAGCATAGTAGTGTGGCAGTTTGGGATATAGTTGGTACGACATGACGATAGTTAGAGCGTGAGAACAGAATGACGACAAATAGACAAGAAGGACACGAGCGCTAACTAACTATCCACAAGCATAGTGCTGCAAGATTTCTCTGCTGGCCTGCACTTGCTCAAAAGGAGGGGCGGAGAGGCGCAGCATGCCGTGCGCCCATTTTTCCACCCAAGGTTGGAGCAGACAATGCTGCGCGCTGTTCAGAGCGCGCGTGCAAATAGTTGAGTCAAGCTCGTGCCAACGATGGGTAATTTAACCGTGTCTTATCGACAGCTATCCTGACAGGTTTTTTTTTTAGGTGTGTGTCTCATGAGCAGAAAAATACACCATGGTTGTAATCCACCACCCACTGCAGTAAGAATCGTTGAAGAAATAGAGGTTAACGTAGCAAAGATGCAGCTCATGCTGTGCGCTCACTTCGTCGCTACGAAAGTGTGAAACCGAGGCGGTAAGGAACCTTCAAAAAGACTGTTTTAAAATATGTATTCAAGGGAGCTTGCTTACGTGTGTTATAATGATATAGCGAGAAGAAAAGGGACTCTGTTGGTCAAAAATTCCCGGGATTTTTCGCTTTTTTTTTTGCTCTATGGCCTCACACGCACTTGAACAGAAGGCCGACATTGCGGGATTGAATACTAAACCACTAAATCATCATTATAGACAGTATGAACCGGCTCTTGAAATCACACTATTGTAACTGTCCAACAGCGTTCCCGTACCTGAGAACATGACTGACAATTTCACGTACAACGAGCAAAGGACCAACACAAACTCCGTTAACACCTCCTCTGTCACTGTAGAGATCGACGTTGTCGGAATCATGGACGCTGTCGAGCAGTTTTCTTTATACGGCATGAAGACAGCCATCGTGCCTGTGTTTTGGTAAACAACATCAATACACGCTGCGTTGGCTATTCGATGAACTCTACTTGCACTTGCATCTTCAATTTGGCAGTAGCCACCGCGCTGTAGTGTCGCGGCTGCACTGGCACTTTCTGAACCGGTGCTGCGCGCCCCCACCACCGATGGCACAGCCGTGACAGTTTTCAGAACTAGTGCAGGCAGCGCAAGCCATACCGAAGAGACCTCCAGTGTGTGCAGCTCTTGACCACGTCAGCACACACACCTAAGAGAACTTGTTGTTGGGCTAGTTAGTAGAGCATTCCGAAAAGTTCATTCGAGCGCGTAAACTTGACACGATCACTCACACACCCATGCATCAAACACACAGAGCGCTGTGTGTTTGATGCATGGGTGTGTGCGTGTGTGAGTGATCGTGTCAAGTTTTCGCGCTCGAATTAACTTCTCGGAACACAGACCTAAGACACACTTCAGCACCGTCCACATCGAGAATTACTTTCGAATAGAAAACGGGACTGCAATGTCGCCAAACATAAAACTTTCTAAGCATGTGCCATGACCAAGCACTCGCAACCAACCACTATATATAGACCTTTGCATCGGGCGAGGAGGTCCGGTCTGGCCCCCAACGCATTTCTCCTTTCTGGCATGTGGTCGATGGCTCTTAGTGTGTGTTTTGATGCTGATATGTGTGGCGTTATCGAGCGATTTGCCGTGTATTGAGCCAAGTTGCAGATTTTGTTTTTCTTCATTGCTGTTAAGGTCAAGAATTGGTCATCAGGGAGCCATGGCGCTGTTTTTGGGTGCAGTAACAACTGCAGAAAAAGGAAACTGCTGTCGGAAGAAGTATGCCACGTGTGTCACTAGACACGGAGTTTTTCTGAGTGTGGACTCATCAAGTTGCATCATTTTCCTGTTGACGAGTAGCAGCGGCTTCTATGAATTTCAAATTTAAACAGGGAAAAATGTGTACCTTGCACGGGCACTCGGGTATGTTCAGAGCACTTCTCAGCCGAACCACGAACGAACCACAACGACTTCAAACCAATGCTTCACCTCGGCTCCTAACGAGAGGTACGCAGCCTACAGCTATTCCACTGATGACAAAATGTCCCCGATAAACAGCCCCAAGTAACATTTCTCTCTATCGCAGGTCAATGTACCACGACACCGAGAGTCACTCAAATATCGCAATTTTAAAGAAAATGGCCCCGTATCTGCATGTAATCTGCAAATGTCATCGAAAGACGATTGTCTTGTGTGTGGAGAGAGTGAACAAAACATTTATTTGATGTTCTGCGCAAGACAATTGGTGAATGGTATTCTGGAGGCGCTGTGTTAGAGTGCCTCAAGCGTGCAGCGAAGGTGAACGAGCGCATCAAGTCACGTCACACGTGAGACATGGGCGCCATCTGGCAGTTTTCTCGGAAAACGCAGCGCGTGGCTCTGAGACAGGTGTGCGCGCCCGTCTCAGAGCTGATAAGGCGTAGAACGCAAAGCGAAGGGTAGGTGCCACCACCGTCTCGTTTTAGCAAAGCGCTGGAAACACTCGCCTGTTCGTGCAAGCGTTGCATGGTCAGTGCAGCATGATAAGCGCCACGGTCCTTAAAATTACCTATGCATGCCTTTTCTAGTAAAAGACGCCCATGCAGATTATAAAAGTGTTGTTGTGGTGCCTTAGACATGCGCAATAATTGCTTTTCACTCGACAATTGCACAAGTATGAACGCTAAATCTTGAACAATATTGGTGGGCACTGTAGATGGGGTGGGCCATTTCAAATACCTTATGCTGTTAAGAGTGGACGAACAGACAAATGTGCAGACAGTCAGACAGACAGACCAAAATTTTTGCGTCGAAGGTCCCCAAGAAGAACTATCGTCTTTAAAAAAGATAGAAAGGGGATGACCAGGCACGTCAGCGTCGTTTCATGTAAGAGCTGCATGCAAGTACATACCTGTAAAAACAAACGAGTAAAAACAAACAAACAAATATGTGTCGTGTAGCCGGCACGGCAACACGTGAAAGTAACCACGCTACACCATTGTACGATTCATGACAATAACCCAGTTTAATCAGCGAGTATCGTTTATATACACACGAGCGCAGTGGCGCCATCTATTGTGAGTCCAGTGACTCAGAAGGCCATCTGGTGTAAACGCACAACACTACATCTACCCCATCCCTTGATAATAGAACACAGATTATGTGCATGGAAAAGAAACAGTCACTACCCGTGACAGAAAACTATAGTAAGTCTCTACTGTAAACAAGTCACTGCACATAGTCCCCGAGTCTCTCTGGTGGTCTTCGCTCCCATGTAGAGCGATGGAGGGGCATTGGCTGCTCTTCTGGCTGATGGACGACCTCTGGTTCGTCGGCACGATCAGCACCCAGTCCTGCGGTCGTGTTCCCCGTTGGTGGAGGCCGTGGTGGGCTTGGCGTATGAGGAGGCAGTGCTGACTCCCCTGGAGACTGTGCAGCTTCCTGTATTGGGATATTTTGGGTCGTGTGGCTCTTTGCCTTCGAGGACGGTTTTCGTGCTGTGGCGTTCCCTTCCGACCCGTCTGTCTCCATGTCCGCCAACAGTGGTTCTTGTATTGTCTCCGTTTCTTCGTGAACAGCTTCAAGGGGTACAGCCGACAGTTGGGAGGCATACCCAGGTACTCTATATAACTGTGGTCTTGATATAACTGTGGTCTAGGAGAGCTAGTTGTATATACGATTTCAAGACCCTGTTGAATCTTTCCACTAAGCCATTGGCTTGAGGGTGGTAAACTGCCGAGAAGAAATGCTTGATTCCCCTGTCTGCAAACTCGAATTCATTCGACGTAAACTGTAGGCCATAATCTGAGACTAGTTTCGTTGGGTAACCCTCTCGCGCAAAGACAGCAAGCAGAAAGTTGATCATCGTGCGAGAAGTGATGTCACTGCAGAACGCAATCTCTGGCCATCTGGAGAAGTAGTCCACTACCACGATGACAATTCGACAGTCGGCTGGTGCACGTTCAAAGGGGCCCATGATGTCGATTGATATTTTGTCCCAAGGCCTGTCAGAAAGCGGGACAGGCTGTAGTGGGGCTTGCCAGTTCTTTACACTCTTGTCCGAGGCTTGACAGGCGCTGCAACTCCGGATGGCGGCCTCCACATGCTTGTCAGGGCAAGGCCACCAGTACTTCTCCCTGATGCGCTGCTTAGTCTTCACAATTCCCGGGTGTGACTCATGAGCTAACTGATGAATGTATCCCTTAGCTTGGCAGGCACTACAACGCGTTCTGTGCGCAGAAGCAACCCATCTACTACCGAGAGCTCGTCTCGTATTTCGTAGTACGGTGTCAGTTCTGCGGCAAGTCTTTTCTTTGTTGGCCATGATGACTGGATAAATTGCATTACCTGCCGTAGTATGTCATCCTCCGCGGTAGCAACCTGAAGATTCTCCCGATGTACAGGCTAGCGTCTTGATCCCGATCAAACGCTGACGTGTGTACGTTTGGCTCCGGCTACTTACCGTGTTATGACCACCTCTTCAGGTCCTTGGACCCTGGATCACACATCACACCAACTCTCGACCGCTTCCGCGCTAGGCCTAACCGCCGGCCTAGTATGAGTGGAGGCGCCCAGCGCGACGCGGCCAGCGTCGCAGCGGGCGTCGCTGCTGGAGGCGACGCCGCTCGCTCATGGCGTGCTCGTTGGACTTCCCATCAGCAGCCCTGATCAAATCAGGGTCAATCCCACCAGTCACACAGTGCTCGTGAGTACGTCAAGCATGGACCGAGCAGATTTATACCACAACATCCGGACCTTAAAGTTCAACGGAGTCCCCTACGAAGTCGTCACCCACGTTGCCGACCCTGTAGATTCTTGTCGTGGAAGGTTTCATCTCCCTCTGGATTACGCTGACGAGGAAATCCTTCCAACCCTCCAAAGATGTAATCCAGCCATGACCATTGGGGCCGCTCGCCGACTGAGCACCACCGAAACCATCTTGGTTGTTTTCCGTGGCACGCACGTCCCTTTTTACATCAACTACGAAGGCTGCACGCTTCGCTGCCGCCCATTCCGACTGAAGGTGGAAGCCTGCACCCGTTGCCGAAAAATTGGACATCGCCAGGATGTCTGCCCCTCTACTCCCGATGCAATCTGTCACAAGTGCGGACTGAAGGATTCCTCAATGGACCATGAATGTGAACCCGTCTGTGTCGTGTGTGGTGGAGCTCACATCACCGGTTCCCCATTGTGCAAACAGCGTTACAAGACTAAGACACCTAAATACCAGACACCTAAGCCCTCAGAAGTTCCATCATCCCGGACACCGAGCCTTAATCGCTCGCAAGAGCGTGGCCCACAGCGGGGTCGCAGCAAGAGCAAGAGGCGGGGCCCAAACTCGACTCCCAAAGAACTTGACTTCCCGACCCAGTCAACGAACCCCCATTCCACCAGTCATCTGCCAAACCCATTAAAGGTAAGCTGGGCACAGGCAGCTTCCTCTAACTGCTCCTTATCTCAAAACATTAGCCTAGAAAAAGTTCTAGCTGAAAACGCTAGCCTCAAGGCAGAAATTCAAAAGTTAAAGCTCGAGCTACAATCCCGAATGCCCCTTAGCAATCTTTCGCAGCATTCCGAACCACGATCTTTCATTCCTGCTCAATCGCCCCCTGCTGTTGAACCCACGATACCTCTTCCTCCTACTGACATGGACACTACAATGCCTCGAGACACCTCCCAGCTGCCACCCTCAAATAAGCGCAAAACCCCTGCCACACCACGCGAAGAAGAATCTCTCAGCGACACAGTTCTAACTCTTAACGATAGGATAAACGCCCTCGAAAATAAAACACAGAAGAAATTCGCCGTCATTGAAAGTAAGATTTCTCACATAGAGAGCAGATTCACAGCTCAGGAGACGGGCCAAGCTGCCATAAATGACAAACTTGACAAGTTTCTAGATTTTGTACAAACTCAAATGCAGCAGACCACTGCATGGATTGCGGCCGTCACGGCCAATAATCCAAATATAGCCGTACCCGCCTTCTCTCCTACACCCCCTCCCGACAATGGCTGCAAACCCTAATCGCTCGAACTTTGTAGTATGGCAATGGAACTGCAGGGGGTTCCGCAAAAAGAAAGCGACTCTTCAACAATATTTGGCCTCCTGCCCCAAACCCCCTGCAGTCATTGCCCTACAAGAGACCCACGGAAACATAACTTTTCCCGGTTACAGTGTACACCAAACTAAATCTCTAAATTCTCCCGATACTGCAATATTAACGCAAAAACATTTGACGGTAACTCACTCTAATTTCGACGGCGTCGATGTGGAGCACAACTTTTTGGAGGTCCTTCCTTGTAAAACTCAAGAATCGCCTTTATACGTATTAAACGTCTATAGTAGGCCACAGGCGAAACACCATCGCTTCAATACTCTCTTTGCCCGAGCCATTGCGGCCGCGAAACATCACCCTCTCCTAATACTTGGTGATTTTAATGCACCAAATCAAGTATGGGGCCACTCTGTTTCTACACCCAAGGGTAGGGCTTTGTGGGTTCACATACAGGATCACCGCCTCACCCTCCACAACAATATAGACATGCCCACTAGATTAGGTAATAGTGTAGCTAAAGATACATCTCCCGATCTTACACTCAGCCATCGCGTTCACTTTGTCACATGGACCAACCTGAACATTAACTTCGGTAGTGACCACTACATTATTCAAACTACCATACACTTCCGACACAAACCTTTAGCTCCCAAGCGCCTGAGCCTTATTAACTGGAACAAGTTTCGCGAGGCCCGTCACTGCTCGGCGCCTACTGAGATAGATGATATCTCGGAATGGGTACAGCAATTGCACACTGACACAAAAACGCATACCACCATGTTACCACCTGATACGCCTTTTACAATAGTTGACACCCGACTTCTTCACATGTGGGAAGCTAAGCAATCTCTCCTCAAACGCTGGAAGAAGAGGCGACATAATCGCCGACTGAGACTGAGAATTGCGAGACTCGATTTGCAAATTCAGGACTATGCCATACAGCTTGCTTGTCAACAATGGACCCAGAAATGCGAAAGCATGCATGGCCACCTAGACAGCAAGATGACATGGCAGCTCCTGCGGCATTTATTAGACCCTACCATATCACGTACCGCAAATAATCATCACATTAACAAACTACTTCACTCGCACAAAGGTAACTTAAACACTCTTTTTAATGATCTTCGCGACAAACACCTACCCAGCGCGTATCGATACGATGCACCTGACTATATCGGACAACCAAATGATGATCTCAGTAGCCCCATAACGGAGGCTGAGGTTAGACACGCGCTTGCGAACCTTCGCACCTCATCTGCACCAGGCCCTGACCTCGTCAATAATAAACTTCTCCGCAACTTAGATGAAAACTCAATTATAGCCCTCACTAAATTTTTTAACCACTGCTTCGACACTTCTACCTTGCCGGCTGCGTGGAAGGACGCCAGAGTTATTTTCATACCAAAACCTGGTAAGCCCATAAACACAGCCAACCTACGTCCGATTTCCCTCACTTCATGCATCGGAAAAACACTTGAACATGTAATCCTCAACCGCCTTAGCAAATTTATAGAAGAACACAACTTATACCCTCACGAAATGATAGGCTTCCGTAAATCCCTTTCCAGTCAAGATGTCATGCTTCGACTGAAGCATGACATCATTATCCCTAACTCTAGCCTCGATACTCAAGCAATTCTCAGTCTCGATCTCCATGGGGCTTTTAACAACGTCAGCCACACTGCCATATTGAGTGAACTGAGCGCTATAGGCGTTGGTAAAAAGATTCATGATTACATATCTGCGTTCCTTTCGAACCGTACGGCAACTATTTACATTGGGTCTGAACACTCTTGTTCTTACTCCTTGGGGAGTTTCGGCACACCTCAAGGATCAGTGTTATCACCTTTCCTTTTTAACATCGCGATGATGCCGCTGGCTCGAACGCTGAGATCCATATCAGATCTCAAATTTTCACTTTATGCAGATGATATTACCCTCTGGATGACAGGCGGCTCCGATGGTCACATTCAGGAAACTCTGCAGACTGCTGCTGACAGGGTGGTGGTTTGTGCGGGTAACATGAATCTGACCTGTTCACCCACTAAATCTGAACTGCTCCTCCTTCCTGCCCATCGGGGCTCTGAAAAGCACATCTCTGATATACAAATAACACTGAACAATACACCCGTGCCTAAAGTTGACAGACTCAGGGTGCTTGGACTACACATACAACGAAATCGACTAAACACACACACCATTAAAGCACTTCAAACAACTGTGGACCACACTCTACGCCTTATAGGCAGGATATCTAATAAGCATGGCGGGCTACGAGAGGCAGAGCTCCTCCGCCTCATCCAAGCCTTCGTCCTCAATAAAGTGACTTATTCTCTCCCTTATCTGTTCCTTCTGAGAAGAGAACAAAATAACGTAGACACTTTGTTACGTAAAATCTACAAATTCGCTCTCGGAGTCCCCATTCGAACGTCCACCGCACGGCTCATGGAGACAGGCACATTGAACACCTTAACTGAACTTATTGAAGCACACTTAACTTCACAATATGCTCGTCTTTCCAACACACAGACCGGAAGATACATACTCGATACCCTCAGTATCAGGCCAACTCCAACCACTAACGCCAAACACACTATTCCGCGTGAAATACACAAGAATCTACTCATTCCGCCGCTCCCTAAAAACATGCACCCTGTGCACCACGAGCAACGTCGACGACAGCGTGCAAAAACTCTCGAAAAACGATTTTCTACTTCTAAAGAAGTGCTCTACGTTGACGCTGCCGAATACAGTACTCGTCCTTTTTTCGCCCTCTCAGTTGTGAATTCGCTAGGTCAGATATCTGCTGCTGCTTCTATTTCTGCTTCCTCTTCTGAGGAGGCGGAAGAAGCAGCCATAGCTCTGGCCCTTACAGTTCCAAATTATTCACTTATTATTAGTGATTCAAAAACTGCCATCTACAATTTTGGAGCGGGTAGGGTGTCCAAAACAGCCCTCTCCCTCCTTTTGGCCCATCCCCCGCAACAAGACACGGCTTTAATATGGACTCCCGCGCACGCGGGCCTTGCCGGTAACGAGGCGGCTCACGCCAGCGCCCGAGGATTTACGTTCCGGGCGCAGGCGCTGGAAGAGCCAGGCCCCGTTTCGACAACGGCACCGTTTGCTGCGCGGGATCGCCTTTTAACATTTCACGACATCTGTAGTCACTACCGCCTTGGTCGTTTATCCTTACCGCCGCTAACGTCGAAATCCATACGAAGGCGCGAAGTACTGTGGCGACAGCTGCAGACTCACACCTTTCCTTCTCCTTACATTCTTCACCTCATGTACCCTTCTCTTTACCCGTCCTCCTCCTGTAAATATTGCCCCGCACAGAAAGCAAATCTTAATCATATCATGTGGGGGTGCCCTAAGCACCCCCCTCCACCGTCCCTTCGAAAACTAATTAGTAATGAGGAGCAGTGGGAGGCTGCCATGCGCAGCTTGAAACCCGACGTCCAGGAGGCCATCCTGGGTTGGGCAGAGAGGGTTGCGGAGGACTATCGAGCGTAGCAATCTCTCCTCATCTCTCTTCCATTGCACCTTTCCTTTACAAAGGAAAAATAAAGTTTATACCTACCTACCTACCCGATGTACAGATGATGTAACCAAGGACACAACCTCTTTATCAACATGGAAGCCCCCTTCTGTGTCTGGCACGGGCAGTCTGGACAAGGCATCTGCTACCTGGTTGTGGGCTCCACTGCGGTACTGTATTTTGAAGTTGTAGCGCAGCAGTCGTGCGGTCCACCTTGCAATACGAAGTGGCCGCTGTCCTGTGCTACGGGATGAGAGCAGTGCCATCAAAGCCTGGTGATCCGTCAGTAGAGTAAATGATCTACCCCAGAAGTAAACGAGCCACTTCTCGCAGGCCCACAGACAGGCAAGGGCCTCGCGCTCTCCGGCCGAGTATTTTCGTTCTGTCTCTGTTAATGTCCGCGATGCAAATGCCACAGTACGCACAAGGGACCCCTCCACTTGCTGCAGTACGGCACCGAGACCGTACGCAGAGGCATCTGTTGCTACAATGACAGGTAGCGTCGGGTCAAACATTCGGAGGACCTTGTGGGATGCTAGAAGTCTTTTTACTCCCGCGAAGCTCTCTTTCGCAGCGTCATCCCAGTCGAAGTGCACGTCTTTGCGAAGTAGACGACGCATTGGCTCTACTTGCTCTGCCTGTCGCGGGACGAATTAGGAATAGTATTCAACTAGCCCCAAAAAGGAACGTAGCGTGGCTGCATCTCTATGCGCAGGAGCATTGATGATTGCATCAATCTTGGTCTGGAGCAGTGCTATACCTCTGCGCTGACGCGATGTCCTAAGAACGACAGCTCCGACGTGTTGAAGACGCATTTTTCGTTGAGCTTGAGCCCAGCTTCTGCTATTCGTTCCAGCACTTGCTCCAGGTTTTGCCTGTGTTTGCTTCCATCTTGCCAAAAATGATTATGTAATCCAAGTAGCATAAGACCCCTTTGCAACCTCCGAGAATTTTCGTCATGATCTGCTGAAACGCAGCTGGTGCCGATGCCAACCCGAAGCAGACCCTCTTGAATCTAAAGAGGCCATCGTGAGTTATAAATGAAGTTAGGTCCCTGCTGTTTGGGTGCAGCACGACCTGGTAGTAGGCTGATGCCAGGTCCACCTTGGAAAAGAAGCGGGCTCCATTGAGGGCATGACGCAGCTCCCCAAATGAGGCAAAGGGAAGTTGTCTGCTACTATAGCTTTGTTGGGTTCCCGGAGATCGACACACAGTCGAATGCTACCATCTGCTTTGCGGGCTGCTACAATAGGCGATACCCACTCGGAAGCATTGACTCTCTCAATGACATCAGCAGCAAGTAGCTTCTCAATCTCGTCAAAGACCGGCTGGCGGACTGAAAATGGTAGGGGTATCAGCTTCTGTGCGACTGGCGCGATGGAAGTTTTCATCTTAACTTTGTGTTGCACACCTCTTACAGGTCCCAGGCCAGGCAAAAACAAGTGGCCAAACTTGGTCCACAGTGTTGGCGGCATTCCAAACTTGGGGGGGCCAAGGGGTTTTTCATGCCTGAGGCTTTGGGGAAGGCCTGAACTCATTGCTGGAAGCTCTTGGCATTCCTGCGTGGGCATTTGCAGGCAGTGCGATTCCTCTCCCATGATGCAAAGGCCAAGGGCTTGAACAGCATCCAGGCCAAGGAGAGATGTACCACATGGCGTAACATGAAAAGTTACAATGGCTTCTTTCCCCTTGTATGTGACTATGGCGTGAAATGACCCGAGAACGGGAATCTTCCTGCGCGAAAAATCCAGCAATGTAAGATGGGAACTTGGCAGTTGTACTGCGTTTGCGAACAAGCCTTGGAATTGGTGCTCACCCGTAATAGACACGGCCGAGCCTGTGTCCACCAAAAAGTTCATGGTATGCACCCGTGTCGTCGCGGTAGCTGACGCGACATTGACATCCACGTAGACGCCTGTGCTCTTATCAGTACGGACCGCCAAGATGCTAATGACACTGGTAGCATCCTCTTCCGGAACGATTTCCTGGACCTCTGCAGAATACCCTTCTCGGCCGCGACGGTAGCGGCGACATGCTCTCTTAAAATGGCCGCGGCGTCCGCAGGCAAAACATGTGCGACCGCGCGCGGGACATTCCGTAGGCGAACACCGTGCTGAGCCGCAGTTTCCGCAGGCATTTACATTTCTAGGCCCGGGGACAGCAGCGGCGGCGGCATTCATATCAGCTGAAGGTGCGCTGTACGCGCGTGAGCAGCTGAGGTGGCGACGGCCCGGGAGGCGTGTGCAATTATCGCCGTTATCTTGTCGATCGTGCCTGGCTGAGCTGTCTCGCAACTGCTAATGCGCTGCACAGGATTGGCGAAGGCTTCGGATTCACGCTGGTTTTGCTCACGAAGCCGTGCTACCTCGACAGAATGATCGAACGTAAGGTTATCGCCCTCCAGCAGCAATCGCTCTCGTAGCCGCGGGCACGTGACGCCTGCTACGAACTGTTCACACAGGTTTTCGTCCGCTTGAGTGGCGAAATTGCAAAGAGCTGCTAACACCCGAAGCGCTACGGCGAAATCAGTGATGGGCTCACCCTGCAATTGACGACGCTCCTGGAATCGATGGCGTTGAAGGCGGACGTTGCAAGGGGCGGCGAAATGCTTCGAAAGCATCTCAACGGCTACGTCGTACTCGTCGGGTGGGTGTAGGGCTCCCTTGGTCATGTCTTGCGTTCTAGTAGGTGCAGTGGTTCCGATGATTCCAGCGGCGGCATCTGGCGTGGCCGTGACACCGGGTGCAGCACTCGTTGTCTCTGCCTTGGTTTGCGTCGTACTAAATGGAAGCGCGTCGAGAATGCGCTGTCCTTCCGTCCCAAGACAGTGCAGCAGGAAGGCTCGGCGACAGGGTGCGGGTAGCTCGTTCGCTCCGGACGCCAGCAGAAACCTTTCGAACAGTCGTAACCATCGGGCCCATGGCACATCGGGCGTGCCGGGGGTGGCCAGAAAAGGAGGAGGTGGGAAAATGCCCGTGAAAGCCATCCTCGTCGCCAGAATGTCGTGTAGCCGCACGGCGACACGTGAAAGTAACCACGCTACACCACTGTACGATCCATGACAATAACCCAGTTTAATCAGCGAGTATCGTTTATATACACAAGAGCGCAGTGGCGCCATCTATTGTGAGTCCAATGACTCAGAAGGCCATCTGGTGTAAACGCACAACACTACAATAAGATACAGTCACTCCTTCAGAGTTTAGAAACTATTTAGACAACAGTTAGTGCGCAGTTAAGGAAAACCACCAGTGCCACTAAATAAAGGCGAACCACTACATTCTAACGCATAGCTTCATGCAAGAGCGGTAGCCGATGCGACGGTGTGGCATTATAAAATCTTGTGAGAAAAGCGGATGACTACAGCTCAAGAAAGATATTCACTACTCTCGAAGTGTTGTTGCTCATTCTGAAAGAGAAATACCTTAAAATACTGCGCATTCCTCAAGCTGAAAGTCAGTGCAGCAACAGAGGTGGACTCGTTCGCGGCACTATAAAACGAAACAATTGACCCTCAACGACCCGGTCAGAACGTCTCATGAACTCATTTTCTAAAGAACCCCCATCACTTCAGTCGAAATACACGTTGTAGAAACTAGACAGAAACGATAAAACTTCAGCCGCACGCTTACCTTCTATGCAAAAAGCAAGCATCCCGCATGCCATATGGGTTGCCAGACCAGAAAAGGGCCACCCGCTAGCGAAATGGCGGCACCCACAAAAAAAAAACGTTAAAAGAAAAGTGGTGGCTATGACGCCATCATACCTTGTTTGTTGCCTGCAGCGTGGTGACGTGAAGGAAGTAGGGTGTCTCCAAAGGGTCCCCTACGAGGTTGTCAATGGCACAATGGAGTGGAGGGCTCACGCTAACTTCAAAATTATTTTTAAATACCTTACCAACTATAATCTGTTTAACACATCATGTGCGACGTTGCGGAAACTAGCGAGACCTCTTGGAGTCGATGCGTTCGCAACAAAAAGTAGTTCGATGCTCTTACCACGAACAATTTTATTTTGTTCTATCGTTTTTAGGGCGAGAAGCAATTGAAGATATCATGCGTCTTAGAAAAAAAAACGAAGTTTAACGTCTATTATTATGTGTCTGTATAGAATTGTTTTTACGTGACGTCACATACCGGCTCTCTACTCTGGATACGTCACGAAGGCGGTCACCTGGACTTTCAGTGTCAGTGCAGGATAGGACACCACAGGGTCGTTCGGTACCCACGTTTTTTTTTTTTTTTTGCTCACCCCACTTTCTTCTGTTTGCCATTCGCACCAAAGGGGAGCACAAAGAAACGCCAGGGTGCACAGACACTAATCAGATGTCGCACGAGTGACCACGGAACGCACAGAGTTATAGGTTTTGCTTGCCGAACTTCCCGCATAGCTTCCACAGCGTTGCACCTGATCTATGAAACGGAGTATATATTCGCTGTAGATATTTTGCAGATGATATAGGAGGGTTGCACAGGGGCGTGGCCAACGAGACGGCGCCAGCGTCGAAGAGGCAGCGTATCCATCTTTGAGGTCTCTCTTTCGGCCGCCGCCGGCAAGTAGTCGCTGAACGTACACTAAGGAGTGTCTGCACGGACGCAGGAATCTCGCACGGGCGTCCGTGCGAGATTTCTGTGGTCATAATGGTGAAGTGTGCCGTATTTGGTTGCTATAACCACTCGAGTAAGAAGTCTGGTGATAAGAATGCATCTAATGTCGGCTTTTTTTTAGTATTTCTATATCTAAGGGGATTGTACACCAATCGAAAAGGTTTGAATGGCTCACCAACACACTATACTGCGTGCGTGTTAAACATTTCATTTCCGCTAAGTGTTCAAAACCTATGCAACATCATGGAGCTTTGCTTTTCTGGTGAAAAACTTAGGTTTTCGCGACGTGCTATGAAGCTTTGTTTACGCAACATGAGACGAGCGCGCGCACTACGTCCGAAATCACTGCTTATCAGCGGTATCATTCAGGTAGGCGCGGCGTGTTTACTGACTTCGGTGTTTTAGTAAACAGTCAGCGACGATGTGCGGATATGCCACAGTGCGTTCTTGTTTACTCATGCTTTGACGAGAGCACACTGCGTCGCTGACTGTTTAAAAGAATGGACAGCTAAGCACATAAACGGTGGTATCACACTAACGTCGATCAGTTACAATTGAGACCGTTTGTGATCTCTGGGTGCGTAACTGCCCGACACGCGTCGCTGGACCCTGCAGCAAAGATCATTTTTGATCGCAAGCGGCTTAGGCTAAACCACGAACGAACTATGCCAATTGTATCACCTCACGTGCTCTTGCAAACGGTGAGGCCTTTCCACGCAAAGAATTCGTGAAGCGACACCACCGCGGTGACAAACATTGTTCGTCCGAGCACTGAACAAAGGGGACCAGTCACGTTTCCAACGACGACGCGACGGCCGTCTCTGTGGTCTCTAACTCGGTGCTGTTGGACCCATCCGCTAGTCACATAGTAGTGGGTATCCATCGATTTCTAGGCTTCAAGTTGGTCCCTTGTTGCGAAGCTTGTGCCGCCATTAAGGTGGTCCTTAATGTCCGAGAGCTCGATGCGGGAATAGCACTTCACATCACACACAGCTTCATTGCTGCTGAAGTCAAACGGGTCGATATCCGCCGCAAAGATGAACCTTATGTTCGTAGCAAAGTTCCGCCCGACTTCGGAAGTCACGCGCGTAAGCACTCAGTCGATTTTCACCACGATGGTACCGTACGTATAGCGGCACGCACACAACATCTCGCGGCCGCTGGCGGCTTCAAAAAAGGCGCAACCAGACCACTGACATGGCGGTAGAGGCAAACGCCGATAGCGCCTCAAGCGAATTACGTCACGTGCAACCCTCCTATACGAATGTTTCTGGGAATCGACGCCACAGGCTACCTCGGCCGCGAAATTTTGTGTCTGTTCCCATTTAACACTGCTTGTTGCCATGCCAGCCGTATAATTACTGGCGAGCCTTCTAGCTTTTTTTCTCCACTTTGTGCCTACGCTCTCGCAATCCAAATATCTCAACACCTTCTTTGCCCATCTACTCTGCTTCATTTTCCTGGGCCTCTCTTCAAATATAATTTTGCTGTGAGCTTTCCTTACATCAAAGCCTGCCCTGCCCATGGATATGTCCTTTTACAGCCTCATTCGTCGTCTTCCCGTGAGCGCACGATATGAGGCACACCACTGAGTTCTCAATTGTAAGCCCCCGAACTATCACTCCTTTCCACAGAACGCGAAGCACTTGATTGAATGATATATGGGGTTTAACGTCCCAAGACCACCCTGTGTTTATGAGAGACGCTGTAGTGGAGGACTCCGTAAATTTCGACCACCTGGGGTTCTTTAACGTGCACGGAAATCTGAGCACACGGGCCTACAGCATTTCCACCTCCATCGGAAATGCAGCCGCCGCGGCCGGGATTCGATCCCACTCAAAGCACTTTGTAACTATTGTTTCCACATAACGATCAGTGCTTCATTATTGCAGCATTGGATCCTCTTTGTCTTGGCTACCGATGGTTTTTTTTTGTTGTACCTCCATATATATATATATATATATATATATATATATATATATATATATATATATATATATATATATATATATATATATATATATCCCTCATTTACCCATACTCCTAGGTACTTGTACTCGCTTTCCTTCGGTGTATTTCTTGGGCCTGTTTGAGACCACCTCGTCTTTGTGATCATTGAATACCATCAATCAAAATTTTGTTGCACTAAATCCTAGTCCTAGGGCCTCGCCTTCCCTTCCGCATATATCTACCACCTGCTGTATATCAACCTGATTGTCCGCGAATAGCACAATATCGTCTGCATAAAATAGACCTTGAGGCTTCTGCTGAACCAGCGTGCAAGCCTGTTTGTGTGACAGATGAAACCTAGCGCCGCTACTTTCTTGCGCTTTTTTCCATTCTCATCATGTACAGCCTGAAGCGGGGACCAAGCACATCCCTGTCTCAGCCCTTGCTACTTTAAACACTGTAATTGGTCCCATTCTATGCAAACTGTATTTTATCGGTATGTTTCTCTCCACAACTGTATGGGAAACCAACGCTAAATAGGTGGTGCGCCGAAAAAGAGCACCTAGCGGAGAGTCGCGACACAACTCCGCCACTCGCGCCCAGACGACGGGCCGCAGTGTACCACGGGGAGAACACGTGCGCGCGCTCCTGCTGTGCTTTATTTTGGAACGAACAGCTCGAAAAGTCAAATCACCACTAGCACTGTACTGTGGTTTGCAATAATAACTTTGTCTGAAGGCTACTTTCACAAAATAAGCACTAAAAAACGGAGAGAAGCCCTCCAAAACGGACTGCGTCTATATATGGTATCGAAGGGACAGTGCTTTGCCGTGATAACAACTCCCTCGTTGACATTTTCCGGTTGCGTACTGGGCTTTGTGCTAATGCTAATACTGGCTGATGTGGCCCCATTGATAAGTCCGTGCTGCGACGACATCATGCTGCCAACATCTGTAGTAAAACAAATCAAACAAAAACAGAGCAAGTGGTAGCCAGGTCATTTTTTTTTTCTGTCTTCGTAAGTACGACTTGTACGCAGTATGTATGCACGAGGGCGTTAATCGAACAAACCACCGTGGCAGCATAGCACGTGTGGTGTCGCGCTTCTATGCTTGAGGGCGTGGGATAGATTAGGGACCACGGCGGCCGCACTTCAATGGAGTTGAAATGTACAAAGAACACCCGTGAACCAAGATATATGAGCACATTGGAGAACCGCAAGCGGTCACAATCCTAATACGCACACCACAGCGCGCCTCAATATCATATCTTGCTTGGCACATGAAAGCCTAGCAATTCTCGGTGTTGAACAGACTCCTTCATTTTAAGCCGACACAGGCAAGTGGAAAAACTGAAACTGCGTGTTAGGTGAACTAAACGACGAGTGAAAATCAAATACATGTGATGTTTCTCTAGCAAGGCATAAATTTCGATGTTACATAGCCATGGCAGTCGGTGAGAAAAACGCTTACCGCATCGGCTGACTCCAAAAAGCTAAGCCTCGAGTAGTCCACTGCTTTGTTCGTAACAAGAACCCATTATATTGCACGAATTAAGTTAAGCAGAGGCATCTCGGCATCGATTGTTCACCACGAAAGTATCCATTATCAGAGGCGTAAGTGAAAGTGCCCCCGCACAAATCTTGTGAACAAGACAGCTTTCTTTTACACGCACTGTTAACAAATAAACTGACTACCTCCCTTTCGCATCAATCACTTCACGCGGTGGCATCAGCTGGAGTTTGGTAGTGGTGGTCAGATGGATGGATGCATAGGAAACTTTGTGGTTCCCGACGTGAACGACTCATTGGTCAGCGGGCCAGATAAAAAAGAAAGGAGTTTACATATGCCGTATGTTGCATAATACACTCGAGTTATTTCCGGCAGAACGCCGCTCAAATTCGACTGTTTGGCCCTGATTTTCACTGTTGGCTGCCTTAACTATCGAATAAATATAGCATACACGCGCCATTTGGTTTAGAAACGAACCCGACCGCGCTAGACAGGAGAGCGAGAGCAGAACATACTTCGCTCGCCTGACCGCTTGGATGCAAAGCCGTTTCCTCTTTATACGTCCTCCCTTTTCTCTATGCACCCTCCCTCTTTTTACATTGTTGCACTTGAATACACAGCAGTAGCGCCAGCGCCATTTGGTTTTGTTACGGCGATGCGCGCCCGCACTGTAATAGCTAGAAGTATGGTGGCTCCTAGCCACCTTACCCGCACCGCCCCCACGAACCGCCAATCTCGTCTGCGGGAGCGGCTGAGAAGTGCGCACTTTGACCGCCAGGGCAGCCGTGGAAACACCCGTGCTGTAGAGATACCCTACATGCTACCTTCAGGTACAGTAACTCTGTAGCGCTGGTTCCCTATGCAGTCGTCACTTATGCCCACTTCCTTCAATATATCCACAAAATTTACTGATTAACGTTTTAATACGCCCCGGTCATGTCCAGGTAAGCTACGTATGAGGGCCTGTTTTTGATTTTAGGTACTTCTATACAATGAGTGAGAACAAATAGGCTATCGTGTAACTGCGTGCCAATTTGAAAAATTCATTCTGAAGTTCTCGCGGAAGATCATTTTGCTTTGCCCACGTTTATATATATATATATATATATATATATATATATATATATATATTCCTGCTCACAGCTGGTAATTTTTTCATCCACTTTTCTTTCTTCTTTCTTCTTATTTACATTCCATTGGTTCTAATAACTTCCCTGTACATTCCTTGGCATTACTGTCTGTTATATCTCATTAATATTGTGTTAAACCACGGA
The DNA here is from genome assembly GCF_043290135.1 of Rhipicephalus microplus. NCBI lineage: Eukaryota > Metazoa > Arthropoda > Arachnida > Ixodida > Ixodidae > Rhipicephalus > Rhipicephalus microplus. The sequence goes on from NC_134707.1 coordinate 122,231,880, forward strand.
AATACGAGCCCTTAGGTATACACTTCTCTCCCTTATATATATATATATATATATATATATATATATATATATATATATATATATATATATATATATATATATATATATATATATATATATATATATATATATATATATATATTAATTTTACTGCCAGCATCGCCACCTGTTTAGCACAGATGTAATGGTTAGCGATCTATACGATCGAATGCTAACCTTTTCTCTGTTGCCTATATATATTAAGTTCATTCTACTTCTGCGACAAGTGTCTGGTATTTTCTTCTCCTGTAAGCACTTTTGTACAAATTTCTGCAGTGCTTCTTTGGATGGATGGATGGATGCTATGAGCGTCCCCTTTATAACGGGGTGGTGACAAGTATGCCACCAGGCTCGACAAAAAAAAAAAAAAAAAAACCTTTTTTTCTTTTTATGTTGGCCTAATGCCTCTACTTCGATAAATTCTATCTTAATGGAAAAAAAGGTAAATTTTCAGCTTAAGTTCTCTGCCATTTACGGCACACTGTCCATATTTTATTTTTCCAATATTTATTTTTGTCCTTTCTCTCTAATTTTCTGCCACCAATACTCTAACCGTCTCTTACTTATTTCAATCGCGGGTGTGTTCAGCTTTCCATTGTTGTCCCTAAAACCCAAGGCTTCCTGTAGGCTCGTGCCCAAACGTACACCTGGGTGGATATCTCCACATTCAATCAGAACATGCTCCGCCGTTTCCTTATCTTTCCCGCAGCATGTGCATTGTTCTTCTTCTTTACTGAATCTTGCTTTATAACTACGCGTTCTAAGGCAACCCGATCTCGCTTCAAACAGTAAAGCGCTTCCCCTTGAATTATCGTAAAATGCCTCCCTCCTTATTTCATTTTTGCCCTTTCGGTAGTTACTCAAAGCCGGTTTTTTCTCCATAGCTGCCATCCAGTAAATCCTCTCCGCCTCCCTGACTTTTCCCTTAACGCTCTTTGTTGACATACGGCTTACAATACCAGCCGTATACTTACTAGTGAGTCTTCTAGTTCTTTTTCTCCACTGTGTGTCCACGCTCTTCCTATACAAATAACGGAACACCTTCTCTGCCCATCTACTCTCCTTCATATTTCTTAGCCTTTCTTCGAACCTTATTTTGCTCTGCGCTTCCCTCGCCTCAAAACCTGCCCACCCCATATCGCCCTTTACAGCCTCGTTTGTCGTCTTCCCGTGAGCACCCAACGCGAGGCGTCCCACAGTCCTTTGATTTACATCCATTCCCGCTTGCACCTCTGCCCTCATGCACACCACTGAGTTCCCAAAAGTAAGCCCTGGAACCATTACACCCTTCCACAGACCTCGAAGCACCTCATACCTATTGTATCCCCACAACGCTCTGTGCTTCATTATTGCCGCATTCCTCTTTCCTTTTGCTGCCGAGGCTTTTTCCTGTACTTCCATGTATCTATCACTCTCATTTACCCATACTCCAAGGTACTTGTATTCACTTACCCTCGGTATTTCTTGGCCTTGTATGGACACCGTCTGATCACAGGGATCATTGAATACCATCAATCCACACTTCGTTACACTGAATCCTAGTCCAAGAGCTTCACCTTCCCTTCCGCATATATTCGCCAGCTGCTGTATATCATCTCGACTGTCCGCAAATAAGACGATATCGTCCGCATAAAATAAACCTGGAAGCTTCTGCTCAATCATCATGCCGCCCTGTTTGTGTGACAGATTAAAACCAATGTTGCTACCTTCTAGCGCTTTTTCCATACTCACCATGTACAGCATGAATAACAGCGGGGACAAAGGACATCCCTGTCTCAGACCCCTGCTAACCTCAACGTTCTCTTTGCTACGCATTCCTTCCCACTCTATGCAAACTGTATTTCCTCGGTATATCTCCCTCAAAAGCTGTATACAGTCGTCGCCCATGCCCATTCCTTTCAATATATCCCACAAAATTTCCTGATTAACGTTGTCGTATGCCCCAGTGATGTCTAGAAAAGCCACGTACAAGGGCCTATTCTCTATTTTGGATATTTCTATACACTGAGTGAGAACAAACAGGTTATCGTCTAACCGCCTGTCGACTCGAAATCCGTTCTGAAGTTCTCCCAAAATATCGTTATGTTCGGCCCATGTTTCTATTTTCATTTTTACTGCTTGCATCGCCATCCTGTATAGTACCGATGTAATGGTTAGTGGTCTATACGAGCGAATCTTGTCCTTTTCTCCCTTGCCTTTATAGATTAAGTTCATTCTACTTTGTCGCCAACTGTCCGGTATTTGTCCGTCCTTTAAGCTTTTTTTCTACTGCTTTTAACAATGCTTCTTTAGTGTTATGTCCTAGTTCGTTAATGAGGCTAACGGGAATCCCATCTAAACCCGCGGCAGTGCGCTTTGGAATTTTTCCTTCGGCCTTTTTCCAGTTGAAATTATCAAGTACTAGCTCTTCCTCTGTTGCTTTCTCCGCCACACTTTTACTCACCGGGGAGATCCCCTGGACGCTCTTTTGAAACGAATCGGCTGTTACCTTTTGGATGTAACCTAGCGCTTCGTACCCTTCCAATTGATTTCCTCCTTCATCTAGAATATGTTGTTGCGTTGTGACAGACTTCCTACCTAGCGCCTTTATGTGGCTCCAAAAAATCCTAGGCGCGGCCTCCTTTTTTTCGTGTATCTCTGTCATCCAGCGTTCACTTTCACCTTTAATTTTTGCCTCTACCAATTTCTGTACAAGGGATTTTTTCTCTAAATATATTTCCCATATTTTTTTGACTTCGTCCTGCGGCCGCTTCTCCTTTTTTGCCTTTCTATGCTCCCGTGAGGCTTCGCGTCGCTTCTCGATCGCCTCCCGGATTTCCTTGTTCCACCAACTTTTTGGCTTCCTTTTTCCTTTCCAGCAAACAGTTTTCTTCTCTTTCCCTATCTCCTTCGTCATTAGATGTAACAGCTCACTGTACTCCCAGTCCTTGCCTGGTATTTCGCCTACTTCTTCCTCGACTCTTGCGGCTATATCTATTATTTGTTTGTCATTTAAATACGAGCTGCCAGACTTTGATTCCATGCTCATATTTTCAGTTTCGTATCCCATTTGTAATGTTATTCGTTTATGATCACTACCCAAGCTGTTAATGCCTTCCTCGTCTATCCTCATTTCTGTCAGTTTGTGGTAAATTCCTTCAGTCATGAGACAATAATCAATACTTGATTGCTTGTTTCCGACTTCCCATGTGATCTGGCCGTCACATTTAGGCCCCGTGTTAACTATCTCCAGACTATGTTGCTCGCAAAGATCTAGTAATAACTTCCCATTGGTGTCTGAATATCCGTCAAGGTCATGTATGTGGGCATTCATGTCCCCTAGAAGGATGATTTCGGCCCCATTACCAAATTCCTTAATATCCGCACTCATGCAATCCACTATCTCCTGATTCTTTTCTCTGCAGTTATTCCCCGTCCACAAGTAGGCTACCCCTAGCCACGTTTCCTTTCCACCTACTGTGCCCCGAACCCAGAGGTGCTCTGAACACGTCTGTTTCACTCTAACCCATTTGGCTCCGCGGTGAATTAGCATTCCTACACCCCCACCTTTCCTTTCCGATATGGTCCTGTTACACCCTTCCCAAACATAATTTTTAATATGTGGTGGCTCTTCCAAGTCTCTAAGGTGTGTTTCTGTAACCGCATACACGCCTATCTGTTCTTTGTTTAACTGCTCCTCAATCTCTAACCATTTTGCCTTCTTTCTGCCACCCTGCATGTTTATGTAACTAATTGCAACACGCGCCTTTTTCCTTTTTCTTTTACCTTTTTTCTGGTTTTTCGCAATTCTACCTGTCAAAGCGTCCTCCTGGTTGCTTTCCCTGTTACGAGCTACCCCGGACTCCGAAGGGCCCGTGAGCCCCCCAAAAAAGCTACTGCGCGTCCTGCCAGTCGCCAGCCCACCTCGTGTCCAAGCCTCTTATCGAAATGAATCCTGTCTCTTTGGAATCCACCCCACCTGTGCACTTCCCTGTTTAAATCCACTACCTCGAAACCCTTCTCTCGACTAATCCGCCATATCTCCTTGTTTGCGTCGACAACCGCTCTTCGCAGGTTGACGTTGCGCACCGGTACTTCCGGTACTGTGCATACTACAATTTGCACCTGGGGGGACACGGTGCGCATGTCATCCACCCCTCTCGCCAAGGCCGTCGCTAGTCCTGACGATTCTTTTTTCAGGACGTCATTTAACCCTCCCGCAATTACAACGAGGTTACGATTGCCAGCCTTAGCTGCGAGTTGTTCACCCGCTTGACTCATTACTGTCCCCAGCGTTTGTCCTGGGAACGTCCCTATCGCAACTCTCTTGTCGCCTTTCACCCTTTCTTTGATTGCCGCTGCGCATCGGACCAAATTTGAGTCACCGGCGATGATGACCTGTTCAGACATTCCTTCTGAAACCTGCACCTGGCTGCTGACTAGGTGACTAGCGTGAGTCACGGCTGCTGGTTTGCTCCCTCCCTCCCTCAAAACTACTTCCCGGTAGCTGGGCCCTGTGGCCAATGTATCTGCCTTTGTCATGCCTGTTTCCTTCATCTCTCCCGCACGGGGGGTCGTCGCCATAATGCTTCCGCCGTCACCTGCGTCTTCGTTCCCTTTCACGACCTTCGATAGGCCCTTCTCGGCTGCCCGGAGCCTTTCTTCCATGGCTGACGATTTCTCTCGCTCCTTCGCCAATGCATTCTCCAGCGCTGCGATTTTCTCCATGAGCCCACTCTGGACCGCCATCATATTTTTCATTTTCTCCTCGAACTCGCACTGTCTACACTTGGCGTCATCTTCTGCTTTCTCCTCCGCACTAATTTCCACCTTCCGCTCTACCCCGCACTCGGAACACTTTACGGTCTTTTTGACCATGGCTAGCTCAGTTTACCGATACCCACGTGTTAGAAAACTGTACTAAAATACACTGGTCTAAGCCAAAAAGAACCACAATAATAAATAAATACGCTACACTTCACAGCACCTGCGCATGCACGTGGTCTGTCTACGCGCAGGCTTCAGCCACGTGGTGGCTGGAGAAAAAAAGACACAGTACAAAATACTAATAAAAAAAAACCGTACACCGTACTAGACCTAATCAAGCCTTACGCTAGCGCCTTACGTTCTCATAACGCTACATATAGAGGCAAGCTGGAAACATGCAAAAACACTTATCTGTAGCTGTCATTCCGGAGCTCTCCAAAAACACGTCCGACCTCTACCACTCAGCTCTGGGACCTCTTTTAGTTGTTGAAGCAGCGCCATCTTCCAACAGTTTTTAAAACCTGCTTGGTGCATATTTTTGTAGCTTCCCCACAAGATGGCAGCACGAAGACCATGCTAAGGGATGACGCATTGTTTTGCAGAGCGTGGCCTAGAACGAGGTTGGAGAGTTGGGGAAAAAGAAAACATTTACGACGTTCGCACCGGCGTCGTTGTGTTGCTGGTAGGGGGCTGTGTGCCGGCGTTCGCGCGCTGCCAGTCTGTTGTGCTCCACCGCGTGCCTCCGAAGAAGCGGGCGGTAGCGTGTTGTTCCGCCGCTCCGCGCCGTGGTCTCTCTAGGCTGTCTACGTTACCGGCAGTCTCGTGTTTCGTGTGTTCCACTGTTGGTGTCGTGTGAGCCCGTGCGTTTTTCCCTCGTGATCCAGTGCCTTGTTCGCTGCACAGACAGCGTGGTGTGTGTGTCGTGCCCGGCGTTTCTGCACAGACTTGGAGGAGGCCCCGAACAATGCGCGCTTGGCGTCGTGCGTGAACAACAGTTCCTCACGGCGCTATCTGCTGGATTTTTAGATACCAGGTAAGGCTTTCGACTTGGTGCTACGACCACTACAAATTCGTATTGACGAAACGGAGGTATCGATGCACAGCGTGCGTGTTTCTTGTTTTTTTTTTTCTTCTTTTTTTGACCGGTTTTTCGGTTCACGTGGGGACCAAGGCACCGCACAAGCGGGTACGTTTTCAACGTCTGCAGCGCGCGCCACGAGTTCATGAAAGCACATGAGTTTGTGTCGAGAGTTATGAATGAAGCCGGCTGCTCTCAAAGTTCTTTTTTTTTTTTTTTTCAACGATGCAGCGCGCTGCAGACTTTTTCCGCAACCGTAGCTGCAGATAATGGCAGAACGATGACGGATGCATGTGTGTGTCTCATTTCATTTCGTGTCTTATTTCATTTTGGTGTTTGTGGCTTGTCAGCTAAGTGGGAGGGTTGGTGTGGTTTGATTCGTTTTACGCATCCTTAGTGCACATGACACGTATAATGTAAACATTTTAAGAAGGCAGGGACAATGTTCATTGCCCTGGGTACGCAAATGCTCTCAGCTGAACGTCGCCACTTCAAGTTGCGCCCCTCTTTATTCGGCGAATACTTAATACGAACCGGAAATGAAACGGTAATTAACCCAAGGAGTGTGCGTCTCTGGGCCACTGCCACTGTTTCCGGTCTGTTTTCCGGTCGCAGGGAACAACTGCCTGTTGCGCATCCTAAAAAAAAAAAAGAGGAAGAGGGGGGTTGCCGGCATAATTTAAAGCTTTTTGGAATGCCTTCAACCGGCCTCGAACATTATGTTTAGAAACGTTCTTGCTCCAGCAAATGAGTTCAACTAATTGGTAGCTCGTCTTCTGAATTATAAAGTTCATAGCACTTCTTTTTATATCTAATTGCTTTTGTGGTATGGCGTGAGAGTGGTGAAATAATCGGGTGCTGTCTAACTGACCGTGTTTTTTTTTTGTTTTTACATTTAATTTGAGGTTAAGGGCCCTCTGATAAATGGGTTCATATTCAATGAAAACAACATTAATTAATCCGTGCAATATTCCAGTAGCACTCTTACCAGCTGTTGGGATTGAATAGCCGAGAGTGGCCGATCATGTCGCCCTTAATAGGGCGTTTTCGAATAAGGGGCCCCAAAGAAATAGCGTCGAGGCTGCTGCGCATGCGCGAAACCCCAAAGCGCGTTTGGGTTGGGAGCGCCATTTCTCGAATTTAGCGGGAGCCCCTAAGCCTGCCCTGAAAGCTTTGCGTCGGCCAACCGTGACTGCACACACTAAAGTTAGAGACCCTATTCGAAAACTCCTCGCTCCTGCTTTATTTACTCAAAGCGTGCATTCGCAAAAGGCTTTGGGGCCCAAACTAGCACCGTCTCTGTTGTCGTGTTTGCTCGTGGCTGTTATCTCCGCAGGTAGAGCCACCCATTTTTTAAACCTGAACGCGCGAGCGTGGACCGCTCAGTCGATTAGCGGTATTTAACGGAGCACGGCGGTGAAATGAACAGGAATAGGAGCATGCCTGCGATGAACGGTCCTGTGCAGCTTTCTACTTTTAGGCTAATCCGGCAACCGGACACCAAGACGCCCGGAACAGGCGCTTACAGCCTCGGCAGTGGATGGTCGCGCGTTCAAGTAAAAAGAAAAAAAAAGGCGCTGTACACTTTATCCTCATATTTTCCGGCAACATAATGACTCGACGTCAGTCCGTGAGCAGCCAATCGGTATCGTGTGTACTCGAGCTTTATCGTGTCATTCGAAAAGATCATGACTTACGGTGGCGCCTGCTGCGAGTCTTCGATTTCTGCTTACCTCCTGGACATTTTTGCGAGCTGCTTTGTGGCATTCAGGCGATAGCTCTAGCACAGTTGTTAACGCTTCAAATCTCTCGAAAAGGCCCCTAAACAACTTTCGAAAATGCGAAGATCGAGCGCGTTATTCTGTCCTGGCGTTGGCGGTCTCTTGGGGAAAATTTCTTCACGCCAGCAGGCGTGATGGCACGAGTAACTAACTATATATCCGATTAACCCCAGGGGCGTGTTGGGCTTTCCAGGACCATGTTAAGTTTGTCACATTCAGTGCAGATAATGGCGTGTAGCCTACAACGGGGAGTACGGGTAGGCTTAACACGTACTGCTGACTGTGTCAACGTGTTTGACGAAGAAACATGTCGCGAAAGGGGGCATATTCTTTGTACATAAGGCGTTGAAGGTGACAAAAAAACCATTGCGTTGTTTTAAACAGAAGCGCTGGGTGATGGGACAAGAACGTGCAAATGTATAGGGACTAACAAGATTTTATGTTTGGGAACATACTCATGAATTCATCATCCGCCTTAGTGTACTCACTACAAGGCAAAGGCCTTTAACACGTGCTGCTATTCAACGCGGTGCTGTAATTGCTGCTGCCACGTTATAACACTTTATATATCAACTGCCCACCTATTTTTCTGTTACCCCTTCGAGCGTTTGCCTTCTGTGGTAATCCGGTCGGCTACCTTTAATGACCAGCGATTACCCTGCCCACGTGCTCAGCCCATGTCCATTTCTTCTCATGCGCACAAGCATGAACTTTGCCCGCTGCGCCTACTGCGATACATTAGGGCACGACAGCGCATGTGGCACGCTACTTCAAACACTGGGATAACAGTTTCTTATGCATCAAGTTGACAGATGGCCTTACTTTCGTAGGATGTGCCTTTCCTAGTAAACAAAAGTGCATCAACTTTGTCACGTTGTCCGCCGTGCTGCGTTTACGATGCTCGGCTGGCGACCCGAAGGTGGCAGTTTCGATTCTCGCCGTGGTGGTCGCATTTCGGCGAGATAACAGAGGCACGTGTGCTGTGCGATTCACTGTACGTTTCACTGCGGCTCCCCTCATAATCATCCTGGAAAACACCTTTTTTTATATTGATGTCCTCAGTATAATGCACACCCCCATTCAACATTCGAGAAGTGGGGGGTGTGAGCCCCCCTGGCTGCGGGCCTGATTCATAGACAGATTTAGACTACCGAACCCTGAGACACCGTTCGTAGCGGTGGCCCACCAATTTCCGCCAGACCATTGGGTACGATGCATGGGCAGTGGCTGCAAACGCTTTGCGTACGCGATTGTATTGTAATACTCCGTAATGTTTGCGTTGTAGTTTAGGGGCTCTATTTAAGAAAGCCGAAAATCCGATCGAAACAGATTAACGCCTGGCGGACTTGTTATCGTTTCGGGTGCAGCGACTAAAACGGAAGCCTCTACGGGATGATCCAAGCTTCCGTTGCCTGGAGACGGGCCTCTCGCAGAGCGCTGCGTGAAGTGGGACTCCTGACCTACATTTTCCTCTACCGCTTCTGTATGCCCGATGCGATGCCCGTTTTATTCCTCTCTCTCTACTTCTTTTCGTCTATCTCTTTATTTAATTTTTATTGTATTTTATTTTTGTTCATCTACTCGCAATTCGATTCAACGGCGGCGTCTCGTGCCTTCCGCCTCTGACACGGACCTGCGAATTTCGGCGCCGTTTCTTCCCCCAGTTGCTTCGTGTTTTGTTGCCCGGCTGCTGGAGAAGAAAAAAAAAGCAGAAAAGACTAGAACCGGCTAAGAGTGTGTTTTCATGGTAGCTACCCTATCGTTTATTTTTATTATATTCCGTATATTTTTCTTGCCATGTGGCGTTTCCTTTTCTTCTTTTCTGGTTGTTTCCTTGGTCGGCGTGTCTGTGTATGTTGCTGTTTTTCTCAGGGTTATTCTCGGTTCTTTTTTTTTTCTGGTAGCTTTGTTGTTCGGCGTCCGCCTTTTTTTACAACTGTTGGTTTACTTCACTAAAAAAGAAAAAAAAAAGAAATCGGCCGAGTGGAAAGGTCGGGTACTCCTACTGTAACAATTGCGGTCGCCTACATACGAAAAAAAAAAAAACAAAGGCGGGGGGGGGGGGGCTGTGTCCGCAATCGCTTGATTTGTTGCTTGAGTTGGTGTTGCGGTGTAACGGCGTTCTGCAACACCCTACAATCGAGATTTACCGATGCGTGTATAGTGTTCCTGGCGTAAGCGTCGTTCGGAGCGTACCGCCCCTTGCGTGTGAGTGTTTTATTTCGATCGCTCCGTGAAGTCTCCGTTTAGAGGCAAGACGGTAGAACCTTCTTTCGTTAACCGATGAATGCCGTCCCGGTCACAACCACGGGCGTGTCCACAGTGTTCTTTTAATTAATGCAAATTTTTAACCTGTACGTACAGTGGCGGCAAATATGAGTTATAACGCCTGTAAACCGGCCCCGCCGCGGTGGTCTAGTGGCTAAGGTACTCGGCTGCTGACCCGCAGGTCGCAGGCTCGAATCCCGGATGCGGTGGCTGCATTTCCGATGGAGGCGGAAATGTTGTAGGCCCGTGTGCTCAGATTTGGGTGCACGTTAAAGAACTCAAGGTGGTTGAAATTTCCGGAGCCCCCCACTACGGCGTCTCTCATGATCATACGCTGATTTTCGGACGTTAAACCCCACAGATAAATCAATCAACGCTGTAAACCGGTTTGCAACCTCAAGGGTGCTTTGCGTGTCTATAACTAAGACCTTACGATAAAGGTGTTTTGACAAGCGAAAACACCGATGCCATGACTGTTTTAGTTTCAAAAGTGGCCATGACATTTGTTTTGTTTTGTCAAAACGCCCTTTCCTAGCCTTTCTAAATACCAATGTCATAGATGTTTTGATTTGTCAAAACATCCTTATCGTAGGATGCTGGTTAGAGACCCGGAAAGCACCCTTATGGGGGCAATCTGGTTCATTGTGACAAATACATGTCACCGGTTTAACCAACACCACCTAGTTTAGGTCGGGTTAGCTTAACTTTCCCACCAGGAGGGAGCTCATTGCATACCCCCTCGCCCCCTCCCCCCTGTCCACATGCAATATTGAAAGATCTCGGTATAGCGGGGGCGGGGGTAAACCCCCGCTCTGTCTACGCCAGTGGAGAGAACGGCTGTGTTTTGGTCAGCAGCGCGTAAATACAAATTGCGGCCTCGTTTCCACGCGCCGGTTGACGCGTGATGCTTAAAGGTGACCAGTAGTATACGATCGTGCATCGTGGCCGTGACCTTCGAAAACCGCCGTGGGTGACGTCACACTTGTTACGAATCGGGGAGTTCTATTCGTTTTCAACCGGATTTCGCCATCAGTTGCAGGTTCATTTGGCGCTGACGGTATTGTACGCAAAAGAAAGTGGCGCCCGTTACCTGCAAATTTGCATGCTCTGTTTTTCAATAATTGATGCGGACTCTATCCTGGGCATCTCGGGGATCAGCCCTTCCTTATAAGGGTATCTGACGTCTTATAAAAAGCAGTTCTTATTTTGCGTTCCTGAATTTAATTTTTGAATGTATACGAACGCGTGATCGTCGTTGTTGGCTAGAGCAAGTGAAGCTGTATGCAGGCAACATAGTGAAGAAGCGACAGGTCGGCAAACAGACACTCGAAAGCGCTTCTCAGCTGGAGGTGGACACAGGGAAGCAACGACGTGTTCACACTTCTCAAAGCGCCCAACGTAGGATAGCAAGCAGTGGTTTATCAGTCTGAAGGCAGAGCGCTGAAACACGCCACCCGTAGGCCCTTCGGTATCCGTCGGCCAGCACATGACATTCGTCGTTTTATATTTATTTTGTTTGATCACTACGTTCATGACCTACACGTGTGAGACAAGTCTCAAAGAATTTTCTTTCTTCGTGAGGCACCCGAAGCGATCACCGTGCACGCGGTCAGACATAACTGCGAATCAAGAACTCTCGATCTCAGGGTTTGCGTCTGGATTACGTGTTCCCGGAGGATCCCCCTGGATTTTGGAAGCCCATACTCCGAATCGGACAACTGATTCGGCCCTTTCATTCAAAGGCATTACCAGTTACTACAATGAGGCGCACCGGCGCTATCCGGACCCTAGTAAGGTAATGCATTGCGCTAACGAGCGCCTCCGTTATTTCAATTCATCCTTGGATGGCAGTTTTGTGGAGAGGTGGCTGACACCTTCCACATAATCTGGGCGTGCCAGTCAAATACATCTATCTCCCCGAACCCTAACGCCACGAAAGAGCACTGGGAGGCGGCCCTGATCAGCTGTGAGGACATAGATGCCCAAAATGCCCTTGTTAAAAGGACGCTTGTGGCGTTGCGTACCAATAGAGCTCCGCAATGTGGATCCCACCCCGTACTGTGAAGAGATGAAGCCAATGAGGCCTCAACCCAATCACTTTTCTGTTAACATTTAGTGGTTGTATTTTAAATATTTGACCACCACGAGACTGAAGTCATTCTGGAGAAGACTATCGCGACACGTGACTTCCCTTACTTTTTCAAAAATACTCATATATGGGGTATGGGAAAAGCCAACCACCAACGCTAACTGGCAGTTCTTTCAGTTCTCTCTCCGCCCCGTCCCTCCACTAGAACCTTCTTTATCATACCTGGTAGCCGAATTTTGTGAGTGCGGTTTGCTAGCTGAGGCGAATTTCAGACCCTTGGTAGAATGTTATTTAGCGTTTAAGGGAAGTTTGGTCCCTCTTGAAGGGACACTAAACACAAAGAATGACTTGGTTTATATTGACTAATTGCACTATGAGAACTTTAATGCCATCTGTTTCTCTATCCTATTAGGTTATTATTAGCGAAGAAAATCAAGGTTAATGTTCAGTTTTTAAATTTTGTGATAAAATCTCCGTGCCTGATGTCAAACAATTTAAAACGCATTTTTTGTTCGTAATTTAGCAACATTGCCTGGACGAAATTTAGTTGACATGCGGGGTTTAACGTTCCAAAACCACCATATGATCATGAGAGGCACCGTAGTTGAGGGCTCCGGAAATTTCGACCACCTGGGGTTTTTTAGTGTGCACCCAAGTGTGAGCACACGGGCATACCGCATTTTCGGCTCCATCGAAAATGCAGCCGCCGTAACTGGGGTTTGATCCCGCGACCTGCGGGTCAGCAGCCGAGTACCTTAGCCCCTAGACATGGGACATTTTCTGAAGTTTCGTATGCCAGATCTATGTCACCCCCAGATCTCATTGTGCTTTCTTTTAATCGATTAGAAATGCAAGGCCCTGACGCCTTCAGAATCTTTGACGTCACGGTGTTTGGTGCAGGAATCTCAGGGTGGCCTCTCCACCCGCCTTTAGTGTTAGCACGTTTTCGCGCTTGCCAAGCGTTGTTTGGAGGCGTAGAGTGCTTTTTTTTGGAGGGGGGGATTTGTAATTGAACTTTGCTAATACGCGAAAAATAGTTTTCCATGTTTAGTGGCCCTTCAAGTATACGCACAATTACCGCCATCACACATCACATTCCGCCGCTGTGCTATAGCCAGCACGAACGGCCGCTGAACCTTTGGTCGCAGGCTCGATCACGGTCGTGACGGTCGCCTTTCTATGAACGTCAAATGCTAGGGGTTTCCAGAACCCTCCTCTACGGCGTCCCGCATTATCATGTATTGGTTTTGCCACGTAAGACCCCTGGCATTATTATTATATTATTGCGGTAAAGAGGACAAGGAAGTTCTCTCAGACTAGATGAGGATGACGTCTTTTATCGCCGCCTAAATAACAAATAAAGAATAAATAAATAAATAACGTTTATCGTCGCCTAAATAACCTATAAATAACTAACGCTTTTTAGGAATGAAGCAATGCAAAAAGTATCGGGCAAATTCACCTTATAATCGCTCCATCGCCTTTTTTTGGTACGAGTCATGTGCAGAGGAAAACAACAGCAGCAGCGGCTGTATTTACTGTGAATGCCCCAACTCTGCATGCACTCGTGTATATCTACTTTCTTCGTGAAACATTTTGTTGGAGGTATGGAGTACGCAGTGCGCGACGCAGAAGTCTTCCACTTGGGTCTTTCAACGAAGACAGCGAACACTGTTATCGCAATGCACAATCTCCAGGGCAGTACAGGGTAGGAGGAGACATATGACCGTATTTCACAAGCGCTCCTCGACTGCAAACTCGGTCTCAAGGAATCCTTGAGAACTTGTTTTGCGCTGCAATTTATGCATAGCGAATAGTCTCAATTATTCATTGTGGTCGAGTTTCCAGTTCGACGAGCGTTTCTGAATGCGGGCCATAGTCTTTTTGTAGACTACGTTGCAACATGGGTGGGGGCAGTATTTGGTTTGGAGAGGCAGAAACCAGTGTCGCATCGCGGCGCGGAAAAGGAAGGGATGCCGTGCTGGTGCTTCAGGGCCAGTACTAGCGTAGCTTCAGGAGGGGGCCGAGTGCCTTTTCGGAGTCCCTCCTGCCGACGGCCGTGCAGTGCAGTGATATATTATACCGCGATTCGCGAATCACTAGAAACCGGAGTCCCTGCAGCCCCTCAGCGGGGAAGTGTCGCGTAAAGAATCGCCCAGTCGGTCTCGCGTTTCGCTCGTTAGAACCCGAGCTTGTGTCGTCGAGGGCAGGAGTGTTGGATCATGTAGTGTGTGACCTCATTCCCACGCCCCAGATCGCAGTAGTGACTCCATCAGTGCTGTTTATTTATTTTCGCCGCCGGGGTGCGCAGCTCTGGGCACTACGTCGAAAATAAGCGCATCCAGCGAACGAGCGTGGTCCGCAGAGAAAGCGGGAATTGATGACTGCGGTCGTACTAGGAGCGCCTGGAAACTTGTCAGCCTCACTTAACAACGCGCGGCTGAATGGATTGAATAATAATAATAATAATAATAATAATAATAATAATAATGTCCCTTACGCAATCACGAAGATTGATTGATTTGTGGGGTTTAACGTCCCAAAACCACTATATGATTGTGAGAGAAGCCGTAGTGGAGGACTCCAGAAATTTCGACCGCCTGGGGTTCTTCAACGTGCACCGAAATCTGAGCACACGGGCCTACAACATTTTCGCCTGCATCGAAAATGGAGCCGCAGTAGCCTGGATTCGATCCCACGACCTGCGGGTCAGCAGCCGAGTACCCTATAGCCACTATAGACCACCGCGGTGGGGTTGCAATCGCAAAGACTACCAGCAGACGAAAGTTATATATCTTGCCTTCTTAGTCATGGTCGTGTCTTTTTTTCTTCTATTTCTGCGTGCAGTCGCTCGTTGACAGTGCTCTTAATAATATTGAGTGAATACGGATGCTCATACACTGCGACATCGAACGCGGATCGTCAAATAATGCTAATCGAGATCGCCATGACGTTGAATAAACATGGCATGGTATCATTTCTAAGAGCAGCCTTCGTTTGCGACCGAGTCGGTGCATAACGACCTTGCGTACTGTTGCTTATACCGGTGAAAGTAAAGTCCTCTGCGGGTTATAGCTAATTGGCATGTGTTAAACATAGCTGGGGAAAAGATAGTTTTCTTGCCAATCTTACATGTTTTGTACAGAGCAACATTCTAACCAGTAAGAACAGCGTCGGAAGAACGTCACTAACTTACGTATGCAAGTTTGAAAGACTATTTCCAGAGATTACATTGCAGTGGGTTGGTTTTGTGGATGTAAGACCAACTCAATCTTTTCTATTTGCAAGTCCTATATAGTAGGCACAAGGAGTGGTCACTGGCAAAAAAAGTGTAAAATGGAGATTGAAAGGAAAGTAAAAAAAAGCTTAAGAAAATGAACAGCTACAATGAGGTCGGTTGGTCGGTGTGTCTACGGGCCCCGCGAACGAATTCGGAATACACTCTAAGCTTGTTGACTAATAAACCTCATTTTGTGCATTTATAGAGTAAGGGTTACCAAGTTTACATTGCATAGATCCTCACCTGTAATGTGTCAAATGCACTCCAGCTTGCTAATCGTGACTTTTCCATACGGCTATGATGCTTGAACTGCAAGGAATTCCTTGTTACGTAAGGATGGGGGCATGGCAAGCTAAAGTCGTACCAAGGCAAACAAACGACTGATTCTGGTTCAGGAAAGGTTGCAGATTTCAAATACCGCAATAAAAAAAGCTTTTTTTCAATATTTTGCTTGCCCTGTTCCCAGGAGCCAGCGCGCACCGAAGTCGGATGTTTTGAATAAACAATGGCGCGGATCAGGTATATTGAAAGCGAGTAGTAGGACTTTTACGCTCCACGACGTATAGGTAGATTGAAAGTGCTGCTGCCGCGGTACCCGAGTTCCGAACCGAAGAAATCAAAGAATTCCGTGTCCCGTCTCTTTTCAGGAAAGAGCTTCCTCAAGAGTCTGTAAGATAGAACGCGAAATCAGCTTTGCCTTTTACGATTGACTGGGGCTGACTATTGCAATCCGCGATATCGGCGTGCGGACAGCGCGTGCCTTGGAAACTGCAGGGGAGCGTTGCGCGGTTGCAAACTTTCCCAGCTGCGCGGTTGTAAAAGAAGTGGCATCGTGGGGGCACGTTTTACGACTCTGATATGATTGTAACAGCTGCGGATGACAGGCTGTGGAGTCCTACGGTGGGGGCGGTCATCTGCGCACCGTTTTTCTCTAATGCGATGCCCTGTCGAGAAGGTCATGTGTCGGGGGGGGAACCATGGCGTTAGAATAATACCCGTGCCACAAGGGCATAGAAAATGACATTCGGTAGCGAAGGCATTCAGTTCCCGAATGACATTGCCTTTGGCGGCGCTGCTACACGTCCAAAGCGAATGACATTTGACTTGATGATGTCGATCGCAGCACCTTCCTCGTGAACATTGGGTGTGTAGCACAAAAAAAAAAAAAAACAAGGGCTTACAAGCTTCATACACATCAGATAATAAATCGATGTATAAATAAGCATATTACGCTGCCGTCAGACTTCGTTCTTTACTTGGTTTCTCGACGTTGCAACCGACCGTGTAGCAACTTAAGCCAAAGCTAGTCAGATCCGCAGCGTAAAAACAAAAATGGCGCCTGTCGCGTTTATTTTACAGTGTCTACCAGCTAAACATACGTTTTAAGCACTTGTTTAAGTGTTTAGTGCAAATAAAATACGCTAAAAGCTCCTCCCAGTCGAATCAAATGTCGTTTTATACAATTACTTCATCAGCTGTGCCGTCGAGAGTACGCATTTCTCAGGCGAATGAGTTCTGGCGATGGCATTAGGTGACGCATGGCATTTGGGCGAATGCCATTTCGCTCATCTGTGTGGCACCGCGTGAATGATATTCAATCTGAAAGCATTGAGAGGTAAACGCCACTTTCTCTGCCCGTGTGGCGCGGCTATAAGTGACACACCAACGGGAGTGAAACATAAATTTGAGTGCCTCCGAGGTGCGTGATGGGAAGCGCTGGTACGTGAGGAGATGGTTGATAGCAATGCGGAATCGCAGTCTTTGAACAGCGCCTGCGCGCCGAATGCTCCATTACCTGTATGCTTTTGATTTCGACGAAATTAAATCGAGGAAGGTGTGAGCCGTCGGGTGGCAAAACGGTTTTCGAGCTCGCTCGTGCATTGAGAAAACTGATTGGTTGGAATTACATGTAAAGTTGCTTCTTGAATTTAGGTCAAACTCGTGATTCCGACAAACGAAGAAAAAAAATAACGCGAAGCTTTCAAACCAGCGCTGTATTGAAGAGTGTATAGCTGTGTATAGAGTCGGTGACTCCGTAAATTACCTCGACTGCGCAGTTTTATTAAACCGATTGGCACGATGCAAGGTAGCCTTGAATTATACGAGGATTTACGACAACTTAGTTTATTTCATAGCAACTACGGGAGCACCCACCTGTAAGTTACAGAGTGGCCGTGTTGACAAAGTTCGTTCAAAACGTGTGTGCATCAGGATTGATGATGTGTGGTTTTTATTGGCACGAGGGCCCTACTTGGCCAAAAAGCGCCGGAGCATGAGGATTACGAAAATGTGCGCGCCAGCAGCAAAGCTTCACGCTTAGTTTATTTTAAGTGCGTGAAGATTACGAGAATAAAAATTTGCGTGAGGCGGGGCTGCTGGCGCGTACGTCTTTGCGAGCCTAAAGAAAATAGATTTCGAGGCCTTCGAATATTGAGAGCTCATCGCTTCTTTGTTTCCTATCTTTTCAATATAAGGAAGATCTCTTTATCTTATGTATATCATCATGGAGACAGCATTCATAGAGACATCATACATTATCTGCGTATTCTCTGCTTGAGTTCCGACGGAATAGCTAATTTATAAAGAATGTAACGCAGTATGCGTTATTTCTTGAAATTTTTCAGTGGTACTTCTAGACGAGGACAGAATGGCGAAGTGGATTACAGGACGGTTGCTGACTACAGCTACGCTTATTGAAGCTACAAGCACTACGCTTTATAGTAAACAATAATAGTGGATGCATTCACAGCCTCGTCATAATTAGGCTGTTAACAGTAGGGTATAGGGTGGGCTTTGTGCAAGACTCAACTTTTGTTCTGTATTCTAAGATAACTTACACGCAAGGGTGTATAGAGTTGCGGTGGGTCAATACGTGTTGCTTTTCAGCGTGATATATTCGTTCGCCTGTCTCCGTGGTCAATTTTTGTGCGTAATTTGCCATTCAGTGTGGTTCCGGTGGTTTCTGTAAATGGCTTGCGCTGACGGCACTAGAAGCCACCACGTGGGAGTATATCAGCATGACTGGCTGCGCAGCCTGTGGTGTCACCTTTCAAGTTACGCAGTGAATACCGTGCAGATTGTTTCGTTATAGGTGCACATAGGTCAAAAGGCGTTACAGCTGCGTCGTTATCGCAATGAAGCGTCATTAGCCGCTGCGTGATTATATGGCCTGACGTGATTCGAGCCGTATTGTTGCGTCCATGGCGCGAAGCTGCCTCCGTGACGCTACTTCCATCAACAAAGGTTGTTGTAGTTTATTAGTACGTTATGTTGCGTCGGTTTGTGCGTCGTTACTGCAAATACGTGGCGCAATGAATTGTCGTTTTTTTTTTTCTGTCTCCTTGTGTCTTCTCGTTTATAACCTTGCGCCTCGTATATTACCGTTGAGAGTCTTTCAAATATAGTTGGAGTCAGCGATCATCCTTCGTGCAGTTCTGTGTCTTTTTCTCGTCATCAGTAGCGCTGTAATGATGTGAACAAAAAAAAAAGTATCGCCAACTATCCCCGCTAGGCTTTTTGTTAAGAGCTGCATGAATGAATGAGAACCTCTTTTCTCTCGCCTTACACGCATACTCCAACAGGTCTCGCTTCTCGAATGTTTGGCGTGCTCGCTACAGCTTTCGGGGGCGGCGGGGTTTCCTCGAACTTCGCGAGCAGCTGTCTGACGTCTCCTCGTATCTAGAGCGTGTGATCCCGCGCTGGTTAGCTAACCTCCCATCCCGGCATGTGTTTGTGTGCAGTTGTGGGCGAAGCTGTACATCGTAGCTCTACGTGCGTGTGTCGCCCTCATACGCTGCTCGTCGCCTCTGCGCTAACCGCGTTTGGGAAGAAAGACCCGCCGTTGTTTGGGTGGCAAGAAAGCCGCGAAGAAAGCTCTGACCGTGTGTGTGTGGCGGCACTTTCTGTGGCGCGCGCCTCGTCCAAAGCAGGAAGTCGCTTCGTTCGTACTCTCGCTTTTTTGGCCGCTCCGTTTATCGTCGTATTTTTTTTTTTTTAAGCAGCCGTGGCGCTTATGGAGTCGAGCACTTTTCTTCACGTGCTTCAATGGACGCCTGTATACGCGTACTGTGTCGGCGTGGTGCCTGCCGTTCTGATTTCGCCATCAGCCTTTAGGAAGGCTGCTGACCCGTGCGGTGACCCTTCTCGATGCTGCTTTCAGTGAAGGCGTTACACCGTAACCACGTTCCCGTTCTATATCGCTGTTGCGAGAAGTTTGAAACTTCGCCGATTACTCACGCGCGCGCGAGCTGGCGGATAAAGGGTGGCGGGGTTCTTTGTTGGGCGCTTATCTGAAAGCCGATTGTCGGGAGTGGTATGCTGAGTAACGTGGGAAGAAGTCTTGTTAGATACGAGTGGTCTTCGTTAAGGCTTGTTTATTAAGGTATGTTAAGGTATGTTTATTATGTTTACAACCTTGCGTTTAGCTTACACAAAATTTTGCAAGGAAAGACGAAACAAGCAAGTCCAAGCATATACTGTAGTTAGAAGCATTAGTGATGCCAGAATGTTTCCTTTATAGTTTTTTTTAATATTTACTATGGGTGACGCGGTTCTCCGACAAATGAATTCCTTCAAGTAGAACACGAGGTGGTGTTGGGGAGTGGGGGGGGGGGGGGGTTGTAGCAGGGCAGGAAGGGGCTTGCCGCGTAGCTTTGGTTAGCTTTTCAGCGTCTTGGTATGGTGGCATAGTTTTGGGGTGGGGGGATTAGTTACCTTTTAGGGAAGGGGTGTGGCTGTATTCCTGGCTTTTATCTTCTCCTGTCGTCGTAAAATATATGCCTAATGACCTCAAGCTTGCTAATTATTAGCTGATCCGCACATGTGCCAATTTATCTACGAGTCGCTAATTCTGGTGCTACTACTCCTGAAAAACGTGCAGATTAGTTTTCTGCCTGTGCTGCTTTCACCAAAGTGTGACCTTTTCAGCGGGTATCTGGTGTTTTTGTGGTCGTCTTGTGTTCCGACCGTGTTCCGCATGGCTTGCTCTGAACTAGGACGAATCCTCACCAAGTATGCACTTTGTCATGTTCTACGAAATATCAAGAGCAAAGGGATTAACCAGATTAACACCGCGTTCGGCTTCTCTATACTCGGCAGTGAGATTCAATAAAGGTAGCACTTTTAAAGAGACGAAGTAAATATTTCAGCATGCTATGGCTTTTTTAACACAGGATGAAATATTGACCATACGGCGTCGCGCGGGAATTCTACGAAGGGTCGATTATTCAGTGAGCTTATTCGAACATTGGTCCAATTCCTCGGGAGCGAACAGTGGTACCTCGTTGGCCGCTTTGATAGAGTGCTAATCGCCTCCCTCCCTCCTAAGGGACGCCATCTTATCTCCTTTTCTCTTCTTTGTAACGAGGAATAGGAGATGAATGCCAAGCCGGTTTGCGGCCCCTCTATGTTGCCGCTGCGTTTTTATCTCTTCGTTCTGTTTTTTTTTTTTTTTTTGCGTGAACTTTCGCCATTTTCTGACTAGCTGGGAAATGTAGGCAGCCACGTTCTCTCCGTGGGGGGTGAAAGTAGCATGCCTGTTATTTTTATTTGTTGTTCTCTTTTCTTAGGTTATAAATGATTAGGAAATCCCGCATAGCAGTCCGACGTGCCCCATATATGCACATGTTCTGGTTCCGAACGGATACAGTCGAAAGGGGTTAGACCGCGTGTGCGATAAAGTGATATATATACATACATATATATGCCAATGGAAAGTGATCGGCCCGTTCTATATAGCCTTACTGAAATTTATCTACGAGTCGCTCATTCTGAAACACGTTTGTCGCTTCAGCCGTGGTCCCCGGTTTCGGTATTTATTTTTTGTTTCGTTTCCTTGTTCTACGCCATTCGAATGCTAGGTTTCGGCAAGCCGAACGCTTTCCGGACACCGCTGAAAATGTAAGTGGTTCGTTTATTTGCATAGCCCGTACGTATTCACCTCTTGGGGCTTCGGCCGTTCGGGAAGAAATCGCCGGCGGCGCGATGCTATCGGGCACGCGCGCCAATTACGTTTCGCTCGCGTCGTGCTCGGCCCAGTATCCGTGTTTCGTGATGGCTATAAGATTCACGCTGCAGCCGCAATTCCTGGCGAATTAGCGTCCGCAACGCTCAGTTGTCGTCACTTGCTCGCATTTCGTGGCTTCGCGCTTGCGGTGGAGGAAACGTGTGCGTTCGTGTGTGTGTGTTGAATGTGATATAAAAGAGGTGACCTAATTACGTGGTTGATTAATGGGCGCTGCTTTCTTGGCCTCGCATTGAAAAGTAGGAAAACGTGATGCGGGTCGGAATATTTTTGAAGCTGAATTGATGTTGGATGCCATCGGTAACCTGTATCCACTTGATATCTTTTCATACTTAAAGATGTGCCGCTCTCTCTGACACACAAAGAAAGAGATTGACAAAAAAAGAGACGTACATGATATGTGCTGTCGTGTGTGCACCATGCGCCTTTCACTCGACCTCGTGAGATTTCTTTCATTCCGTTTTATTACCGCCTCGTGCTTTATTACCGCCTCTTATTACCGCCACAGGTGACTCGTGCTGTCGGTGACTTTGTCTCGTCGCTATATGAGCCGAAGCGCGGGACTGTCGCTGTTCGGCGAGGAGTCGGGCGACCGCTGTTCGAAAGGCGGCTGCCGGCCGTCCCTCCAGTTCTATATGTGAGCCCGATGAAGGCATGTGTGCCTCAATCGATTTCCGCACCCACACAGAGGTGCTTGCGAGGAACGTAAATCGTCAGTGGGGCAAGCCTTGTGGCGGAGTCGTCTAGCGCGGTGTCTGAGGCCGTCGGCGTGCAGAGCGTTTTCGAAAGGCGATGCACTGTAACCCATTCGACATGGCCTCCGTAGTAGCGCACAGTGCTGGGTTTTTGTGTCTGTCTACGAAGGCTGCACGGATGTAAAGGTGTACTTACACAATAATTTTCCAAGCTTAATTCACTCCCCAATAGGAAGCTCTTGTATGGAAGATGCCTTGGAGCAATTTTTTTACAGCACATCTGCTAAGGTGGATGCTGGCCGTGTGTCATGGATAAGTTATCCTGACGAACTGGCACGAGCGTTCTCTGTCTACTTGTTCTTGTTCGCCTATTGTGGGTTCACTTCAGTGGGTATTGCTCGTGGCGCATACCCACTGAGGGGGATTGGCCACTTCTTCGTCGCCTTTCTCTTTCTCCTTTGCCTCCATACCAGAAAACATGCGCCGATTTTTCTGGCAAGTGATGCAGTGATGCAACAAAAAAAATTTTGTAGTGTTTGATCTTAATGAGTTAGAAAGAATTAATGTGGTCTTTTTTTGTTTACGTATGTTGCTTTATTGGTTATCGAAATTCAGTCATTGAAAAGTCTGACAAAACTCGCATAACAAACACTTGGCCAGTCATCCTGAGCGAGTATGAGCCATGTATTAGAAGCAACAAGATCAAAAAAAAAGAGAGAGAGAGAGGTTGTTGGCGAACAAATTTGCATTTATGATATGAACAGCTAATGAACCAATGATCAATAAAACCATCATAAGGTTTTAATGATTGTGCACGTAAAGAAGTATTCACGCGTGAGTTGAATCCTCGCCGACAAGAAACGGGCATCGCCGTTCACATGGTAACGACGTCACAGATTAGCGCCCCATCCCGAGAGTAAGTGCTGAGGAGCAGCGCCCACTCACTGAGACGTTTAGTTTCTTCTCCAAGTGAATGTCCTTTAGAGAGAGAGAGAGAGAAAAAAAAGACTGTTTAAAATCAATTGTAAATTAAAAACCCTGCGCGACAGAAAATAGCAGCTAAGGGAAGCAATTCTTAGAGCCAAGACGAAATAGTTAAACCTAAGAGATACGATTTGGTCTAAATTTAGGTGCAGTTCACATACACACAGGGTCGAAATGACCTGCACAACAAATGCGCCTACTCTACAGAAAACATCGGAAGGTTATAGTAGTCCGCGGCCTTCCGCGTTCCATGAGCTGCTAGGCGTATCCTTACATCCTGCCTCTCGGTTGCGTTGTCCACTTTACGTTGTTGCGCATTTGGGAAAACTGACTTAAAAGTTGGCAGCGAATCGTGAGAATTCCGCGTGGCAGACAGTTGCACCATGAGTAGAAGATTGTGGTGGCACGTGATTGTAAACTGGCTAGTCGCGCTTTGGTTCAGCACTGCGAAGACTAGAAAGAGAGAGAGAGGGGCAGGAAGGTGTGATGACAAAAATAGACGATGCCCTCTGCGAACCAGTTGACAGAATAGTTGTTGCCGAAAATGATTGACGCGACGGCGCTGGAAGCGGATTTTCGGTTCGTTCACTGCGCGTTGACAGCGAAGGGGCCGCATCCCTTGTCTTCAGGCCATCGACACTCGAACTGTGCTCGTTCGGGTCAACGACGTTGCGGTTTACGGGTTTCGGCGCGCTCTGCTATTCTTTTTTTTAGTTTACTTATTTTCCCTCTCTGCTTCAGCGTTCCTTCCTTTGCGCATGCGTAGGTTATTTCGACTCTAGTGTTGCGGTATTGTATTGTTTAAAATAACACCACAAGAACTAAGATTTCCACAGTTTTCACCTCTGTCTTTTTTTTACGTGCCATTTTCGCGTTATACTTTGAATAACAAAGAAATGTTATATATATTGACAGCGGTAGACGTCTCTTTAAAATGTAAAAAAAAGAAAAACCGTTCCTTGCTCGTTTTTTTTTTTCTCTCCATTTCGAAACTATTTAAACGCTCATCCGATCCGTGTGCTCGATATTAGCAGCTTAACACCTTGATCGCTTAACTACCATGACAGGTTCATAAAGACATGCATGCTTCTAGCATAAAAAATGAGGCGTGGTGGTGATGCATGATGCGCAACTACTTCGTTTTTATCGCCCTCATCTTGATCGTTACGCTGGGTTTCACCATGATTATATAATAAGACCCCCTTTTTTAAAGACGTGATTCATGAATGAGCCGCACAAAACGAACACTACGCAAACGCACGTCTTTAGGAGCCCCTCATTCCATCAGTAGCCTTCCATCCACAGTGGTGTAAGCCTCGCGACACGTCGAACGCATGAATATGGCCACTACAGTTGTATTGCGACGGCAAGTGTGTGTGTGTGTGTCTTTGTTTGTGAGATTAACATGCATTGAAGCGCAACCAAGGCGCTGCGTACAGCTGCCCAAACACTACTGCGCACAGCGGCGACGTTTGCGTCAACGCTATAATATGGAAGGCAGTTTGAAAAAAAACTGCTGCGGCGGCTGCGTTTCCGATGGAGGCGGAAATGTTGTAGGCCCGTGTACTCAGATTTGGGTGCACGTTAAAGAACTCCAGGTGGTCGAAATTTCCGGAGCCCTCCACTACGACGTCTCTCATAATCATATGGTGGTTTTGGGACGTTAAACCTCACGAATAAAAAAAATAAGTTGCAAAAAACTGTTATGTGGGCATGCAGTTGTCACGTTTTTTTTTTTTTGAAACTTAATTCGGCATTGTGGTGAAGGTACCGTGAAAGAACTCTCGCTCGTGTATGATGGCTAAAGGTTTGGCCGACTGTACAAACGACGCATGCTACATACCGCGGAAATGCGGTATGCGCCACTCCTGTTGTCCCCCATCCCGGGAAGTCCGTGCGAATACTCGTCGCACGCCGGCCCTTCGAAGCAACGGCAGAGCGGTGCCGTACGGGGTCCACAAAGCGGCGTCGCGCTCCTCTTCTGTTGCTGGTCTGCAGGTGTATCGGATTATGGCTACTCTGCCGGACGACCCACCTTACCAGTCCTTCCACCCTTCTTATAAACCTGTCTTCTGGAGAGGCCAAGGACAATGACTTAGCGCGCTCCTCTGTCCAACTATCCTTTCACTTTTCCTTCGTTCGCGCGAGGGGAATATATTCGCGTCTTTGTTCTCTTAATGTTTTCGGAGCGCGCATATGTTACGCGCTGCGGATGCGTTCTGCCGCCGCGGTTGATTGACGGAAGCCAACAACGACCCTCGTGACGGGCGGGCTCGCTGAGTGGCGCTGTCGGCGTTTTCATCTCCGTTTACCGCCCGCTGCTTGAATATCCTGCCTCCGTGACAGTTTGCGCGCCTTCTTCCTTTCCTCTTCGGCCGAGTCGGAGAGGCAATCTAGCGCCGATGCGCGCGGGTTACGAGCGAGTACTCCCGCGCCGTGGAATGCGGAATGTGCCTACTTCCCGGCTCATTTCGTTTTGATAACTGTGGATATGCGTACGCTTATGCAACTTCGACAAGGTGAAATGAACGTATACAACTGATGCAAGGCGCGTTTGCTCGGAACCGACGTTTATTCGAAGGAACACGCCAACGCGTGAGCACACACGCACGCACATCCGCGCGCCAATAAACGAAGCAGAAGTCATATGTTACAGCGCTAGTGTTATTTGATTTTGGAAACATACTAACTAGCCCAAAAAGAAAAACGTTTCCTACCATATTGATTTTGCCAATACCATGGAAATGGACAGACACAGATTGGAGAACTAATCCTCTGCCAGCAAGTTATAAATGAGAGTTAACGCTTACGAGGATCAACGGGAGCGGCTAAAGTCTGCATTTTTCAATTAAAAACGATTGTAGGGGCGCGCAGCTAGCCGCAGCACACAATGACAAACCGTTGTGGCGCTCACACTTCACTTTGTAGCACGTGTTGTGCGCGCCACTTCACAGTCGCCGCAGTTGATGAAAAAAAAAATTCAAACGCTCTCGCCGCGTTGCCCCGCTGTGCTGAAAGTAATATAATCACTTCCTAGTGCAATGGCGAGCGCAGCTTGTCGACATAAATCGTGAGTCTATCACTCGGACTCACACAGATAGAGCCGTGAGTCTGCGTGCGTACAGGTTAGTAATATTTTGGTGATTTTGAGTGTAAGTGAGTCCGGGTGAACAATATTTGCAGTAGTGTCAGTTAGAGTGAGTTTCTCTCGCGAAATAGTTGGCGAATCTGAGTCCAAATGAGTGCCAAGCGCAATATTTATTTCTTGAGTGACTCTGAGTGAGCTCCACAAGTTGTCCTGCTGTCTCCGCGAGTCGCTTCCCGCCTCAAAGCTGACACTGAAGAAGATAGACGGACCAGGTACCTTTGCGGCACGTGCACCAAAGGTATGGGCTTTTGTTGGGGTGTCGCGGGGTTAGAGAAAGCACCTGCAGCCTCCCTTGTAAACGCTGGACCAGCGCTTTCTGGACGTGTGTGTCCCACGAGCAAACGATTGATCGCTTAGAGGAAACTTGTTTGGCATTCCTTACGGAGTTTGTGGAAAGGCATCTATCTCGCCGCACCGCTACAAGAAAGGAAAAGGAACAAGTAGCCAGTACGGGCTTTTTTTTTTTTTCGGGACAGCCGCAAATGGTGCACACACAACCCATGCCCCTATCCTCCCCCCCCCCCCCCCCCCCGCGTCCTTCGCACTAGTTTAAACCTTTTCGGTACACAGAACTCAGCGTCAGGAATGTGCGCCATTTGTGCGTAGTATTCTTTGAATACGCTTCATTCGTCTGTGCGTCGCCAGCCTATCGTATTTGCAGTGGAAGCCACGCCAGAATCCGCTTGAAGCCGAACCCTCGTACGAATGGCAGGTTTACTATGTCATGATAAGGAGTAGCTCTGTGGTTGCGTGCTTGTTAAGCTTCCAGCGCAGGTGCGTCGGAGTTTACTTCATTCAAAAGAAGAAAGAAAGGGCAGAAGACTGTGGCATCCTATTGGCTTTGACTTGTTAAAGGCAGGATATGATTATAAATGATGACTTACAGGTAACTATGCTAAGAGATGTATACGGGATGTTCTTTAGAAGTAATTGTAAGTAAATAGAAAGAAAGTGAATAAAAAGATAACTTGCTCTGGGTAGGGACCGAGCCTGTCCAATGCTCTATATTACTGAGCTACGATGGCGGTTATCCCTTTGTGTACACGGGCACCCGGACCTGCGAAGGTACTTCATTCTTTTCGTTTTTTTTTCGCTATGTTCATTTTCGTGAGGTGCCGGTGATATCACCTACGAAAACGCAAAGACCAAGTCTTTCTGCTGCGTCTCGGGCCCATAACTGTTGTCCGAGTCCGGAGCTGGTAACAGTAACCTCCCACTGGGACGACGAGAGAACTTCGTTAAGTGCTTGAATAAATTTTACATAAGAGTAAAAGCGCGCACACCGACAAAGGCTCGCACTAACATAAAAAGTGGTTTGACTTCCCCAAACTCGTTACGGTTGTATCGAAAAGCCGGTACGACCACCGTGCGTTGGTCCTACGCCACCTCCTGACGCCGGTCCCCGACGACGACGACATCGTATAGCTTTGGCCGACCGGATTAGCCCTACGCCATCTGTCGCCGACAAGAGCTCTCGCCAGTGGTGCCCCGTCCTCGGACTCCTGAAACGGTGTTCACCTTCCCCGTCTTCTCCTTACTTCCGTTGTTCGATGCCCCTGCGTCTTGCTCTCTCCTTCCTCTCTCTTTATCTCTCCAGCTTTTAATCCTGGCCTTTTAATCCCTTCTCTACGCCCATCCCTCGTGAGCTACTGTTGAAATGTCCTCCCACTGAGAGACAGTTAAGGGGCTCACTTTTCTCTTCTTTTCATTTAAAATCACTTCCCCCCGTGCGTTTTGCCGCTCAGTTTGCGGCCGTTGTATGTGTGTGCGTGTGTGTGTGTGTGTGTGTGTGTGCGTGCGTGTGTGTGTGTGTGTGTGTGCGTATGTGTGCGTGCGCGCGCGTGTGTGTGTGTGTGTGTGTGTTTGTGTGTGTGTGTGTTCGTAGGTCTCGTTTTAGCCGGCACCTCGCGCCGGCAGCGCGTGTTCCGTCTTCGCGCCGGGCTGTCCGTCAAGTCCAAGGCCGATGACCGGTGGGCCGTGTCGGCCGCCGCCTCGCCACTTTCGATGCGCGCCCCCTTGACAGCTGCTTCTCAAGCGGGGCTCGTTCCATGTTGCACTTTGCGGCTATTTGCGTGACGTGAAAGACTCCGCGCCGTCGCTGATCTTTCGCGCTGGCACGCGATGCCGCTCGCGCCTTCTATACGCCTCGTTCGGGAAGGTTGCGCGCGCTAACGTGCTCACGAGGAAATAAAAGAAACAAGGTAAATGCTCTTCCAACCGTATAGAGATGCGTTCCGTGTGATGTGGCCTTGGCGCTTGCTTTTCTCCTTTATTTTTAGGAAGGTGGGGCAGGGGTAAGGGGGAGGTGGCAGCTGAAATTTAAAGGACCCTGATTGAAGCAATCTATAGGTTTATATTGATAAATTGTACTCCCAACTCACTGATGTCGTTAATTTTACCGCCATGTTCAATAACGGAAGACAGAAACGAAGTACACTTTTTAATTTTTGCCCTGAAATCTATGCAGCTCGCTTCAGGGTTTTCAATGTATTTTTTCGTGTTTCGGCGACATTGACTCAATGAAATTTGCCGAAACTCTACATAAGTCTATCGGCTACTTCAGAGGACAAGGTGGTTATTCTTTTTACCGATTACAAAGTACGTACGACATAGCGGACGCTCTCTAAATCTCTGACGTCGTGGTGTTCGGTGCAGGAATTTCAAAGGGGCGTTGCCACCCGGATTTTCTTCCGTGTTATCTCGCCTGCCTAGCGCCTTCTTGTGGTATGAGCGGTGTTTTCGGTATCATTGCATTGTAGCTTACTGTACAATACAGCGATGGATAGTCTATATTTGCAGTATCCCGTTAATTAATATGTCGTGCGTGCCAGAGTGGCACAGCGAGTTCTCTCAACGCATATGGTTTAGATTGGCACGTCAATAAATGATAGGTGAAGTAAGGTCTCGTTATCGCCTCGCGGTTTAAGAAAGCGTTGAAGCCGCCCTTGTCCCGAGTGAAGGCTTTGAAGGGTTTCTGTAAATGCTGAAATTAACCCCGAAGAACATTTGTCACCTGCTTTCGGCAGTGGCGGTGATGTGGAGGAAAATGCTTTGATGTTAGCCGATGCTGGTCATGCAATCGGATCGTGCAATACATTTACTATGAACAATGAGTGGCCCGATGTTAATCGCCGTTTTACCAGCACCCACTGTGCCAGTGCCGATTGGAGCTCTTTCAGTCTTACCAGCACCTTCGACCCTCGTGGCATAAGCGACTCGATATCGAGGCCAGTTCTTCCTGTTTCTCTCGCCATCCTGTGCATATTGGTGCGTCTGTTGTGCAGTACCGAATAACACCGGTGCTTTCAGTTTGGGACAAATGCAATGCGTGGGTAATGGTATCGGCAACGTGATTCCGATATGACGTTGGAGAGTTACTTTTGAAACGCAGCACGAAGGCCTCCCGAACGGTGAAGGTAGGCTGCCATTTAATCGCTGTACGACGCGCCTGCGAATCGTGGGCTCCTGTTGAAGCGCATATTTCGCTGTCTTCTTCGTCTCCGATGAAAGGACAGAAAGACGACCTCGTACGCGATCGTATTCCGCTCGATATCTGTGTTACTCGATTTTGTGAGAGCATTTCCACGCGCTATCCGCGTGCCAATCGAGCTGTATAAGGTATTTTCCCGGTGGGTGCCGGCAATGCCATGTTGGGCACCGAAACCGTTTTGTATCTTTAACAAAATGAACAACGCTGTTGTACACGCCTACACGCATTGACACACTTGGGTTGGTGCACGCGACCTTTCGTGACCTTCGCTCCGATACCTCGTACAAATGGGTAACCAGTGAAAGCTGAAGCGTGTAGTACCGGTGTTTAGCAGTGGGTTCAACTCGACGCAGCACTCGAGGCTTCCACATATATTGATTACATACTCGTGCTTTTAGGGGCGAAGCTCCTTATAGCGGCACCCGTTCGTCCCTCGTAGCCGTTGTAGTTTGTAACAAGTATAACATTTTGACCTCCACGGTGGTGCCGGTGACATATTTCTTCTGTGCGTTGTGGAACAATAAAAAATAGTGCTCAGTGTACATGCCAATGGCTGTTAATGGAGAATGAGAGACACGAGCATTCGGCTTTTAGTTTACGCGCTCGCTGCGATCTCCATTAGCAGCCATTGGCATGTACATTGAGCACTATCTGACAAGAAAGGGTTGCTACGTTATACTCGCTGGGCGTAGCCTCCTTGGTTTTAGAAAGGTTTAGCGAGCGTTTGGCCGCAGTGCCATGAATGCAATGAAGTATTATATACCATGAACTCGAGGTGGTTAAAGGTGGGAAGTAGATACGAAGCGCAAGTCGTAAGAAAGTGTGCGTGTCCCACCTCTCGTTTAGTGCTTGGAATGTCCGCTGGATGGCGGTGCTTCTATATGGGGAATATATGATGAAAAGAAGCGAGATGGTGGTACTTGGAGTGTTGAATGCATGGACGAACGGACACACAGACAAATGCATGGATGGACGCATGAACGGACGCAGAGGCGCATCCATGGGCGAACGCAGGGACGGACGCACGAACAGACGCACGCACGGACGCGCGGATGGATGCATGGACGGTCACACAAACGGACGCATGGACGGATGGAAGCAAGAACGAATGAACGGACGAATGCTTCGCCCCACTCTCCATCATTCACTCCGTGGATATGCGGCCCATTTTTTTATTGAGGTTACACCCACGTTTGTCTTGTGCTTACCGCAGTGTTTTTATATTACATGCCGTCTATTGTCCCTCGCAAGATCATGGAGGAGTGTAATGAGCGCCTAAATGCGTTTCACAATCCGTTAACCACAGTGGTTGTTCTCGAACCACAGGCGGTCACAGACGTCGCAGCCGATACGTAAGTGCCGCTGGAGAAACTCCCGTCGAAAGAGGGCGTTCGCCCCGGAGACCGCGCCCCCGCAATCATCACGTTGGCGCTGTCGTGCCCGCAACGCGGCTTGTTCCGCGCGGCGTTGTTGGGAGGGTTTGGCATCGCGAAGTAACTCGGTGGCATGGTTTGCAGGGTCCGCTCGCCACCGGCGCTTGCATTCCCGCTCGCGATTTAGCGCGGCTTGAAAGGGTGCCGGATCATCGGTACGCAGTTGCTGCCCGCACTCGGTACCCGGGCCTGTTTTTGGGCCTGGACTGTACCTTTGGGCCGGCGAATGCGAGCTCCCTCACGTTTCCACTGTCAGCGCTCTTCTAGAGTGGTCTTTGGCCTACCTATGTGGAAGCTCTCAGTAGAAACATGCGAGCGTCTCGGCGCCACGGCTGCGACGATGTGGGTGACATCACTCACAACGCAGCCAATGGCGCGCGTGCTTGGGTGCGAAGTTGAAAATGACGTAACTGATAGCACAGCCAGTGAAGACCGCTCGTGACAACGATGCCGAACGGTTTTTTTTGTTTCTTCTTAGCCATATACAATTTTCGCTGTAAAAAGAAATGAAACAAACAACGTTGTTTGAATAGTTTACAATTCGTAGGGCTTTCGCTCGTGCTGGTCTTGGCTGTAGCTTAAGAGACTGAATTTTAGCGCCTCCGGGTCTGTAACTTCCACCTGTCTCCGCTGTAGTTTTCAATGATACCGCCCTTTGCGAATGGCTCGTTCTGAGTCGCGAGTCGATCATGACTTTCGGTATCGGCCCCAGCCGTAATACGCACGCGTCCTGTTACATAGTTTCGACGTCCGCACGTTTTCTGGTCTCTGCCATACCTCTCCCCATGGATGCGCAATTTTCTTCGGCGCTTGTCGATGCCGGGTTCAGGATGCCGAAACAACGTCGTCGCATCGCTTCCTCATCACCGGCGCCCCATTATGGCCGCCCTCATTGTATTCAATAAGGACCCGCATTTCTGCGGACCAAGCAGCATCCGCGCCAACCGACCAGGAAGAAGAATGGAGCGGGGGATTGCGGGCTGCAACGATAGCCGCGGCGCAGTTCAAAACTGCCCCGCCGCGGGCGTTCGCGCGCGCAGTAATTGCACGAAATGGTTCATCACGTCCGCATCTCGTGGCCGCCTCGCGGGCTTCGCTCCCGTTGGACGTCGGCCACTTACGTTTCTGCGCATGCGCCCCTCTCCGTGTGGTATGACAGCGCCCTCCCGTGGTCTTACCACTATGCCGCCCAGCTGTGGTTCGTGCCGTTGTGTTGGAGCTGGTTATAAGCTGTGCTCGGTATACGTGTGTGCAGTCCATAGGCCATAGTGTGTTGCCCTGTCTGTGCACTCCGCTTTTTGTGCGCCCCCTTCTCGCGGAGTGGCCCAATTCGCACGCGTCCTCGGAAAAGCGTGACGTCGGGTTCACGTTGCTCGCAACGTGAGCTGGGTGCGCGAGGTGTTGCTCCGCGATGAGAGCTAGCTGGCGAATGTCCGCTCTGGCAACAGTGTGGTGCGCGTCCACTGCAAGGTTGCCAAACCCCTGTGGCCTAACAAGCAAATAATCATCTTAAATGTAGCCCAAAACATACAGACGGATAAGGAAATTTACCAAGGTTTGGAGGAGCTAGCCAGTGCAGTCCTACAAAGGACCTCTGGCCTGCTGTCGCCTAATTTGATATTGTAACCGTGACGCCATGTATCTCCGCTCGCTCACGGGCCATCCGAAAACTTCCTTGGACTGGTATTGTATAGTTTGGAGCTCGTGTTGACCTTCTCCTAGTCCTCGCGGTTGTAGAAGCCCTAACACAGGGTGCAGCCAGAGCATGTGGGCTAGAATGACGGAAATCTTCCCAGCAATCCGGGCAATAAGGCTGTGGGGAGCCAGAAGCCTCAAAGAAGTGGAAGTTTAATATACCTTACTGTACATGAATGCACAAATAGTTATAATAAAAAGTGCGAGTGATATGCCGAGGGGAGCTAAAAAATTAAAGAAATCATTTTAATTATTTTGTACTATGAGAGTGTGCAAAGTACATATTTACTTTGAAGTAACGTTTTTCTAAATATATATATATATATATATATATATATATATATATATATATATATATATATATATATATATATATAGGGAGGTTAACCAGAAGAAAATTTTTGGTTTGTTCCCCTGCACCGGGGAAGGGGAATTGTGATAATAGGGTCAGAAGGGAAAGACAAGAAGTACTAAAACAAAAAACAATCGCGCAGAGACTGAACCTCGGGAGGGTCGTGGTCCTTTGGCAAGTCCGGTGGACCGCAGAAATTTAAGCAGCCTTCGTCGCTTTCTCGCTGGAAGCTCGACCGTTCCGGCACTCTGAAATTGACTGATACGAAGTCGTCTATAGTCATCGAGCCGAGCTAACGTTGCCAAAAGCTGTTTTATCTTTGGGAGCTATAGTGAGGACAGGTCGGATGCGGGCAGTGGTTTCCACTCTGCCGCAGTGATCACACGCAGCACTGTCAGCCATTAGGTTCGGTAAGCAAAGTTGTTCGTTAATGACACTACAAACCACAAGTGGCAGACGATGGTTATTTGGGACCGGGATAGTCCGGATAGACTTTGAAGTTCAAGGGACGCGTCCAAACGTTGTAGGATGCAGAAAAGCGGTCGTGTTTCACATTGAGTGTGTTATTCACATGCGAGCAAACGAATCTTTCATGCGGCTTCGACTCTTAATAATAGAATCGATTCCTGTACGCCACTTTAATAAACATTTCTGGCAGACTTACCGGCACATTCGTTGCCGTCAATGCCACAGTGGCCTGGAAGCCACTGGAAAGTAATGCTATGCCATTTGTCTTTCAATCGCGGATAATTTTTTTCTGATTTCGAATGTTAGTTGGTCTTGTGCACCACAATGCAAAGCTGACTGCATGGCTAACTTGGAGTCTGTGAACGTGCCCCATTTTTGTAATTTACTCCATGCATTTACTCTTTTTCCGAAGTGTAATTTATCTTTTTTGCACTTGAATATAAAAAAAAAATTGTCAAAGCGCACTGCGCAGTGCCGCCAACTCCGCAACAGTCATGTAAGTCTATGAGAGGTTCTGAAATTATACGTTTTGACTTTTTCTGGGAAGTTCACAGCTCCTGCAGATTCCCCAGCAGTTGTCCATCCATTCGTGTGGAGTTTAATGTGGTCTGCGTGTTCCTCGTGTAGCATGATCAGGGACAGGTGCTTTCAAGCTGGTCAGGACAGCTTCGCCTTCTTACAGATTCCTGGCACTGTCAGACGAGGTATAGGCTTATCGAGGCACCAAGGTGTTGTCAGTCTTCTTTCAACGGGCGTGTAGTCAATTGGAAGGCACTCTGGGTAAGCCAAAATCCTCTTGCAAATGGAGGCACAGGGCCGATTTACTGAAAACGAGTGTAGGTTGGTTGGCAGGGGCGCGAGTAAGGTTTTTAATGTGGGTTCTATGTACTTCCAAGGTTATGTGACTGCTGGCAGGATGGTCCTCTGCAATGGTTATAGCCTCTGGTGTGGACGTTCAGCGTGGCAGTCTGAGACAAACCCAGGGTGCCTAGCCCTGAGCACTTTGAATTGCATCTATGCTGCTTTTTGAACGTGTTCGTTAGTACCGGTAGACTGTATACACCGCAGGTACTCTAGAAATAGAGCCCGGTATAATTGCAACACAGCGCGCCCCGATGTACCCCGCGTTTTCCCTATGAGGAAATCGCAGTGCATAATTAACGCCTGGCAACACAGGTCCGTTGGCTGCCTCCCGTATACCTCTGCTATGCGACGCTCACAGGATGATCTATGAAGATCTATCTTTAGCCACGGAACTTGATGAGCAACATTTGCATTAGTGGACATCACATGGCTACGTTCTCCCCTCTCCCCCCCCACCCACACACACAAGATAGAGAGATTGAAGGCACGTTGGCTAGACCTTAATACTTACAAGGTGTGTGCCTCTCCGAATGCACTTGACTGAACAGGCCCTTCCCAGAGATGACGCGCTTTCTAGCCAGCACATTTTGATTCAGGCGCTCCCAGTGGTGCGAGCAAGGTATGCGACGAGTTACGTGAGACAATATCCCACAACGACAACCACTACATTACATGTTCATCGGGAAAAGAAAATCGTACGCGATCTCACACTGAAGGCGTGCCATAGTGTTTAAGCATTTATCTGTCCACGAAACAACCAAAAACAACGGGCATATGTTGCCGTGAGATGCTGATGCGCTTGTAACGACGTCGTGACGCACAGGCTCCACCACGATGTCGCCACAAGCGCCTTAGTACGTCGACGGCACCTACTCCTATTTACAAGCACGAAATATGGCCACAAATGTGACCCCAAAAGGGTATCCTGCGTGCTGCTCTTTAAAAGAGGGTGCTGACTGGTGTGTGCTGCGTCCAGTCAGCAGCAGCGGGTGCCCCCGTCCCGAAGCGGTGCTTCTGGGCATCCTCTCGCAAGGCGGGCTGGGTGTCTCATTTAATAACTCGTTTTCCAGAGGATAAGCCTGGCAGCTTGCGTGAGAGAAACGCAGCCTCACGAAGTCCCTTTTAATTCGCGAGTTCGCGGCCAGCGCGCACGAGGAGTTGTTTATCTCCCACGAGTACCATCAGTCTCGGGGGTAACCGCAACTGCCGTCCATTACGCGGATGTCGAAGCGGTTCTGTGAGTTCGCTTGCGTGCCGAAAGCGCCACGAGTGTTTTGCACAGTTTCTTTCCTCCTGTGATGGTGTCTTCGCCGCGAGCTGCAACAGTGACGTGGCGATATCTATGCTGCAGTATTTATTCTATAAAGGGTTTTTGTTTTCGGCTCCTCTAGTAGCCGTGCTCTGTGAGCGGTACCCGCAGTATCATCATCATCATCATCATCATCAGCCTGACTACGTCCACTGCAGGACAAAGGCCTCTCCCATGTTCCGCCAGTTAACCCGGTCCTGTGCTTGCTGCTGCCAATTTATACCCGCAAACTTCTTAATCTCATCTGCCCACCTAACCTTCTGTCTCCCCCTAACCCGCTTCCCTTCTCTGGGAATCCAGTCAGTTACCCTTAATGACCAGCAGTATAGCCATGCTCAAAAGGCAAATTAGTTGTCAGAGTAGCCGCAGAAGATGTATATACAAAATAATTGTATCAGTAACCATAGCCTTGTTCCGGTTTCAGTAACCGCTTTGGTTGAGGGCTCCCAACGATGCTAACCGAGAGCAGCCGTCTGCGGATCAATAATGCCGAATATTCTATATAGATTACGCGCAGTACACGCTGTTGCAGTACCCGAAGTAACCGGTAAGTGTATAGCCATATCAACAGCGGCAGGACACAAGAAGTGTATCTACGGATGTTGTACCGGTAAGGGTAGCCCCACCATATATACGGCATGATAGGTATTATAGGTACGATATAGGTATGCTGTAGCTGCTATCATACCTATAGGTATGATAGGAGATACAGCATGCAATAGGGGCTTTGTGGCCACTATGGGAATTACTACAGTTGCCGTTGTGGCTACTGAAGTATAGCCTACGCTGCCCGTAGTAGCTATACAGCATTCTATACACTTCAGCACGCAAAAATATATGCTGATGTCATAACACGAGAAAATATAAGTGTTGCATGATAGAACGGCATGTCGTGTCCAACTTCATTCGAGGCATACGAGTTCTGACGCCGCTTGCAGAAGTACTGATATGGCTTGAAGACACTCCAAAAAGGACATTTTTCATTTCCATTGTAGATGATATATCAACGCACTTCATACGCGATAGTCAGGCAATACGCTTAAAATATTTTACGCTAATATAATGTTTTTGTCAACCAACATCTGCAAACCAAGCCCACTGTAATGGACTTCATGGCGTGTCAACACAGTTCACTGGGTTTGCGAAGCCCTTGTCCTGCACTGAGCCTTAATCGCAGAAATCGCTGTCGGAGTCGCTGGATGACAATCTATGTATGCTCATCGCTCTTTACTCGATATCATGCGACTGTCGGCAAATGACAGAGCTGGTATTCCGCGAGTTGCAGTGTGCCCGTGACGTCAGACTTGGGTTGACACGTCACGCCGAGCCGCAGCCTCCTCTACACGAGAAGTGCTCGGTGAAGGTAGAGATAATAAATATATAATCAATACATTCCCTAGCACTAGACGCTCTTTTTAGCGTTCTCGACACCCGTGTTTCTATTGGGAGCAACAAGCGGAAAATGTTCTTGATATCGTTTCAGTAGTCCTTCGAAGCATCTTTAGCTTCTTCAGCGTTTGCTGCTGGTTAGGTTAATCTTATTGCGCGCATAGTATTCGGTTCAATGCACCCGTCCAAGGGCGTTGTACGCGGCGGGCGCTGCAGGGAAGCCCTTCTTTATATCGGCGCTCTTCATCGGTGAAGCGAGTATGCGGAGTGAAGGTTGCGTGTCTTACATACAGAGCCGTCTACGCCGGCCGTGCCGCTTTGGCCTCGTTAGAGTTGGCCGTCGGCCCAGTGAAGGTGTTAACAGCGAGCCTCTTCGCCTCTAAAGAGCGAAACCTGGCCGCGGCACGATAACGGCGGCCACTCCTCGACCGCGTGCCGCCATTTGTATGGAGTATACTGTGCTGCAGAAAACGCTTGGCTCGTGCAGATCGTTGTTCTCCCTTCTCTGTGCCCGCACCTTGGCGCGGTTCACCACGATTGTACAGTACTGTCCACTGTTAAAGAGAACACTACAGTGATCACCGTTGAAATTACATGCTCTATAACTGTAAGATGATGCGGAAACAATGTTTATGCTTGGCATTGGTATGTAAATGAAAGTCCTAAAGCTGTCAATCAGTGACAGTTTTACGGAAATCTAAGCCACTGTGCTTTTGGGGGAGAGTGAAATTCAAGCGTACCGTTCACTCAAGTGCTCCCTTTAACAATGTACCCGTCTGTACATCCAACTCGTCCTTCTTTCGTACTATGCGCGAGAGTGCACTCTACTGAACCCCTACTTAAAACGCACGAACGCTAACTGATGTTCGTGAATGTGCTTACGCCGTGTACCCAATGATCCCTTGCCCACACATATTAACAAACTGCAGCCGAAAACTGCCCTCTTCTTTGAAATAAAGCTTCACTTCGTTCATTCATTCCTTATAGTCCGCCCTACCAACTTGTTGGCAAGGCGTTCTTGCTGCTGAGTGGTTCGTGAATTGGCGATGTAGTGGCGGCATCGCTTATCCCCGTCGTCGCAGACGCGTTTTTCGCGGTTCAACATAGAAGGTCCCGTTTGCACTGACGATGCTGAAAGTCGGTGGTACGCAAGATTTTGTGATGTCACGTGAACGGTATATTAGTATGCCGCATGTAGGTTCTTTCTATATTCGTGCTCAGACAGGTCAGGGGATCGAACCCCGGTTGCGGCGGCTGCATTTTAGACGCACGAGAAAATGCTGTAAGCCCGCGGCCTGAGATTTGGGTGCACGTTGAAGAACCCCAGGTGGTTAAAATTTTCGGAGCACTCCACTATATGGCGTCTCTCTTAATCATATGGTGGTTTTAAAACTTTAAACCCTACATATCAATTCGTGCACAGAGGCCGAAAACCTTCCAGCGCTGTCGCTGTGGCTTTGAATCAGGTTTACTATCGCCTGATCATGCTGTCTTGGCGTATATTCAAAGCCGCAATGTTGTGATTCCAGTGTGTCGAGAACCTGCGGCTGTGACACGTGCAGCCTATTTATAAAATGCCTACTTCAGGCTGGCATATATATTCCGCTTTCCTTTTATAGAGCAGTCTGGTCGTTTGAAACGTGCAGGCGCTACTATAGCTTCACTTGTTTTCGTATTGCTAATTTTCTTTTTGTTTTCGTATGGTGCGAGAGACGAGAGCCGCATAGCTTTGCCAATGTATTGTTGTCCTGCATGTTTTCTAATTTTCGTGATATTTTTTTCTCATCCCGAAGAAAGAAAATGCTATAGTTTACGGATTTCGTTTTCCGCGTCGTTTCTTTCGTTACGGCATGCACGCAGAAGTGCCTCCTCGGGTGCAATTAAAACGACTGCTTTCTCGTGCACCTATTTTTAAAGTGCGGGCGCGTTGTCACTCCTTTCTCGGCGGTGGCTTCATTTACCACGACTACGGGGCGCTTCAAGTTTGCTGCACGATTTGTCTGTGGGTCGGTTAATGATCAGAAGTCTTAAACTAAGAATTCTGTTCGATAAGGGATTTAGAGCACGAAGAACGCGCGATGAAACTATCATTTGCTCTCTCTTCAAGATTAGATGAAGTACTTGAATCTTGAAATGCGACAAACCTTCGAAACGTGTTAGTTGGCGCGAGGGCTGTGAAAGTGTTTGTCCGCTGCCGTACGAAGCTGTCGTATGACAGTCGCACAAATGAAGCGTTTCTTTATTCGGCATCAACTATAACTCAAGTGTCGGTTACTAAACTGATATCTACTTTCTACGATAAGGTATTCCCGCCGCGATAAAGATAGATTCGGTATAGGGCTTAGAAATGGGCTAGTTGGTGAGCTATCATAGTAACATGGTGTAGTTGCGCAACTTCGACAGGGACACAGAGGACAAGAAAACACGACACTCGCTACACTCGCAACTAATTTTATTTTAGAAGCAGCATTTCATATAAGCCCAAATTTCTAGCGACGAAGAATAGAACTGTGAACATAGAATCCTTGCAAAAAATATTTTCAAGTGATAGTATACACGGCAGATAAGCTTGGACACCTTTATATGATATAACAAAGACTGCGCTGGGTATTATTAACAACATTGACGTGGCTTTACGCGTGCCTGAAACAGTATTTAAACAAAAAGAAAAAGAATGATGACCCATGTACACAGGAACACCAAGCGATAGCATACGTCAGCTATGCGTAGACACTTTTGTATGAAACAAGAAATAACAGCGCTGGAGGGGGGGGGGGGGGGGTATCATCAGACAAAAAAAAAGGCGGGAATTCTTTGACCGATGTTTTAACTCGCAATGGCATTCACCGGTCCGTCATGTGATGGATAAATGCACCTGGTATAACTGTTGTCTATATAGTGTCCCCTATCCGTTGTCCTGACAGCAACGTCGTCTAAATTAAAATTCAGTCGACTGATTGAGTCGTCTACCCATCACATTCAGATGCCCATCGCAGTTTTCTTCCATTTTGGTCATCTCGCGTTAGCCGGTTGACCTGAGTGGTTGCGAAAACAGTTCATGCGCAACTGCTTACTTTTTTTTTTACTTCGCTCTACACACTGGTATATAGGATAAATGACAACGAAAGCATTACGATTTCAAGAGCTCGTTTTTCATTCGTGGATACAATGTTAATTAGAACAGATAAAAAAGCCGAGGATAGTATAGGGAGTTTCATTTGTTGTAATTATGGTGTAAAAACGACCGAATCACCTAAAGTGTACGAAACGATATACCTTGCCGCCGGCAGGGACCTAATCTGCTACTTTCCTAGTAACACGTCTCATCTACAGCGCTAGTCAGCTATATACATTGTTTAATTGGCAAGCCGCTTTCATTCTCAGCCACTGTTAAGTAATATTGAAGCTCGGTGATTTTCCCGTTACCTTTAACTCCTGGGTTAACGTTAACATTCGTTTACAGCGCACCCCAGAGAATACAAAGCGAAATGATAGTTTTTTTTTTTTACTACACGTATACGAAAATTACGACTCGCTGCGTCGGCTAATGCGCCGGTCGCTGTGCTCGTCCGTTACCTCGATGGTCTGGTAAAACATCAGCGTGAAAGGTTGACTGAGTTGCAACACATTGGGGCCGTGCGAAAGAGGTGTCGGTGCTCTGGTCGAGCTCAGAGGTGAGAAAGACATGAGCTCGTCTCGCCTGATCACTTCGGCATGCGCAAAGAGTTCGCGTGTGAACCGAGCTGACCGAAATGGTTGCGTCTTACTGGTTGCAGGAAGGACACTTCTCGGGAGTTTTTGGAAGTCGGTCATCTTTTTTAAGCTCTCTTGCGCAAGGCTGTGTTTCTTCTGGATTCTCAATCAGTACCTTAAACTGACACAAAAACTTTGGCACCGCGTTTTTTTTTTCTTCTTTTTTTTTCGCTGCAATGTGTTGCTGGGGGTCTGTTTGTCATAACACGGCGCATGTTTTGCAGCAGCACGTGACAGATAATAGACCCCTCATTATCGAGCAGTTTCAGTTTCGCTATTAGAGAGCTCCAAGAACAAGCGGCCAGGCGAAACTTATCGCCGCCTTGCGTGTGCAGCCCTTGACCACGTCGGCGCACAGAACTGTGACGCAATTCAGCACTGTCGACATCAAGAGTTCATTTCGTATAAGGAACGGTATTGCACTGTCGCCAAACACAAAACTTGTCAACGTGTGCGCCACGGCCGCGCACTCGCGAACAGCTGCTGAGAAGTATAGACTGTGGGATCAAACGCGGCAAAAGAAAAGTGGTGACGTGAGGGAAGTAAGGTGTCCTCGGGTTCATTGAGATGGTACAATGCCTTAAAATTTCAAACAACAAAATAACTGTAAAATGCCTTCCAAGCCATATTCGATGTAGATATTTTGCGGATGATATAGGCATGTTGACGGGAATCGATTCCGTAGGCTATCTCGGACGCGAACTTTTGTGTCAGTATTCCTCTAAAGGAAAAAAGAAAATGGGGGAGAAAAAAGGCGCATCCTGTTCCTTATAAATTCGCTAATACGGATCGAAGATGAAAGCCTTCTTCCCAGTCGTCTTTACTGCCCACTGCTCCACCGCGGTACACTCCACCCACGCTGCTGCTCCAGCAGTGCACTGTTTCAGTTACCTCACAAGATTTGAGCTCGTTGTCGCCCTGCTCGTATGATGAGACATTAATTCACGGTGAATTCTCGACGCTTTTCTTTTACGAGCATAGTTCCCTGCTTTTCCAGCTGGGGTCTCTGCAACTGTATGAGTCCCTTCGCCACACGTCCGTGGCCTTCCTTTCGCATCTGCCGGGCACGCCTTCAGCGGCGGCGACATCCGAACTGCGACCGGTAGCAGCCCCTCGTCACGGGCCGGTGGCGTCGCGACGGCTGCTGCGACGCCTTGACCCGTGCGGAGGCCGCGGTCCGCCTTGTAACGTGGGCGCCTAAGTTACGCGAAATTGGAGTTGCGGGGAAAGAGAGTTGCAGGAAGTCCGGGTGTGGAGGAGGCTACCCCCTCTTCTCAACCAGGGACACTTTACTGCTTCGGTTCGGTAGTTTAGGCTTCCACGCCCACTGGACAAGCAGGATGTTGGTGTACTGTTAAAGCATTGAATGTCGTCACACCAAATGAATCGAAAGGAATACCGAATTAAAAGGGTTGGGTGATGCCGTGTTGCTCGTTGAAGCGGACGTCTTGACTAGATATGTTAGCGATCGCATCTGCGAGACTGGTACGAGACATCGCGAGAAATATAGTCTCGCTAAGTTTCGTAATGACTTGCCGAAAACCCACGTCAACTTGCTCGAACCATGACGTGATCATTCGACGTCATCGCGGCGTCACATGTCGGTGAAATTTTCGACGTCATTGCGTGGTCATATGGCGGTGTGTCAAGTCTTGCCAAAAGAGTCACGCACACGGTCCGACTATTGACGTCGCATCATAACGCCGTCATTTGACGTCATCATGACCTCACAGATAGGCACGATTTCCCTATCTGTGAGGCAAATCGTGCGATGACGTCATAACTATGATGTAATAATACCAACTCGTATTACGACTTGACATGGTGACGTCATCGCATGATCTCGTTGCTTGGGGAAATGTGGATGAATTACTGAGGCGGCGCAACACCACGCGATACGCAGGATTATTACAATGAACTCGGAGGCCAAAAAATATTTCCGCCTTTAGTCTTACTATGCTTGGGGTAGTGAAACACGCCTTCTTTTTCGTT
Organism: Rhipicephalus microplus; assembly: GCF_043290135.1. NCBI lineage: Eukaryota > Metazoa > Arthropoda > Arachnida > Ixodida > Ixodidae > Rhipicephalus > Rhipicephalus microplus. The sequence continues at coordinate 122,274,755 of NC_134707.1, forward strand.
TTAATAAGTATGTTAATGATCCATGACTCGAGCACTTCTTCAGTGAGGCACGCTCAAGCGATTATCATAAGTTAAAGAAAAAAAAAACATGACCGCGGAAGAAACTATTTTCACCATCAGCGTCCCTATTTCAGTCGTATACAAGAGATCAGTGTAGATGCGTTTCTCCGAACCTGACGCAGGATCCCCTTTTGGAATGACACTTATACATACAGGAAAAACTCTTTTCAAATGACACTGTGAACTACGTTTTTATAACCCCCCCCCCCCCCCTCTTCCCAGTTTGGCTCTCTCCGCCCCTTGCGAGATACTAATTTCGTAACTGCGGCCCGCTAGTTGAGGCGAGTTTGAGACCTCTGTCTTAGATGGACGCATGAGCGTCCGTGTGACTTGTCAAATGTATTCCGGAATGATGGACTACTCTTTGATGCTGTTTGAGGAGCGGTTCTTACGGCAAGAGAAAAAGTAAAAACCAGCTCGTTAGGTAAAAAATTGAGTCTATTATGCAGTTTCAAGGAAAGATGCAGCAACGACCAGCTCCCGGAACAGCCGAGGTCGTGATGACGATTAAGATGTTCCTCTAACAAGGCTACCCCCACCGGAGGATAGAGTAGAAACTGGGCAGCTTGGCTATAGCGTGGAGTATCCAGCGTTAGGAAGCTTATCCTGCTGTACTAAAATGCTTTTGGCTGTAATCGGGGCTTCTCACTCTTCATTCATGCATGGCGTATACCCGCTAATTTCCCTTGTTATCGCGAATTTATTTTCTTCTGCGACCGATGAAGCGAGGAAAGGTAGTTCGTTGTAACTCAGTCGTTAAATATTGTCGGCCGCGATTTCGTTCATTAAATTTTCATCCTCGACTTCTTGTTATGCCATCTTGTGTCTCTTTGCGGGGATTGTGTGTTGTTAACCGGAAAGGTACTATTTTATGCTTGTTAAAAATGTTGCACCAAACGCTGTGTGTTATCGCAATGTTGACTACGGGATTGGAAGATGTAAATTCAATACTATTGCGTTTGCGTCCCCTATAATCTCAAAACTGAACCGCAATTCACATTTTATTGTAGTAACGCGCAGTGCACCTTTCAATGCACCGTGTTGCGGAAGGCCTAATAATAATAATAATAATAATAATAATAATAATAATAATAATAATAATAGCGTATTGAGTTTTACGTTCCCAAACCACGACAGGATAATGAGAGACGCCGTGTAGTGGAGGGCTCCGCAAATTTTGACCATCAGGGGTGCTTCAACGTGCACTAAGATCGCACGGGCCTCGACCATTTCCCCTGCATCGAAATTCCACCGCTGTGACCGGGATCAAACCCGTGACCTTTGGGTCTGCAGCCGAGCACCTTAGCACCACAGTTCCACTGAGGTGGACGTTTCGAAAGGTTTAGTTCGTATGCTGAGCCGTGCTTCAAAGCTTATTGTCCTCGTTTGTGTGATAAGCGATTAAAGCCAACAACGAGGTGCTTAATTGTCACCACAGATGCGAGAAATAGGTCTACAAGTGAGCTACTTCAAACGCAAAATGCGTGCTTTCAACGAGAGAGTAAGCTCGGATTTCTTCCTTTTGCGAAAGGCGCCGTTTTATTCTCAGCCTGTCGCGCGCGTGAACCGGCTCCGGGAGTGTTGTCGTTTGCGACTCCGTTTATAGAAACGAGCTTTTGTACGTTTCTTTTTCTTTCACAATTTTGCCGAAGTATTCTTGGAGTAGAATGCAGCGAACAGGTCTTTAAGCGACTGCTAAGTACCGCGTGCGTGGTTGTGTGCAAGCAACAGCCCCCGGGTACAGGACGCGCGACGCATTCACTTTGCTCCGATGCCGCATGTCTTGCGCAAAGTTCTTCTTACTGTGGCCTCCGAGATGTCGGGTGCTTGCTATCTTGGAGGCTGTGTGTATACAGTATTTACTAGAAGGATCTCTAACGCTTTGGATAAAATGAAACCTAATTTCGAACTTTATTAGGAAATTATAATTAGTGAGTCTAAAGAGGTCAAGGTCTGGAAGGGGAATGGCGGCACGTTTGCTTAACTTCGTCTTACGACAAACCGGATGCACGCCACATGCATGGGGCCGAAAGAATGAAGTTCAGACAGATGCGTGGGCTATACCCATCATTTTTATGGTGTCGGAAGCGCCATGCATTGCAGCTCCTATAGACCTCATTGTCAGAGTTCCCTCTAGTAGTATTATTAGGAAACGCTATGCTTTCACGCGCTCTTCTATCAGAGTGGCAGCAGTGCGCCCTGCCTGAATGAAAACGAATCGAGTGCAATTGACGACGAACCTGCTTTATATGGGGTAATTGGTCGGGTTTTACGTCTCAGATCACCGTACCTAATGGAGAGACGCAGAAGTGTAGGACCTCTGAAATTTCGACTTTCTGGTGATCCCAAAAGGTGCGCTGACAATGAGCAGTGTACGCGGGTCTTTAACGTGTCGCCTCCATCGTATAGTTGATTTAGTAAGGCACACAACAACACTTAACTTGTCTCATCATATCCAACACCATATCAGCCATTGCGATTGCATATATTTCGCTGTGATGGCCGATGATAGCAATCAATGACTGGTAAGTTTTCGTTGTGAGTGTTACATTAGGATCATAAACGCTCGGTTACTGAACGAAGAGTTTTTTTTTTGTATTTATAGCCAAAAGACATCCGCCCATGCGCGTATCTACCAGGACATGATCGCTTTATCGGCCGACGCGTGCTGCGCATTGAGGGCGATAATAGAAGCCTTCCATATGGGAGGGAAATGACAGGGATGTGTCAGCTTGTGGTGGGTCATCTTGAGGGAAGGGGAGCTTGACAGTCTCGAAGATCGCGGGTTAGATTCCGGCCACGGCAGTCGCTTTTGTGTATATAGTACTAGAGGACCTTAATATAGGCAATACCAGCACTCGTTAAAGAACAACGGATGGTCTAAATTTCCGGGGCCCTCCACCACGACGTCCCTCAAGATCATGTCATGGTTTTGAAGCATAAAACCCCAGATACTGGATCTTGACCATATATATCTTGCTCACACGCACACAAGATGACAGCCGCGATACGCAGTTCCTTTGGTGCCTTTTTCTTCGATAAGGCTGTCGTATGTGCGTATATATGTGTCCTTGTAAAAAAAAAAGAAATTCTTGTGACTCAACGCAAGTCCACTGCTGTTATTTCTCGGTCCTGGTCCCTTCAAGCAATACATGCCTACCAAGTGAACATAAACTGATTTCTCGGTAAGAAGGCTTCCTGGCTGACGCTGCATGAGCATGTGGTTACGCGGTTCGAACCATGTAGCAGCACCACTTTCGCTCGCGTTATCAGCGTACAGTGCTCATAGAAGAATGGCTAGTTGGGCAAGTTGGTACTCATCCATAAGTGTACTGCGCAAAGAAAAAAAAAAACGGACGGAAACGCGAAGTAGAGAAAATCAAAAAGAGACTGTTGAGTTAAAAGGGACATGTAATCGCAATGTTCAATAGAACTTCCTGCTATGCGAAAACGGTTGCGCACAAATACACTGCGCTTTTTTGTGCGTTCTTTGAACTTGAGTAGCTTGTGCACAACCATCGTTTCTTTTTGTTGAAGCGAAAGCGTCGACGAATCGTTTTATATGATAGAATGTAACGTGGTGCTAGCGCTGCATGCCCTGCATCAGAATAATATAACACACGTAACGAAACATTCACTTCGGTTTGCTTCAACCATACCGCGTGTCTTCTCTATAGGTAGTAAACGACGACAGTTAAAGCGATCGCTCTTCCGTCGCAAGCTAAAAGGCCCCGCGGTGACGTCGTACCGCGATCTCTGTTGGGCCTGGTGTCGGAAGAGCTAACTGGATTTGAAATCATATAAATAAAGTATGCTGTTTTTCAGCGGGTCGAAGGGACGACAGCTCTCGCGAACATCCGTCTATACATTGTGACACTCAGGTCTGGTATTGGGGCTACTGATTGCCTCCACATTTTATAAGAAAAAGAAACGGGGGACCGATAATCGCGGTGTAATCATTCATTGCTGTATGTGCCCGGGGCTCTATATACACGTGCGCGCGACGCTTAACTGGTCGACAGGGAAGAATCGACTCGACGAAGTTTATAAATGCCGCGCGTAGGAAGAATTGAAACTACGAGAAATAGACTGGCGCCCATAGCGGTGTAGCTCGCCCGCTGTACGTGCGAGGCCGTGTATATGCACCTCGGCTGGTTTGACAGATTGCACTTCCTGGTGTTCCACCGACGACGTCTTCAGGGACAGCGGCACGTTGCCCGGGCGTGTGACTTCGAGGCGCAAGTGGTGTGTCTCGGTTGACTCGCGGAAATGGGTATCTCGCAGCATTTCCTCGTTTGCCGCACGCCGGTGTCCTCTCGCTCCTTCATCGGGAAGTGTGTTCGGCCGACGACCGCTCGCTCACTGATTTGATGTCGAGCACGGGTTCTTGCCGCGAACGCACGCGCGGACACACACGCACTCTCGCGGGTACGCAGCGCTGTATGTGTCGCGTGTCGTTTTCGAATGAGCTTTCTGGAATCGCTGTTCAGCCTGGTTCGCGCTCAGATTTTTGGCGCTTCCCTGTCGACTGCTGACGCGACGACAGCGCGCGTCGCCCTGTCGTGTTCTCCGTCGCGTGGCCTTGTATTTGAAATGTCTAAATCTCCGTGCTATCTATATTTAGATCTTGTGTTTTTTTTTTGTCGGGAGGCGAATAGTTTTGGATAGTGTAGCGCTCCGGCGCGGTTGCTGAAATTATTTGCTGAGGCGTCACCCGCCGTCCCAGATTTTAGCGGCGAAAACGTCAAACTGCTGAGCTTGACGATTCGTGTTCGTTACCCGGGCGCTACGGGCGCATTTCAAAGGGTACTAAACGCAAAACGCGTGCCTTTATACCTGAATGAATGTGCACTTTAAAGAGCACTTGCAGGCATGACTTATACTGAATTATGCCGTTGGCAGCTACTTGATTTTGTATTTGTTGGTCCGTCGCGGGATCGAAGCTTGGTTGCGGCGGCTGCATTTTTGATGGAGGCGAAAATGCCGTACGCCCGTCTACTCAGCTTTGCATGCTCGTTAAAGCACACCAGGTGGCCTAAATTTGCGGAGCCCTCCACTATGGCGTCTTTCGTGGTGGTTTTAGGATGTTAAACCCCACACATCAATTAAGGACCATTCTTTCGAGCAGCTTTATGCTATACACTTGGCGCTTATATGGATCTTCGTGTAAGCAAGACCACCAGGTACATTAGCTTGGTCCAAAGGGCCCAATGTAAGTAAGTTACTGTTTTTGTTTGTAGGTTGTTCGTCTGCCCAATCAACTGCATTTCCCCCTCCAACTTTAAGCGCACTTGAGGGTACTCGGGTGCACGCGCACCCGAGTACCCTCACGGCGTCCGCCGTGAGGGTACTCGGTCACGGCGTCCGCTAATAGCCGCTGCTTCCTCGTTAGGCCCGTATGTATATATACCTTTTCCCGCGCACATTCATTTTGCCTGTGTCCATTACAGGTGTATCGCCAGGGCGTAGCCCGCGTTGTTGCTCGTGGCACTCTGCAGGTGGCTGCACGTTGGCGGCTTTCATGCGCCGCACCATTTCGCGATCATTTCTCATTCAGGAAAACACTTGATGAGCCTCGCGGCACACGACTCGTTGTCCTCTCTAGCGTGCGTGTTTGTTATATTCATCTTTGTTTTCCCGCTGCAGTTATAAGTGTTTGCACACATGCGAATGCAAATATAGCCATATGAGCGCGCCATATAAATGCGTAGGTTGAGCCTTAAGTAGCCCTATAGTTTTAATAGAGTTTTCATTTGCCGTTTTCTTGCGTCCAATGAACTGCGATGCCTTACAGAACCCAAGGAATCGGCTGGGAAGCGCGAGTGCGCCCTGAAAAAAATGAATTACAAAGTGCTGGTAAACGCCAGTTCCAGCTCCTACCGAACCGTGACGTCACGACATGGTGTGAGCATTTCGTTGCCCACTTGCTCATAACATTGTGACGTTTCGATGACCGTTGCGCTCCGTGCATGGCTTTCTTTTGGTGACGCGCAAGTGGAGATTCAGCATGTTTTAGCACCTGACGTCATCGCAAAGGTATATCCATACTGGTGCGTGAAGTCACCAGAATTGGTGATGTTGCTGGCTTGACCTCACATTATAGTGTTAGCCCCGAGAACGAACACTGGCGTCGCTGCTATCACGGTGATGTGACGTCATGGCAAGGACTATTGTTTTTCTGCAGCTTTTCGCCCTTTTTTGCTACCGCTCTTCAGCTTTACGGTAATGATCACTCCTCGATTTCGCGATGCAAATCTTTCAAGGCACCAGGTAGAAGATTCCATAACTAGTGAAAGTTATTTAAGCTGTATAAAGGTCCGATAATATAGTTTAGGGTAGGCAAACTCCCGTCTGAACGGGAGATTCACTGTGAAAATTGTGATGAAGGCCAGCTAAAGGTTCAATATTAATATATGTGGTTTGATTTGCAGAACCCACCACTTGATTATGAGAGATGCCGTAGTGTAGGGCTCTGAAAATTTCGACCTCGCGGGATTCTTTAACGTGCACCCAATGAATCTGAGCACACGGGCCTAGACCGTTTTGGCCTCCATCGAAAATGCAGCCGCCGCAGCCGGGATTCCATCCCGCGACCTGTCAGCAGCCGAGTGCCTTGGCCACTACACCACCACGGCGGGGTCCAGCTAGACGTTTGTTGTTTTCACTACGTACTCCGACAAACCGGTGCTATGAAGAAATGCTAAGTGGTTTATCTAGGCACAGACTATACGCCGTTAAAATGAGTGTGTCGAGGTAATAAATATGACATTCCGACATGATCAGTTCATTAACTGCGTTACGGTTTGCCGTGAACATGACGAATGCCACTGCAAAAAAATCTAGGCGATTTGACTGGATGGTGCCTTCTGCAATGAGAGACTTCGCATCAATCTGCCCTAAACAATCACTTAACACATTGAGAAAAATCACACAAAATTATACGGCCACGCACACAATGATTGTGGAAATGCCGTGATCTTCATATACTCGGATCCTATACACACATTCCTTCTCAATCGTCACCGGACATTACGAAGTCGTAAACTCTAATTTGCGTGAAATGCTGGTCCGATCTACTGTGGCGTCACAAATCGTGATGTTAACTTCAGGGGCGAGAACCGCAGATGTCGACATTTGCAAAACAAACGCCACGGTCAAAGTGGACTTTTCTGAAGGCGCATCCAGCTATAGTCACGGGCCCCGCGTAAATATACATTCTTCACATCACTGAAACAGCTGGGTGGTCTTACACGTCGTGTCTACCTACAGGTTGATGCTCAAGAGTAATCAACTGAAAGTAAAACTGATTCATGAAGTGGCCATCTAAAGTGCTACTTACCAGTGTTTAGAAGCTACACTGCAGCGCGATGACACAATTTAGCAGCAGTAGGACTTCTCGCCGTTGTCCTCAACCACATTTAACCTCTGTGATTTCGGTGAAGCGAAGCACCGAAATTATTACCGGAAAAACATGACACTAAAGAACTCGAGACAAACGGACACGAACATCGGTGGCGGAATTCGAGGTTATAAGCCCATTCGATATATTTTGCGAAACTCGATACTGCACGCGTGCGCAGTGGTCGTCACAACGGTTTGAAAAAAAAGAAACGCTGTCAAGATACGTGGATGCGTTATCGATACAAACAACCCCGGTGCGGGCGAAACCAGCATATCTCTTGAAATAACCCGTGAAGAACTTGACCTAACGATGCAAATATGGCGTCTTGCGTGTCGAAATCACAGCATGACTATGCGCCAATTTATTTTGCTGTATCTAAGCGGAAACGTGTTCTTGCTTTTCACGCCAGTTTGCTGCGTTGCCGAGGCAAGCAATGAAACCCATCTTTAGCATCGTGACGCAAACCGGATTTCAATTTTGGTACGATCGAGCGCGGGCATCGTTGGCGGAATGAAAAGCAAACTTTCTAAATTTTGTTACCAAGAAGATTATTGATGCTGTTTCCGTAAAGCGTAGTTTGAGAGGAGCAAAAAGCGGATGCGAACAACGGAAACACAAGCGAGCGCAAGGGCGGGCGTCGAAGAGTCCTTGCCGTGTCGTCATCTCACCAGGTGGCGCCACTCCAACTTCTCGGGGCTAATAGTGTCGATGGCAGTAAATGTGTGACGCCAAAGTTGGCCTTCAAATCAAAACGATAATGTCTTACCAGGATTTTCTTAGCATCACACTTGCTCCTCAGTGCTGTCTCTGCGTAAGAGAAATTCGTATGCGCGAGCATGGCCTCCGAGAGTGGCCGCATCTCGGAGGCCATGGCCGGAGTACATCATCCAGCGTAGAATATATGAGCCACTCGGCTGCTGATCCGAAGTAGTTGTCTACCCGAACGTCGCGGCCTCCATACCGGCAGCGGCGGTCGCCTTTGATGCAGGCGAAATTGTTGAGGTCTGGGTTGTGAGTGATGTCCAGATGGTCGAAACTGGCGTTCTCCACTACGGTGCCTCTCGTAATGATAACGTGGTTTTGAGACGTAAAGCCTTAGATTGTAAAAATTGGTGTCATTATCCCTGAAAGGCTCGCTGAATGACTCGGCAATTCGTGTAGTTCCTGCGGAGAACTCGTGCTTACGATCTCTCTTCATTTGACGGGAATGATACGGTCCATTTAACAGTTGAAGTGCGGCGAGGATCGCGTTTGTCTGCCCAACCACGCCGAAAAGCAAAATAACAACAACAAAAAACAGCGTACTCGAATGAGAACGAATGTTATTTTTGAAGGCGGTTGTGGAGGGCTTTCGGCGTCCCAAATGAGGCGTTCTTTTGTCTTACTACCGCCTTTGAAAAGAGCCACGCCCTCCGTCTCTTGTTTCGTTTGCGTGCGCGGAATGTGAGCCATTTCGTCGAAATTGTGAGGCTGCAAATACATGCTTCCGCGTTTGTCCGTGTACATATGGTCGGTATTTGGGCGGCACCATTTTTTGGGCGTTCAGCTTTAAACGCAGTAGGAAGCGTTCACGTGAGCTCTGTAGATGTATGAAATCGCCCAGTAATGGGATTCCGTTGCAGTACTGGCATGCGCACACTAATGCGTTTGTTCTCCATGAAAAACTATTCAGAGCATATGTCAGCGCTAAAAGGTAAGTGGGAACATAGAATCAGTGAAGTATAGAACTTTCACTTCGAGTTCACTGTTCAAGTGAATGTAGTTTTTACGAAAGTTTCCCGCAATTGAAACATCTTTGTTCTGAACCATACTACGCATCACACAGATAAGAATTTCCACACGAAGTACACATTCTTTTTTTCATGTATCAAAATTTCCCGCGATTTCGTTATTCCCGTTACCTCGAACGACTGGTACCGTTTGCGCGCCGCTCTGGCCGTACTAACCAACGGCAGTGCTTTAACGAATGCTGTTGAATTCAATGCGTATACTCTTAACAGCCATTTTTGCGCTCTTTTTTCATTGTGCATAGTATAGCCACTGGCTTCTGTAGCGCCTTTAGGCCCTTAAGGTACTGGAATAAATAAATAAATAAATAAATAAATAAATAAAAAAATAAATAAATAAATAAATAAATAAAACATACTTTGAGATCGTTTATTTCACAGCATATTTAGAGCGCTTTGACTACCTCCTCGCCCCGTACGAGCTCTTGATAATATTTATTTGCGCGCACGCTGAAATAATAACTGGAAACGTACACCCTCTCCTTCTGATGAAATTTTTTTTTATCGGTGTGGGTCTGCAAACGGTTTATCGAAATTCTGTTCAGTCCCCATAGTCGCGCCGTTAAGTCGCAGCTATTTGAATGTCAACCAGAACTTTTTCTTCTTCCTTTTCATCGATCTTGGAAGTGGTCGAACTGATTTCTTGTGGCATGCAGTCGCTTTGCTGTTTTGATCGGCTTGCATACGGTTTGGTCACCTTGTGCCCTGTTCGTACTTAGAATTAAGTCGTGCCTCCGAATGTCTTTTACATGCTCTTACACTTATTGGACACGGCGTCTCCAGTGTTTTCCAATGTGTTATAGCGCACTTTGTGGCACAGGCCACGCTGTACAACGTTGTACAGTCGTGTAGTACATCGTGCTGAGACACTCTAGCGTGTGATGCAGAGCGATTGATATAGAATGAACCATTTACGTAGTGCATCATTCATTACGAAACTAAGTCGCTACAGGTTGTCGGTGCATACCAGAAGAGCATTCTCCGAATTGTGCAATAATTGAACGTGCGCCGGACTTTCTCTTGCATTTTGTTTATCCAGAGTACTTCATTACTGCATGCGCGTTCCGTAGTTGTTCTCTCGCAGAGTAGAAGCATCAGTCGTGTTGACACCGCCGGTCAATTTTCGTGTTTGACGAGGCATCTCAATCTACAGTTTTTTTACTACAACTGTACTGTATTAAAGGTACAACAAAGGCAACTATAAAGTCGATGGTAATTTTTAAAATAGCGGTCCAGAAACCTTGTAGCGTTACTTTTGTTCCAAGGAAGGGCATATTTTGAAATAATGTCACGTTTTAGTGTCCCGCATTGGGCTAGCACACTTCAAATCACCTGTCTCAACAAGCATACCGACTTACGTCACTCTTGATGCACACAACGTTGCCCGGCTTTACTGCGTGGTTGCCGATATTAGTAGACAGAGCGAAATTAGCGGGAGCCACAGCAGCAACAACAGTCATTGACCAGTTTCCTGCCATTGGCTCCGAGATCGCAGATGCGTTTTCGTTCAACTGCGCCTCGCTAGATGGCACGACCTGTCCAGTGTAAACACACGAGAATTGAATTTTGAACCACTCGCACCATTATTCATAACTCCCGGCGGTTCTTTTTTTTATAAATTAAACGCAAACGAACAAGCAGCATTATATTGCGTCTCTTGATGCACTGAAGGTTGTTTAATTAGTGGAGCTAGATCGATTACTAGTGAATAATTGTAGGCGGTTTATCTGACGTCATTGGTATCGTTTTGAGAATGTCCTACTATGGCGCATCTATTCTTGTGCATTTACCTTAATTTCTTGGTAGGTAGGGTACTAATGATAATGATGTCGTTTTAGGTGTTTTCGTACATTGAGCTTTCGTTCTGCCGTAAATTGTTCTTTGACTTTAGTGTCCTTTTTAACAGAGATAGCACTATTTTTCACCACAAACGCAGAACATGGTCGTCGTATTGATAGATCATTTCGTTGCAGTTGAAGTCAGCGTCGCTACACTTCGTGTCTGTTGTACGGCCTTTATTCATTAGCCGCAACGAGTTTACGGGTCAGCTGTAGAGCTCTCTATAAATGGATCAGTGACGGATAATCTCAGGACATCGCCTCGGAGCAACAGCCCGCGTTAGGCACCGGGGCTGTTTAAAAGGTTGATTAAGCGGGCCAACTGCCCTTTCCGGAGAGGAAGAATGCGAAAGGGAGTGGTGAGAGCAGACGTGTGCACGCGCTGGAATACAGCCAGGTCATTTACTGTACTTTTGCGTCTCTTCGGCTCGTCCGTGTATATCGCGTCCATGTATATGCTTCCCGGTACAGCGCCCATCGTGCAGAGTGCATCGCACCCGTCGCTCTGCAAACAAAGCGCCCTGGGCTCGAGCGGCAGGCTTGGAACCAAGAGCCACTCCAAAATAACACTGCGACCCTTTTTTCCCACCATACGTCGCGGACCTTAATCCGGGGTACCGCGTCTTCTCGCGCTCCAGAAATGTCCTCGGCTCGTTGTATTTACACTATTTTTTTAACATTCTGCGAGCGTTTTGTTCGTGTCCCGCTCCGGTTTAACGTTTATGGCTTGTTTAAATTCTTGTTCGTACCGTGTTCCGCGTTTACACTTGACGTGCTGCGGGAGCCGTTTTGGGGCTGAAGCTTTGTCAACCAGTGCAGCGCGCCTAAATTTAGGCCTCTCCCTGCTTCACTGCGAATGTCGGGGCCCGTAGAGCTTTTTTTACAGTGCACACTAGCGCGCGTTCATCTTTTCGATGACGTGCATCTCTCGACGCGGCATTGTGCACGGAAACGCTGACAGGGGGCGAACGGTTTTGTAAACTGAACTTTTAAATGCGCCGCTTTGTGAACGCTCACCAAGTCACCCGGTTCCTCACAAACTCGCCTGAAACTACTTTAAGGTGAAAGCCATCTCCTGTTTCTCGTTAGTTGATTGTATTGATCCCACGTGACCGGTAGCTTCCTGCATTTAGCGTGGTTTTGTACAGATTTCGACATTGGAGGCATTACGAAGTTTCAGCGGCTCACGTGGTTCTGCAGTGACTCAGAGACTGGCTCACGTTTGACCGAGGGAACGTCATGGGACCTCGTGTGATGTGACGCGATGATGATGCTTGCACAAATCCTGTGGATTTGCGATGTTATGCTGGTGACATATGGTGGCGTCATCTTAGGAAGTGTTTTTCTTTAATCGCTCGTTAATGTCGCCGGTCACATCTCGCGTTTGGTGAGGTGTCTATGATTCTCGACTCATAATTACAGGGGTATACTCTGTGCAGTTGTATTGCACTAATACTGGTGGAACAATAATAATGATAACTAACCGGCAAAGATGCCGAGGAAAGTACATGGTATATGTTATTAGTAGGATATGTTGTTATCCTTCAAGTGGACGACGGTTGGGATGACCGTCGTGGTAGCTAAGTTGGTGGAGCATCGGGCGCCATATTGCAAGGTCGCAGGTGCGGTTATTGTCAGCGGCAGGTAATCGCTTCGTCCGCTTTTCTCTCTTCGTGTTCACAGTACAATGGCTACAAATTACATGCACCGTGTACGTTCCTCGCTTTCTTTGTCTGTTGGCTCTGATTAATAATGCGTTTCGCAAAGGAAAAAAAAAACTAGTTCTTGAATTTACACTTCCTTTTTTCAGTAATACTGGAAGGCACGCTTACAGAAAGAAGCTCAAGCACAGTAAATGAAAACACACACGTTCACACACACATGCTCTCTCGATCCTCTCTCACACGCACACACTTGTTATCTCCCTGACGCACGCACACCATCACAGAAAATGAAGGCAAGCTGACATTCAGATGTAGCTCATGCGCACTTGTTCAGTTATCCGTTTTCGCAGTGCACAGAATGATGACTATCCTGACCGGGATCACGCGATAGTAGATCCATGCTGTAGAAGCAGAATGGATGGGAAAGAATCGAAGGTCCTACCAATTAGAAGCTTCCTGTCTTGATCGTCAGAAGCTTTATTGTTATGTGTATGTTTAGGACTACGGTAAATTCAAAAGCTTTCTCTATGCCATTAAAAAGGTCATGCATAGGAATATAATGATGATCGTAGCCTCACAGCTGTCAAAGAGCAAGTTAGAGGGCGCTATACGTCTTGTTTACGAAACAAGAGCGAAAAATGCACAAATCGATCTCTGAGGCACCCTAATGACTGCTTACACGACCCGCTTTACACATCCGTGAAGTTAATGGGTGTTGGCGAGGTAACATTTTATGGCTTAAAACATTACGGCATTCATGAAGGAGGGGAAAATGCGGGGGGCCCATGAACTTGGATTTCGGCGCATGCTAAAATAATTATAGGATGTCCGAATTTCCGGAGTCCTCCGCTACGGTCTCTTATAACGTGGTTTTTGGACGTTAAGCCTGACGAAATAGTTATATTGCGAGCGCTTCCGATCTTTTTTCGTGCATCATGAGTGACCTTATTCTCCATTCATTTTGTTCTATCTTTAGGACCTACTACGTCGTAGCCTCGAGGAGTGTAGCCTATTGGTATACTGACCCGTAAACTGATTGTATGTGACTTGATCACGCTCACAGGAAAGCGCTCTGTACAGGCCATATTTTTTACTAGCAATTCATGAAGTCAGGTGAAAAGGAACGAAGTTCAAAATAATATACTTAATGAAATAGCCACGACGCAACTTCAATCTTTAACTTAAAATCGCTGAAACGTTTCACAAATGTGGGGCTGACTCAGGCGCTGCGGAAGAGAGGGCACCACCGTCTCGCCGAGTTAGCGAATGGCCTTTCCCGTGTGTCGGCGCTGAGTTGTCACGTGACTCCATCTAATGTGGGAAACAAGCTGATGGAACTCGCTGCTAACGACGCGAATCCCAACTGCCTGTAACGAGCAAGATGGCCAGAAAGCGCCGCAAAGAGTACCGTACATGTCGTAGAGGGAGTTGGCGGGTCCTTCAAGCAAAACTCCACTCATGCCATGGAAGCCGTGCACACTTGCCTAAAACACTGACGTCATCGACGCTCTGCCAAACGGAGCAGTAGGATCTGTACGAAAGGGAAACGCTTATTGCGCGTGCGACGTACTTCCTCAGGTCTCACTGCCGTGGAGCTGTCGTTCTTTTTTGTTGTTTGTTTTCTTTGAATGTAGGTGTAAGGAAATAAGTGGTGCGCCATTCCGTTTTTTTTTTCGAGTTTGCACCTTTCATTTTAAAAAAACAAAAAACGAGTATTTGGGGAGTATTTCTGCCACGCCACAATATTCATCATCTCGCGTTGTCGCCATGGTTCCGGTTGTTCGCGGTCATGAACGGCACGCCGTTGTCAGGGTGACGTAACATTCTTGACAGGAATAGGGGATCAGCGCGCCGGGTTTTTAAGAGGAAATGCGTGCGAGTCAGATGGTGATTATTATTGCGTTGCAGAACTGCTCCCCAAATACACCATTACTTATTGAGAGTTCAAGGTGACGTCACACCGCAACAATGCGTGCATGCCTCTTTTACAGCACCGTATGCGATTACCCGGGAAACCCTGGTGCCTGAAAGCTATTAAAAAAACACCAGACAAGCAATAACTTTAAACGCTGTAAAAGATGAATGTGGGTTAGCGACTGGACCCGTTTCTTGGACGGTTTCCAATGCGCGAAGCGTCAGGAAGAAAACGCGCCGCCGGAGATGTGGTTGGTTTTACCGCTGTACAACAATGGCCTCCGAGTTCCCGGAGGCCATGGTACATCTGTCGCGCTTTCTGGTGACTCCGCTACCAGTGCTGCATTTCTCTGGAGTTCGATAAAGCATCGTTAGCTACCAGTGGCGCTTCCGTACCACATGTAGAGTTGTCGATGGCTGTCTGTGCTGAAAGCGGTCGTTAAACTGCGTGAAGGGCCCTACCGCACACTTTTATGAAGCGTGGTGTGGTGTACGATAGATAATATCAAAATAATCATTGAAGCTGCCACATTTGGCGAAGATTTATTTAACGAGCCACACTAAACGAAAAGGCAAGGACGTCAATCTTGTAGCTTCAGACTTCATGTGAAAGAAATTTAAGGTGTATTGAGATTCATGCGAAAAAGCACTGTAAGGAATAAATTAATAAACAAAAAAGTCACGCAATTCTGCAGATCATTCATATTAGCAAGAGGCTACTCCACTTTCACATAAAATACAGTATTAGAAAAACCGTGCGAAAAAAAAAAAAAACGAGGCCGTGATTGGCTATTCTGACGTCGTTTCAAGAACTGAAAGCTGTCCAGTGTTTGTAGTAACAAATAAAACAAAGTCGTATAACGTTTTGATGCCCGCAGGACCTAATGGTTCAAACATGTCTGTATGAAAAGGTAAATTGAGACCTCGGAGTGGCCGAAATGCAGCACTCTCGCGAGGTCAATCACTATGAAATGCCCTTATGATTGGTGTATTGTTATGGTTTGTGCTGTGTTTACCCGCGCACCTTTGGACCTTGATCCACGTTTCGGAAGTCTACACCCGTCAGCGTAGGTCTCTGCACGCTCACTTACGAGTCGACCTATTCAAGCTTACTAGGACTGCGATCGCGTAGTGAGTCTGACTGAGCACGTGTTATTAATTTCTGCCGTTTGAGTTTGAGTGAGCCCGGCCGAAAACAACAACAACAACAACAACAACAACAACAACAACAACAAAGTCCAAGTGAGCCCCGTTAAGAAATCTGTTGAATCTGCGCCTCGAATAAGCCTTAAGCTCGAAATATATTTCGTGAGTGAGTCGAAGTGAGCTACACATTTTTCGCGCACCTATGCTCGACAGACCTCAACGAATCCCTGGGAATAACTCTTTCGCACATGTGTGTTTGTCGTGTACACGTATCTCAGTGAGGGATGATGAGTTGTGTGCGTGTTTCGGTTGTGATGTCGAACTCAATCAGATCGCGGAAGTTCAAAATTTCTAAGAAAGTTGATGGCGGTCGATCTGAATTGCTTTGGCTTGGCTGCGAACTTATTCAAGAAGTTCATGCACGTGCGGTGTCGATTTGTGTTTTGTTTTCGTTTCTTCAAGCAGTGCAAGCGGAGGGATTTGCATTCGCGGAGCTCCGCCGGAAAACGTCATGTCGCCATGGTTGAGTTCCCCTGACCGTCTGCCTGATGTGCCACTTATTACGCGCGCGCCCTCTATAGTTAGCTCGCCGTGCGCCCAGTCGACCCCCCTCCCCCCCCCCTCAAAAGGGAACAAAGAAAGGCTTGTAATTTGCCTGCATTTTTCGGACACATTTCACCTCTCGTACGCCTGATTTTAGGGGCATAGTGCCTGGTTGACAATTCATAAATGTCCAGCTCGGGGCATGCATGCAGTTGAGCTGCCGCATGCCCTACATACGTTGTCGTGAATGGCTGTTTCTTCGCAGAATGGCGTGGTTCCACTCGGGACTGTACTTACTGACTTTTTGTTTCTTCTTATTGCTCTCATTCTGTTTGTGCAGTGTTTGAAGTGGAACGGTCCTCAAAGGAGTCGCTCAGTTTAACTAGTTTAACTGTAACTACTTTAAAATGTCTCTTCGTGCGCGTACTTGTGTGTGTGTGTGTGTGTGTGTGTGGTGTGTGTGTGTGCACGCGCATGAACTTCAGAATAGAGCTAAGGAAAGTTTTACGTTATGAGAACCACAATATAATCATGACAGCCGCAGTATTGGAGGCCTCTCTTCACGTATCTCCTCCCTAATCAGCCCAATTGCGTCATTAGATTGCGCGATTTCCGAGGGTTTGGTGCTGAGCTAGTTGGTTCGTCACTTGACAAGTTATTTATTGTCAGTTCGTGTCTTGACTTTTTCGTTTTTCGCCGCCCTGTTTGCGTCATATATATATATATATATATATATATATATATATATATATATATATATATATATATATATATATATATATATATGGGATATGGCACAACGGGAGCGTTGTCAACAAGGATAAATATATTTATTTCCCAACAGTTTCAGGAGGGGTCCTCCCTTCATCAATGGATAACTCATCCCCTGATGAAGGGAGGACCCCTCCCGAAACTGTTGGGAAATAAATATATTTATCCTTGTTGACAACGCTCCGGTTGGGCCATATCCCATACCTTCACGAAGACTAACTGGCTCATTGAATTATTACTCGCACTGTATATATATATATATATATATATATATATATATATATATATATATATATATATATATATATATATATATATATATATATATATATATGCTTGTGGTAGTGGTTAGAAGATGAGAAAAAAAACACCTAATTTCTGCAACCCGGTCGGGAGCACGGCGCAGTGCCTTATATATATGCTTGTAGAGCCTATATATACAAGCCTATATGTATATAGTATGTGCCGCTGTTTTGAAGAGGAGGAAGATGCGCGTGCAGAGAAAAACGGTAAAGTCGTATTGCCGTTGTTCGAATCAGCTTGACGTCCTTGTGTGCCATTATCTACAGGTTACAGTTACGTTGTAACGTGACAATATATATATATATATATATATATATATATATATATATATATATATATATATATGGCAAAAATATGGGAAGGTAGAACCGGCTATCCGAATATTATGATAGTAATGTACAGCGTACAGACAAAGGTACAAAAAGTTTAGAATAATAAAAGAAGCAAAATTAATCGGAGGCACTACGTACATGTATGCACTATGGGGCTTATAACGCATAAGCACAGTCTACGAGCTTAGCGCAGTTCATGCAGTGCAATCACATCGCAGATAGAGTCCTTACAGTTAATAGCAAGAAGCAAGAAGTTTTTTTTTTTTTTCAAGAGTGTATATATCTATTACGCGTTTGTAAACACCAGTAGGCGCCGTCGACATACTGAGGCGCTTGTAGCGACTTCACGGTGTGCGGGCTCCGCCGAGCCCACGGTGGTAGCACCTATTTTATCACCGTGATGGTCCAACCCAGAGCTCGACAGCGCAGTCAGTGCCGACATGACTAGTGGCACAGCAGCTGCAAAGGTATACCTTCGAGCACAGCGCCTCCGAGCAGGCTGCTTCCCAGCGCAGCGCGAGGACGTCGCTATACAGGCGCATCTGTATGTCGACGGTGCCTACCGCTGCTAACAAGCATGTTCTAGGTCTATACGCTTTCTTCTTGTGTATTCCTGACATCTACGATAGGGGCTGTTTATGAGCGCTTCCTCGCTACTCGTCGTCAAAAAGAAAGCTCGCAAAAGTAAACAAACGCTCGTCCTGCAGGGTGACCTTGAACCAGGAAGGCGCGCTGCATCCGACTGCTTTCCCGCGCCTTGCACCACGCCCGCTTCCTTCCTTCCTCGAGAATCGCTGTCCCGAAAATTGCATTTGTCACGGCTCAATTCGCATGACCGCGCACGCCGCGCTGCTGACGCCGCCTGCACTGCGCCAAATCTGGATGTTACGTCGAAGGACTCGCGTCCGCCCTTTTCACCTCTCTGCTGTGCCTTATCCTTCGGCTCGGGTGGGTAGAACAAATCGTCGAACAGAGGAGGGTGTCGCACTTTCAGAAACCACAGCGCAATGAGGAAGACGGGGCAAGAAGACGCAACAAGTGCTTGTACACTTTCAACTGAGCCGTTCTACCGCCTATCGTGAGCAGATTTAAACACCCGTCTGAAGCAGCAAGATGAAGCGAAAGAAGGAAAATGAACTCGTAGAAATCATCCTGAGAACATTTTAAAAGGAGCAGACGATCACAGACGCTCTGCGCTCGTCTCTTCCTTCTCACGCGTGTTCTGTTTAGCTGCGCAACTCACCGTGGTTTCTATGTCATAACACCGACTCGCGCAACAGCCAACTCTTTTGAGAATGAACTCGTCTGGACTATATGCCTCTCAATCAAGCTTTTTCCTTTATAACAAAACAGAAACCATTCTGACACATTCGTTGCCGGCTCTACCTATCTTCGACGCCTCTGTGATTTCTCCAGTTGTCTTGACACAACGGTGACATAAAACTACCGTCTGACACAACAACAGTACCTATGTAGCAACGGTAGCAATTTTATTATTATTATTATTATTATTATTATTGTTGTTGTTGTTGTTGTTGTTGTTGTTGTTGTTGTTGTTGTTGTTGTTATTGCCGAAGACCTTGAGTATTCGAGTGAGGCAGCTATTTGGCAACTGTTCGGTTAAGCAGCACCAAAAATGAGGACACTCGCACAGGGTCAGCACTGGCCTAGTGCTTGCGTCTTAATTCAGTGGCGTCTTTTTCTTCTTGCGTGCTGCTCCGTGCTTAGCTGATGTCGTACCAACTTTCGCAAACGGAGGCGTTCCTAAACCTATCTTTCGGTATTGATTTTTATGAAAAAAAATAGCTGTATGGAAATTATTTGACTTATTTAGTGCTGCGTTATCTACAGTTTTATATTCTTAGTTTTGCGATGGATCTGCTATACTTGAGATGAGTCCATATTCAGCGTATATCGCTCGTCTTTTCGGTCGCGCCTCACCTTCAACGCGATTTTGCGAATGCGTGTTCATTTCATTGGAATGATTTCTTCCTGATGATCCGGCCGTTCACGATAACGCGGCGTTTACGAACGAAATGGTAGATATATTTTAATTTATAACTGTGGTTACTGAACTTTGATCTCTTGAAGTTGTGTTTATGCATTGTATAATGTATAATGAATATGTATGACGCACACTGTCTTAACACCGTGGTCCTGAAATTATACCGCGCTACACCCAAGTTACGCCTTACGGTTTTGCGATTCTATGATACCCGATTTTTGAATATGTTTTCTTTGTTTCGTGTTATTGCCGAAAACAAATCTGTAGTTTTCTCACATAATACTCCTTCCTCTACGCTAGCCTGAGAAGCGTTTGTTAATAAAAAATAAAGTGAAGCTAAATTTTTGCTCGGACGATATCCTCCACCCCCCACCTCCCCATGGCGACAGGCCTCCGTTCTGCAGTGGTGGACCAATGTTCGCCGGTTTCCGCTTCTGCGCGCCGGCGTTCGTGTGTGTTTCTTGCGGGCGGGCGAAGACTTCCTCGTGGGCGGCGCGGGCTGCCAGTGCCGCAATTCGGAGCGTGGGGAAGAAACACAAAAAAAAAACTACAAAAAGAAAAAAAAAACAGAAAAGTACGGGCGACGCTGCGTGGGTTCGTTGTTGTTGTTATTCCGTTCGCGCGGATACGCTGTCACGCCTGCACAGCGCGTTGCACAAAGGGATTCACCTTGGAAGAAGGATGCGTGTCATCGCAGATTACGCCTCCCTGTGTTTGCTTCGCTGTCGTGTTTCCCCTCTGTGTTTTCCTTGATTACCTTCGGAGGCCACTCTTCTTATTATAACTGCAGTCGATTAGGCTAGTAGCGATTTGCGGTAATTCGGCAAAGTAATTGTCAGCCTCTACCTAAACCTTCACTATTCGGTCATATATTTGAGTATTTCAGTTGTATGTACCCGCCGTGGTGATGTGGGCGTTATGGGGCTCTACTTCTCAACCGCCGGTCGCCGGATCCAGTGCCTGCCGCGGCGGCGGCCGCATTTTCATGGCTGCGAAAAAGCCCGAGACCTGTGTGCTTACATTTAGGTGCATGTTAAATAACCCCGGGTGGTCGAAACTTCCGGAGCCTTCCACTATTATGTCTGCTATAATCGTATCATGGTTTTGAGACGTTGTACCTTTACAGTTATTACTATCAATTCAGTCTTGAACATGAAAGACAAAGAATCAAAATATGCAATCTCGTTAATATATACGAAAGTAAGTGCCATTATAACTACTCCTTGTGGCATGCAAACGAACATGTATGACAAACTAGCGCCTGACAAATTGTTCCAAAAGTTAAAAAAAAAACGTTTAAAAAGCATGTAATAGAGTTGGTAAACTCCTGAAGTGTCATGACCTCAGTGTAACGTGTCGTCATCGTGGCTGCGCAGATCGCCAGAATTGGTGACGCCGCAGTGACATCACAGTACGGCGTTACGTAATGACGCTTGATTGAAGACCGGCCTATCAAGGAGGCCGTGCACAAGCAGGGGAGGTTCAGAAATCTTTCGGAGGGGCCCGGGGGAATCAATTCGATGGCCTCAAAAGAAATAGACGCCGAAGATGGTTTGTCTTTCGAGCTGTCACATGTTTCTTCTAACCATTCTATGATTAATTACATGTACCACTCATTTGTGATCACTTCTATCTAGTCAATTGTTTCTGGGCCAATCCGCCAGGGTGGGTGTGAGTTTTACACATAGGCCACTGCCCTCATCGTCAAAGGCGAATGTTTAGTTTTATTTTTCTTGCAGGTTCTTTTCTCGAATATATTATCTACCCATTCGTGCTGTAATACCTGCGCTATTAAGTGTTTTGTTTAAATAGTAGTAAACTGGTCTACGTAGCGCGCACACCTTGACAGTTGCGTCGGCTTTGTTCTGTTGTCGCCTTGCTTCGCAATGCTCGATTCATGCGTGTGTTCGTAATGTGGAATGGCGCGCCCTCTGCTCCTTGCTCGGCTGCCTCCACGTACATCGTTACAATGTATATATACCTTCGTATGACGACGTGGGAGGCGATGAGAGCGGAGGCCGCTCGCGATGCATGCCGGGCTCTCGACGCGTCTCGCGTGTGCGACCCTCGCTTATGGATGCAATGCGTTGCATAATGACCGAGTCGACCTTAATTTTGAGAGGAGCGTCGCTCTCGTTCTGCACGCGCCCACTGTGGCACATCGCTCAGAATGCACCCTGCGTCGTCCTCGCCGAAGCTTGTGCAAGTTTGTTTGCTTGTTTATTGTTTTTCTTGGCTCGCCGCGTGCCCTTAGACGATCGCGACCGGCTACTTGTTCTTGCGATCCCAGCTTACGGGTGATGAGAGCAACCGTAGGCGTGATTCGCTTTCAAGGTAGTAGTTTTAGCACGTTAAACGAGTATCGACGGAAATAGTCATATACTCGCGCGTTCTTTTGTTCTTTTTTTAGAGCAAACATATTTACGACATCCTAACGACAGCCAGTTTTCGTGCAATAATTTGCGCCACCACCTCCGGTGTCTGTAATCTCTATCACTCGCATTAAGAAAAAAAATGAATGAGAAAAAAAAGAAAGAAGTGAAGATCTCATAACGAGGTCATGTCGGCCAAGGATTCACGTAGTGATGTGTGATATAGCTTGGGAGAATATTAAAATAGCAACCAGGTTTCACACAGTGACAACTGCTATATTACTGGGTCGTTGAATGCTTCCAACTCATTTACACTTCCAATCCATTTGCCGTAAATCTTCATTGTAGTCATCCACAGCACACGCATAGCTGTAGCAGCTGTCGTGGTTCTCTGCAGAATGACAAAACCAATGACGACTCTAGAAAGGTCAACGTCGAGCCAACGACGACCCCTAGAAAGGTCAAGGTTTCAGTTTTCGCGGTGGTCGTGCTGCTTGCGTGTTCCGAAGCAGACCTGGTGATTTATTTCCATGTAAGAAAATACGAATAACAAATGAGGAAGGTGAGGCAGGAAGAAGTAAAGGAAAGCTGACCAAGTAGAATCTACAGATGGCCACCGTGCTCTTCGAAAGACATTGTGAAAAAAAAAGTTATTTCTTTATCAAGTTTGTTTTACTGTATCAGTGCGTACTACAAAAAATTGTGTAGCTTCGTTTCTTCCATGAAGTCCAAGAGGGACCCATGTTTCGGACCGTACATGCACCGCTTTAAGTCAGGCGGCCATGGTGTGTTGAAAGTCCCGCACACCGCAGGTTGCGTAGACGATCGACTGGAAACCCAGGGCATGTTGATGAGAGGTGGTTCAGGTCTGCTTCTCGCATCGGTGCAGGACGAATTGGGCAGCTTGAAGTTGTGTCGGTCTATAGCCCTATAATTACTGTAGATTGAAGGAGTCACATGTGCACTATGAAAGAATACAATAGAAGAGGATATGGCGATACGATAAATCGCTGAAGTCACCTAAAAAAAGGTGACTGCTATGGGACACCTCAAGTTTCCGGGCCAATAATCGTGGACGGTCTAGCCAACACTGTAGTTGTTACGGCGTTTACATTGTTTCTCACGAGGTCCCCGTTCTACACAGCAGGGCTCGTGCACGTGCGAATAAAATTTCAGCGCACCACGTAATCTAGGCGTCAGCATTGCTTTAAGTAATCACCGGCCACATGGAGGAAGTTGGTATTGATGTGAGCCGTCATATTTCTTTAGCACAAACAGCAAGAAATACCTGGCCGAGAAGAGAGAAAGACAGTGCTGAAAGCAAGCGCTAATGCACGGTGCACTGCCTTTTGTTCTGGGCCAGCCTTTTTTTTTTCTTCCTGTGCACGCAAAAAATATGACGTCTGGCATACAACACCCACCAGCCAGATAGGAAGTTTTCTTGTTAATGATGAATTGCACGCTATTCAACGTTGACTAATGAACTAGGAGCATTCTCACTGGCATCGAAAGTATACTTGATCACTTTTTTTATGTAGCGTCTTTATTTTCGAGCTGAACTGCGGCGTCAGAGAGGACGCGACGTTGCGTTAGGTCGTTGTGTTTTCGGTCGCTCCCATATACTGTATATATATATACTGTATACATGCATCCGTTATCTGCACCTGTCATCCGTCATACGCCTCCGTCATTTAGAGTCCGCATCAATCATATCTGATCGATAAACTAGAATGAATACGGTATAATGCGGCAAAATTTATCACCGAGAAATAGTCACGCAGCTATACCATTACAGATGTTACTCACCTTCGTAGCCCCTCTTTAGGAACGCACTGTTAGCACTGTCTTCGCATTTTCATACACAGCGAATGCTGCTTCTGAAAAGCCCGCATAAACACATTTCATTGTATTGCCCAACGTTTTGATCACGCATTCAAAGTACAGCCTTTCTTAGCATGCAGCATGCACAAATATGTGTCAACGCTCATCAACGCTCATCATTACTTCCATACATGCACAACTGGAACACAGTGCTGAGAAATATCGCTTTACTGATCGCGCGCGCGCGCGCGCGCGCGTGTGTGTGTGTGTGTGTGTGTGTGTGTGTGTGTGTGTGTGTGTGTGTGTGTGTGTGTGTGTGTGTGTGTGTGTGTGTGTGTGTGTGTGTGTGTGTGTGTAATTTTGTACTTTTTTATTCATTGTAAATTCATTGCCTTTCTGATTGCAGCTTTCATTCACTTTTATTTCTCGCTGTAGCAGTGTTACCCTCGCTGAATTTTTTATTCTTATGTTACAAATGTCTTTTGTTTCCCTTTTTTTCCCATTGTTCATGAAACTGTATCTTACTTTGCTTTCGATTTTTCTTGTATAATAATGTGCTTATTTGCCGGCTTGTTGTATAAGTAACTGAAACTCCAATGTAAGGCCTAAGCGGTCGCTCACGATATATGAATAAAAACATTACACCACGGCATTCCAGTGGGGAACGGCATATGTAGGCTCAGAAAATTCCCATAACCCGTTCTTTAACGACAGTACTGATGTGTTCAAATGCGGCACCTTTTTTTTTTTTTTAGTGTAGTGATTGGCATGCGCAATATCTCGAGATAACGGCGTCATTTCGTGACGTATGGGTACTGTAAATATAACGCTGGTTCTGCTCTACACGTTTGAATGGAAACTATATACGCCTGCATGACCCGAATTAACGACAGTGGAAATGAAACTAAATCCGTCACTTAGCCCTAAATGGCCATGTTTCGATTCGTTAGTATAGTATACATTCATGTCGCGCAGTAAATGGGCTTTTTGCCTCCATCACAATGCGAGTTTCGCGGCCGGGATTGCACCCGCGACTTTTTTAACCACTTCGCCATTCCGCAATAACCACTTCACTATCTGCGTAACCTGCTTATTCTACATTGAGGTAGACTTCAGGCTATCAGCAACTTAACTGCCAGTACTTAAACGGCATTAGTGGGGCGACGGGTGTTCTCTCAGTTCTTCACGCAAGCAGCTCTCCACTAGTAGTTCACCCTAAATATCGACAAACAAGAAGTAGGTCGCGCCGTATCGATCTCCTCGGTGATGTTTTAAATGGTTCACCGATCAGTGCGAGAGTGGCTGCTAATCGCATTTGACGCGGTTGTGTCTGTTACGGCCACTCCCTCGCATCTCACGTTCAACGAGCTCGGTGCTGATGGAGCACGCATGGCTCGTCCCTGAATGCGTCTCGCGCACACTCATGACAGCTATCCATAAATCACTCGTCGCCCGTCTCCTGTCATGGAAGTGCGCGCGCTATCTGCAAAATCGATGTTGGCGATACGAGACAATGCGGGGTTTTAATGCGCCGAAACTGATATACCGTGTTTTTTTTTCTTTTTGTGGCTTTACGTGAACACCAACAAAGTAGAAATAAAGCTGCATGAATAACGAAAGTGAGGCGGGCAGAAACGATAAATAAGGTGATGCTTGTGGAAGAGAGGTCTCAAACTCACGTCATCTAGCGAGCCGCAGTTCTTTAGTCCCGAAGTGGCCGGGTCAGTGAACAACATTGATGTGGGCAGAAGGGAGGGGGGTGGATCACGTGAATGATTACATAATCTCCCACTGTAGGAAATCATGAGTATCATGCGAACCAGCGCATGAGTCGACCTAAATGTTCCGCTCATCACGGACAGCTTGCCCCATGTTAACGCGTCCTCCAAGTGGAGCACGCCATGAATTCTCTGTAGTTTTGTCGCGCGTCTGTCCAGTCTCGTTTGCCGACGCCATCACGTGGTTCTGAGAGAGTGTAAAGGGGCACAGCCACAGTGTCTCACCGAAGTCTTTTACATAAGCCTGGAACGCGCTAGCGCGTGGGGGCGTTCTGACAGCGCTTGGGCAAGCTATTGCACATGTGCATTAAGGGTAATTACGCACACTGTATTGAGCTTCGCCATAACCTGCTTCGCATCTGAAATGCCACCCAAGGTTGCCAATTGACAGTGTATTTCCCATATCTCATAGGTTATTTCTGGAGGTGTCTTGGTGTCAGCATTGCAGGAACATATAGATACTTTTATCTTGAATGGCTCGAATCTGAACGCCAATTCCGAAATATGGAGATTCCGTGCCGTGATTAAGTTTCAACTAAATGTGACTGCGTAAGCTCCCTCAAACAACTAATCGTGACCTCATAAGCTGCCTTACGAAAAATCATAGCACATTCACGGAGTGAATGATTATGATTGGGGTGAAGGGCCCGACAGTGCGTCCATGCCTCGATCCGTCCGTCCGGGAGCATGGACGGATGTAAGCACAGACGGACAGATGCATGGATGAAAGGAAGCATAGGGCAGACACTGGGACGGACGAACGGACCGAAGCATGGACGGACAGGCAGACGGAGGAAGTCGCAAATAGACGGATTGACAGAAGCATGTACGGAAGCATGGATGGACAGACAGACATACGGACGGTCGCATGGGCAGGTGGACGGATGGGTGAACAGATGGGTGGACGAATGAGCAAACATACGGACGCAAGCATAGTCAGAAACACGAACGGACGCATGGACAGGCTCATAGATGGACAGACAGACAGACAGACAGACAGACAGACAGACAGACAGACAGACAGACAGACAGACAGACAGACAGACAGACAGACAGACAGACGGGCGAGAGGGCTGGTGGACAGACAGACAGACAGACAGACAGACAGACAGACAGACAGACGGGCGAGAGGGCTGGTGGATGGACAGACAAACGGACGGATGGACGATTCGCGGTTTACCGATAAAACCCTTTGACGCTTCGATCCACTCATTATCATTTACTCCGTCGATATGCTGTGATTTGTTTGTACGTGTGATTTCAATTTATGCTCATATGATGGTCCTACTTGTCAAATAAGAGCCGGAGCAGATGATGAAACGGGAGTTGTTTAATAATGAAGTAATATAAATGCATCCACTTTGTGATCCCTCTATACACGTTTCAACGCGTAGCTCATTGCGCTTGATACCGATCTTTTTTTTTTTCTGCATAACTCAAAGAAAGCTGTCCCTTAAGCGGCACGTTATATCGCGCGAGAATTTTTCACAGCTGTCCAGTTGTCTGTATACACGTGCATCGATGAATGCTTCCCAGCTTTGTTGATTTATGCACGCGCATTCATCGGTCGCCACGTGGTTGTGCTTCGCTGAGCTCGTATGCGTCATGCTCGAGCGCCTCAGAAAAGAGAAATCGCGCCTTAATTGAGCCCATCGTGCGCCGTATTACATTGTCTTCCTTTCCTCAGC
Organism: Rhipicephalus microplus; assembly: GCF_043290135.1. Taxonomy (NCBI): domain Eukaryota; kingdom Metazoa; phylum Arthropoda; class Arachnida; order Ixodida; family Ixodidae; genus Rhipicephalus; species Rhipicephalus microplus. The sequence goes on from NC_134707.1 coordinate 122,302,179, forward strand.
GCGTGTGGGATTCATTTGGCGAGCTTGCAATTCGGCTCGTACTCGTGCGTGCAATTAATATTGAGAGCGCTGTAGAACGCAAACGCTGCACGGTGTTCTACATATCTAGCAGCACCAGTTCGGTGCATTGCGGATGAAGTATAGGGCTGAAAAAAGTCACGCGGTCAATTATTCCATAGTTGCGTGCAATATTTACAAGAGATAACCCTGGCGTTATAGTGTCTGCGGGAGCTGCAATGCATTATGCTTCAGCCAGCATGGGAATGAATGGAAGGGCTCGGATTTGTCTAAACTTCGTTCTTTCGGCTCCGTTTTGCTCCGTGTGGCCTGCTACCGCTTTGTCGCTAGACGAAAGTTCAGTAAATGTTCAGCAGTTTTGCTTCAGCACTTTCTCTGCTTTCTAGCCTCACCAAGTCAAATCAGCTCGGAAAGTTCACAGCGATCAACTCGTTTATCCGACCGCATGTCACGGGATGGAATCCTGGCGGCGGTGGCAGCGTTTTCGACGAAGGTGAAAATGCTGTTGGCCCGTGTTCTTACATTTGGGTGCACGTTAAGAAACCCCAGGTGGTCGAAATTTCCGAAGTCTTCCACTACGGCGTCTCTCATACTCATATATGGTGGTTTCGAGATGTTAAACCCCCTGTATCAATCAATCAACTCATTTATCGCAAACAAATGCCAAAACACAACAAAGCCACGGGTCTTTGAAGCCCGCCAGGACTAACATTATGTAAATCCGTGTACTGCCCATTATTGCCACAATGTCTGAACCAGAGCTATCGCAGTGCCAAAGTTTTTTCTGGGTATTTGTAAGAAACGTTGTGCCTCATGCATTCGCTTCTTATCGAAGGTGAATCTGTCTTCACTTTCTTATCAATAGATTGTGTTGAGGCCTTTCTTACTTCCCGTAGGCTTTCTGTACCTAATGTTGTTTTAGAGTGCCTCCACTATCGGGCCGCGCTTGACTAAAAGTGGGTCATGTCATGACGTCAAGATGTCACGTGACGTTGTGGGACGTCATTGGGTGACATCGACTCCGACAGTCCCTTTTCGCGCTTAATACTTAATATTTCAATATTTAAATATTTAATATTTTAAATAATTAAAGCTGTGTGGTGCGCTTATTGAGGAGCTTGCGCCTCATTCCAGCTACCCATTCTAACCTTAACAGGTCAGAATAGGTAGCTGGCTCATGAAAGGTGCCGGCGTGATCCTGTTGCATTTCACCTTATGCGTAAGATAGAGAATCGGGCTTGCGTCTGGTTCACTCGTTTCTCTCTGTCAGTGATAATACCGGGTGTGGTGAGTGCCAGTGTCCCTTCTCGTGTGTCCCGCGGAAGTCTAAATCATACTTTGGTGAAAGTACATGGCCATATAATTAATTAATTTATTAATTTATTTACAAATACTGCAGGTCATATACTCGGGTTCAAGCAGGAGTGGGAATATCATGACAAAACAGTACAAACAATAAAACATACAGCTATTGATAACTTAAGTCGTAAAGCACAATCGACGAGCAAAAGAAAATAAATCAATAAATATGCTTCTCAATAACGAACACACGACATTAAAAGTGATAAAACATGCACGCGTAATAAATAATTTACTTATTTATTTTCACAAAAGCAGTTTTGTCTCGCAAAACGAGTTCCTTTTGTTTTATTCATAACACAGCCAACCTAAATCGTCTCTGGAACGAGCGGTAATGATAGCATTACGATAGGTTCTCCGCTGCAATACACTTGTCCGCAATTCGGCGCGCAGTTTCTATAATCCCACGCTGGTCTTTCTGCGCCCAACCCTGCTGCCGAGGTTCGCTTTCGGCTCGGTGCATCTTATGCGTCGTAATGATCGGCATCAGCGTGGGAAAGTACTGGCGTTGTTTACAGCCTCTCGCTTATTCTCGGCTGCTTTCTTGTGTTCTCAACGGAGGCGCGTTCTCAGGCGTGCTTGGTGCACCTCGTGGCACGTGTTCTTTGAGGCTGCAGAACGGGGCCAGTGAACGCTGCAGCCGGCATATTTCATTTTAATAATTTGCGACTGCTCACCATGTCGCCCGAATGGCTGCACTTCGAGGCGCTTTCGAGTTTGAGCCGTTGGTCTGACTTACACTGTTCGCGCACGTGCTGAACGAGAAGGGGCGTTGCACGAAAGCCCCCTCGGTCGTATGCAGCGCTCATTGCTCATTTTGGAAAGGTCTATATGTGGTGTTTCAGGTTTAAACCATTAACTCGCTATGGGGCTTGTTTTCTTTGTTTTTATAGGCTTGATTCTTATTCATTTGCACTACCCTCAGGCGGGTCTAAAATGCATCGGATAGAGTAGGGGTACACGTAACAAAGGGGTACGGGAAAAAAAGAAAAAGTTCGCCAGTCTTCAGAACTGTCCATGGCACATTGAAGCTGTAAACACACGAGTGTATCGATTTGATTTGATTTATTGTTTTACATTCACACACATGTGCAACATAGTGGTAAATGGAGGTGGGTGAGTGAAAAAGAAAGCCGCACAAACGCGGCTTGAGGGAGACCTTCACCCCCTTATAGTGCATGCGGTATGGCTGCATATGGTAGGGCCCATAATACACTTGTATAATACACTTGTGCAGTGACTATATAGGGCAAGGCAGTTATACAAAGAATAGATAAGAAAGCAGAAAATTAAACATTTGCAAAGTCGATTACATTACTCAGACAGCAGCGGCAACAAAATAGATATGTACTTTATATGCTGGAAAATAAGAAAAAAAAACTTGTAACACATAAATAACTCTCTGAAAACACTCTTAGAGAGGTTAGCGCAATAACGTTTTTAATTTTGTGAATGCTAACGAAATCACGTGGCTACGGGCCCAATTTTTTTATTTCTTTATATTTTATTGTTCGGACATCTGCCCCCTCGTGTTCATTACGATTCTTCTCTACTCTCAGTTCCGAGCCCACAAAATGGCACCGAAATAAGGGTCGCGGGTTTCTCATGCACGTAAAATGCTTGTCTCGATGCGCGTGCAGCGTGTTTCGCCCGGAATCAATGTCCCGCGGAGGTCTCGGATCTGTGGCGCGCGTCCGTATAGATGCGGGACGGCAGTTCGTGCTCTTCGGCATTCGAGTCGCCGGAGCCCGTCCGTCAGGCTTGGTTTGCGCTTGACGCGATAAGCGCTCGTTACACTACGCCGCGCCGTTAACCATGGAGGTCGAGACAACGTCAGTCGTCTGAAGCGACGACGACGCCCGCTTTTGTTTCTTTTTAAGACAACAACGACCGCGTGCTGTCTGACCGAAGGGAATTTCCCTTCCTGGTGCCGAGTTAAAAGGTTGATGTGTTCGATGGTAAATACGGCAGCAACCCTATAGTCATTGTAATAACGCAGCGAGGTAAATAAAAAAAAACAATGGCCTAGGTTTTAGGTTTTGTTGCTCGTGGTATTTTTTTTTTGTTTTTGAAAGAAAATGCCCCAGATTTCTCGTAAGAGGCGGAAAGTGACCGTCGGCGTCAACACGAGCCATGAAAAGGACGGTAGTCGTGCGATGACGTCATTGCATAACATTGTCATGTGACATGTAGCCAATATATGTGACGTGAGATAACGTGGCCTCACTGCATGGCTTTCTCGCGAAACATCATGGCTTGGCCGAACGGGAGCGGATCCCCGATGCCCTGCAATACCGCGTGTTGGCGCATATTCAAAATAGCGTCCTATGATTCCGGTTTATGCCGCAATGCAGCAGGGCATTCCAGACGGCTTCTGGAATTTGCTGCAGAGGAGCACATTCCAGATCATTCCAGATAGCTTATTAAAAGAAAGAGGGGTAAGAGGTTAAAAGAGCCGGTACTATTGGCTGAGAAGTAACAAAAGTTGACTTTCGTCTTTGTGTTGTTTTTTCAGACGCATAACAGATCGTGTATGTTTTGCGTATTTCCAAAGGGCCAATTGGCGTTACTCTGCAACTCGTTATCGGGCGGGGAACTGTGGCGCGGTAAGCCATTCCGCTTGGTTTTTGAAGGAGCACTGCGTGACGAAGCCGTGACGTCGTTCATAGCTGGGGAAGTGGTTCTTACGAATTGGAAAAGAAAAGTGAACCCCGCGACTGTCTGCCGACTAAGTGCGACACTTCAGCAGTTGTTCGCAGGGGAAGGGGAGTGGATGGTAATAGATTACAGTGGAGTCAATGAAGGGAAAGAGAGGGCGATCGAAGACACCCAAAAGGTATGGAGAGGACGCACAGATCGTCTACTAAAATCACATGGCGCGAATTCCCTAAATTCGCTGACACAGTGCGCTTCCGTCAACAATGTCCAGCAGCACTGAAAGGGCACGCTTGATATGCGCGCGGCAGCTGTTCGGGAACAAGAGGTGAAGCCTTCACCTTTGGACCCTTCCAGACTCCAGACTCGGACCCTTCCAAACTCGGAGCAGTCAGCAGTTGAAGGCTATAGCTTTCAACTGCTGACTGCTTCTAACCTTACCTTCTACTTTGTCTATATTTCCCTTCCCCCATTCCTCTACGAGACGCTGCGCCGTGTTCCCTTAAAGGCTGCAGAAATAAGCGTCTTTTTTCCTTTCTTCGCCGAACCACTACCACCACCACAAGAGGTGCTCAGTTGTTCTTTGAGGTAGGCCGAGAGCTTTGTACGCTGCGAGCATCACTTCTGTGTGCGCGTCACCAGTTGGGTGATGAAGCAAGAGGTAGTCCGGAGTCTCCAGGCCGCCGCAGTCTATGCAGTATGCACTGCCACGCCCGGAGTGCCGATGTTTTTGCTCGGCGGTGTAGCTGTCTCCGGTGCGGAGACGAAGAAGGAAACCGCGGTCTCGTCTTGGTAATAATCCCTTGAGAGGGAGCCGCCGTGACACCTTATAAGCACTTTCTTGTGTTTTCTTGCGTGTGGATTCTTGTTAATTTCTTTTCTATTCTCCCTGCTTTATCGCCAATAAATTACATCGCCGTGCAACTTGCCGATCACGTAACTGCAGCCAAATTTTCGCTATCGCTCATTGACTTATGCATGGTCGGTTAGTTTAAAGAATGTATTGATACGTCTGTTTTCTACTTAGTTTTTTTTTCATTCAGTGGGGAAAAAAAACGCCACGCCTGCGCGGTTTGCGCAGCCCAGTCATTGGTGTTTTCTACTTAGTTTTTTTTTCATTCAGTGGGAAAAAAAAAACGCCACGCCTGCGCGGTTTGCGCAGCCCAGTCACAGCGAAAGCTCGAAAGAGCGGCCTTTCTAGGGCCCCTTTTAAACATTCTTTGGGTAACTGCTACCAGAACACTTGCAGGGTTCCTACTACGCTGTAAATTGTCACATTTTTTTGTATAATTCGTCGCCATTCTTTGGAAAGGCGTAGGGCCCGCTGCACACGCGCACTGAACTTAGCGCTTTTTTTTTTCTTGATGCTGTGCCTGACGACGTTAAATTTCGGCGCAGGCTTTCGTAATGACTCGGAGCGTTCCACGACCCACTAGTTACCCAATTAACATTGTATTACTCCTCGTGGTTTCTTTGCTGCTCTAAAACTCTTTACACTCACATTAGCGTCATTCCTTTCCTGAAAAAAAGCTTGCCTAGGGTCAGTTTGCAACGAAGCCTCAAGCGCCCAGGTGGCTCAGTGGTAGAATGCTGGGCTGGCAGCAGGGACCCGGGTTCTAATCTGATGGAGTCATTGGTGTTTTCTACTTAGTTTTTTTTTTCATTTCGCGTGTTCGCGTGATAGTTGTTACGAACACTGGTGGCGGCGGACAACTAGGTAGCATGCGACCCTTGTTGTGATCTCGTAACAGCTTTCGCTGTAAAACGAATAAGGGTTCCTAACCCGCGTATATGCGTTGTTCTGTTGAGTCGTTTTTGAAACTAAATGGGCGGCAGTTGCAATTTCGATAGTTTCACGTGGCTAAGGGGGATATTGAACGCTGGTACGCACTAGAACATAAAAAATAAAATATGATAGCAGACAAGAAGAAAGGTGAATATGCGAACTGTCAAGCCATTCAGATATAGGACGTTTGAAAGAGAAACTCTATGAGGGACATTTGCAAAGGTGGTGCAAAGGAACAAGACAAGACAACAACAAACAGTGGACGATTCGTGTTGCTTTAGCAGGAAGCGCGTTTAATTTAGGTTTCTGCTCTGTTCAAAACGTGCGCCAACAACACACGAGTCTAATGTGCAGTTCAACTGAACACAGACACACATTTCTGGAAAATCCATAGCTTTAGCGGTCTCTGAACATCTGACGTGTGCTGTGCACAAGTCGCGCCGTCGTTTCGAAGCACTCGGATAAAGTCGTCTCGGAGAGATGCGATCTTGGTTCGGGCGTGTCCCAGCCGAGCAGAGGCCCGCCTGCACGGCCTTAATCTTCGCGAAAACGTCCCACGCGCACAATGCTGCGCCGATAAACTACCAAAGGGGCGGCACCCGGCCCGTCCCCTTATCGGCGTTTCCTATCTTGGCCCCCCAAAGCCAAACACCAAGCAAATATATAACCCGCAAGGGGAAGATTTGATGGCGCTTTGTTTGTTCTTACGTTGTTGTTTGGTGGTCGCGTATATTCATTTCTTCCGCGATGTTCTTTCGCGGTCGCTCGTTTTCTAAGTGTTTGTTTCATTTAATCAACCCGCCCTCCTTCCCCAAAAGCGACCGGCTGGAACGGGGACCACCGTTGGGTGTGTTCATTGAAAAAAAAAAAGAAAGCAAAGAAAGCGACCATACGATGATCCATCGCGTAGTTGCGATATCATCTCTCTACCTTTTTCATGAGCGCGTAGTGTTCGCGTGCACAAGGTTGCTTGCATAGGGTTCTGCGAGCGCGCCTGACATAGTTCCGAAAGATGAAATCGTAAGTTCGCGAGTTCGTCCCCATTTTTAAATGTGCGTGCGATCTGCCGCGTTGAGTCGAAATTCAGTGCGCGTGCGCAGTTCCTTTGTGCTCTGGGAACCGTGTACCTTATCGCTTTAATCGGGTGGTACGGGTATTTGTATCTGATTGTTACTTGTGATATTCTGGTTCTTTTGTTTACTGCTAGCTTCGAGAACCTTGCGCGCAGTTCAATAGGAAAACCCAACAGGAGCGGAATGTAGCTGCGGATGATTGTGCGCATAAACACGGCTACATATTAGGCAGTGTTTGCAGGCGTGAAAGACAAAATGTAGTCTGAAAATGGGGAAAACTAGCCCAAAAGTGCCGAAATAGAGCCAAGGGCATTAAATGTAGCCAGCAGTAGCCATACCTGTGTGAAAAACGCTGCCACATTTTTATTTCAATGGCTGTATGCAAAACAATTTCGATCAAAATGTAACGATGCGCAGCACGAACACGCCAGTATTATCGTTCCTGGGCTGCAGCATAAATTCGCAATCGTTTCATGAGCAAGATGAACTATAGCGTTTGCGCAGCTGTAAAAAAACAAGGTGGTCTTCGCGTGTGTTGCATAATTTATTTGTTTTTTTTTAAATGTCTAAAAGTTGTTACAATAAAATTGAGTCTACGGCATGATGAGTCCACTCAGTCATACTTGCTGGCATTGCAGCATTAAATATCTAGTCACGTTCACTTTAATTTCTTCCGTGATGAATCCAGAGGCACGGTATTTATAGACCTAAGAAGTCATGCAATCGTTCGTCGGATATCCTGAGAAATGCATTGGTGATCGAGTTGCTACGAGACCTAAAAGAGAGCGCTAAAAAAAAAAAAGGCAGAACACAACGGACAAAGACGGCAAGAGAAGACGTGTCACTAACAATTGTTGTTAATGAGCGCTATTGCTGCCGCCTTAGCTTCTAGTGTACTGGTTTTTAAGTTCTTACTTGAAATGCCGGATACCCTATTTACGACGTCGATGACTATAGTTGCCTAAGGATATGTTGCGCTTTCAATTCCCGTTCACTCCCGATTGTGGTTGAAAGCCGCGTTCAGCAATTGTCGATCGGCAAAACGAGGCCCGTGCAGCAGTTCTCGCCGAGGTCCAGGCCGGTATTCAAAAGGAATTTGTTTCTATGTGCGCGAGGCTTACTTGATTGGCAGGTTATTGCCTCCACCACTGGCCCTTACGCCTTCTTATAGGGTGCTGTTCTATTCTTTCCATCAAAGTTCGTTAGCTCCACCATCCAAGTGTAAAGCCAAATTTTCAGAGTTGGAAGTATGGTGTGGTTGCCATGTTTGGCCGCCATATTTCCACACGAGCTTTCATCCTGTTTTTATGTAACCGGGCCCATTGGACGGGTAGATACTGCCTTGGACAAGCCGCACCAGAATGCGTCGGTAAATTCCATAAGTCATGTCAGGAATATCTGTTAGGCTTGAATGCACAAACGCGAGCAGCTGAGCATATTCTGTGAATAACGTGGCCACCAGTGATAAGGTTTCGACGCTGCATGCCTAAGTGTCGGTGTCGCTGATCAGAATACTCGATTGGCGACGACTGTCCACGACACTTTCACTCCCGTATTCTAGAACGTCCCTTCACTCAACGCTTCACCTTCACTCGAGAAAGCCGATGGGAGCGCCATCTCTAAGAACGGGAAGTCAGGGCATATCAGGGATAATCTTCTGCGATTATTGAGTAGCGCAGCGTCATTTTCAGCCGAGCGGCGGTGCACTGCTCAACTCTGTCGAGTCGAGGAGCGTTTGTGAATACGGGGGTCAGTGTACAGCGTGTATTCCTTGTACTTTTGCATTTTCGAGCCACAGGTTGGCCATAATAAAAAGAGCAGTCTTGAACACGCCGACTGCTTCCTTCGTGTACACGTCAACACCTCGTGACAATACTTGAACACCACCAGCGGCGGTACTGTCGTTAGATGTCGATGTTGTAGATCTAATTCAGAATACAGAAAAGTAGCCAGAGAAAGAGCCAAGAAGCCACGACGATTTTTCTGTCGCCACCGGCCTAGAAGATTAGCCTAATAGCCGAAAAGTAGTCAAACCCGGCATCCTTGGCGACCACGACGGCCCGTGAAGTGCTGCGCATTTGAAAATGATCTGAAGCTGAGTCGGCCACCACGGGTAACGCTGGAAGCTTCGGTTTCACAGGTATGAAAATCCGATGCGCTTTACTCCTAGAAATTCACAATATTTGGCATCCGACCACTGTGAGCGCTGGTACGTGTTGTAGGCTTTTGGTGTCATTCTTCTGCTCACGACGAACGTTAACAGAACCTTTTCTATAAATGGTTCCGCAGACGTCTGTCCCAAATTCGGCCAAGATTGGTCTTTACTGTAACTGCTCTCTTTCACCGTCACAACAATGTCACAATATTCTTGATCGGGAAGTGTCGCCTTAGCGGACGTTTAGGCGACTGTTCTTCTCGTCTGAAGAATACAATACCGCTTCTGATTGAGGGGAGACCACATGCGGTCAGGTCAGCTCCAGCGAGATCCCGTGTTACAGTTTCTTTTTCTCTTTTCTTTTTCAATGGAGGCCGCTATACCTAGGTCGGCGTGCTTGTAGCTCGATTCGGCTCAATATACCACCGCACGTTTTCGATAAAGTTTCTTCTCCCGCTCTCTCTGCTTTCTTTAGCCTGGGTGGTGCTGACCAGAAGGTTTCGGCTCCGAGCCGGGCCGCGGCAGTCGCGTTATAATGGAGGAGCTAGTTACCTTTGTGCTGTGCGATGTCGTGGCACGGTAAGGAACACCAGATGGTGAAATTTTCCGCAGCTACGGCATACCTTTTAATCGCACTGTAGATTTAGTACGTACAACCCTAGATGTTATTATTTCTGCATTCCGATAAGAAATAAATATCCAAACACGTGTATATGCGTTTTTTATAGAGCTCCCGTGATAGTCTGGTATTTTTTCAGCTCTCGGGCGTTAGACCTCAGCTTTTTTTTTTTTTTTCCTCCACGCAGCTCGCTTTGCTTTCACGTAGAACTCGTGGCAAGCGGAGGAAATCGGGGTCGCATCGTGAAAGTAACGGCGGAGCCGTCTGTTCGCTTCCAAGGAGTGGCTCGGATGTGTGATTTACTCCTTTGCACGGCTGTACTGCCAGCTTCCACCGGCACGAGTGGGCGCCGAGCGGAGGCAGTCGGTGTGAGTGGCGTCGGCCGTATGGTCCGCTGATCAACGGCCGATTGTTTCCTCGCTTATAGCCTGCCGTCTTTTTCTCGCGTGTTGTCGTAAGGCGGCGTCTTTCGCGCCTTCCTACACGAGAGACGAGAGTGCGGAAAATTGAAAATTGTATTTTTGCTCTTTTTGTTTGCCTTTTATCACGTTCCCCAGTTATAAAAGGCCAAAACTGCAGCGTTCCCGAAGTTGTTTTTTCATAGCGGTGCAATAAAGTGTTGCTTTCTGTGTGTTTGGCGTTTAGTTTCTACGGCTAAGTTTATACTTCCGTGGTTATTATGTGCCACTTTCCGCTCTCTAACTTGTAGCCTCAATGAACGTGTCATTGTGGGCGCAGTGATTGAAACATGAAGGGACTAAGAATATACAGAGAAGCTCCAGCCAGCAACTATGTAGTTATTATCGCCAATCCGGATACGCCCACTGTAGGGCAAAGCATCTCCCATGTCCCGCCAATGAAACTGGTTCTGTGCTTTCTGCTGCCATGTTATACCTGAAAACTTCGTAATCTCATCTGCCCGCCGAACTTTCTATCTCCCCCTTCAGGCGTTTGCCTTCCCTCGAAATCCATTCGATTACCCTTAATGACCAGCGGTTATCCTGCCTACGCGCTACGGGCGCCAAACCTATATATAGTCCATTTGTTCTTGATATCAGCTAGCCCCGCCGCGGTGGTCTAGTGGCTATGGTACTCGGTTGCTGACCCGCAGGGTGCGGGTTCGAATCCCGGCTGCGGCGGCTGCATTTCCGATGAAGGCGGAAATGTTGTAGGCCCGTGTACTCAGATTTGGGTCACGTTAAAGAACCCCAGGTGGTCTAAATTTCCGGAGCCCTCCACTACGGCGTCTCTCATAATCATATGGTGGTTTTGGGACGTTAAACCCCACAAATCAATCAATTGATATCTGCTATGATGTCTTTAACACCCGTTATTTCCCTGATCCGCTCTGTTCTTTTCCAGTCATTTAAGGGTACACCTATAATTTCCCTTTCCATCGCTCGCTGCGTCGTCCTCAGTTTAAGCCGAACCCTCCTCACAAGCCTCCACAGTTTTGTTTCAGCTGTCGAGTGCGCAAAACGAAGCTAAGTAGCGCGTAGGCGTGACGTGACGTCAGACATGCAGTCGCGTAAGCTGCCCTTTGAAAAAGCCCTATTCAGATCCACGTAGCACAACTAGTTTGTCCGTGACGCAGGCGGACCCTTGCCTTCTAATAACAGTAATGTCTTGTAACAGTATAACATCTTCGTTTGGTGTCTGTTTTAGCCGATATTTACTTGCGAGATACTAATAATTCTGAGTGTTTAACATCCTAAAACCAACATATGAAGTTGTAGCGGAAGGCTCCGGAAATTTCGACCACGTAGGATTTTTCGACGTGCACCTGAATCTAAGCACAAGGGCCTCAAACATTTCGCCTCCAGCTGCCACGGTCGGGGTTGATTTACTCGCGCCAAACGAGACACTTATATGGGCAGAATGTAACGTCTTCCGCGGCGGCCTACCGTCACTTTTGCCTTATACTATTGGCATGCTACCGGCTGTGAACCGATTCGTAATAACACATATGACGTCAAGCTTGTGCCTCTGCGTATGCTCGGAAGTTTCCTTCGTTGTCGAGCGTTGACCGTCAATAAACAAAAGGTAGCTGGCGCTCCTCTGTCTCTTCTCTGACCTTTCTTCATCTTTCAAGCATTTCTCTCGGAATAACACGCTTATAACGAGTATATAGGCCACCTGGTCCAAGAAGTTCATGTGGGCTGTCTATGCTCAGGTTAAGTTGCCCCTTTAATTGTTCCACCCTGCCCCTGTATCGCTCCGCAGTGGAGTATTGAGTGAGCCTAAAGAACGCTGACACTTTGCAATCTGTGACGAAATGGATATTGAAGAAAAACAATAAACAATAATCTTTTGCCACACCGGATGCGTAGCCAAAATTGCCTTTCGAGGTGGCTCAACTATACTCCATGCATGTTCGTGCGTGCGTTTGTACGTGTGCGTGTATATATGCGCAAGCAAAATTAAAAAGAAAAACATGGGGGAGTTCACTACCACTCACATTACCTATGATTTATGTGCATCTAAACCTTGTAAACCATCTATGATGTGAAATAGACATGGTTCTGTGCGCTTTATGACGAGCTCTTTCCAGTAAAAGCTGCTTGATTAAGGTCATTCTCTCCTATTCTTCGCAGCCGGAACTACGACCAGAGGCCGTACTCATACCTGATCAGCGCCCGTAGCCAGACCAAGCCAAGCCATGACTGAAGACCAGACCAATAGGCGGAGGCCATCAGTGCGCGTGTGTCGGCTGGAAACCACGTGAGAGGAGAGGCGTGGCTTGTCTTCCGAAGTCATCACCACCACATCCGCCAATTGCCGGCCGGGCAGGAATCACACCGATGTCCAGTGGAGGACCGATAGTGCGGACGGCGTTCGCCTCCAATGGCGGCGGCGCTGCCTCCGCGGCCAGGAACGGCGTTCGCAGCGCCGGCAGTGTCAGGACCGGCCACGGTGTCTCTGGCGGCGGTGGCTACCCACCTTGGCGGAGGGTCAGTGGCGACTTTTGCCTCGACCTCGCCAGGGAGGATAGGCACGCTGCGGATGCGGTGAGTGCGTTTGCGACTGCATTGGGTGCTCCGACTCAGATAGATGTATGCAACTCCCGAGTATGCGGATGATTCTGGTGTACCCATACATTTCGTTTATGCATCCACCTCTTTCTGAACTGCTGTGCTCATGAATTGATGTCTACAGTTCTTTTAAACAACTTACGTCACGCAACAGTTGAAGGGATAACATGTGGGGACGTTCATGCAACTCCACGTAAAGGTCATCACGAAGCGATTTTCAAAATATCTTTCGTCTACAGGTTGAGCGGATAATGATTCCATACAGTGAGATTTTAACCGGGAAGGAGCTGTTAGTCGGGTCTTTCATATGAGCTGGTATGGGCCACAGATATTGGTCAAGTGTCACTACGTATATGCGCTACTGCTCCCACTACACTCAAAACTCAGCAGTACGCCCACGACTACTCTCGCTACTTCTCCCACGTCAATCATCCACATTATGCCACTTTATTCTCGCTTCATTCAACCTACTTCATGTCGCTTCATTAGTAAACTTCATTCTTTTTCATTCAACCCCGCTTCATTCAAATCCCACCTCATTCTATCAACTAAAGTAATTGGCGAATAGAAGGCTTCTTTGTAGGCCACCAGCTTCGTCATATTGTCGGTGTCTGCTAAGTATAAGACTGCCTGATGTTTTTATAACATTTATGACATCATTAACTCTTATGAAATAAAAGGGCTTTTGTTCGTAACTGCCAAGTGAGTTGCATTGAATCGCTAAAATTACTTCTATATATACAAGCACCACCGCTACTGGCTTCTGCAAGTACTCCTTTATTTTAGCAAAAGTTAACGAAATTCGCTCCTCAAATTCATCGATACCTCTTTGGTATCGCGTGAGAAGCTTCCCCTGAGCCCATCCCGTTTGGAATAAGTCGCTCAAAGTCAGGACTACACGTTACCATATATACCGCGACGCCCCGACCAGTCTCCCGGAAAGTCTGTTCTGAATGACAATTGGACCGACAACTTATGTTGAGGTTATGTCTCTGCTGTATTCATTAACATAAATGCGGTATGCAATAAGTTCTCTCATTAGGAGGCACGGATTTTTTTTTTATCAAAATTTGATAAATATTAGGCAAGTTATAAACGATTCTTCATGAAAAGTTACCATATGTTGTATGTTCGAAAAGGACTTCACTCTAACAGCTTGCCGGTAATCCGCACATCGCAGATCCACAAAAAAATGAATAAGCGTAGGACTAATGAAGCATTTCTTGCAGACGGGGCCCGTGTGTGAAGACTTGCGGCATGCACGCTATATAGCGTAGCGCCGATCGGGTGGTGGATCCAATTTGTTGGGGCCGTATAGACCCGGAAGGCAGGTAGCCGGAACGGTTCAGCATTGCTGCTGTTGGTTAAAGTGGCTCTTTTCTGCGATCGCATCCTAATGTATTGCTTCCTGTTTACCTTAGAGAGTTTTAGCTCGGTCGCGCGTCACTGAGCACGTGCTGTTCTCTGACCTTGCAATTCTTTCTACTCGGTTGCACGTATGACCCTACTATATAAGTGGTTGGCCTGAAACGGAGGGGACGGACGGGTGAAGGTATTAATGAATTACTCATTTTTCTGCTACGGTGGCTGTATTTTGATAGAGTTCAAACGCTCCCAGCCGGCGTCCTGCGCAGTGTCAGGCCCTCTGCGCCGTCTTTTATAATGATATCGTGGTTTGAGGACTTGGAAACCCGAAAGTTGTCATTCATTCATTCGCCGTCGTTTACGCTCCATCAATCATCTCATGGGGATGTAATTAAATCGCAGGTTGTGAAACCCCGCTGCAACAGTGCGACGGCGGCGCACCGTGCCCGTGACGTGGACGAGTTTTACCTTCGTGTCACGAAACGCCAGGAGGAGCACCTTATTCCGCTCAAGGAAGACCTGGCCGACTGGCTCAACAAGTCGCTCGGTGAGCTTGCACACACCACTGCTCGCGTTCAATGTGACTGACGCTTGTGAGTTTTTATTCAGTCAGCCCAGCGCGCATTCATCCTAAAGCACTTGGGGTGGTCTATAGGTACCATGGAGTCCCGATTATTGTTGAGTTGATGCTCCGCCGAAGACAAGGCCTAGGCATACCTGACCCTGCTCGGGCTGACTTGTTCAAAGCCTTAGACGAGCATCATTACCTGGGTAAATTTGGTGATAATTAGTTGCTCGCTAAGCCTGATTTGTCGAAATAGCACCAACCGGTCAACGAAGACTACGAGAGTTTGGTGCTGCATCAATCTTAATTTTTGCTTTCCCGTTTAGCGCAGTTTTCAGCTGAAGTTCGGAATGGCAACACGGCCATTACATAATCTTTTTTTTTTCTTTTTCCGACATCCACGTGCCCGTTTCTTGAAACCAAGGACTCCTAAATCAGCATCTTGACTGTGTCTTTAAGGGCAAGTTGCAATGGGTGCGCACTATAGGACCTATAGCGATACCAGTGACTTTCATTTCAGCATCGTTTCACAATCAGGTTGTTTCAATCAATCCATAAATAAATAAATCAGGGCAGCCTCTGCAACAAAGGGTGACTTTCACCGAAAAACTCGTAATCTTCAAGACACGAACTCGTGCTCCTCAGTGTTCGTGATGTAGCTATCTTCATTGGTGTGTAGCAGATCCCCAGCAGCACCATCAAAGATCTGCTTCAAGGACAACGTGCTGGTCATGTGTACGCATGCTCCGTTGAAACGATGAAATGGGGCTCAACTTGAGAGGTGTCGCTATAGCAGATATTAGTGAGTTTAGTACTTGTCCATAATCGCCATCTTTCTATCGAGTAGTCTAGCTTCGTATCGATACGACGCCCGCTTTGTTGTTCGAGGTCTTGCATGGACCGTGCTGGGCAGTCGTTCGCACATTCATGCCGCCCGAGATTTTTTTTTCTTGCTTGAACTTGACGCGCGATACAGTCCAGCTCAGGCATGTGGTAGCCCCACCGCGTTCACTTCGCTTTCTCAAAAGCGGAGTGCGATTGAGCCAGCCCACATTTTGCATCCTGGATGACCCAGCTTGACCTGGCACTCCCACTGCGTGACGTTTTTGTTTTTTTTTTTCGTGCCTTGTGTTTTACGTTTTACACCATGTGGGCTGTCAGCTGCGATAATATGGTGATGTGCTATGTGGTGCTTCTCATCATCGACGCTATTTTTGTTCATTGCGCAAACCGCCACTGTACGAGTACATCGTAAATAACGGCTCCAGAACACGAGACACCAAACGAAAAAAAAAAACACAAGAATTGGCGCTGGACACGCGATTGCCTTTAATAAACAATTTACGTAAATAATTTACGTCGAATCACACATATATGCAGACACGTAGTCACGAAAAAAAAAAAGAAATCCGGTAATACAGCACGCAAAGTTTTATCATATTTGCCTTCTCAAATGCGACACTGCCTTTTGTTGCTGGGCGATGAATGTAGCTTTGATAAAGTATGATAAAACACTGTGTTTTGTATTACCTGTTTTGTGTGTGTGTGTGTGTGTCCACGTGTCTGTATATGTTGTAAGAATCCATTGGGCTTCATCTTCCTCATCTGTCAATAACCATCATCAACGTTGTGGTCGTGCCTCTTCGTCATCGGCGCCATCTTGCGTTTGCTTGAATAAAGCGTGCGCTGAACCGTGGTATTTCAATATGTGCCAGTCGACGTGAATGAAAATTAGTTGAGAGTCAGGTGCCCGTGCTTGTGTTTTCATCGTTCGGTGCCTCGTGTTCTTGCACCGTTCATAGCCATGGGCCCACGCCAACTGGCCCAAGTATCAGTGCTAGTGTACGAGTAACTTCGATGTGCGCGGCCTCTCTTGGCTATTGGGATGCAGAAGAGCGAGGCTGCAGCGTATGCTGCTGCCCTGGTTCGGTCAGGCTGCCTCTGTATTGCACACAGATTCGTAGTAGGGAGAAAGCCTGTACTCTGTAACGAAGCGGATGGTACTGTGAAGCATGTCTCTTGTCCAGGCTACCGTGGTCCATGTTATGTCACCAGCATTGCAATGAAGACATTCAAATTGCATGTTGAATGCGTTGGACACATAGAGCGATCACACAAAACTGAAGGCATTGAAACATCTTTACTTAGAAAACTTGGCGCAAGGTTAAAGACGAGGATAACGAAGACGAGACCGAAAGAACAGAAAGAACGGTCATCTCTTTTTTTAAACTATGCGCCAGGTCTTTCAAGTAACGATGCACTTGGAACCATGTTGTCACCGTAACGCTGGTGACATCACCGTAACGTCCCGAGCTAACGTTTGCGAAGACGTTTCACACTCACGCTTGGAGCATCCCGTTTCGAACCTTATTGCCCTAGCTGTTCTTGCTTTTTTTTTCTGGCGTCATTAGCGATAGGGTACACAAGCTGCGCAACTTGGAAACGTGTAGGGCGACACGCTGCTACTGCCGCGGCTGTGGCCCGGTTCTCAGGCCGTTGATTGCGAAGCCGCGTTCGTCGTTTGGAAACTGGCACGGTACGTGTCACTTCTCCGTCGCGTACCTGCAGTCTACCGTCTAGGACGTTGTCTTTATTGCACAGATAAGTCGGCGACACATTCCGACGCACGAGGAGTCGCGTAAGCGCGGCAGCGCTTACTTGCGGAGGAAGGAGGCACGTACGTTACGTACTACGTTGGCGTCGGTGCTCGGCTTTCGCCGGTGGGTGTTCGAGGAACTCCTCTCCTCGGTCCCTTGAAGATGCGCTCGGCTCCCACGCGCCTTCTCGTCGTCGGATGCGCACGCACGAGGGAAATGTAAACACCGCCGTGGGAAGGGCGTCGTTCCGATTTTCTAAGTTTGGAGGGCATGATTCTCACGCGTGTGTTGAGTCTGTAGCGTTATACGTGAAGAGGCGGAGATAGAAAGTTAGGTGGGCAGAGGAGATTAAGGACTTTGCGGGTATAACGGGGCAGCAGAAAACAAATGGCCGGGTTGATGGGCAGGGCATGGAAGAGGCTTCTGCCCCGCAGTTGGCGCCGTCATGATGATGATGATGACGATGCTGTTAATTATCACATGAATTCGAGCTGTCGAGGACGAGAATAAGATTGCCCAGCATTTCCCTTGGAGACAGGACGACGGTATGAGTAAGCTGTACAAGCAATGAGTGGAGACTGCATTTTTTTTCTTTAGTACACATGCTTACTTGCCGCAGTTGGATGGCTGTCATTTTTAACTCAGCTTGGCGCCTTTCGATGTGGGTGAAGTGCGAACTTGTATGCTCTTAAATGTGTTTACATTTAGGTACATGTTAAGAGATCTCGGGGGGCCATAGTTGACCAGGGGTCTTTCATTACTAACTGCGGCCTCGTAAAATCCTGGCTTCGTGTTGACATTTTTAGGCATATTCACGGACTCGTGGATGAGCTGGGACATGTTGTTTTTGTTTTCATGACACATGATATACGGAAGAAATTAGCGTGCATTAATTTTTTCTACAAGCAAGTCAAAGAAAAGGGTACGCGCTGAATTTCCGTAGAGGGATCGTCAAAGAAACTAACTGTGAGATAGTTGAAAAGACCAAGAATTCGCTTCGGGACGCGAAGGACGATGATAAAACAGATAAATTGGTGCGTCTTGTTTCCGTGCTTTCCTTAGATACATGAAGGCTCATGCTTTTTCTTTTTTTTTTCTGTCGTAACTGAGATTTCACTAGCCAATGGGCGTGCTCAAATGTATGCGGGAGCTATATCTCAGAAAGCAAACAGAGAGCGCATTTCTTACTCTTTCCCGTGGCTCTTCATTTGCGACGTACACATGACTGCCTTTAAAAAGACACATTAATTTCTTTTTGGGTGCCACCACTTCCCGGAGAGACCATAATGATCCCCAAAGATGGCATGCGTCTCCTAAAGAGTCTTTTATGGCGTCAGTCAGCGCTTAGGGGAAGAAAGCCAGCGGATTCTTTTTTTTTTTTGCATTATATATATATCCGATGTCTGAAGAGTGCCTAAGCGATTTTCGCCGTGTATCGTCTCTTTTGTATTGATGGACCGTGGCGCAGTCGACAGGACACGCCGGTGTTTGCCTGACAGCGGCAATGCCACGACGTAAGAGCTCGCTCTGATCGCTCTCGCGTGCGCGTGCGAAAATGCCGAGGACGGGCGCGGACGTTTTATCGCGTCCGCCTTCCTGTAAGTTCGTATGTCGGCGGCTCCCTTTACCATGAAGGCGTCTTTTTTTTTTTTCCTCCTCACCGCAGCCGCCGTCGTTGGGCTTCTATTTTCGGTCGCTGGGTCGCGCTCAAGCAAGCTCATCACCGTGCAGCCGCGGTTGCCGCTACACATATTGTACACTCTCGTGCAGCGCTGCTATGTCTTGTCAGCGGGCAGTGTTCCGCGAGCGCCTCTGACACGCCGCGCATCACCATGTCAGTGGACCAACAATTTGGATCATTATGTTCTCAGACGGATAGCATTCGCATTAAGTTAGAAGGCGTTTTTTTTTTTTTTTCAGGCCAAGTTTCCAACCAAGAGTCAAGTTTATCGCATGTTTCACAGTCGGTGACATGGTTGGAAAAGTACATGCAGGGAGAGGTCCCAAAGTTTCACAGACACTGACGGGGGAAACCTCCTATGGCGGCGTGAATGGGGTAAAAAAAAGTACAGCAAATAAGGTGCGAATTTGTGAGCAAATTCTAATGAGCTTAATTAAGAGTAACAATGCAATTATTACGTAACGTGATGGTAATACTACCAATGAAATTAGACATAAAATTATCAATAACAGGAGATAAAACTAGAATGAAGCAAAATCAAAGAACTGTACATGACAAATGCAACTACTTTTTTATCAGTTGCGTAAGTTGTAGAAAGGCAAATGCTCATATAAAACTAACACTGAACTGTTGAAAGCTACAAACAGTTAATTGCACAAATCAGATGATTCCATTCATTCCTAAAGGAAATGTTTTTTGCTACGCGAGGTGAAAATATGATTGTTTTGTTATGATGGGTCGTGCTGTTTGATACGCACATTTTTTTATACCTCACTATTTGTGTCTTTATTTTGTTGTGTTTTATGCGCGACCCGTTCAACAGCCAAGAACTGTGTAGCCGGTAGCTTATATCTGCGCTAACAATTTCTTTCACCTCATATAAAATTTAAAAAAAAAATGGCACTAGCACTATGTGACCCTTCACGGTCTTTAACTAACAGGCTTGATTATAATATATTTTTATCGCTTTAGCTTGTTGAACAACGAGCACGGCAAATTTGCGGGCCTGAAGGTTGCGAGACGAAATCCCGTCTGTGGCGGTCGCATTTTCGATGCAGGTGAATATGTTCGAGCGTCGCGTACTTGGATTTATGTGCACGACAAAGAATCCAAGGCGGTTGCAATTTTCGGAACCCTTTACTATGGCTAGCTTCGTAATAATATGTTTCGTTTGCCATTGAAAGTTCAAAAGTTACTTCTCACTTCAGTGATCATGCATTTGGGCCTGTCGCTGGGCCGTAATCTCGATTGAACTGATCAATAAAGAGTACACTTATAAATAAGCAAGAATATGCAAATACAGTGCTCCTCAAACCGAGAGCACACACATGCCCACAGGCACACACGTACGCACACACGCAAACGCACGCGCATACACGCACGCATGGTACGAGCGAGCGAACAAACGTTAAATCAGCAGAAACCAGCAATTCGAACTATATACGCATGTCGGGGTATCTCCCCTTCCCCCTGGGAACTCCCCTTTTCTCATGCGTATGCGACTCCAGAATCTCCAGGTTGGTTATTTCATTCTTTTTTGAATTGAACTGTCCTTTGATTGAGCTCCAGTCGTAAAGAACAAAGGATTATCCCTTTGTTCTCGCTCCTCTTATTTCCAGCGTCTATCTCTCCTCGCTAATGTTACCAGAAACTAGTGTTAAAAAAAAAGAAACAAAACTAGACAATGGTCGAAGAACGAGCTATAGCGTAGCGTTCGGAGCGTGGTCGCGCGGCGCCTACACCACGCCCAGCTCGTATCTTATTGATGAACAGGAATGAAGGGAGGTGCCATTTGAACTTGCGCGGGAATTATGTCGCCGGTGTCGTCTCACAAAAAAAAAAAAAAAACGATTTGTACGCGTGAAGGGGAAGCAGGAGGATGACGGGCCGTGCAGTAATTTGTGTTACGACGACAGGGTCGTTGGCGTCGCCCCGCGAAAGATCGCGCGCGCGTAAAGTTTCCGGACGCGACGAGTCTGCGCAGACGCCGAAAAAGGGAAGCAGGGGCAGGGGAGAGAGAGTGAGTGCGTGAGAGAGGGTGCTGTAGAATGAGAAGACGAGGGAAGCGTCGTGCCTCGGTAGTAACATGCAGCAGCGGCTTCTCGCACAAGTCTTTCCGGCTGGTTACTTTGCATAGCACTGCTGTCGAGCTGGAGGCCAGATGATATTGATATTTCTTGTTATGTTAATGTATAACCTTACAGGGCAAGTGTGCATCTGATGCGACGTTGCTAAGTTCACGCGCGTTAGTCACTGTAGTTAATCACTGCAGAGTGGCAGTTTAGCATGCACCAAGCCAATGGTAGATTTGCAGTAGCTCCAGGAGAGCTGACACAGACGAACAAGATTTGTTCAGCAAACACCTACAGTGATAGAGAACTCGGTCGTCTAAGCAAGGATTGCAGGGAGTTTGGTGAGTTCGAGTCCGAGTGAGTCCGGCTGAAGAAAATTTTGATGAGTGTGGGTCCGAGTGGATCCAGTTTGGGAGAATTTTGATGAGCCTGAGTGAGCTACGCAATATAGTCCGACCTATGCTTGAGAAGGAGAGATAAACCTGCGGTGCCTACAGGCAAAGTTGGGTAGAGCTGAGTGGGAGAGACAAAAACGAGGCAAAGACAGGGTATACGCTTGGGTGAGCTAAGAAAAATGAAATGGGAGCTTGTTAGTGTGCGTTTAAGGTTGAAGACTTTCGTTTCTGGCAGCCAGATTATTCCATGCGAGATATATTTAGCTTTACGGACTTTTCACTCCGCAGCCAGAGAGAATCGTGTACAATATGCTATAGACAAATCCAGCGCAAACTTGGCAGAATCGCGTATAAGCATGTTGTGTGAAGTAAGCGGGCTGCAGAGGCCTCGCGGAAGCGGATTTCATGCCATTCGCTTGCTGTAGCATTCGCTTGCTGTGCTGCAGAACCTAATTGATTTGATTGCAATAGAAGCACTCCACTTGACAATTTCTTACGTATTCGCGGCCGGCGACGTTGCAGAGTACGCACAAGCGCTCGTGCTTATGTAAATGAACGCAGTGACGTCGAAATCGCATTGTGAGTTCATGAAGGTGCTGGGATAGATAAGAACATAAAACTTCTAATATGCAAACAAGTACAGATATCAATTTGCAGTTTCACTGACTGAGTTGAACATAATGAAGAAAAAAAAACAGCGAAAATAAACAAAAAGCCGGTAGGCTCTGAGCTAGCTGACGATACACACCACAGCGCTTTCACATCTTGAGTCCGTGTTGGTCTTTTCCCTCTGCTATTTAAATTATGTTCAAAGTAGAGAGAGAGAAAGAGTAACCTTTTATTTTGAGCAAGGGATTTGTGCGCCCAACTTTCACTTGTAGCCTTAGCTTTATATTTTTGTAGTTAATGGCTGTTGACAGAACAAGAAAAAGTATTAAACTTCGCGCTTGTTCATAATTTCTTCATGTTTTAATGTATATTTTTCGATAGCCGAACGGGATCTCATCACGAGCGCTTATGCGTTAAGAACTGACAACTCTACCGTGTCGAAGCTTTTCGCGCGGATTTGTTCGGCACCTTCTTGTGTCGCTGCACCGCACTCCTTCCGGGGCGCTGCGGGTTTCGGGCGCGGCGTTTGGGCATCCCGAGAGGAAGAGTCTTTCCCGGTCGTTGCCTCCAGGGGGCTGGTGACTCACTCACACGAAGAGGGAGAGGCAGGTGACGAACACACGGGGGGGCTCGCGCACCCCGTCCAGGTTCCCCTTGCGGGCGGATTGCTCCGTCGTCGCATATACGGGCCTCTCTTTATCCGAGACGACGCAGCAAGAGATAAAATAAGAACATCACGGGGCTGTGAGAGACCCGGGCGGCCGCTCTGTTTCTCGCGATCCCAGGTTCGGTGAAGGAAGAGGGGGCTGAGAAGATGGAGTCGTCCTCCTCCTCCTTGTTGCTGTTTTCCTCTTGGAAGGCGTCGTCGTGTGTGCCACGCCCACTCGCGGCGCGTGCTTATATTGTCCGCCCGTTGCTGCGCTAGTCTCCGACTCGTGTCTCGGCTGTTGTTCCGCGGTTGTTTGTCCCGCCGCTAATGTGTTTCTCTTTTCTCGGTCGCGCGCACTATTAGAATACTATTTCTCTACTATGTGATTCTTTTTTTTTCCTTTCCTTTTCTCATGTTCTTATGAGCTCTAAGCTCTCCCTTCCAAATTATGCACGCCGTTTAAAGTACTCCGTAGGGAAATGTGGTAGCTCTAGATTACGAAAATAAGTCGACAATGTCACTAGACCGGAAATTTCGAATAGTTTATTTGTATTTCGCTGGTTCCATTGATTTCATTGGCTTTCTACTATGTAGATGAATTGTCACGTGTCTCGTTCGGCGGGCTACCCTGAGACGCTAACAGGCCGACGTGCAATGCTAGCCAGTCCACACATGCATCTCAATGCATGCAGATCAACTTCTTCTGTGTGTTATTCACTTTATTTCTTTTTGTTTTCTTCTTGTGCAACGGGGAGTGTTCTAGTTCCCATCTCATAAACTTTATTATGCAGATGTCCAGACCGCCTGCTAAGGAAAGCTAGTTTTTGATCACTGCTCGCAATGACCACCATTCTCTGGTTCGCCTTGTTTGGATTTTGCAGTTTTTCTGTTGATCTTGTTGAACGTAATTGACGAGTGGGTATTTATAACCGTTCGGCATAAGCTTGCGCAATAATTTTAGGAGACACAGGAACTTAGCCAGGGTGTGGCAAGCCTGGCATGTGCACTCCTTCGAAATTTTTTTTCCGCCGTGGCATAGGGACTGAAAATGACCATTTCAAGAAGGTGCCCCACCCGAAATCAAGGGGCTGCCCCCCCCCCCCGAAAACGATTTCTGGCTACGAGCCTGGGGAGCGGGTAGAAATTTCATCGCAACGCCCCCCTCCCTTTCCCATTAAAGCCATGTATGGGACAGACTTTGCGCAACCCCTCCTTAACCACTTCCTGCCATGTACGCATGCCTATGCCGTTGGGCAGTTCCAGTTTTCTTGTTGGACTATAGATAAACTATCCCGACAGGTGATGTCATACTACGTTCATGAAACCAAGTCTGCAATAACGTAGCGCAACACCTTAGTGCGAGGCACGCTTCTGCGATTAGTCCTATAGAAGATGGCAACGGCCACCCAATCTGGAGGCGGTCGGCAGAGCAGCGCATCTAACTTTCTCGGCCGGCGAAATTCAAGCTGCCGCGGTTGTGGGCGCGACCTTCCAACGTCGGCAGGTGACGTCTGGGCGTCGAGAATGCGCGCTGCCCCTCCTTGGCCCCTCTCGCTGACGAACACGCCAGAGGTGCCCGGCGGAAGTCTGGGAAGGGCCCTCAGGAGGAACAGCGCAAGGAGATAACGTTAGCCGCCGTCGTGAATGAATGAGATTTTCAATTTAGCGGCAGGGTTCAGCACAGCCACTCGCTCGCAACGATTTGTGTGTGTGTGCGTGTGTGTGTGCGTGTGTGTGTGTGTGTGTGCGTGTGTGTGTGTGTGTGTGTGTGTGTGTGCGTGTGTGTGTGTGTGTGTGTGTTGCGTGCAGTTCAGTTGAAAATAGATTATGAAGGTGAAAGCCTGAGATCATGGCTGAATATCTTAGGTACAGCCCTGCGCAACGACAGTAAGACAACATAGACAGAAAAGAGCGCCAACCTTAAACAAAACTCAGTACAAAGTCGGCGCTCTTTCCCGTCTCTGTTGTTCCTTCCTATACTGTTGTTACGCTGCACCTACGACATTCGTCACGAACCAACTCTTGTTGCCTCAAATCAAACACGAACATTGCCCCGCCGTGGGGGTCTAGTGGCTTAAGGTACTCGGCTGCTGACGCGCAGGTCGCGGGATCGAATCCCGGCTGCGGTGGCTGCATTTTCCATGGAGGCGGAAATGTTGTAGGCCCGTGTGCTCAGATTTGGGTGCACGGTAAAAAACCCGAGGTGGTCGAAATTTCCGGAGCCTTCTACTACGACATCTCTCATAATCATATGGTGGTTTTGGTACGTTACACCCCTCATATCAATCAATCAAAACACGAACATTGAGTCGGCGTCAACACGAGAGATGCAAAAAAAAAAAAGTCTCGTGGTGACGCAATAGATAGCGAAACTTTCAACGTCATCGTGTTGTTACCACATCGGATCTTCGTTTGGTGATGAGTGGGCGGATCCCAGAGGCTGTTCTTAACCAAGGGAATAGCAGAGGACCTCCCATGCCCCATGTATATCACGTCATGTGCGTGAAGCTCTCGGATATTAGCCTTGAGAAGAGAAAGATCCATAACAACGTAAATGTAGCGCGAAAAAAACGCGGTCAAGAAAGGGTACACCACAAGCGCTTGTGGTGCACCCTTTCTTGTCTGTGTTTTTTTTTTTGTGCTACATTTACGTTCTTATGGATTAGTACCAACTCGCTCGCCTCTCTGTTTCTTCAAGAAAAAGATGATTGAGCATGTAAATGCGGTCACTTACCAAGTCAGAGTGAAAAAAAAAAACGAAAACAAAACACCGAGGCGTTTCGGGATCGTACTGGTTTCTTGTTTACACTAATCAGGCAAGGGCCGTATTTCACCTTTTTTTGCTGAAGTGTGATATATAACGGGTTTGCTTGGTCAGTGACCGCATCTACATCCTCATCATTACACCAGACCAGACGAACCTTTGTCGGACCCTTGAATACAGACTAAAGAAAGACCACTTTCGCTTTCGAGTCGTGTAAGGCAAATTCAATGAAACGTGCGGGTGCTTGATGTGAGGGGTTTATAGACTGTCACCATGTTGGGCCGTTAACCTTTGCGTTTTGTACCTCTAACAACTGAACGAACAGTCTTACAGTAGACGCATACGCATGGGTATGGTTGAGTCGGTGCATAAGATGTTTCGTGGCCTCATTAATTCCCGTCGCAGTCTACAAAAAAAAAACAAAAAACAAGGAAACATCAGCTTAATAGTCCAAGGTGCCCACGGTAAGGTATAGTCTATAGACCTATGCCACGTTTGTAAACAATGGTGGGCACTGTCGAAATACTGAGGCGCTTCTGGCAATGTCGTGGCGCGTCGATTTCGCCCACCCTAAAGTTCTCCACCGCTCTCTATGATCACGTGACAGCCCAGTATATATCTGCAAAAGCTGCCTCCAAGCACAACGCGTCGGGCAGCCTCTCCCGCTTGTTTTCTGCGCTCGGCTCCATATGACGGAACGAAACAGCAAAACATTTTGTGGACATGTGCCTTCTGGGCACGCACTTCGAAGGAACCTAATTCAGACATAAGGTGAACTTATACCCCTGCCACACGGGCACCCGCGAAGACCGTTTAACTCCGTCGTCCTTACGACAACGAAGATGCGGTGCGTGTCACACGGCCACCCTTACCCAAACGAAGGGAAACGGAGCGTTTCGCAAAGGACGTTCAACGATCTCCCTTCGCAGCGAAACGAGGTACTCTCGTCCCCAGCAGTCTAGAGGTCAGAGGAAAATTTTGAGCACTAAGTGGCCGCAGTGAAAGAATAATACATTTTGGCAATCTTAAACGTTCTTTCGTTGCAGTACTCATTCACAACGCGTGTTTGTTTACATATATTTACGCCCGCCAGAGTTCACTTACTCTCAACACCGATGCTCTACACTCCGTGCCTCGCACGTGGTGCCTCGCGAGTCGGGCCGGCCGGCGCCATTGAAAAATATTTCGTCCATGCATGTGGTTGTGGTCGTCGCTGTGTCACTCATGGCTGAAGAACACAAAATGTGCGCTCACGAGGCAAGGAAGCACAAGAACTTTCGTACACAAACATGAACACAGGCAACAAAACAACTATAAGCACAATGTGGCCAGCGTCACTAGCAGCATCGCTACATGTAGCGAATTTGTTTTTCTTTGAAAATATTTTTATGGTTTGTTAGCATCTTACCTCCTTAATAGTGGTTTTTTGTAAAAAACCTAGAACGAGGATTCACAAAAAATCAATAGAGATGAAATTAGAATACTTTTCCCAAAATCAAACAGCGCCAGCTGAGCCCCCTCGCGCCAACTGTTACAACCTTTTCATTGCCGTGTGACACTGCCACAACTCCTTCTCCGTCGAACCACCTAGGGGAGATTCACGTTGACGGTGTTCAACGGAGTTTAGTGGTGGCCGTGTGACAGGGGTATTGAACTGCAAGAAAGTGCTGCTTCCACACGCTATAGCTAAAGATTTTTGCGAACGCGCATGCGTCCTTGTCTTACACTTCAATAAAAAGAACTATAACGGGTTGACGTGGAAACCAACAAAACAACAACGAAGACAGCTCGCGTACATACAAGTCGTGTAGGTGCGATGCTGGGAAGAGTGAGCGGAAAGCCTCGTGGAGGCGTGGGACGAACTGGACGATTTGGCAGATGCAAGTTGTTGGATTCCGCGGGAACTGCTGCTGTCGACAGAGAAAAATAAACGAAGAAAAGCCTACGTGTGATCGTTGCCCTTGTTTCCCTTCTTTATAGCGCTGGTGTTATATTGAAGTGGGTTGCCTCGACTGCATGCAAGCCCCGCCGCGGTGGTCTATTGGTTATGACACTCGACTCGAATCCCGTCGGCGGGACTTGCGGTTTCGGTGGAGACGAAAATGTTTGAGGCTCGTGTACTTGGATTTGTGTTCACGTTATAAATAACCCGGCCCAGGTCGTCGATATTTCTGGCGCGCTTTACCATGGCGTGTCTCGTAATCATATATTGTTTTGTGACGTTAATTCCCACATAATAATTATCGACAGCATGCGAAGAACAGGGGGTCTGGCGTTTGCTTTCTACCTCGCGACAGTGTCTGCCGTCGGCCCTGTGATGCTTCTAGATGTTAAAGGGACGCTAAAAGAAAGGCCATATTTTTTCCCAGTATTGAAATAATCTTTCGCAATATTTGCCAAAATTTTCATGCTTGTCGTGTGAAGACGCTTGGTGAGCAAGGGAACGCGAAACGACAAATCGCTAGTGGTGACGCCGTACATCTTGCTGCAACAATCCCCTTGACGTCACGGTTTTGGTGGCGACTAGAGCTTACGTAGTACCTCATGGGGAAAAATTTCGTTCACCGTCCTCAGAAGGGGCCAGACACAACATACCAAGCTCAAATAATTTTTGTACACTCAAATTCGCCAAAATTAAAAAAAAAGACCACTTTAGAATCCGTGATGCCATGCGCGGAGATTTCGGCTCAAAATTTAAAAATGAAAACTGTGACTTATTTTCTCCTTTATGCCCTCCCTCTCATATCTTCAAGTTCCTGTGATGGTGAAGGTACTGACGTTACTGTTTTTTCAGTGAAATCTACCCGTCTAAACCATTTCATTGTTTTAATTTAGTGTCCGTTTGAAGTTTCAGCTCGAAATACGCATTGTTCCTTTATTAGTAAATTCATATTAAAGAAGGTGAGCTTTTTCGTCATAAGGTGTGTGGTTGTTACATGAGACTTTAGCGCACACTTTCCCATGTGGAAGTTTACGCATCACGTATGCGCGACTTCGTGGATTTAAACGCTGTCTGTCAAGGTCCGGTACGTCTTTTTCAGTGATAAATATCGGCTTTGTTATAGCTGTATTCAAATACTACGATTAAGACTGGAATTTCGACACACACAATCACACACACACACACACACAAACACAAACACACACACACACACAATCACGCACGCACGCCTACACTGAATAGCATAACTAAACAAGTCACTTCACGTGTCAGATAGTCCCGGAATGAAATAAGTTGAAGCAGCGCTGTTCTGGGAATCATTGGCGGATCGATTAATTGAGGCTGTTGCTATAGAGCTACCGTAATTGTTGTATATACGTGAATTGAAACGGACTAATTTAGGGCTGAGTTAGTAGAGCAGATACTTTTGTTTGTGCTGTCTGCAGTTTGGGTCATATCGAGGTGATTTGGAACTGGAACGCTTATCAGAGCCAACATTATCTTTAGAGACTACATTCATCGTGACATGACGTAACTTACGTTGAGAAATTGTGCATGCCATTCGTGATCCTATCAAGAATGTTATGTCGTGTGTCACTATGTGGAACCTTTTCTCAACCACCGCTCGCGTAAGTTCCCCTCATTACTGCGTTTCTATTCATTCTTCCTTCTGACTGTGGTGATCTTCTGCTATGCTAGAGGTCGCGGTTTCGATCGCCCATCGTGCACCGTGCTCATGTTTCATTGTCATGAGAAATTGGCTTGTTCAACATAATCCTCCAAGGGGAGTGAATTGTCTCGCTGTCTCGTATACGGCGGGCCCCATTCTACAAACACGTCGTGCTTTCGGTACTCGCACTCCAAAACTGGTGCATTCTTATATAGTGGTTTGTAGTACTGCACCAATGTGGCGAGTTTCGATCTCGCGAGGGGATTCACTAGGGAATATTTCGAAGCTCGCCGGGATAATGGAGCCACAGCAAGCACAGAGCCGGGCGAATTGGCGATATGTGCACGTGAGGCGTTTGCCTTGCAGAGGGCGTGGTCTGGCCGCTGCTCATGATGATAGTGATGATACCCCAACTGTAACTTATGTCTACGCTCTTTGAAGTAACTTCCCGCTGTTCAATTGTTAGCTCTTGTTTTCAGTCTGCCGTATGCCAGTGAGCGTTACTATATTTTTTGCCCTCGTTACACTGTAGCGAGTGCAGCAACATACGTCGCCTGAATACTAAAGACAGCCAGATTACGCATGCAGTGCCGGTTGTGTTAACGTTGCTTGCCTCGAAACCGCGTGTCTGACAGACATCGTAACGCCCGCAGACAGGAGCACATGCTATTCGGAAAACATTCCGAACGGAAGCACGCGTTGCATAATCCACCGGCTCACTTATTTACCCACGATGCGCGAACCGCGGCTGGTTGTTTATACCTCGCCGTCCCGACCGCTTTGCGATGAAAGCGTTCGCGGTGAAGCGAATCGCGATGCGATTCCGGGCGCGTGCGTCGCGAAAAAAAAAGCGGGCTCCTGCTTACATTGTGTTTGTTCCTCTGCTTCCGATGCGTCGTCACGTACGCTTTGCCGGCGATCTGCCAAGTGGAGCGCGAAATGTGTGATAATTGCGACGCTGGTGGTATACGGCGGATGCAGGACGCACGCGGGCTTCGGTTGTTCGGGATGCGTGGCGGTGCGTGCTTTGTGCGCATGCGCTGATTTCTTTTCACCGGTGCATGCATAGTATAGACTATTTTGCCTTAGACACGTGGGTGCCGCTATCTTGGGCTGTTAAGTCGGATGTTTCTTGTTTCCGTTTAATGCGATGTGACCTAATAAGAATATGACAGATCGTATGCACTAACCCAACCGTACTTATGGGTACGCGTCAATACCGTAGCGCTGTTCGTTTATTTGTTAAAATGCAAAACACAAAGGTTAACAGCCCGACATGGTGGCACTGAAAACCACTCATAAAATAGTCTATGTACGTATAGTGATTTTGTGACTCTAGTCTAATGCTGGTCTCACGCGGACGCTTTTGATCGCTAACAGGGATGTTTAGGGTTAGCCTCTTCAAATCAGGCCGCCGCGGTGGTCTAGTGGCTAAGGTAATCGGCTGCTGACCCGCAGGTCGCGGGATCACATCCCGGCTGTGGCGGCTGCATTTCTGATGGAGGCGGAAATGTTGCAGGCCCGTGTTCTCAGATTTGTGTGCACGTTAAAGAACCCCAGGGGGTCGAAATTTCCGAAGCCTTCCACTACGGCGTCTTTCATAATTATATGGTGGTTTTGGGACGTCGAACCCCACATATCAATGAATAAATAAATAAATAAATAAATTTGGATCGGGTGCTGCGGCTACGCGGTCACATTTAATCGCGATCAAGCCCAATCGGTATCAAGACGATGGTGATCTGCGCATCGCGAACAGGCTCAGTGATCGCGATTTTGATGACGCTTGCGCAAAATTCTATCTGGATTAAGTGGTATACCGTGTAGCAGCGACCTACATTATTTAGCGATCAAGAAGTTCTATCGAGATCGGCCCTGATTGCGATAAACGTGCCCTTGTAATATGACGTGCAGACCAGTGTGCCCGCTCGGAGATTGTCATGCAGGACCTTGTTTGTTTGTTGAGGTATTTCTTGACTTTTATAGGTGGACTGTCTTACAAGGCTCTATAGTGCGCTGTACACAGTGCTCATGAAATTTTTTCGAGTGTTCTGGTACCGAACCGGTCTTCGTGCCAGAAAGTTTTCTTTCGTTAATGTAACAAACTTTTATTAGGCGTCCATGTAACAGTCGGCCGACCTCTTCGTTAGAGTCATGCATATATAGTTGCGTTTAGCAGCCTATAGCCGAATACAACTGCATATCTATAGTAGTCCACGGCATTTCCTCAGTAAGGGGGGATGCACGCAAGCTTGCACCATTGGGCGCTCACTCCGCGCTGAGGTTATTGAGAAGAACTGCCGCTGGCACCGCCTTCGAAGAACACTGCACAGTACATGTGCAGGACTATTTCTTTAGTCACGGAAGTCATCATCTGCGGCGCTTCTGGCGTTAATTTGAACTTTAGTTCTCACTATAGCATCCCGTGAATACATAATGTAGCTTGTACAAGTTTCTATTCATACGGTATCTCATCGGCGCTGTTCAGCGTTTTAAGTTACGTACTGAACTATTGACAGGGCCAACTAACCTGGCGCAGAAGGATTGAAAAGCTGGCCAGTTGTATACATTGATACTGAAATATTGTTATCTGTACCTGTAATGGATTCTGCTCTTTTACTTTCATCCTTGTTCTTTTTTAACCATGCAGTGTTCTTTCCAAATGCGTCTTGCTTATGTGGCTACTTAATTCTTCCATCTGTTGTCAAACCCACCTCTGCATAATGGGCACCCTGCATGGCTCTTGATAGGTGAACATCCTATAGCGTTTCGTTGGTATGTGTTGCTTGCCGCGCGGTCACTCGTTCTACACGGATCTTCCCTTCCGACTACGCAAACTGAAGCTCCTGTAGCGCGCGCCACACACAGCCAGTGCTATAGCTACCGCTGGCTAATCTGTAATATATTACGAGCTACTGTGCTCCAGCAGGTCTCTCTGGATTTAACAGCATACTTCTGTTCTCTCTCTCTCTTTGTGACAACATGCAAGTAATAAACGTTCATGTCGCAGACAACGTCAAACAAATTCAAGTGGATTCGTGTCAGAGATGGCGTACCGTGTTGGGACCGACGAAACGTTGGCCGGCTTTACAATGTCGAAGCTGTCTTTCTTTTCTTTTTGTTTCTACTTTAAGAGCGGTGGCTCTTTTACGATGTCGTGTATCTCGCTTCTCGGGCTTATACACCATCATTTAGGACCCACTTTACAGCTTGAGAGCGGCAATTGCAACAATCTTATCCATGCCTGTGGAAGAGGTGTCACGGTGGGAAACTTAAACGAGGAAATACATATAAAGTTAATAGCATTTGAACCACTGGTCGCTTCCACTCAGCAGCGTGGTTACTAGATGCCGCGTAGAAGGCATAATTTCGTCGTGAAGGGGGCCTAACCCATTCTCCGCCTGCCTTCCCTCTACCGTGGAAGGGGTAAGGTGGAAAAAGATAACGACAAGATGTAACAAAAAAAAAACAGGAGAAAAAGTAATCAAGTTAAATAATTTCTTTTACGTATGGAGCATTCAATACTGAAGAGTTGTTTCCTGTAAGTATGGACGGCCTTGTACAGTTAAGAAAAGCCTGATAAGTGAGTGTGAGTGCTTTGATTAAATACGCTATACATAGCTTTAATCATAGAGTGGCTATAAAGCGCATGAGATAAGAACATCTTCACATCTTCGTAATACTTCATTGTCATTTTATCTTGTATGGCCAAGTGTCTGATGACAGATAAAATTTACATGCTCAACTAGCTGTCAACGTTTGCATTTTTCTGACCGGAATCACTTTAGCTCGACCTTGTACGTTCCGATCGGACAAAGGGTTTCGCTAAGCGTCATTGAAATAGATCGACGTGGCCGTCGTCTCGTCTGCCAAGAAATAAATAAATGATATTAAAGTGGGCTGCGAGCGTGATCTCCCAATGGGCCCGCCGACTCGTACGCGTTGGTCTGGTATATTTTGCGCGGCTGCTGTATTGTACGTCTGTCCGTGCATCTGCCGTCTGCTACCGCGTAGCAGACGATACACCCGCCGAAAGCGTGACGAAAAAACCTCCCGGTCCACTCCAGTTCGTGACGACACGCGCAATATGGCGATCGTGATCGCGAAGGCTCCCATGGCATCCACTGCGCACGCGCGGCGTTCTTGAAACGCACAATGAGCCCGCGTACGCGTGTGCGAGGCTCCCGAATTTAGACGTGCACACTCCCTTCATGCACCACGGCCTCCGACGCGCTGGCGCTCACGGTCAGTTTTTAATTGTGGGAGCCTGACTTTCATTTTCTCCGCTACGGCAGCCTGTTCTGCTCGTTTCGTGCGAAGGTGAAACGGCAGGTGAACCACATTTTCTTTGGCACGCGCTCTCGCGGTTTCTCGTTTGTTTGTTCCTACGTTTCTTCTATTTCTCGTCTGTATGGGATCGTGAGAGAAAGGAATTTGCGTGAAAGTCGAAAAGAGAAATGATGCGGCCCCGAGAAGAAAAATAAAAAAAAAGGCCAGCGCGTGGCGCCGGGCCACTCCGAGTGAAATTGAGGGTCGTCTACTATTTTTTTACAGATGTGCGTCGTCGTCGTCTGGTCCTTGGAGAAAAGAGCAGACGACTGCGTCGCCCTCCGTCTGTCTCGTCGGCTGGCGCCGTCGTCTGCACCACACCAACCGTCGGCGAGGCTTGGGAGTGCACGCTTTCGAAACTCGATTCGCTATGGTTTGCAAAGGTTTTAACCGCCGGCGCGCCGTGATGCGGCGGCGATCGATATTAGCGTAGCCGGTATTGTACTTGGGCGAGGCGTCGCTGTTTTGCCCCATGCGAGGTCGGCAGTGCCTGTTCGTGTGTTGGTGGATGGCAAAAAAGAAAAAAAAACGTAGGTCCGGTGTCCTCCGCATCACTCTGTGTAAATTTCCGTCCGTGATAATAGCCGTTGTCTTTGAGCTTTTTATTTTTTTATTGTAGTTTCGCGACACCCACTTAAAGCCGTGGATAGCCGCGACTTCAAGGTCTTTCTTATTGAGTTGGTTGCATGGAGGTGTTGCAATGATCGCCCAAAAGATGGGCATGCAGATGCACAAGTGGTTCATCCACGTTGCCTGTTATAGAACGCATGTAGTGACCCATGTCTGCAAAGGGTTAGTTACTGTTCAAACCAATATTAATTTGGTCGCGGTAAAGCGTATGCGTCGGAAGGCTTGTGTTCGTTCTTCGTACATCCGGCTTGTCCACAAGGTATACAATTAGAGCTGTTTTCCCGGTGCTGTCAGGGTAAGCTTATTATTCGCAAGAGTACATTATTCCTGCTACGAAAGATGCGACACTGCTAATGCTTTGCAAGCGTTCGAAGCATTTATATTCTTAATGTTAACTAACCGACCTGTGTGAACGATTAGCCCGATAGACGTGCCTGAAAAGTCAAGTAAAAGTACTGTACTCCTGACCTTCGCAGTTAGCCCCGCTCTCGTTCAACCGCTTACCGTTGGCGGCGCTACCTGTTCGTCTGCTACTTTACGGTTATTTTGAAGGCGCTGGAGTAAAAATGCCTGCATTCTGTGGTGAACTACCGGCATATATGTGACTATTTCTTCACTTAGGTCAAGTAAGCTGTTCAGTGCGCTAAAGTATTTATTGTACACTATAGTTTACAAACATGGGAACCCGTAGCCCCGCAGGCTTACATGACGTAGGACAGCCTGTGTGTTGTCGCATTTATTTAATTGCAAAAAATGCTTCATGACTTTTAATTCATTTAGTTCTGAACTATTTTCTTATTTTTGCATATTAATTACACACTATGAGTGCTCTGTTGGCTAAAATATGACCACAAACGCTGAATGTGACGTGTGCGAACGGGTGTGGACTAGCGCCACGCCGCTCGTAGGTTACGGCCCTAGCGGCAGAAAGTATGAACTAGACCGTGGGCGCTGGAGACGGGCTCTCTGGGCAGGTGAGGAGTAGAGAGTATGTAGTGCTCGAGAGCCCACCACCAAACATTTCTCAAAGTGACTCATGCGTATTAGGCCTTCCCCCCAAATTTTTTCAACCTGACTCGCTTGGACTTGCTCACAAGTTTTCTCTCAACGAGATTCGACTCGCATACAGATTAGCCGAAATGTTCTTGAACCGGGCTCAGAATCGCGAGATAGCTGCTCGATCACTCACTAGAACTTTCCTCAACCGAATCCGGTGAGACGCCAAAAGACTCTTTCTCAACTCGACTCACTCAGGCTCATCCGTTTTCCGCAACCGAGCTAAACCGGAATCGGTCATAACACGGCAGTTT
The DNA here is from genome assembly GCF_043290135.1 of Rhipicephalus microplus. Lineage (NCBI taxonomy): Eukaryota > Metazoa > Arthropoda > Arachnida > Ixodida > Ixodidae > Rhipicephalus > Rhipicephalus microplus. The sequence continues at coordinate 122,337,453 of NC_134707.1, forward strand.
TCTTCTTCTGGACTCTCCAGCAACCGGAGTCACCAGAATTTTCTTCAACCTGACTCATTCCGGCTCATACTCTCTTAAATTTTTTCAACCAGGCCAATTCGGACTCGATCGGAGTCTGAGTTATCAATTTCGCGGATTTCTGATCTCAGTATATTTTTTACGCTTTGTTTGTCGCCGTTACTTGAGGGCGCTCTGGAAACCGTGCACCTTGAAAAAAGAACGAACAAAGTGGGCGATTTCGGTAAAGCGAATTGTGCTGAGCCCTCCTGTATTGCGTTTTTTAATGCCCGTGTTATCTCATTGTGTCAGGACAAGACTTTTTAACGTAACGGTAGTTGTTTTTCTTATTACGACTGTGAAAAAACTACACAAAGACATATTTGCCTTGTTTTGTTGGTCAACTCCTCATCAACTTAGTCTTTGTTGAAAATTTCCTGTTCTTCCCTATTTTTGTCATTTTGGGTAGTCGTACAATGTCACTCAGCCGAAATTTTGCCGGTTCAGGTGACCGTGCTTCATCTATTTGTAGAATTATTTCCCGGTTTTATTAATTTTTATTTGCAATATACTGTGAACATCGTCATTTGACTTTGCGCAATGTCAAAGAGACGTCATTGCGTGATGATTTTTCGCATCAATTCTCGCCGACGTCGTGGGGTAGTGACGTTGAATTTTCACGTTTGATGAGGCATAGATTTAGGCCTAATAATAATAATAATAATAATAATAATAATAATAATAATACCATCGTCGCAAAACATGCGATAAAAGCGCGACACGTGCAAGGGTATGAGGCGTCGAAAAGCCTGACCACACGCAAGCCGTTGTAGCTTGTCAGCGCGTTGTTTTTTCACACAGTGTCGCGATCTCTCTCTACAAAGAGTGAGGATGCGTGGCTAAGCGAAGCTGTGTCTCTCTTTCTTCAAACGAAGAGGGCGTGGCTCCACGTCAAAAAAAAAAAATCACCTTGCGCTGCAATGGCTACGTGTCACGCCTTATTACGTGTCAGGCCTTGATAATACCCTCTAAATATACGACGTGTGTTACAGTGGGTTTGTACTTCCGGCCGGTAAAAGTGCGCATTTTTTGCCGCTGTAACGAAGCTCTCCTTCGGTACCTATCCGCGCGCCTTTCTCGCCGATAGTCCACCGGTGAGTTTCATCAGATTTTGAGCCACTGCCGTCGGCAGTCCTCGTACGCCTTTACCTGCTGTATAGGAATAACAGGCGGTGCACGTGAAATCAGTAGAGAGTTTTAGTACTGCGGAATGGCGCTACGTACGCATCACGCAAGCGCCTTGCGTTACGTGGCGTCGTTTGCCACTAATCGGCTTTTAGTATGCCGTAGTACCCGCGTACGTAACGAGCGTGAAGCGTGTTGCGTCATTTGGTATGTCAAAATAGAAGTACGTGTTGTTGACAGCCAATGTGAGCCAATCCAAGTGTTATAGCCAGATTATGGCCATATTTTAAGCCACAGAGCCGGTCGGTGCTTGCCTTCGATGCCGCCATTTTGCAAAACGAAGTCTCGCGCTGTCGCGAATTTGTTCGAGAGCGGCGCGATAACCTCATACGTACGCATGCACGCATCTCATGCGTGCGTACGTAGCAGCTGCGTACGTAACGCGATACGTGCGCGTTGCGGTCTGCGCATGCGCACTACGCAGAACGTGGCGTCCTTACGGACGCAACGCCGCCACGTACGCAGCGTACGCAGTACTAAAACTCTCTAGTATTTAACTGAATTTGCCCGAACATTTGTAAACACTCGCGTTTATTAATGTAAAACTTTTGGCCTGAGGGACACTTTCGGCGCCTCTTCGTATCTGTCTCGGATATATCGGCTCTTGTATTCTGTGGCGGAAATGAATTTGTTTCTTAAGGGTGATAACTGGACAGCGCCACGGTGACCAACTCTCAAGAGTGACAATTCATGACAGCGCGACCGCTGAAAGTGTCATTTCCTTTCCACTCCCTGCGGCGTCGAGTGTCAGTCCGTTATCTTTACTAGTAGGATGTGCAGGGACCCTTCCCTTTGGTTTTATGCTGCTGAGCCAGCGCGCGGGCTCTGGTTATAGGCTCTTACGTCAACACTCTAAATGGTACGCAGTGTAAAGGAACGCGGGGTGGTCAAGCTTAAACCCGAGATCTCTATCACGGCCTCCCATGTCGTGGCCTGTACCGTGGGATTTCAGGGGCGTTTAAAATCGCCTTATTTCAGGACGTCCCACTGCGTCCCGTATTTCTTTCACACTTCGCGCTTCGTTTTTAAAGCGCCCAATCTCGCTCGCAAACTTTAGATCGTGCACATGTTACGCGCTGTCGGAGGCATACCTCCTCGTGTGTATGTATGGAACGTCCAGCTATAGCCGCGACTCTGAGCAGGTTATAGCCGCACTGCGTGTGGGCCCTGAAGACGGTTCGCTTCGGGGCGGGTCACCCTAATCTGCAGAACGTCGTTTGTCTCGCCTGTACACATATATGTCGGGCGTATACGCAGCTCATCGGTCTTGCCGACCCGGTATTTTTGTATCGCGCCGCCATTAAGCAACCCGTTTCTCTGCCCCCTACCCCACCCTCCTCCTGCACAGACTCGCACACATTGCGTGCTAGGAGAACGAGAACCCAGATTTGAGCGTGCGCGAAATGAATAAAATACGCCGCCGATACACGCGGCGTATTTTTTTTTCCTACTGCCCCTCCTTTGCTATTTCGCCCTTCGCGCTTCAGAGAAATGCGTCGTTACGTGTACCGTATCTGTGCTTGTTGTTAGTCGTATACCTGGCCATGCATGTGAGACCGCTGTGTTGGGTGGCGCGGTATACGCTGTTGCAGCGGTCGCACAGTGTACAATGCCTCGGGGCTTTCGTTGTTCTCATTGTGGGGTGTGACGTCTTCAGAGGACGGCCAACGCTTCAGGGCTCTCTCTCTCGCTCCCTGTGCTGGCCAGCTTTATCTACGTGCGTGTTTTAATTCTCTCGATTGATGCAGACGATGCGAATTTGTCGTCGTCTGCTTACCGGATTCCATTCCTTCGATGATTGCTCGTGTAACATCGCAACATGTAGGTGGCATTGAGCATTGCGTGTAATGTGTCACGGTAATGAAGGGTAGAAGGGTTCATTCAAAAGTCGGTTTTTTTTTCATATGCACTATATTCATGAGAACTAATCGGCAAATAATAGAATAAATGGTAGAGAAAGAAAGGTAGCAATGTCAACCAGTCCAGGTCGACAGTCCTTGTCTCTTCCTACAGTTGTCGCGCTGTTACTACAACACAACCGAGAACATTTACACGTCACAACTGGATTGGGGAGACCGATAGAGGTAGAAGAAAGAGAAAGATAGCACAGCACACAAATGCAAACACGCAGTCAGTCACAGTCTATCACTGTGCCTTGGTACGTGACATCACGGTCACAGCCGCTTCAGGTTCTCTTTTCTCCAAAAGCTCAGCAGTTCATTGGTCGCCTTCAGCTGCGATGTCCTCTTTCGAAGACGTGCAAGTTCAAGTTCAACAGACTCGGCAGTTTTCAACAAACGTGTTGTCTATTGTCTGGTACGCCACAACAAATGCCAGTCACCGTCTCAGAACATCATATACTGCATGGACAATCACACAGAATGGGGCGTGTCGTCTCCTCGCAACGACACGCATCGCAGAGAGCGTTGTCGGCCACTCCAATGTGGAAGGGATACGATTTCCTAAATGCCTCAACAGACGATGACGCAGAAGAAAGCATAGCGGAACTTATCAGCTGTAATTAACGTGTAAGTCTGACCAAATAAAAGTGGATTGCCGCTGACAGGGATCTACCATTGAGCTATGGTGGCGCTCATTCCCCGTCCACATTATAGGTACATATGTTCAATGAATTAAAACATGCTTGCGGGCTAGTTTGTAAGTCACTACGGCATACGGCAGTGCACACCGCATGAAAAAAAAAAAACAACGCAAGATCTTAAATTGAATTCAAGCCGATGTGTGCTACCACACTTTTTTTATTTATTCAAAATGCCTTACAGGCCCATTAAATGGCATTGAGTAATGGGGATGTCAGTGAATACATTGCAAACTATTATCAAAAGGCCGTAATATTCACCTAAAGCTGGCGCCGCCAGTAGCCATTACGTATAGTGTGGAGCACTTTTGTTTTTGGCGTTACGCACCGCCACGGTGGTCTAGTGGCTTAAGTACTCGGCTGCTGACCCGCAGGTCGCGGGATCGAATCCCGGCTGCGGCGGCTGCATCTCCGATGAACGCGGAAATGTCGTAGGCCCGTGTGCTCAGATTTGGGTGCACGTTAAAGAACCCCAGGTGGTCTAAATTTCCGGAGCCCTCCACTACGGCGGCTCTCATAATCATATGGTGGTTTTGGGGCGTTAAACCCCACATATCAATCATTTTTGGCGTCACGTAGCATGTCGCATAAGAGAGTGATTTAGGAGAAGAGGAAAAAGCAGCCTCATGGGCCACATGGCGCAGTGCCTTCTAGTGGAGGGAGGAAGGAGGGATAAAGAGAATAGTGGAAAGATATAGTTGAAGTATGACAGGCAAGTGACAGAAAGAGGACATAGTAAAGTTGGAAGCCGGTCGAAGAAGTCTGAGGACGGGGCACCACACGTGAGAGCTGCACGGCGTCAGGAGGTCGCGGGCGGCACAACCGTTCAGTTTGGAATCCGCCTAGCAACTCACACGTGGCATCGCAGTAATGCATGAAGTGGCAATACAGTATTGTGCAACGAGAGAGGGAGGGCAAACGTGCGAAAGAAAAATCCAGGCAAGTCCCATGTGAACACTGTAGGAACAGGGTATAGTGGTTATTCGCGCATGTTTGTATTGTGTACACGTAGTGTTAATCCGCCTTTTTTTCTGTCATTTATGTGTGATTACGTAATATTTTTTTCAAAACCTTTTGGTTCTGTTCCTGACAACGCTTGATTTGTTTCTCGATTACCGTATTTTGTCGCATAATTTGCGCACTTTTTTTTTCGCGATTTTGTGCCCCGAGAAGGGGGTACCCAAATTACACGATGATTTTGCGAGCGCTTACGAAATATTGTGTCATAATCTTAACGCGCGCAGTATATACATATAAAGAAAAGAAAGAAGAAATAATTGAAGCAAAAACGAAGAGTACTTGTTAATTTTGAAAGGATTAGCGCGTTCTTTACCCAGTCAGATCTTGCCACGCGCGCTATAGCGGGAATTAATGATCGCGAAGTCCGACTAAGTATCATCGCCGCGGCCACTGCCACCGCCCTCCCGAAGCGCATTGTTATTGGTTCCCTTGAGCGAATTCGAACACCCTATTTTCTCGAAGCTCTTTCGACAATGCTGGGAGAAACTAGCCTATTGGGTTATAATGAACGTCGGTCACGAATGTTTACATAAAAGCTGAGCATTTCAACTTCCACTCGGGAGCCTCGTTCACAACAAAAATTAATGTCCGGTTACATATTATATCGTGAAATACGACGTGCATGCATACACCGGGAGGGGGGGGGGGCGTTGTTTGACGCGCCGTTGTTTGACGTGTCAGAGATTGAAGATAAAGCCGAGAAGTCCAGTTTTTTTGTTTCCGTTATCTTACCCAATTCCAGTCTCTCACAAGGAAGGCGTGCAAATCAGACTTACGTCTCCCATCTTACACCAGCAACGAAAGCTTGCTGCAATTAGGTGTCCACAACGCATTAAATGAAATAATTAAAGCTCGACAAATAGTCCAACTTGAAAAGCTCTCTATCACGTAAGCAGTCAGAGAAATCATGGACAAATTGAACATCAATTACCATAGAATGAGGGGTCCCAAGGAAACGCTCGACCCACATGTACGAGCCAAGATTATCACTGATCCGTTACCGAAAAACATGTGCCCGACTTACAACGTAGAACGGAGAAAATGCCGCGCGAAAGCAATCCTGAAAAACCATGGAAGGAACGAGAGCTCCATATTCGTGGATGCGGCCAGGTAGTCCAAGAAGGAAGCTTCCACGACTGTGGCGATCGACACGAAAGGAATGATAGCGTCGTCCAGCTCAATAAAAACCAGGCACTCAGAAGCCGCGGAAGAAGTAGCGATAGCCCTAGCCATACACAGCAGAAGTCACGGCAGAATTATCATAGTGACTCTAAACCGGCAGTTCGAAACTACACAAGAGGGTGGATCTCTAGTGAAGTGGCCAGAATCCTAAATAGCAAGGCAGAGGACTTCAAGAACGGAGGCTATACGCCTAGGTACTTGAAAAGGATTCCGGCGCACATGGACGAAGATGAAGAGGATGCCAAGACCCCCCTAAACATGAATGAGAATGCTTGCCTTGCCGTGCACGAACTCACCATCCGGGGCTGAGAACACCCATCTCCTGACCTCAGGGGATGATAAGTATCAGCTTCTCAACTTCCACGTCATATTGGCTCACTACAAAAAAACAAAAAAAAAACAAAGGAAGATACATCCACAAGCCCACCCTAAACTACATTGGTCACAAGAAGTATAGACTGCATGTACTTACAAACGTGAATGTTTCGAAACCCGACGCACGTCAACCGCGTATACCCCAGGCAATACCCCGACGCTGGCTGTATTTTATGTAAACACGAATGCGTTGACATGGAGCACATTCTTAGAAAATGCCCGCACACTACACGGTTTTTTCTATCATCAAAACCCGGACCTGCTGGAGACGCGTTGGCTTGACGCTCTGGTTAGCTCAGAATTCGAAGACCAAATTTGAGCCAGCCAGCAGGCCCGCAAACGGCGGAAAGGCTAAATCTTACCGCGACCACCCGGATCGCCTAGGCCCGGCCGCTAATGTGCCGGCTTTAAATAAAGTTTTGTCCATTCCAGTCGATTTCGTGTGCTTGACCGACGAAACCTTCTTCCTTACAGCATACATGTACCGCTTGAGTCTTTGCTAAAGGTTTTTCCCTCGACAATGGTAACTTTTAGCACGGTCTGCGCATCCCCCACCCCTACGTGCTAGTTGTCTTCATGTGTGTTCCCAACCACGCGGGTTTCCGTCCGAGACCGCCGACTTTAGCTTACGGGTTTCTTTGCTTTAGAATTACGCCTGTAGAACGGGCCCATTGGCACCGAGTTTCCTCCGATGTTTTTAGCTGCAGGCGGAAGTGTGGTCGGCTTCAAAAATAAATTCACGTTTTAACAGCTGCCGTAAAATGCACATCCTCTGAATGAAGCTGTACAAACTGGACACTGGTATTTTTACTGAAACATAAAATTGTCATCCAGATTATACTGTTAGCGAGGCATCGTGGCATGCATGCTCATTTGAGAGCGCAAAGTAGTACGAGTGGCTGGTGGGTGGTGCATTTACTTTCGTGATGGAGCCTGGTGGGTATCGCATTTTTTGATCGCGGTTGGCTTTATAGATTCTGCAGAATAGAGGCAATAATAAAAGCAAATATCAGTGGGGCTCGGTGGCAATCGAATGATCACGCGTGACAACCGTAGAAAATTTGCGCAATAAATATTGAGATAATGCAGCCGAGAAACATTTCGTCATGTGAAATTTTAGCTAGCTGCCACTCTGAGTAAGGCGCGATCATGCGTGGGACACTCTTGTTTTGCAGGCAATCATAACAGAGAGTGTGTGGCTGCATGCAGCTCCAAGAATGCTGGGTTGCCTCCCACAAACATGGGAGTCGGCTTACGCTGTGCTTCGTAGGGCTATTTGTGCTATACATGTAGGAGTGGAAATTTGTGCATGCTTTTCGTGTCAATTAACCACGGTTCGTCGATAGATGCGAACCTGCAAGGAATTCAGTAGCATGGTTGCGCGCGTTTCTTGCAGCAAAAATACGTTTATTCTCCGCAAGCACGCGTCGATATGCGTTTGATGCTTCAATTTGACACACAATGGATCGTTACGTTTTACAAAAGCAGCGTGTTTGGCCCCCGTGGTTTTCATATTAGGTGGCCATAGCAGGCGACGCCGGCAAGCAGGCATTATGAGAAACGTACACTTTGTCGGAGCAGTTGATTAGCGTTTCGCGCAGTCAGTGAAGAAGCTGCAGCAGTATGTTATTGATTTATTTGAAGTGAAAGATGTGACGAGAATAGTAAAGAAAGGAGACTCGAAAGGGGCCTGTGTGTTATAGGGCTGGCGAAGCAATCAAGTTATGCATGGCTCCGCGTGTTGGCGTCACGGAATGTCCTCGTGCCAAATAGCACTGTATAGTGAACATGAGCAAGAGTAAAGAATCTCAAAGGTCCTGCTTTTATACGGGGCCTGCGATCGTTTTCCTGCTGCCGTTTTGATCGAGCCAGGAGGAAGCGTTCGCTCAAAGCAGAATATAGACGCCACCTACTTAATGTAATGATGCCACGGACTAATAGTCTTCCAGAACGTCAGTCATCGCACATTGAGGAGAGTGGCGCCATCTGCTTGGCGTAAATCAGGCTAGGCTTTCGTGCACGTTCATTGTCAGTTTATAGTTCTCGCTTTACAAATGCGTCTAGATGCGTGTTTTAACGGAGAGGTAGTAAGCGCTTGTCTTAGCATATACTACTAATTTAGTAACTGCTGGTAGTAACTGACAAGTTTGTAAATTCACAATCTCGGCACTTACTACTTGGTGTTAGTATATACAGGAACGTATTGGCACGTACACGGATTTAATAGTGCAATGTTACTACCCTGACAAGCTCAAACAAAAAAGTATACCCATGGTATAGTCTATTCATGTGGCAGCCCTGGTAAACATGACAGTGACAACCTCGGAGAAGGGTGTGTACATAAAATCATCAACAAAACCGTAAACGCGCGCGCGCACACACGTGCACACAGGCACACACACACACGCACGCGCACACATACACACATGCAGGCGCGGGCAGGATCAAGGTTGCTGCGTATAAAGCATTGTTTGCTTTAGCAACCCTTTCAGAATCCCCGAGAAAAGTATTTACCAAGGTGCTCAAGTTTATCTGAAACCAATGACATGAACGTTCACCTCTGCGCTGAAGTCATCCATTTGAAACACTACGTCCTGAAACGTATTTGAAAAGTGCTGGTGCGTTAGTGGACCGGCGGCGAGTGAAGCAGTAATTTTTCTGTGGGACACACTATAGCGCACTCTGCATGCCCCGCCCTCCCCCCAAACTAGGTTACGTTTCACGTCATTGAAGCTGAGACACCCGTCCCTGCACGCCCCTTTCCACAATATTTTGTGTGTTCTGACTTCTAACTTACGACTATATTTATAGATGCACGAGAACTATTTTGCTGGAGAGATTTATACTGTCTTAAGAGAGTCTCGAGACCAGAAAGAGGACACCCAGCTCTAACTGGAGTCATAAGTGACTATGGTCAGAACTTCCTGGTAAGCATAACAAGTAAATTTTCTTTTTCTCGAAATTTGCAAGCATATGCAACACCGATCACGAAGCACGCCCCTCTGTACTGCGCTGCAGCTTAATATTACAGTTCCCTCTGCATGGGTGACTGGGGGACCGGAACGGCAGTTGTTTACTTTTGTTGACCTTGGAAGCTAATTTCGGTTTCTGTGCCTGTCGTCCATAAACTCCGTGACACGGTGTTGATCTCTTGATGTACGACGGCGATTCCACGTATCCAATCGTCGTCGTCGTGTTCGAAATGCTCTCTTGGCTCACGTCCAACCCTTCCGCCCGTGTGTAAAGCCTCGAGGCGTGAGGAGCATCTTCTCGCAGCTGCTCATTACACCCCCCCCCCCCCTCGAGAATGAGCGCCACAATTGTAACAGGGAAGTGTGACACCGCTCTGTTTTCGCTAATTTGCATGCCGGTTGGCACGAGCTGAATACGCGTGCGTTCGCGTTTTGGTTATCCGTGTTCTCCGCATTCAAGGCGATGATATTTACGCATTCATAGCTGGGCTGTTGAAATAAGTTTCGAGTAGAGCTAGTTTTTGTGTTTCTAAACATCGGTGAGCGCCCGCGATATGCTTAGACGCTTGAAGTGACGTAGTGGTGTGTGGGCTCCGCCCAGCCAGCTCGTCACCGCCTTCTGTGGTTACGTGACAACGTTTACTGAGGCTTTTTGAAAAGCTGCTTCCAAGCACAGCGCGTCGCGGAGCAGCCTCAGGGCTCTCCGACGGCCTGTGTACGTTCTAATCACTCTCAATTTTGTCGTTTCCAAGAAATCATCAAAATAGGAAGGTAAATGTGTAGATCCACCTATTGATGAACCTACCGCAGTTGAATTTCGCAGAGGCGCAATCTTTCGCGTACCGGGATCGTGTACAAAGTCTGGCCATTGTCACAGCATACGTATGCTTCATGACTACTTTCCGCCAGGGGTCTCCCAAACTGGATTGGTCAATGAATGGTCGCCGTGTGGTGTCTGACAATCCAATGGTGGCCCACGAGTGTGCGTTGTTGCGTGCTTGTTCTCTCACAATAACGTAATAGTCGGCACATATACAGTGTGCGCGAGTTCTATGCGTTGGTTCGACACCCCGGTGGAGTCATTGTGGATTGCTCGGTAGAAAAGGCGTGCGTTGTACGGTATGTGCGCAAGCAGCTTGTAAGTCCTCGCACGCTGACCCAAAATGCCTGTTGGATGAAAATGAGGTTATGAGTGACAAAAACTCAGTGTCGCTTGCATGGTCACTTGAAACGAGTCGAAGGAGATTTCTCTTTATTTTTCTTCTCTGTGAATGCATGGTGGGGCCCAACCACCCTGCAGTATATAGATTTGTGCTGCACCTAGCGTGGTTTTCTATTGCCTGGTTTTGTCGGCCACGCCCTCGCGTGCTCACCCTAACAGTGTTCACCGCTGTACGTCGGGAAGTGCTTGATATCCGCTGCCGTAGCATATACATGATAGAGGGCTGCCGTGAAAACACTGAAGCACGTTTAGGTAAAGAGACTGCACTAACGCCATTCTCGTTCACATCTCACAGACCTGTTTGCATATACCGGCCTTCTCAAATAAAGTCTACTGCATACTAGCTCGATCTCCTGTAGTTTTTTTTAGCAAACCCACTGTCGTCACTGAATCCAAATGCAGTAACACTCTCGCGTACCCATAGATTAGAAGGTCGAGTTTGTCTCACCTGGAATTCATTGTTCATTTTTGTTCAGTTATAGAGTTCTTTTATTTTTTCGCGATGTACGTGGCTTACCTGTACCAGTTTACGCTCAGATACTTTGTGTGGCGAGTTGAATGGACCTGGGTCACCTTATTGAGCAGTCTTGTCGAGCCTCATCACGGCGAGAGCGAAAGCGTCCTTCGCGCACCCGGTAACTTGAGCGTCTGTATTATGCCAGCGGCGTCAGCGACCTACGACCTGGCAATACGGGAGGGGGGGGGGGGGGCATCCTGCATTCGAGACACAGATGCGGCACTCCTCCGTGCCGATTTGAGGAGATCGTGAGCGCCCAAAGGAACCTGCCTTATCATCTCTGGATACTGCATACGCGTGACCCAGTTCAGTTGAGTGCTTCGCAAGACGGCGAGCCAAGTTAACGAGTTATATTGCCGCCCGTATTGTACTTGCACCAGAGTATCGTAGGAAAAGCGTGGCAATAAGGGCTGCAGCGCGAGCATGAAGGTGCTCGCGCTGCAGCTCTTATTGCCACGCTTTTCTAGCCCAAATAGCCATTCTTCTTAAAAGCGTGGCGCATAGCTTTTCGAACACTTCTGAGCATGCGGTGCATCAAGAGACCAGCCATAAAAGACCAAATTACGCTAACACTTCGCTGCTTCTTTTATAAAAAAAGTCAACTCTATCGAACCCCGATGGGATGCGAAGGAGCAGCGTTGCCGACGACTCGGTTAGCCCTAATCGCTTCGGAGGGTGTTTTGTCGGGTGAAGGAGTGACGTCTTCCGGTGCCCTTTCTATCGCAGATAAAGGAGCCGAAGTAGTGTTACCACTGCATGTGGGCTCGAGCGTTGCAAGTGGTGGGAAGGGTGAAGCGAGAGAGAGGTGACACGTACCGACATGTATCAACACGGACGTTAGGTGCGCGTCAAGTTTACTGCGCGTAAACCGACGAGTCAGTGGGGTAGCGAGAGGCTGTCGCGGTAGTAGAGTGCCGCGCCCGAAACAAACCGACGAGAGCGAACCGCGACAAGAGCGAGCTGCTGTAGCTGTAGGTATTGCGGGCGTACTAACGAGGCGGTAGCTTCGGCGAGCGCGCGGGAAACGTGAGAGAAAGTGACATCAGCGCGATCTGCGGGGAAAGCGTCACGTCAACGCGTAGCTGCGGCTGGCCTACTTCGCACCGCTCCAAGACCTGCAGCGAGGGGAGCGCGTTGCGGCGCGTTTGTACGGACGCACCCGAAGACAGCGTTAAACAAAGTAGTCAAAGAGCTGCTTCGCATCTAAAAAAACTTAATACAGGGGTCACCATCTCGCCACTAGACTCGCAAACGTTAAGGTTTGCGTGTCTTTGATGCCTTACTGAGCGCGAAAATCGACCGTCGAAGTCAACATAAGCGACGATAAAGAAATTTGTACGTGGTGACGTCACCATTTGAGGTCATTACGACGTTGTAGGTGTCCAAAAATTGTGACGTCACTATGAGGTTATTATGTCGCACAACGTATAGTCATTTGGTCACAGGAGGTAGAACAAAGCCAGGTGAGGTTCAGAAATATTTCTAAGGTAGACGAAGGAAAATTTCCTTCGGGTTAAGCGAATGCATATTGAACCCTATGTTCTTTTTATTTTATTTCTTTTTTGTCTGTGCCTCCCAGCATACGTACGTTGAGAACAGAAACTGATATTTTTTTATTTAATGGCTTCATTCTAGGCTGTTTACTAAGGGTGTTGTGTTAGGCTTTGGCCCGCGTTCACAAAACATACTCGGCCTTACCTCACGTTTTCCTGAACTTCCTGTTCTCTCTACCCGCGTTATAAGTGCGCGAAAATCGTAACAGGGTGAAAGATAAGGACAAGACTGGTTTATGAATACTGGTCCAATTTGTTTATCATGCGCAATAAAAGTTTAAAACCGATAAGGAGAACTCGAAGAAAGGTTGAGGTTGATATGTGAATATGGGCCTTAATGCTAGCAGTGGAACTGCACAGTGGTTTTGGCGTTGGTATACAAGCCATTGGACTCGATGCGCGGCTATGCTGTTTGGTTAACCTGACGTGACTATGAATACTCGCTTTTCTATAGCTCAGTTATCGTAATTCATTACTTTTGTTGTTCTCTGTTCCCCACTGGCGCTGCATAGCGGCTTGCTTTAGATATTTTGTTGTTCTCTGTTCCCCACTGCCGTTGCATCGTGGCAGGCTTTAGCTATACTATCGCTCAGGTCGACCTGTCTGCCTTCCTGTAAGGAAACCTCTCTCTCTCGCCATCTTGATAGCTTACAGGTAGAGGATATGAAAAAAAAAAAATTGTATAGATGGTTGAGTCAACCAGAGTTAAATCTGGTTACTTTCATCGCACCGAGGCAAATGAAAAAAGAAACCGTCTGAATGATCAGAGAGCACTAAAGACTTATGACAAGTGTCTGTAATAGTGAGCACTGCCTAAATAGAAGTGTTCATCTCTGTCAATAAAACGCATTTTGGTAGGCACTTTCTCAGACTATTTGGATTTCTGTACCGGCGCGATTAGGTGCCACCTGCTTGTAGCGCCACTTTCCCTCCGTGTGAGCGTCGTGAAAAGCTTCGACTTCTCATCTGAGCATCAGTGTCAGCTCGTATACATGAGCCGACGAAGGCCTGCCTGCGCCATCGACTTCAAGCTGCGGCAGGTCACGATAAATCCCCGACAGCCGTTTCATCTATACTTCGGCCGTGTAGTTGCATTCCGAACGCATGTGCCGTTCGGGTTGCTTTCGCTTGTTCGTTTCCTGACCCGTGCGTGACTTCCCAAGGGCTTCGACTTTCCTTCAAACCTGTCTTTTGCGCCCACCTCTGTCGACGCCCATATTGGAAACCACTTTTCCTGCACCCCACTTACGTCCCAGCGCTCTTTGTGAAAGTTGGTGACCGTGGGTGCTTATTAATAGGCTTACGCGACTCTTGTCTTCCAACCACACAGGCACCTTTTCCTTTGGGTGGTAAACGCCATAGCAGACATGTTCTAGTTAATCTAACAATATCTCCTTAGGTTTTATCTCCCACTAAAATATTAGACGCGAAGATCGATGAAAATGAAGCGTGGATATTCAGTGATGAAAAAGAGTTTCAAATTAAATATATTGTTGAAAAAATACGTCGCTGATCAATGTCTAAAACAAAATGATGTTTCGGGATCCGCACAAATCCCTTGTTGACGATCTTGTGAACAGATTAATGAACGACAATAATCAACAATATTGTGAACAATTCATCCGTACGCATCCCGTAACGTCATAATTATTTCGTTTTGCATTTTTCAGTGACCTGTTTTTTGTTTTTTTTTTCAAAAAATGCCTTCACCTGACCAAACAATATTCCGTCGCAGTGTCGACTAAAGTAAAATACATTTATGACTACTCATTTTGAACAAGCTATATACCAACCGTTTCTTTATTTCTTTCTTTCTTTCATTCTTTCTTTCTTTCTTTCTTTCTTTCTCTCAGCACGTGCTTGAAGGCCAATGTCGTTACGTTTAACGTCCACTCGCACTAGAACCACTTCCTTATTCGAGCGTATAGTGCGTTAAACGCCTGGCACTTATATACGCTGCCGCGGTGCGGCCAGCCTCCGGAGTTAAAAGGGACGAGGAAGGACGTCTGTCGGACGTCTTTTGAAAACCGTCTCGTGGACCTCCCGCGCAGATCGTCCTCTATACAGCCGAGGCGTGAACTTACCCCGCGGGCCCCATCTGTTGTCCGTTCTGGCTCTCGTACATTCGTTTTGCACTGTACACTCGCTGTATCAAAACCATTACTACGTCGCCAGCCAGCCGCTAGACAATGAACGTCTGGGATAGGCCACTGTTCTGTTTCCATTCGGGTGTACAACGCTGAACAGATCGTAGTGTTGTTCGACTATCGCTTAAACGGCTCGCACTTTGTGAAGCGCTAGCCGTGTGAGTCGTTTGGAACCACCTTGGGGATTCTATTTTAACGCTCCAGGCTTCCCACCAACGTATCGCTGTCTGTACGATCACTCTCTATTGCTTCTTCTTAGTCACGGTCGCACGCCTCGATCCTTTCGACTGCTTAGCTTTTTTTAACTCTTTCTTCATAGATCCTTGGTACTCACGTCAGTCCCCAAAACATTAGTGAAAGTGCGTGTACCGGTAAGGTTTGGCTTGACGAAGGCAAAATAAAGCTTCCGGCACAGTAGGGCAGTGTACGATGGAACAAAGTCTGGATCCTCTGTACATATGATATTTTTTTTCTTTTTGTTTGAGGCAAGTAGACTTGGCCATCATGTTTTTGCGCCTGTGTGAAGAAGCAAGGCGTTCAACGATGGTCAAGGGCAGAAACCACCAGCGTATAGGTACTCTACGTTTCACTTCTTGCTACGAACGTTTGTGCAAAAAAGAAATGAAAACTTGAATGGTGAAGTTGGTTCTCGTAGAAGGTATCCAGATTCATTTCCTCCACTACAATGTGCCTCTTGCCTTTCCGGCCGTTGGGAATTTCATGTTTCTTTGATTGAGTGGTTGATGTTTTTTGTAGTATTCTTTGAGAAACGCCAAAGTCAATTTCAGTGCTCTTCAGAAACGTACAAGTGCGCGGTATTGTCGCCGGCTGGACATTGAAGGACCTTACACAATGAACGCGCTGCAAGGACGAAGTGTATGGATGCGCTTAACTGACCACTCACGCTATTGTCGTTATTATAATGGTGTTGGTGGCGGTTCTAACCTCGAGACGTGGTTTATACTCGTGAGTGAGACTGCCCACTTACAAGCCAATGCGCTCACAGAAGAAAGAATTTGTAAGAACACGAAATATAACGATCAAGCACATGATTGCATGAAAAAGAAAGAAAGATAGAAAAAAAGGACCCCGCATGCATGGCCTTTTAAGCATTGGCCTGTGACGACTCGAAAGCGCTAGCCTTCATCTTGTTCGTTGTCTTCGCAGTCGATTGCATTGACCTTACACCGGCAACTTTCTGAACACTTCATGGTTTTCCATTGACTTCGGGAATCGGGGCGTCGTGGGCTTTCTGTGTGCCACGTACGTGGCCCCTGGGATCGGTAGACTTTTCACAAAGTGGCGACTTGACGTAACGGTAACGTCATATGGTTATGTTAGAAAACTTCTGTTGATGTGTTGCATCATAATGACGTCATAGGGGAATGTCATCACGCGTGATCATTATTTTTGCATCATTCATATCGGCGCCGGCTACGGCCACTTTTGGTGTTTATGGGGGCATCTCATGCTTTATCCTTATCAAGTACGTTGGCGACATATTTGGCAAAAGTTAGTAATGAGAATAGTTAAATTTGTTAATAAATGTCAACTGTTGTTTTTCTAAAGTCATATCGTTTGTATTCCGTGTGTCAGTCATACAAACGTGTTCTCCAGGTATTCGGCCTTTGATTGTTTACGTTATGTTAAACTGTGGTGAATATTTTTCTCGTGGTAGTAGTTTCCTTCCGCATAAATAGCGAGCAAGGCTAACGAATACCGGCACCCGCCCTCTTTTGAAGAGCTCGGTCACCGCGGTACAACAATGGCGCCTTACTCCTGCCTGTATACGGGCGCCATTGTTGGGCACGCTGGCCGACATTTCGGGGCAGTTTCGTATTCTCCGAGTGTACTGTCCCAGCGTTCGTGAGTGCACGCATGAGAGGCCCGCGATTTCGTCTTATGCCCCGCCGCCGGTTTCTTTTTGTCACTCTTTCATTGTATAATCTTGTTTTGTTATCGTACACTTTCCATCTTCTGTAGCAAATTGTTCTCGAGGCGCACCGAAAGCGCTGTTGCTTTCCGGATGGTATTCAAATTCGCGTTTTGTTGCGCGCGTCTATTTTGCATCTGGTAAAGCGGCCCGTTGTTCTGTGAAAGTTGTGGGTGTGACCAGCGTGTTTAAAAAAGAGCTGAGAAATGAGCGTTGCGGGAAGCCTTGCAGGGTCGGCCGCTGCCGTCCCATGCAAACTAGGGGCAATGGTCAAACATAAATGCTATACTCCTAGGTTCGCACGTTTAGGAGACGCTAAAAGCGAAACACCAAGTCAGTTTTGGCATATAAAAGGGCCTCTTGGCAGTGAAGCCGTTTTTTAATTTAGTTTGGTGGGTGTGGCATGGTTAAGAGAACCTATAAAGTGGATGTTAAAATATCAACACGAATCTACATTTGTGTGTCAGGAGAATGTGTAAGGCTAGACACGGCTTTAGAAGGCTTTGATATGTGGGGTCCCAAAACCACCATATGATTATGAGAGACGCCGTAGTGGAGGGCCCCGGAAATTTCGACCACTTGGGGTTCTTTCACGTGCTCCCAAATTTGAGCACACGGGCCCACAACATTTCCGCCTCCATCGTAAGCAGCCGCCGCAGCCGGGATTCAAACCCGCGACCGGCGGGTCAGCAGCCGAGTACCAGCCACTAGACCACCGCGGCAGGGCGGCTTTAGAAGGCTTGGCAGGTGCACAGCCCTATCTACTGCTTCAGAATAATGTACAGAAAATATTTTTACATCAGATCGTTGCCTCCATTTCAACATTTCGCCACAAGAGTATCTTGGGTTTTACGTCGCAGAACCATGACATGATTATGCGAGATGC
This sequence comes from Rhipicephalus microplus, assembly GCF_043290135.1. NCBI lineage: Eukaryota > Metazoa > Arthropoda > Arachnida > Ixodida > Ixodidae > Rhipicephalus > Rhipicephalus microplus. Next base: position 122,355,101 of record NC_134707.1, read on the forward strand.
TGTACAGCAGGGCTCCGGAGATTTAGGCCATCTCGTGTTCTTCAACGTGCAATGCCATTGCACTGTACGCGGGTTTTTAGCTTTTCGCCTCGACTAAAATGTGGCTGCCGCGGCCGCCATTGGAACCGTGACTGTCGCATAAGCATGCCGAGAACCGTGATCACGGCTTCATCGGTGCAGGCATAAATTTCGCCAGGTCGGTGCCGTTACAGCACGGCAGGCTGTAGATATGGTACGTCATCGCAACGATATTCACGAAAAACGGCAGCTGGAAGGCCCGTATTTACTGCCTACACAATACTGCAAGGTTGGTGCACCGCTGGGGCATAAAGACTAATCTTACTATGTACGCATATGATGCGTAGCTTTCTACGAGTAGAGGGTAATAAGTGAATATTGTGACGCTCACCTTTTATTCCCATTCTCCTTTTGCATTTGTGCTTTTTTGTTACGCTGTTGCTTGAAGGGACACTGAAAACCCAGACAATATTTCTCGTGCTAGTAAATTCCTCTTTAAGGCTACCAAAAACATCGCGCCATTGGTGAGAAGACGATTGGTAAGTGAGAGAATACGCAAAAAGGAAAATTTGGCTGTTGATGTCACCCTGAAGTTAGCGCACCACCCGCCATGACGTCACCTGTTCTGATGGCGCCTGCAAGGACCTACTTAATTCCTAGTCGGTATAAATGAGGCGAAGCTGCTTCTGAGCGGGAGCGAACAGAGAGCGAGAAAACGGGGATGATAACCAGAAATACTTCCTGTCGGCTACCCTACACTGGGAGATTGCAAAAGGGGAATATAAATACGAGAAAGAAAGAGGAGAGAAGGGGTAGAAATCTCAGCACACTCACGAAGTGAATGATGACGAGTTGGCGAAGCTCCGGAAATCATTAGGGTAACCCCGTACATTGCCTACTCTAACATGCAAATTAGTGAGAACACGCGTGTACATTATATACAATTTTGTTTTATTGGGCGTCGTGAGGGCCAACTGAGCTAGGGCCTTTCGCGGGTGAAAACACTTTCATGATCGTTTTTTACCATGGCCGAAAGGGAACACGTGGTCTGGAATGCGCTAGTTCCCCGTCGTCACCAGCGTCATTGTGCACGGTGTCTCACGACGGACAGTGGTGACGTGTGGGGACATGACCGTCTGGCCGACGTGGCTGCACACAAGTTCCTTAGGATCGCTTCTTCACTTTTTAAAAAGAAAGGCAAGACATTGAAAATTTGCTGCAACGTGTAGAACGGCGCCTCAGCTGTTCTCCTTTTGCCTTGAGAAGACAAGTATACTTGCCAACGCAATGCAGCGACTGCATCGACGGCCACTTTCTGTGCAGGTGCAATCATAAAACTTTCTACATCTCTCGACGGCCCGCAAAGTATTGAAAACTCTCTTGTGGTTTTTGAGGAGGACGGGCTTGTGTGAGGAGGAGTTGACTGGACACAGAAATAAGGATTAAGGTTGCCTCCCGAATTTTAGGTTCGCTCCAGTTTGCAGGGCCGTTCTGGCCCTGAAGAACTTTCTCAAAAGCCGCGAAGTGTAATTGCTGCCTCGTTAAATATGCAACGTACCGTCATTAGTAGAGAACTTAATTAGCGGTGTCATGCAGCACACTCCACCGAAATTCGTTTCTTCTGTTTCTCACTACGTGTTCATACTGTTATGGGACCAAACGAAAATGTTTTTTTCGTAATTAAGTAGTTCGTTATACTCTCTAGCAAAAAAGAAAAAGAAATAGATTTGTACACGTATATTTTGCCGTTACATGTAAAACGGCAATCTGAATATAGCATGCATATATGTTAGATTGCCGTCTAAAAAAAGAATGAGTAGCGTACGCTGTATCCCCATGACGCCGTGAACGGTGCCGTCGAATCATGCTGACGGTGGCCGTTTCAGTCGACGACCGTCAGAGCGGTGGCAGTGTATATATTGGTGGGCGCCTGTGCACATGCAAGGATTTGTTCGCAATCAACACCACATGCATGCTGCGTAACAGCGGTGTAGCAACGTTCGCGAGATGCTGTCAACACCTGTTCATGGGAGTGGTGAATGCATAAACACGGACGCATTATTCGCGTTTGATCTGCGCCTGAGGCGTTTGAAACAGGCGCTGCTATGCATGCGTACAACTTGCATGCACTGTGACAAACAAGAGACCTGGACCTGAACGTCTGACACCAACGTCTGGCCTTTCGAACGTCTGACCGTCTCCGCTTTTCTTATGCGGTGGTTTGCGTCGGCTAACTTTCTTGTTCCATGTACCAACTAGGCCAACAAGTTCTACTAAAGTGATTAAGCACGATCCTTAAAAATAGCGGCTATATAAAGGTGGGGAGCGCCATTCCGTCATTCACGCACACGTGCTATCTTTCGTGAAATTTTCTCCTGCATCACAATGGAAGACCAGCTTGAGCGTTCGCTATGCGGCTTTTAATGACACACAAGGCCTGTTGGCATCGTGTCCGTAGCTGAATTTAAGCGTGTACCATGCATCCTCGCCTATTTAGTGATCAGTCATCCTGATCTTTTCAGGCGAATGCCAAGCATCGCATCCCGTTCGCGGCGCGCGCAGAAAACGAATGGGAACGGGTGCACGTACGTGGCTCCAAATTTACCTCGCTTTCTCCGCTCCGCTCTCGTGTTTAACAGTCGTCGCCTCCTTTCTGCTGTGTTAATAACGGATGCGGCCATTTATAAAGTACAAAAAGATACGACGTTGGGTTCGTTGATGTTGCACAGTTTGAAGCGAATGACAGCAAGCGCGTAAATTGAATACTAAGAAAGAACAAACTACAACATGATGACCAGACGATGATGATGATGATGAACCTTCAGCTTTGCTAACGGTTCCAGACAATGAAAACACAGCGCTCGCGTTGTCGTTATTTCTTCTTCCTCGTTTTTCGCGCTATCGCACAGTTCAAATAACTATATGAGGCATTTAAGTAAACGTATTTGTTTTGTTTGACAGAAATATGTCTGGTTGCGCAAAATGATCACAACTAAGTCATCCCCCTGAAGAAGCTAGCGACCCAGTGGGTCTCAAAACCTTCTTATTCTTATTTACGAAGTTATACACGAGCTGAAAACGTTGCATCACTCAGTCAACCCTGGTAAGCTATGGGCCTTCTGCTGCAGTTCTTAGACAACGCGCGTTGTCTAAGCATGTTTGCTCGACTGTGTGGTGTTTAACCGCATAGTGGTGAAACGTCGTTCATGCGAGCCCACGTGCATGGTACACGTTTTCAATCGCTCGGCTGAGTACAGCTATGTTTTGGCTGTTGGTGACAACATCTTGGTGATCCAAGTTCACGATGGCAACGCGAATGACGAGTCTGTATGGGTTGAAGGCAGCCTTTATTCGACGCAACCGTCCGATGGGGCCGCCGCCTGGCAAACTCTTATTGATCCGTCTTACAACTGTGCAACAACCATGCAAACAAAGCACGTTCACCCTATCATTGTTGTCAGAAAGGTGACACTTTAATTTTAATTGGGCTTTTATGTTCCAAAACGAAGATATTATTCTATATGAGAGACGCCGTGGAGGGCTCCGGGAAATGAGACCATGTAGTGTTCTTTAACGTACACTGACAACGCAGAGCACCCATGCCTCTACCATTTCGCTTCCATCGACATGCCACCGTCGAAGCCAGAATCGAACCTGCCACTTTCGGGTTTCCAGCCGAGCCCCGACCACCGCCCCACCGCGGCGGACCAGCAAGAAGAAAAGAAAATCACGGGACGCTCTCCTTCGGCAGCATCACCCGCGTTTACTATTTACCGCCGACGGACTTAACCCAATACACCCGTTCGGCCACATGGCCCGGAACGCGGGGCTCGCCTGACCGTCCCGAGAATCTGCTGTGGTGGTTTACTTCCCCGACACAAAGTCTCTATAGAAACAATTCAGGAAAACCCGCCGCGGCTCTTCAGCCACTTCTCCCGACGGGCCCATGTGGCGTCGGCGCCATGGTCTCGCATCTGCCGCGAACTAACAGTTCGAAAAAAACTTTGCGAGCAACAACCCACTCACACATTCTGAGAAACTTACCCTGCTGTCAACTTGCACTACTATCAACTGGCAACGTGCGGCAGTGGTTATAACATGATAGCGAATGTTGCTGTTAAAGATGTCACAGATAACTACTGTATATAAAGAGTCGGGAGACCGAACCAGTGATGTTCTGCCAGCAACCATCCTAAATATGCACTTCAAGCTTACGACGCGTTTCGTAGTCCTGTAGCAGGTGAGCATGCCGTTATGTGATGGAACAGCTACTCGTTCCTATACGATTTCCGAAAAAAAAAAAAAGGCTTCTAGCGAGACATCACAAAACAGCAAGATCAGCTCAGAAGGGCGGGCTGTTTTCAAGTTCTGTAATAATAGCGAGTTGTGTGCCAAGTATGTGCAGCTTGTCATCTTTTTTGGCTGTGTTTTGGATGAGGTGATTTTTGGATAACAAGTCTTTATGAGTAATCCCCCTGAGTATCGCAGGTATGAGGTTCCACATCAATAATTCAAGTGTTGAGTAACACAAACGTCGCAACACAAAAGCGTGGAATGTCCCGTACCTAAACTGGTCTTTCGCAGTTCGTTCCTTGCAATTTCAATGCCATCGACACTTCGCCCCGCCTTTGTCGAGCGCACTGGAACCATTTCGACACTATCTACGCAATACGTCCACGGGACCTCGGTTGCTCGGCCCTTTTGTGTGTACACTTCTTCTGGCACGCGGACGTATTCTCGCGTACACGCATATCTGAAGTTCCCGCGCCCTGTCTTCTCCCCCTTGTCGCCGACGTTCGTCCTGCCGGGAGTCGGAGATGTCCCTGCTCTCGCTAGTTTCTCGCGGCGGAGACCTGAACGGAGGGTTCTTGCTGCAAGTTCGTTCGAGGTGTGTATGCTGCAATAGGACGATACTTCGTGATCCCTTTGTATACATTAGTCTTGGTGTTGCATATGTGTGTATCGGGGCAGCCATTTTGTTTGGTGAGGAACATGCTCAATAGAAGACAATCCACGCGTACACACAGTTATAGGTGAGCTACCGCTTTCATTGGACTGAATGCGGGCGCGGCGTATACATTCACCAGCGCCTGTGTATACATATATGTACAGGTAGCGTGTACTTGCAATGCGTGACGCTACCGACCCCACCCGGGTACACCCAACGTTTATAGATCTATAAACGTTGGGTACACTTGCCCACTGCAAAGTACCCACCTGAAGTCTCCCCAGTCCGCCACTATATGTGTACCGTCACCGTGGTCCTCCTCCGCTCGCAACATCACACGACGTTCACCCCATGTCGTCCGATTCACTTGCTGCCTCGGACCCTGTGTTTGCTGTGGTAAGAAAGTGCCTGCTACAGCTATGTTTTTTTTTATTTTTGATTGATTTATTCGAGGTGAAATTGCTACAATTTGTCTTGGTTGACACGTCTGAGGGCTGAGTAAACGCCTTACTATGTCGTGTCACACTGACAGCAAAGCATAACAAACACACCAACAAGCATTTATAGTACAGAAGGCACTAGTGCATATCGATCTGCATTGGTTCCAAGATTAAACAGAGTAATGAGTTGAGTGCACTAGGATATAAACACAGCTGTCTTCAGAGTGGTAACAATACAACGAATGCGTACTCATAATCATCTTGCATGTGCAGCGACTACTTGCAGTTTTGTTTTTGTTTTGTTTTGTTTTCCTGGGAGGTTGGCTCATACCCACTCAGGGGGATTGGCCAAGAAAGTGTAGTGCAGTTTTTCTGTGATCATTTTAACTATGTGTAATGAATTGGTATTATAATAAGACTAATGTAAAAATAAAAACAACATAAAAAGAGCAAACGAAAAAGAAAAAAAATTAAGTTGAGCAATTTTGAGATTTGAGGTGTTATGTTTACCACTCAGCTGCGTTTACTTCACTCTGCCCTTGGGAGTAATAAATAATTTTTTTTTGATTGAAGATCACAAAGGTATACGCTTGGTTGCCTGAATATAATCGCAAACGGCATTGAAAGCATCCCTGTGGCAATGTCCCAAAGCTGAGGCGCCAAAGCTTAGCGCCGTTTCCGCCGTCAATCTAAGGCCTATTTTCCGAAATGGCATAACTAGTAACCTTTCTCTAAGTATCTCGTAGCGGCGACAATACAAAGAATAATGATCAAGTGATTCCATTTCTCCGCAGAATGCGCAGAGGGGTGATGTTGTCTGACCAGCTCTGTGTAGATACAGGTTTTGGGGGGGGGGGGGGGGGCACGACATCGAAATTTAGTAATTAAGACTTCGAGCTTTCTGGACTGACTCCAGTGGGGTTGCCATGGAAACATGAGGTGGTTATAGTCTGTCCACGTAGTTACTTTTTCTATCGTATCAGTGGAGATTGGTGATTTTCGATATCTTATTGCCGTGATATATTCAACATCTGGCAGTATGGACAAAACTGGCCCATCAAGTGCGGCTCGTGCTAAGGAATCGGCCAATTCATTTAATCTTAATCCACAGTGACCCGGAACCCATAGTAATCTCAGGAGTCTCAACTGCGGCGGTACTAATGTTTTGAATGTGCTTAGAATTCGAGAGTTCTCTGAAGCTGTCAGAGCTGCACAAACTGAAAGAGAATCCGTCATTATCACTGCATTGTTTTGATTTGATGGAAGTTTTCGAAGAGCTAAAATAATCGCCAAGAGCTCCGCTTCAAAAACTGGAGTAAAATCAGGCAGTCTCACTGAAAAGGACCAGTCAAGCAAATCAGAGGCAATGCCTACACCTGCCTTTTGATTATTTACGGAAGCATCTGTGGCTATTATATTTTTAGTTTTTGCATGCTCCAAGTAATCTAATAATATGTTATTTAAAAATTTGAGGGATTGTAATTTGGCGTTTTGGGGGAATATATCATCATACTCAATAATAACATGACAATTCGAGTCATTAGTCTCAATTACATTTCTAATGTTCACATTTATACTTTGTAGATTTTTTTGTACAAACATTATCTGAGGTGTGTGAAACCGTGGCCAATGAGCAAGAAAGAAGGCGTCTGGGTTTGCGATAAAAGCATATTGAGATCTTCTTGCCGGTAAGCCATAAAATTTTAAAAATGCTTGTACGGTCAAAATTCGAAATCGACAAAGTAGTGTAGGCAGGCGCGCTTCCTGGTACAGTACGTTGATAGCCACAAATCTAGGGAGTCCCAGACACATTCGCAGTGCTTCTCGCTCCAAGACAACTAGAGGTTTCGTTTTATAAGCAGGGCCACCCGAGAATAATATGCATTGATTGATTGATTTGTGGGGTTTAACGTCCCAAAACCACCATATGATTATGAGAGACGCCGTAGTGGAGGGCTCCGGAAATTTCGACCACCTGGGGTTCTTTAACGTGCACCCAAATCTGAGTACACGGGCCTACAACATTTCCGCCTCCATCAGAAATGCAGCCGCCGCAGCCGGGATTTGAACCCGCGACCTGCGGGTCAGCAGCCGAGTACCTTAGCCACTAGACCACCGCGGCGGGGCGAGAATAATATGCAGCCGAATTCCATGATGGGGCGCATGTACATCTTGTACAACGTTATCAAGGTGTGCCTCCGTAACCCATATTTCCGGTTACTTAGCTTGTGTAGTAAGCCTGAAGCCCGCTGTGCTTTGGTAGTTATATACTCTATGTGTGGACTCCAGTTAAGTTTGTCATTATAAATGATTCCCAAATATCTTATAGAGTCTACTTGCTGGATGGGTTCCTGTTTATATAGAATTGAAATTAAAATTGGTTCTGCAAGCGAAAACGCCATGAGCGCGCTTTTGTTGACATTTAACGATAACGAAATCGACTGCAACCAAATTTCTAACATGTTAATATATCTTTGTAATTTAAGTTTTAATGAGTAAATACCACAGTCAGCAACAAAGAGTGCGATGTCATCAGCATAAATGTAGACAATAACTTCTTGATCTGTTGGAATTGTGCTCATTAAAGCATTAAATAACATTGGAGATAAGACTGCTCCTTGGGGAACTCCGCGCGTTTGTTTAAATCTAGATGAGGAACATCCATCCTTGACGCAGTAGAATTCTCTTGATTTTAAGAATTATGCCACCCACTCAATAAAATATTGTGGGAAGTTCAATCTCTCTAGCGTATTTAACAATATGAAGTGCTCCACACTGTCATACGCCTTGGCTATGTCAAGCGTTACTAAAGCAGCGTATTGCCTTCTTTTACGCGCGAGCTGTATTCGGCTCTCTAAATCAGCATGGGCACACCAAATTGAGAAATCACTACGAAAGCCGATTTGGTTCGGTTTTATTACTAAATTGTCTGCCATCCAGATACTTACTCGGCTATGTAGGACCCTCTCTACTAGTTTGACCATGTTAGATGTTAGAGAGATTGGTCTGATATTATCGACTGTTGATCCTCCACCCGGATTTTTTAGTATAGGAATCACCTTTGCTATCCTCCAATCCTGCGGCACCCATGAGTTTTTTAAGGAGTAGTTAATAACATTGGCGACGTCTCGAGGCGATCAATTGAACAGAATTTTAATCATGGGCACTGTGATTCCATCTGGGCCAGGAGATGCACAGGGTAAATGTTTAATCACGTTGGATACTTCAGTCTGTGTCACTTCTTCATAGTCAGACTTTGTCGTAGACTTGTGCCAGTTGTTTGGCACTACTGAAGTGAATCTGCTTTCCAGACCTTTACCGGTTGCCTCTAAGGTAGTGGTCATTTCTTGTGCCGACAGATTATCACAAGCTACATTAACTGGTGATGGCAAGATTTTCCGAGCTCTCATATATCGGAACAGTGCTTTCATATGTTTAGGCTTCGACAGGTATTCATAATGTCTTCTGTCATAATCTTGTTTAGCCTGAGCTACCGTTCTTTTAAAGCCCGCAGCAATGAATTTATAATCGGCCCAGTTTTGTGGGGATTGATTATGTAAGAGCTGCTTCCAAGCTGCCTGACGTCGTCGGTGCTCTCTTGTACATTCATCATTCCACCAACGGCTATATACTCTTTTTGTGGATTCAACAGTAAATTCGGCTCTTTTGTAGGATCGTTTAATGACTGCGTTTATTTTCAGTGCTTTTTTATCATCGCTCTCTTCCGAGTGAAAAGCCAGTGCTGACTTCAGGTCATTCCTAAATTTAGTGTAATTTACAAATACTCTTACATTTGAACAAGATGGAATTATCGGACAAGAAATTTCAAAACTTATCGGTAAGTGGTCACTGTTGGTGCCACAGTCCAGCGCTTTCCAAGAAGAAGTAGTAATAGCTGAACTGACAAAACTTAAATCTAAGGCCGACCTGGTGTGATTACGAATAAATGTGGGGGTTCTGACGTTGAGGCACGTCAGGTCATTGGCCATTGTCCACTCCCACAAGCGTTTCCCACTAAGATCAGTTCTGAAACCCCAACTCGAGTGGTGGGAATTAAAGTCTCCAACTAAAACTTTGTCTTTGCACCACGATTTTGTAGCTAGATCCAAACTTCGTGTGTCTTGAACTCCATACGGAAAATACATATTAACTAAAGTGAAAGGAGTGCAGTTGGGCAGTGTAATGTCTACTGCCAAAATTTCGCATTCTGGCGACATATGTTTGTATGAGCATTTGACTTTCATACTAATTCTATTACTAATAAAGAGAGCTAGACCCCCACCTCTCGATGGACGGTCTAATCGAAAAGATTGGAAGTTATTTAAATGGAACAAATTATCTACAGATAGCCATGTCTCTTGTAATGCTATAATATCAGGAGCGAATTTAGAAGTCAAGTATACCAAATCCGTAGATGCAGAATGGATTGATCGGCAATTCCAATGGAGAATCTTAAGCGACCCTATGGTTTCGAAAGAGCTGCTTCCGCTATAGCTTTCTCTAGAATGCTTTCTTTCAAGAAATCCCTCTTTGAAAGGCTCTCCTTTTCCTTCAGATACTTTTTTTTCTTTGTTTGTTTCGGTGAGTTAGTTTTCCTTGACACAGGGGATCTTGATCTCTTCAGGGACCTAGGGTCCAAATCCATGTCATCGGAATCTATTGTATATGCAGCTTTGTCCTCACTTACACTCTGTATATCTACTGCAAAGGGTGCTGTAGACGGAGAATACGATGGTGCGGTTTCAAATTTCTCATTTTGGCTGTGGACGCCTATTGCTGAGGCTCCTGCGGGCTGATAGTACGATGGCGCAGTTTCAGATTCACCGTCAGCTATTGGTCGTGAACTCTCAACATGTTGGGATACTAGGCCTGACTCTCCCGCTGTACCAAATATGCGAGTCATCTGGTTAGCCAAAATTTGAGATAGAGAATCGCAAAGGTTAGAAGTCAGTCTTTCCATAGCTTTTTCTAGAGCCTTTTTTATGGCCTCCGCTATATTCAGGGAAATCGACCCATTTATTTCCGAGAGATGTCGTGCTGCAACACTGGCATACCCCTGAGATCTAGTCTGTATTTCCGCTAGGGCTTCTCGTCGAGAACAGCGCCTACGCCCTATAATTTCAAGAATTTGCGTTTCTCGAGCCTTTGCTTAGCAATCAGGATTATCTGCACAGTGTTGTTCGTTGCAGAGACAACATTTCTCTTCTTTTGCTTTGCAGTAATTTGTTTCGTCGTTGTCACCACGCACTCGGCATCTGAGTTCTGACCTGCATCTTTTAATAGTGTGACGGTATCGCCAACACTTCGTACACTGGAGCGCTCGCGGTGATAGCGGTTCCACTCTGTATATTAGTGGCCACGCCTTGATTTCGCTTGGGAGATTCGCTCCAGCAAAGGTTACAATTACCGACTCAGTCGGCGTCTTCTGCTTCTCTACTAGTCGTGCACACCTATAAACGGAAATAGGACCAGTCACGGCAAACATCTCTAATACCTCAGACGGCGTCAAGTTAACATCGACACCGCGAACAATACCTTTCACACATGCCAGATGCGGGGGAATAAAGGCGCTCACCGGATTGGTCGCGATACTCGAGCACTTCAATAGGTCTTGAACACAGAGCTGATCAGATGAAAAACATAGAATACCACCTCTGCTGAACTGGTGGACCTCTGCGATGCTGTGAAAGTGAGACGTCGCAGCTCTGAGCTCCGCCTGGACCACTTTCGGATTCTTCATCCGAATGAAGCCGTCATTGCTAGGGACGAGGGCCACAGGAACTGCGGGAATGCCGTTGCGTAGAAACTGATCCACTGGTATTTCCTGTGGCGGAAGTGAAGCAGACCAGGGGCAAGCCCCTGGTCCAGGTGAAGAAAACTGCATCTAAGTGAACTTTCTAGCGCTAAAAGCGCTTACTTAGCTGTAAAAGCACTATAGGAACACCTAATAAAGACAAAGAAACCACAGCCACTACACAAACTTAGGCCAAAAAAAAAAAAAAACAAACTAGAGCAAGCACGACCAGCTACTTGCGTGTTCGAGCGTTCAGCCCATGAAACATCCTCTTCTTTTTGTAACGATATAGACGACTAACCGCTGCGGAGTAGTGCAAGAGCCCCGTCTGGTCTTGAATTACGTGGGCTATATACGTAGCCGGTGTTACAGCGGCAGCATGTGCACCCCGCCAGGCCCAACCGTATCGGTCCTTTGTGTACGGCGCGTTCCGTATGTAAGTGGGACATCCCCGGCGCACCCATGCCATTCGTGGGTGGCTCATTCAAGACAAGTGCACGGGTTGGACCGTGTGGTCAGCTGCCGCCCCGCATTCCGAGTGCCAGTGGCTGGCGTACCGTGGATATTCGAATGCAACCTGTGGAGAGTGGGGCCCTTATCGATTGAAACCTCGTCCACTTGGAGCTATTGTTCTGAGGAAATTGTAGCCGACCTTCTATAGCGACATCGCTGTTTCTTTAAATGATCGTCTTGGAGGCTCAAGTATTTGGACCCTCATGTTCTCCAACATCACCATTTAAGAGTTGATTCGGGTATCGCTCGACGAATAGGCGCTATTACTATAGTAGTAAGGAGAGGGGGGGGGGGGTACGGTGCCCCTTCCTTGCATGCTACCCTGAACACAGGCTCTCCCAACATGTGCAGGCACTGAAGCGATTTAGCGACCTTGGAATAGACGAAGGATCCTCGAGAATTGCTCGCAATGACCTCGAAGCGGGCGCGTACAGAATAAATCTGCGTACACACGCCAAGCCTTGTCTCTGCACAACGCGTGCACTTGACCGGGTTAATCAAGGGGGCTTATCTAACTGCGTCTCGTCTTTACATTTGCTTGTATTTATTTCCTTCTCACTGGGCCAGAGTGGAAGTGGTGGCCACGCGCTGGGCTCTGGCAATTATTTTCTCTCCTCCTCCTGCTCCTCTTCTTCGCGTAGTTCTCCTTTTAGGAAACAATTACCGAAGTGGACCAACAACGCCCCATCGTTCATTCCTGTTCGCCATCTTGGTTTCTCCGTTAAAATTCGGGCAACCAACCCCGTGCCTCGAGCGCGCCGGGCAGTCCTTGCTGGCGTTTATTTTAATTTTTTTTTTGTTCCCTCCTGCAAAAATTGTTTGACCTCGGCTGCTACAATCATTTATAACGTATGAAGAAAAACGAAGAAGGGAAGTGTCATCGCGAGGCCTTCCCGACTATTTTTTTGTAATGAACTCCGTGTGCCAAATTTTCAATACTTCTTTCATCACTCCTTGTTTGTTTTGTGTTTTTTTCTCGTCTTCGTTTCTCGTAGTCAGATGCGCAGTTTTTTTTACCAAGACTATCGCTGGCCGCAACGGTGGTTCTTTTCAGTCTCCGAAAATGTCCAGTTTGATTTAGCGTTGTTTGAGCGTTGTAGTGGCTGTTGAAGTTTTGATTCCGAAATTTAGTAACTACAGATAATGTAGTATTGCTCGTAATACAAATTGTGTAATTGTGTTGCCTTTTATTCATACTTCGATCTAAGTTTAACTCTGCCAACATCGCTCTGATTTAGGTGGAGTTCCGCGTACCATTTAATAATTAGTTAATCATCGTTCCACTTGACCTGCACGATCTCAGTGTTTATTTTTTCAAAGACGATAGTCATCTTGGGGTACCTAAGGTGAAATTTTGGTCTGTCTGTCTGTTGTCCTCCTGTCCAACAATTCTGGCACCTGGTGAAAGTTTAGGCACTTGCTCAACGCCCAGCCATCTTGATCTGGTGGCGGCGTTTATACTTGTGAGCATTGTCAAGCAAAAAAAATATATTAAGCATGTATCAGGTGCAACATCAATGCATACGTGTAAATTGCTTTGTTTCTGTATTTAGAAAAAAACAATAATATATAAACCGCAGTCTTTATTACGCTACGCTCACAATGCGACTACGTTATAATCGAGAAAACGGGTGTTTCCTGCGTTTCGCTACAACGACCTTATGCTACCACATACCATTGGCTCTGCATTCTAAACGATTACTGTCAGGTGGCGCCGTGTCTTACCCAGCGCATCCACACAAAAGGCTATCGTCTTTCGACGTACTTTGCAGTGAAGCCCGGCGATTTGCGGCAAGTTATTTAATTTCTTTTGTTTTTCTGTCATAAACATACCTGCTTGACATTGCATTTGTGATTTGGAAAACGGTGGCGTGACGTCCCGCGTGCTGAGTATAATAAAGAGTTTTGATGGAGCCGTTCAATTGCTGCTGACTCCTGGCGGAAGTCCTGAACGCATGTACGAGCACCATTTTATTCAGCCTAAGCGTTTTGAGATACAAATACAAAAAGCACATCAAAAACTTTACTCACCCTGAATTCCGCTACTGCAGTTCTGGCATGAAGTTGTAGTACATATCTTTCACCTATACGTCTTCTTCTCTAAAGGATCGTGACATCAAAGACAGTAGAATTGGGAAATGATAATTTATCAGTTTGAACTCTTTCAGTGATTTCCTCGAGTGTCTGTGTGACGTCATTTTGTGCTTTGTTTGTATAACCCGCACTTCCTTAGTTCTGATCACCATCGCGCCTGTTCGCGTGTTGTGAGTCCTTCATTGTTTTTGTAATTGCGGAGATAAGAAGTTAGCCTAGAATCGCTGGTAATATGGACCTTTGGCTCAGAACGCCCGCTTTGTCGTAGTCCTGAAATTATAAAGGTATATCGCGTTGAAATTTCGGAGAGCGTAGGACAGCCATCTGAATGGCACTCCTGTTCGTTATAACATCGGCCGCACTGGCGTACCGTGTTTGTACGCGTTGTTTACGAGACCGAAGAAGCGCAGCTTTCCGTCTTTCCAACGTTTAATATTCCTCTTACCGGTATGACTGACGACGCAGCAGCGCAACCTATATACGCGACCCCGGGCTTGCATTGTGTCGCAACTGCTTATTGTTTATATCGTTCTTCAGGAAGATTGAACTTGGCCTTCGCCTACCGACCTTAAATTTGTAAATATATGAACGATTGCGGCTTGCACGCCCTTTTGTTTACGTTCCTTCAGAAGTCCACTCGTTCCTTATACGCTTTTGCTATTCTCTGCGTTCTTCCTCGCATTGATGGCAGTAATCCGCCTCTTTTTTTGTTTATGTTGCCGTCTTCGTTCATTGTTTAGACACGCAGCAGCCCAATCAGAATCAATAAGAGCCTTTCGTCGATAAACGCCGATACATATGTGGCAGCATCTCAGACGAGTGGGCCTTGTTTCTTGTCTGGCATTTTTGACTGCATCAGAACACTATATATACAGACGTATGTAAAAAAAAAAAAGAGGTGGGTACAACGACCGGTTTTCTTTTGCTTCAGTTATCCGCGTGTAATTTTTTTATTTATTAAACCTTACCTCATTTGACATCATAATACCGGCGTCCAGATTTGCAAGATGCAACACACACACAAACACACACACGCACACGCACGCACACCCACACACACACACACAAGCCTGTACAAAGAGGAAACATTAATTTTCCCACGCTTGGCAATATCTTCACTCTTAATTAAAAACATCGCTCTAAAATCACCTAACTTGTACAGCGAAACTATGCGCTATTCATAAATGAACGCACATATTTACTTTCTAAGATTGTCTCCAGGAGCCCCGCCGCGGTGGTCTAGTGGCTAAGGTACTCGGCTGCTGACCCGCAGGTCGCGGGATCGAATCCCGGCTGCGACGGCTGCATTTCCGATGGAGGCGGGAATGTTGTTGACCCGTGTGCTCAGATTTGGGTGCACGTTAAAGAACCCTAGGTGGTCGAAATTTCCGGAGCCCTCTACTACGGCGTCTCTCATAATCATATGGTGGTTTTGGGACGTTAAACCCCACATATCAATCATATCAATCAATCGGTTGGATACAGACTTGTCGGTGGATGGTGCAGGTTACTACGTATTGCCCCCAGCTCTGCTTGACCTCGGCGCTCCACTTCTCAAAGTAGTTAACAAACACGCCATTAGTGAACGACAGGCGTATATTGGGGTACCTGATGGTCGCTAAAGTATCTATATACGCTCGCAAATGAGCCCAAGAAGAAGGCTACAGGCGGTTGGAAAATTTTACAAGCGGCTCAGGGGAAAAAAAAAAAAACAGCCCAAATCTGATTATTAGCGAAAGTGGCTATTCTGCCGTTCTCACACGGTCACTTTAGATCGTTATCGGGCCTGATCCGAATTGAACTTCTTGAAACATAAGTGGTCCCATTTAAGAAAATTGCAGAAAGGAGACAGTCATTGTTCAGAGATCTGATACAAATCGGGCCTAATCTCTGTGAGCGGTACACCGTGTGACACAGGTATAACACGAGTGTTACACAGGCACTAATAACCGCGAGCAGGGCTGATCCGAATGAACTTTGATCACGATAACGAGTTGGTAGCTGCTACACGGTACAGTGTGGTTCGGATCCAATTTGGCGCTGGCAACAGCCAAATTGCGATCAGTGATCCAGATCGCGATTCGCTGATTTTCATTGTCTTGATCTTGATCTGACCTGATCGTGATTATATATAACGGTGTAACTGTGCTTAATCCGGGTCTGCCCGATGGCGATCAAAAGTGCCCTTAGAATGGTTTGCATCGGGGCTATAGTTAGTGTAATAGTACGTTATGTTGGGCTAGTTGGTACACATTAGGCTGTCATGAATGCTTTGTGAAAATAAACTTAGTTGTGAGTTGGCGCTCTTTCTGTCTGTTCTTTTTTTTCCTCTTTGTCAACCTTGCGCCACGTATTTAAGCCTATAGTTAGTGATCTTGCTTGTCGAGTCGTTGGAGCTAAATTCAAACGCATAAGCACAAAAGAAAGAAACAGGGTTCTTGTGACACTAATCTTTTTAATCTTGCTTAGTCTATGTAATCTTTGACCACATGTTTTTTTTTATCTGTAGCTTGCCGCAGCTATATATTCAGCGGAGGATTTCAATAAATGTCAGCTTTTAGTGTCACCACTGCCCTCGCGTATCTTTCTTTCTTGCGTACGTTTAAATGTAGCTGCAGCCATTCAACATGCAAAAGTGCCCGTATGACACACGTCTAAAAATCAGTGTGTGTCCTTTTTTTTTTGCTTGTTTTCATAGTTTGCGTCCATTTGTTCTGGGAAATGTGGAAGGGCCTCTTTCGTTTGTTTAAGGCAACCAGTGCAACAAGTGGAAAATTGAACCGACGAAAAGGTAACAGGTATTATTTGTTGTTTTTAACACCTTAGTGTATTCTTAGGACCGACACTTATGGGAATTTATTGTGCAAAAAGAAGCTTCATTCGTTGCGCGTATCCGAAACCACAAGCTTTTGACTTCAGCGTCCAATGATCTACCGATGCTATAGGATGGAGTGTGCGTCTGCGTACTTTATTGGGTCTTTATCTGCTTTTAGTCCCTGGTATACTGTGGTGGGTTGTGGTTTCACCGACGCAAAGGGTGTGTTTTCTTCAGAAAACTGGCGTGTGTGCGAGCGATTTGCAGTGCCATCTGGTGCGCATGTGTGCGCGCCGATTGGGGGACCATCACTTCTTGTCCAAACTGCTACTACAGCAAAGGGAGTGTTCGAAGATGTCGTGGCCAACCGGGGGGGGGGGGGGGGGATATCGGTTGAACGCATCTGTGGGGGCGTACTCAAAACATACGAGGAAGGTTGGCATCGTTGGAGAAGAAACGCCCAAATTTCGCGAACAGCAGAAGCTGAGAGCGTCAACCAGCTGCGAAGTAGAATCTAGGATGACCTTCGTCCGTTCCTGCACCAGCCGGGTTCTATGCTGCTGCGAGCGAACGCATCGGTGCCTTTTTTCCCGCGAAGTACGCATGGAGGACTGACAAGGACGAGCGCTCGTTCTTCGCGCTGCATGTTTACTCCCACGGATCCATTTCAAATGTGCCTAACTACTATTCTGCCTTTATCTGATTCGCCCTTAACTTGGCTTTGTCCCGGGCTTTAACCCGGGTTTGGGTGTTGCGATCCTTGAGGGATCGTGCTACATGAGACCCTGGATGGAAATCCAGGCCATACTGCCGTGCATTCGTACCAGAAATATAAATTTTGTCGTCCAGTCGTCCTCCAGAAATACATAACGGGCCGTGTGAGTTGTTAGAGCATCGATTCGTTTGTTGATGCCGAATTGGTACCGTTGTGCTCAACACAGCGATAGCGAACCCCGGACACCACTTCTACGACCGTTTCCAGTGCGTGCGCGCGTGTGTGTTTGTGTTTATGTAATATCAGGTACAAGTCATCGCCATTTACATGTGTGTAGCAGTCCCGTTTGAGAGCAGTTCGCATGCCCGTAGTGATGACCGGATGGCTTCCCCTGTGCGCGTTTCATTTGACGCCAGTTGTGGTGGTAGTGGTTAGAAGATGAGAAAAGGCACCTAATTTCTGCAACCCGGTCGGGAGCTCGGCGCAGCGCAGTTGTACGTATTTGTGTGAGTGTCGCCTGCTACGTGCGCGCGAAAATAACTTCCACACTGCATTCTTCTTTCTTTTTCCCGCCTGAACTCATTCTGGTAGGAGCCTGTTGCACTCGACTTCCGACACAGTCGCGTAAACCGATGTCCACACTCGCTACACGCCCGAAATAAAGAACGGTGTGGCCCACTCGCTTCTGTATTCCAACTGCCGGATTGCCTCCTGCGACTTTTCTTTTAGGCCCGTACACGCAGTCGCTTTCGGAAAGCAGCAGCAGCGGCTGTTTTTGTTCAGTGAAAGGTTCAACCGCAGTCGTGACTCGTTTCGAATAGCCCGCCCCTTCGCTTTTGTGCCAAGTGTTCGAATGCAAAGGACGACGGCTGTGCTCTGCGGAGTGGCTTCCGCCATTTGCGTGGCTGCTGCTGCGGACCACACGACCCGCACGCGCGGCTGGCGCTAACGATGTTTCTGCGTCTCGAAGCCGCTTCTTTGGTTCGATGAGCGGCACTTCTTTTGTCCGCCTCCTGCCTGCGTGCGTGTATGTGGAAAACGTGAAGCCCTCCGGCGTGGTGTACCATGTCTGCTGTGTCGTAAGCAGCGACCCCCCTCAAGCGTGTGTCAGTGTGTGCGCGCTTCGGCATGTTTGCTTAAATAACCCCTCGCACACTACTTTTTGACTGCATGGCGTCTAACGCGCGCTCATTGCGTGCTTCAGGCATGGGACTTTTGTAGTATCGAAATTGACAAGGGTTTACGTGAACCACGCGTTGTCAATCATGAAAATAAAACGCATTATTTATCAATTTATTCATGGAATAATTGTGCTTTACGTATGCACGCACAAACTAGTCACATGGTTCCTTATGCATTTCTGTAAGACGACTGGAAGGAAGATGCTATGTTCTTTTTCTTCCAAGCCGACTGCATTCATGTCCCGCCCCATTTCACCCCCCTTAAACCTTGCCTCCGGGATCAGAGGCATTGGATGTTTTTCGCATTAGAAGGGTTTGGTGGGCATGCTGGTGATTCATCTTGATAGGCATTAATGCTCACAAACGCCAGGCACACAAGACGGAACGCTTCGTCTATGCATCGGTGTTCCCTCTTGTGTCCCGGTCTTTGTACACATCAGTCCCTATCAAACCTTTAGAATCTCACGTGATTTCTTAGCAGTGCAGACATCGGCCCACATTTAATTAAGCAACAGTACGACGTGGGGTCTATGAAAATGGCAACGTCGTTATGTGATCTTGTGACAAATTATGGCGATCTGTGACGTCATCCTGACTTCATAGGGTGATGTCACCGTGTGATGCCGATATTTGCATCACTCTTTCTGAAACTGACGGTTCATTTTCGCGTTTGACGAGGCATATAAGCAAAAAGAAAAAAAAAACTCTGCAAGCTGGCTCCACTGTGATAAGCTGTACCAAACAGCTAATTACAAACTCAACTTGTTATATTTAGGACAAGCACCGTACATTAGATTGCTCATTTTGTTTTGGGATATTCTGTCTTACTCGACGATGGAAAGCACAGGTCCTAAAGTCATGCTTGCATTCGACAAAATGCGGTAATTTTTTATACTTTTCTAAACGGCGCCTTGACTTTTTGTTCGGTTGTTTGCATTCATTCGGCGTGCGGCGACGTGCAACTGTAAGGAAGTGTTCCACACTGTGAGTAAGAAACAATGAGTTGCTTTACTTGTCACTTGAAACAAACTATAGCGACTGCTTTGCAAGAAATATTTGTTCCATCCCCCCCCCCTCCCCCGGAACGTACTTCAAAGGTTTTGGTGCCGTTGTATGGTGCACAGAATTCTTTCTTTTGTATCTTTTGGAAGAATTATGATGCGAAACATTTTTTTTGCTTTTTATTCAGTTTCGCCGGTAACGCTGTACATCAGCTGAGATCACTAAGTAATGATGTGAACTTCCAGCATTAACCGATGATTGTGCACCTGAATTAGGCGTATGCTAGAAATAAATACACGCGTACTAGAACACACCGTACCGAAATTGTTCATTAGGCTTTTGCAGTAACTGCTGCGTTGGGACCTGCTGTCAAAACGCGGATTCTATTCGCTGCCGGCTTTGGTCGCATTCATAACGCGGCGTAAGCGATGGTGCGTGCCTACACCTTGCTCAGGTAATCTGCGTGCATCGCATGAAGTGATGACCCAATACATTGCGGTTGTAATCAATACGTAGAGTCAGATTACTCTTGATTAGTACATGAAATGGGTGGCTATGATCTAACCAATGACACCGGATATTCTTGACGCCATATCGCGTGTCCTTTTGTTGCCATATACGTATACAGCACCCCCCCCCCCGCCCCCAACCTGCAATGGCAGTTTGCTTTGTTAAATCAGGAGTGATTTTTTTTTGTATAATAATTCGTCGTTTGTTGAGCGTAATACCATTGTAATACCAGGTGCCTTTCAGCGCATTCTTAATTGAGGAGTTCGTACCACTGTTGGAAAGTGGCATGGTTCTTTCTGCATTTACCTGAGTCGAATGAAAGGGGAGGATGATGAAGATGACGTATCCGCAAACATGGCTCATACTCATTCAGGGGTATCGGCCGAGTATTGATTGTGTAATTTAGTGAGACATTTTCAGTGTTAAATATCTATACTCCACCCCCCACCCCCCAAAAAAAGAACACGTCTACTTATAAACGGAGATGCATGTAGGATAAGTGTTTTTCACTCGTCCAGGTCAGCTAGTATAGTGGTTGGAGAGAAATCAGCGGAAATAAAAAACTTTTTATGTTAAATTATTTTTGCTGGAATAATACTCATGCAAGTAGGCACTTGCAGTACAAGAGCGCAGTAGGAACTGAAAAGTGTAAACCTTCTTCTTTTTCTTTTTCTTGCGAGTCTATAGTATTGATTCTTCCCCGTTCACCCGCGCACGCTTGCAGCATTCACGTAACGTGGTTTGGCGTTGCCTCGGAGATCTGAAGTGCTCCGATTTTTGTCTGCACCTACGTGGTCTTGCAAGGCCTCTGTGATTTGTT
Source organism: Rhipicephalus microplus (assembly GCF_043290135.1). Taxonomy (NCBI): domain Eukaryota; kingdom Metazoa; phylum Arthropoda; class Arachnida; order Ixodida; family Ixodidae; genus Rhipicephalus; species Rhipicephalus microplus. The sequence goes on from NC_134707.1 coordinate 122,375,951, forward strand.
TGTCTTTGACCAAGCGGCAATGTGGTGCGATGACGTCATTCATAGGGTCGTATAACATCCAGGTCATGTGACTCGGTTCGCCAAAGGCACAAGCGTTCACTTCAGCATCACGCCTTTTGGCTGACTTCAATTACTGCAGTTTTCTGTCCGCCCTTGTTGTTCAGCTGTTACAGTGCTCGGCTGCTGACTAGAAGGTCGCGGGTTCGATGCCGGCCGCTGCGATCGTATTTAGATGCAAGGGTAATGGTAGAGGTCCGTGTACTGGGTGAGATGGCGGAAATTTCCGGAGCCCTCCAAGTTCGTAATCATATTATTATTATTATTATTATTATTATTATTATTTCGGCTTGTTTTCATCTCTCATGGTGGCGCTGATGCCCCCGACAAGTTCTCAGGATGTATCGCGAGGTGTCGCGTAATCTCGGCAGGTCTCGCTAAGTATCGTCGCGCCTCGCCGATTCTCGAAATCTTCGTGGCTGATCGGACATGTAACGCTTTCGCTTTAATAATCGTCGTAATTCGAAGTGTCGCGGCCTTCGGAGTGATTCGCTTGGACAAACGGTTCACGTAGCAAGGACGGCGTTCGTTGGGCGTGAACTTTCGCCACCTCGGTCTCGGTATGTTTGCTGAACGCGGCCACGTAGGCGTTCGTAACACTGCGTGTACTCGCGGGGTTGCAGCGTTTCGATTAGGGGGCTCCGATTCGCGGGTGAACCGTGGGCACGACGAGCGCTCCCAGTTGTGCCGCGAAGTGCGCGGAGTGCGCGGCCGCCTTTCGTTCGGGAAGGAAGGAGGCGCGTTAGCAATCATTGCTCGAACAACGGTCATTAGCGTCGGCCAGTGCGCGGGGTCGCCAGTTGTGTGCGTTCATTCCTTCGTCTCTCGTCGCACGCCAGCTAGCCTAAGAGAGAGAGAGAGCCATTCGGAACAACTTTCTCACAGTTGACCCCGGTGACCCCCGCAACCCCTTCGACCAGGCGCCGCTGTGCTGTGGACGGGAGGCGCGAGCCTGTGCGGAAGACTGCGCATGCTTCTGCTGCCCGACGGGCGACTCGTTGTGCGTTTCGTGTGCGCGTTTCCTTCTTCGTGGCCTGTAAGATGGTCAGGCGCACTAATTCGACGCACCCTTTCGCAGTCAGTTAAATGTATGGCAGCTTCGTACCAAAGAATTGTTGTCCCAGCGTTCTTCTTATTCATTCATTCATTCATTCATTCATTCATTCATTCGGTTGTTCAACCTGAGGGATGTAATCCCTGCTGCGGAAGCAGCATTTCGATGGATGCGAGACGCCTGAAGCCCGTGTTCCTATAGGTTTGGGTCACTGACATGATTTGGCCGCAAATAATACACACACAATGTAAAGAAACACTCAACGACAAGCACAAGCGGCTTGTGCTTGTCGTTGAGTGTTTCTCTACATTGTGTGTGTTCTATTTGCGGCCAAATCATGTCAGTGAGCAAGTACCAACTGGGCCAACAATCAGTATTGTTAGGTTTGGGTGCACGTTAACGAGCCCTAAGTGGTGGAAGTTTCCGGAGCCCTGCGGTACGGCGTCCAGCATATAGTTTTATGGTGGTTTTTTTACTAAAATGGCAAAATTATTATCGGTTGTTGATTCGCTCTTGTTAACGTGTGCGCGACTAGAAATGTCTCAGGGATTTTAAAAGTAGGACACGTTAAATTAAATCCGCTATCAGTTTATGTGGGCAGATTAGCTTATCTTGCCGCAAGTGTTTCCAAAAAGCAAGTGGATTCAGTTCAGGAAACGCCCTTGTTCTTCCGTTAACGCTTGTTTTTAAGTGAACGTTCGTAAGAAATACGTCTTTGCACCGAACCTATAACAATTTCTCACAAACGTTAACGTTTTCACATTTTGAGTGTTCTCAGAGTTTTTATTCGCTTAAGATCTGCTTATATAACGTGTTTCTATAGTATTGTTGCGTGTTTGCAGTGCATTTTGTGGTTGCTAACCGTACGCTCTTTTTCTAGTCCCTCAGACCAATGCTTACCGTTAAAACATTAACCACCAACATCCCTGCCCTTTGTTCATTTACCTTTCGCCCATATTAACCTTTCATTTCTTATGTTAATTACGACTCCCCTGCTTGGGTTTTGAGCCTTACAATACGACATGAGTGAGTGAATGATTGAATGAGTGAATGAATGAATCAATGAATGAATAAATGAATGAATGAAGCGCGTTTACCCAACAGACGTTAGTAACGTTACCTCGTTGTCGCACTCTACCAAACAATGTGATCCTTCAAGCTTTAAAGTTTAGAAAGGACTACGAGATAAAAGTCCGATACAAATGCCGCTTAGTACTTTTCACGTAGTCACGTAATGACTTCATTAGAGCGTCGTACTTATTCTATGAAACCCAACTGATTAAGATGCGCCTTTGAAAGAGCGCTGCAAGTCTCAACATGTAGATTGAACGTATCGCTTCAAATTGATTTTCATAAAGAGGAAGTAGTCGCGGCGTATGTTTTCGAGTCGTACATTACAGCTTTTATTACGTGTGTACCTGACTGTGACATCGCTCAAGGCAGCCACAAAATGATTTGGCCGTAGTCGAGCTTTCAACGGACTGCTTACAAGGCAGAAACTCCAGCTTTGGCAACGTGTGTGACACGGAATTATTCACTCATGAAAAGTACATGTGTGTGCCTTGTGTCTTTTATGCTAATGAATGGGTATTTAAGAGGCCACCGTGCATGGGTCGTGGGACGTGGTATACCGTAGTACGAAAGGTTAATTAGGCTGAAATTACCCTCTAGAAGCCGTTCTATTTCCATTCCTCCGAGGATTCATTCTGTTGTCTACTTAGGAGCTGCCGTCAGGGTAAAAAGGTATAGCCTCCCGAGATAGCGAACAAAGAAGCATGGCCTCCAAGATGGCGGGCGTGGCGCTGCGCGCTCGCCATCTCGGAGGTTATATAGAAGTAAGGGTTTAATTACAAGATACTTATATATGTGCGATCAAAGTTAAGCGTGCGAAGGCTAAGCGGCGCGCAGCTGCGGTCTGGTCACCCTTCGCAGTGTGCTTTGCACCGCGGCCGCTGCGGTTGCTCGAAGACTCTTCCGGATTACTCTAAAAGCAGCCTGATATGACGCACTCTTTCACTGATTTTGGAGACCCTCGTCTTAAACATGAACTTATGCATATTGAAAGAATAGTACGTACTGAAACCGCTCTTTACTTCAAGCATTTGTGTTTCTCTCTCTTTGCGCTCTCGTTTACAGTCTCATTCTCTTTATTTGCCATGTCTGAAGGTGAGTCGCCGTTCTCGGCAGCCGCATACAGAATATGACGCATAGTGTAGAATAGCTGTATACCGCTTGGCTAAAGCGCGCAGCCCTCACGCATAAATAAACGCTCCTCGCCAGAACTTTGCGGCACGCAACGGACAATTTGGGGCTCATCAGTGTGGCATCGTGGCGTTTTTTATTACTCTTGCGTCTACTGTGTATGACTTCACGCATTTGGCAGTTTACACACCACACATGCGTCGTTTGCGTGCCAGTCTCTGCGTCTTGAACGTGGTATAACTTCGGCCGCGTGGACGTCCTTAAAGTCGTAATTACGAGAACAACCTGCGAACGCGTAAGTGTATTCGCCTGCGTCTATTTATTCTGAGGCTTCAAACTGACTGGCCAGTGTGAGCTATTAGCCTTTTCAAAGAAAATATAGAAGAAAGAAATCGCAGTGGCATTGAAAATATAATTCGCATAAAGACCTTTGAATATTGTAGCGGGGCATGGTACTTGTATACGCACATACACAGCTTGACCTCCGGTGCACACAGAACAGCTTACGCTGTAAAACACCAATAATGTAGCCATCATCATTTAGCACTGAGCCAGACCCAACTCTTCCTAATATTTCTGTAGGAACATATAAGCCGATGCGCATTTTATCTTCAGCTTTTGCACGTATATGGTAATTGTTGTAGGCTGCATAGGAGCTGGTATGTTAAGGTAATCATGTATGTATCGTGTTTTCATGAGTTCCTGCAGTTAAAGTCGCGTGTAAAAATACTACACTAAACGCCTGAAAAATTCTGACCATCTGGGGCTATTCAACATGCGCCTACAGTACTGCGCTCAAGCACACGGGTTCACTAAATGTACGCTGGTGCCTAAGTGCAGTACAGCTAAAATACATGTTCAGCTAAGTGCAGTTATGCGGACGGGTGCATCTAAAATACTTGCTTATTTATGTACACATTTGTACACGATTTCACCTTCGTAGATGTTCATCAGAAGGCACGTCTGTACACGGATGCTCCCAAAATACACGTGCAACTGAGCACACGGGCGGACACGAGTTAACCTGAAGCACACGTGAACCTAAAGTACGTAAAGCAGGCGTGCGTTCTTGCATTAGACCCCCCCCCCCCCCCCCCTAGATATGCGTCCGTCGCGGCTGCAGGAGGCGAACCCGTGCCCTCGTTTTCAGGTAGCGTAAAGCCGCGCAGTCGCCAAGGCATTGTTCAGGAACTTATAGCTGTGTTAACAGCGTTTCAGTCGTCGCATAGGTTGGACAGTCACTCTGGGAGAAAGTTCCCTCGTATACCTGACCAAAGTATAAAGGTCAAACAATGAAGGGCTCCTTTTGTAGAGAGCTCTCGGTACAGTTCCCCCGGCATTAAACGTAATGGCTTCGAGGAGCATGTGGCTTCCCCTGTATATTAAAGAAGACGCGCGTGTGTCTGCGGTTGAAAAATAAACGCGGTCAACGGCCGGCACGCTCGTCAACGGCCAAACGCACAGCTCTTGCCGCAAAGGCTGCCGGCTATAACCGCTGGGCGAACCTGTACCGACGGGGCGTGAGTGACCTCAGACCTCACCTCATGACACTTCGTGAGCACCGCCCCCTCCTGCGTTCCCCGGAATAGAGTGGTATATGGTGTTCGTGATCGTTACACGCTGTCGTATACCGCGTTTATTTTATTTTTTTCTATCTCCGTTTCCGCGTCCACTCGGAGCGTCTACGAAAGCGAAAGGTACTTTCACCTGTTGCTGTTTTACCCGTTCCTGACCCCCCTTCAGCCGGGTCTATGGCGAAACCTTCGTATTTTCACTGACATACCGGACGCTCCAGTCGTAGCGTTTCCTGCGGTTGTACGATAGCATATTAACAAATACGTCAGCGCCCCAGCGGTGTGATCGCCGGGTTGCCACGCGAAAGATGGTTAGTTTACCGTATACATCTTTGTCTGGTTTTCGTGTTTGTAGGTTCATATGGTATTTTCGAGTCCTTCCTGTGGCTACAGTCGTTACAGTGTTCGCCTGCTGACCTCACCGTTACAGTACTCGTCAGGTCCCAGCCGCTACAGTCGCATTTCGATGGAACGCTCGGACCACAGGCTAGTGTAACTGTAGGTTGTAATCCTAGATGGTTGAAATTTGCGGAGTCCTCCTCTCCGGCGTGCCTAATTGTTAAATCGTAAAATTTCACGAAATGTTTTTTTTTTAAGAAAAGAGGATGGAAATGGGCGAGAGACAGAAACAGCAATGGCAGAAAGGTTAACCTTGCTAGAATTACCTTTCCTTAGAAGAAAGTTTAATAACGGATTGTGCGTGGACTGGTGGAAGTGCATAACCCTTGTCGATTCGGGGAAGCAGAACAGTGTTGATTGTAAATGAAATACCTAGTCTCAGTAGCTTCGGTCGGTGAACTCACTCCTAGGACTACTGACTCGGATTCACTCGGACTCGAATCTAGCCGTGAGTAGGGGTCCTGAGTGAGTCTGGATTGGAAATATTTCAGTGAGCGACTACTGGGTGGGGGACAGCTCCGACTCCTCTTGGCACGTTAATGACGTTCATGAAAATTGTTTTCGTATCCACTTGCTGTTAGAGGGTCATCGTTTCTGATGGCAATTATTCGAATGTTCCATTTAACGGTGAGCTTTAGTGTATATAAACAATAGCTGCGCTGCATTTTTCGTTTCCGTGAAACGCTTGCGCTTTGCGAGACAAACCTATAGGTGTTTCACTGCTCGTCCCGAGACGAGACAAAACAGCGGAAGAGCCCGCCTTTATACCAGAAAACAAGGACGATGCCTAAGTGTGATCGCGACGGCGGCTAAAGAGTTGGGAACACGCACGTACCTTCCCCGCCATTGTCTCGGCCATCGTCGTCGGGCCTCCGTACAGTCAGCCACGCGTCGTGATGTTGTTTCTGCCCAGCCTTCTATTCTTGGCAGCGTGTGTCTAAGCAGTGCCGAAGGCGACGTGATGAACGATGACGTCGGAAGGCTCCTGTTATTAAATGTAGGATGGCTTCCATCGACGCCAATAACAACTGTGTTTAGAAAGAGTGGTTAACGATTTAGAGTGCTTGGTACTCTACTATGGGAGAGTTCAACGCTATCCCTTTGAAATGGAGCCAATAAGAACTACTAGAAAACAGAAACCTTAAAGTGAAACGCAAAAAAAAAAACAATCTAAATCTAGTGGCGAGGGATAATCATGCTACTGAGTCGCCAGAGAAAAGTGGAACTGACTCACCTTCTTCTGTAAGACAGCGAAAACACAGCATGTTGTGTACGCAGCTGTTTCCTTTAGCAGTGCACCCATCTGTACTTTATATTCCTTATCAGTTGCGTGTTTCTGTGGCATCTGTAGCGTGAGTTCGCGAGAAAGCCGGCGTCGGTTCTGCTTCAGATACGCGGGTGTGCACAAATGTCCTCCTCGAAGGAAGGCTGGTGACATGCGTGTCTTTGTGCGCGTCGCTTTCCCATAAATGATGCTCTCTCGATCGTGGTCTCGTGGCCTATCGGCGGTTTCTCGTGTTGAAATCGCATGTTTCATCGAGGCCACATGGCATTTCGCATTCCCCCTATTTCTTCGCGGCGGCATTTTCTTGCTTCTCCTGCGACCGTCTTTGATTGCCCCTAGCAACAGAAATGTGGCGCGGCTAAGCACGTGTGTGATGGTCCAATTCCAGCATGGCAAAAGGGCAAATGTTAGGAATGAGCGTTGCGCAATGAGATACAAAAGAACAGAGTAAATGAGTCAGTTCAGCAGGACAGGGAAACATAAACATTGCGTTCGGTCTGAGCTACCTCTTCTTTTTTAGGAGCGAAGCTCCTGATGCTCGAACGATGTTCGTTGTTGCCGTCGGTCATGCGTCTACACCGTAGATAGTGTTAATAGCGCGCATATGGTTTAAAAAGATAGACCGTAGTCCGTCTGTGCATTTTTCTGTCTGTTCGTCTGTCTGTGCGCCCGTTCGTATACTATAGTCGACGACTATGTTATTGGCATTCTGGACTTTAGAAGCCATAGCTTCGCTACATCATCAGCATTCGTTTAGGGGATCGGCTGCTAATTTTATTGCTTTTCTTTCTATAATTCTACGGCATTGCGCAATGCTTCCTCCTAACTGTATTCCCTTCCTCCAAGCCGGTAATCGCCTCTACATTCACGTGCTTAGCCGCTCCAGATTCCACTTGTTACAATTATTTTTCTTTTTTTTTTGTTCCTTTATTCCTATGGCATTCCGCAATGCACCATTCTATAGGCTTCATTCCTCTATGCGGAGAATTTAACCTCCATCCACCTCCTTAGCAGTGCAACACTTCGGTTGCAACGCTTCCTCTTTGCTTTTTTTAGCATTGCACAATGCTCCCACCTTATTGTTTCCTTCCTCCAGCCTGGCACATAGCACCTTCATCCACGTGGTTAACAGCGCAGTACATTTGTTTCTGCACGAGGCAATAACAATGGTCGTGCGTTTATAATCAGGCAACAACGAAATGTGCACATTTGAAATGATGCGTCACGCTGATAAAAGATCACATTACCGTATCGGAAGCAACTGATCGCAGACAAGTCCGCGATCGAGAAAGCGTCAATTATCAGACAGTGGTCAGACAGTGGTCCAGTATCAGACAGCGATCGAGAAAGCGTCAATGATCAGATGCGCACGTTACCGGTGCATCATCGATGGATCAAAGGGTGGCATTTCTTCTTCATGCTCGTTCGCGCCGAGATTTTTGCGTGTGGCACCGCTGATGAAGTCGAAGTCATTCGTTTCCTTCGTGTTCACGAGACGGCTTTCAGCTCTTCGATAGTAGAGTACTAAGTACTCTAAATCGTTAACCACTATTTCTAAACGCAAGCTTGGCTTTAGAGTGGCACTAAAAAGGAAAACGATTCTTAGCACATTAGCAAAAACCAATTTCACATTCCCGAAAGCACCACTCTTACCAAGACATGATCTTTGGTAAGCGAGAAAATGCGCCCAAAGAAAATGCGGCAGGTGGCACGTTCCCGCACCAAACACCGCGACGTTTTTCTCTGAAAATATCTGCTGGACTCTACATAGCTTCTACTCAATAAAAATTGAGTACATTTTCATCTGTGGGTGTCACACTGTAAGCAAAAACTATCCGAGTTTGGGGTTTTTCCGGCTCATGACCTCTGAAAACTCCTTTGCGTTTAAAATTACTACCTCGCGTAGGAGTAAAAGATGGTACATGACATAGTTTTACCACCACCTCTCAGGCAAGTAGTAAAAGGATGTCAAAATCCAGTTTTACCACTTAGGGAGTTTTCTATCACGTGATTTTTAACCTGCGTTTCAGAGTTTATTACCACGTGACTGCAAGGTGCAGCTGCTTCGGCGGCTTTTGCCCCAAACCCCCCCTTGTGACGCTCTCAGTGAATACTGAAGGTACGCGAAGCCCACAGATGTTTTTTTTTTGTTTTTTGTTTTTTGCATCGCCGTACCTCTGGACTGACTTCGAGTCAGCGCACTTTTACTGGAACTGGGGGCAGCATAAGCACAACAACCGAGAACAGCATTCTTTGAAAGAAAAAAAGAAAAAGACGGAGGGGGGGGGGCTCTCAAAAGAGAAAAAAAAAAGAAAGAAAACCTGCTGTGGAAAGTTGTCCTGCATATTTTCGCAAATTGTTGCTTTTGCTCGGCGGTGGCTTTGGAGACAGACAGTGCAAGAAGCTCGGTATCTGTGTGTCTGGCTGGGCTGATGGATCTCACGTGTTTCCTACGTCACCGAGCGACCGTGCTCTTCCGAGCGCCTCCGAACCTGCACGTCGCGGATATCTCCTATTCGCGGATAACTCCAGATCTGCCAGTGGTAACAAAATCAATCTGGTGTCGTCGTCCGTGCTTGCCTGCTGGAGAAGCAATAAGCAAAATGCTTCACTCTGTCGTCGGCACCGAGCCGCGGCCACCAGTGACCAGTGGGAGTGTGTCGCCGGGGCAGGTGAAAGAAGCATCGCATTTATTTTGTTCCACAGTAGGCGATGTCTGCACGAGTAAAGTGCTGCCTGAATTGCCCACCTCATGCACCAACTGTTCTCAAACATGTAGCACGAAGCCGATAAGAGGCAGACGGAACCAACAAGCGGCGGCCGGTGAGCACGAAGAAAACCCGGACTTGCCCGGATGGTGGCCTTTCGTTGGAAGTATGCATACACCACCCCGTCTCCGCAAGATAGCGGTCACGCGTTCATTTGTGTCTGAAACGACGACGAAATTCGCACAGGATATGTGTTCTGTGATTGCCAGCTGTGTTTCATCGGATAGCCGTGCTCCTCGAAAAGGCCTAGAACGCCCTCGGTAAGAAGCTTGTGTGCAGGCGTGCACCGCTCATCTACGCCCGTTGTGATGAATACGTGCTGCTACTGTGTTTGTGCACCGTCGCTCAATTAAAATCATTGAGCTACCATGGTTTGTGTGTAATTAGGTATATTTTATGGACTTGTGCATCAGCAGTGCTAACATGCGTGGGGCAAAGAGCTCGGTGTGCCAAGAAATTATTGGATAATCAAAAAGGTGAGATCGTGTAGATTTATAATAAAAGGTCGGTGTGACATTTAGTGCGCTGCAGCCCACCTGAAGCTTACGCTTGCACCTTCAAGCGTTGTTGTTAATCGATGGAAAAAAAGAGCTCTCCTATCGGTACTACTTGGCCGGTCAAAAAGTCGTGCCTATATATACACCGGATTGTCGAAGTGTTTGATGTATATATGTTTGTGAATGTTGTATGTAAACAGGCAATAAAGAAAGAAAAAAAAATGTAGTTGAGCAACGCGTGCAGTCTGTTCTAGTGGTGTATTATTCTGCATTTGTTGTGTGTGCGTGTTTGTCTGTATGTGAATCTATGTGTCACCAATTCTGCCGTTCAATAAATTCAAGCAGTCCTGCTATTCAATAAATTTGTCGTTTCTGGCCGAATGCACCCGTCAATTTTTATTTTTTTTACCACCAGAAATAACTCCCAGTAATCACCTCAAAAACCTTGTGAAGGTAGTAAAAATTTACTCTCTCTATACTCGCTGAAAACCTCACTGGGGTAAATATTTACTACTCTCCCTACGTTCAAAAACTCAGTTAGCACGAGAGTAAATTTTTACCTTGATAGGAGGTGGTAAAAAAAACCCAGGAAAGGTAGTGCGCTAGAGGACAAATGGTTTACCCAGTTTTTGAGGTTATTTCAGGTCATTTTTGTTTAGTGTGCATAGACTTATTTGGAGTTTCAGAAAATTCTATTGTACGAATGTCGCGAAAATGGGACAAATACAATTTGAAAGTTATGACGTCACGTGTGGATGTTTCGTTCGGCGCGAAATTTCATATGTAAGCTGCAGTCTTGATTTTCTCCACTAAGGATTAACTTAAGATAATCAAACATATAACGTTAAAGTTTTCAGAGTGCAGTTTGTCAATCTAAGACAAGTCACTGTAACTTTTGAAGGTCCCGTTAAACAAAAACAAGGCAACGGATTTCACGTGGGAAATTCAGGATGTGCTTACGACACGTGTGATCTGGGGATATTAGGGATAAATTTAATGACCACTTGGGACTTTTCAACGCGTGCGCTTCTCTGCGGTCGTGTACTGCCTTTACATTTTGCTCCCGCTAAAATGCAGCCATCATGGCGAAGAATCCTACCCGCGACAACATTCTTGGCAGCGCAATTCGCTCATAGCCGCTAAGATGCCAAAACGAGAATATGTACATGGGCGTGACGTCTCAAGTAGAGGCGTACCTACGTCATGGCTGAACATACCGATCGACCGCGCTGATGCAAAGGTTACGCTGCTCGGCTGTTGAACTTACATAAAGTCGTGGGTTTCGTTTGTAACAATAGCGTGCGCAACTCCGCGTAAGAATGCGCCATCGTCTTTCGGCTTCTTTGGAATGCGCCCGACACTTGTCGCGTGTTTCCTAATGCCGAGTCGAATGGAAACAAAGAAAACACGCGAAAACTTCGCTGAGCGTTGGCAGGCGATGTGGGGTGGAATGATAGCCGCCTACCAGCTCGTCGTTGTTCTGCCGGGTGTTCCATTTACGAGTGCGCGGGAGTGCGTTGCCGACGCAACGAACGGGGCGGCGGTGGAGCAGAGGCGAGGCGATGCACCTCGTGCGCAAGGCTGGGCCGCGAGATTCCGTTTTTCGTCTCGTACAACCAGCGTTCGTTTCGAAACGGCACACTTGGGTGAGGTGGTGAGTTCACATTGCCGAAAAAAATGCGATCTTTGACGGAAGCCAGTTTTTTTTTCTTTTTAGTCTATTGTATTGATCCCCGAAGTTGGTGCTTATTGAAAACATGTTTAAATCTTCCGAATTACTGCATGTACGATGCATTGATTCGGACCACTTAGTACGGTTGTACGCTTGAGAAAGAAATATCCCGGGAAGCATTCACACATGTTGTTTCGTGCGATTTTTCTCGGTGTTTGAGCGAAATTTATTGTTGGCCTCAGCACATAGAAATGCAATCTCATTATGCCATCCATAACCGATTGGCACTGCCATCACTGAGCTATCAGCGATCAACCGTGTCTCTAATATGCCTTAGACTAGTGGCACCAAGCCGATTTTGAAGTGCGATCCCCATTAGGGAGCCTTCATGTGCGCACATGAAGGCTCCCTAATCCCCATAAGACCGGTGCGCCGCCGCGTGTCCCAATGAGTCAACAGTCAGACTGTGTATACGAAAGTAAATACTCGACCTTTCTTTCGGGTCATGTGGCCACCTGCAGTTCGTATGAATTGGAAATGTGTTAGGATGAACTGCCGTAGGTATTTGTTGGCGCAGCGTTCCCCACTATACTTGATCTTGTAAACATGGATCTGTACAGCCGTTGCCACGTCTGTCTAGAGCACGCGAACAGCCGGTTTTTGCTCTGCGGAGCGAAATTTGGGGCAGTATCAGGCTCTGACGTGATCGGCCTGACAACTAGGCCGTGCATGCTCTTGATACACCACTTCAGAGCCCGAAACTGTCTCAAGGTTTCGGCCCGCAGACCAAAAACCGGCTGTTCGCGTGCTTTACAGAGGCGTGGCCGTGGCTGTACTCTCGAGAACAGATTGGATGAACAGGCTATATTTGGATGCTTGGTTTGATGGGCATACTAAACAAAGGCTCGGAGTGACTTGAGGATGATATTTTTATTCGTATAACATACATCAGCAATTCTTACGCTCTATGAGCGCCCCCGCCCCCTCCTCCCTGTCAATAAAAGTAGACCTTAAAGGGGCCATGACATAGTCACACAACAATTTGTCGTTCTCAGTGTGAACTAGAAGTAAATGTCTATTATACCTACACACATATATGGAAAGTGGGTTGTAATATTTCAGTGCTAAACAGGCCATGACATGGTGCCATGGCGTCTGTAAAGTCACGTGAAGCAAGGAATGATGCCGTCGTCTTCGACCGTAGTTTAAGACGCTGCAAATTGTTCGATTTCAGTGCTTAGCAGAGGAAAGTTCATATATCTCTACATCACTTGCAGCTGACGACGGAACAATATCGTCCGTTGGAATGCGGGCGCAGGCACAGCCAGCTGCTTGTTACGTCACGGCTCTCGAGTGCGCCCGTGTTGCCCGACTCGCAGGCCGCTTGCGTGCGTGTTTGTGAAAATATTCAGCCATAAATTAAGTTCTCGACCGAATGCGCTTAACTTTCGCCTGCTTGTTTGTGAATGCTCAAGAGTGCACCCGCATCACGGACGTTATGATAGAAGGTTATCTGCCCGCTGGAAAATGTTAGCGGGTGATGTGGCGTGAAACACGGTACCACGCAATCGCGCTCGGCAGCGCGAAATGGCGCGCGCTGGTCTGTATGCGTGCGTGCTCTGTAGCCCCGCTCGCGTGTGTCGGCTGAGGCGCGCGCTCGCCCGCGTTGTTTTACAAAAGCCGAGCCGCCGCGGAGGCGTCTTCAGCGGCGGAGAACATCTGTTGACCTCATCCCGCAGAAGAATCTCGCTCCACTCCGGCGGAGAAAGCCGAGCGATCCTCTCTGCCAGAGAACCGACGGCGGCTAATGAATGAAAAAGTGAGGCGCGGTGGGGCGTTTCAGGTCGACGTTGATCTCCTGCCCACTTTTGCGAAACCGTGCTACAGTTGTCAGGTGCCGAAAGAAAACGCACATGCACTCACCGCCACCGCGCTGTGCATGTAATTAACTCCCTGCGTGCTAGGCTTCGTATTCCTCCACTGGAGACGTATATATATGTACTGTAGTGAGAATGTGCGTCTATCTGGAGTGCTCTCAAAGGAGCCGTGCAACACCTCAATTAATCGCTGAAGGACCTCGCCACCAACTGTGCTGACTAATGCTGTCACGCTTAAATGTATGTATATACCCCATAAAGTGGACGGTGGAAGAAGGGCTTCGGCCTGTGACCTTCTTAGCGTTAGCTAATAGCGCCCAGTGACGTTTTTGCCGGTTTTCCGCCCATAGCGAACGAGATATGCCCTCTCAATGGAAAGGGCTCAACCACATTCTATCGCTATCAGCATCGTTATAGAAAATGAGGTTAAGTAAAGAAAGATGTAAGCTTCCTTCGGGCAAGTTATAAGAGAGCGGTTTAACAGGTTTTATCTTAATCGGAACATATTAAATGTGAAGCATTTCTTAGCAAACTTCGGTGACATTGAGCGTATCTATCTATCTATCTATCTATCTATCTATCTATCTATCTATCTATCTATCTATCTATCTATCTATCTATCTATCTATCTATCTATCTATCTAATCTCTAATCCCCGCTTACGCTTGAGTGCTCTCGTGGTCACCCTCTCAACTTGGCGTGAACCAAAATTAGCATGGGAGGGTAAGATGGTTCGGCAAGTATGACGCGCAGGTCAAGACATGAATAATGTCACAATCCCGTCGCGTACGTCGTCAAACACTTCCCGTCAGACAGTGGCAAATACCCAAGGACGGGTATGTGCCGCTTGTATGTGGGTATGTGCCACAAAGGATTGACACGTAGTACCGACTCAGGAACGACGACAGCACACATGGGCAATTTTAGAGCATGAGCGTTAAGAAATACCCGACATCGGTAGCGTCGACTCGACGAATGCAAAGAATAAGTGTCAGGGTCCCGGCTGGAATCGAACCCATGTATTCTACGTGGCAACGCATCATTTTACCGCAGAGCTACGCCAGGTCTCGGACCTATAGTTTTCAAATAGAGGAGAATCTACGTGAAACGTCTGTAGTGGTTGCAGGGCTGCCTACCCAATTTTTATAAACATTGCATATGTGCTCTTTTGATACAGCTGTCACGTCAAGTTAACGTCAATTGTGGTCAGTTGCCATGCGCTGAAGTTGATTTATGTAGCAGTGTCCAGGATCAGCACCCTCGCGAGCATCAGCGCTTAATATTTGCATCTTCTGGTGTTGCTGATACGCATGTTCCAGTTGGCATCCTTGCGTAAGTGGAAAAAACTGGTTATATAAACTTCCGCAACTCTTCAACGTATGTTTGTTTGTGCAGTATTTGTAGATATGTTTAGCGTCATTTCATGACGTGTTACTCAATAAAGAAATCGCAACACGGTCACCATTCCTCCGCATGCTTCACATAACGTCGGTTCCCAGTACGTGGGATCTGCCGAATTCTGTTTTTTTTTTTTTTTTTGCCCGCCTCTTAGCTTGAGAAATAGCCTCCATGAAACCTCGCATTTTAGGGATCGATCACGTGAAATCGGAACATGTCGTCCGCATTGGGCGTCAGCAATGCGTGACCAGAGGGTTGCTGGCAGAATCAGCTGGATCTAGAACAAATGAGGACATGTGACTTACTGTAGGAGCTAAAGAATGGAACGCTAACCATTACCCATATCAACCTCTAATGGGACAAGCATGGGCTTCAACTAGTTATCAGGCAACATTGACACATTGTCATAATTAGCTTGCTCTTAAGACCTAAGTAGGTACAATTTAATGAGGTTCAGATGGTCAAAATTATTGAGAAATTATATACGCCCTGTGAGATAATTATTTTGTGATTTTGGCTAATAAAATTCCATATTACGTTTCGTTCGCAATTTCCGCAGAATACCCAAGTCGTCAAATTGTGAACGTCGTCCTTTATTTTGACATTTTATGCTAGTTTGGTCTGTAGTAACGTGCCGTATTCTTGACCCTGATTGAACGGGCTTCGAAGTCTTGTCTCTCACCTCTGCTCTCTCTCGCTGTGTGTCTGCGTGTGTGTGTGCATGTGTGCATATAGCTGTGCGCGTGTTTTTGTGCGTTTGTGTATGGTTGTTTGCGTGCGCACATGCTTCCTACTTGCGAGAACACTCCGACAGGTCTACCCCTCCACCCCCCGCCTGCTGTTCGTGCCCGCAAAAGCCGTAATTACCGTCCCCTCCCCATCTACCCTCCCGACATCTTCGTTGCAAACAAAGCAGAAATGAATGCCTGGCTCCGCGTTTCGCTAGCTTTCCGACTTTAGCGTGCGTGGCTGGCGTTCATCACGGCGAAATCGTCGCAGCAGCACAGTTTTGCGCAAGGACGCAAGAGCCAAACGTCAACTCCTCATCCTTCGCGGCGGTCTAGTGGGAGTTCACCTGCGACGCGCGCCACTCTTTTGCACGTTGGCGTCGACGGGGTCGTCCGCTTTATCATTCCGCGTCGGTCGCCCTCGTGTCGAGACGCGCAGGCAGGCAGGAAGACGCTCTCACTGAAGCCGCCTCCTTGCTTGCACTGATTTCGCTAGCTGCCCCGAATGTTTTACTGTTTGTTCTTGCCTCGTTTCTCGCGCGCTTGGGCGTATTAACCGAAACCACGCTCGGCTCTGCCCAAACCGAGCGAGTCTCGCTTCCTGCCTCCTCTGCTCGGCAGTTCAGTTCGTTCGGTGCCAAAGCGCCTTGTTTTTGCGTCGCTGTCCGTCGAGCCGTCTCGGTGATCCCTAGACCCCTGTGATCGTCGTCGTTTTAAACGTGTCGGATCGTTGCGCCCTTTATACGTTATTGCCGTAATTGTGTCTCGATACGATGCTCGTAGGGGTCGTCGTGTGTTTCGCCGAATCGTCCGTGTAGTGTGTTAGTGTGTGTTGTGCGTGTGTGCGTGTCGTTCTCGTGTGTTGGAATAAGCCGAAGCGCAACTGCCTTTGGAATATCTACAGTCGTGAGTTGTGCATTGTCGTTGTGCGTCCGCGGTCCCCGTAGAAAATGTGCGATCTCTTGTATCGTGTCGACCAGCGGTATTTAGATCAGATTGCTCTTGTGGCCGTCTCTGAATGACACTTTATTTGTGCATGCTTGCGCGTTTCTATGTCGAGTTCGAAATGAGTTTGATTACTGTTCGTATGCTGTCAGTTTCATGCAAATTATGCACAGACTGCGGTCCCATAGTCTAAGACTCCAGAGCGACCTTCGGTGTAGTTATTTTTTTCCTGGCTGCTTTGATTTCGGACCGGTCGAATGACGAATGTTCTTTGACTCGTGACCTCATTCGATAATTTTGTATGTTTGAAGCCGTCGCTGTTGCTTGGTAAACGAATGCCAGCAACGCCAGTGACCTTGAAGTGATCAGTATTTTGCACATGATGTAAAGCGACTTTGTTTTACCGATGGGATAACTTTGAGACTTCGTCCCCGACAATGATTCATATGTGGGTGCTCGTCTATTGACTGTAGCATCGAATGTTCGATCTCAGCAGCGACGATCGCTTAACGATGGAGGTTACAGGGTTGAGGTCCGTGTATACTGTGCAATGTCACTACGTGGTGAAGATCACCAGATTGTCGATATTAGGGGAGCCCTCCGGCGCGCCTCATATTTATGTCCCGGTTTGGTACATCAAACCTCCAGATACTGATTTCGAGGCCTAAATGTTGACAAAATGATATAAATGCTGTAGTCTTCAAGGCATCATTTGTGAACTTTCCTACAGCCTATCTGTGTGGTTAACATACTAAACTTATTTCTCGTTCGTCGATCGTCTTTGCTAAACATCCAATTGAGCTGTCGGAGGAAATCTAGAGCTCAAGATTACACATTCACAAGAACAAGACAGGCAAAATGGCTGCTTTAGTGAATGTCTCGTTTAGAGCTCGAAGTTTCACCAGTATAGCTTGATAAAACGGATGCTTGGGCTAGTTGGTGATTTGGAATCAACATATTTGCTCAGCGCAAGAAAACAAGGATGTAAGGAAGACACAACATGAACGCTGACTTCAACTACACTTTAATTAACGAGAACGCTGAAAAAAAAAAAATCTGCGCACGATGGCGAAAACCACACTTCAGCCGGAACTCAATACCTACTGGTTCACAGCCAGATACTCGATATCTTTTTTTTTTTTAGTAGGCGCAACCGAAGATATGCTAACACAAAGGCTACCCAGCAGTTGCGTTTGATTAGCCTCGGTGATTTAGCTGTTAGCTGCTGACGAAGTTTCGCGACAATGGGGCGCTTTTGAAATTGTGGTTAGCAAACACAATGTCTACAATGCGTATCCAGATGGCCTTGAACAGTTGTGTTTAAGTGATGCTCCCTTAAACGCTCATTCTAGCACCTGCCCATTTGTCCAACGTACATCCCTGCTGCACCGTTGTTGCCGCACCGTTGTTACACAACATCTTAGGCAGCTGACACGTGAGATCACCGAAGCAAATCAAACGCAACTGCTGGGTGACCTTTGTTTTAGCATACCTTCGGTTGCGCTCACTAATAAAGAAATCGAGTATTTGACTGCAACGTGATCATGAGGTTGCGCGTTTTTGAACTGTGGTGTGCCGCTTTGTAGTGTGTGTATATATTTCTATGGTTTTCGGTAATAAAATTCAGTTGAAGTCAGCGCCCGTGTTTTGTCTTCCCTACATCATCGTTTTCTTGCGCTGTGCAAATATTTTGATCACCAAATAGCTATGCGCCTTTTCGCCAAATCCCGTTTTGTTAATCCACCAATGCTGTCCAAGTTTGTTTATCGTTCCCTGGCAACTGCCAGCTTCTTCGTTTTTTTTTTTTTTTTAAGTTGTGCTTTCCGTATTGCGCACGCATTCTGATTGACCGAATAATACTTTTTTTTTCTTTAAGCACCATTGGTGCAAACGCAGCTTACCTGCCTAAACGACGCTTTTCACTCAGGTGTTTTTTTTTCTTATTCGGCGAGTGTGATTTACCCGGGAATTCGATTCCTGGGAAATGACCGAAAATTTCGCGCTCTTTTGCAGTCAAGTGAACGCGCTGAACTTTGTAGCAAACTATCAGATCTCGGCGGGCGTTTCTCTAGTGCAGGGATAGTTCGTCCGTCTGCGCCAATGGCTTGGGTCGCGTTACGCGCATGTATCTGCCTAATGCACTCGCCCGCCCGCTTACGTACACATATATACATTGCGGAAACGAAAAGTTGCCTAGTGAAGGGGCTCTTTTTATTCATTTCCGCATATGGCGCCTCGGCCCCGCTTCGCTCACCCGTCATCTCTGCGCCCCTTACGCGTACTTCCTCTGTCTTCGCAACATTTCTTTTTATCATCTTTTATTTCCCTCACTCATTTCCCCAGCACAGGGTAGCCAGGCGGTCTAAGAACTGGCTAACCTCCCTGTCCTTCCGCTTACACTTTCCTCCTCCTCCTCCTCCTCCTTGGTGTCCACTTCTGTTCGGTGAATGCGGATTCTACGTTTGTTATGAAGGAACTTTGTTAATACTGTAATGCCAGTGAACAGATTTTAAAGCAGTTAAATGCGCTGCCTTTTGTTTAGTGCCTTGCATTTGTAAAAAAAAAATGTTACTTGAGGAGTATACAACGTCTCCAAGATGATAGGACGACACACAATTGGTTGGGGTCGATGGGCGTTCGTGTAAAATGTACGCCTATAGTTTTGTGGCATCACAAGTGGGCAGAAAATAACAATACTTAAATCTTACATTTTAAGTTGCTCGGACTTGCTAGTTCTGACTTCCTAAATTGGAACTGGGATTTGAAACGGAGAATCGTTCTCCGCAGCAACGGGGAACGTCTATAGTTCACGTATAGAATGAATAGCGGACAACTATTCGCAAGTTCTCGCAATTTTTGAGACAATAACCTCAAGGTCGCGGCTGGATTTACGTATGTACGAAAAAAAAAAGAAAAAACGCTGCAATTTATTCGGGGTCCTCGGTTATGCATCACATACATCGCATGGCAGTTTTTGAGCAATGGGCACGAGTACTGGTCTTCCATTACTTACAGCCACCTTCTTGCTCTTAGTGAGGCTCTGGCGCTGTAGGTCTAGAGGAATTATGTCTCTCATTATTCCTCTAGGTGCTTCAATGCGAACCTTTCTTTTTGTCATTCCTTCAAGTCAATTGGGAGGGAGCCGTCAAAGTTAGAGGCACATTGGAAAAACAAAAACGATTTTTATATTATTGCCTAATTACTCTTTGAAAATTCCAAAACCAGCGTGCTTGCCGCGAGAACACGCATGGTAAACGAGAACACGGCGAAAAAGAAATGTGGGTGACGTCACGGTATTTAAATCCCACACCAACTGCCGTGACGTCACATTGTTTAACGGCGTCTAATAAGGCCTACGTTGATCCTATTCGGTAAAAAAAAATATTCCAATAACTTCTTATGAACCTATAGGCTTGACATGCCAAGTGTAGGGATATTTCACTGAGCCAATATCACCAAACTATGAGAATTACATTTGGAAACCCGTGACCTCACACACGAAGAAGACAGCGCGAAATTAAAAGAAAAAAAAAACGAAAGTTCCGTGGGGATTTTTCGCTTGTATTAGAAACTGATGATGGTGAAATCAATGACATTAGAGTTTTGACAGAATGCTTTATCAATCTAAACGGATTCTTTGTTTCACTGTAGTGCCCCTGTAACAGAGACGTGTGAAATACAAACTCATCGGTTGTTTGTTTCAATTACTTATTTTTTTGTTCATTCACTTGCTCCTGTCATCAGTCAGTATCCCCGTTCACTTGAACGCCCGTGCGGCCCATATCTGTCTTTATAAGCGACAGGAACAGCTGCGAACAGAAGACGGGTAACGTTGAGAGTGCACGAACACGTCCCGCGGTGACACTTCCGGAATTAGCGACCAGGTCGCTGCCGTGGCTGCACCGAGCCGACTTTGCCGACGGTATTCTTGTTTCTTGAGATGTTTTTGAGGGGCTTGTGAGCCGGCGGCATTTCTTACCAATAACCCTCTGTGTTCGACGCGAATATTATCATCGTTTGTTCTCTCTACGTGGCCCAAATATCATTCGCTGGGCACGGTATATAAGGAAACCAGCAGACAAAGAAGTTAAGAGAACTATGGAGGAAGTTATGGTTGTATGTTTTAACTCCTGTATAGTAAATAATGGCATGAATAAAAACCAGTTAAAACAGATGAAAATGAACTGTTAGATGTACTTGTGGTTCTTATACCTAGGGAAAGTTGGTTTTGGATGCAACTTCGATTCCCCCCAGTTTGTGTTATCATTAATATACGGCAGTTAAGAACAACAAATATTCCCCGCCTTGGTGGTCTAGTGGCTGAGGTACTCGGCTGCTGACCCACAGGTCGCGGGATCGAATCCCGGCTTCGGCGG
The DNA here is from genome assembly GCF_043290135.1 of Rhipicephalus microplus. NCBI lineage: Eukaryota > Metazoa > Arthropoda > Arachnida > Ixodida > Ixodidae > Rhipicephalus > Rhipicephalus microplus. Next base: position 122,396,783 of record NC_134707.1, read on the forward strand.
GTGCATTTGCGATGCAGGCGGAAATCTTGTAGGCCTGTATGCTCAGATTTGGGTGCACGGTAAAGAACCCAAATTTGAGCACACAGGGTTCCCAAAGTGGAGAACCACCCAGGTGGTCGAAATTTCCGGAGCCCTCCACGATGGCGTCTCTCATAATCATATGGTGGTTTTGAGACGTTAAGCCCCACAAATCAAATCAAATCAAGAACAGCAAATATTGTTCGCGACGGCTTCCTTAGCTTCAGTGTCAATTGTGTTCGTTGTGTCTACAAAATAACAAAAGATAGCTATCAATTCCCTCTCTTCCAATTATGATTTCGCACTTTCATTCGAGCGTAAACATTCGAAAGGAGTGCAGTTTAGCGTTACCTAACGTTTTTTTTATAAGGACCGTGCGTCGGTTAAGACGTGCAACAGCGCTGCCTTGACGAACAAGAAGTTTGGTTTTATAAATAGTCCTCAAGCAATGATAATCATTACTAACCCCTCTATAGGCATTCCACGTGCGCCGTCTCGTTGGTTGTTTAAGGATTTAGACTCGTCAGCCATTCTGTCGTTCGCTGGTTCGTCACACCTGTTTCGGAGCACTCGTGTCGATGGTGCGCTGAAACTTATCTACATGTTTTGATTTGTTGTATACACTATTATCGGTACAAAAAGCTGTGATAACTTTTTTGTCTGGTAGAGCTCAAAGGAGCCACGACACAATCACCTACGTAACAAACATGTTCATTTATAAGGTGCTTGACCAAGTAAGCTAAAATTTCGTCAGCCTATTTTTGAACGCGCAAGGAGCAACTCACATAACACGCATTGTGATTGGAAATTGGTTGTAAATGCTGCTTTATGTGTTCTGCCGCAGTCGTGATTGTAATTACTAACCACTTCTTTTTATATTCGATCCAATGACATGACGAAATTTTCCATTGTGTGTTTAAAGAAAGTAGTTAACGATTTAGAGTACTAGGTACTCTACTATGGGAGAGCATAAAGCCGTCCCGTAAATAATTGTTGACCATTGTACCAATTTGCCGTGGCCCAATGGTCTTGCTGAGATATCTCGACTCTTTTTTTTTTCTGCGCCTACACACTCCACATCCATCACCGCCCGCCCCCTCAAGGCTGTTCATGCTCGGAAGAACACCCGAACTGTGCTCCGCTCTTACACGTGCAAAAAGCAGTTCTAGCTCTCGGTGGACTCGGTTCCGTTTCTTCAGCAGCCGCCATCTTCTTATAGTCAGCGGTTAAGCCCTTTCCAAGCGCACTGCAGACCCTCTAAAACAGCGTCGTTTTTCCCTCCACTCCTGTGGCAGTTCGTCTCTGTCCCCACTACCGACACACGGAGTCCGTCGCATTCCTGCGCGTTGGCGAGCCGGCACACGGAAGAGGGATATCGTTACAGGACGGCAACAGCTGTGAACCAGCTACGCGATCACTTTTCCCTTTTTTCTAATGTTTCTTGCTCCCCGCTGCGCGTAACGGTCCTTGCCTTTTTGGCTCCTGGCGAGTGTGTCTTTTTCCAAGAATAGATCTGCATCTAGCACTGCGGTACGTTGATGCTCGAGGGCGGAGGTTATTTCGCGAACGGCGGGAGTTCGTGCCCCGGGTGGGTGAGAGTTAGTGTTTTGCGAAGTGTTGCGTATATTTGGCGTTCACTATATACGCATGCGACAAAAATAGTGTGTTTTGGTCTTCACGGTCAGTCTATACCGCAAGTCGCGCGCTTTCTCGAGTGGACTTCGACTTCGCTGCAGAGATTCGAGAGAAGGGTCGTTATGGTTCAATTTTCATTTTCATAACATGTTTGTTTTAACATGTCTTCAAAGTCTTTCAGGTATACTGCAGTTTTTATGTGATTTCCGATCTTCTGTTTTCATCAGGTTTCTGTTATTTATTATTACATCTTTGTGAGATAATTGACAAAGGGGGAGAATAGCATAAATCTTTGTCACTCACGCGACTTATTGTTTCTTACCTCTTGGGTCCGCCATTTTGGTGCATTAGTTACGCAGCGGAGCTGCTGACCCGAACGTGGATTGTTGGCGGTCTCATTTCGATGGAGGCGATTCGCTAAAATCCAGTGTAAGACACTCTATTTGCACCTTTATGGTTGCTTGCCATGTCTGTAACAACCTATGGTAAGGGTGTCTTGGTTGGTCAAAACAACACCCTTATGTGAGTTGTAGACATTGAAAGCACCCTTAAGGATGCTAGTTGGTTTACGGTGCACGCTAGAAAAAAAAACAAACAATTCGAAAGCTGTCTACTACGGCGTGCGCTATAATCGCGTCATGGTTTTCACACGTGAAGCCTTGTTTATTATTATTATTATTATTATTATTATTATTATTATTATTGCTGTTGTTGTTATTATCCCTTTTCTATCCTGTTGCTCTTTTGATCTCATTAACATTTTCTTGTTTATACCACTCGATAAAAAGATACCCTCGAAAGCCACGTGTTTCCCACAGTTTCCGCGCTCGCTCTTCCGCGTTCCTTTAACCTTGTCTGTTGTCTCTGAAGTGGTAGACGTCTACCGCGTCTTCCATCTTCCACGCATCAGCGACCGTAGATCGCATTACTGTCAGATCACCCCGACATGGCTCTGGCGGCATCTCCCTTCGACGCATATACCGCCTGTCTTTTATCGTGACAAGTGACAACTCCGTTCCCTTCCGATTTCGTCAATGGCATGCATTCAGCGCGGAGAAGGCACAAGGCGTCCGTTTGTCTCTAACGAGGAGCTCTCGATTACATGGAGATGCCTCAACTGCGATAAGCTGTTATGACGTATACGCTTGACGGGAAACGTTCCAGTAGCAGTTGTCCCATGGGAAAGCCTGTATATAGGTTCCTATCTTGTCGCCATTTTGCTCATGGGTGGGCTGCGTTGCAGAACCTTTAAATAGGGGAGCCCCCGTATAGACTATTTTACGCAGGGGATTCAATGCCGCCATTTTGGGCTGTTAGCCTTCGTGTTTTGCATGTTTAATAACTAAACGAATTGTGTTGTGGTAGACGCATAAAAATGAAAATGGTGGAGTTGGTGTGCGCGACGTTCCGTGGCCTCATTAATTCGCATCGCAATGTACAAAAACGAGAGCACATCAATCTAATAGCCCAACATGGCGGCGTTCATATGTCTTAGGTAAAATAGTCTATATACGTCGTCACGATGTCGCTCGCTTCACTCTAAATAGCAGCCTGTCCGCGTTGAGTTGACTTCTTCCCGAAGCGTTCATTCTATACTTTTTGCCACTTACTACGTTTGTTTCTATTTGAAAAAAAAAACAGTGCTAACACGAACATGCTCTAAAAAACATCACACCGAGGACGGGCGCTGGTCCTCGTGTGATGCGTCTTAAAGCGTGTTTAAATTAGCGCTTCCTTTTTCAAGTGAACCTGCGCCAACCAGCTCGCATCCACTAACTTCCAAGTTTTTGTTTCTTGCTTTCTCGTTCTTTCCGATTCAGCTTTCATCTGTATATCTATTAGGGCCGCTGGCAAGAGCAGGCAGACGTGGTGCCTGTCAACCTGCCGGCTCCCTGTTTCTTCTTGGTCCTTCTTTGTCTGCGTGTACACATCAAATGATAATGAAAACTGGAAATTGACAAGTGTACAGCTGCAGATACACGTGATCATGTCTCAAAAAATTTTACAATCTTCTTCTATTTACTTTTTTAAGGGAGCCAATTCTTGCGATTTTATTAATTATGTGCAGCGAACTTAAAAGAAAAACTAGACTAATAATGATGGGTGAATGGACCACTTGCTGGCTGATATAAGTGTACAGCCACCGTGTTGATAATGAAAAATGGCAGCTTCGTGGGCGCCTTCGCTAAGGAGCGGGGCTTTAAGGATAGTTACAACTCGCGTTTACTTTGCCGGAACGGTATACGGTTAATACTCAATACAGCGTGCTTTTGACGGGTCGCAGTCAATGGGCCGAAATTTTGCTCAGAAAACGGAGTGACACTCACAGTATCACAAAGTAGAACTCGCGTTATAGGGAAGTAGCGGTGAACACTGTCGCCTGGCGTCCATAACCTGATCGCCGGCGAAACGCGTCGTCTTTCATGGATTCGTGGTCGTGCGTTCTGACGACTGCTGTCACTTCCTGAATCAACTCGACCTCTCGATCGCGCCCTGCGCGAAATCTTAGCGTATTTAAAACAACCGCGAAGGTTTCCATATCTTGTGGTTTGGCTGTCGCTGTTTATAATAAATGTTCGGGCTTAATTAACGTCCCCAAACCACATAATAGGAACGCTGTTGGGGAGGGCTGTGAAAATTTTGACCATCTGGTGTTGGTTTAACGTGCACCGATATGTGAGCGCACGGGCCTCTGTCATTTCGCCTCCTTCTAACTGTATAGCCGCCGCGTTCGGGATTCGATCCCGTGACCTGCGGGTGAGCAGTCGAACACCACAGCCATACGTGTATCACCGCGGAAGTTTCTGTCAGCAGTCACCGATCGGTAACGCGTCATTAGTGAATGGAGACCGTGATCACGTGAAAATGAACGAACAAGCGTGCGTGGCGATATTCGGAGAGCCCGGAACGAAATGTCATCAACCGCGGCAACACTTTTGTCTTTCTCGCAGTCCTTCCCGCGCTGTTCTCGGCTGCTTATTGCTGTTTCGTTGGCGTCAACTCTAGTTGCCGTAACCTACTCCGCCATTGTTTCCGCTATCCCTTGCACAAACTGTGTGAAAACCGCTCGAGTCGTTGCCGTCAACAATGCGCTGGTGGTGCACGGTGGACGAGGTGTACGAGGAGGACGACGTGGAGCACTTCGAGGCGGACAAGCGAAGCGCCGCTAGGTGGCTACGTGATGTCCTCCGTAAGTCACGCGTGTATACCCATCACGTGACTTGACGACTGCTTTTTTCCGTTTAACTTGTTTTTATTTATTTATTTTAGCGAAAGTGTGCAAGATTTAGAGGAGTTGAAATCTGGGCCAGTTGGTTCATGGTATTTGAACAAAGCCAGCAAAAGCACAGTAACACGGTGTTTGCGACTGCCTATTTCTTTCCGGGCCTTTGCTGACTTTCTTCAAGTCCCACAAGACTCTAGTCGTTCATGCATTAAAAAGTTACATTTAAAAAAGCAAGAAAAAAACGTTGAATAGACCACGTGAATAGGTCGTGATCAACAGGGAAGTATTACTTTTTATTTGAATGTTTGTTTTCGCCCGATGCGCGCATTATACGAGAAGAATGTAGTACGAAAAACTGTGTGGACGAGAGGGGGAAGAGAGTGGGGGGGGGGGCACGGGAAAGAATGCACTTAACACTTAGACCCGTGTTCACAAACCAACCTTACCATTATCTCCCATTTAGCATATCTTTCTAGGGCCATTAACGTGACCCATAAACAAGTATGAAGCCGGTGTTCACAAATCAAATTCAGTTATCTTTTGCTCTACTTATTGTTTTCATGCACTTTATGCGTGTTGAGGATGCAAAAACAATAAGAAAAACGAAATAGAAGTTTGGTAATCAATACGGCCCTTATTATCGAAGCCTACCACCTCAGCTCATCACACGATAATATCTCGTCAATTCCTCTTCGTAACAAGGCACAAACACAGTATAGATTTATTCTGCTCTCTGCTGGGCCACTGATTCGAAACCCTTCGCATTTGTGGAGCACACTTATCCACATGAAAAGAGCAGTGCAGTGTAGCAAACTGAATTAATATATTTCTGGTTGACCTCCGTGCTTAACCTTTATCTCAATCCCCTCCATTAGAAATTCTGGTGTTGGCGGCGGCGTCTTTGGTTGTGAGCGAAAAACCATGCGTTGGCCGTGAGCGAAAGTTTGAGATAGATGCATATAAAGGTAGCAGCCGGAGTGCGTTTGCACTTTGGCTTTCCTTGCGGCACAGTTTCGGTCTCCGCCTAGAAAAGATGACAATCTAGTGACTGGGAAGGATATATTGCGTGTGTTAGTGTGTGTTCATGCGTGTTGGTGTGCGTATATTGCTATCACGTACAATTAACTCTTAAAGGGGAAGCTTAACGGTTTCCCAATTTTGTTTCTGTATGATTACAGTACGGAAGACTAATAAGTATAGAAAGTGTGAAAGTCTAGTAGCGGAAATCACTTGAAAAGCCCGTTGCAGCCAGATTTTTCTGATGCGCCTTGACTTTAAGCTACTTACTCGTTCTTGATGGTGGCATATTCCGACGCCAAGCGGCTCCAATAACTGAACCAAAATGTCAAAGCATAATCGATGTTTCTGTGGCAAGTTTGACAGCAGAGGAAGCGAAAATCTGCCTTGCTTCTAGACGCGGCAGGGTTTCTTGAGTGCGTGTTTATTATTCGCTTAAAATTGGCAGCATGGTAATAAAAATGAGCGTTCAACTATTCTGTTTCCTAGTTGAGGGCTATTTGATTAGTAGTGTGTGCTAACGTGAATTTTGTTCGCTTTAGCTTTCGCGGTTAGGTGTCATCTTGTATCAAAGTGTACTGAGCTTGTGTCCTTTTCTGTCTTTTGCGCAGACGTTGAGGACATCACAGCAGACAACTTTCTGGACAAACTCGACAATGGCGTGATCGTCTGTCGGCTAGCCAAGCTGATCCAAGCCAGGGCGGAACACTGTTGCCAACTGAGCGGCTCCTCAAAGGTCGGTAGCACGGCTTAATTCCGACCTCCTACTGCTCGTCCATAGAACTAGCGTAATTGAAGGTAACTTCAAACGGTTCCACTCTTCCTAAAATTTGGCCCTCGCGCCGTAAAACACCACCTTCATCGTCAGCTTTCCAAAGGATTTCGGTTCGCCACTTAAGCAGCAAGGACAAGTTTGCAGTTTGCAGTGGTTACCAAGCACTAATGAAGACAATGGGCAGATAGGACGCTAGCTTACTGCATTACTCAGCTAAGATTTGGAACGTGGGTTCGGTGTACGGCCACGGCGGCCGTATTTTCGTGTAGGGCAAGTGTATTGTGTAATTACATACAAGTCGACGTTAAGGAGTGCTGAAAATGAACACGGAGTTCTCCACTGCGGTGCGCCTCACAAACAGAATGGGGTAGTCCATGCCTGACCTCCCAACCATTTAGGCGACCATCTAGATGTATTAGAAAAAAAAAAGATAAAATCTGCTGAAAACATGATGGCATGGAAAACTTCAAAGAGGAAGCTGCCGTGGGATCCAATGCGAACAGTGCTATCAGTGGGATGTTGAATTATATTTTATCTTCTATAAAACAAAAGCTCTAATGATAAGAGTTGGCAAATAAGAAAAAAGTATTTGTTTTCAATTGAGGTTTATTATGGTTTTTAATTGGAGCACCACGTGGTGTAAAGTGCTTGTCGATGCTTCCCAAAAGAATGATTCCTGATAGCAGTGATGGTTTTTTCGCAAATTCGTAAACCTTCAGCTATTTGAAAATGCTTGTAATTAAAACTATATCTTCTCAAGAGTAAGCATTGATTGCTAAAATATTCATACGTAGGACAAGTATTAAAATGTAGTAAACATGGAGCATTCTGGGAATATCTCTAAAGGCGTGGCAGTAAAACTATAGTAATAATATTGATCTTCAAAATGCTTACACAAACGCCTTTCCTTATTATGTAGAATTGTAGACCACATTCGGTATTGAAGCGCGAAACTGTACTCACAGAATAAGTTTTCTGACAACACTCGGACGACTTCCTGAAAAATTCAGATGGCTCCCATGAGATTTTTTTTTCCTTCGCAGATATATTCTAGCAGTTGACTGTTTTCAGGGCAATAAATGAGTACATATTTTTTTTTTTTCTGATACAGGTCTCGAAATGGCTGGGCCGTTAGAACCCAGCCATTTTGAACGTTTGATGGAATGACCCAGTCTGGTTTGTTTACGGAAAACCCCAGAAATTAATTTTGAAAAAGAAAAGGAACGCTCTTGTACTCGCTATCTGCGAACGGGGGACAAGAATGCCTGATGTCGGATTTCTGACCTTAATTATTTACCGATCCCGAAGGCCGCACAAGAGGGGCCGTGGGCCCGCAGCTGAGTCACGTGGCTAGTTGATTGATTGATTGATAGAGTGAGTGAGAGCAACTTTATTATGGTCCAGTGCAGACGCTGAGGCTGCCACGCGCCACCCGGCTACTCCCACGTGGGGACCGGCAGGTCTAGCCTGACGATCCTCTCGTTTCAATGCTGTACTGTTAAGAATCTGTTGTGGCGGATAATGTTCTCCAGGGGATCGGTTGCGTCGGCTTGTGTTGAGTCTGAAGTGTTACTGAACCCGCACGGCCTTCATTCGCCCTCAATCCACTGATTTAGTTGTCTGGCTGTTCTTTTCCTTTCTCGCCGCATACTCTTGAAACCGAGTCGAATGTGTAGCACTTGTTTCGGTGAACAAACAACTCGCTACCTGCGCGAACTCCGTTGAAATCCTGTTTGCGAATCCCGCGCCAGATGCGCCGTATGCGCGCTGGAAATCTGCCGATCTGAACGGGAGTGCCAGTCTTGGCGCTCGGCCGAGAGGTCCTTGACACGACGACGGCGACAAACTGGGAGGTTCCTTCGGCTCTTCGTCTCCGTGTGCTGGCCACGTGTGCCCCGCGCACTCTCCGGAGCTCTGCGGACGAGGGCCGCAGCGTCGGCGTCTCTCTGTGCTCTGGGCGCGCGAGATGTGGTTGCGTGATAGCCGGGCTCCCGCTGCTCCGTCCTCGAATCGTTCATCACTCGGGATGTGGAGTGCCGCCCGTGCTGGAGGAGAGTCCTCCTCCAATGGAACGCACCCCGGCTTAACAACCGCCGCGCGGCGCGCCTGCCTCTTCCCGGTGTTTCTCGCTCGCATCGCGAGCCCATTACGCATGATCTTTTGTGTTTGCTCAGCATGAAGTGAGAGGAAAGTGGCGGTTAGCGAAGAGACGGTGGAAGAATTTGCATTGCTGCAGCAGAGTGCAGACAGCGGCACGATGAACATACAGCACTCTCTGCTTCATTCTTTATTGGGAGGCAGACGAAAAACCGAAAAATGGCATAGCTGCTGAGGGACGTGGCCGCCTCACCTTACTATCACTGTGAATAAGGGTTTACAAGATGCAAATCATGAAAACGTAAACTGAACGAAAGAGGACCATGACTTGACGGTTGGTACGAAAATGATTGTTGCCGCTAAGGCCGGACATTAGAAAACCAACAAAAAAAAAGGGAATCAGTCTAACCAAAAAAGGTTTTAAGCAAGTGTCAACAAAGCTAGAAAGCTGAAACCATAAACAGAAAAAAGAGGAAATCAAGAAGACGTAAGCATGAGCCACCAAGCTGCGTGATCGCAATCGAGGCTCAGTGTAGCTAATTTATTTTTCAAAGCGCGTTACAGCGTTTGTGCCATTTTTCGATGTCGGGCAGGGACCATTGACGTCCTAAAATACGGTCTGGCCACTCAAGCATGCAATATGCCGCCACTCTCTGGTTACTTTTCTGAAATAAAAGGGGTTTCTATCACCACGGCCGCTACTATATATTCTCAGCCTTTCCCATGAAGAAGCCACTGAATGGTCGGTGCTATGTACTGTATATTCTTTGTCCAGTTTTCTGCGCGGTTGTGCCTCAGTGTTCTAGAATGTAGAACCTTTCTCAGGCTGACCGTACACAGTTGCATGCAAAAAGTAAAGTTTGCACTAAAATATGCGTTCCACAAGCGATAGCGGCTGTGTACGTCCAACGTAAAACACGTTAGAAATATATATGCTAAGCACATAAGGTCACGTTAGTAATATGGATTCAAGCGGCTGGTCTAAAAACAAGGGACGAATAGAAACAGACAACGACGTTGCGGCCATTTCGTGCAAGTATTTTCTTTGCAGCTGTCCCATCATCTGTTTCAAAGGCACTAGCAAATGTTTCTTTTTTTTCCTCGAAAACCTGTAGCCTTTGGCATGCTAATTCGCGGTATCAAAAATACACTTGCAAGTTTTCTTGACGTGTGAAGTCTAACAATGAACGGTGTAGAGTTCTTAAATCCTGTGGTAGAGTACGGGTTGTTGGCCAGACCAGAAGCGCCTGTTGCGCGGAGTTGGCGAGAATGGCTTAAAAGTGGGCCCCGATAGAGCAACTTCTGCTTTGACGTGCACGCTAGCATGGCATGCTGACATTCACGTTTTAACATGCACGCTAACAAAGCACATAAAGTATCATTGCGCAGATAAGAAACGGCGGCGATAAAATGTTGGCGATGTGAAAGAGTATTAGTTTGGAGATGAAGCAATTATTGTGATTGGACTGTACGTATATATGTAAGACTACTTGCAAGAAGTTGATATTGTTATAAGACTGAACGAAACAAAGGGATCCAGGCCACTGCGCTTCTCAGCAGTATCGATGGTTTGACCGTCCGTTTCCCACTTTGTGTGCATACTGGTATGCCCTCCGTTGGCTCAGCTTACTCACTGACACGCGCTTCCCTGCAGTGTGGCTGGCGCGATTAACCCGCGCCATTGCAACGGTAATGCGTTCCCGTAAGACGCCACTCGGTGAATAAACCGACAGTTGCTCAGAACATGAAATTTAATGACTGCATGGATGGGAAGATTGTCCCTCATAGTGACTCAAACCTACCATATTTTCTAATGAGAAATGGAGTTATATTTTTATTTCTTCATTGAAGACCGCGAAAATAGACTGTGGCGATACCTGGTGGACGAAACTTCAATTATTCGAGCTGCCCTCTCACGTGACCGTAATCTAGTGTACGTGGTCAACAACTGTCCTGTTTGTATAGACATTATTTGCTTCTTCGTAGTAAAATATGTTACGTATACTCCATAAAAATGAACTTACTGCGCACTGCGTTAGTAGTGCGCAATGAAGTGGCGCTGCCTTCGCATCACGTAATGATCTCGTGCTCGTCAGCGCGTCTTGAGCCACTTTTATACGTGCTCATGGAGCCGTGGGTCGCTGAGATTTTGGAGTGACTGGGCCTGTTACCTACACTTTGTCTCAGCCCCGCCGCGGTGGTCTAGTGGCTAAGGTACTCGGCTGCTGACCCGCAGGTCGCGGGTTCAAATCCCGGCTGCGGCGGCTGCATTTCCGATGGAGGCGGAAATGTTGTAGGCCCGTGTGCTGAAATTTGGGTGCACGTTAAAGAACCCCAGGTGGTCGAAATTTCCGGAGCCCTCCACTACGGCGTCTCTCATAATCATATGGTGGTTTCGGGACGTTAAACCCCACATATCATTACACTTTGTCTCAGAAATGACGCGCAGGGATGTTTTCGATCACGTGACTTGGCTCGCGGGTCGGGAGAGTAACGATGACGGGACAAGCCATCCATGGCACAGGCGTAACAACCTTGATGGGTGCAGGCGCATGCAACGCGGTACAAATACAGGGAAGCTGTATAAAGCCACATCGCCTCATTGTAACGGCTTGGTATTTTCAAAAATAGTTGTTAAGCTCAGAATAAACGGGGTTAAGCATAGTTACAGGAACTCCTGAAAAAAGCAGAACAATGACAGTATGCACAAGTCGCTAGAAGCGCTTCCGGCGTTGGTATCAGGTCTCAGCTCTGCTGGACAAAAAGGCACGTCCGTGTTCAGAGCACTTCAAATCGAAAAATACTGCTTGTAAAATAACTACGTGCTTTTGAGAGTACTGCAGCTGCTAACACTGTGAAGGGTAAGCTTTCGGTTGCTGCGGAAATAACTGGGCCGAAAAAGATCAGTTGTTGGCCCTTTTAACGGCATGCGCATGGGGTGCATGCAGTATCGGGTGGCCTTGCCCATTCGCCCATTTGGTGTGCGTCAGTCTCAATCTTCATTGCGCTGGTCCTCTCGTTCCGACGTCATTCACCAATCGCGGTTAATCGACGATGCGCCCCCTTCTTCGTACAGACCATAACTGGGTGAATTAGTGGCGCGTCGCAGCATTAATGTATGTACGCGAGAGCGCGTCCTTTTTCCGGCCGTCCATCCTCATCTGGCGGATGATGCGGTGAGCGAGTCCTCGTGACGTGCGGTGCAGTTCCTAATCGAGTTTAGCCTAATCCGGCACCGCGGCCCGGTGAAGCAGCGGCCTTGCCTTCCTTTTGCACTGTGGGCCTTCACCTCGTTATTTTGTCGGGGTTTCCTTCCTGCGGCTGATCTTGTCTGGCGACGCGGCATGTATGGGCTTTACTGTATCAGCATTAGCCGCTTGGGCGGCATATAGATGTGAGCATCTGTCACTAACTTCTGCGCGGTCGTTTCTTCGAATAGGCTAAGCAACTTTATGTGCCTACTTCTAAAAAGGTACTGCTTTTCGAGTCTGTCCATAACCAATGAAGATGAATACAGCGAAAAGAGAGAGAGAGAAAAAAAAAGAAAGGACGTCAAGCACTGAGTCTTGTTTAAGTTTCGTTTCGAGCTCCGCTTATCTTACTACGCATGCACAGGGCTTTAAGTCACTTAGGGCAGGGGGGAGGGGGATGTTTGATGAGCTACCCATTCCCTTTTTTAGCCTCTGGAAATACGTACAGACACGCCTAGCCCTCTTTCTGTCTTTCCGTCTCTCAACACATTATTAAAAGCTGCTTCGGTATAAATAAAGCTCCGCTTAGTTCTGCTATTAGCTTCAACATGTATGCGCTCGCCACAAATTGGCCTTGTGTATAAGCACGCACAAGGACCGTAAAACCGCTGATTCGTAGACTGCCGTCACTCGGCAACTCATTAAACAGTGCTCGTTCGGGCGGCTTCTTCTCCGTGAGTTCTTTTTTTTTTTTTTATATAAGCGATTCTCTTTGGGTACCACATGGGCACTTGGCGTATACAAACTATATATCCCACGCTCGGACAGGAGCGGCCAATTTCCCAGGCGCCCAGTTTGTTTTCCTCCTTTCAGCTCCGGTCAAACAGGAGCGTCGGAGAACCCTGCAGCGTGTCCCGGCGCGGAGGCGGCGAGCTTCAAAGGCGCGAAGCAGACGCGCTGTCACTGCTCTGTCTCTCTCTTTCTCATTCTCTCGCATCGTTGCTCTGCCATGCGTTTCGCGGTATACTACTTCTTCCTGCTTCCATCACGATAAGTGTGGTTGTTTCGCCGCACTGTGAGACTTCGTACTACGGTCTTTGTGTCTCAAATGGCGCGACACAACTGGCGCACTCTTCGCTTCTCTGATATAGCTGTTTTGTTTTTGCTTTTTTGTGTGTGTCTCTTTTCTCCGGTATTCATTGAGTATGAGAAGTCGTTAACTTGAGGATCACCGCCTGGTATTTCGATCCGCTGTTGGTGGTGATATAAAGACATTTTGAAATCATATGAGTGAGCATTTCGATATTGGCGTAAGAACGAAGGTACGCATCATATACTACCCGCTACGGTTTTGTTTGGCTACTGGTACGAGGCACACTCTTGTTCTGGTACTTTACTTCTTATCCGAAAGACTCTGGGTAGAATCGCTTACGCCGCTTCCGGATGTCGGTGTAGGTGAAATGCTGTATAACGGCCTTATGCATATAGATCTAGGCCCGCGTTTATCTCTGAGGTCGAAATTCTCGAAGTCCTCCTCTACGTCGTCTCTCGTAATCGTGTCGTGAATCTGGTATGCTAAGATACAGCAGCTATTATTGCCTTATAGGGCTGCCCGAGATTTTTAGGGACTCTATTGCAGGAAATGGACCTTTCTCGTGCACTTTAATTGATTTACATTTACCACAATTATTACAGCACATTTAAAGGAAGACAGATCATGTCCCCTATAGGCTTTTTAAGTTTGATTGCCTGTGTGTCGTGTAGTTATGATTGGCGAATACGGGCTGTTGTTTCGTACGTGTGTGTGTGTGTGTGTGTGTGTGAGAGAGAGAGAGTTGCGGCAATGGGAGCGTGCGTGAAAGTATAACGTGTAAGCACAAAAGTTGATCTTTCCAGATTTGTCGCTTATGCACACGCGCATTAAGCCTGCAAATATCCAAAGCAAACGGCTATTGCTATGTCGCTGTTTCAGTACTCATACATCGCTCTCTTTTCTGGCTTAGGTTCCGCATATTTCTTGAAGAAACATGTGTAACGGTATATGTATTTCTTTGCTGTAACGATTTTTGAAGTGAAGTGCTTTTGAAGAAAGGCAAGTTTCTGGTCCAGTGCTAAAAATTAAACACAGGTCAGTTGCAGAGTTTTAACAGAACGGTATTCAATAACATCATAATTAAAACAGACATACTCTTAATACACGAAATTTTTCATAATGTACAAAAATGACTGCATGGGCGAGCTTCTGCATTATTCACAAACACAGCGCCAAAAACGGAGGACAAGAAAAAGAAGGAGACACTGTCAGGGCCGCTTTCTGTCTCCTTTTCTTTTTTTTTTTGTCCTCCGTTTCTGGAGCTGTTTTTATGTGAATAAGGTCATAATGTACACCTTCGTAGTCAATGTAAGTCTGCTTGATATCTTGCTACGCAATAAAAGTTGTATTTACTCAAGTGCTTAAAGTCCCGTGTGGTTTTACCCTTTAGGGCTAAAATATTGCAGATTTTAATTCTTCCGAATTAAAGTATTTTTTCGCCGTATACATTATAACACTTAGGTAAGTTCAAGTTGCCTTTTAGAGCACGTCAAGTACGGCTTGTTCGAAGGGAATCGCAAGGAATCGGAAAGCAATGTTGTCTGGGGTGCAACAGCTGCGCCAATTGCGCCAATTTGATACAATTTCCGACCGCTGTGTCGAGCTGCGCCAAAACTGTGAAATTTGCTTAAATTGAAGGCACACTGCGCCAGAATGCTTAGCCTGCCTCAAAATTTTTTTCAGCTGCGCTGATTTCGGCGAGAAATGCACGCCACGTCGGCCACCTGCAGTTTGCGCCATCAGTCAAAGCGCGCAGACGCTAACTTTAGTGCCTGGAATATACTTAAAATATTCTAGGCACCCTCCCTATGCTCGCGAGACGCGATCGACCAGATAAAGTAACAATGCTGCGTGCCCATCGGTCCGCTGACCGCAGTGGATACGGCTGTAGCCACCTTTAGCCTGAAAACGCGGATATGGCTTATTAGGAAATCAAGCTGGAAGCGCACACCGCGTTTTCCTCGCGCAAACAAGCTCGGCGCGTTGCGCACGCCGGCAATGCCCGTTAATCGGCTTAGCAATGGCACATAAAACATTTCTTTTTTGTCTTCAATTTGCGTCGTCCCGGCCACGCTCCTGGCGAGAGATGTCCGGTACCGTCGCCGGGCCTATGGGTGCGCGCTGTTGTTATACTTTACCTGGGCGAACGCGCCTTGCATTGGGGCCGAACCGGCGCCTAACGTGAAGGGGGGGGGGGGAGTTAAGGTGTGGCGGTTTGAAAATTTCTTGGCTTTGGATTCCAACGAGTGCAGAGGAGGCTGCTTAAGATACCTATATGCCTCATTACACCGGTGCCCTGCGAAAAAGCGTCTTGAAATTTTCAAAGAGTCTGTTACTGTCTGTTAGCCACGGAAAACTGCAGATTTTGTTCACTTACTCGTGCGTTTGTACGCCGCATAATTCAGAGTACAAGCATAATCAATGACGATTAAATAAGCTACTGGCGATCCTTTGTAGCTGTGTATTACATTTTTGCTCCCCTAAAATAACAAGCTAAATTGTGTGCCAGTTTTTTTTTTTCACCCCACCTAGCTACTCCTTGGTTATACGACTGAAATTTCAAGGTCGCGAATTGGGCTGATCTGTATCTAAAGCAGCAAAGTCTGTGAAATGATTTGACAGGTGCAGCAAAGGCTGCTATGGAACAGTAAGTGGCGTGGTTCGAAACACCACTTTCATTCAGTGCTCATGTTCACTCTGCACGATAAAGGTGATGTTGAATGGTTTATACACACACACACACACACACACACACACACACACACACATATATATATATATATATATATATATATATATATATATATATATATATATATATATATATATATATATATATAATGTGAGCCTTCCTTGTTATACTGCTTCAAGTTTGGGCTTTCGCGATAAAGAAAAATGCACGTTCCCCCCCCCCCCCCGTGTTTTGCTCCAAATTCGGAATATTTTAGTGCTCCAAAAGTTACATTTTGCTGCTCCAAAAATTGCGCCAAATTGTATTTCGGCTGTTGCACCTCTGTAGCTCCAGTTACCTTAACTTGATATTTTTTATTGCATAAAGCATTTACCCCTAGCAAATGCTGTATTTGGCAAATATCTTGATCTATATTATTAGTGATTTTTGATTACTAATTATTTTCAGAACCCTATTCTGTAATATTTTTAAAGTTGTGTGTATGTCTGGTAGGTCACGCCCAACTAATCTAAACAATACCAATATGGCTATGACAACATGCGTATAGTAAAGGGATTTCAGTATATCCGGAGAGAAATATTGCGTTGCTTTTATGGGGTAATAAAAACTGCACGCGAGCTTCTTGCACAAATTTTGTATATGTTCTTCCCAATGCAAATGTTGGTCAAATATGACGCCCAGATGTTCAATGGAGGCAACTTCTTGTATGAAACCGTTATTTAGGCCAATATTTATTTGATTGTTGTCTATGATCGAAAAACTGCATGTTTCGTTTTATTGCTGTTCAAAGGTCATGTCTTTTCTGCAAACCATGGGAACATTCTGGCCTACTCAGCCGTCGCATCTTTCTTCAGTGCCGAGAGTGTCTCTCCAGTGAATAATAAAGCTGTGTAGTCCTCGCACATTAGAGCATTTGAGCTATGGGGAGCATCGGGGAGGTCATTAATGTACAATGAGAGTAAGATTGGGCCGAGTACGGATCTTTGTGCGGCTGCACTAGTGAGTGGGCTGTATTTTGAGTAATGATCGCCCATTACTACCTTTTGTTTCTGCGACAGTGAATAGTTGGGAAAAAAATCGAGGGAGCCATTTCTGATACCGCAATTTTCTAGTTTTTGCAATGGAATGGAGTGAGAAACTGTATCAAACGCTTTTTGTAGTATGTAAAGATATTCTAAGAACTAGTTTTTTTTTTTTGTCAACTTTGGAATCTATTAATTGCGTGAGTGTCAGAATTGCTGTGGACGTCACCATGCTGCTGATGACAGATTACGTTGCTTTCGTTTAGAAATATGTTCTCGTTCCGAAATTAGTTTTTTTAAATCAAAAATTGTGTTTATCACACTCGGAACCGAGTCATAGACAAGTCGTCGATTTACCGAGTCGTCGGTGGATTCATTTCTCACCAACCCCAGCCGTCTCCCTTATTTAGCTACTATCGTTATTATGCAAACACTTTCTGTAATAAATGCGCAGTTACGGGAGCAGAACACAAAGCGATGCTTAAGAACGCTTCATTGAAGCGTGCTCGAACGTTTGCGTAAACACCACGCAGGGCACAGGCGTATGAGTCAAGTATTTTGTAAACTTTCGGTGGTATGTGGATATCTCCGCTGGGGAAGTGCGCAGATGGCCTCTGTCGTAGTGCTGTGACGTAAGACAGAACACCAGCGCTGCTGGTTGTTAAAAAATCTGAGAAAAATCATATAAGGTATGACCAAGAGAAAATGATATGGGGTGGGAGGAAGAGGGGTACACGCAAATACAGAAAGCTGCTGCAAAGACTGGCAGATGTTTTAAGTTTCATGCATACACGAATGGGCCTTGTTTTTTTTTGTTTTTTTTTTGTTCTGAGGTTCAGAAGTACCAAACGGCACAAGAAAGATGGCGCATGGGGCGTGGCCTTGTTTCTCGTTCCAATACCGCGAAAGGAGCGAGGCGATAGCTTGCTAAGGCTGGCCCAGGGCAAATGACTTACGACTCGGCGAAAGAGGGAAAGTTCTCCGTCCGTAAAGGAAAAGAAGGAAATATCTCGGAAGCACGCGGTGTGCTGCTCAATGAAGTGCTCTGTTTTCATGCACGCCCATATACTTTCTCGGTGACGGGCTTGTTCCTGAAAACCAGCGATGGCTTCGCGTTTGAGGAAAGACAGATTCAGAGCTCCAAAACTCGTAGGCAGATGGCCGGAGTAGCGAGTATGGTTGCCATGATATAGCACGTCTCGATATGGCACGCTGTATGGCGTTGAAAAGCTACTGCTTTCGGCGGTTGCCCCGACCTTGGCTTGCTCGTTTGTTTCTTTTCGCTTGCTTTCGAGTGTGTCTGCCGCGGTGTGCGGTTGTGCGCGTGTGCATGCTCTTTTGTTCTGTATTACTTTTGCTTGTTTGAATATGCGATGGAAATAGTAAAAGCCAGGGGCCTCTAACTCGTAGCCCCGCGGGCCGCATTGAGCCTCGGCTCCACAAGGCATACAT
Organism: Rhipicephalus microplus; assembly: GCF_043290135.1. Classification (NCBI taxonomy): domain Eukaryota; kingdom Metazoa; phylum Arthropoda; class Arachnida; order Ixodida; family Ixodidae; genus Rhipicephalus; species Rhipicephalus microplus. The sequence goes on from NC_134707.1 coordinate 122,415,001, forward strand.
TTTTGTGATTCAGCTTAATGATATTTGTCTTATTTTGCCACGTATTGTTGTTAACAGCGCTTTGTTCGTGGGAGTTACACAGACGGGCATTTTTTTCTTCTTGAGGCACCCCATGCAGTGCTTCCTTGTTGAAACATCATTGTGAAAAAAGCAAAACAAAACAATCATCTTATTCAGAACTTTATACATTCTGCAGACCGGTATCGATATTCTCGAAACGTATGCCAAATTTACTGCTCATACGACGCATATATGAGATATGGGAAGATCAATCTTTGAAACGACGCGGCGCTAGCTGACATTTTCAGAAACCCAACCCCACGCGTCATCCTGCTAGAGGGGGAAGAGGGCTATGTTTTCTCTAGAGCCAAAGAAGGTTTACATATCGTCGCAGTAATCGTCCACACCCCCGCCTCCTCGACCCACACATTTTTCCTTCACTTCCTGCACTGCGCGAACTGGTGGATCATCCTGCTGGGCATCGTATTTCATTTGTCACGGGTATCGCCTGCCTTCATTATGCATTTTAGAGTCCTATGACTTCGCAAGAGTAGCAGCTTGGTCGATTTGTTATACAAAGACGTTCGAAGTCTTCAGCGTTACCTGAATCAGCACAAGGCGAAACAAATTTAAGGTAGGTGAGGAAAGGGGGACTAGATGACAGTGACATCTTTGCTTCGTTTCATATGCCATAAGCAATCAGAAGGTCACAACTTTAATCGCTTTTGTTGATACTGTTTTTTTTGTCCTAGTGTTAAAAAAAAAGCGAATGCATCGTGCGAACTTGCGAATCTGCACGGCGACATCCGTGGCGTTTGATTGATTTGTTGTGTTTTAACGACTTAAAACCACGATATGATTGTGAGAGACGCCGCAGTGGAGGGCTCCGGAAATTTTGACCACCTGGGGTTCTTTAAGGAACACCCAAATCTGAGTACACGGACCTACAACACTTCCGCCTCCATCGGGAATGCAGCAGCCGCAGCCGGGATTTCATGCCGTGACCTGCGGGTCAGCAGCCGAGTCCCTTAGCCACTAGACCACCATGGCGGGGCAATTGTTTGGAGGATATTGCGGAACGTCACCAGGAAGAGAAGTTCCTGTTTTAGTACAGAAGTTGTTTCCGTCGAAGTCAAATATTTTTACTTCTTTATGTTTGTTTAGCGTCGAAAAAAAGTTATGCCGCGTGCTTTAGTTGTCTGTGTTTAGACGTGGTATGAATATTTCTGATTCTTCCTAGATATATCGAAACGTTTTGAATTTATCAGGCATATCATTGTAAATACGCTCATTTGTCAATGAAGAATTCGGCAATAGTTTTAGCTAAACAATTAGAATTGCTTCATGTGTGTGTACCTTCGTATGAGGTGGTAAAAAACAACATTAGCGTAGATGTTGATCGTGGTGACGTGAGAATGCGGAGATGCTACTGATAGCGAAAGCATTATAGCGTATAACATACACGTTCTGATTCTCCTAGCAAGCTTTGCGGGTGAGAGCGCGCTCAGTTTTCTGTAGCTTGTGTTGACGGGATTTCTGATCAGCTAGCAATTGATGTCGTTTAATAAGACGCACGAAATGTACAGGAATGTATAATGAAGGTATCCATATCCTGCATGTCGTTATGATTAGATCGCTATCTACAGAGAAGTAAAAGAAATGAGTGCATTAGGGTGTTGGTCGGATGCTTTAATGTAGCAGAAAAAAAAAACTAAAAAGAAGTCTTAACGGCGAACAAATATTTTTTCTTGTCGCAGGAACATTGCTGTGATTTTATTTATCATCAGAAAAGTTATCTTCTTGCCGTAAAGTGTATAACGTTTTGCCCTCGTTATATGACCGTGTCATTGTCTCCGCCTCGGTGGTACGTGGTTTCGGCACTCGGCTGTTGACCCGAAAGGTGCAGGTTCGATTCCGGCCTTGGCAGTCACATTTTGATGGAAGCGATACGATTGAACTGCACGATGTCATTGCATATAAAGTCGACCATGGTGATATATATACCACCATGGTCGACATTTCTGGAGCCCTTCTCATAATCATACCGCAGTTTTGTGATGTGAAAAAAATACGGTATGATATATATCGCTCGCGAGGGAAGAGGCACGCAGAAAGACCGTGGACAGCACAGCACTGTTGGGGTTTCATCGAAGCTGCGTTAGTCCTTGTGTCAATCAAAATGTACTGGTTCCCTATTAACGGTTGGGCCTCAAAGGCCATAGCTCTTCATCCCTGCTTCTATCTTTATCTCGCGTTGCGGACAGTAACGGACGGCAGCAGCTGGTCGGCGCATAGCGCACTGCTGCGGTGCCCTGTTCGCATAACCGTATGCGTGCCCTGGCAGCTGCCGACCCGTCGTGCACCAACGTCACTTCCGCTGAGCGCGTAGCGTCAGCCGCTCTTTTTACGATGACGATCCTCCCAGACACTGGCCCCCTCCTCTCTACTGCCGCCGCGTCTCCCAGATGGCGGCGCCCCAGTCTTGGCGTCATCCGTCTAGCTGTTTATAAACACGCACCCTCCCTCTTCCTTCGAGCTCATAATGGCAGCATTTTTTTTTCCTCTTGCTTTCTTTGCGGAAGCCTACGACACGCGGTCTGGCACCCTCGTGGCCCCGAACACGGATGGTTTCCACTCCGGGCACTGCTAGCCTGGACCCCTCCCAAGATTGGCGCCGTTGACTACCGCGTTCTCCAGTTCTCCTCGTCCTCCTCTATCGGCTGCGGTGCACTCGTTAGGCTTAGCTTCTCTTGGCACGCCGATGCTTTTCGCTAGGTTTCCGTGTGTGTGTGTGTTTTCTCGCGGACGTTGACTTTATGGCAGACGGACGGTGTGTTAGTTATGCACGCTGACGTCTGCTTGTTTGCGCAGACACGGCCGGGCCTGGCCATATGGTGGCGTGGGAGCTAGGGCTCGCTCGCTCTAATTGCCTGCTGCTGAGGAAGACAACAGTGGTAGAAGTTTCTTTTTTCCTTTCTTTCCTTCCTTCTTTCTTTCTTTCTTGTAGACACACTTTATTACTAGGCACAAGGGAAAGAAGAGTAATTGCGTTCGTCGAGGCTGCGCTACGATTACTCGCCTTTAATTTAGTTAGATATCTGTCAGCAATAGCGACAAGAAAACGTAGCTAGTATGGGAATAATGATTTTGTTAGAATTTGTTCTAGCAAATTGTTGCATAAGTACGGCAAGCGCTACCGTCGATGTTGTTTTTTCTCTCCCTGCATCCCTCTATCTCAATTAAGAAACCATGCGGGCCTTGCGAAGTTCTGTTCTGTCCCAGCTGGTTTGCTGTGGACAGGTTGAAGTGTATATCCTCTCGGTTACTCCATTTCTCAGTTCTGCCGCAGAGAAAAGAAAAAGAGTTGCGAAAAAAAAATGAACAGGTAACGAAATAAAGACATGTATCGAACTCCCACAAATAAATAGAAAGAGGGAGAATAAACTGAGGTAGGCATGGAGATCAACCAGAAAATAGCATCTGGTTTGCTACGCTGCACTAAGGGGACAGAAAAAGTGTAATGGAAAGGACAGCGGAGAGCACACAGGTCCGCTATAAAAGAAACAAATAATCAAAAAGAAGGTGTAGAGCGAGATTGCGGTAGGCCATTCAGTGGGCCACTGTCACGCAAACCGTTCAGTAAGGTCTTAGTTGAATTCCGGTGCGACGACAGTTCGGGTTGCTATTCTATAGCACTGACTGTTCTGACAGGGGTCTATCGTCAAGACGGGTCAACTCAGCAGAGCTAGCGGCTGTCTCGGCGAGCTGTGGGGACTGCGACAAAAAAAATGTGTGTATATATATATATATATATAAATATATATATATATAGTCAGTGGGAGTAATAATTCAATGGGCCAGTTAGTCTTCGTGAAGGTATGGGATATGGCACAACGGGAGCGTTGTCAACAAGGATAAATATATTTATTTCCCAACAGTTTCGGGAGGGGACCTCCCTTCATCTCATCCGCTGATGAAGGGAGGTCCCCTCCCGAAACTGTTGGGAAATAAATATATTTATCCTTGTTGACAACGCTCCCGTTGTGCCATATCCCATATATATATATATATATATATATATATATATATATATATATATATATATATATATATATATATAGAGTGACTCGTTGCAGCACCGTAGCACTTACGGCGCGATGCGCCGGCATTACAAAGGAAATACCTAATAGAAATAGGACCACCATGAAGTACAACCAAGAAAAAAAAAATCTGCCCGAATATTAGGTGGGCTACTCGGCAGCAGACCGGGGTCACACTGCCAATCAGGCGAAGAGAAATGCGTGCCCAATGAATGGCCTTTTCATTAATCATGCTTCGATATCGTTGGTTTGCACTCTATCGAAGACTTCCTACGAATACTCTGAAACCTGGAAGCGCTCTATCGGAATTTCTTAAAATAGATACAAGAGTACGACGCTGTGCTTGTGACGCCATAGTTTTCTAGAGGGCTTGAACATGCGACTGGTATCTACAACGTTACCGTGACGTGGACAACATGGCAGCCAGTCGGCTTAGTACAGGTTTTCAGTAAGCTACGCGAACACTTTACGGAAAGGAGGCAATACGGAACCGGCTGAGTAGCGCGCATGCGCGAACGTTGTACGCGCATACGAAAGGGACCGTGTCGCATTTCCGTAATGCGTTTCCGTAGCTTGCTGAGAACCTCTAATAAGTGTATCATTCTAGCGGCGGCAGCTATAGTCGCAGAAAACACCTTGTTGCGAACGACGGACCGATCCCACCGCTGCCACCACTGTTGCGAAGCCACCTCCGAAATCCCGCCGCTGACCTCCACTGTTGCGAACGACGGACCGATCCCGCCGAAGCCACCACTGTTGCGAAAGACGGCGACGCCAACACGGCCCCGGAGGCGCCACTGCTTTCAACTCCGCCGGGAAGGTCACCAGCCGTTTGGTAGCGTATGTTTATCAGCTCGCGACTGCTTCTGCGCAGAGCTGATAAGACGAGCGGACGAGACGACGGTGAGTTAAACAAGGTTTATGTACAGCATATTTACAGAGGCGTTACAATTTCGGCACTGGGGCCGACAGAGACTCGAAGAGCCGAGCTCTTCTCTCTAACACATAGGTCAGTCTTTCGCCTAAGACCGCTGACTCACACACATGTCGGCTATCCGACATGGGGACTCCTCTCTCTAGGACTGCCGATCGCGACGCGCCGCAGGGCTTCTTTTATTTGCACCGGGTCCAACCAAAAAGTCCAATCAGAAGCGCCGCTGGTCGTCAGGGCAGGTTCCGCCAATGGGGCCGCCGCGCCATGCGTCAGACCACCAGGCACGAGAACGCCGGCTCGCTGTCACGTGCGCCGCTGACTCAATGCACGTGGGCGAGAGAGGCGCCGCGCGTGTTCACGCCGTTGAGATGTTCGCGTCGGGCGGACTGCGGGCTGGCCTTGACCCAGATTGCCTTTTTCCGAGGCACGGACGTTTGACGGGGACTCGCTGGCATAACAGCACCCCCGCCGCCAGACAATGCACCGGAAAGACGAGCTGCTTCCACGGGGCTCGGATGTCAGGTGCGCTCGTTTGCCAGGTCCCTCCAGGTTCGCCTCCAGGGCCATGGGGAGAATACAGCTCCAGACTGTTCCGGGAACACATCCCATTTTGACGACGGATCCCAGCTCCACTGGCTTGTCGCCACAACTTGTCGACCAGCTTCACTCGTCTCTTCTGACCATCTTCGGTTTCAGCACTTGTCGATGGTTCTGCAACTTGCTAAGAACGGTTCGACAACAGACAACACACGACACAAGCAAGTGCCCTCGGTCACCCGACAGAACACCAGACAAAGTATAGTACAACATATACCTATCTACGTGTCTATTGGAATTTTGTTCCCACTACATCAAGAGGCACATGTGGGACAAAAAACTCTTAAAATGACAACTCCAATTTTTTTTTCCACGTACAACAACGTAACGAATTAGAATACCACAAAGTTGGCCCCTTGAGATCACTCTGAACGAGAGCGCTCAGCCCAGGTCGTGATGAGGTCAAAATTTTGCCCCGAATCGCCAGCCAGAAACCGAAAGGTTGAGAAGTTACTAGCTGGAACGCACTGCTCAATGCACCTGCATTAGCGTTTACCTTTCCTTTATTTTTTTTTGATAGCGAACGTCAAAGTTGCGCTGTGGAGCAACATGCTCCACTTCAGTAACCGGCCACTTTTAGGCGACGATACCTATGCGGCACCAAGAGCGGCTCACACTTTCGACGTTGCACAGGGGAACAACGATACGGCTTGCTACTGATTGACTCCTCACCGCTTAGCTCGATATCGTGTTCGATCACCGTCGTGTCTCCGGGACGGTCCGACAACACATACCCAAACTCGGAAACAATCTTTCTCAGGTCCTCTTTCTCAGGTCCTCCTTCACTTAAGCTAGGCTCTAGGTTTATCTGCTCCCGGATTACTTTCGATCCCCCTTCGATCACCTCACTAGAACTCAAATTTTCTGCTTCCTCTTCCTCTGAAGCCTTCAACAGCTGATTTACGACCGCTTGATGTTGAACATTGGGTTTCATCAAGTTGTAAATTTTGTTCTGCCGCCTTCCTACTTGCACCTCATAAGTTGTATCGCAAGGCTTCGATAATACTTTGGTGGGCCCTTCCCAATCAACCTCAAGCGTGTTACTCTTGGACGGCTGCAGCAGCGTTACCTGATTATCAACTTCAAAAGCGCGCTTCTTCCCCGATTTCTCGTAGTGCTCCTTTGACAGCACTTTTGCCGCGTTTTTCTGGCTTTCCACTCGCGCTTCAATTTGGCTTTCCACTAGCGCTTCAATCGAGAAATCCTCACGTTGCTCTCGAATGAGCGTCTCTCGATCAACTCTCGGCAGCTCGCTCCAACTTTCCGCTACAGGCGAGAGCGTTGCAACCCTCTCGCTCTGACTCAATGGCGCCATGTCGTCTCCCCTTTCTCCGGAAACCGCGCAGCTAGGTTCGGCGACGGGCCGCTCGCGTGACTGCTCACATGACTCATGCGGAAACTTTCCTTTCTGGGGTTCCGTCGACCCGCCGACAAGGTCACTTGAGAGTTCACCGCATGGAACCAGGTCAAGCTTCCGCGAAAGCTTTCGCGCTTGCGATCGCGTGAGAGCCATGCACGCTAAGTTGGGGAAGAACGATTTGCCCTGCTCTTTGAGAAGCTGCTCCGAGTTGTTGGAGAAAAGATAAGGAAAACGATCATTTAGCGCGGCAGACACAGCTGCTTCGGTGCGAAGCTTACCGAACGGGCCTTCAATGACAACCGTGGCGATTGGTAAGCGAACACTCTGCACCTCGGCGACTTGCCTAATCCACGCGCATTCTCCTGTGAAGTCATCCGGAGACACCAATGAAGGATGGACAACGTCCATGGTTGCCGCTGAGTCTCTAAGTGCTCGGCACGTTTTCTCATTGACCCTAATTTCTTGGAGATACGGCTCCAACAACCGAATGTTTTTTTCTGATTCTCGGATCGTTGCGAAGGCAAACTTTTCCTGACAGCTTCTCGCGATGTGCCCTTCCTTTTTACAGTTGTAGCAGATTAGCGGCTTCCGTTTGTTTTCCGGTTCTAATGCCTGTGTGGTAGAAACCTCACTCGATTTCTCCGCTTCTGTTTGCCCTTCCCCTACACTGTCCTTCGTAAGAGACGGGTCCTTTTTGAAATTACGGTGCGGAACGGGTTTCCGTTGATCAGGTTTCCTTGAAAAGCCCTCTTTTCTCTCATCTTTTTCAACGCGCACTGCCCTGCTGTGCAACTTTCGGCGAGTATAATACTCCTCAGCTAACTCTGCTGCCTTGTTTAGCTGTACTTCACTAAGTCTGTCCTGCAGCCAAAGTCTGACATCCTCCTCGATGCAGCGGTAGAATTGCTCCAGTGCAACGCATTCCACCACTTTATCGCGGTCGTCATAAACACCTTCGCCCTTGAGCCATTCAATCAAATCGGCTTTAAGACGAAACGCGAAGTCAACGTGTGACTCATTCCCCTTTCTAGCATACCGGAACCTTTGCCTGAAAGCCTCGGGTGACAACTTATAACGTCTCAAGAGCACTTCCTTAACCTCGTCATAGCTCTCAAACGCTTCCCTCGACAAGCAAGTTATCGCGTCGGACACTTCGCCGGGAAGAAGAGCTAGCAGGTTCCGCGCCCAAAGAGACCGCTCCAAAGCGTTTCGCTCACAGACGTGTTCAAACTTGACGAGATACTTCGCCATGTCCTCGCCTACTACGAACGGTGGCAGTTGATCCCGAATTCTAATACCGCTGACCTGAATCGTCGGAGAAGCTGCGCTGGGCGCCTGCGAACACTGTAGAATTGCCAATTCTAGTCGTTTCAACTCTAGGCGCTCTTGTCTCTCGGCATCCTCGCGCTCGCGACGTTCGCGCCTTTCAGCCTCTTCGCGGCGTGCTTTAATATCCACCCAGGCCTCATCGACTTCCTCAGCCGACACTCCCTCATCCTTCATGATCTCAAGGATCGCTTGCTTTCGTTTCGCACGGCCCAAAGTAATGCCGAGTTCCTCACAAATTTCGATGAGTTCCTTCACTTTAAGGTTCTCCATCGTTCACACTAGCCTCTTGCTGTTTGCCCCTGTTAACAATTTACTTGCCGTACCCACTATAAGTCAACTAGCAAGACGCGCAAGCAACTTTTCACTCTCCCGTGTTTACCCCCTCCGCATTAACTTTGGTTTCAAAGCACTTCGACTTTGCTTGAAACGATCAAAGCTCACTCTAATGCTTCACACAGCCCTTCTCTAAACTACTACAACCTGAGCTAGAGTAGTCTGGTGAACTGAGGGGAAAACATCAGGCACTCACCGCATCGATGTCGCTGACGCCGGCCGATCCCACCGCTGCCACCACTGTTGCGAACGACGGACCGATCCCACCGCTGCCACCACTGTTGCGAAGCCACCTCTGAAATCCCGCCGCTGACCTCCACTGTTGCGAACGACGGACCGATCCCGCCGAAGCCACCACTGTTGCGAAAGACGGCGACGCCAACACGGCCCCGGAGGCGCCACTGCTTTCAACTCTGCCGGGAAGGTCACCAGCCGTTTGGTAGCGTATGTTTATCAGCTCGCGACTGCTTCTGCGCAGAGCTGATAAGACGAGCGGACGAGACGACGGTGAGTTAAACAAGGTTTATGTACAGCATATTTACAGAGGCGTTACAATTTCGGCACTGGGGCCGACAGAGACTCGAAGAGCCGAGCTCTTCTCTCTAACACATAGGTCAGTCTTTCGCCTAAGACCGCTGACTCACACACATGTCGGCTATCCGACATGGGGACTCCTCTCTCTAGGACTGCCGATCGCGACGCGCCGCAGGGCTTCTTTTATTTGCACCGGGTCCAACCAAAAAGTCCAATCAGAAGCGCCGCTGGTCGTCAGGGCAGGTTCCGCCAATGGGGCCGCCGCGCCATGCGTCAGACCACCAGGCACGAGAACGCCGGCTCGCTGTCACGTGCGCCGCTGACTCAATGCACGTGGGCGAGAGAGGCGCCGCGCGTGTTCACGCCGTTGAGATGTTCGCGTCGGGCGGACTGCGGGCTGGCCTTGACCCAGATTGCCTTTTTCCGAGGCACGGACGTTTGACGGGGACTCGCTGGCATAACAACCTAAACTAATAATACTGTCGATGATTGGATGATTTATATGTGGGGTTTGACGTCTCAAAACCACCATATGATTACGAGAGACGCCATAGTAAAGGGTGCCGAAAAATTTCGACCAACTAGGTTCTTTAACGTGCACCAACCCAAATCACTAATAATATTGTCAACCCAGGCCCGGTTGTTTTTAGGTGAAAGTCCGAGATGCCGCATCAAACGCGAAATTTGACCATCGGCTGCGTCCCGCGGCATTTCGCGGAAAATTGTCTCGAGTTGACGTTACTATGTGATGCCATGATGTCGTCACACATCGCCGAAGTGTTTGACTTCACAACGACGTCGCAGTGACGTAAGTAACACCGCATTATAACGTTATCACATCGCACCTGAGCTCGGTAATGGGTGGTCCGATCACGGAGGCAATGGAAAATTAAGTGACGTGCAAAATGACGTTAAATTCACAAAGCTTTCATAAGGGGGCTGGGGGTCAGCGCTACATCGGCTGAGAAGAAAAGGGAGATGGCTTCCGCTTTCACGTCGTCTCATGCGAATCCAAGAGGGGCCATGTGATTGCCCTTAGTCTTATTACGCAGCTACTTCTATTTCCCGTTGAGACGTCGAACGTATTCGAGTGGACCATCGTATACCATCTTCGCCTAGACGACGCCTGCCTGTCGAGTTCTTTCCGGACGAGATTTCCGCGTTGCCACTAACGGGAGCCTCCGAAAAACTACGCGGGCTCCAAGATATTGACTCGGGAATGCATATTGTTGTGCCACAGACATGTTCCTCGTTCGGGAGCACGTTTCACGAGATCTAGCGCTGTTCCGACGAACTGTCTCCCCCACTCCCAGCGCCGCCTTCCGTGCAGAAGAACGGTGCAGTTCCGGGGATAACGTCGCTTCCTCCACCGAACCACCTTGCAGTTCCGGGTATGGCTGCGTCTCCTCAGCCGAGCCACTGTGCCGTTCCGGGGAACTGGTCTCGCAGAAGAGTCCCAAAACGCTATTTAAGGCCGTGCCGGCCCCATGTTGGAGGGATTTTGCCCCAGCCGACGTTGTCGTGCTGGCCGGCTCTGTACAAACGACAACCTGCTACAGTAAACGCTCCTTTTGTTGCTGTTTTCCAAACGGATTGCCTCCCTGCTTCGCCTTCGGGCTAAGGCTTTAGCGAAGTCCGCTCGACGGCTCGCCGCTCTTCGCCACCGCTACCATCGCGACAGGGCAAAATTCATAACAATATCCCCCCCAATCGGTTTACGGCCTGGGTGCGGCGCGTTCTGCCGGTCCGTCCCCCCGTCTTCTGGCTGCATCCCTCTTGACGTCTGCGAAGGGGTCTTCCGCGACTCGAGTGCCTAGTGCGACTAGCCCATTGCAGTGAATTTCCACGCTGCGAATTCGTTTGGAAATCACACACACACACAAACACACACACACACACACACACATGCACACGCACACACACACACACACGCACATACACACACACACACGCACACACACACGCACAAGCACGCACACACGCACACACACACGCACACACACACGCACATACACACACGCGCGCACACACACGCACACACGCACACACACAAACACACACGCGCACACACACACACACAAACACACACACACACACACACAAACACACACGCACACACGCGCGCGCGGAGAGAGAGAGAGAGGCCGAACCTTCTAAAGCGAACGACCGAGTTGCATGGAACCCACTTGGAAAAGGTCGGACGGCTAATCAGGAGGTGCTAGGTGACGAAGGGAGCGTTTCAGAGAGAAAAGTGTGGAGAATCGGCCATTATGTACAGACCTTCAATGGAAACAACGCTTATTTGAACTGTCATAGAAGCCATGTCTTTTCAATACCGAATGAGCCTCGAGATGTGACGAAGAAAGAAGGAAAATGGGTTGAGTACTGGCATCGAGTCGATGACCGCAGTGGACAGGAGGTTTCCGAGCCTTGCTATACGCCGTTAAATAGAATATCGCTCATGCAATGTGGACAGTTAGAATCTGAATGAGAGACAAGAAGAAGATTACATGGTAGTATAGGAAAACAGGGGGGGGGGGGGGGGGGGCTTGGGAATCGTTCTAGTACTCGTGACTGCATTCTCCCCGAACAATCAGTTCTTCGCTCCGTCTGGTTGCTTCCAGAAAGCGCAATAACGCCGTCAGGGCGGTTCGTTTTTTGCAGACAGGGTTGGCCAGTGTCCGAGGATATTGTTCTCTGTGAGGGGGTCATTGTACAGCGGGCCTAGTGCGGCACTATTGAGGGTGTTCGCAAAGCTATGCGCCGTTCGATCGATTGACAGTTCTGACACTGTGTCACTATTAGATTTTGTTGTTGCACTGTGTATGCTCATTGCAGGTCGTTGATTCGCGGACTTTTGCAGACAGAGGCTCTGGAATCACTGTTCGCCCATATATTCGCGCTGTTGTAAGTTGTTCGACGAGTGAACTGTTCGTTAAGGCAATAGTAGCTCGACCTTTTTCTCCATTCAATCCTACGCCGCCGGTGCGATCACTGTAGTTAGCGTCACCGGCAACCTCCGGCATTATACCAAAGGAATCTCGCTTAATGCGCATGCCTTCTCGTCAACTGTCTCGTTCAAGGCAACGGCGAATAAATCACATCGTTTCCTATGTATTGGTCTTGGAGAAGAAGGCCACCTCCTTCTTATCAGTCTATTGGTTCTAGTGATGGTTCCATTCTCCCCCTGAAGCTCTTCTGCACGTCCAGTGGTGCTGCACAGTCTTCATGGCCGACCCGTCATTGAGCAAGCGATCATGTCAAATGACAGCTTCGTTATGTGACGTCACGTTATAGCAAGTGACGGTGGCGCCACGATGACTGCCCAATTTTTTTTTTTTTTACGATCCGTTACGACATGAAGACGTCATTGTCAGTGATCATGTGACTTCATTACGTTGTTCGTCTTGACGCCGACGGTTGCATTTTCTATTTCTTATCTGGTATGTTCAGTGATGGGGTTTACTAGGCTACGCCGTCAGTGGCGTCCACAAATGCAGTGCCGCGACACGCCTATAGAAGGAGGCGTTCGAAAGAAAGTACTCGTGGAGCTCGGTATGAGAATGGAAAGTCGGCCGGGAGGAATCAGCGTCGAGGGCGACGTATCTGTTTGCTCTGGGCGACCCTCCCTCTGCACCTCCTTGACGCCGTGGTCGTGCGGGCGCCCCCTGAGTAACGGGGCGGATGGGTCGACTGTGTGCGAGCTGTCGTTCGCGCATTGCTGCACCTCCTTCACCCAGTCCCGCACTCCGTACCGCTAGCTGTGCTCATCTGCTCCTTCCTCTTCGCAGTGTTTTTATTCCCTCCCGTCCGGGGTCTCCAGAGGTCGCTGGCCTCGCCCCGCGATCCGTTAGATGCATTAACGGTGAAAGCGGAGCGCGCGCTCTTTCCCCTGCACTGCCAGCTGCCTTCGCATTTGGCCACAATCCAGCGCTTCTTATGTTTCCACGCTTTCTCTGTGTATGTATATCTTGCTCCTTTTTCGCTGCTTAACGGCTCTATATATTAGTGTGCCAGCATTGATCGGTTGTGCATACTGTACTACAAGAGACAGAATATAGAAGTGAGCGATTTCCTCTCGCAGGCTTGCGTGAAATAGCATAGCACCGCACTTATTGTTGTCATTGTATAGAACAGGCATATTAATCCTGCAAAGTTGTTGGTAGCTTCCTCGGTTTTAAACAAGTACATTTGGCTCAGGCTGTGCCGAAACCGGCCCGCTTCTACATACTTTGCATATTTCAGCATGGCTAAGCTACAATGAATTTCGCGTGGGTTAATCCCAGCTGTACCGTTCCTTTTTTTAGGCTTCCTAAGTCCACGTGCTCTACGTCGCGACGGCATTAAAAAAAAAATACCCTGCACTCACTGCCCCGGCTATGAGCGTCGTGCTATTACGCTTTGGCTACCGAGTGCGGCCATACATGAACGTTTCGGCTTGTGCAAACTGTAGTAATACGTGCACAAACGCCATGAAATATAGTAGCAAAGAATGCTTGAAATAGCATTAGAGGGAAGTAATCGTGTTGTAATATTTTCTTTAAGGCGCAACCTAATGAAACCAATTGGTTGTGTCCAACAGAGAAGACAAGGCTTTGATCTATTTTCATTCTTTCGTGCACTATGTCGTCGGCTGTTATAACATTTGCAGACTTTTGTTTTGTTACGTAACCTTCTATTTTTCAAAAGTACTCTTAAATGTGTGCAATGCATCGGCATGCCGCATGCAAGTGAGGCTGATACCATTGACTACAATTCTGTTTTTAGGATTTTTTTTTCTACGCCCCGCTGCGGTGGTTAGTGGATGTGACACTTAACTGCTAACTCGAAGGTCGCTGGATTGAATCCCAGTGGTGGTGATGACTTCATTTTTGATGGAGATGAAAATGTTTGAGGCCCATGTTTCAGATTTAGGTGCTCAATAAGAAGCTCAGGAGGTCGGAATGGCCGGGGCCCCCCACAACGACGTATCTCAACCATATCGAGGTTGTAGAGCGTTAAACCCCAGATAATATTATTACAAATGTTTTCACGTCAATAAAATAGAATAAAATTCAGTGAAACGTGTTGCTTTTTCCGTGGGCCTCTTTAGTTTTCCTCTAGTCTGTGTAACTACAAACCGCCACCAAGCGGAATCTCGTGTGCACATGGCCCCTTTAGACCTTACCGAGTCAGTAAGGAGGTCTCAAGGCTGCCAAAACAAGGCCGTGTGTCTAGCTATAGCTCTTGTCCCATAATAGGTCTCACAAGTGTTGTGTAGTAGCGAGTCTAAGGATCTTCACCGCCCCCTCTGCGTACGAGAAGGAGCAAGCGATGCGCGTCATATGATTGTCGCAACTTTTCGCCCGCCGCAGCCAACCGCAAGGCCAACCTTTTTATTTTTCAACCGCCCCGGCTTGGTCTTCCTTTCTTCGTCGCTGTCTCTACGATGTCAGCCTCGCGTAGCGCTTGCGCTGCCTTCCTCTTTTATTGTCAAGTTCGTTTCTAGTGTCGGTGCCGCTCTGTTCTTTGCTGCTGTGATTACTTGCTTGTTCTTGGCTTCAGTGCCCTGCGTGCTACTTCTGCTTTCAGCGCTTGCCGTCGCACGCGGAGTTAAATATAACCGATCTGAGTGCTTTGCACGATCACCAGGCGTTTCTCGCTCCTCATTTCGCTCGTCGCTATTTCCGGGCTTTCCACTTTCTGAACAGCATCCGACATTTTCATATTGCTTATTGTTGTTACTTCGTTTTATTAGTGCTCGTGGATGTGCCTGCTAGTACAAGTAAAGTAACTTGCCCCTCACTTTACCTCTCAAGTACTTCACCTCCCACTAGTACTTTCACGAGTACTTAACCTCTAACTTTATGCTAAAGCAGGTAGGCCAAAGGAACGATGACAAAAGCCAGGAACAAAACAATGTCAAAACACGACATTGTCTTTGGTTACGATGTCGCGTTTCGATTTTTGATGAATAGGCATGAATTATGAGAATAAACTCTAGTTTGAAGATAGCACCCGCCTTATGCACTTGTTCCTCGCTTCAAGAACAAATGAAATGAAAGAGCGCCGACCAAAATGAACAAAGTTTTAAAACAAAGAATACGTTTCGGCTCTTTCATTTCATTTGTAATTCATGCTTCTTCCGGACCAGACAATGCTTCGGCAGACCGTCGACTTGTTCCTTGCTTGTGCATCGTTGTTTTTCTCTGCTAGCCGCTTTAACTTGAATTCCCACGCACTAGCCTTGTTATCTGTCCTCTCACTTCAGCCTGAAGTTGCTTATACGTGTATAAAGCGGAAACATCATAAGCTTGTTTGGTGTCTTAACGTTAAGTTGTATAGTGCCTTCGTAGGAAATTGTGGTGATGGCCGTTCGAGAATAAAACAGCTCGTAAATTTATTTCTTAACGCCTGCGCAGTTCTACGCCGAAAGTTAATCTAGCTTAAGCTTCATTATGACTAGAAAAAGTGCATTCATTAGAAAAGCTTTAAAATACTTCCTCATTTACGATATTATTTGAGGGGGGGGGGCAATGTTAAAGCCCAGCAATTATAGCATTTAAGGGTTTATTTGTTAAGCGAAAGTTTTAGTGATTGAAGTGTTGACATCTCAGAGATGGTATTTTTGTGTTTTTCTTGCTTTGAAGTAGTATTTTAAGATTAAAAGAAATTTGGCAGATCCCACGTCCCTTGGGAATCGATGTTATGCGAAGCACTCAACGCTTAGTTTGATGTGATTCATTTCCTCTGAAGCACCCTACACTATTGCAGATCATACCAACCCGAGGATCTCTATAGTATTTCATTTTCGTCAGCTAATCACACACGGGTGCATACCTCTCGCTCGCTCGCTCACTTATGGTCACCCAGGCACTCAGTTACTCACTCACTCAATCACCCATACACTCAGTCAGTCATTCAGTCAATCACTCACAGTCACCCACTCACAGTCACCCATACACTCAATCATATATATACACCCAGTCGATCAGACATTTACAGTCACCCATACACTCAGTCACTCACTCACTTACTCACTCACTCACTCAATGACCCTATACACTCACTCACGCACCCACCCACTGTCACCCATACACATCAGTTACTCACAGTCACCTATACACTCATTCAGTCACTCACTGAATAATCCATACACTCAATCATCACTCACTCACTCAATCTTAGTCATCCATACACTCAGCCAGTCACTCACTAACAGTCACTCACACACTCAATCACCACTCAGTCAGTTAGTCACTCACAGTCACCCATACTCAATAAGTCCGTCACTTGTTTACTCCATCAATCAGACACTCAGAGTCACCCATACACCAGATCAGTCACTCACTCACTCAATCAATGGCCCTATACAATCACTCGCTCACCAACCACTGTCTCCCATACACTCAATCAGTCACTTACATTCACCCATATACTTGATCAGTCAGTCACTCACTTAATCACCCATGCACTCAGTCATCGCTCACTCACTCAGTCTCAGTCATCTATACACTCAGTCATTCACTCACTCACTCACAGTCACCCACACATTCAATCACTCACAGTCACCCATATACTCAATCACTCATGCACCCACTCAGCCGCTTAATCACGCATGAACTCGCCAACCACTCACTCAGTCTATACCACTCAGTCATTTATTCACACACAAACACTGTCACTGACCAACTCACCAGTCACTCGCACAGTCTACCACTCACTCACCTTCTCTCTCCTCCTGTCATTCTCAGTCAGTCAATAAAAGCCTAATATGTCGCGTTATATTTTGCACTGGCATTACTATATCTTTCACCCTTTCGTCGTATACTGCGCAGGTGGTTCCCAGCTTCGAGTTCAAGTGCTGGGAGAACGCGAAGTCGGGCACGTTCTTCGCGCGCGACAACGTGGACAACTTCCTGCGATGGTGTCGCAAGTTTGGCGTCAACGAATCCGTCATGTTCGAGTCGGACGGACTTGGTGAGCGACTTCGTTCCATCCTCTCCTCCCCAAACAACTATCGCGAACGTTCGAGGAGCGTTCGTTAGCCTCATTTTCGCATCAGCAAAATGGCGACGCTGTATGAGCGGCCTGCAGCCTCCGCATTGTTAAACAGCTAGCGCTCTACGAAATAAATTGAGATTTCCAGATGTTTTACGTGTGCGCTGTGGTGAAGCACGTTGTGCGTTAGTTTTCGCCATAGTCACTGGTCTTTCGCGCCATTTTTATCATTAGTTTGCTGCTGCCTCCTGATGACGTATTTCGTGTATATTTCGCACTTTACCTTAACAGTGACAACTGTAGGTGAGAACTTGTGCACGTCGTAGACCGAGTGGATTTATTTATTTATTTATTTATTATTTATTTATTTATTTTAGTTAGTTAGTTAGTTAGTTAGTTAGTTAGTTAGTTAGTTAGTTATATTTCAGCACAGTGTAGGCTGTCAGGTCGTTACAGCGATGCTTCGCTTAAAAATTTGAGCACTGGGAGTTGATTTAGACTCCTACCAAAAGTTTTGAAGAAACCCGACATTTCGAAGCAGATTTGGTTCCTTCCTCAGAGGTTACTGCTGAGACTACGTAGTAGCGGCGTCTTCAAAACACTCGCGGGGTGGATAATAAAGCACCAGACAGACTTCTGTCGAATGTTTACATTCAAATATGAGCACATATCATTCGTACCGCATTACATGAAAATACATGTTTCGGCATCTCTTAATTGTCGTTTCCTTGCGTCCAGTGTATGAGCAGGCTCCAAAACCTGCGAAAATGTTCTGGTAAGCGTGAGGTCGTCCTGAAAAATTACAATACGATTTCGAAAGCTAGTTTCGGTTAACGTTGCACTGTATTTCTAGAACACGTGGAGAAAAGGCTCTAGAAACTTTTTTGAAGCCTGGCTCACTGCTTTATTACCGCGATAGTGGTGAAGAGCGCGTATCGCACAAACTCCGGCGCCAGTGTCGGTGTCGTTGGTTGTGAGCGAAAAATCATCTCGTGCGTGATCAAAAAATTGAGAACGCCGCAAATAAGTATAAATGATAAAAGTACCTTGGTCAGAGTCGCGACCGATGGGTCTGAGTGGGGATCGAACCCGGGTCGTTTGCGGGTGTTCTACCACACGGCCACGCGTCCACTTGTGAACACAGAGAAAATAACTTCCTCTGCTTGTAAATGCAATGAAAGTAGGCTGCATACTTAACGAACACACATGTCCTTTAAACATGTTTCACAGTGCAACATGAAATATTGAAATAATAATGCGTGGCACAAGTACCCATTGCCGGTGGGTGTCAAAAAATGTAATCATCATAATGACTTCGTGGTTTAAAGCCGGTCACACACTACAAAAGGCACCCACGCTATTGCGCCTATTCCCTGAAGGCCATGTGGTGGGTACACAGCAAGTTAGAAAATGTTACATGCACCAATGACGATTTCCATTGAGAGAGCAGTAGTAGAGGGGCAGGGCACTGAGCAGTGGGGCGCAGAGCACTGAGAACAGGGCCACTCAACCTGCCACTGGAATGTGGTGCGCTCCCGGAGGGCAGGTAAAGGGGGTGATGAGTGGCGATACCATGTGGTCGAAACATTCCAAGCCCCGGCATATTCTCTGTGGGGAAGCAGCAAAATACACGTGAAACCGGTCAGCCACACGCTCTTCATTATCCTACTACCTAGTATGTGTGCGCAATGACGTTAACGACGCATTAGACAGACGTCCAGCCCGTACAAAACAACGGTGTCAAATTACACATGGTTGCTACGTTGGCGCCGCGCTCGCCGGCTGAAGAAAAATTTGGAGGCTGTGGCGTTAAAGGACTACGTGACTCGTCGTTCTGCGCCTATTCCGCTTTTTAGGCGAGAGCACTGCAAACTGCTCCTGGCTGCTCTCCCTCTACCAATGGGGGACAGTGCTCCTGCACCCGTTTGACCACCGCAATATGCGGGCTTCGAAGAGAGGACTTTCAGCGTGCTTTTGAGTGCTCTTGCTCACCCAATGAAGTGCGCCATAGGTGTTTGAAGTACGCACCAGGAACAGGACATCTCTGTCGCGTTTACCCCATAAAGGTGAAACTTTAAAGTCCCCCTCTCCCCCTTTCTTTATTTTTCTTTGTTTGGGTGGTGTTATCTAAAATTTCATGTGCTGTGCGATACCCACGCACGTCTTTTCGCAGACTGAAAAAGACGTGCGTGGGTGAAACTACAGCTGGACTGGACCTCAAGTGATGCTTACCTATGTAGCATACTGCCTAGAAGCGAATAGACCTTTTTGAAGCGAATAGACCTTTTTGAAGCAATTCCACAATGCCCCACGGGCGCGCGGTGCACTGTGGGAAAAGTTGGTACGTCCAGAGAACCGGCTCTTCCTCCGCCCGCTCGCTGCTCGTTGACGCCGTGCGAGCACAAAACGAACATGCTGCCGCTTGTTGAATAGGGTCCGAACGCACCTGCATCTACATCTACGCATGAAATGAGAAATGAATAGCGCAGTTAGTGTAGGTATCACTTGACGGGTGTACATTGAACGTAGAAGATGAGTGGCATGCTAGTTGCAGCGTACCGATACATGTGGTCGAAACATGTTATCGTGAGGAATTTGAACTGCATGGAACCTTTGATTCATAGTTGTTGACCGATGAACTGCTCATAAAGCGCTGTGGTTCTAATCGCCATCGCAGTTTGATTGGGCCGTTTACACAAGACTGCAGAGAGGTGTTACAGCTATACGTTTCTTTTATAATTTTTATGACAAGCCACGCGCTCAAAAAAGGAAAAGTAAACACATTCTAAACGTGTCTAAAGACGAAGGGATGTAACTATAATTCACGTGCGAGATACATCGCTCTGATAATTTGCGTTTTTTTTTATAAGATGCTTAAGTGTCTTGGTGTAGCAAGTTTGCCGGCAGTGTATTTCGTATTGGGTGAGACCACTATTGAATTTTGCATCGGCGTATTCAAGTATTGTTGATTGGAGAATAATGATGTCGTACTTACGCTCGGCGGTGAAAAAAACAACAAAGAAACTTGGGCACCTTATATGAGCAATAGTTTCCAGCTGCGAGAAGGAGCGGTTCGTGAAGAGCTCATTGGCACTGCAAACAAAGATTAATACGGACGATCTTTACCCGTGAAGAAACTAGGAATATTTAATGTATTCCATGCATACGTTCTGCACAGTTTGAAAGGAAGTTGGGAAGCGATACAATGGGGGAATTGTGTTTTCCACACAATCAGCTTAGTAATATTTTTTCCGTATAGAGCGCAAAAGTTCTCAGGGATCAGCAGTGGGCAGAGAATAATACTGCCGCGAGGCGTATTGCGGATAGTGTTGCGCATGCCGATACCGCCGGCACGCGGCCTTATCGTGCGGGCCATGATCTTCGCAGATGAGTCGCGGTGCATCCTGGACCACGATAAGGCCGCGTGCCGGCGGTATCGGCATGCGCAACACTATCCGGGCTTGGACGCCCGTTCGCCGCCGAGGATTAAGCGAAAAACTCATGCGCCGTTATTTCGGCCCATACAAAGTCATCCGTCAAGTGGGTGAAGTGGACTATGAAGTGGTCCCTGATGGGGCTATCTCATCCCAACGACGCCGCGCACGACAAGAAGTGGTACACGTCGCCCGTTTGAAGCCCTATCATGCGCGCTAAAGGAGGCTCCCTGTTTGCATCTCTT
Organism: Rhipicephalus microplus; assembly: GCF_043290135.1. Lineage (NCBI taxonomy): Eukaryota > Metazoa > Arthropoda > Arachnida > Ixodida > Ixodidae > Rhipicephalus > Rhipicephalus microplus. Next base: position 122,435,847 of record NC_134707.1, read on the forward strand.
GTTTTGTTTATGTGTGCGTGATTCGTGCTTATTTGACATTTACCTTCGCACAGGCTCTCCTTTTGTTTTGGTTTTATTTTAAACAAAGCATGGGGTCGATGCTTACGTTGAGGAGGAGAGCAATGCCGCGAGGCGTATCGCGGATAGTGTCGCGCATGCCGATACCGCCGGCACGCGGCCTTATCGTGGTCCAGGATGCACCGCGACTCATCTGCGAAGATCATGGCCCGCACGTCGACCATTCGTTGATACCGAGATAGCACCAGACGCTACGGCGACTGTGTCTCGGATGGTGAACGCGCCTTGCGTTCCAGTGGGACATTTCTGTTACCCGACGGCCGTCGAACGCGCTGTTCGCCTCCCGCTAAGCCAGTGTGTCTTTTCTTCTTTTAGTGGGCGCAAGTCCGCCAAATAAACGGATCTCCTTCTACTTCTACTAACCTCCCGGTCTCCTGTCTTCGGGCTACTCTCACTCTTACGTGACAATACTATGAGAGGCATGCCAATTGTTTCGATTGTTGTGCAAGATTTGCTAACCGAATTCCTTTTGTGTTCACATATGTACATCGGTCAGACTTGTTGATGGGTCAACACGCGCCTCAGAGAGCATCAACTTTCATTGAATAACGCCATCTCATCGCACCTCGCATTTTCATTCATGCAAATGCAATTTCATCTTTGTAGGCCTGGTAATCTTGCGCAGTCTCCCTAACCGGACCACGCGAGAAATCTCGCGCAGACATATCCTGAAGAACACCGCACCTTGTTTAAGTCAATTAACCTTTGCTAGGCTACAACTCAAGAAACGCAACTTTCTTAATCAACTTCAAACACGCGCCTCGGTTGTTAGTCTTTTTGTACCTTTTTGTGACATGCAAGATGCAGCCCCTATTTTCTTATATATGCTTGTTCACACGTGCGATAACCTTTCAGTTGTGAGTGAGCGTTTCTGGTGTGCTTTCTTTTGCTGGTCCTACTTCTATCTTTTTCCCCTGGAGGCTTTATTCCAACCTGCAGTTACAGTGCCAAGGGTAGTTGGTAGACGCATATGCGGCGAGTGTCGCGCAGTGGTCTATGTATCTTATTTCACGAAATTGAGCTTATTGCTAAAGCACTCTTTGAATATACCAGAACCGTACAATTTACGCGTAAACAGCGTCAAAAGACATTGATCCCTAATGTATCCGTGAACTCATTGACAGTGCTTGCACCTATTAGGCAACCAAGTTGTGCTGTTTTTTATTTATTTATACTGAAGGCAAACTGACGCTAAAGGACGATAATAATTAACCGATGCATCTCAGACGCTCAGCTGATTGAACAGGGGGCAAGTGCCAATCGTAGACGGGCCATCTCAACCAAACAGTGAAGTTTCTCAGTGAATCACACAGTAATACATCTCGCCTTGCCGAGTTCACTTGGTCTGATAAGCGCTGGCACGGTGCAAACGGAGAGTTGATGCGCGAGGCCCGCGCGCTCTTCGCGGTGGCTGCTGCATGCGGCGTGCCAACTTTTCCCATAATCGCTCGCGCCCCCGTTGGCGGGGCTATAGTGAGCTTCAAAAAAAGGTCTGTTCGAGCGCTAAGATTAGCGTGACTCGTAATTCTTTGTCACTTGCTGCAGACTCACTCCGACGCGCCGACCTTCATTATAGGGACAAGTTGTCTGCTTCTTTCGGCGACAGATTTGAAGGATCTTCCAAAACCCTTTACAAGTGAAGAGCGCGAAACGAGGCGTTCCTTGGCGAAGTTGTCCGGGCAAGTGCTTTGGCACGCTGGCAAACTGTCAACAGCTTTTGGCAGAGTGTTCGAAGTGTTTCGCAGAGCATCACCCCCCCCCCCCTCTCTTTCTTTCTTCCTTTTACTCTATGCGTCTTTTTTTTTCTTCACCTCAAAGAGCGGCCACACGTTGCCAAAAGCGAAGTACACAGGCAAACTTTTTAGTATTTTTTTTCGTTCTTTCGTTTTCACCGCCTTTACGCGCGCTCACATTGAGTGGCGTGTCAAAGAGTAGGTCCACTAAACGTCGCTTTCTTTTTCTTTTTGTTATGTTTTTTTCATCGTGTGTTAATCATCTCCAAGTTACTTGATGACTTGCCTGACGGCTCCTCGGAACAGATTGTGCACTTCATTTTTTTTTTTGCTTTGCTAGAGAAACTGAGTGATCAGCTGGCGTTCCAAGAAATAATGCAGAAATAACGTTACCGTGTACTGCCAAAGAGCTGTAAATTGCCTCTTCTCTGGTAATTGCATTTTAATTGTGAACGCATGGTATCTTTCGTTAATTGAGGAAGATTCATGCCGTTCGTTATTCCTCATGCCCTCAGACGGGTGGGCGACGGTTATATTCAGTGAGTCTCCAGTCGCCTTGTTGAATTCGGTTGCATGGCTGGAACATGTCTCCCCTCCCTCTCAATCTTATCGGTTATCCTTCACCTAAAAGTACGGGGGCTCTTGCTTGCTGCTTAACGGCATATCTTTCCAAGTGAGAATAAAGACGAAAAAAAAAGTAATGTGTCTTATAGTAATAAATCACTTTTGCGCAATTCCAACATCGCTGCGCTTGCCGCTGAAACATGCTTGGCAAACAAGAAACGGGGCAAAATGAAAATGTGGTGGTGACAACGTGAAATACCCGCACCAAACGCCGCTAGGTCGTAGATTTTGACGGCGCCTGCTAACCGCTACGTACTTCCTAACCGATAGACATGAGCTACATTGTTCCCCGAGAGGAACTCAGACTTACCGCACCGAGCTTTAAAAAATCCTGTGAACTAATGTCGTTCAAATACCAGAAATTCACTCTCATACCTCTGACGTCAATGCTTGAGAACTCGGCGCGAAATTTTAAAACAAATTTTTGACTGATTTTCTCTTCTACAAACAAACCTGTGAAGGTAATAATAATGGCATTAGATACCTCAGAGTATGGGATGTGGTGGCGGAACGTAACTAACCGCAGTCGCTAACCTTCCGCTTATTACAGATGCCACATACCCAAACCTTGCCAATATTCACGTTTTCTATCCCGATGCGTGCCCAAGCGACAGCTCCTTCTTGCGGAAACAGGGCGACACTCGCATATACATGCGAGTGTAGAAACGCCTATCCCGACTCTATAGACACCAGAAGCAAGTGGTAAAGTAGGCGCTGCACCGTGCTCCCTACCGGGCGGCAGAAATTAGGCACCTTCTTCCTCTTCTAACCACTACCACCACCCTCAGAAGCTCACTCTTCGCCGACCAAGCAATGGGCCGTCCAGCACGAAGCGGCCGCCAGGTATTCCCTATCGGTCCCTACTCGCTCGCTGGATTCCGTGCTGACCGGTTGTGCCCTCGCTATCTCCGACGTCAGCGTGGCTCTGGCCGACTAGGCTCAACCTACGTCGTCTCCTGACGCCGACCTCCGACTACAGTGTAGCTCTGACCGACTGGACTTGCTCTACGCCATTTCCTGAGGCCGACAAGAGCTCTCGCAAGTGGTGCCCCGTCCTCGGACTCCTGTGACCGTGTTTCCATTTTTCCTACCTCTCCTATCCCCTCGATATGTCCTCCCTCGCTGGATTAGCGCATCTCTCTTTCTCTCTCTCTCTACACCTCTACTCCTATCCTTTTAATCCCTCCCCACCCCCATACCTTGTGAGCTACTGTTGGTGTCGCACCCTGATGCAGACAGTTACGGGCCTCACTTTTTTCTTCTTTTCCTTCTTATATAAACATAAACACTCCCCCCCCCCCCCCCCCCCGGTAGACGCCCGCTACGCGTTAAGCGCGCCCGGCAGGACAAAAAAGAAGTTCATATCTCGGAGAACAGTTTATGAATACAATGTGACTCATTGTTTCACTTTAATGACCATTCAAATATTGCAAGTGTATAATGTTCTTTCTCTCTCTTTTTCCTTCGGTGTAATGTGCTTGTCCTGACACACGCCACCACGTGCCGCAGTGCTTCACAACCAGCCTCGTTGCGTGGTGCTGTGCCTGTTGGAGCTTGGTCGCATCGCGTCTCGGTTCGGCGTCGAGCCGCCGGGCCTCGTGCAGCTCGAGAAGGAGATCGAGGAGCAGGAGCAGCAGCTTCTCCAGCAAGAGGACGACGTGCCAGAGGCCCTCCTGGGCGCAGTCGCAGACGAAGAGGAGTCCTCCTCAGCGTGCTCGTCGCCGGCGCTGTCCCGCGCCCACTCGTGCCTGTCGGACGACGACGTCGCCTCCAGCACCGGTGACCAGCCAGGGTACGACGAGTTCTCAATGAAGAGTTGCGCGCCGGGTCAGCTGTGGCATAAAGCGTAGTGCTTCATTTAACACGCGTGCTGTCAGGCAGTCGCGGTGATCACGACGTGACAGCTTTGAGTGCCTTTCAATTCAGGCGTTCAGCACGTCGTCTAAAGCTCAAAGCAGCTTCAGAGGAAGGCATCAAAAGGCTATGAGAAGTTCAAACACTGCACAAACTTTTTTCTTGAACCCCGCCCCCCTTTGCCCGCTCCCGCCTTCTCTAAAGCAAACATTGCCAAAACACAACGCGTGAGTTCCCCGCCTCCCTGCGCCCTCGCCGCGGTCCGGGAATGTTAACATACAGATAATTTTACTACTATTATTATTATTATTATTATTATTATTATTATTATTATTATTATTATTATTATTATTATTATTATTGAGTGCCATGTGGCCTACACTAAAACGATTTGGAGTAGAAAATATTTCGGTGAAAAAGGGTATATGTTTAGGCAACAAGAATGCAAAATTTACCATTAGCTTGGTATGGGTTCCTGTCTGTAGAGTGCAGAAATGTTTAATTGCTCTTGGCCTCGGATAGATAAGCCCGGTATAAATAACCTTGACCTTTTGGCTGACATCAAAGGTTGGCGACCTCGAACGGCGGCACTGACAGCGCCGTCGAGACTTCGCTGGAGCCCCAGCTGCCGGGCGCCGTAGCGGACGTCGTCGACGGCGTGCCCATCAACGGGTCCTCCAGGAACAAGGACGAGGACGACGACGACGGCAGAGACTCGGGGCTTCCTCACGAGGGCGGCGCCGATGACTCCCTGGACGGCTCTTCGCTGAACGGCACCTCTTCCACTCCCAGTCCGCCGCCGCCCGAGCCGCCGGTACAGGCCAAAGCCGCCAAGAAGGCCGAGGGCAAGAAGAAGGCCCCCTCGGACCTGGACCGAAAGGTCAGGGCCCAGCAGCACGCGCTTATTTTTCGTTTTTCTATCGTCTCGGCAGTTAAGATGGTTTGGCCCTATCGGTCGCAGTGTGTACAATTGTACGCGCCAAATTTGCTGGCATGTCACGCACCGTGTGTATCTTCAAATTACTTGAAACTTAGCGTACATAATTGTGCCGGCGTGCTTAGTGCCTAACTAGCGATCGTTTACCTTCATTCTGCTGCCTGTTGGTGCAGAGGATCGCATTGCTGGATTTTTCAATGTGCCGCGTTCCAGGTCCAACAACGAAACTTTTCCAGCGAAAACTGTTATGAGATCACAACTCGGGTCTCGCGCAGCGCCGTAGTTGTTCGCTGCCGCCGCCGGTGTCCGTAACCACATTGCGTGAAATTAGCATAAAAACCTAGTACTAGTGACGCAGTGGTGCTCGAACCCGAGTCCGTTGGGTGCCAGCGAAGTATTCGACCACTGAACTACGCCAGTGCTTGGAACTTGTTGGCAAACTTGCCTTAGGTAGGCTTGATGTCGGGAAAGCAATCGCGTTAATACGACTTATAAAGCGTTTTAAAACAGCGAAAGAACAAGCAGTCGTCGCACAATCCGAATAGTGTAACAAGTGGGTCGTCCAAAGCCTCAACACATTACAAGTGCTTGCTTTTTGCTCAACTATTAACTGTGGTGCATACCCACTTCAGGCATAATTCCTCATCGTCGTCAGCCACTGCATGAACAATTGGCATAAAATTCCTCGCAATCGTTTAGCGGATACGACGCTTTTATTTATTAATTTACAAGTACTGCTGTCCCATGCCTAGGACATTGCAAGAGCGGGTACAGAAAAATCAACGAAAGCACAGAAACAAACAATAGTGCGCAAAAATTTATGTGACTAACACATTAACTTTTTCCCGAACTCTGCAGTGTTCAATCTACGCAATGCACCATCAAGCTTGTTCCAAATTTCCACCACACGCGGAAAAAAGAGAATTCGAAACAATCCAAACGAGCCCTAGAGGGTACAAGGTTCAAAGCGTCTGTACTATACGTGTTGTACGTGATGGTATATCAGCGAAAGATAAGGACGCGTGAACGCGGGGAAAATGCCGGCCTACTGCCCTAAAATTTTTATTATTAATGCCATAGTGGGCATCAAGCAAATGTACTCGCAGTAGTTACTCAATGAGTGTTTAAAAAAGGCTCTGAAAGGCCGCGCTTTTAGCTCTCGCTGTGACTGTGCGGCGCCTTCCGGGCAGGGCTGGCGTTTTTTCTTCAATCGAAGTGAATTCAACAACAACAAAAAAGCCTGCGTGCTTTTTAGACCTGATAGTTTATTTTTTATGCAAGTGTGGAAGCTCACTGATTGCAGAATAGTTATAGTTAGTTGCATGCTAAATAAAATAATTACTGAAGCTCACTCAAAACAAACCACTCCTTGATTTCCTTTCTCTTAATGTAATACTGAGTGCTTTGGCATCATGTCATGCGAATTGGACGCATCTCTGGATAATGCGTCATAATTCCTGACTGAAGGCGTTAGTGTTGGTATGTTTACACAATCGCATAGATTGGCTCTAATCAGTCATATCATCAGCTGTTCTAGTTTTATGTAGCTACACAGTGTGGTGATCGGTAAAAAGTTTCACTTTATTTTTTTTTTCCTCCAAACGCTCAGATGGTCACTCGCGCGCGTGACATCATGTGAGAGAGAAAAAAAACTTTTTCTTTAGCTTCTTTCTTCCTACGTTTCTTTTTGTAGCCTTATGGTCTATTTCAACTGATTAAGGCAAAAGCCTGGAATATCTCGTCAAACGCTAAAACTAACCATCGGCGTCAACTTGAGTGATGCAAAACAAAATCATAATCACTGGAAGACGTAAACATATTAAGACATCCTGACGTCACAGATCGCCAACATTTGTGACGTCATTGTGACTTCATGACCCCACTTGACGTGCTGTCACGTGATAACATCAATACCATATCGTCGCTTGGTCATATGTGTCATGATCACGGAGTCATTGCAAAAAATGGGCAACTCCAGAAGGCCTGCCATGCTCCGATTGTGGAGGCAGTGGACAACCACGTTTAGTTCAGAAATGTGTCGCAAGGGGCGGGGTAGAATCAATGCATCGAATCGGACCAAAAAAACGTGGCTGTTGCCTGCTAGTCGTCTTAGGTGAATGCATAAAAGACGTGCGTGCGTGCGTTTGTGTGTGTGTGTGTGTGTGTGTGTGTGTGTGTGTGTGTGTGTGTGTGTGTGTGTGTGTGTGTGCGTGCGTGCGTGCGTGCGTGCGTGCGTGCGTGCGTGCGTGCGTGCGTGCGTGCGTGCGTGCGTGCGTGTGTGTGTGTGTGTGTGTGTGTGTGTGTGTGTGTGTGTGTGTGTGTGTGTGTGTGTGTGTGTGTGTTTTTAGGCTAGTCACTTATGTTGACTAGGATGCATTTGTGATACCGCGGAACAGCTCGATTCCGTCGAAGAACGGCATTGGGATAAATTTCGGCCAAAGTGAGCATATTCATTGTTTTTGTTGTCGTAGGCGTAACTTGCGCTCAACTTCAGGTCATCGTTATCATAGGCTACAATTTACGCGGCGGTCGTCAAATCGACTTCAAGTTTTTTTTTTTTTTTTCCCTCTGTGCCCTAAAAGGAGTTCTGCTTAATAATGGCCTCCTCGAGTTTTTTTTTTTGTGTGTATTTACAACACTGTTGAGATTATTCGCCACGCCGAAAAAGTCTAAGCTCTAGTGGCATAATTTAGTACTAATGCAAAACTTTGAAGGAGACGTATCTTGTTGGAAAATATTTTGCGAGCACATTGCAGGAATCATCTACAAAAATCAACAGTTAATGTAAGCCTATAGCATACTTAAAGAGACACTAAAAGGGAAAAACTTTTTTTTTTCGGTTATCAGTACGTTACCTTTTCACAATTCCAAGATCACCGCGCTCGCCGCGAGAAGAGAGTTCGTAAAAAAAAAATGCCCAAAAGTAAACGTGGGGCGACGCCACCTTGAAATACCGGCACCAAGTGCCGTGACGTCATAAACATTTACAGTGTTTACTAAGACCTACTAGCTCCTATATATAGATAAAAAAGAAGCAGAATGTCTTCTGATGGACCCGGAGACTTAATGTACCAGTTTTCGGAAAAATATCGTTCTGCCATTATTGGCGAAATACGACAAAAAGCACTTCAAACTTCGTAACTTCGCGCGCGCAATTTCGGTGGCATATTTCAAAATACTATTTCACCTAAGCTTTATCCTCTGATATGGATGTTATTACGGTGAAATTAGGGGCTCTAAAGTTCTCAGCGAACACTTTATCAATATAAACCAATTCATTCTATCATTTGAGTGTCCCTTTAAACGCGGTCTTTCTTGTTTTCGGTGGAGCTGCTACACTACGCAGTTGAAGGGTATTTGACTTGATGATGTCCATCACAGCATCGTCTTTAGTGAACATTTGTATAGAAGTCATAAAAAATAAACATGCGTTTACAAGCTTTACACGCAAACGAGAATAATTATATGCAGAAATGAGCCTATGTCGCTGCCGTTAGCTTTAGCCTGTTGCTTTATTTCGCGACGAACCTAAGCCAACGCTTGTCAGATCCACAGCGTAAACAGAAAATGGCGCCTGTCGCATCTGAAAAAGAGCGTCTATCAGCTAAAAATATAATTTAGAGGCGTTTGATTGAGTGATTAGACGCGAAAAAGTTGTGTGCAGCCGAATGTGATATCGTTGGGTATATCGCGCTTCGTCAGCTGCGCTATCGAGAGTATGCATTTCTCGGTCTAATGATGTCTGGATAGGAGCTTAGCCAGGGGGTAACACACCGAGCACGTTCCCCCCCCCCCCCCCCCCCCCCAATTTTTTTGCCATGCCATAGAGAGCGAAAAATTTCAAGGGGGTGGTGCCCCGCCGAAAAAAATTTCTGATTACGCGCCCAAACTTCTGGCGAATGCATTAGGAGACGAATGGCATTAGGGCGAATGCCATTTCGTCCGTTCATGTGGCACCGCGCGAATGACATTAAATTTGAAGAAATAAAGAGGTAAATTCCATTTTCTGTGCCTGTGTGGTTGGGTATTAAAAGTGCGTGTAGCGCAACTTCACGCGAAAATCTATAGGCGTGTCCTGTTGTCCTTTTCTCTGTTTTACTCAATTATCGCCGATGTGTTATCAGCACACCCGAACCGCAACAGCGCTAAACTATGTTTATATTTTTTTGCCCCAAGAAAGACCATAAATTTGGTAGGCTGTTCCCCTATTTTTTCACTCCTTTACAAGAATACTTAAAAAAATTACTTTACCGAATGACAAGCAAACAAAAAAACAGGTCACAGGCAAAAAAAAAGCATGCCACAACCTGATACCGACCGAAGTGCCTCCTATGATGACAAAGAGGATGACGCGCCGACGATCGAATATGCCTGGGAAAGTGGAATTACTAAGCCCGGGAGTGAATCATCTCCGTGCGCTTGCTCCCGTTTTTATAGGGCTTAGTTATTAATTTTTTTGTATGTTTTTTATTCATTGTACTTTTATTATTGTTTTGTCTTTGTTTTGTGCATAACTTTTTCAGTATAAGTAAGGTGCTTTTCATGACGTGCATGGAAACTAAGCGTGCGCGCGCGCACTTTCTCCCGATCTTGGGTCAAGTGTATAGATTGTGTGTGCCGTCATGTCCGGCGTCCTGCTTGTCCTTGTTTTTATGCAGTCGTGTACATCCTTTGGTTTGCCATTCGGGGGTTGTCGCTTCGTTTCCCCATAACTTCGTCTGCGCTATCGGCGTTGATTTCTGCAGTGGGCGCCAATATTGGTCAGTCCACGACAGTTGCGTGCAGCTCGAGTGAAGATGGGCCGCCTATAGGTGGCCCGAGAGCGTGCAATGTGCGCATTCTACTGCGTTTTAACACGATAACGTTAGAGATTCTTTCGCAGAAATTCCGGTGTCGGTGTCATTGGTTGCGAGTGAAAAATCATGTCGTGTGCGAGCGAAAAATTAAGATACAAATGTAATAAACGATTTTTTTACAATTGTACATGTCTGGGCGGGTCTAAACCTGGTGGTTTGCGTATCAAGCAAGTGTTCTACAAGAACGCCACGTGCCTGCTTGTTGGTACAATGATAACTTCATCTGCTTGGAAATGCAGTGAAAGTAACTTCTATACTTTACAAACACACGTGTCGGTGTACATGCTTCACAATACAACATGATATGGTGCAGTAATAGCGCATGGTACAAGCGCCCATCGCCAGTGGGCGCCAGAACATGTGAATGTCATAACAGCTTCGTGGTTCAAAGCCGGTCACCCACTACAAAAGGTATGCAGTTTACTGCACCTATTGCCTATTCCCTTAAGGCCATGTGTTGGATGCGTAGCATGTTTCGAAAGATTTCATGCGCTAAGTGTTTGAAGTATCCCCTGTAGACAGGAGTCGCTATCGCGTTCAACTCTCAAAGGCGAAGCTTAAGGGTCCCCAGTTTTTTACCACTTGTTTGCGCCAGAGCCTTACAGAGACTCCATGAGTTTATGAGAAACGATTCACAATTTCCGTGCACTTTACGTCTGCCTGGAGAAAAGCATTTACATAGGCCTCGCAGGTCGCTCTAGTCCGGCTATGTACACGATTTTGCGCTCAGCCTTCCGCATTCGTTCTTGTGTATCACCTTAGCTTGTTTTTATTGAGGCAAAAGCCATGCTGCTTGTGGCGCCATCTTGGACCATATTGTGCTGAATTGTTCTTGGGTTTAAGGGCGTTCTGCTGCAATTTTAACTGCTTTTCTATAAACAGGTCACTATAGAAAATAACATCGATGCATTACGTGCACTTGGTGCCAAATCGTAAGTACGGGTAATAATAATCAGGCATCATTCAGTCGTTTACTTTGCATTCTCAGCAGGTACCGCGAAGTCTTCGGGTTGCGTGGTGCAAAACAAGATCGCTATAATAAGCAACAAAGACAGTCTATGAGAAAAATTGCAACCTGTTATATGCAATAACATTAGCATGCTTGAAATATTTCATTATAATAATTATAATAATAGTTCTAATAATTAGGTAAGAGTTGCACAAAAGTAATTAACCTGCAGAATGGAACTTAGTGTTATTTCACGAAATCGCGTTTCAAAATGTATGCTATCTGTTTTGACTTCATCTGTTATCTGTTTTAACTTGCAATTCCTACCCGTAATGCGCATGAGCATGTGTCGGGTGTTTCCATTGGGGCATAACACCAGTGCACCGATCTGATGGGGGCAACCGGTGTGCTTTTGGCTGTACGCCGGGACAGCGGCGGTGCATTTTGCATTCCCTTTGCGAATGAAGAAATCGCGCCGCACTCTCCCGGTGCTGTTACACAGTATTTATTGGCCCCTCACCGGATGTGGGCCGTTTCCGGTGGCCTGTTCGTCGTCCGCGTGCCTTTCATTCTGTTCTACGTAAGCACTACAAAAAACAAAGTAACCAAAATGCTCAAAGTTGAATAAATGGGTGCGACCCCTGAATCGTGGAATCTGTGTCTTGCAGCACCCTGCTCAATGTATTTTGTTTTGGTTTTCCTTCCAAGCGCGTTTAATTCACGGTACCTTGACATATTGCCGTGAACGTAATAACAGATAGCGACGAATCGACGTCTTGCTTGCCCTCAGACCAGGACGCAAAAGCCCTCTTCTTTTTTCACTTCCAAGGGATTTCACCTACAGTTGATGGCTCATACCCATTACCTGTGACAATATTGTAAGTTTGGCGTGTGACGCGCTTGCGTCATATGCACAGGGTTGACACACTGCCATCTTTTTGAAAGGCTTTTTTTTTGTCATTGGGGTGCAGTGTATCACAAACTATCTTGTTCGCAAATTTTTTTCTCAGTAGCTCTTAGAAAAAGATCTTCAGGTTTACCGATTTGAGATAAGGACATCGTTTGACGATTAGGGTGAGCGCGTCTAATGACCACATAATATAACGGAAAAGAACGAAAGGAAATGAAGGAGACAGTTGAGTTTCAAGCCTTAATTAAACAGTATCCCATCGAAATGGTGATGTTAAATAGACTGAACTCGATGTGTTATCTGCTTTGAGTATATAGTCGTCAATCAGGATTAATATAACGAACTGCGCGGACTCATTTCGTTTTTGCACGTCCCTTCCTTGTGCGAGTGCATTGTTCGGGAAGCCGCAATCCCGAACATTTTTGCTTCTGCCTGGGCTACTTTTTTTCTCACATATTTAAAGTGATAGTCGAACTTTGGACGTTTTCGAAAGAGACATAAGCTGCAATGCTAAACAATTTTATATAAGTACAATACTTATTAGCATATGTAGCTATATTTATTTCAAGTCTGTCTCAGCCTAGCTCGGTGTATTCGAACGATGCTATAGCGTCCCTAGAATGCTAGATACACTTGCTTATTAGGAAATACAATTTTGTGGCTGCCAGGGGCTGCAGTGTGTGATCGATGGGGGCAAAACGTAGAGATGTTTGTGCACTTGGCCTTAATTGCATCGCAAAGAAACCCAGGTGGTCGAAATCAATCCATACTCTCCGACTGCTGTGTGGCTCACGATGGGATCGTTGTTATGGTGTGCAGAGCCCGGAAATTTTGGTATTAGCTTCCCCCCAAAACAAGGGCGTGAAATGTGGCTGATGTTCTGTTCAGCCCGCAAGAGCAATCTCATAATTTGTTGCATTAGCTTCAGGAACACTCGTATTTTGCCAAACCGGTATTTTGTCACGCATTGACCTTCAGAGGAATTTTCGACTACCAATTTGCCGCTCTAGTGTACTTCCCGGCCATCTGCACCGGATGCAAGCACCATCCTGCGTCTATCCTCTACCATAACCAAAATCTCTAGCTCGCCTGCGCATCCATATGTGCCACAATTATATGTGATCCCATACTCCTCTCGGTAACGTGCGTAAATCAATGAGACTGTTGCATGTCCGCCGTCGCATCAGGAAATACGGCGTGAAGAACGCGGTGAAAGGGATGCGCGATGCTAAAAGAGGAAATTGGGGACACGGCCTTCCCGCGGCATTGGCGCGGTCAGCTGTTATGGCGGCGACCCGTCTTCCTCCGCTGCTCCCGAATGTTGGCACCGTGGCGCCATCTCTCTGCGGAAAAAGGAAACTCAGGTGGCATTCTCTCTCGCGGAGCACTGTGCAGCTGCTTCGGTGAAGATCGCTGTAGCGCGGGCGACGATCGATGACGCCAGACAGTCGCCAGGATGAGTGACCTTGGGGAGAGCGAAAGGGAAGAGAACGGAAGGAAGGGAAGAGGACCTGGAGCGCGCGTCTTTCCCCAGCCACCCATGTATCCCCTCCGCCTATGGGCTAATCCCGGTGGTCGCTGCAACGACCGCCGGCGGCGCGCTTACGCAATGCGCCGAGGTTATCCGGCACGGAGGTGCCTACCGCTGGTCTCTTGCCACGTTACTGGGAACAGTACTTCCTCTAGCCCTTTAATTTTTCTCACGGGTACTTGAAAGTACGGGCACCAAAGAATGGAAACCGACATTACGAGACACCTTTTGAACGCAACAGTGTTGAATATTCGTTTTTGCGAAAATGGTGGTGTCGTCGTCGTTAGCTGTGAGTAAAAAAAGATTAGATACATGCAAATGAATAATATAAATCTTTGGTTCGAATGCGAATTGAACGCAGAACACCTGCCAGTCAAGCTGGTGTTCTACCACACTGCCATAGTTGTGCTCCAAGGTGCCTCGGCAAAAAGCAATACAAACGTCATGTAGTCTGAGCAATCTCCTTAACATATGTAATATTATGTTGAATAACTACACAATAGCACCAGCCGTCAAACATGTGAATTGCTCAGGCAGTAGTTGGTCCAACTATTACAAAGCACACAAGCCTAAAGAATTATCATTATCCACAGCTGGATAAGCAAAACATGAAGCAGTGCAGATACACGTATTGTTCGATAGGTGCTTAGCGGGTACTTTGCCAATTCACAAAAGGGATAACTATGGCATCACTGCACTTCGAAGCTGTTCTTTCATTCTAAGATAGCTTGAAATGGCCTGTGCTACTAGCATAGATGTTTCTTTTCTCGCAGCATGACGTCCACTCAGAAGCAGCAAATAAGAGGGGATGCAAACAAGGCACAATCGCGCTGTTCACTTCAATTCTTGAAAGCTAAACTCAAACATCCTGCTAGTTTGTTATTGATTACTTGAAATGTGCCATGCTCGTTCGGATTTCTTTGCGGTGATACACCACCTTGCATTAATGGATCTCGTAATGTATTGCTCTCTTAGTGTGGCGTGATTCAAGTTATGTCCGTACACACAAAACACATTACACCGGAGTGAGAGCTTGGGCTACTTGGTGTGTATGCAAAGTTATGGAACATGTGATTTATAGCAGCATCATGTCTCACCTCGTTGCAAATAACCTTCTTCATCCTAGTCAGCATGGGTTCCGACAGGGCTTTTCTTGTACGACGCAATTTGTAGAATTTACTCATGACCTTGCCTCAGCTGTCGACAAGCAGCAAAGTGTTGACTGTATATTTTTGGATTTCAGGAAAGCTTTTGACGTCGTTAAGCATGGTCTCTTGATTGCTAAACTTCGGTATGACAAATTAGATGATAGGGCAAGCTGAGTATCTTCGCTGAAGGCAGATGTTTGTGGCTCTGAACGGTTGTTCCTCTACATATGTTGCTGTGACCTCTGGTGTACCACATGGATCAGTTTTAGGTCGGCTTTTATTTTTGTTCATAAATGACATCACTTTCGGTATCACATCATCATTTAGAATGTTTGCAGATGACTGTATAGTATATAGGGTCATCAATAGCGACCTTGACAAAAAAGCACTGCAAAGTGATTTAGATTTAATTGCCGCATGTTGTGAAAAATACAAAATGTCATTGAATGTGAAAAAAGCGTCCACGTCACCTTTACCAGAAAACTCACACTGCAGAAATCATTACGCGATTAATAACGTTAATCTTCAACATGTCATGGAATATAAATATCTAGGCGTATTTTTCACTGCTGATTTGAGGTGGAATAAACATGTCACTTACGTTAGAAACAAAGCGGTAGGAACATTAAGTTTTCTGAAACGTAACTTCAGTGGTTTACACAAAAACTTAGAGAGCAGCTCTATTTTACACATGTCCGCAGTATACTGGAGTATGCGTGCGTCTGCTGGAACCCATATACTAAGGAACTTACAGATAAACTTGAAAAAGTGCAGAATAGAGCAATTCGATTCGTCCTCGGAAATTACGACAGGATGCCTAGTGTGACAGAGAGCAGAATAAAATTAAATTGGGATCTACTTGAAAACTGTCGTCCAAACCTCAAATTATAAAATTCTTTCATAGCATTTATCATTCGAGAACAGGGATCATCAGGCAATTGTATTTTGAACCACCCAACCATGTTTCTCAAAGACGCAATCATCACTTAAAAATATGCGAGATTCCTTTTGGGGTTGATGCTTTTCGCTACTCCTTCTTTGTCCGCACTACAAGAGAATGAAACGCTCTGCCACCGGAAATAGTGTCTATTGATTCAAGTGATGATTTTTTCCATGCTTTATGAATGTTTTTATGTGCTAGAGCATATATACTGTACCCTCCCTGCTGTAATGCCTTATGGCGAAGCAGGTACTTAATAAATAAATAGATAAAATATATATTGGCAAGTTTTTTTCATCGTTGGAGCATAAAAAAAAAAAGGAAAGAGTAGACTGACAGAGCTTCTTTCTGTCTACTCTGTCGTTTTTTTTCTATGTTCATGCGCTGAAAAAGACTTGCCAGCATTGAACAATTTCATGAACTCTAGCTCCAACTAAATTGGTGTAATACATTTAGTATGACAGATTCACTCATTGTGCTCTTGTTCTTGGCGAATCGCAGGTCCGCAAGATAGCCAGTCGTGTGTGCCAAAGTGAGACCCAGATCAAACGCATCTCAGAGGGACGATACTGCATCGGAGGTCGCATCTACTTTGTCAGGGTGAGTACACTTTATGTTTAACAGGCAACATGGTTCAACACGCGCATAATGTTTAGGTGCCAGGACAATGTGAGTCGTGGCGAAACTGGATGATGTATAAGCAAACTTTCACTGTACTTGATGATAAACCTCTGGGGGTCTATAATTATCTGGAGTCTCCCACGAAAGTGTGTCTTATAATCATATTGTCAATTTATCATGTGAAGCCCTACTGATTATTATTAATAAGATTAATTTCTTGTTTGAAGCCACGAGAGACTGGGTTGTGAGAAGGAAGAGGCACATTTTGGCAAAATGGTTTAATAATATTATAACAAGGAATTCTTTCTCAACCAGTGGTTTCACTTTGTCCTAAAGGGGACATAACAGCCAATTCTTAATCGTAATGTCTATTACGTGAATTAATCCTTGTGCGTTCACAAACAAGCAGGTGAACAATTTGCTGCGACTGAAACTTCGTTAGAAGACGATGGCCCCGCTACTTTCAGTTCATGATGTCACATGCGCCATGACAAAATGGTGGTCATCGGCGGTGGGCGGAGTTTACTGCCGGCGAATTATATGACTTGTCTTGCACTGTATTATTGTATTAAAGCACACTTTTTATATTTTTGTAGGCATAATAGACAATCTACTTCTAGTGTCTGCTGAAAATCACTAACGGCTGGGCGACCATGTCATGACCCCTTTTACAAAACCTTCAGGGGCCTCGATTGAGGAGCAATCAAGCTATTGAGTAGTTCATGGCAGTTTCTCTGATTACCCACGTTGCACTTTCTGAACATGAAAGTGGTGTTTCTTTATGTAATACAAAGACGTTACCTGCAATGAATAACACAGTGAAATGCTTGTTTTTTGTGCATTATTATTTTACCATGATGCAGAAGATACAGTAAAACATTGTTATAATGAGTTTCAGATTAATGATTTTTCAGATTAATAACTTTTTTAAAAATTTCACTCTAAATGTCCACCAGTATAATGGAAAAATATATGACTACTATTAATTTCAGAGTGCTGAGTGTTTCAGAAACAAAATAATGTATCAAATTTCATCCTCTGGAGATCTCCACAACACTGCAAAATAAGGAAAAGCCATTTTTAAAAGTTCACAGCTTAGAAATAATCTCCGAATTCATATTTGCCATTGTCATCATCATCAGAGCACTCTGAATTTCTCCATTTGCTTGTTCTATTCAAATAAATGATAGCTCTATTGCCATCGGCATTGCCCTGTTGCCATTGTTTGTGTCGGGCAGCTTTACCTGCGCGCTTGTTACACATTTTTTTTAAGCATTTGGTTGGTGCTTGGTCATTCAAAATGAGCTCCGGAAGCAGCACGAGAGGAATGCTACGACAGTGAAAAATGCAATGCGAGTGACTTATGAGATGGAGTCGCCAAACATTATCCGTGCGAACTTCACTAAGGCTCGAACACTATGCACAGTGGGACGACGAAGCAGGCCCCTGGGCGTAGCTGATGACCGATATGACCATACTATTTTTCGTGATAAGGAAATGGTGATGAGTGCAAACAGGGCGTTACAATGGCGCACGCGCTTAAGAAGGATGCGCACACTTAGGAGTTCAAATTTCAGCCGTTGAGCTGCAAGTTGCCCACATAACATATGATCATGCTCTTCCTCGTATATACATTTGCTAGTTACGTAATACAGTCGAACCCCGCTAGAATGAAACTGAAGGGGTGCGGAACAATTTTTGTTGAAGCGAAAATTTCGTTGTAGTGAAATCGAAAAAATATAGCCAATCTGAACTAGCAAAACAAAGGAACGTTTATTCTCCATATTAAAAAAGTGCCCGCTGCTTTTTATTCTATCCCAGCAACGTTACGACGCGATTCTCACCCATGCATAGCGAGACCATGGTAAAAAGCATGCTGAAACAATGATTAAACCGCTTTCGTGAACGAACCAAACAGTTGCACTAACCTGTTACCATGAGCAGCTGTCCGCCGTCAAAACATCAAAATGGCAGCAGGGTATCGTTGAGCGGTGACTATTGTCTTATTTTATCAGCTGATTTCACTGATAATGCGAACAAACAGCCGCTCTGATTAGTTACCCTACTGGCCAAGCGCGAACAAAGTGATAAGTACAGGAATCAGATAAGGCATCAGGCATCGTTCGGCAGATGCACCCAGCAGCGGCGCGAAGAAAACCATGAAATAAGCAACTGAGCTTCAGCTTTGGATCGTCTGCGGCTATACAGTAAACCCAACCTTTAACATTTTGATGCATTTTCAGAACACGAAAATACGTCGACGAAGTCTAATGTACGCATCGGCACCACCAGAAACCACCGCTGTTTAGCAAGCGTGGATGCCGCCATCGCTATCGAGCAATGGCGACACTGATGCTTGCTGAATAGTGGTGCTTTCTGGTGGTGCCAACGCGTGTTTTAGACTTTGTGGACGTATTTTCATGTTCTGAAAATGCATCAAAATGTTAAAGATCGGGTTTACTGTATAGCATTAAATATCTGAGCCTAGAATTGCATCGTGAAATTTCGTTGAAGCAGCACGGGAGAAGAAGAAGTGCTCGTTGTGGTGACAATATTTATACATTGGATCTTATGGACTGACGGGGAACCGTGAATTTTTCGTTGTAGTGGGAATTTCGTTGAAGCGGCGTTCCTTGTAGCGGGGTTGCAGTGTATTTCATGTTTGTTTTTTTTTTTTGCTCAATACAGCAGAACACAGTCGCAAACTTATACACAACACAGGTGGGCGAGTGATGTGTTTGGGTTTACGATTTTTACGTACGTTTTCAATACCTCCACTACAACAACTTCTCAAAATAATAAACGTTTTTAGTGTTTCTTTGAGATTCGTTTTATTGAGATTTCCCTGTACTCAACAACCATGTTGTTCATTTGGAAAGTTGGCTTTGCCACATGGTGAGTCATTGTGCAGTGAAGCCACTTTTTTGTGTAACATGGTGCAATTTTAAGCCGCCTGCCTCACTGCTGCGAGAATGCACTGACTATTGAATATTAACTGCGAAAGGATTGCTTAGTGAACTGAAGGCACTGTGAGCGTTTTGATCCACACATGCACCGTACTGTATATTTAGCTGCTTACATCGGGTGCTCTCATAATCGCCTGTTTACCTTGGGGTATACCGATATTAGTATGGGAGGGTAAGAGAAATTGAGATATACAACTCTCTGGCCACGACATGAATCACATGAAAATCCTGTCGTGTATGCCGTCAAATCCTTTCCTGCACACATGTGTAGCACATACCCAAATAACATGGGCCGCAGTACATATGTATGTGCCACATGGGATTGACAGTTTATACTTACGCTGGAACGGTGAGGACGGATGTTAATAACGTAATTGTGAGATTGTTAAGAGAAACTGACATTGGCAGCATATACCCAATGAATTCAAGGACAGAGATTCAGGATCTCAAAAGAAATTGAACCCAAGAATTTTGCATGACAATCAAGCTTTCTACCACAGAGCCATGGCAAAGCTTGAGACAGCTTCGGAAAAATATAGTAGTATGCAGGCATAAGGTTCGAGCAACTTAGCTTTTGCTTGCAGTTGTGGCTATTTAACGTTATAAGAAAGCAATAAACATTACCTAAAAAATTATACTATGCAGATCTCACACCAAGCTAACATCAACTGTGGTTCCAATGTTGGCTCCAATTTATATCAGTCTAATAAATATTGCACTGGGGTTCCTGCGACTTAGCAGCCTACTTCTAGGCGCTTCTCGACCCCTGGGTAATATATGATGACCAAAATGTGGCATTACCATTGTTTACCGTAACGCACACCTCGTTTCAATAATATCGACGTCTGTGCTTTAATGCGAGTGCTGCCATTATATCTAACCAAAGGTTGCCCAGTGTAGTAGCCAGCAGATGCCAGTGTAATAAACCGTCCTGGTAAACCCATGAGGTGCACACAACTGCTGCACTTGATAACATGGATTCACTTCAAAATGCTTTTCTCAAAGCTAAAATATGCAGCACAGACAGTTAGTAGCTTTGAGTGACACCTATTGCCATGATATGTGGGATCTGCCGAATTTTCACCTAATGGCATGAGCAATGAGAGACATTCTCTTCCTTTTCAAAGCACTTCCGCTTGCCCTTGTCCTGTTTGCCAGATATTCATCAAAATTTAAAAAAAGAACTAAATCTAGTATGAAATACACAGTCCTGGTTCAAGTTAAAAGTTTTATTACAGTGCAGATAATATTGTAGGACGAGTTTGCTTCAGATATTGGCCATGTACCTGTCAGGATAAATAATGTAGATTAACTGAATGTGTTAATTCAAGGAGCGCATAACTTTTTTGGAGCAGCTGCAATTGTTGTGGTGTCTGGCAGGTACACTTCAACAACCTATTTTCTTCCATGTGGCCCCCAAGATCCATTGCATCAGTGCCACAGAGCACACTTAAGAAATTAGTCAGAGCTCACGAATGTCGAGATGGGAGATAGGAACACTGTTGGCATATTCTTGCCATCATCGTTGTCTTCGTGTTCTCTACATGTATATGTATTCATATATTATAATAAAAGTCAGTAAGAAAAATAAAATAAAAAATTTTAAAGTACTAGAGATGCCAACCAAGGACCCCTTGCTCTGCAGTGTGACAAGTTAGGCAGCTCTACTATACACCCTGCATCTGCTGGCATAGTGACGGAAAGCTACTATTTATGCCGGCATTATTATATGGCGAGAACCACAGTAGATAGGAAGACAACCCCTTGCAAAATGTCGCTAGTGTCACAGCCAGCTGGACTGTCGCCCCCTGAAGCGGAGATCGATTGGGTCTTGAAATGTAGGGCCAGTTATCACTAAAAACTTGAGACTAAACATTGCTGAAGAGTCTGTTTATTCATTTATTTTACCCAGCCAGACAGATTTTTGTGTTTACCTTCTAATGACTAAACATGTACCAAGTTTTTCCTTAGCTGAAAAAAACATCTTAAAAAAAGGACGAAGTGAATATGTCATGAATGGTTGAAAACTTCGAAATCATTTTTTTAATATTCAATTACCCTTGTATAATGACAACTATGTGCCTCTCTATTACTGCAAATGATGACAACGTTTAACTAGTCAGCTAACAGGGAAAATGCACCCATTACATTCAGAACCTAAAACCCATCATAAATATTTAGCACATTGCTATCATGCTAATCGTAAACAGCACGTTTATTGCTTGCACAGGGCAGTATACGGCACCCTAATACACTTGTTATCTACCTTGTTCATTTATAACACCTTTAATATATGCTTTCCTATTTATAGCGTAAGATAACACTGTAGAGAAAGCATTCAAGACACATGGAGTGATGTGCCCCTTGTGCGTTCTTCTTTGCAGTGTTGTCTCACGCTGTAAATACGGGAGCTAGAAACTACCCCACATATTGCTTTGTGGCAATTATTTCTCTTGTTTCTAGGGGGCGTGAGTGGAATCATTGCACACTTTTTAAAATTCAGGTGTATGTTTTCCCAACTCAGTCTTGAAAGCATAAAATAAAAAAATCATTTTCGAATTTGTACTGGATTATGAGAATTTGGTAGTCAGTGCCTTGTGTCCACCTGATCGCAGCTGCTCAAAGAGAAGCACGTCATGATCCGTGTGGGTGGCGGCTGGGACACCCTGGAGCACTTCCTGTCCCGGCACGACACCTGCAACGTCATCCTGCTGAACCGGCGATCCTCCAGTGCCTCGGAGGATGGCTCGCACTCGCCCTCCTCAGGATCTACCTGCTCTCTCCTCAGCGGCACGCCGTCGCCTCTGGGCTCGAGCTCGGGAAATTCGACGCCCGCCGGTATGGGCCTCTCGCGTCCCAGGTACCGGAGCCCAGCGTCCAGCGTGTCTCTCAGTGCCATCAGTTCGCTGTCCAAGCAAGTGGGGTAGTTGTGAGCGGGGAATCTCCTTGCATTCATTGGCCATAAGGATTGCACAGTAACACTGTATGGGAACAGCTTTCTTCGGTGGCTTTAGATGGATGGGCGAGGCAGCAAACATCCAGCTATATTTTGATGCCACGAGATCTGGCTAAAGAGGAAATGCCTGTTAGTACATGTGAATGACTTCGTTCGGTCAAACTAGATTGGTGTTTGCTGCGGAGAGGGTTCTTAACCTGGCTCAGTGTCCAATTGCTGCAAGGGACATGCCACCATTTTATATTCATCCTCATTTGTCCAGCTGTTAGCGTGGAATGTACCCACAAGTGCATTTGATGATGTCATTCATTTGATTCATAGATATGTAGCTTTTTCAGTCATCTCAGCAACAGGCTTTTGCGACTGTTGTTCATTCAAAGCCAATTTTTTTTATAATTTGACCACCTCATTTTCTGTCATTAAGAAGTCATCACCAATTCTCTTTTTTAACATTTGTCATTATTTTTTTATATTCTCTGGCATTTTATGTCCCAAAACCACGATATCAGGAGCAGCATTGTAGAGGAGGGCTCAGGAAATTTTGACCACCTATGATTTTATAACGTGCACCTAAAGGTATGCACAGAAGTACAGCTTTGTCAATGTGACAACTTTACTGCAATCTTTGCAAGCTACAATTAAAATGATGGACATTACTGTTGGCAGTCTCATATTTTCCAAATCTGTTTAGCAAGAACCTGCAGGGTTGAGAAATATCCACAAAAGTGAATATGCTGTCATCCATGCATTTGGAGCAGTTAGCTGCAAAGAAAATCTGTATACAGTTTTCAGAATGAAATTGCTTGCTATGCAACCACATTTGTGCCTGTTCATTTTTATGTGTAATAATAGCTTTTCATTTGAAATGATCAGAATAATTTGCATCAATTAAAAAAGTAGCACTTCAAAGCTTTTGCTAGAGAGTGGAAACTGACTGATAGAGTTCTTATTTCAGACTCTGCTTAGGCCATCTCATTTGCCATCAAATAATTTAAGCTAAAAGGGATACAGGAGATAGTAAATCATGCGAGCACTTACATATGCACACACTTCACAATTTCCATTCTGTTTTTGAAATTCTGAATTATTTAAGACTTTCAATTTTTTTCTATCAAGTGCTTCTGTAGTCTTAATCATTGTGAATTACCTTAAAAACCCTCAGACAAATTTTGCATTAAGTAGGTGATGCACAAATACATTCCTTTAGTAGCATTAAGTATTATAAGAACACCTAAATAGAATACACACTTGTTAGAAAGCAACTTTTTGAAGTTATCAGGATAACTTTCAGGCTTCAAATATTAGTTTAAGGTTATTATATTTGAAATCTGTGTATCTCCCTAACTACATATGATACTTGATGTTCCAGTTGTGATTGTATTTTGGGCATTCTTGTGCATTGTATTAAATGCCTTTGACGTAACTTACGTAGCACAGGACAAAAGATGTGTGTGCCTTTTGTGTGTTGCTGTACTCACGTTTAAGGCATTTATTGAAAGGATAAAGTTCAAGATACAGACTGTGGATGTTCATGTACTATAAACAAGATGTGACTATTAAAATTGGTTACTTGGTTATCTTTGAAATTTTGCCTTTTACTAGGTGTAATGCTAGAAAAGAAAAGCACTTTTGAAAATATTCAGCTGGGCACTCTGTTCTCATGCTGTATGCTAGGTCCATCCAGCAATCTTTTGAAGAAAGCTGTTCCCACGCTTTGCCCACTGGCCTGAAAATTTCAGAAGGGAGAACTCGGGTGCTCTTAACGAAATGTGCAACGGACCAGCTGTCCATGGTTGTACTTGCAGTGATTTAGAAATATTGAATTTGTAAAGTGTTTCATAACTCTTTTTTTTGCATGACATCCTGTCTCTTTCGAGCTGTCTCATTTTCTTGAGTCTTCAGTGCACCATGACCCTCAGCTGTTGATGGATGTCAGAACGACTTATTGCACTCATTCAATGTGTGTACAACTTGCTGTCTGAAGACGTCGGTACCTTCTGTTCTATTCAACAACTTTTGCTGTAATTTCCCTTCTTACATTTTTGTAAAGTTTAGTTTTATCCCTTCTCTCATTTTGCTTAATGCACAAAAGCTTTTGCACTATGTTTTAGCAGAATCTTACTATGTATCACCGTCAAAAGGTAGCAAATCACGATAACCTTTTGAGGCGTAACATACTCTCACCATTTTTTCAAACGGCATATTGACGTTCGAATCTAAACTTGAAAGGACGATTTGTGCGCATTTCATTTCATTAACACTGATTACCTAGTACTTTCAAGTCACAGACCCTGTGTGAGTATCAGCGTCAAGGTACGAAATTTACGTAGCATAGCTTACATTACTTAGGACTAGAGAAGTATATTGCAGAATTAAAACATTTTTTTTCTGCTTACCATTGCA
This sequence comes from Rhipicephalus microplus, assembly GCF_043290135.1. Taxonomy (NCBI): domain Eukaryota; kingdom Metazoa; phylum Arthropoda; class Arachnida; order Ixodida; family Ixodidae; genus Rhipicephalus; species Rhipicephalus microplus. The sequence goes on from NC_134707.1 coordinate 122,460,353, forward strand.
CGTTACTTTCTGTTCAGAATAGCCATAAGGTATCTCCTCTGTCCTGTTGGTTTATCTTTTTTTTTAATCCCATCACTGTTGTCTACAGGTTATTTTTGCAACCTGCTTCTTTCTCCACCATTGCTACACCTAAATCATTTAGTAGTCGGTAATCATTATTTCATTATTTGGATTCACACTTTTGAGAGCTCTTCATTATGCTCCACAGCAACGAGACTTCTGCATTTTTTTCTTTGATTATTGCTCTAAGCATATGGCACGGCACAATTTCAGCACTTGTGAGAACTGAGCACTGCAAGTATTTTGAGCTTTTGTTTTATGACTGCAAACGAGAGTGCTTTGCTTGTTGTGTGAAAAAAAGTGCTGCCCAACTTAAAAACTGCATCACAGAAGCTTGTCACTTTATCTGCAATTGCTTAATATCTCTGTTCACTGCCATGACAGCGCATTTTTATTGCATGCCCAAAGAGAAACTTTTATTTATGTGCCTATACTTGTAAAGACAGCATGAAAGTAGCTATGCTTGCTGCCTTACCTAGATGTGGCAGCTTAATGAACTGTGTGAGATAGTATTCTTTAAAGACTTTTCCTCACTAATGAGTAGCAATTGAGAAGTGATCCCATTGTCATTAGCATAACGTAGCTGTTTGATCTGTTTTCGTGTGAAATCTGTGAAGATTTAATGAAATCGCTGTGTTGTTTTGGCTGTAAAACTTAGGCATCGAGGAAACATGCGCATTTTAGTAGTTGCTTGTTGTATTAAAGAATGGTTTTATGTATATATGAAGTGTTGATGTAGCTATTAGATTACTATTTTGGTATGCTTGATCCAGATCGTTTTAGGAGCTGTTCTATTTCAAGTGGACATTCTGTCACTGATCTGCCTCTTTTTAGCCGCACTTTTGCTTCTTGTTGATGTGTAGAGCTTTTTTTTCCTTTTGATACTTTTAGGATGATAGTTGTGTGTGGCATGAACCATTTTGAGTCTGCAGTGGTTGTTGGTTACTTGCAAGTTTTCCAGCTTGTTCAGGGAGTTTTATTGAGATCTTAACAAATCGCTTAAAGTGTTCATTCTTTCAGCATAGTGTTTTTTTCTTTTGCCTGACGGCCCTGTCATCGTGGTAAACAACATGCAGTAATATATGTTATTGTTTTTATTTACTGGCTAGACATACTTTTATTTGGACACTTTCTGGTCTGTAATTTACTTCAGTACCTGTGGTCTTGTACAACGGTTCAAGATTTTTTACTCGGACCAGAATTAGACTTTTGAAATGTGGAATAAGCAGGGTGTGTTGCCCTGATATGGCAAGCTTGGATGGTTGGCTCTAATTATGTGCTATAAAATCTTCAAATAGTGAATTGCAAAGCAGTTCTAACTATAAACTATTGCTTCTTTGTTTCTACAAATTACAATTCTGAACGACAAAGTTTTGATAAATTTAAGCCTGTTTTCTTGCCTTTTTTTAGAAAAAAAGTGAAACCAATGTTTATGTTGTATTTTTTTTGTTTGCAGTAAAGTCTGTGAAGATATTTTATTCTGCCTCATTTTGCTTACTGACATTTTTTTAAGGTAACCATAGAGTTCTTTTCTATTATGCACTCATGCTACATTAATAAACATACTTGCGTGAATTGTACCAGTAATGCCATTTATGTGCTCGCAGCTCTCTAAGAATTCTTACTGCCCTAATTGATATGACCAGTGTTAATGCATTGTTATGACGCAGCTTTTTTATAAAAATTAGAATCAATTAGTTCTACATATGAAGCTGGAACCACATAGCCTTGTTTGAAAAAAAGATGTTATTTTTCGTTTTTAAGAGCCCTCAGGTTTAGTTTCACTTTCTCTAATAGAAGATAATGGAGGAGTGTGGTGATGGTTACTATGAGTTTTTTTTTTAAATTCACAATTGAATGGTTCTTTGAGCAAATTGCTGGGCGTACTTTGAAGCTGATCGTTTGAGTAACTTCTGTTCTTCTTTCCTAGCTCCCTCTTGCTGAAATTTTGAGGGGAGTGGTTTTTTACAGAACTAAAAAGAATAAAAAGTACGTGTTTTTCGATAATAGTCAAGGCCTTCAACAAGTGTCCCCTTTCCCTAAGAAAAATTGCTGGCTATGTGCCTGACTCGCGGTGACCCCGACACGGTGTAACTTGACTTGATGGCATCCAAACTGGCAGTCTGCATTAACAATGTGGAGTTAGAGCTCCACAGTAGATGCTCAATAAACGAAACCTAGAAGGAGGAGGAAAGTTACATATGTTTCAATTAACAGGAGTTCTGTTTACTGGGAAATTAGTAAGGATGCAGCAAGCAAGTATGAAACCAATCTTGCCAGAAGCATTTGTTCACTTTAAGCAGCAGTTCTGTTTAACATATTTCCGTTTACGGGGAGTTCACTGTAGTTGGAATAGATTAGCTTGCATATATTGGTGAGGTTCAGTTACTACTACTACACATGCTTTTTGTTTTCGTTGACACGTCATACTAAGGGGCGTTTTCAAATAAATGGTGGTTGTTAGCAATGACCTGGATCAGTCCTGTGTTTTCAAGTATCAGAATGGAAAAATGCAGAATACTTGTTCTGAATGTAAGTGGCACAGAATGAAAATGCTGCATTTGATACAATAGAACCTCAGTCTCTTAATGAATGATAGTCAATATGTATAATCTTTCGCCATGCTGATCACAAAAGCCCAGTGCTGTGATGGCCAGCACTCGGTAGGCTTAGTTCGTACAATTCTGGAGTGCCGAGTTTGCTAAATGCTGGCGAACCACAGCAGGATAGAAAATGCAATGCTGGAGGCATGCTTGCAGATGTGTTTTACAACAGTAGTGAAAGTTGCGCTTGTTAGTACGGCAGGGTACAGCGCAAAAATGACTTAAGACGGAGAGAACAGAAGGGACACGAATGAGCTCTGCCATGAACATTGCCGTTGGTGTCCCTTTTGTTTGTTGATTGTTCTCATGTTGTTCCCAAGTATGCTTTTATAGCAGGCATGCGCAGCATCTCTAATGAATAGATATACAACTTACAAGCAATTGTGCGAGTTAGGAACCTCAACGTACACAGACCTTTCCTAATTAACACTGGTGTACAATAAAAACAAATAATAAATAATGAAATTCATTTAAGTTAAGTATAAGGCCTGACAATTAGAATGGTGAGCTCAGCCCTTGCCAGAATATTTGTTCAGTGCTATGGATCGTGTTAATATATGGAACTATGCAATGGTACTCCAACTTGAAATTCAGTGTATTTTCTAATGACTGTGTTCTATAATCAGAATTTTTCTAAAGTCATGCATTTATTACAGAAGTTACATACGTGTTCGTTGTAACTTGAGAGAACAATGCATTTGCTTGCAGAGGGAGCCATGTCATGGTAACTATTATGCATTTAAATCTCTATGCTCCCAGGAGTCTCGTAGACCTATTTACCCAACTCTACAACAATGACAAACACAACTATGTCTAATGATGGCTACGACCTGTATGTGAAACACTAAAACAATATTTACTGTTACAAACCATTATGACGAACCATATATGTGCTGATTTCCACAAGAGTCAAAAAGTTGCAAGAGTGCCACATTTTTTGGGCAGCCTTTGAAAGAGTCGGTCTCTATATGAAAATATTCCCCGTTCCCTCTGCCGTCAAACATGACCTATACCTTTCTGAATTGCCAGCAAATATTTTTCTAAATACGTGAAGGCCATAACTTTTTGCACCTAAGCATACCGTTACAACTTGGGGAGCTTCTGAATTTGCAGCGCATGCTAAAAATATTGACCAGTTCAGAAAGCTGTAAGAAGCCAGAACAAAAAAGTAGGAAAAGTTTTACAATAATCCACACATCAGTGTGCTATGTAGGCTGAATCTTTAAACTCTTTAAATTCCAGCAGTAGTGCTTTCACTGGAACTTTTTCAAGGAAGAGTGCTGTGTTGTACAAAAGCATTTATATCATTTTAAATAATCACACCTCTGTTCAGGTCATTGTCTAGATTGAGTTAGAACCTTACTGCACTGGCCATTGTATTCCATTCTTCAGGGTAGAAAAAAAATGTATTTGTCACCTGGCAACCACATTTTAACAGTGTGTGCAAAAAGTGCTTGGATGCATTGCTTAAGGTATGCGTTTTGGAATTGGGTAGGTTGCCAAAGTTAGCATCAAATCGATCGGGTATAACTTACAACTGAAGGATTAAAATGCAACCATCAGTAAATTAAAATGAAACTCCTCTAGAGACTTTATTTTTCTTGAAGTTGTACTTTTAATTTAATGCTAATTAGGTGAACGTAGAAACCTTGTTTACATAGTGTCAAAAGTGTTTGTATTTTAATCTCCTCACTAATGCAGCATTCTCTGAAGAAATAGTGGTACAGTACTGTATTTTAAGCTTACATATATTCCTTTACAGAAGTTTTGTACATTTATATGAGTGTTTAGGTTGTGTGCAAAAATCTAAGCTCTGACCTTATGATGACAAATCGCTGTGTGTGTGGCTGTAAGTATGGTCAAATAAATACAGCAAACGCTGCATGGTCTATACTACTGTGCACTACATGCAGTATTTACCTACAAAATGTCTACAGTATACACTGTAAATTTTTTTTATGTATTGAGCCTAATATAATCTTTTGCATATCAATGCATAATTTTGCCTGTTATGCATGAAATTCCTGATTGATAGCATCGATTCAAGAAACAATCAGGAGCACAGTGAATTTATGTTCACAATCTCAGGCCTAAATTTTGTGCCTTGTGGTCATACTTGTTCTCTGCGTATGAAGCGATCAGTTCAAATTCTTTAGTATTTTCTCAGTCTAGTAGTGCATATGGAACATGCGCGATTATTTAACGAAAGAGATTCCAAAAAGCTTCGACTATGTAGATAGTGCTTTGAGAACAGTTTCTGGAACTTGACGTCTTTTTAATCCATCGGTACCTAATAGCCCCCTGACATTCTACATTTTATGGGATTTTGATATGGTATTCAAGGAACTACTGTATTGTGATCTTCAATGCAGTACTTCAAAAAAGTGTGCTGTCAACCGAACCACTAGCACGTAATCAAATGCACTTTGATTGATAGATATGTGGGGTTTAAGGTCCCAAAAGCATCATATTATTATGAGAGATGCCCTAGTGAAGGGCTCGGGAAATAGCAACCACCTGGGGTTTTTAAACCTGCACCCAAATCTGAGCACACAGGCCTACAGCATTTTTGCCTCCATCGAAAATGCCGCCACCCCAGCCGGGATTAGATCCCGGGACCTGTAGGTCAGCAGCCGAGAAGCTTAGCATCTTGACCACCGCGGCGAGGCAAATGCATTTTGCAGCTATCGTTTAAACAATCATTGAATATTCTTCCAAAAGCGGTTTGAGCACTTCTGGCATAATTGGACAGGCTTTATTTGGCTTCATTTTAATGCAGCAGTGAACAGCAGGTATAAGTTTATTGAGAACAGAGTTTATTGAAAATCTCTCTGGTGCAATACTTCCACATAAAACCATCATTTAATCAGCACAACATCAATGGTCAAGGTGCACATGGGCATAACAATGCTACGTGATAGTGCCATCGTGATAAAACACAGGAAGAGGAGGATGACAGAAGATAGACTAGCGCGAGCTGATCATATCGACAGAGCTGCTCATCTTACCTCTGAAAAATACTGGGGTGTCTTTCACTGGTTAGGCGAACAGCAATGATAAGAATTCCATTGTCGTACTAGCCTAGAAACATGCAAATATTTTATAAATAGTTCCAAATATTTTTAATAAATGCACCTTTTATTGCTAACCAGAAGCACAAGTTTTTTTCTCAAAACTCTAAAATTATGTTAGCTGTGTTCACCTTTGACAGCTATTACATTGAAGAGTCCATTCTTTGCGTTCTCTTGCATCTTTTCAACAGCCACTAAAAAATATATTTTCTGGCACAAAGAAACATACTTCCCAAGGCTGTGAGCGGTTGTGAGTTGACAAAAATGTTTATTTTTAGTTCGCACAACATGCAAAATTCTTCTTTTTTTCTTGAGTTCAGTTCCTAAGTTCATTTTCGATACGTTACTGTGCCATCCTTAACTTCAACCCGTTTTCAATGCTTGCCATCCTTCTCCACAAAAAGTTTATTATTTTCTGTGTTTTTTTATATCATCTGGATGCGCTATGGACCTTGTTTACAAAAGCATAATGGATGGCTTTAAATGCATAACCTTTTAAATGCATAACCTTTCCAGTTAATGTTCTGAAAATGTGTTTCGTGATTTCTATGCTTATGAAGCTCCTGCTTACGTTAGTTTTCTGTAGAGCCTCTGCAAATCTGTGGCATTCTAAAATTATAAATTTGAAACAACATATTCGTTTCTTGTGTTCCTTGAGACCAGACTAATGCACCAACATGCACACTTATTTTGAACAGGATGTCTGAGTGGCTAAATGCATCTATTTTTGTGTGTGAAACTGCTACCTTGTTTAGTTTTGGGCATGTTGTGATGTCTATGATTGCAGGTCATTCATAAAGTGTAGCTTTTTACAGGCTTTTCTTCAACCACTCTTTCTTAATACCACTGTTGGCACCCATTGTTCAAGTGCTTCCACCTAAGAAGTTGTGATGCCAAATTGATCATCTCATTGCATTTTGGCATATAACCATGGCTGACAAACAAACACGCGGAGTACCTAAGGAAGTCGACCGCGTGAAATGTCTAATTTTCGGCGTGAACGAGGCTCAGCTGCTTGGTGCCTGCGACCACCAAAATATTTACGAGCTGTACGTGCCACTTGGCGAATGTCTTAATCTTTCTGCTCGGCTGCCTGTGTAGCCGACTGAACGCTAATTGCCGCTTTGCCATTGAAGCGTATTTTCAGCTTTCGAATTGCTTCAGACCACTGCTTTATGCTGCTACTGCCCCAATTGCAAAATGCATGACACTTGTGTCTATCTCATGCAGTTTGCGAAAAGTTTCTGCAAACGGTGCAGATTGAAGGAGTTATGCTTGCTTCTTGTTTGTAAGCGCAAATGCTTTGTCTATAAGAGTGTGTGTTGTTTGTTTCTCAGATTTTAAATAAATGGAAACTATGATAAACAAGGCATCCTGTTTCTCTGCTACTCTAGTGCTATTATTTGTGGCATTCTTTCTGTGTTTTCTTTTTCTCATGGTAATAGACAGAAATTCTGATACAAGCCTTGATATTCAAACCTCACCATGCTATAGGATACAAGCCTGGAGGCTCGCAAGAAAGGTTTCATGCAAATGGAGGACAATGCAGCAAGTTGTAGAAAAAAAAAAACCGTAGGTGTGACCTTAAGCAACAAAGGGTCTAGGGAGCGAGTGGTTATTTAGAACATAGTTGATATCAAGAAGAAAAAATTGCTATGCATAGGCCGTATAGTGCCAATGCATAATTACCAAGATATGTTCCAAGAGAAGCCAACATACGTGAAATGGAATCGCAGATTAGGCTAACAAGTTTGCGGGAATAATGTGACTGCACCAAGCTCGAGACTTGGTGAATTGGTGAAACATGGCCGTGGCCTTTGCCCTGATGTCGGTTTAGTCAGACTGATGATGTGGCAGGACACGTAGGGAATGTGACATACAATACATGACACGCAGGTCACGAATCTGAAGTATTAGTGGCGCTCTTGTATGTTCACTGGAACGAGTGAAACACACTTGGGAGTGCGAATAAGAAGTCTCAAAATGGAATTTATTACTTCGAAAACAGATCTTGCAGGAAACGTTAGAAATTTTACTTGGAACAGAACTTGAAGTGCTGTGCTATTTCCGCCATTATGTGCTAATCTCACGTGCTGCGCCTAAACGCCAATTTGCGTGTGCAACGCCAAATTTAGTCGAGTTTTATCATCGACTGAGCAAACATGCGTGGGCTACACAAATGACGCAACCGCGTCTATATCAAAATAGTTCGCCACGTCGTATTTCGGTGAATCTTGTTAAGGTGGCGTTTGTGTGCATACCTCATCATGTGACTGTTTTAATAGCTAAGCTCTTAGCCGAACTATATAAACTGAAAAAAATAAAAATCAGTTTCACCGCGAAGCGCGATGGCTTCAAAGGCAAGAATTCGTAATGTTGTGATGGTAATGTCGCACGCGCTTTTAGGGGCGAAGCTCCTTAGGGCGTGGGCTGTGCGTCCCCTGTAGCCTGTATGTAGCCACCTCTAGTTTAGTTCTTGCAGTGTTCACTAGATGGCGGTACCGTCCCCTGTATGTAGCCACGTTTAGTTTAGTTCTTGCAGTGTTCACTAGATGGCGGTACCGTCTCCTGTATGTAGCGTGACAAGTCACCCCCGGAAAAGAAGACACAAACCCAAAAGTTGGTGGGATGAGGAAGTTAAGAGAGCCATAGCAAAACGTCAGGAAGCCTCTAGGGAACACAGACATGCTAAGCAGCGGGGTGAACCTACAGATGATGTGGAAAGAAAATGGGCAACCTTTCTAAGCTGTAGAAGGGATGCATCCCTTCTGATCAATGAAAAGATTAGAAGGAAGGGAGCTCAGTGGCTGGCAGAAGTACATAAAAAAGATAGAAAGGCAGTTGCGAAATTTTGGAACCATCTAAACTCCCTAAGAAATGAGACGAGCCTAGAGCAGAACTTTATAACTACAGCCCAAGGTGCTAGGCTAGAAGGGGACGAAGCTATTGAATATATAAGAACAAGGGTGACAGAAAAATTTCAACAAAGAAGTACTTTATGCACCACAATAGACAAAGACGAATCAAGTGGTGCAATGGCTCCATTTTCACAACAAGAGTGGGAAAGGGCTGAGAAAAGGGTTCCTAGTAGTACATCAACAGGCCCAGATGGCATTCCAATTAGGTTGATGAAAACATTAGGTCCGAAGTCTAAGCAGGCTTTGAGAGAGGCAGTGAGTACAATAATAATCGATGGTGAAGTTCCAGATGGATGGAAACTTAGCAGGATGAGCATGATTTATAAAGGAAAGGGGGACAAAGCTGACATAAACAACTACCGTCCTATAACAGTGACATCAGTGGTCTACAGGCTGGCGATGCAGATTATAAAGGAAAGACTGCAGGCGTGGATAGAGGATGAGGGGGTGCTGGGGGAACTGCAGAATGGGTTTCGGAAACACAGGAGGTTGGAAGACAATCTGTTCTCACTGACGCAGTGCATCGAAATAGCAGAAAAAGAACACAGGCCCCTGTGGCTAGGATTTTTGGATATCAAGGGAGCGTACGATAGCGTGGTTCAAGAGGAATTGTGGGGAATACTGGACACACTAGGCGTGGAACATGTAGTCACTAATCTTTTAAAGGGTGTCTATAAAGGTAACAAGGTAGTTATAAAGTGGGAAAAACAGGTATCCAAGCCTGCAGAGGTAAAACGGGGGCTTAGGCATGGGTGCCCCTGTCGCCCTTATTATTCGTGATGTGCCTACAAGGATTAGAGGCAAAATTAGAGGGAAGTGGACTGGGCTTCAACCTCTCTTTAGTCAAACAAGGAAAACTTATTGATCAGGCACTACCAGCATTAATGTACGCAGATGATATAGTGCTAATGGCCAACAACAAAGAAGATTTGCAGAGATTGATGGACATCTGCGGTAATGAGGGAGATAGGTTAGATTTTAGATTCAGTAGGGAAAAATCAGCAGTCATGATTTTCAATGACAACGAAGGTAGTGAGCTTAGAATACAGGAGGTGACGCTAGAGATAACAGATAAATACAAATATCTGGGCGTATGGATAAGCAATGGGACCGAGTATCTGAGGGAACACGAAATATACGTGACGACTAAAGGTAACAGGAATGCAGCAGTCATGAAAAATAGGGTACTGTGGAATTACAATAGGTATGATGTTGTGAGAGGAATATGGAAAGGGGTCATGGTTGCTGAGCTGACGTTCAGCAATGCGGTCTTGTGCATGAGATCAGAAGTTCAAGCAAGATTAGAAATTAAGCAACGTGGAATAGGTAGGCTTGCTTTAGGAGCTCACGGGAATACACCAAATCAGGGAGTACAAGGTGATATGGGATGGACATCATTTGAGGGCAGGGAAGCTAGCAGCAAGATAAAATTTGAGAAGCGATTGAGAGAAATGGGGGAAGAGCGTTGGGCTAGGAAGGTTTTCAGCTACTTGTACATGAAGAATGTCGATACAAAATGGAGGAAGCGAACCAGGAAGTTGACTGGTAAATACTTAGAAAACAGCAGGTGGCCAAACCAAAAAGAACTATCGGTTAAGGAAAAAAAAAGTGAAGGAAACGGAGATTGACATGTGGAGATTGGGCATGATTAAGAAGTCCACACTAGAGATCTATCGAACTTTTAAGCAGGAAATTGCCAAGGAAAGGATCTATGATAATACTCGGGGTAGTTCTCTACTGTTTGAGGCCAGAACGGGAGTACTGCGAACCAAGACATATCGGGCCAAATACGAAGGGGTCGACACAGTATGCAGTGCGTGTGGAGAGGAAGAAGAAACTGCCGAACACTTGATAATGTTCTGTAAAGGGCTTCACCCTATAGTTCAGTATGATGGCGCAGAGTTTTTCAAAGCACTGGGATTTAGGGACAGCGAGGGCAAAATAGACTTTAAGCGGGTAGACTTAACTAGAAGGAGGTTATCTGATTGGTGGCTAAAGTCAAGGCACGAGTGAAAATTAAACCCTTCACTGCGAAGTACGAATCCTCAACTTCATTATTTAAAGGAAAAAAAAGATAAATGTAATGGTTAGTTCACTAAGTATTACGGCTAGGTGGCGTTAGCCGCCGCCCTATCTAAAGGGGACAGCCACATCCATTTATCCATCCCATCCATCCTCAAACTCACTTTTTAAGGAAACAAAATATAGTTTTAAGTTCATTAAGTATTACGGCTTGGTGGCGCTAGCCACCGCCCGATCTAAAGGGTACAGCCATATCCATCCATCCATCCATCCATGTAGCCACCTCTCGTTTAGTTCTTGTAGTGTTTACTAGATGGTGGTACTTGTAGCTGATGATGAAAAGATGCAAGATGTTATAAACTAGAAAGCGGTACTTGTAGTTGATGAAAGACGCGAGATCTTATAAAATAGGAATGATGTCACATATGGCGCGTGTCATTGGTTGAAGGCAATCGTTCGATTTAGTACGGCGACGTACGCTAGGGGGAGCGATGTAATAAAATCGAGTGGGCAAAATGTACAGAGGATTCATGATTTACCAGGTTTACCTCCGGAGCTTCGCCCACCAATCATCATTCACTTCGTGGATATGGCGGAATTTTTTTCTTTCCATTTTTGCTACCGCGCCATTACGCGTGTAATGCTGCCTCGCGCAAACTGTGCCCGAATGACTAGGAACAATCTAGATAATCTTAGAACCTTCCGATAAGATTACGCGCACAACGCATACATTCGAGTTTGTTTTGGGGCTTACGCAACTGCTAGCGATAACGCTGAAACTTTCGATGGCGCATGTATAAATGGCGACGCACTTTGCTGCTTGGCAGATTATTGACGGATGGTGCTCTGGTTTGCGGTAGTCAGCCTACTGCGTGTATTGCTTGTAGCAACATAGATAATCTTAGGACCTTCCGATTAGATTACGTGCACAACGCGAATATTAGAGTTTCTTCTGGGGTTTACGCAGCTGCTAGCGATAACACTGGAATCTTCGATGGCACATGTATAGAGGTCGAATCACTTTGCTTTTTGGCAGATTATCAACGGCTGATGCTCTAGTTTGCTGCTATCAGTCTACAGCGTCCATTGCTTTTAGCAACCTAGATAATCTTAGAACCTTTAGATGAGGTTACGTGCACAACGCGAATATTAGAGCTTGTTCTGGGGCTTACGCATCTGCTAGCAATAACGCTGGAATCTTTGATGGCACAAGTGTAAATGCCGAAGCACTTTGCTACTTAGCAGATTATCGACGGCCGACGCTCTAGTTTGCTGCTATCAGTCTACAGCGTGTATTGCTTGTAGAGTGACGTTCCGTTTTCCGGGCGATGTTCGCCCCAAATAAAGTTCCCTCATGCAAACAGCGGCTGCGGCGTTTGTCAACATCACGACCCCGTGACATTACGAAGGCTAAAAGTGAACTCTTTTGGATCCGACATCATGACACTCTACACAGCGCTGGTCTAAGAGAATAAGTACGGCCGCTACAGGGAGAAACGTTCTTATCGCACAATTTATTCTCGTTTCGAGCGCACCACATAGAACAATTTACTAGTCATGCGCTGATGCTTGCCGATAGAGCGCGTGCCCGAATTTTGACAGCTCATCCCAACCAGTTATGAGTGGCATTTCTGTTTGGAAAAACTCTAAACTACAGCTGATAGACGGAACCTTGTGATAATTTCAGGTGGCTTAAATGATGTTTTAAATGAAGATACGGCAGGAATAGCGACCACACTGGCGAAATGGGTCGATGACACGCGCGCCACTTCTCCTCAGGTACAGGTAATGATATGCACGATACCGGAGGCACCGGTGCGTGACGGCAACCTGCAAAGAGCAGTTGTCCACGCAAACCAAGAGATATGGCGGATGAGTCGAGAGAAAGGCTTTGAGGTGGTGGAAGTAAACAGAAGGGTGCATAGGTGGGGTGGTTCTCAAAAAGATAGAATTCACTTCGATGGGAGGCAAGAACATGAGGTGGGTTGGCGACTTGCTGGACGTGAAGTAGCTTTTCTGTGGGGCACTCGGGCCCTTCGGGGTGCAGGATAGCTAGTAACGAGGAAAACAACCAGGGAGACTCTTTGACAGGTGGTATGGACAGATACGATTCCAAAGTGGCACCAGTATCTAAGATAGGTAGAGTCCGGGGCAGAAATAGACGTAGCCACGAGCGCCGAGCCAATTCAGACATAGGGTATATTAACATGCAGGGTTGTAGGAACAGGCTGAAGTAGGAAGAGATAGAAGAACAGCTAAGGGAAGAGAGGCCGATGGTTTACGGTTTTGTAGAAACACATCTCAGGGACATGGAACAAACTCCTAACAATGCAGACTACGCGTGGGAATATTGTAATAGAACCGAAAGCAGCGAAAAGAAGGTGGTATTGGGGACATTCATACATAAAAGTACAGACTGGCAATGGGTCAAGCAGGAGTTCAAGGAACATTTAGGGCTTAAAGGGAAAGCGGCAAGGCGGACGACGCTCTTGGGTTTTGTATACTTGAGGAAAGGGGCAAAAGCAGAGAGGAAAACCAACAAATTCTGTATTGCATAGAGAATTACATTGACGAACTAGGAGAAAAGTGGAAGGTAATTATATCAGGAGATATGAATGCGCAAATAGAAGAAATTGATGGATATATACTTACCCAGCAGGCAGAATGCTAAGGGATGTGTGTGAGAGGCATGATTTAATCATTCGCAATTACAGTACCGAGAAATGCGAAGTGCAGATAACAAAGGAGGTGGGAAGGCTGCAGTTGACGATAAAGTACGCAATGATGTTACATAGGATGTATGATCGGCTAAGGATGATGAACATAGATGAATATGGGTTCAGAAGCCTAGGTAATGATCACAAGCGTATCAAGCTGAGTTTTGTGAGAGAAACAAAACGAAAAGGACGCATTGTGAGTATCCACGTGGAAATATTTATTCAGCAAGGCAGATAGAAAGAGCAACTAAAAAGATTGAAAAAATAAGTATCGAGGGTACTGAAACACAAAGGACATGCACAAATCTAACTCGACTGTTTGATTTAGAGGTTGCTACGGTATGAGTCAAAGCAACCGGCAGAAATAGACACAAACCCAAGAGCAAGTGGGATGAGGAAGTTAAGAGAGCCATAGAAAGATGTCAGGAAGCCTCCAGGGAACACAGGCGTGCTAAACAGAGGAGTGGACCGGAAGAATATGTCAAAAGAAAATTGGATAAGTTTTTGAGCTGCAGAAGGGAAGCGTCCGATTCGATCAGCAAAAAGATAAGAAAAAGGGGGACCCAATAGATAGCGGAAGTAAACAAAAAGGGTAGAAAGGCACCTGCAAAGTTTTAGAACCATCTCAATTCTCTGAGCAATAAGACAAGCATGAAACAGAGGTTTATAACTACAACAGTTCAAGGGGTCCGACTATAAGGGGATGAGGCAATGGAATATATAAAAACAATGATGACAGAAACATTTAAACACTAAGAAAGCGCTTGATGCACCGTGCCAGATGAGGATGAACCAATCAGTACAGTGGCTCCACTGTGACAACGAGAGTGGGAAAGGGCAGAGAAAAGAGTTCATAGCAGCACATCAACAGGCCCTGACGGCATCCCAATCATGCTAATAAAGAAACTAGAACCAAACTTTAAGCAAATATTAAGAGAGGCAGTGAGCAAAGCAATAATGGAGGGTGAAGCTCCCAATGAGTGGAAACTAAGCAGGATGAGCATGATACGTAAAGGAAAGGGAGACAAAGCCGATATAAACAACTACCGTCCTGTAACAGTGACATCGGTAGTTTACAGGCTGGTGATGCAGATGATAAAGGAAAGACTACAGACATGGGTGGAGATTGAGGGGGTGCTGGGAGAACTACAAAATGGGTTGCATAAATGGAGGAGGTTGGAGGACAATATGTTTTCATTGATGCAGTGTATTGAAATAGCGTAAAAAACACAGGGCTCCGTGGCTAGCATTTCTAGATATTAAGGAAGCTTACGATAGTGTGATTCCAGAAGACTTGTGGAGAATACTGGACACACTAGATGTGGAAAATGGAATAACTAATCTTTTAAAGGATATCTATAGAAGTAACAAGGTAGTTATCAAATGGGCAGAACAGGTATCCGAAGCTATAGAGATGCAACGTGGGCTTTGACAGGGATGTCTCTTGTCAACTTTGTTATTTATGCTGTATCTCCAGGGACTAGAAGCCAAATTAGAGGGGAGTCAACTCGGATTCAGCCTCTATTTGACCAAGCAAGGAAAACACATCGAACAGTCATTGCCAGCATTGATGTATGCAGATGATATAGTATTAATAGCCGACAACAAGGAAGATCTGCAGGGATTGATAGTTATCTGTGGTAATGATGGAGATAGGTTAAATTTGAAGTTCAGCAGAGAAAAATTGGCAATCATGATTTTTAATGACAACAAAAACAGTAAGCATAAGATACAGGAAGTCACGCTAGAAATAGTGAATAAATTCAAATACTTGGGCGTATGGATAAATAACGGGGCTAAGAATCCAAGGGAGCACGAGAGAGAGAGAGAGAGAATAAATTGAGGGAAGGGCAGGGAGGTTAACCAGAAAATGGAGCATCCGCTTTGCCACCCTGCACTAGGGAAAGGGGGAATGGGGAAGAAAGATTGGAAAGAAAGCGAAGAGGGAAATAGACGCGCGCAAAAAAAAGGGGGGGGGGGGAGCTGGGGTGCTACAGTCTATACAATAGGCCACTGCCACGCAAAAAGTTCAGTAAGGCCTTCACTGATTTTCTGTGAGCACACAAATCATGTCGTCTTTCCAGCACTGATTGTTCAGACAAAGGTCTGTCGTCAAGGCGAGCTAACGCAGCAGCTAGTTGCCGTCTTTGCTCGCTGTAACGAGGGCAGTGACAGAGAACGTGCTCTATAGATTCATCGCTGCCGCTATGACCGCAAGCAGCATTGTCTTCCATGCCGATTCAGAAGGCGAAAGCTTTGGTGAAGGCGACACCAAACCATAGTCGGCAAAGCACCGTTGTCTCGAGTCGAGAGAGTCCAGACGGAGGCCGGAGTCGACGAGACGTGTCCAGTCTATGCAGTCGCGTGTGCCGTAAGCACTCGGCGTTCACGAAAGATACGTAATGACTAAGGGCACCAGGAATGCAGCTGTAATGAAAAATAGGGCACTGTGGCACTACAGTAAGTATGACGTTGTGAGAGGGATTTGGAAAGGTGTTATGGTCCCGGGTTTGACGTTCGGCAATGCGGTCTTTGTGCATAAAATCAGAAGTTCAAGCAAGATTCTAAGTTAAGCAACATGGCATAGGTTAACTTGCTTTGGGAGCACACAAAAATACCCCAAATCAGGGGGTACAGGTAGACATGGGATGGACATCATTTGAGTGAAAGAAAACTAGCAGCAAGATAGAATTTGAGGAGCGATTGAGGTAAATGGGAGAGAAGCGTTGGGCTAGGAAAGTTTTCAGTTACTTGTACATGAAGAATGTCGATACTGTAATTGGAGGAAACGAACTCGAAAACTGTCAAGCAAGTATTTAGACAACAGCAGAATACCAAGCCGAAAGGAAACATCGGTTAAGGAGAAGGTGAAGAGAACAGAGAGGGGCATGTGGAAGATGGGAATGCTTAAGAAATCGTCACTGGAGACCTACCGAACTTTTAAGCAGGAAATTGCAATGGAAAAGATCTACGGTACTTCTCCGGGTAGTACTCTGCTCTTCGAAGCTAGAACGGGAGTATTGCGGACCAAGACGTACCAAGCAAAATACGAAGGCACAGACATGGTATGTAGTGCGTGTGGAGAGGAAGAGGAAACGACTGAACATTTGATAATGTTCTGTAAAGGGCTCCAGCCTATGGTCCAAGATAATGGCGCCAAAGTTTTCAAAGCATTGGGGTTTAGAAACAGCGAAGGCAAAATAGACTTTAAACGGGTAGAAATAACCAGGAGGAGGCTTACTGATTGGTGGCTACAACCGAGGCGCAAGTGAAATTCAATCCCTAAACACACAGTGATAGCACTTAACTTTATGGCTAGGTGGCGTGAGCCACCACCCAATCTAAAGGGCACAGCTGGATACATCCATCCATCTATCCGTGGGCTTTTCCCACGATGGAAGCCGCGGCAAAGCGGCAGTTGTCTGCTACGCGCCTGATATTTTTGCGGCTGTTAGCCAAGCATGCAATAATGTTGGCGATATTGAATACTATGTCCCTGCAACGTGATACGGCTTTGACTCACCACGCTTAGAACGTATTTGTTGGGGTGCGAAAGGGAGATCTGTTTTTTTTTTACGTCTAACTGGTATATTTCGCAAAGGTACACACATACTCGGCCGTCTGAGGAACGCTAAGGAAGCGAAGGAGGCTTAATTCAGTTACGTGTGGGATGACAAATGTAGACGTGCTACAGAAGATCATAAGATAGGAATCGCATAAGTAACCATTAGAACATAGCAGGTGTGTGCGCCGTAATTGGCTAGCTCATGCTAATGCGTTTGAGATCTCTTTTAATTTGTGCGTTAGATTTCTTTTCTAAGTCTTCCTCCTGCCCTATCCTGTTTTCTCGGATAGTTGAAAGCCTCAATTAGCTCATACGAATGGTATGTGCCCGTCGGTGTGGTCGCGGTACAAAAAAAGGTAAGTGGCCTAACTCTCGAGTCTCGTTCGATTGGTTCCTCATCGGCACCATAGTATGACTAACATGACTAATCGGTGACGAGATCAATAACTGGACATGTTTACCTTTTGCGCCACCATTAACAAAAACAACTCGCAAGGTCGTTAATTGTGCTGTCGCCTTAGACAGCTCGTTGGGGAACACACGTTGTTTTTCTTCAGTCGATAAATTTAACTTCACCCCCCCCCCCCCCCCCCCCCGAGAGTTTTCTGCATCGAACGTGGTGTGGCACCACCTGTAGGGTCTTGAGTAATTTAATTCAAGCTTCGGCCCTTCACCTTGTTTTGCAGTGCATCCGGGATTGGTTGGCCGATCACAGAGAGTGTAAAGTGACGATGCCATATTGAGGCGACATGATGGCGTCACAAACTTTGACATCGTTTGTGTCATGGTGACGTCATCACGTGATAAATTTTTGCATCACTCGTACGCACAGTTGTGCTCGTGGAGCGGGGGGGGGGGCACCTCCCTAGTCTCCTAAGAGGGGGGGGGGGCACAAAGTGATCACCTGCGTATATTGACAATACATGGAGGGGGGGCTGCGACACGTGGGTGGTGGGCTGAAAGCCAGCCCCAAACGTTCACCTATTATGTAGGGGGGCACGCTGCGATGAATCTTCACCCCCTCCTCCCTGACGGGTAACCATGTAACTGTGTGTGCACGCCTATGCTCGAACATGCTGTCGCCGCTGAAGCGGGACACCAATGCCGACGGTCAATTTGCACGTTTCATGGAGAATCTAAGGCCTTAAAATATGATGTGTGGTCTGATTTATCTCCACCGGATGATGGAAACGTTGTCATCACCTATCTTGTTTACAAAGTTACCCATAGATTTCGAAGTGCTGAGAGCATTCGTGAAATTTGTACAAAAAATATTAGGTACGCAGAGAAACAAGACAAATAAGATAAATGAGCTTCATGTTACGAGCGAATGTCGGAAAACAAGCGTACGTGGGGCATTAATTACTGACGCGGCTTTCGCCGCGTGGTAGTAAAGCGTAACACTCGGCGAATTTTAACGTGTAAGTAACTTTATTGATTTATTTCATACACTCGATGTTTTGGGTTTCGTAAATATACCTTGCTGTCAATAATAAATAGTTGGAGTTATGAAAATAAATGACTAATAACAAGGGAATATTCTTCATATGTTTCGCCTCATTTGAAAACTTTATGCTGATGCGATTCCCCTAGATAAGGACAATACCGACGCAATCCCGACGCGAATTGGTAACTGACATTCACACCTCACTGCACTCGTCCCTTATTGTTGCGGAATTTTTATTGACTTTTGAAAGGCCTTCGACCGCGTACTTCATAAACGACTAACACTAAAAACACGTCATCTCGAACTTGACTGTGAAACAACACGATGTCTTTAGGAATTTATAAAAAATCGTTCTCAGGTGGTTAAATAAATGGTTATATATCCGCTCCAACACTTGTCAAGTCTGATGTCCCTTATAGAACAGTAATAGGTCCGCTTTTATTTTTAATAGATATAATGACATAGCATCGAATATTAGTTCAACCATTCGCCTTTTCGCCGACGATTCCGTTACATACAGAAAAGTAGCTGGTCCTAACGACGTTATAGCTCTATAATCTGACCTTCATAAGTTAACACAATGGTGCAGCAGGTGGCAGATGCACATTAATGTAGAAAAGACTAAATACTTGGCATTCGAAGGCACAATGTAATACTTATGTACTAAACGATAAAACATTAGGCTCAGTTACAACAGTAAAATACCTTGGCGTCCTTATCAATTCAAGACCAACATGGACTGACCACATAGAACACATTACTTGTAAAGCGCAGAAGAAACTAGGCTTTCTGAAATGACGTTTATGTCTAGCCGATAGGGACATCAGGCTTCAAGCATATAATTTCCTTGTGCGCTCTCCACTGGAATATGCATCAACATTTGACATCCCCACCAGATCACACTTACTAATCTACTGGAAGCCGTTCAGAATAAAGCAGCTTGGTTAATCTTATCATCACACTCATGATTTCAAAACGTTTCATCTTTGAAAGCAGAGCTGAATATGCCACTGCTTGCTGTGCGCAGAGAATTTTCCAGATTACTCTTTTTCCATACCCTGTATCACTCCAACACATCATTTGCGCGAATGCATATTTTACCGCCACCTCATACTTCTAGTCGCAGCGATCATTCTTTCAAAGTCAACCCTATCTTCGCCCGTACAGAAAAATTCAAAAATTCGATTTTACTTTTATAAATAAAGGAATGGAATGAATTACCTTCCAGGATTGCTACAAATACTGAGCTTTCTTTGTTTAATTCAGCATTACTAACCTATTTGCAGCCCTGTTACTTTCATTCATAATTACTTTATCTGATGTTTCCTCTTGTTGTCCTGCTTGCCTTGTCACTAAGTTCTACGAATTTCTGTACTATATACATAGCATTGTATTAACCTGCAATTACTCCTTCTCTGTAAAAATTGTGTTCTGTTTATGTCCGCCCCCCTATGTAATGCCCCTTGTGGGCCTTTAATGTACTTGAATAAAGAAATAAGTAAATAAATAAATAAGTGACCTCAGATCGCACCGAAACACACAGAATTGCTATACCTGTTTAAAATATATGTTACTTCATGGAACATTTTTGTGAGGCTAGGGTATGTGGAAACACGTATTTCAAGAATTCCCTGAAGCGATGGAACATCTTTACATCTGTAGTTGCTCTACGTATTTTGTTACAGTAAGGTTTATTTGCACAGCGAGAGTGCTGCTGTTTGTATCTTTATTTCAACATTGTGTGGATATGTTTAAGGCGCTTTTGTATATCACGAATTTATAGTGTAAACATGGAATAAAATTTGTGATTCGGGCACTGGTCTTCTTTGGAATTTCTGAATCGAAAACAAGCTTGACGCATGGCAAACTTCGTTGCTCTACGCTATGTTTAAAGTGAAATAAGCTAAAAGATATGGCGGTGGTACCGCCGTGTTCTCTTCTAGCTTTTCTCTGTTTTTAAAAACTGGTGGTCAAGGCTAGCAAGTTATGTACTAGGACATGTGTGTGTGGCTGCGAACCACCGGCGACAATGGCTAAAAAGCCCGTAACGATGAGCCAAGTGGTCACTGCACGCAAGTATTTCATCTGACTGAAAAGGTTATTTACTTTATTCACTACTCGTATTTCTCGCATGCATGGTGTTATTAATCGCTTGCCCGTGCGATTCAGATTGTTTTCGTTCTTTCCTTTCATGTTATGCGTCTTTGCGCGCGCACAGCTACCAAGTTAGCGAATGCAAACTCTAGCACCAGAACATGACCACGTTGATGCCATTTCAAAGATCAGTTTTTGCGTTCCCTGGCTGCCCCAGGCACTAACACAACTCTTAACGATGGGTGAGCTCCATTCCACACCTCATTATTAAAGTTAAGCATACTTCAAGCGCTTTGCGTGCAAATACAGCGCAAAACCTACCGCGTGTAGCAGACGCTCCTCGCTTTCCGAGCGCTTCCGAGCGCAAAAAGCCCACGGGTCCGGCGCAGCAGCGGCTTGGTGCGGAAGTTCACCGCAAGAGGTTCATGTGGGTGCCGGCGCTTTGAATGATAGATACACTTAAAGTCGCCGAAGTTCGCCAAGAAATATGGTAAACCTGGCCAGGGGTAGCGATGGGTAAAAAGAAGGTACATAGTCAAGAAATTAGAAGGCCCTCACAGGGCAGAGCGAATTAGAGATAAATCGAAATGGTTCTCGTCGTGCATTGCACATAATACATAAACTCATAATCCTGATGCAGAACACAAAAGTGATATTTTACATTCATGTTAGCTGTTATCTTTTCATTCAAACTAAATTATGTGTATCCGACGGAACACGCGCGTTTAAAGAAAACACGCCTCAGCAACACTAGCATCGTCCGTTACATGAAAACGAGAGTATCTCCTTTGATGCTTTTATAAAAACGTTAATTCCACATGAACCCAAATGAGTGCAAGTTTAGTTCTTTAAATGTTTATTTGATTTTAAGAACGGATTAATATCTTCTGTCGGTCACCATCGTTCTCAACCGGGCTGAGAAGACAACTGCGAATGCCTTAGCGAATAAGTAGCCAAATGCCGTCTGCTGAGCAGACGACACGAGTCTCTGCATATGCAATGGTGTAGATGATTCGCCGGGATAATGCAGTAGCGAAGAAGCATACAATAACATGTACTCTGTGAGCAAATACATTTAGTACACGCAAATCCAATTAATACGCACTGTTTTTTTTATTTGAAACTATGAATCCAATACGTAAGGAGTAAACAGCACTGCACCTCATTTCGTAAGCACTAGCATGTATAGGCGAGCGAAAAATTCTTCCTGTCGCTTCATGTTTACATTATTACGGCATTTAGACTGTACAAAGTGGTAAACCATGTGTTTCCGGTGCACGCATCAAACTGTCTGGCACCTGAATTAAAGCCGTTGGCAATTGGATTAAACGTGGTGGCACTTGAATTAAACTACAGTGTCTAGAAATATACCACCTAGTGTGCTGAGCGCGTCCATTCAGTACGAGAGTGGGTGGCCGCGCATGTGATGACTGCACTCAGATGCCACAAGCGGCGGTGCGTGTCGAGAGGGTGCATGAACGCGCGAAATTCCTCTCGTCCTGTTGCTGCCGGTGCCTCACCACGTTTAAAATCAGTGTGTGACAGCTGCCATCTAATTTACTGTGAAGTTCAACCGCGCCATACGTACACTGCAACACCCTGAAATGTTAAAAGCTAAGTGACAATGCAAACAAAGGACGTGTATTGTGCCGCTGTGTCAAAGAAGTTATCGGTAGAACAAGGAAAATGTGTCTTGTTCCCCGCACTAACGGACACAGCATGGTTTCCTGAATAAAAAAGTAGGATGAAGAGGGCAGACAGAAGGCTGAATCCGAAGGCTGTCGTGTGAGAAAAGCATTCTGAGAGTGATTCCACCGAACTATCTTTTCGAATTATTGAACGGTGTCGGGAATGAAATCGTCGTTTAGCAAAATTTCAAATATTATATATTTATCTAAAAATCTAAAATACCCTTTCGAATTTCATTCACACAGTTTTTCTTCCATGTCAACTTGGGACCCCCTTTCCAACAATGTTTTGAGTATCATATGCGGCGAGTGTCAGAATGATAACATTGACATGTTATCATTCTTTGTTTTCACTCGAATCTTAATGGAATGCAGGCTAAGAGGTAAAACTTTTAGGGTCTTCTGTGATAATTCTTGCTCTCAAGAACAAAGCACATTTAAAAAAACAACTCTGGTGGTTATACTGTCAATGGTTTTGGAAAATAATTTATTTGCGTACTGCAACCACTTTGAGCATCTATCTATCTATCTATCTATCTATCTATCTATCTATCTATCTATCTATCTATCTATCTATCTATCTATCTATCTATCTATCTATCTATCTATCTATCTATCTATCTATCTATCTAATGATTGATTGATATGTGGGGTTTAACGTCGCAAAACCACTATATGATTATGAGAGACGCCATATCTATCTATCTATCTATCTATCTATCTATCTATCTATCTATCTATCTATCTATCTATCTATCTATCTATCTATCTATCTATCTATCTATCTATCTATCTATCTATCTATCTATCTATCTATCTATCTATCTATCTATCTATCTATCTATTTATCTATCTATCTATCTATCTATCTATCTATCTATCTATCTATCTATCTATCTATCTATCTAATGATTGATTGATATGTGGGGTTTAACGTCGCAAAACCACTATATGATTATGAGAGACGCCATATCTATCTATCTATCTATCTATCTATCTATCTATCTATCTATCTATCTATCTATCTATCTATCTATCTATCTATCTATCTATCTATCTATCTATCTATCTATCTATCTATCTATCTATTTATCTATCTATCTATCTATCTATCTATCTATCTATCTATCTATCTATCTATCTATCTATCTATCTATCTATCTATCTATCTATCTGTCCATCTATATATCTATTTATCTATCGAATCGCCTACGTCTTGGTGCCCTCTCGATCACCCCCTTAACTAAGGGTCTTCGAAATACTTTGCAAGAAGAGCCAAATCTTCGTGAAACGCCAATGCTGGTTTCAAGTGTTGACTCTCCAATTTCTTGCATATATTTAGCACCCCTTCATGTTGTTTCACTTAATAAAAAATTACAACAGGGTCCCCTTGCATAGCATTGATTCCCAAGTTACGTGGGATCTGAATCTTTTTTTTTTTTTTTGCGGGCAGTAGAGGATGGCGAAACGTATGCCACGAAATGATCTTCAAATGGCATTGCAAAGCACCAGTACTGTGAAAGCAATCGAGTAGTTTTTATACAGTAATGAATTATGTAAAAAAATACTCCGATAATGCAGGAAAATAATAGTTGGCCTCGTGCGGCTCGGCCTCCTGAAATATTCGCAGTGCTTGCGGAGCGCAAGGATTGAACGCAAATGCACCCACTCGCACAGCAGCGCACCATGCGGGCGCTGCCAGCAGTCATCAGCTGCGGGGCCATCTCCCAGCCCGCGCTCAGCACACTATATAAGCAGTATAATTCTAGACACTGTAATTAAACTTGCTGGCACGTGGCCTAACGGAGTTGGTGCTTGGATTAGTTATGTTAGCGCTTGGATTAACCTTTTCCGCCATGGCGTCTTATAAAAAAAAAAAACAGGAAAAAATTTTGAGGCCAAATGTGACGTAACAAAGTCAGAAATTGAAAAAGTGGCCGAAATATCCATCATACACCTGCGTAAGTATATGCAGTAATTTTTTCGTCGTCGCCTTCTTTGAAACTCTGAAATGTGGAAAACAAAATGGCGGAATGCGATATTGATAACGCTCCTGAAAACCAAATAATATATTACACCTTACTCATGAACTGTTAGATCAGCAGTTATCGCATTTTTTCATAGTATTTCTGAGATGTGTAACTTGTTATTTACAGAGTGGGTCTTCCCTAACACTAACGTATCACCCGCAGCAGTGGAGAACCTCCATGTCTTAAATATAGGACACCAGGCTTAGTGGTTGTCCAACTTCTGAATGCATTCAGGCTAATCCACGTGTGTAACTCTCGTAAAAGCTCCCGATTTCGTGTTATTTTTGTCGACAAACCTGCCCGTGCACATCACTTAGATAGTGTGCAAGGGGTGTCCAAAGGCGAGATAGTACGTAATGAATTTTATTTTGTTTTATGAAATATATTAATGGTGCGTAATGGAGCTAGAACAAGACGACGATGAAGTCTAGTTCAGTCAGGTTGCCCTTTCAAACATGGGCGGACTTACTTCTGGCATGCAAATCAGGATACGACAATTTTTTATGATGTTGGATCTCACAAATTGTTAATAAGCAGATAGATGGTGGCCCTTCAAGTGCAATGAGGAGCTGTGTATCACGAACGCAAAGACTTACTATTGGACAGCTTAGGCGCTGTAACTATTACGTGGTTGCTGTATGTTAGTTTCACAACGATAACTTGCACTAACAAGGTTAAATAAATAGATGTATTTATATTCACCTTATTTCACTTTACAACCACCAAGCCCGGCTGTATATCGGACATGGAGCCATTTTTATTGTACACCGATGGGATGCTCAAAACGAATGAATGAATGAAGATACTTTATTTGAAGTCCAGCAGTTTTACCAGGCGAGGTGGGAGAAGAGGGGATTAACCCTTGTCTCTTTCCACTCTCGGTTGATTAGTACGCGCGGCCGTCCGGGACTATATTGATGAATCTAATAGGTTGGCTGATTAACCTCTTTCATTATCCTAACATCTCCACAACATAAATACGTATAAAATTAGATTATTGATCTATTCCAAATATAAATTCGTTTATGTAAATCGTTGTATGCATTACATTAAGCA
This sequence comes from Rhipicephalus microplus, assembly GCF_043290135.1. NCBI lineage: Eukaryota > Metazoa > Arthropoda > Arachnida > Ixodida > Ixodidae > Rhipicephalus > Rhipicephalus microplus. Next base: position 122,485,624 of record NC_134707.1, read on the forward strand.
CCACACTTTCCTAGGCTATCGGTTATCTTTCTATACACCTCCATTATTCCAAATATGATCAGTAATCTTTAAAACCACTCGATTCTTGGCCAGTCCCCCACAGTGGGTATGCGCCACGATATATAGGTGAACAACAACAACAACAACAACAACAACAACAACAACAACAACAACAACAACAATGATGGCGGTGTCTCAGGTGACCGCTTGAAGTCCTTGCACCCCAGGCGACATCTTCAGCTTGCCGGACGGCCCAAAGCTGGTCTGTTAGCTTGTCGCTGGTGAGTGCCGCCACCCAACGACAGCGCAGCTGACGCCGCCAATCGGCAACAGTGACCGCAGCCAGCCCTCGCGCGGTGGTGGCAGCAGCCATTGGCCTCAGAGTTTGTCCTTGCCTAACATGCGTCGCGAAGGGAGTGGCGGCACTGAGGTCAACTTTTCCAGCACACTCCAAAAGCATGTGCCACAGTGTTGCCCTTTCCGCGCAGGCTTTACACGCGTTGGTCAGGTGTAGGTGAAGATTACAAAGGCGTAGGATCGCCGGGCTGGTGTACGTATTTGTCTGTAGAACGTCAGAGTTACGGCCTGTCTTTTGTTCAATTTGTTGTGTGGTGTTGGGCATTTGCGTTTGCTTAGTCAGTAATGTTGTCTAATGTCGTTGAATGAGGTCAGGCGATCACCCCATGACCATTCCAGTTGTTGTTGTCGCGTGGATAATGTCATCGCCCCGCTTTCGGAGCTGAAGGCGGCCACCGAATCGGCTGCGGCTCGGTGAGTGAGATCTCGAGCCGCGGCGTGGGCCACCTTGCTACCTGCGAGTGAAACGCTATTGTGAGCTGGGGTCCGCAGAAGGAAGACATTCGCATTTTCAGTTTTGAGATACAAAGACGACGACGCCGAGGCCATCGTTCCTCGAAGCTCACCGCCGTCCCTGTTGCCATTACTTGATTGTAGTATCCGGGCCGCCAGACACGAAATGGGACTGCGCGCGAAGCCACGCACGGCAGCTTGCGAGTCGCTCGCTGATCACGACCGCAGCCTCCGGTGCTGCGACCAGTGCAAGAGCAATCGCCCCCTCTTCGGCCGCCTCTGTGTGTTCCGTGTTCGTGTTCTCGTGTTCTTGAGGTTATAGGAACTCCAAATCAACGGAAAACATAGATATCTGCTGATTAAGAAAAATTCAGTGCTGAAAGGGCTCAATATTTTGCACATAGAATAAATAGCTTGGCGCTCAGATTATTTCAATAGAGTGCGGAATATTTAAGCTGACATATGAAATAAAGTGAACGCGGAAACCTATAGCAACAGAAGGACCCAATTTGAGCACTATCTGACGAGAACGGGTTGCCGCGTTAAACTCGCTGGGCGTAACCTCCTTTGTCTTAGCAAGGTGTAGCGAGGGTTGGGATGCAGTGCGTTGTATTAGAGGCGGTGAAAGGTGGGAACTAGATACGAAGCGCAGGCCATAAAAAAGTGAGCGCGCGCCGCCTCTCTAGTCCAGCCGTGCCACCTCTCGTTTAGTCCTTGGAATGTCCGCTGGATGGTGGTATTTCTATGCGATGAAAAGAGTTACTGTATATACCATATAATGTAACTATAATGATGAATATATGATGAAAACATGCGAGATATTCGTGCTTGAAGTGTTCACTGGACGAACGGACGGATGGACAGACGCACGGATGGAGAAACAGACAGAAGCATGGATGGACTGATGGTCGCATGGATGGACGGATGGATGCATGGATGAACGTACGGACGCACGGATGGATGCACCGATGGACGGAGGGACGCGTGGACGGATGGGCAGAAGCACAAATCGGCGGACGAACGGAAGGACACGCGGACGAACCGACAGACCAACGGACGCATAAATGGACGTATGCACAAACGGACGGACGCACGGAAGGACGGATGGACGCATAGACGGACGGAAGTAAGAACGAATGGACGGACGGAAGCGTGGTCGTACTGACGGTTGCTTCGCCCCACTCACCATCACACAGTGTGGATAGGCTGTGATTTTTTAGCGAAATATGAATGGCGTATGTCACGTAGAATTTAATCTATTTCGAGTGCGAAGAGCATCTAAAGTTTCCGGATATGAGGGATCGAAGTATATTGACGTGTTCAGCTACCTACTAGGCCTCAGGCACCGAGTGATGATGAGCGAGCAGCGATGACTTTGACAATTCTAATTTTGTCAACGCGGTGTCTACATGGGGTACCATATAGCGGCGATGCCTGGCCGCTTGGCAACGCCTTCATTCGCTTTGTGTTGCTTTGTTCGTGCAGGGCCTTCGTGTGAATCCTGCTTCGTTGTGCCGCTTCGGCTGATTTGTCGCGAAACTCTGAGCAGGAATGTAATTATTTCAAGCTACGGTCATCGCGAACAAGTTACACACACGCAGCATTCATATGTTTTACCAGACATCGTGGGCTAAGTGGGCGTCTCCAGCTGCCTTTTCGCTGCTTGGTTCGGCGTGGATTTAATATTGACTGCTCAGAACAGGAACTAACGAAAAATGGTTCGCCACGCTGCGAATTTCCGCGATTCCATATTCCTCGGTGCTTTAAACGTCATTTGCGGACGCTGATGACGGAGGCGATGACAAGGGGGCTGGCGAAGACATGCATATATGTACCAGACGTAAGGAGAGGAGGATTTCCTCCTTTCTGGGCTGTTGCACGAGAGTAAAAAAGCCGACGTGACACCCTCGGTACTGTATTTTTTGGGAGGTCACGTGCACTGACAACAGCCCAGAGAGGACTATGGCCGCACCCAGGGAGCCTTGAGTGAAAAGGTGCATAAACGTGTATGCGAGCAGACGAAATCTCTACTAATGCTCGCGTCATTTCGTGTGGCCCCGTGATTAGTAGGGGGAGGGGCAGTGGGAAATGACCGCTTGGCATAGCTGGCAGCGCTGAAAATTGGCTGGCTTTGCGCCTGTTTTGAATAGGGTTCGATAATTGTCTTACTAATCGATATTGTCCCTTAATACCGAAACTTTACTAAGGCGTCGATAACTAATCGCTGACGAAAAAATACAGCATATTAACAGAGTGACTAATGATGAGTGGGGCGAAGCATGTGTCCATCCGTGCATTCGCTCGTCCGTTCGCACATCCATCCGTCCGTGCTTCCATGCGTTGGTCCGCCTGTACATGTGTCCGTGCATTCTTCTGTCCATTCGTTCGTCCACGCTTCCACCCATCCGTCCGGGCTTTCGTCTGTCTGTTCATGCCTCCATCCGTCTACAAACAAACCACCATTCACGAAGCGTGACATCCTGGAGGCCAAAAAGATAAGGAAGGCAAACAGTCAGCCTATCACAAACAAAACTTGATTTGGGACTGCTAGGGACCGGTGCTGTTACAAACTTAACGTATACCCCAATCTATTATACCTGAACAAAATCCACCCAACGCAGCAATCTGACACATGTGCCTGTTGTTGGGAATGCCCATCTCTCACCCAAACAACTTGGACGTGTAGACTCAGTTCACCCATAAACCTGGGGCTTAGTAGGGATAAACCCATTTGAGAGGCACTTGTAGGTCTGGCTTGCGAGAAAACATAGGGGAAGCCAAGCTGCTATGCTCAACCAGGCCTAGCGAGCCGAAAAGGCCAGCGCGGCCCTTCACTAGCGGACCCTTCCACCTTCGCCCTGATTCTCTCCAGTATAATAAAGTTTCTGCTACTACTACTTTATACGTGGATAATTGCTTGGTGCAATACTGCCGTTTCGATTACGCAGAAAATATGACAAATCATGCAAATAGTAACCACGCCGAATTGACTGCGCTTAACTTCTCCTCTCATTGTATTTCAGGCATTATTGGATGCCCCGCCGCGGTGGTCTAGTGGCTGAGGTACTCGGCTGCTGACCTGCTGGTCGCGCGATACAATCCGTGTGGTAGCGGCTACATCTTCCGTGGAGGCCCGCGTGCTCACATTTGGGTGCACTTAAAAGAACCCTCGGTGGTAAAAATTTCCAGAGCCCTCCACTATGGCGTCTCTCATCATATGGTGGTTTTGGGACGTTAAAACCCGCATATTATCGTATCAGGCATCATTGGATGCCCATTTATATTTAGTCCTAAATGATCACTTTTGAAAGTTTCCCTCTCAGGATGTTCGTATCATCCTACGCCGTTTCATCCATTCCCGTCCAACGGCCGTGGCACGAAAAATGATGAGGCTATCAAGTTGTGCCCTTGAAGGTGCGTCATCATATGACGCACCTTTCACGTTCTAAATGCGGATCGTTTTATAGTCGCACTTACTCGCAAATCCAACTTCGGCGTCGTCGTCAGAAACCCCACTGCGCATGCTCGTGCCTCACGTCTCGTGGTTCATGCTCGCGCCTCTTTCCAACTATCGCTCCCTTCTTCCTCTCTCACCTCGCAAAGCCGACGCAGGCAGCGTCTGCTAGTAATAAACAGCTGAAGCGCAAAAAAAAGGCAATAACGGACTATGCGAAAAAAAAATGGCAGCATTCCACGGAGTGAATGATGGGGAGTGGGGCGAAGCATTCGTCCGTTCATTCGCTCTTGCTTCCGTCCGTTCCTGCGTACGTCTGTGTAACCGTCCATGCGTCCATCCACCCGTCCGTGCGTGCATCGGTTCGTGCGTCCGTCCCTGCGTTCGTCCATACATCCGCGCCTGCGTCCGCTCATGCGTCCATCTATGCATCTGTCTGTGTGTCCGTTCGTCCATCAATTCAGCACTCCAAGTACCACCATCTCGCATTTTTTCATCATATATTCTCCATATAGAAGCACCGCCATCCAGCGGACATTTCAAGGACTCAACGGGAGGTGGCACATGCACACTTCCTTACGGCTTGCGCTTCGGGTTTACTTCCCACCTTTAACCACCTCGAGTTCATGGTATATACTAGTTCACTGTATTCATGGCTATGCGGCCCAACGCTCGCTAAACCTTTCTAAAACCAAGGAGGTTACACCCAGCGAGTATAACGTAGCAACCCTTTTTTGTCAGATCGTGCTCAATGTACATGCCAATAGCTGCTAATGGGGATCGCAGCGTGCGCGTTACCTAAAGGCCGAATGCTCCTGTCTCTCATTCCCCCTTAGCAGCCAATAACATGTGCATTTAGCACTATCTCCTATTGTTCAACAACGCACAGAAGAAATCTCTCACCGGAACTACCTTGCATGTCAAAATCGTAAGGACCACTATTTCGGGTATGCGCCACTGGTGGTTATGTACTACGAGGGACGCACAAGCCACGCCATAAAGAGCTTCACCCCTAAAACGAGGACAAGCGCCTTCACTGCCTTCCCCGTATATGTAGACACAGGATCACCCACCACTCGTTGATAGCAACGCTTCTCCTTCATTCACTAGATACGAAGATAAAAACGAAATAACAATTAGGCATTGACAAACCATACAGCTTTATAAATAGCTTTTATAAACAGCTTTATTTCAAGCAATACAATGTCGTTGGCGTTAGCTTACCATGGTTCGAAATGTGGTGGCCAACAGCTAGCCATGACAGTTTTAAGCCAGCTAATAACGTCAACAAAGAAATGAATGGTGCGGCCAAAGCAGGCAGCGACAAGACAAGACACACGCTGTTTAACTGCTATAATTGGATTGCTAGAAAATCTATGTGTGCCAAGAGATGCAGGAAGTGTGACGAACAAGTTCAAGGAATCAACGTCGCCGCAGCAAGAACAAGAGCTGGTTTATCTAAGAAATATAGAAGATAGTATTGCCCTGCGCTGGGTATCTACTTTTTCACCACAGAAAAAAAAATGGCGCCGTGAATGGCTGCGCGTCGTAGTACAAAGGCTGACGTCTCAGTCGCTGCAGAGCATGCTTAGAAGTTTACGCCTATTTAACGCGTCGGCGCCCAAGACGTTATCTGTGAAATATTGTGTAGCCAGGCTGGTTATATAGATAATGAGGATTAATTGTATGCTTGCAATTAGTTTTTTTATCTTCAAATGAAATGAAGGAGACCCTTGCTGTGGTTGTTACGAATGTGATCGATATGATGGAACAGCCAAGCACGGAAACTTATTGATTAGAGAAACATGAAAAATGGCTTCACCGTGCAGTGAGTGTAGCCAGGATGACGGTGATAATGATGATGTGTATGTTTAGAAACATTTTATATTAAAATGAGAGAAGGAAGACACTTAATACAGCAGTTACGAACGTGGCCGATATGATGAAACTATGACAGAAACAGGACCACTGGTTTATTGAAAAACGTGACCGAGGACTTAACCCTGCTGTGGGCATAGTAGTCTCATAATGATAATAATGTATATATTTGGAAAGCTTTGATTTTGAAATGAGATGAAGGAGACGCTTAGTAAGCTCTTACAAGTGCGGTTGTGGTTACGGAGCAGTATATTTGTTGCCGAGGTGTCAATACTCAGGATCTGTATTTTGTTTTTCTCAAAGGTACGATGAAGAGTTTCACGGCATTTTTATGCTTTTCATATCGTGAATAGACGTTGTGTTCTACCCGCAATCACGTGACATTTTCTGGTAGAGGTGCGGGGTAGTGTTGTATGCACTGCAATCAGCAGGAAGACCCCGGCACCTCCACCAGAAAATGTCACGTGATTACGGGTAGAACACAACGTCTGTTCACAGGAGCAGCAGCACTGGACGTCGAGCCGAACCGGCCACACACAAACCACGAGCACAAAAACCAGTCTTCTTGGTCAGGATAGCACATACACGCCTTTGCATGGCTCATGCAAATCCATGCCCGTGTCAATATTGGCGTACGTCGTTTCATCTGATGATGAGGAGGTCGAAGAACAAATGTCGACTGACCAGAATCCCCATTGCAGAAGTTAGGAATAGTAGTAAATGTTGGAGCAATTTTATCACTTGGCCCTTCATCAGGGGACAGCCACAGGGGTTTATGCTCCACTGTGTTTGACTACATCAAAGTAACAAAAAGACTGCATCATTAGCCTATACTCGCTTATTCAGATTCTTAATTTGTAATTCGTCGTCATTTCTATTAGAAAACGAAGATGGTATGAGCGCTTGCTCAGTGAACATTTTGATATCGCTAAACCAATTTTTCAGATTGGTTTAGGTTTCAATATTTGAAGCATCCTGCCACCTTGTTTTTGGCTCATCCCGCTTCATGGGTGAGTACCATTCACATGAGGTCATCATCATCATCGTCATCATGAGATGCAATGCTAGAATTCGGAGCCGGGCCTTTCCGTCCACTGGGATCCAGGGTACAAGGATTACTTCTATAGAAGCGACATGCCGTCACCGATGGGTGGCAAAGCCCTGCAGGCGTTGTACGTTGCATCCACTGTGCAACTGCTCCCGAAGGAAGCTCCGAGTACCACGACCTTTCTTGCGTACCGTGGCGAAGAGGGCTACATGACGTGACTGAGCACGGGTAAACGAATCACGTGATGGACGAGCCATGCACTTCCGCTGCCCTGCCAAAGAACGGATGCTACACCATCTAAGCTTGGGTACAGATGAGCAACCGTTTTGGCTAGGCTTGTGCGAATATTTGAATGCTTCGAATATTGGAACGAATGTTACAGCGCGCGAATTCGCATCGATTTGAATTCAAGTTATAGAAAATTTCGAAGTATTCGAGATGAATGAATAGATGTGTAATACCTAGCATACTACCATACTTAGATGTAGTTTCATTGCAGTAGAGAGATACTAAGCTGGTGAGGCAAATGTTTAAATGTAAATTTAGGCAGGTGCCTTCCCTACCCAGGAAACCACCTGCCCAGGATAATACCACTGCCTCGAAGCCCTATTTCAAGGTTAAGATAATATAATACTCTCACATCGATTCATCATTTTTTGAGATTGAGAGGTTGTTATACGGGATTTTATGCTCAAAGTATAGTAAGTTTTAAAGCGTAACTTATTTTGCAGGTTATTACTTGCATTCTACCGAAAGTCAAATCTTGATATATACTAATTAATATTGTTCCGAATTTCTTTGAACAAAAAGGAGACATTTGCACAGTCCTTGTTCCAATTAAAGATATTGTGCAGATTAGTTAGGTCATGACAAATTTGCCCATTTGCTTTCAAATATGTGATATATGCTATTCAGATTGCATTCAAAATTATTAAACCGAAATCACTGTTTGCTTCGAATTCACTTCGAACCTGAAATTCATTCTTCGCACAAGCCTTGTTTTGGCATTTAGCTGTCATGCCTTTAAACGTACATTTGAATTGTTCAATTTTCACTTGCTTTATGGTCATTCCAGTAAGAAACTATGTGTTTCCCATGCTTTAAAAACCTTGCACAAATAGCACTCATCTGAACACACACACATTGCTAAAGATTATTTAGGAAATTGTTGGTCTGCTGCAGGAGCATCTGCAGAGTTGCAGAAGCCTGTTCAAATGAAATGTTCACAAGCAAAACGTCGCCGTTCCGTCATTGCTTCATGCCTTCACAGGCACGCATAATTTTTTTTCGTGAAGTTTACAGATGAAAAAATAAACTGCTTTGTTTTGTACTGATGCTGTGAACTGTGGCCACAAGAACTGTGAAAACTTTCAGAAAGGACGCAGCGACCAACGCAGCTGACGGTCTATAGCGCACATTCTGGTGCCATGCCATATTTTTGTGGGCTCGAACACACTCAGAACACTATCGCAGGTGGTTCGAGGCTGTTGGTCCCATGCATAAGTCAGTGAACTCACAAATGAGTTGAATCCATTGGACTTACTCATGGTTATATAGAGCCATGTGTATATGAGTCTGAATGAGTCCGAGTGAGTTCGGCCCGGGAAAATTTTGATGAGTCGGAGCTGAAGTGAGTACAAAACACAACTGATATTTCTTGAGTGAGTCTAGATCTAGGATTGGGTCAACAGGGTAGCGGAGACCTAGGCTGGGTAGGCTCCTCTGACACTCCACCACCGCACCTTTCCCTCTTGGGATAAATAAAGTTTTTCTACAAACGACCACTAAGGGGGCAATTCCAGGGGAATAACCACCATTCGGCGCGGCTTTAAGCTCTCTCATAACAGAGTAACTAGTACTGTAAATCGTTACAAACTTTTTCTAAACACACAAAGTTTTTCTCCTCCTCCTGAGTAAGTTACACTTTTTTTTCATGACCGATGGTCTTATTTGTATACTCTTCAGCATTACTGGGAGCGGTGCTTACATGAACTCACGTCTAATCACACTTATTCAAAAGCGGTGTAGTTCACACACCACTTCAATATTCATTAATCAGAGGCGCGATTTAGTAAGTAGGGTGCCTTGATCTCCCCCTCACCAATCCTTACGGTGAGAATCTTGATAAGTACATCTTATGTTGTCATATCTTCCGAAAAAAAAATAACTTGCTTGTTTGCGGGCATTCGGAACCCGTATGTGAAAGCACTATACCAATTGGCGACCAGAAGAGAACCGATTACGTGAAATATTGGTGGTAAAGAGCCATGTTGACAACATGTTCGAGAACAGTATTACAATGCTAATGGACTCATGAGTCGACTTACTCCGACTAACACACACTCAGATAAACCTTCAGTCAGAGTGAGTCCACGAGAGCAATATTTTGGCGAGTCCGAGTGAATGTAACAGAATCGAAAGTTGGGCTAGTTGTTATGCATAGTATAACTGTCAGCTCAAGCGCACTAATAAACAGAAAGAAAGATAGGACAAGCGCTTTTTCGCAACTACACGATTTATTAGAAAGGGAAGAATATATAAACAGGCAATAAAAAAAAAACAACGCATGCATATGCAGGCAAAAAGTACACCCTTGTCACCTCGAGAACAGAGAGTAAAAGAAGAAAGAATATCTCGGAACATAATCTAGAAAAGCAAACTCTTTATCGTGCAGAAAAAGTGAAGGCTAGCTGACGCAGTGTTCTCCTCTTTTTCTTATGGGAAAAACTTCCGTCAACTCACATAAGAAAAAGAGGAGAACAATGCGTCAGCCAGCCTTCAGTTGTGCTGCACAATAAAGAGTTTGCTTTTCTAGATTATGTTCCGAGATATTCTTTCTTCTTTTACTCTCTGTTCTCGAGGTGCCACGGGTGTACTTTTTGCCTGCACACGTATGCGTTGTTTGTTTGATTGCCTCGTTATATATTCTTCCCTTTCTAATAAATCGTTCAGTTGCGAGGCAGCGCTTGTCCTCTCTTTCTTTCTGTTTATTCGTGCGCTTGAACAGACAGTAATACCTGAGTAATGTGCTTGAAGAAAATTTTCATGAGCGTAACTCCGATTGAGTCGGTCTGAGGAAATCTTTGGCAAGTCTAACTCTGAGTGAGTCCAAAGCTTAAAATATTTTTAATGAAAGAGTCTGAGCGATCTTCACAAGTTTGGGCGACCTGTGCTCTCATGCATTCATCAGATAATTGAGCAATGTTTTTGGCGGTCGCCTCCAAGCATAGTGAGCAGTAGCTTCTCAATACGGCCCCTGAAGATTGAGGGATGCCAGGGGCTCCTACCGAGTGGGATGGTTTTAAGAGTTACATATGGCTCATGTAATAGTCCACTGACTTGTACGTAGTTTCAAAACGTTTCATTAAGTATTATTAAGTTTCATTAAGTATTATTAGTAGTATAGCTTAAGAACATGCTAATGTTATTAAATATACAAAGCGGCACATTTTTTTGTTGTGAAATATTATATCAGTGCAGAATCATTCACTTTAAAAACGAATCTGTCTCAGTCTCTTGTATTGATTGCTTTTTCACGTTTTCTTTCAATATTTGAAAGAATGAAGCTTGTTTCAAGGACACTAATATGATTAACATATCTGCTTCAATAACTTTGTGCTACCCGATGTTACGTATTCGGCGGCTGGACGACAGCCGGCCCAGGAAAGAGACGACTCAAGCAGTGCCAGGAAGACAATCCCAGTTTATTCACCTTGCGGCGCGTTTTTAAGCGCTACGCAGCCAATCGCAGGTTGGCACGAAAGAAAAGAAAACAGCAAGATAACAGCAATCGGGCAATGTTATCAGAAAGCCCCGACGTAGAAAGAGGGCGAGCACTGCAAACGTTACAACTCGGCGAAAGCTACCCCTAGCGGAAGGCGTTCAAGAGGATGACGCTTCATGAACGGCTGGAGGTGGTAACAGGTAGCCAACACGTGGGCAGGTCTCCAAGCACAGCACTGACACGTTTTGCACGGTCATATTGTCTTTGTGCACGGCGTGGGCGAAGACCCTGAGGTGCATGGTGGCACTGGTCGTTGAAGTAGCCACCGCAGAAGGAAATGGAAATGGCATTGCGCGTCGTCTGGCTGGAACACGCCCGCGAAGGTTGGCATTAAAGGCCAAGAGGAGGCAATGTCGAGAACAGGCAATGTTCAGAACGGGCACCACTCGCCGAGTGTCGATTGGCTGCAGCACGGGAGTTGGCTGCAGGCGCCTGGAGCAGGGTTGATTTCGCCATCTGGTACGACAGGATCTGAAATGGCTGAGTGGACGAGCGGTAGAAACGCAGAAACTACGTCAAAAGCAACCTGGCGCCCAAGCTTAGAAAAGCCCGACAGTTGATTTCACTGGGAGCAGATAACGTGAAAGCCGAACACGATAAGGAAAAAAAAAATATATACTTGCGCCAAGTTGCATGCACACAAAAGAAACAAGAAACACTTAATAGGTTCGGCTAAGGCAGTCCGCATTAGCATGGTGTTTGCCTTTCTTGTGCCGCACTGAGAAATCAAATTGCTGAAGTGCTAGACTCCAACGCATCAAGCGGCTGTTTTTGTTCGACATTTGATTTAACCACACTAAAGGTGAGTGATCAGTTTCAAAAACAAATGAGGAGCCTTTGAGGTAACACGACAGCTTTTCGAGAGCCCAGACCAAGCAAGCACATTCTTTTTCAGTTGTACTGTAGGCTTGCTCGCGTGATGTTAGTTTTCGACTGGCGTAGACAAGAGGATGTTCCTCGCCCTTTTTGTTCACTTGACTTAGAACAACGCCCATTCCGCGGTCACTGGCGTCACACTGAACTAAGAAGGGGAGAGAGTAATCTGGTGCCGCGAGGACCGGTTTGCTGACAAGAATCTTTTTGATCTCAGCAAAAGCATCTTTACGAGCCTTATTCCAACTTACAATAGTTGGCTCAGTTTTGCGCAGTGCGTCTGTGAGAGGACTAGCGATATTTGCGAAGTTGGGAATGTAGCTTCTGTAGTAGTCGGCTAAACCCAAAAAGGAACGCAAGTTAGTCTTTGTTTTCGGCAAAGGAAAGCTAGTGATTGCTTCAACTTTTATTTCGGAAGGACGTCGCTTCCCTTGGCCAACAACATGCCCCAAGTAGTGGACTTCAGAGCTCGCAAGACGACATTTGGCGAGTTTGAGAGTCAAGCCTGCCTCGTGTATTCGAAGGAATACCTGCTGCAGATGTTCCAAATGCTGTTGCCAGGTGCTCGAAAAAACAGCTATGTCGTCAAGGTACGGAACAGCGAACGACTCGGCTCCTTTGAGCACTTCATGCATTAACCTTGAAAATGCGAAGGGTGCATTCTTGAGGCCAAAAGTGAGCACAAGAGGGCGATATGTGCCTGTCGGTGTCATGAAAGTGGCGAGCTTACTGGCGTTTTCCGTTAGTGGCACTTGCCAGAAACCGCGTACCAAATATAACGTAGAAACGTACCGTGCCGCGGACACTTTCTCGATCAAGCCCTCAACGTTTGGAATGGGAAACATCTTTGTTTTTGTTATCGCATTCAATTTTCGATAATCGATGCAGGGTCGCGGTTCCTTGCCTGGACTTTCTACAATAAACATAGGTGACACATATTCGCTTTCTCCTGGCACGATTAGACCCAGTGTCAACATGTTTTGAACACAATCGTTCAGGATCTTTTCGTGACGGGGGGAAAACCTGTGCATCCTGGTTCGGAAAGGTTGGTTGGATGTTAACTCAATGTCGTGCTCCACGAGATTTGTCCTGCCGGGAGTGGGACTAAACAAGTCTCTGAAGTTGCGCACAAGCAGTTCTAACTCCTTTCTTTGCTTGTCAGTTAGAGAAGCTTGTTTAGTGACAGATTGGACTATCTCTTCTGTTGATGGGGAAGAGCAGGGGCTTGGCACTTGGGGTAGAGGAACGTTGATCTCTTCAGGCTCGTTAAGGACAATGCTCAACGTCTCACTGCGTTCGATAAAAGGCTTCATTAGATTGCAGTGATATATCGTCACATCATTGCGTTTACCGGGCGTCGTTACCAAGTAATTGGTGTCGGAGAGCTTTTGTTTAATCGTGACCGGCCCATCCCATGCTACTTCCAGTTTATTTGCCTTTGACGACCGCAGAATCAGCACTTTATCGCCTTCCTTGAAGGTTCGTGTGCGTGCGGATCTGTCGTAGTACACCTTTGAGCGTTGCTGCGCTTCTGCCATGTTTATCTGCGCCAGTTCTTGCGATTCACGTAGGCGCTTCAACAAGGTCAGCACGTACTCGACAACTGATTTGTCTACGAACTTGTCTTCCCACTTTTCTTTCAACAACGTTAGCGGGGAGCGAAGCGCTCGACCGTAAACAAGTTCCGCCGGCGTGAACCCAGTCGCTTCGTGAGTGACGGAGCGCAGAGCAAAGAGCATCGCGGGAACAGCTTCGTCCCAGTCGGCGCCTTTCTCGAAACAGAGTGCACGCAGAATGCGCTTCATTACAGAGTGAAGTTTCTCGACTGAATTACTTTGCGGATGGTAGACTGAGCTGTGGTGAACGGATATGCCGCATTTCTTCAAGAACGTCGTGGTGAGCGCGCTTGTGAACACAGAACCTTGGTCGCATTGGATTTCACTAGGAAATCCAATTCTTGCAAAGACGCCGAGTAGCGCGTTTACAACTGCAGTGGAGCTTAATTCGGGTAATACCACTGCTTCCGGGAACTTCGTAGCAGGGCAAATGAGTGTTAGCAAGTATTTGTTGCCCGCCGCTGTTACTGGTAATGGACCTACAATGTCGACAACTAATCTGCGAAAGGGTTCGCCAATCAAAGGCACTTGGACCAAAGGTGCTTTGAGTTTTTCGTTTGGCCGCCCCGTCCTTTGGCAAACGTTGCAGGAACGTACCCAGTTCTCCGATTCTTTGAAGCACATCGGCCAGTAGTAGTCGTTCAATAACCTGCTCTTGGTCTTGTTGATACCTAAATGGCCAGCCCAGCTATCGCTGTGAACCAAACCCAAAAGTGCGACTCGATACTTTTTGGGAACGACAAGCTGTTCAAAGGTTCTGCCTTTCTTGTTTTTGAATATTCTGTACAAAATGCCTTCTTTGACTATGAGCGACACGGCTCCTTTTTGTTTCCGTTTTGATTTTTCCCAGCACGTCTTCAGCGACTCGTCGTTTGCCTGCTCCATTTTGAGAGCGCTTTTGTCTAACTTTGCTAGAAGCTGAAAATTTTCACTGACTGGGTTTATCGCTTCACCTGGGAGCGCATTACCGACGGGAGTGCTGCTATCAAAGGCTGGCGCGACACAATTGGCGTCGACAGGAACAGTTTCGCTTGGTGCAGTAGCTTGTGTCGGTTCACTCTGGTCTGTAATTTCCGTGTTACGGGTAGCGCTGGTAGCTTGAGCTCTTGTTTGGGACCTCGTGACGACCATTACAGGGTTAGCATTAAGTTCCAGTCCTGCATTTTGGAAGTCCCTCATTGATCGGTTAGAAAAAATGTAGGGAATTTTCTGAGGAAGTTTATCGGAAACCGCAGCATCAGTTTCGAATGTGCCGAAGGCGCCCTTCATTTCGACTCTGGCTACCGGCAAACACTTCATGTCTGGCTCTAGTGCCTGGCGTACCCATACACATGAACCTGTTAAGTTCTCGGGCTTAACAAATGACGGGTGGACGATATCAAATGTTGCTCCTGTGTCGCGCAGAACGTTGCAACTGATGCCGTTCACCTTCATGTCATATGTGTAGGGCAAGAGTAAATCGCTCTCTTCGGTTAGCAAATTGACGGAAACTGCTGGCTGTCGGCAACCGACTGCGATGTGACCCGGTTGTTGGCATTTATAGCAGACCAGCGGTTGTTTTTCTTCGAACTTGGAACTTTTCGGTTCACTCGCGTTGGCTGCATGCCCTTGGGCTGGAACACTGTCGCCTGGTTTCCCTTGGTTAGTTTCTTTCGTTCCTTTCTGAAATTTCTTGAACGCTCCTGACGGCTTCTTTCTTTGTTCTTCCGAACTTTCCATTCTACGGGAACGGTACTCGTCCGCCAAGCTGGCTGCCGTTTGCAAAGTCTCTACGTTTGGCTTGTCCTGAATCCACAGCCGCATTTGGTCCGGAATGGACGCATAAAACTGCTCGAGCGCAAACAGTTCAATCAGACGTTGCTTGTCCTCGTATGCGTTGGCACTCTTAAGCCATTCCTCTAACAAGCTCATGGATTTGTAGGCGAATTCTGAAAATGACTCCCCTTGGCCACGCCTCGTGTTACGGAACTTCATCCTCAAGGCTTCTGTTGACAAGCTGTACCTTCGCCTCAAATGAAGTTTCACTTTTTCGTAATCATGAGCATCTTCATCTGGCATTCTCGCGATTACATCGGCTGCCTCATTTGGAAGTAATGTCAACAGGCGTTGCGACCAAGTCTCTTTTGCAAGTGCAGCTCTTGTACACGTCCTCTCAAAGTTGACGAGATACAAAGTGATGTCACTGCCAGCCTTGAAAGGTTGCATGTATCCTCGCATATCGAAACTGTCATTGCGTTCAAGGTTATGCAGTTGCATCTCTTTTAACTTCAGTTCTACTTCTCGTTCTTTGAGCTTTTCCGAGACTGCCCTCCAACACTCCTCGACTTCGTCGTCGTTTGCTCCGCATTTGGATATCGCTTCGATAATTGCAGGCTTCCGCATAGACTTCTGTACAGGGATACCGAGCTCTTCAGCTAGCAGCACTAGGTTGGGTTTCGTTAACGACGTGAGGATCATGACTGCAGTTAACAAGTGCTACCCTGATATGTACTACTATTTAGCAAAGTCAACAACAAATACAAAAGAACCTCGACTACCAAGTAAATGCTGCTAATGCTCCCAATGAAGTCAAGCAAGCCGTGCTCTCACCAAACCGGACGCCAAGGCCGCCTTCGACGTGCGCTCCATACCGCCGCCACCGCTGCCACCAGCTGTTACGTATTCGGCGGCTGGACGACAGCCGGCCCAGGAAAGAGACGACTCAAGCAGTGCCAGGAAGACAATCCCAGTTTATTCACCTTGCGGCGCGTTTTTAAGCGCTACGCAGCCAATCGCAGGTTGGCACGAAAGAAAAGAAAACAGCAAGATAACAGCAATCGGGCAATGTTATCAGAAAGCCCCGACGTAGAAAGAGGGCGAGCACTGCAAACGTTACACCGACTACCTGGCCATCAGATAGGTACCATGCGTTTACAACTGGCAGCCACACCTAATTGCATGCATTTGTTTAAAATAAATTAAAAAACGATTTCATCTGGCACTGTACACTGAAAGAGGCTGATTCATCAGTTTGAAGTACAATGTGCCGTACAGTTCACAACACACAATGTTATCCTACCTAGCATTAAATATAATATTTAATAGTTCACAGCGCATAATATATTGATTATCAGATGATTGCGATTGAATACAGCCAGGCAGTTTCCTCGAGTATTCTACACGGTACACAGACCTGAACATGTTGGGCCTTTATTTTGCATTTTAATAAACAGGAAAAGGCATTTCCTTATTTGGTCCTCCAGGTGTCCAAAGAATTTTCGAACAGAATACGTGTTGCTTGTGAAATGCGCATGTGGTTGCAAGGAAAAGTATGAATTATTTTACTTTATTATTTGAAGTTTTAATGCCTAATTTCTGGCACTAGGAAAACAGCAGTGACGAGAAATGTGTTTACGGTTGAGAGTTGGAAACTCACCAGTCCGGGTCAAGCGTATTACACTTTTTCGCATATAAGCTCACTACATGTACAGAAAATTTTGATCTAAAGTGGGGGCACGAAATACATGTTGAGTTTGGTCTACAAGACAGCTTTGCTGCATATGTTTTAAGTATTGCAAATAAGGTTGCTTTGTGACATTATTTGATTTCTTTTTCCTGCCGTTTGTAGAGGGGCTGCCGGTTTATGCTGAGGTGGGTTATCTGCGAAAAATCTAGTATGGTCATCTTAGCACTTGTTAGACCCGTTTCATAAAGTTAAGCTGTTAGATGCAATGCAAACGTAAAAGAGTGCCATCTTCTACAGTTAATTTCAACTGCCTTATTTCTAAACACCTGTATAACGAGTTCTCTATTATGATTATGACCCCATTCAATGTACTATTGTATTAGGCCCGTTCGTGTGACTTATCTTTATTGAGATATTTTCATATTCGTTTTTGTCACGCACTCTTAGGCTGCATTGATGTTTAGCACACTTAGCGTTCACATTTACCTTTTACATTTTAGCATGCACTTCCTAGATTCACATTTGAAAAGGTTTAAGCATCTATCACAACATATTTCTAGCCAAAATTTTATGCACAGCTCTTTCTTTGATTTCATAAAAGGTTGTGCGAACAAATTGCGCAGGCCTGTGCACGGCCAGGGATTACGCTAACTTTCAGTTGTCAGGTCTACTGAATTGCTCCTGTGCTGTTGTAGTCCCAACGATGAGTCAGTAATCGCATTCATTATATGACATGTTCTTTCTGTTATTTCTTTATCCCTTTATATGGATGCCTTTTTTAATGTGCCTTCTGAAATTATTCTAAGGTAAAACAAATGATGCTGATAACGAGCAGTCAGTTACAGTTAGACGAAATAGTATACTAGTAGAGAATTTCGCAGAAAAGGTATGGTTTTAGCTTTAGAAACTTTTAGGCTGAGAAACTTACACTTAGGGTTGTCAGCTTGGGTTTCTATATTATCTTGCGCTAGGTTTGAGATCCTAATTAATTCAACTTTCAATCGATTACTATTTTATTTTTTCAGTCATTAGTTACCATGTCTAATAATAATTTTAATGCTCGTGAATATTAATTAAACTTTACTGAGCCTTATCTATACAGGTGGGGCACTCGGGCACCAGATGGATCGTTTCCCTTGTTACGGGACCCACATATTGCTTCAAACGAAGCGTTGTAGGAATGTTTGAACCAGAATGGCTGGTCTTTGGTGTGTCTTATTGCTGGATAAAATCCATCTTGCTTCATTACACTCTCAAAGCAATTCCTCAGCAGGGAGACTGTCCCACATCAAAGTTCATTCATCATTATGTCTTTGCTATCTTTAAAGACCAACGTGCTGCTATTTCAAGACCCGAGTGGCTTGCGGACTGCCAGCGTTACATAGCAACCTGAATTTTCTAGAAAAGTGGTGTGTGAGTAGTTTTCAAGAAACCTAAACGAAAGCACAACACTTGCGATGCCATCTTAGCTCTTGAGAGACTCGGCAGTTTTCGACGGTCCTACCACTCCACTTCACCGGAGGAACTTCCGTGCCGCTGAATGAGCGGACTTCAGGTCTGGATAACTTCCTAGCAGGCACCTCTCCAACTTTCCGAGCACCGAGGTCAGGGCCGGCCAGTGGGTCGCTTCGCGCACGCTCATGCCGGGAACATGCACGCCCACAAATGGCAGACCACGCCACATGCAAAAGCGTACCGGCACGTACTCGGGCACAGGGCGCGCCTCGTCGGGCGTCAGCACGGTCAGGCACAGGCTCGCTCCCATGTCGACAACGCCGTCTCCCGTAGCAGCGTTACTGGACATCTGCAGCGCGTGCACGAGGCTCATACCGATCACTGAGGGATCGTCGTGCAGCAGAGCGGAGTCGAGGCGGTACAGGTACCACTCGTTGGATATTCCTCGAGGTATCAGCCACGAGTACAGTATGGCGATGCAGTGAAGACACTCTGGCAAACCTTGGATGGACTTGAGACTGCTGCGGATACGATCAACGGCTGGCAGCAGGGTGAGACCTTTGACCGGCATAAGCCACGGAAGATGGAGGTTGTCGAGTAAGTGCAGCTCTTCGAATGTCAAGACGTAAAAGGAGCAGCACAATTTCTCTATATCAGTTGAAGACATGATTCATTATTATTGCCGTTGGTGAGAAGGTTGAACTTAAACCTGGATCAGGGCTCCTCCTTTCATGCACGAAGAAGAAGTTGACCTCCTACTGCAAATCGTGGAATAAGGAACACAGAGTTGTTTAAATTCAAGAAATTAGGTGTTCAATGTTCAAGCTCGAAACAACAAGACACAGCCAAAATTTTAAAAAAAAGAATCACTGAGTGGCTCTACTTACCCCCACTTCTTTTTCAAGACAGTGCCCCAATTGTTCTATGTGTAGCGCGAGACTGGTGTTAAGTGGTGCGATTTTCAGAAAACAAGGGCGTCGTACAGAATAAACACGTTGAGAAATGTCTATGCCTTGGATACTGCGGGTCTGATAATATATCTGCCACGCTATCTGGCGGGTACGATACACGTCAAGGCAGAAGGAAAACTGTCGCGGAAATTTCTGCAGATTATCGTCAATGTCCACTGCCTTTCGGCTCCGACTTCACACTGTCTTTTTTTGCCAAGTGCTTCATTCTAGGCAAGCACTATCCAGGTATAATACTCAAGGCTCAGTCTATGATTACTGCCGGAATTATGAAGGAACTTAGAGATAGGGCACATGGTGGACCGCCACAAAATTGGGCAATGAGGGCGAAAGTTCTTAGCTCAAATACTGATACAATTTGCTATCTTTTGCAGATTATCACGTCTCTAACCAGTACTCGTCATGCATCACCTAATTTGTCAGCCTTTCATTACCTGTATTATTTCTTTCTCTGTCGTTTCGTGTATTATCAGAAGGGACAAATCACAACCTCTGATTTCGCAAGGTATATGCACCTACAGTGGAAATCAAAATATAGGTTAACTTTTAGATGTGGCAGATTTGCCATTAAATTACCCCTTTGCTCTATTTATTCACAACACAGAATTTTGTACAGTGAAATAAAAAAGGAACTCAAATGCCCCACCACGGTGGTCTAGTGGCTAAGGTACTCGGCTGCTGACCCGCAGGTCTCGGAATTGAATCCCGGCTGCGGCGGCTGCGTTTCCGTTGGAGGCGTAAATGTTGTAGGCCCGTGTGCCCAGATTTGGGTGCACGTTAAAGAACCCCAGGTGGTAGAAATTTCTGGAGCCCTCTACTACGGCGTCTCTCACATTCATATGGTGGTTTTAGGACGTTAAACCCCACATATCAATCAATGAAAAGTAACTCGCATGTTTATTTTGTGCACCTGGCATCAGTGCATTTGTCACTTGTCATTAGCGTCCTACACGTTAAACGTGGACCTACACGTCCAAAAAGAGGAACACACAAAAACAAGTAGAAGGGACTGATGTTCCGGTGTATGCGTGCTTTTGTGTTCTTGTTCTGGGGGCTTAAATTAACTGTCTTTAAGATGCACTGGATATACTCACAGCAAGTATTGCTAAAGCATGATTGTGCGCGCACTAGTGTTTGTGAGAAGAAGGCTGTAAATGACCGGGTATTTTTATCGTGCACCCGCCGTTACATACAGCTACCGCCATCTCAGGGAACGTGAGGGATGTAGGCACCAGGCACCAGTGAGAAAGTTCAAACATACACGGAACCCGAGCCATATTTGCCGCTTGAAGCGAAAGCCTCAAGTGCCACATGAAACTCAAAAAGTAACCATCGGCGTCAGCGTCCCGCGGTGTCGAGCACAGCGCAAGTGATGCAAAAATCTTCACGCGTTGACTTTACCGTAGAACCGAATCATGACGTCAACGATCACGAAAATTTATGACTTCACAAATTGTGTCATGATGTCACATGATGCAACGTCATACGATACCGTCATCACATGCAATCGTAGCTCCGACATAAGTGGGCCTCAAATTTTGGAAGCATTATGATAGGTGCATATAGTTTCGGGGAGGTGCACGGGCATGATGAACAGATCGACTGAAGAGAAAAAAAATCACAGCATATCCACGGAGTGAATGATGATGTGTGAGGCGAAGGGTCCATCAGTCCGTCCATGCTTCCGTCCGTGCGTTCGTTCTTGCTTCCGCTCATCAGGTTGTTCATCCGTGCGTCCGTCCGTATTTCTGTGGGTCCAACCGTGCATCCTTCCGTACGTCTGTTCATCCATCCATCCGTCCGTACGTCCGGCTGTGCGTCCGTCCATCCATCCGTGCGTCCATTCATCCATCCGTGTGCTTGTCCGTCTGTCTGTACATCTATGCGTCCGTCCATTCGTCCATCTAGAGAACACTCCAAGTACAACCATCCTGCATCTCTTGATCACGATCGTAGTCACGTGATCATCTTTTTTTCCTTGTGGCACATACCCGTATTATCCCCTGTGGCACATAACCGCTCTGTCGGGTATGTGCCACCGGCGCTTGCGCACAATGACAACGGGGGACGCACAAGCCAGGCCATAAGGAGCTTCGCCCCTAAAAAGAAGATAATCTTCAAGTCACCCTAGGTCATTCCGCAAGGGACCCTGCCAGTTGTTTTGTTACTCAACGAGATGCTGTCGGTGATACTAGGAATGCTGCCGGTGATACTAGGAGCCATGGGTGTTGTGGCGACGATAAATGAGCGCCGCTACTTTTTCACGTACGGGGCTTTCCTACACCGAGAGGGAGGAGAGGATTCGGGGCAAAGTTTGTAGGGATATCTCTCGGGATTCTTGCGAAGCAGAACATTATCGTGCACCAATTAGGCTCGGCGTTCGCTCACCTAAAGTATTCTTGTACCGTGGTCGAGCGTCAGCTCGGTCAGGCAGAGGGTCGACGCCCTGTTGACGACACCGTTTCCGTCGCAGCATAACTACACTTCTGCAGCACTTGCATCGCTTCTGCAGTGCTTGCTGAAGGGCCGATGTGCGCTAGTGTCCAGGCGGTACAGGCACCACAGCATGGACATTCGACGAGGTATTCACCATGAGTACAGCATGGCCATGTAGTCATTAAGACGCTCTGCCGCACCTTGGGTAGGCCCGAGACTGCAGCGAATTCGCTCCACAGCTGGCCTTAGACGTTTGATTGGCTCGAGCGACGGAAGATTGACGTGGTCCAGTGAGTGGAGCTCTTCAAATGTGTGGACGTAAAAAAGAGCCGCACAAGTTCTCTCTATCCGCGGAAGATATGGCTAAAGATGACTACAGTGGCTGAGAGGTCAATTTCAGCCTGATCCATGGTTTCTCGCTTCCGGCTCGAAAAAGCCGACCTTGTCGTGCGAGTCGATGAATGAGCAAGATACAGTAGTTCTGGATAACCAGCGTCTGGATCTGGATAACCAGCGTGATTTAGAGTGTGGCTCACCCATTCAAGTCAATTGACCCTAGCTCTAGCTTACGACGTCCTTGAAAAAGTGCCCGCCATTCATTGGTTATTATCTCAGCCATCATTCTTTATTTTATCAATCTCTTCCTTTATCTCTCTCCCGGCATCGGTTATCTCCAATGCGTTGCCTCTCTAACCCAAAAACGGTCAAATTGGGAGAAGCGGCAGCTTTTAGTCTTTGAGACGAACTGTTACTCCCCGAAAAGACCAACTGAAACAAGATGGCCGACATGCTAAAAAAACGGGAGAGCAATTGTATTAGTATCAAGTCTGCAAAACAACATTGAAAAAAAAACCACAGCATATCCACGGAGTGATTGATTATGAGTGGGAATTGTATTAATATTAAGTTTGCAAAAAAGCATTGAAAAAAAAAACCACAGCATATCCATGGAGTGAATGATGATAAGTGGGGCGAAGCGTCCGTCAGCTCGTCTATGCTTCTGTCCGTGTGTTTGTTCTTGGTTCTGTTCGTCCACGCGACCATCCATACATCCATCCATGCGTCCGACCGTCTGTTTGTGCGTCCGTCCGTGAGTCCGCCCATAAGTCTGTCCATTCATTAGTGCGTCCATTCATCCATACGTCCGCACGCCCATTCATGCGTTCATCCGTCTGCTAGTCTGTCTGTCCGTCCGTCCATGCCTCCGTCCGTGCGTTCATATAGTGCTTCAAGTACCATCATCTTCCATCTCGCAGCCCATGTGGCACATACCTGCTCTAGAGCGGGTATGCGCCACCAGTGGTTACCTACTACTCCATACATACGGAGGAGCGACAGACCCACGCCCTAAGGAGCTTCGCACCTGAAAGGAACCGCAGTAGTTGCTCTCGACGCGAAACTATTACTCTCCTGAAGGACACTGCAGACAATTATGCTAGCCTGGCAGATTAAGGGATCCGGCGCGAATTCAAGTTTCCTGGAACAGCAAGTCATCATATTCCGGAGACAGATTATTTTCTGTGTGCACCGAGCGGCACCGAACCAGAACAGTTATTCATTTTAGCATCCGCAAAAGCAGCGCTGGCTGACCACAGAAGACATGCGAATACAGCTGCCGCAACGCGCGTAACACGTGCAGGAGCTGCACAGAGGAAGTCTTCAAAGGCATGTCAAAGCCGATCAAACGCTGAAATACGTGCAAAACAAGTATTTTGGAGAATTTCTGAGCAATGGGAGAGTTTTTGTGTATGTTTTGCCACACGTCAGCGGTAGGGGCGCTATGACCCTGACCTTGCTTCCATTTTGGACTGGCACGTTGGATGGACGTGTTTTTGAGCGCTCCCAATAGACTGCGCAGATAACCGTTTTGCATGTTTTGAGCTTGCCTTTATAATTACTAAGGCAGCAGTTAAAATATTTGTAGCACTTATTGCATTGTACGGCTTTTCCGTGTGTCAGTCACCAGGTATTTACTAGTTTGAGCGTGCGTGTGTGTGTGTGTTTGTTTCTTTGTGTTTTTCTCTTGCCATCTCGTGGGGGAAGTGCACATACATTGAACACGCAAATTTTTGTATTAAAGCTTAGACTTTCTCTTTTTTGTAGGGCAGGGATTATGTTTTGTAATTATCGAGTGATACAAGCCTTAAAGACGATTGGTGTCATAAAGACATTGTTAAAAAGGATGTAAAGTGTTCAGGATGCGGGGTGAGTTTGAAAATCGACCCAAGTGCAGAAGCAAATAAAGAGGAGCCTGACGCGAATTGTAGACAATGTGAGGTCGAGGAAAAAATAAAGGGAAGAATGGCTGCCCAGAGTGAACGGCTGTTGAGAATCCCCGAGCTGGAGACTGCGTTGGTGGCAGAGAAAGAAAAAAGGAGGGCAATGTAAGAAAGGCTGAAGTCCGCCGAGGAAGCACTAGCCAAGGTGAACAAAGGAGCGGCCGACGGAGAGAACAGTAGAGCACCGGCAACCAGAACGACGGAGACGAAAGAGCAAGTAAGTTTGAAAAAAAAAACAGGTTCAGTCGGTTCAATTGTCGCAAGGCCCAGCTTCAGCGAAGTAGTGGTGGGGCAGGGAAGCGGACAAAGCAGCCGGCGCCACAAGTGCAAGTAATCTCCAGGTGCAGGACGCTCCAGCTGAAAAGTCACAGCATGTGATAAACGCCGGAAACTCTAATTTAAACCAATGTGCATAATCAATCAAAGAGAGGGTAAGAGGTGACATGAATGTTGTAATAGGGACGTTCTCAGGACACAAGTTGGAAGCAGTCGTGAGGCAAGCGAGCGCAAAACTCAAAACGACAGCTGATAGAGAAAACCTCGTGATAATTTTAGGCGGCTTAAATGATGTCTCAAATGAAGATACGGCAGGACTAGTGACCATACTGGTGAAAGGGATCTATGACATGCGCGCCACTTCTCCTCATGTACAGGTAGTGATATGCACGGTACCGGAGGTACCGGTGCGTGACGAGAACCTACAAAGAGCGGTTGTCAACTCAAACCGAGAGATATGGCGGATAAGTCGAGAGAAAGGCTTTGAGGTGGTGGAAATAAACAGAGAGGTGCATAGGTGGGGTGGTTTTCAACGAGACAGAATTCACTTCGATAGGCGGCTAGGTCATGAGGTGGGTTGGCGACTTGCAGGACGCGTAGTAGCTTTTTTGGGGGGCACGTAGGCCAATTAGGGTGCAGGATAGCTAGTAACGAGGAAAACAACCAGGGAGACTCTTTGACAGGTGGCATGAACAGATACGATTCCAAAGTGGCATCAGTATCTAAGATAGGTAGAATTCGGGCCATAAATAGACGTAGCCATGAGCACCGAGCCAATTCAGGCATAGAGTATATTAACATGCAGAACTTGTATTTGAGAGCAAAAGCCAGAGAGGAACACCAGGCAATGGTAGAGTGTATATCAAAGGACATTGAGTAGATAGGAGGAGAGTGCGAGAAAATTATACTAGGAGATATGAATGCGCATATAGAAGATATAGATGGGTATACGGACCCAACAGGCAAAATGATCTTGGTTATGTGTGAAAGGCATAATTTGATCATTTGCAACAGTACCGAGAAGTGTGAAGGGCAAATAACATGGGAGGTAGGAAGGCTGCAGTCGACGATAGTTTATGCACTGATGTAAGATAGGATGTATGATAAGCTCAGGGCAATGCACATAGATGAAGGTGGCTCCAGAAGTCTGTGTAGTGATCACAAACGTATCAAGCTAAGCTTGGGAAGAACAGAGAAAGTGGCAAGGAGACAAGATGAGCAACTACAGGAAAATTTTTAATGAGAAAGGCAAATAGAAATAGCTACTAAACGAATTGAGAAAGTAATCACTGAGGATTATAAAACAGTGTGGACATACACGAATCTAATTAGACTGTTTGAGCTCGAGCTTGCTAAGGCATGTGACAATTCACCCCGGAAAAGAAGACACAAACCCAAAAGTTGGCGGGATGAGGAAGGTAAGAGAGCGATAGCAAAACGTCGGGAAGCCTCTAGGGAACACAGACATGCTAAGCAGCGGGGTGAACCGACAGATGATGTTGAAAGAAAATGGGAAACCTTTCTAAGCTGTAGAAGGGATGCATTCCTTCTGATCAATGAAAAAATTAGAAAATAAGGAGCTCAGTGGCTGGCAGAAGTACATAAAAAAGATAGAAAGGCCGTTGGAAAACTTTGGAACCATCTAAACTCCCTAAGAAATGAGACGAGCCTGGAGCAGAGGTTTATAACTAGAGCTCACGGTTCTGGGCTAGAAGGGGACGAAGCTATTGAATATATAAGAACAAGGATGACAGAAAAATTTCAACAAAGAAGTTTTTTATGCACCACAATAGACAAGAATGAATCAACTGGTGCAATGGCTCCATTTTCACAACGAGAGTGGGAAAGTGCTGAGAAGGCGTTCCTAGTAGTAGGCCCAGATGACATTCCAATTATGCTGATAAAGACATTAGGTGCGAAGTCTAAGCAGGCTTTAAGAGAAGCAGTGACGAAAATAATAATCGTTGGCCAAGTCCCCGGTGGATGGAAACTTAGCAGGATGAGCATGATCTATAAAGAAAAGGGGGACAAAGCTGTCACAAAACAACTACCATCCTATAACAGTGACATCAGTGGTCTACAGGCTGGCGATGCAGATTATAAAGGAAAGACTGCAGGCATGGATAGAGGATGAGGGGGTGCTGGGGGAACTGCAGAATGGGTTTCGGAAACACAGGAGGTTGGAAGATAATCTGTTCTCACTTACGCAGTGCATCGAAATAGCAGAAAAAGAACGCAGGCCCCTGTGACTAGCATTTTTGGATATCAAGGAAGTGTACGATAGCGTGGTTCAAGAGGACTTGTGGGGAATACTGGACACACTAGGTGTGGAAGATGGAGTCACTCTTCATTTAAAAGATAACTATAAAGGTAACAAGGCAGCTGTTAAGTGGGAAAAATAGGTATAAAATGAGAAAAACAGAGGTAAAACGGGGGCTTAGGCCGGGGTGTCCTCTGTCACCTTTGTTATTCATGATGTACCTACAAGGATTAGAGGCCAAATTACAAGGAAGTGGACTTGACCTCAACCTCTCTTTCGTCAAACAAGGAAAACTCATTGAACAGGCACTACCAGCATTGATGTATGTAGATGATATAGTGCTAATGGCCGACAACAAGGAAGATTTGCAGAGATTGATGAACATCTGCGGTAATGAAGGAGATAGGCTAGGTTTCAGATTCAGTAAGTAAAAATCAGCAGTCATAATTTTTTATGATAATGAAGGTAGTGAGCCTAAAATACAGGTTGTCACGCTAGAGATAACACATAAATACAAATATCTGGGCGTATGGATAAGCAATGGGGCCGAATACCTAAGGGAACACGAAATATACGTGACTAAATGTGACAGGAATGCAGCGGTGATGAAAAAAAAAACAGGGCACTGTGGAATTACAATAGGTATGATGTTCTGAGATCAATATGGGAAGGGGTCATGGTTCCTGGTCTGACGTTCGGCAATGCGGTCTTGTGCATGAGATCAGAACTTAAGCAACGTGGAATAGGTAGGCTTGCCTTAGGAGCTCACGGGAATACACCCAATCAAGGAGTACAAGGTGATATGGGATGGACATCATTTGAGGGCAGGGAAGCTAGCAGCAAGATAAAACTTGAGAAGCGATTGAGAGAAATGGGGGGGGGGGGGGGTGTTGGGCTAGGAAGGTATTCAGCTACTTGTACATGAAGAATGTCGATACAAAATGGAGGAAGCGAACCAGAAAAATGACTGGTAAATACTTGAAAAACAGCAGGGGGCCAAACCAAAAAGAACTATCGGTTAAGAAGAAGGTGAAGGAAGCTGAGACCGATACGTGGAGAATTGGCATGATTAAGATGTCCGCACTAAAGATCTATCAATATTTAAAGCTGGAAATTGCCAAGAAAACGATCTATGATTATACTCGGGGTAGTTCTCTACTGTTTGAGGCCAGGACGAGAATATTGGGAACCAATACATATCGGGTCAAGTACGAAGAGGTAGACACGGCATGCAGTGCTTGTGGAGAGGAAGAGAAAACTGCCAAACACTTGATAATGTTCTGCAAAGGGTTTCACCCTATCATTCATAATGATGGCGCAGAGTTTTTCAAAGCACTGGGATTTATGGACAAGGAGGGCAAAATAGACTTTAAGCGGGTAGAAATAACTAGAAGGAGGTTATCTGATTGGTGGCTAAAGTCAAGGCATGAGTGAAAATGAAACCCTTCACTGCAATGTATGAGTCCTCAACCTTACTATTTAAAGGGAAAAAAATAAATCTAGTTTTTGGTTCACTTAGTACTACGGCTTGGTGGCGTTAGCCACCGCCCGATCTAAAAGATACAGCCATATTTATTTATTTATTTATCCATTTCTTTATTTACTTATTTAATTATTTATTTATTTATTCAAAATACGTTACAGACGCAACAGGGGAGCATAAAAGGGGAGCATAAAAGAAATAGATACACGAATTGGTAAAATTTCTATACAAACAATAACATAAACTAATTGTCATATATTATACAAGTCCTAACAGAAATAACAATGAGAAAGTGTTGATAATAATAAAGCGAAAATGAAAATCTGATAAGTATACATGTGAGATAATGACGTAAAACAGTCTAGAAAATACAAGCACAAATTGTGAAAAGAACTTCCAATATTCAAAATAAAACATCACTCAAATATACCCAACAGAACTGAATGGCTTGTTAGTGTTCAAACCATCAAAAAAAAGTTTATAGTAATAGAGTAAAAAAGCGAGATTCTAGTAGGTAATAAACGCGTAGGTGCTGATTTTGATATAAATAGAACGAGCAGTTAAACCTGGAAATGGGTGAAAAGAAGGTGCCGGAATTTTTCGCGATCGCGTACAGCTACAATTTCATCTGGAAAGCTGTTTCATAAGCGGATGACACGGGGGAGTGCAGATAAGTTAAAAATGTATGTCTTACCGTACATGCGTGTAAATGAAAGAGGATTATTCAGTCTCCCTGATGTGAATGCAGATGTTTGCAATGTCATTGATAATGGACTTGTTTCATGTACGTATTTATGAAATAATGAAAGAGGGTTATATCACGTCGGCTGCTCAAAAAGGAAAGTGATGTTTTTTTTAATTTGTGTTATGCTTGCGCTATGATCGTAGTTTTGTAAAATGAATCTAGCGGCTCTATTCTGCATTGACTCCAGCGTTTTAGTTAAATAGCTGTAATGAGGGTACCAAACTGTAGAAGCGAATTCTAGCTGAGGGCGAACAAATGTTACGTAAGCTAAAGCACGTGTATTTGTGGGCGTCTTACGTAGATTGCGGCATATGTAGCCTATTGATAGTGAGGCGTCACTGCAGATGTTGGTGATGTGGGTAGTCCAAGAAAGGTTAGATGTGACGGTTACATCTAAATATTTAAAAGAACCAACACTGGATACGCAATCGCCAATGACAATACTTTACATTTACTTGAATTAAGGGACGTTAGCAAACAATTACATCAACTGCTGGTGAGGACGAGGTCATTTTGAATTATTATGTGACCACAAGTACTAGTTATTGCTCGGTAAATTATACAGTCGTCAGCGAAAATGCGCACTTTTGAGGATGAGTTACTTGGTAAGTTATTAATATAAATAAGAAAATGCAGTGGTCCAAGAACACTCCCTTGCGGCACACCAGAACAAACGTATGAAATTGGGGATGAAAAATCATTAGCAATGGTGAATTGCTGCTGGTTAGTAAGAAAGTTCCGTATCCATGACAGAGTTGATGAATCTATACCCAAAGAAGAGAGTTTAGAGATTAAGCGGCAGTGAGCAACACGATCGAAAGCTTTAAAAAAATACAAAAAAAAGACAGTAAATTTGCAGGTTTAGATCTAAGTGATAATGTAGGTCAGTCGTAAATTCAAAAAGCTGTATTTCGCGTGATAGGGCCTTTCTAAATCCATGTTGGTTCGGGAATAAAAAGTCATTCTGCTCTAAGTGATTGTAAATATGCGAGGCGATTATATGCTCAAGCATCTTACTGCATATGGATGTCAGAAAAATGGGTCTGTAATTTTGAGGTGAGTTTTTATTGCCACTTTTAAACACGGGGATGACCTTTGCAATTTTCCAGTCACGTGGGAGGTGTCCTGTTGATAGTGATTGCTGAAAAATGTGACATAATA
This sequence comes from Rhipicephalus microplus, assembly GCF_043290135.1. Classification (NCBI taxonomy): domain Eukaryota; kingdom Metazoa; phylum Arthropoda; class Arachnida; order Ixodida; family Ixodidae; genus Rhipicephalus; species Rhipicephalus microplus. Next base: position 122,515,595 of record NC_134707.1, read on the forward strand.
TTTTACTCGAGGGTGAGGCCGTACTTTTTGGTATCTTAGTGTTACTCTCGTCAACGCCCGCTGACGTTGACAGCTTAAGATTATTTATTATAGATGCGATTCCGTCAACAGTGATTTCAATGGGCTGCAAAAAGAGATAGTCGAGATAGGCTACATCGGGGACGTTTGTATGATCATCAGTGATGTCAACTAATTTAAAGAAAGTATTGAAAACGTTAGGACAGTCTTTATCTGGAATGGGAATGTGGTCGTCATTTTGCAAAGTTATTTTGTTATCGTGACGTTCTGGGCACACTTGTTTCCAAAACTTCTTAGCGTTAGTGGTGAGCAGTGACGGTAGATCATGAGAAAAATACTTATCACGGGCGGCGCGTATCGCGGAGCAGTAGCTATTCAAGAAGTCTCTATACCTTTGCCACGACGGAGCAGTTTGCGCGCGTTTGGCCGCCGCGTACAATCTTTTTTCTTTATTTCTTAATTGGTTAAGTGATTTAATGAACCATGAATTTTTTTATTAATTGTTGTTTTTATTGTAGGAATATGTTCCCCAACTAATGAAGCTAACTTGTTTTTGAACAGTGTCCACTTGTCTTGTACGGATCGATTATGAAAGGATGGTAAAAGGACGCTCTCAATGAACGTACATAATTCATCAATTATAACAATGTAATTACCTCTATTATAATCACGAATTGTTTTTTGTTTTAGCTCAAGCGAGACGAAATGGGACGTTAAGAGTAATTTGCATTAACCGGTGGTCGCTGAAGCCACCACCTGTTAATGCAAATGACTTAACGTCCCATTTCGTCTCGCTAGAGCTAAAACAAAAACAATTCGCAATTATAATAGAGGTAATTACATTGTTATAATTGATGAATTATGTACGTATGTATGTTATATTTGATATGGTATTTGGTGCCGTTATCAATACCAAGTCAAGCACATTCGAGTCACGAGTGGATTGATCCGAGAAAACTCGGACCCCTTAAGCTTTCTTGCAGTGGACAAGATGTGCTCTTTGTCCTTATACAAGGTCATTTTCGCAATGATAGGCCTCTTTTTGCTGTCAGCATGTTTGCCTAACCTGTGCACTCTTTCGAAATTTGTGCTGGATAAGTTAATGTCAAGCTTTTGTGAACAGAATTTCACAATTTTCTGCTCGGACAAAGCCCAGTCTTCTTTTTCGTCATCCGCAATGTTAAAGAAAAGCAAGTTCGAGCGTCGCATTCTGTTCTCAGTGTCTTCGCACCGAGAAGAGATAGCGGCCAAACGATCAGATACACTGCGAAGGGCGTTAGCACTGGCTTCGGCATCACCCGAGCTGCTTCCAGACGTAGAAGTAAGTGACAGTGATGCAATCTTTGCGTTCGGCAACTTAATTTCGCCTTCGACGGCTTCCTGTTTCATTTTCGAATTATTAAGCTCTGCGAGAAGTGTTTCCTGCCTTTCTTCTAGCTTATCAATCTTTTTCTGAGCAGCAGCATGACCAGCTTTTGCACTAGTTAGCTCGAAACGCAGAAAATGCCTCTTCTTGAGCGTTAGTCATTGGTCCCGGATTGAACTCAACATCGCCAGACAACATAAGTGCTAAGGCAGACAAGGCATAACACATTTCCGAAGCACAAACTCTAAATCGCTTAATAACATCTTCTAGGTCTCGTGGGCACGTTACCACAAACAAACTATAATTATTGGATTTAACACAAGTAGCACCTTTCAGGGAACTAACCTGGAAAGGCAACGGACGTAAGCTTTCAATCCTGGGAATGGTGCCGTGTCCTGAAAAAGCGACTGCTAACTGACAATTATGAAGGGTGTCAGCAGCGTCCAATGCAGTTGTGCTGTGTCCATGTTGCCAGATGAGCTACCCGGCTGGCTCCAAACTTGGCAACTCGTGCAAACATTTCAACTGTCCTGGAGGGGAACCTTCTGCAGCTACGTTGCACAAACGGAGCAGTCCTGAACAAATGATCGAGGTAAAGGCGACCTGGAAAGGCAATGGACGTAAGCTTTCCATTCTGGGAATGGTGTCATGCCCGGAAGAAGTGGCTGCTGACTGACGATTATGAAGGGTGTCAGCAGCGTCCAATGCAGTTGTGCTGTGTCCATGTAGCCAGATGAGCTTCCCGGCTGGCTCCAAACTTGGCAACTCGTGCAACCATTCCAGCCGTCCTGGAGGGGAATCGTCAGCTACGTTGCACGAACCAAGCAGTCCAGAACGAATGATCCAGGTAAAGAAGACCTGGAAAGGCAATGGACGTAAGCTTTCCATCCTGGGAATGGTGTCGTGCCCGGCCATCCATCCATCCATGCATTTGCTGCGCCACGCGCACGGCACGAGAGTGTTGCGATGTGAAACCGCAGAATGTTTGTTCTCGACGAAGATATTTTAAGAAGTCGGGGGTAAGACAGGATCATCTCCACTGAAAAAAAAAACAACTAACGTTATGAGACTGCTTGCAACATATTGGAGGTATCTGTGTTCGTAGATAATATGAGCTAAAACTCAGTAAAAATGCGGTATAATCGGCTAAGGAGGCATGATGCAGAAGGCATAAAGCACTGGCGACGTTGAAAGAGAAAGAGATAAACAACACTGCACCTGTTCTGCAGGCAGAGGGTGCCAAGTACCTTCAGCCGTTGGTCTTATTGGACAACCAAAGCACATTAGGAGAGGCCGCTTACAGAAATGACAAAACCTTCCCATTGCCAGCTATTTTCTATTTCTTTATTTTTTTCAAATGCATTTTAGGTGTTGTTCAGGGTTTAAAGCTTCGGTCTCCAGCTTGACAGCTCTTTGAAACACGTGCGTCGGTTGTATCTCTAATGGCTAAAAATGGCTGCGTACAGAGAGAAAGAAAGTAAACATATAAGAGAAGACTCTTCCTGCTGAATAGGCTCTTCAGACGGCACGCCCATAGAGTGGTGGTGTACACTGTGAATGTGTTAACACCACCTGAAAACATTAATTCTGGGGACCCCAAGTTGTTTTCCATTACTTTGTACTGCAAGTCGCATCCATGAACAGTGCCAAAAAACGAAGCTGCTTAAGCTCGCCAGCCGCTAACCCTAGATCTCAAACTCTCTAGTGCAAAGCAGTTCTGCACTATCCTTCAAGTTCGTGGAAGAAATTTTTAGATAGAGAAACTGACCACAATCCAACTTTTGGGCAAGTAAGCAGCTTTTTTTTCTAAGAGATATGTACGAATTCTCTTGTAGCCTAAAGCTACAAGCAGGTGGTCAATTTCGCTTTCTCTCTAGTGTGTCTTGCTTTATTCAGTGATTTGCCCACCATGGTTCCAATTTTTTTGTGCCTTCTCAGTGTTCAGTCGGCGGCAATTTTTCTACTAGAGAAGACGATCGTAGAACCTCCAGTACGCGCAGTACGTACATTTATAAATTGCCACATTCCTTCTTCAAGTTTTGTTGTCACCCCGTTACACTGTAAGCGATTCTCAATGCGAACCACGCTTGTACTCTTAGAGAAGCTTGATGACTTTATTAGATAATTTTGTTAAAATTACATGGACAACGTGACCATTAAAGACGATTCTGAGACCTACTTACGCGCTAGCGACAAGGCTGGAATATTCGACGGCACATGTAAGGTCGGTCTACTGTTAGAGGGAACAAGTGAGTGCGTGGCCTGCGCTCTGCGTATCACGCACGTATCACGCTCTTATTTCAAAACATTATCAATCACCAACTCGCCTAATCAACCACTTTGACTTGTACACGGTACCTCTGAATTTCAGCAGTTTGTTCTAAAGTATTACCTGGACTTTTTTTTTAATGAAACCTGGTTAAGCCCGGGCATTGCCGACTGCATATTATTACTCTCCTCCTATCAAACTATTAGTAAGAATTGTTGGAAAATGTATTTTAAGGGCTCGTTTTTCTTTCTTAGACGCAATAACTATGGGAACTATCAGACAATAATGCCCTGGAAGGCATAGAGGATGGGATAGGAAGTAATTGTAGTGAAAACGCGAAGAAAGAAAAGTGGACGAAAAGAAAACTTGTCACTGGCAAAATCCGAACCTGTGTCCTTCGAATAACGTGTCCGATGCTCTACCATTGAGCTACGAAGGCGGTCATCTCTCGGTTCTCTATAAGAGTATATATATATTGTCGCAGTGCAACGCGAACAAAAGATGACAGCAGCTTACGGCAGCGAAAAGAGCGTATTAAGGATCAGCTGTACAGCAAGATGCCTGCTTCGTTGTCGTCCCGAATAACCACCTGACCCACTAGCTGGAATCTATGAAACATTCCTATCACCGTTCTTTTTCATATAAACACGTGTCACTTGCCCCTCCTTATAAGAGCATCGCCCCGATGCTGATTCAGACGCACAGTATTTTTTTTTCGTGCAGTCAGTCACTCACATACGGCTTCATACGCACTACATGAACAAGTTCCGGCTGGTGCTGGCGACGCCTCGGGCATTGGGGACTGTCGGAGACAACCTCGTAGGTGACGTCACTTAGCTGGCGCGATATTCGGTATGGCCCGAAATATCGCCTTAGCAGCTTCTCGGACAGTCCACGTTTTCGTACGGGTGTCCAAACCCACACTCTGTCACCGATTTTGTACGTTACAATTCTATGGCGAGCATTGTAGCGGCCTGCGTCGTAGTCTTGTCGCTGGTGGATCCGTAAGCGGGCGAGCTGTCTAGCTTCTTCCGCGCGTTCAGTGAACACGTCAGCGCCTGTGTCGGTAGCGTCCCATTCATGTGGCAACATCGCATCCAGCATAGTCCGTACCTCCCGCCCGTGAACCAAGCTGAATGGAGTCATGCGAGTCGTCTCTTGTTCAGCCGTATTGTATGCGAACGTGATATAGGGTAAAATCTCGTCCCAATTCTTATGTTGGACATCCACGTACATCAACAGCATGTCTTCAATTGTCTTGTTGAGGCGCTCCGTTAGTCCATTTGTTTGCGGGTGGTACGCAGTGGTCTTACGGTGAGTCGTTCCACTAAGCATGAGGACGTGGTCTAAAATAGCTGCCGTAAATGCTGTTCCGCGGTCCGTGATCACGATAGTCGGAGCACCGTGGCGTAGCACAATATTTTCTATGAAAAATCTCGCCACTTCCGCGGCGGTGCTCTTTTGGATAGCTTTTGTTTCGGCATACCTGGTTAGGTAGTCTGTTGCGACTATAACCCAGCGATTCCCTGTAGTAGACGTAGGAAGGGGTCCTAGAATATCCATTCCTACCTGTTCAAACGGTGTACGTGGAACCTGAACTGGTTTCAGCTGACCGGCGGGTCTCTTTGGAGGTGACTTGCGTCGCTGGCAATCGATGCAAGTGTGAACGTGTTGCTTGACGGCTGTTGTGAGTCGTGGCCAGTAGTATCCCTGCTGTACTTTTGCCAATGTGCGAGTGTAGCCTAAATGGCCAGACGTCGGCTCATTGTGACATGCTTGGAGCACTTCAGTTCGAAGGGGTGCAGGAATAACGAGCAAATAGGGAGCTCCGATGGACGAAAAGTTTCTCTTGTAGAGGACGCGATTGCGTAAGCAAAACGACGATAATGTCCTTGCAAAGAATTTCGGTGCCCTCGAAGAACGTCCGTCCACGTAATTAATCAAATCAAGCAATTCAGGGTCACTTCGTTGTTGCTGAGCAATCGTGGACGCGTCGAGAACACCAAGGAAGGCCATATCGTCGTCGTCAGAAAGAGAAGCTGACTGTACTGGTGATCGAGACAGGCAGTCGGCGTCCGTATGGCGCTCCCAGACTTGTGTATGACCGTCATATCAAACTCTTGTAACTTCAGACTCCACCGTGCTAATCGGCCGGTTGGATCTCTTAAATTAGTCAACCAACAGAGGGAATGATGGCCACTTATACCTTTGAAAGGGCGGCCATACAAGTACGGGCGAAATTTCATAACTGCCCAGACCACGGCGAGGCATTCTTTCTCAGTTGTTGAATAATTGGCCTCAGCGCGTGTTAGCGTCCTGCTTGCGTAGGCGATCACTCGTTCCGTGTCTTCTTGCCACTGCACAAGCACAGCTCCGAGGCCTACATTGCTTGCGTCAGTGTGAAGCATTGTTGGCGCTTGTTCGTCGAAGTGAGCAAGCACTGGAGGTGTTTGAAGACGTTGGCGGAGGTCATTAAACGCTGCTTGCTGTTCGTGATTCCACTCAATGGTGGCGTCGTCTCTAGTAAGGCGAGTTAACGGCGACGCAATCCGTGCGAAGTCGGCGATGAACCGGCGATAGTAGGCGCATAGGCCCAGAAAGCGCCTGACAGCTTTCTTATCGGACGGTACTGGGAACTGTGTCACGGCCGCAAGTTTTTCGGGATCAGGTCGAACGCCGGTACAGCTGACGACATGACCAAGAAACAGCAGTTCTTCAAAACAAAAGTGGCATTTCTCTGGTTTCAATGTGAGGCCTGCTGAGCGTATGGCTCGTAAAACAAGTTCTAGCCTCTTGAGATGCTCGTCCAATGTTGGGGAAAACACTATGACGTCGTCTAGATAAACTAAACAGGTCTTCCATTTTAACCCTGAAAGTACAGTGTCCATGAGCCTTTGAAAAGTAGCGGGCGCTGAGCACAGACCGAACGGTAGAACTTTAAATTCATATAAACCATCCGGCGTCAAAAAAGCGGTTTTTTCCCGATCTCTTGGGTCTACCTCGATCTGCCAATATCCACTTCTGAGGTCCATTGAAGAAAAGTAGCGAGCGTTTCGAAGCCTATCGAGGGAGTCATCAATACGTGGAGGCGGATACACATCTTTCTTAGTCACTTGATTCAGCTTCCTGTAATCCACGTAAAAACGCAGGGTACCGTCCTTTTTCTTAACTAATACTACAGGCGATGCCCACGGGCTCTGTGATGGCTGAATCACATCATCTTCAAGCATTTTAGCGACTTGTTGCTGTATCACTTCCCGTTTCTTTGGAGCCACACGATAAGGATTCTGGTGTATAGGCTACTGTCTTCACCAAGAGCTTGGTAACTGCCACTATCAACTGGCTATGCAACTCATTTCAATGACCACCCAGAGCTTCGAATACGTCCCTATTGTATTGCCTTGTGGCTAACTTTGCGTTTTGTAGCCCACGTTTACTGCTGTCCTTGCTTGCACTAGCACCAGTTGCATGCAACTCCCATGTACAAAACACAATCGTATCACGCACATCATCCCATCTCGGAGCAAAAAACATGGTTAAATGAATTATACAAAGATCAGCGCAAGCGCAACTCAACCGATCGCTTCGCATTAAATCGATTTTTCAAACATATACCTCAAGCTGTGCAACGTTAAGCAGGGATGATGCCGTTCTGATATAGTCAATATACTGACGCTAGAAGAAAAGTTCCTCACAACACGCATGTACTCAAACCTGGAACCACTTGGTCGTCGCCATTATAACCAGCATGGAGTGATAAAATCTTTAACGGCTTCTGAGACGGTCACTAAATTTGACGACAGAGTGCAGTTTTAATCGGCAAACCTAAGCCAGCTAGCTACCAGTGGGCGCCATTTTGCAATGCTTGAAAACGTTTGCTAGTGTGTTGTCCACACACCTGGCCCAAATAATAGCAGGCCAAATTTGCTGTTTGTGCAGGATTTTTAGCAGGCACGCGCTGCTATAGTGCATGGCAAATAGAGCTTCTCTGTTCACTGGCACTAGGGTAACTCTGGATTCGCAGCTCGAAGCAAACACTGCAGGTTGTGGTCACGTTGTGCTGTGACTTGTAATGACAAGACACTTGTATCCGCATCCTTTCCGGCTCGGTGATGTCATTGTTGAGCGCTGTTACGTTTGGCCCGGCAGTTCATCTGGGCAGACTTCATTGTGCGTAAGGTGGTCTGCTAGGTTGCTTGCGACACCATCGGCGCCCAGTCTGCAAGACGCTGTCCTGTAGAGGTTCCAGGCAGTGATCGGGTCTGAACGAAAGTTTCGCGAGACGAACCTTTTATTGAACCGGCTTGAACAGTGTGGGACGGCGCCACTGTGGCTGGTCTCATTAGGTCAACCTTTCGACTCGGCTATCGCCATCTACGCGAAGCCATCGCTAAGCACCGTCAGTCCAGAAGCGTGGGAAGACGTCGAAGAAGCCGTTCTCAGGGATCGAGCGTTTGGACTGCCATGGCCGAGAGAGTTCTGGAAGCTTGAAGCTGAAAGCAGCCATGGACCACTGCTGACGTTCGGGTCAGCGGACATCTCCCTGGAGGAGCTGAATCAGTAGCAGAAACATCAGCTGAAGTTTTGAACTGAGCCTCTGTACATAGTGGAATCTCTGTGGAGTTCAATCTTTCAACCATATCATGTAGATAAACATTCGTTCTATCTCTCTTAACGCGTCCCCCCACTGGCGAAGATCAGCTATGTGGACGATGGCGGGGAGCCAGCTACCGTGAAGAAACCCGCCGTACTTACTATCGGCCTTCTACGCTTAACAGCGCAGAGAGACATAAAGTAGCCAAATATCGATTGCAGCGTGCAGAAGCGAGTGCGATTGAGATTCCAACGGAAAGATTCAAATAAAATGAAAGTTGCGCGGGCCACAAATGTTTTATCGCCGTTAAAAAGACCCTTGAAAGTACTCCGGTTGTACGTTGATGGTAAATGGCTTTCAGCGCTTGTGTCATTTCTTCCTTGTGGTCCGTCTGGGTTCGCGCTAAAGTTTTCACCTTGAAAGAAAGACTAAATCACATGAAGGAAAAATGGTTGGTACGTGGTAACGTCATATATCATGTTAGCCTGCACCATGTCATGCACTTTTAGCAGACACACTTTAATAAGAAGCAATGTACAGGGGTGAAAAGTCAGGGTCTAAAAGAAGAAATCAGTGACAGACGTTTGCCAACAACTTTTTTATTCTAACGCATAAGATCAACAGTATTTACACAATCACGTTAGTGTGTTACAATCGCAGAATCAAATCAACCGTGAGCTGTTGCTCGTGCACGCAAAATCTTCACATCTGAATCCCCTATTATTCACACATCCTATCTTTTACACGTTCCTAGGTGCCATCAATCTGTTTGTTAATTCATTTGTTTGGATTGTGGTACATCAACAGTGTGACAGCGTTCAGAAAACATACGCGAAACTTTCTGTTCAATAATTTGAAAAGCTTAAATGAACTGCCAGCCATTGGTTCAAGTGCAGCTGTGACTTCATTTTAGTGAATCGACGCACAAAAAATCTTTTCTCTTCAAAACAACGCGCGTTCAGGCTAATCCATTGCTTGTGTTAAATGTGACATTATTCGTAGCTGCTTTCGCAGATAAATACTCTTGAAAAAGTGAACTGGAGTTTTCTAGATAGTTCTGCTTCACTTCACTTACTCCCAGCGTTACACTACAACATTGAAATCTCGACGACTCAAGTCTTTGTGTGGGACGCCATTGTTCTCGTCATTCACTTCATCAACTACCGAGAAATCTAATTATAGGAATGACGAAATGCCACATATACCACCGCAGTCTCCACTTCGTCATTTGACGGCACTGTGATCTCCACAGAACAAGGTAAGGACGACCCCATGATTGGAAATAAAGTGCAAAACTGAAAACATAAAAGGGATTGCACTGTACATACATTTGCCCTGGCCTCCGCTCTCTCCCCACCGGAATCTTTTTGGACGGGAGTGTTTTGGCTTTTCTTAAAGTGCTATACCGAACAGTTTCAATAATATTGTTTCGTAAAATGAGACGAGACGTGAGTATTTCTGAGTGCCTTTACACTGATCGATTGAAATAGAGGAAAGTAATCACCGTGGGCAGGCGAGTCCTCTTCATCACCTTCTGTATACACACAATGTCACACCATTGATGTGCTAGCTACGACCTGCATAATTGTACTGCATTTAAACTCCAACAAATAACGGACTATACGAAAGTGCTTTGAGAGAATGGTTGCCGTCAGCTTCACACAATGGGTATCAATAATCGTTCCGAAAATCTAGGATGCAGCCAAACGAGCCAGCCGACCTTGCTGTGGTACATTTTTCTCTCCGTGGTGTGATTAGTGAAATAGTTTGGGTGGAAAAAGTGTGCGTGGAGGCCGAAACTTTCCCCACTTTTAGAAAATGAGTCTCGCTGCGTTTGGCGGTACCACTTAAACAAAAAAAAAGAAAATTGACTAACATTTGCAACATTTCATTTTGCGATAGCAATAGACACGAAGGGGCTTGAATTCTTGAAAAGTTCTACGGAAAGGTTGTCACACTCTTTTCTCTAACTTTTTGTGTACATAAACAACTCTCGTTGCGGAAGATGCCGCTGGTGAAACGAGCTACATCTCGCATTTTTTTGATAACGTAGTCTGTCTAGTGATCTCAGTTCTCCTCCAACTTCGAAGTAACCTTGCGTTTATCGACTGCTCGGGCTATATAAAATTGCATGATATAGCCTAGTGCACATACATACCAAGTTTGCGCTATGATACAGAGTGTCAGGATGACACATAAGTGGCGATAAAATTAGGCAGGCTTTCCACCTGATTTTACAGAAGTTAGCAACTCTAATTACCCCAGTAGCATCGCATTATGTCGTTTTCACTAAGTACTCAACGCAGTTTTTTCCTGCTTCCTTTCAACGAACACCACCACACGTTCCTTCACAAATAAATTGGAATTCGAAACACTTGGGAAATATACTTACGAAATCACGTTAAAAAAGCTTATTTCACAAGAAATGCGCAACTTATCTTGTACCTGTGATTCATCAACCACCAGCCAGGATCTTCAGTATGATTTTTTACAAGTGCACGGCATAAAACAGAATTTCACTTCAACGAGCTGCCTTCTTTCGGTGCTTGTCTCTCGCGAAATTCGCTAGCTATCGTTTATCATGTTAAAGAAAAACAATACTTGTTGTAAACGTTTTGCAGACCAACAGGTATGCAACTCAATATTGAAGCTACCAAAATAGCGTCCTTGATGGTCGTGTACTTGTTGCGTCATGCGAAGGCTTCCCTCGACTTGAGTGTCATTTAATTCGATCGGTTGTTCCCCTCTAGAACTATTTCACCTTCTTTAATGCTTGAGCTTAAATACTCATGCCAATAAGGGGCCTAGGTAAGTTCCTCATTACGCTTACTACGCAATTCCACTAAGGTACCAAAGTGATAAATACTATACTGTCGTCATTGTTTTTTTTTTTGTGTGTGTGGGTTGCGTCCTTGAAACATTCCTCCAGGAAGAGAGAGATCTGGCCATTCTGAACAAACTATTAGGTTCGGCGCAAGGTCTAAACAATAAACGAACGAAAAAGGTTGACTGGCGGATGGTTACAGGCGATTGAGTCTCTTCCTGCGTTTGTACATCGAACCATTTCGGCCCATCATCTTTTACGTACCCAGTGCCACCAGTTGAAATAGTTAGTGCCCCAAGCAGCCCGTCGGGTCCGTCGTATCATGTCGGACGCTTTTTCGGCTACCATGATGACGGGGGCGTTGGTGTTGCCCGATGGAATCTCCGGAAAAATGGACGCATCCACGACGCGCAGGCCCTGAACACCTTTGACTCTGTGGAAAAGAGCACAAGAAAGAAATATTTAGGCCCTAATTGATGCTCTCAATATGCAATTTTATTACGAGAATAAATTAGCAGTTTCAAATGATTCAACTGTATTCTGGTCCTGAAGTTTCACCCTGCAAGAGTGGCGATCGTGTTTTTTCCTGGTATTAACACTGAATAGTATAAAGATGAGTTTGACAGAAACTCTTCACTGAGTATAATTGTAACGTAATGTGTAAAAATTTGTATTCCTGTAAAAAATAAGCATACAGAACGATAAGGCACCCGAAGGAACCGAAGCAAAGGAGACAATGAGGCCTTTATCTCTACAAAAAAACTAGCAGTGGTCTAGTGCCTGTTGAAATGCGGCATTACCATGACGTGACAGAACAATTAAACTTTGTGAAGTTCCCGTTCATACCTGAGCTGCGGGTCAACAACCGTTGTGGGTAGCTCCGGGCGCCCCATGCGGCACGTCCCGCTCGGGTGGTAGATGGTTGCCGTGTACGTACGGGCAATGCATGCCAGGTGCTCATCTGAGTACTGTGCGTACAGTTCGCAGCCAGGGAAGTCCAGCTCGAAGATGTGAGCATCGTACTTCCGAAACGGCTCCGAGTAGGCCAGCGCTATCAGCTGCTTCATGCCTGGCACCACACAAAAAAAAAACGGCGTTAAAAAGAAATGTTTCGTCTCTTAGTTCAATGCTTGCCTGTACTACATTTTAATATTTCATTGCGACAGCAGTTTATGGGGACCCTGAGCAGGTTGTTACCGCCACAATCTGGTTTCGTCACCCTCATCGCATGTTCTACTCGCGGAAAAAAGCGTGTGAGTGGGTGCTACGAATGCGGTTGAAGCAGAGATGAAATGAGCTGGCCCTTCTGGTCTTACACTGTAAGTCAGTTTGCACCCTTAAAGGTCCTTTGCTTTGTTCATCACTAACACCCAACGATAAGGGTGTTTTGGTTTAAAAGCGCGTGAGCGGGTGCTACGAATACGGTTGAAGCTGAGATGAAATGAGCTGGCCCTTCTTGTCTCACACAGTAAGACAGTTTGCACCCTAAAAGGTTTCTTGCTGTGTTTATCACTAACACCCAACGATAAGGGTGTTTTGACAAACCAAAACACTCTCACCATAGAGTGTTAGTTATGGACACGGCAAATAGCCCTTTAGGGTGCAAACTGGTTTACAGAGCGCGCGCGGAGTGTGCGTGCGATAGCATTATGCCATGCGCGAGATTTGCCGTCTATCGATCCTCAAGCAAACAGAGGGCAGTGTATCTGTCTTTGGGCGAAGGAGCATGGCCACTGGTGAATGGGGAGGGTGCAGCGCTGCTCGAGCTGCAAAGGGGAACTTTGACCACAAAGGCACAGTTCGGGGTGCTGGCGCACGCGTTATCTCGTCAGGCTTCACCAAACTGCTCGTATAACATTCCACGAGATGGGCTTATACTTGTTCGCGCTTAGAGACTGCATGAAAACCAATTCGCTCCCAGCATTGGCAGTGTTTAGTTGGAAATAAGAGCACTAAAGGCCAACACAGAAGAAGACTTGACAACACTGGTCTTCACTGACAAGTGAGTGTTTTATTCAAATGTAACAGAAAAAGGAACGGAAGAAGGAAGAACAAAACATGCACGCACAGCATATATGCGCATGACAAAGTCTACAGGCTTGTAACATCAATACGTATATTCAAAGTAAGTATTTTCCCGATAGGGCAACGCTAGGTCTGCTAACAGACACGTCACCATTTTCGCAGATAGCAAAAGCTTCAGCTAGCTCTCTTATGCGAGAATGACTCTGTTCAAAAGCGGTGTTCGTTCAGCAGAACTCCGGTGTCCAATCACAGACGACACAGTGCACGCGGACAAACGGGAGTACGGCGCATCGTTTAAAAAGCCGTGGTGCTTGCGCAGATGATATTTGAGGCAAGGCCCCGTTTGTCCCACGTAAACCTACCGTCATGACAACATAATAGAATCTATCAGCATTAATTTTGTTAGTGGTGTTTGACTGCGCACATTCTCCTAGTCGTTGTAATCACACCCGCAGACAACTTATTATTTTTTTAAGACAATAGTCTTTGTTAACTTTTTAAAACTTTTTCAAAAACTTTTTACAGCTTTTTAAACTTTTTTTGAGGACCATAGTCTTTCTTGGGGAGCTTCGACGTAAAAATTTTGGCCTGTCTGTCTTTCTGTCTGTCTGCACATTTGTCTGTTTGTCCACCCTTAACGGTAGCTTACGTGGCACCAAAGTGACAAAACGATGCTCCAAACGCCCGACCCCATCCACAGCGCCCACCAATAGTGCTCAAGATTCAGCGTTCATATTTGTGCGATTGTCAATTAAAAAGCAATTATTGCGCATATATGAGGCACCATAACAACACGTCAATATTCTTTATGTGAGGTTTTTACTAGAAAAGGCATACATAAGTAATTATAAGGACCGTAGCGTGTATCACGCTGCGCTGACCATGCAACGCTTGCACGGAAAGGCGAGTGTTTCCCACGCTTTGCTAAGACGAGACGGTAGTGGCATATACCCGTCGCCTTGCGTTCTACACTTTATCACCTCTGATATGGGCGCGTACACCTGTCTCAGAGCCACGCGCTTTGTTTTCTAAAAAAAGGACAGATGGCGCTCATGTCTCACGTGTGCCTCCACTGCATGCTCGAGGCACTCTGACGCAGGGCTGATTCACCATTCACCGATTTTCTTGCACAGAACATCAATTGAATGTCTTGTTCACTCTCTTCACATGCAAGGTTATCGTCTTTCGACGACATTTGCAGAATAATAGCAGATAGGGGGCTGATGTTTTTTTTTCAGTAGCCATGTTTTTCGTAACGCTTTTACAGCCCCTGGTGAAACGCGTCTCCCACTCACTAACGACGGGGCGCTGATCGGAGAAAAAAGGCGCGTCGCGTTACATAGCAAGTTGTCCGCTGACAGATGCGTAGCTAATGTACTTATATAGATGTACGTGGCTTAGTAAGTCTTCCAAGTTAAAAAGAAAGTCGCCCGCAGACGCCAACTGTGCGTGAGAGAAAGCCGGTAGAGGAGGCAGTTGTCGGTACTTAGCTATGAGAGGAGAAACTAGGGGCTTTCGGCACCGCAGCTGCGTGTACCGTCTCCGTCGGACGTGGCGGCTAATAATCGACAGCGTGCGATAAGCCAGGTGTACGGAGTTCTTTTTTACACGGTGGGAAATACCATTATTACACGGAATCACCTCTAGCCTCTGTTACCTGATTCGGCATTACATGGTTCAGCTTTAACATTATCAACTCTGTTGAACACGTTTATTGATGCTTTACCCCTTGAGAAAGGCATCAAGGGGTAAAGCTGCGCATTTAAACGTTGAATTTGAGACATGAAGCTGGAGGAATTTAGTAAGCCCAAGATTTTCTTATGGCAGAAAAAAATGGTGTCAACAGCGATGCCGGAATAAACAGCTTTATTATGGCTGGAGGAATAGCTGAACACGGGCTTTTGAGACCTCTGGGCAAGCTCCCAGAAGATGTGGTATTCAATAAATGTCAGAGAGAAATCCACAGACTTAAAGTTTTCTCTTCCACAAGACCTTCACATTTAAATTTCTGGGCTTGTCCTCGTTCTTTGAAACATTCCAGCATATTTCCATGTTGTTGGCGGAGTTGTCTTTTTGGACACGACAAAAGAATTATCACTGTGATAAAAAATCTCGCACTTGGCAACTGCATCCAGCAGGTGTGACCTTTAAGAGGTAATTTCAGTGTCCCGGTTCACAGCGCACACGGCTGTACAAACCTAGTCAACCTCAGAAAGCACACTCTCTGCCGACCTCAATCAATAAATTTAGTGGAAATGTATGCTTTTGGATAAAATTCCTAAAAAACACTTCTGTTCTCTCACTTATTAATTCTAATTTTCCTTACCCATCTCTGATTAGGAAAGCAATCCATGAGCACGTCTAATTTACCCCCCCCCCCCTACCGCTCTACTCAATGCATCTGAGATATGATCTGACTGCATTCTCCGGTCGGTGAAAGTTCAATTCTCTGATTTAGTTAGCAAATAAACGACCCTCACTGGTTACAGACCCTTGCCACCTGTTTCTGGTATCTTGTTCCTATTGGGGGCACACATACCTTCGACTAGAACGAGGACGTCTTCAATGTGTGTCAGGTATCTGGGATTAATGAGCGGGTAGTCGTCCGGATTGGTGGATCGGAG
Organism: Rhipicephalus microplus; assembly: GCF_043290135.1. NCBI lineage: Eukaryota > Metazoa > Arthropoda > Arachnida > Ixodida > Ixodidae > Rhipicephalus > Rhipicephalus microplus. The sequence goes on from NC_134707.1 coordinate 122,531,315, forward strand.
CCGGATCCAGCCTCGTGACTTAGGCCGCAGCAGCACTGGGTACATGGTGAAGCCATCCATGTTCAGGTACGGCCGGTAGACTCGGTCAAACAGCTGCACAAAGAACCCGCATAGTAAGCATCAAGAATAATTGAAAATTGTCAGTTGGGTAAGTTTATAGCAACGCAGACACAAGAGATGCGTGATAGGAGGTGTGCTGAGATTTCAGTTATCGAGTCTGCCATCATGCTGAACTTTTGTAATATACTCACTGTGGAAGATACAGAAGCGTTATGCTAATCTGCCATGCATAATGCGCCTTTGATTGCATATTAAAAACACTGAGTTATGAGGATCTTGGTTTTGAGCGTACCGCAGCGGGGTTGCTCAAAACTTTGTACCTAACAGTGGTTTCGAGGTTCTTTGTTCTTTTTCGAGATTCTATTGCTCTTTGTGCAACGAAAACTAAAGGGTTCGTCAGCTCTTTGCAACTCAAAAATTATGAAGGCACTGCACGCGCACTTTCAGGAATGTGTTAACTCAGCCCCACCAGAGCTTGAAACTCATGGCCACCGATTTTCCAGAGCACTTACTCTAACACTTATTTAGGCAGGAATGGAAGAACATCAGGAGAAACGGCAGGGAGGTTAGCCAGGCACATGCATGGTTTGCTACCGTACCCTGAAGCAATGATAAAGGAAAGTATAAAGATGAGAGAGAGAGAGAAAGAGGAAATAGAAGGAAAAGAAGAAAAAGTTGTCAGTACATAGACTGACATGTATGCGGTGGCAGTACTATGCAAAAGTCAAAAGCGTTCACAAAAACTCTTAGTACTCAGAAATCGCAAGAGGGCTTTGACTACTAGTAAGGTTATAACCAAATTAATTAATCGAAGTGCATAAACACCAAATGAGACAAATGTGTTTTGAGAAATCCCTCAAGGCGGGTAAAAATTTTCTTCGGCAGCTGAATACCTTCCTTCTGAAGAAACCTGGATGGGTTTCCTTTGGTAGCTTTGCACTAAAAACGGGCGGTTGCCAAACTTCCGCATTCGAGAACGCCCTTCTTTTGTGCGCTACAGCAGGACTGATTTATAATAGGCACCGTATGCGTCATTCACACTTGTGTGTCATTATATAAAGCAAGATACATTACGTCAGAATATTTGGAGAACACAGACACTGTAAGAAAGCGTTAGACGGAAGTTCACCATAATAACTGTCGGAGCTAACACGGGAAATATCCAGCCCTGACAGCGTTCAGTTTTCGAACAGATTTTTTTTTTATTATCGCGCACCCGCCGCGCGGCCTAAATGCCAACTTCTTCTTCCTTGACGAGCGGCGCATTGAGGCGCTACAGGGCTCCCCCCCGTAGAGCGAGAGCCGTAGGAATCACCAGAGGAGTCGCCCAGTGGACATGCTTGGATGTTCGCATCCATACTTTAGATTGAAACCCCGCGGCCGCGAGAGCGGCGATATACGCAGGTTTCAGTCGATCAGCAGCCACGACGTCTTCACGGCCATTGATGTCCAGCGTGAACGTCTTAGGTGTACGATGGAGTACGCGGAATCGGCCATCATAGGCTGGTGTGGCCGTATTTGGTCACGCCGAACGAAGACGTGACTGCAGTCATGCAGATCCTGACTGACGAAGACAGACTGGGGGTGTCGGTCGGCAGGAATCACAGGAGCAAGGTCCCGAAACGTGGTGTGCAGCTCTCTAATGTACGTGGAGGCATCGTGAGTGGAAGGTGGCAATGATGGCTCGAAGAATTCTCCTGGAAGACGCAGGGAAACGCCATAGACTAGTTCGGCTGATGAGCAGCCGAGATCCACTTTCATTGCTGATCGGATGCCCAAAAGTACGAAGGGGAGGTGGTCGAGCCATCGTTCCCTTGGCTGGTGAGCAGTGAGGGCAGCTTTCAGTTGTCGATGAAGCCGTTCGACTATGCCATTGGCGGAAGGGTGGTAGGCAGTTGTGTGGATGTGTCGAATGCCCAGGATATTGGCAAGTGCGGTGAAAAGGGCCGATTGAAACTGACGACCGCGATCAGTGGTGACGACAGAAGGGCATCCAAAGCGCGACACCCAGCCATTCGTGAAAGCCTTGGCAACTGTTGGTTCTGTAATGTCGGAAATGGGAAACGCTTCCGGCCACCTGGTGAAGCGATCCACAAATGTCAGCAGGTAACAGGCTCCTTGCGATGACGGAAGAGGACCGACGATGTCGAGATGGACGTGAGAAAATGTTGCGTCTGGAGGCCGAAACGGGGATGTTGCCGGGACAGTGTGACGGTGAACTTTAACGCACTGGCACTCAAGGCAGGTTCGCGCCCAGCGTCGGACATCAGCATTGATGCTTGGTCAAAGGAAACGAGATGTGAGTAGCTTCTGGGTCGCACGAATACCAGGATGGCTCATGTTGTGCAATTGATCAAAAATTGCACGTCGAAAAGCTGAATGCACGAAAGGCCGAGGGACACCAGTAGACGTTTCGCATGTTATTAATGAGGTAGAAAATGGAAGCGGGCACTCCGTGAACGATAGAGACGCGGATGAAGAGCGAAGACGATGCAGCTCAGGATCGTTGCTTTGGGCAGCTGCTAGCTCTTCCATGTCTAGTGGTGGCTGGGTCGACAAGGCATCGATGCGGGATAGTGCATCAGCAGCAGCATTTTCCGGCCCATGTACGTGCCTGAGATCCACAGTGAACTCGGAAATAAAGCATAGTTGATGGATCTCCCGTGCAGTATAATTGCTGTGATTGCGATGGAAGGCAAACGTCAGGGGCTTGTGGTCTGTAACGACGTAAAAGTCCCGGCCCTCTAATAAATAACGAAAATGTTTGATGGCGAGGTATACCGCGAGGAGTTCTCGGGTAAATGTACTGTATTTTGTCTCTGGTGGCTTCAGGTTTTGCGAGAAAAAACCGTAGGGGCTGCCAACCGGATACGTGCTGCTCGAGAACGGCGCCAACTGCCACGCTTGATGCATCGGTGATGAGACGAATTGGGACATCAGGGACGGGATGTATGAGCATGGTAGTGTCTGCCAGAGCCTTCTTGGCAGTGCCGAAGGCAGATGCAGTGTCCTTGGGCCACTCCAGTGGCGCAGCCGGGTTTTTCTATTTAGCCAATAGGCCAGTCAAGGACTTTAGGAATGTGGCGCAGCGATGGAAGTTTAGTAGGCCCAGAAATTCTCGGAGTCTCTTCAGTGAAGACGAAGGTGAAAAGTCTTGAATAGCCTTCACTTTGCTGGCGAGTGGTTGGATACCCTTTGGAGATACAAGGTGGCCTAGGAACTTTATTGTAGCGACGCCGAAGAGGCACTTATGGCGATTAATTACGAGGCCGTAATCATGGAGGCGGTGGAACAGGGTGCGCTAGTGGGCTTCATGCTCAGAGCCGGATGAGCTTGCTACAAGGAGGTCATCAAGGTAGACAAACACGAAATTGAGACCTCACGTGACCTCTTTGCTAGTGCGCTGAAAGGTCTGTGCAGAGTTGCGCAATCCAAAAGGCATCCTCACATATTCAAACAGACCGAATGGGGTGGTGATGGCCGTCTTCGGAATGTCGGCGGGTTCTACAGGAATCTGATGGTAAGCCTTCACTAAATCAATCCTAGAGAAGATTGTACACCCAGCCAAATTTGATGTGAAATCCTGTATGTGAGGAAGTGGATAGCGGTCTGGTAAGGTGTAGGCATTGAGAGCGTGGTAATCCCCAGATGTTCTCCGGTCGCCAGGATCTTTCTTCGGCACCATGTGGAGTGGCGACGCCCAGTTGCTGGAGGAAGGCCGCACAATGCCGAGTTCAAGCATGTGCTCAAACTCACGGCGTGCGATGGCGAGGCGTTCTCCAAATAGTCGATGGGGTCGTGTAAAAACGGGAGGTCCAGTGGTCACAATGTGATGAGTGATGGAATGCTTCACTGGTGACTCTCTGGTGTGCGGCTTCGTGATGCTGGGAAAGTCGTCGAGTATGTTTGCATACGGCGAAGCAGGTGTGAGAGCTCGCAGTCCCGTTGGCGAGGAAGTACAGAGTACAGCGTTGATGGAGAGACAGGTGTTGAGATCAATGAGGTGATGAGCATGCATGTCCACAGCAAGGTTGAAAAAACTGAGGAAGTCAGCTCCAAGAACAGCTTGCGAGGCGTCAGCGAGGATGAAAATCCAGCGGAACGTACGGCGTAGTCCAAGGTCAAGTGTAAGAGAGCGTTGGCCGTATGTGCGAATGGCGGAATTGTTGATCGCTTGGAGTGGGCAGGTCTGTTCGTTGCGACGGCGATCCGGTCGTCGTGGAAGTGGCCGGTCGTCGCATTTCCCCACCAGGAGCACGGGCGAGTGCACTTGCGAGCAGAGGCACCGAATAGGCGGTGGTACTAGCACACGGTTGAGTATGAAACGTCCCGCGGCGCGTCGGCTGACCGAAGTTTCGGAGAACGTGGGGGCGTTGAGGAGCGACTGTGTATCTGGAACCTGGATGACGGTCGACGATTCGCAGGTACAAAGTCATCGAGGCGCCTGACAAGGGCGTCCAAACGGTTCTCGATGCTCGCGAGCGCCGGGTCTGCAGCGGTGGCTGGTGGCGGTGTGGTAACGGCGTTGAGGCTATGTGCCCGCGAGTAGTCCGCCACTCGGTCAGCCATTTCAGCGAGTGTGTCTACTGGGACATCTCCTGCCGCTACGAGGACCGGGACCATGCTCTGCGGTAAGCGCTGGAGGAACAACTAACGTAACAGCTTCTCCTCTTGAGGGGCGGAGGGGCCGCCAAGGAGCTGGCGCATGCGTCGCTGGAGCTGTGATGGGCGACGGTCACTGAGCTCTGTAGCCGTGATAAGCTGTTGGAGTCTGCTGTGTTCGGACTTAGACTTGCGGGAAACGATAGCTGCCTTCAACGTGTCGTAGGGATGGCTCGGGTGCGGCGACGCTATAATATCAGCCAAGTCGTCGGCTACGTCCGGAGGTAAGCAGGATACCAGATGCCAGTGCCTGGTCTGTTGGCTGGTGATTCGCCGTAGACGGAAGTGCGCCTCGACCTGCAGAAACCATGTGCTGGGGCTGTTGGGTCAAAATGGTGGCAGGTTCACATGTTGAATCGCAGCGACTGCAGCACCGCAAGGTCTGGCGTCTTCTTGGGCGTCAGGACCAGTATGATTGGTGGCAGAGCCGGCGGGATCCACACGGGATGATCGGGTATGTGTGTTCTTTATAGGGTCACCATTAACTGTCGGAGCTAACACGGGAAAGATCCAGTCCTGACAGCGTTCAGTTTTCGAACTGATTTTTTTTTTATTATCGGGCTGCACCCGCCGCGCGGCCCAAATGCCAACTTCTTCCTTGACGAGCGGCGCATTGAGGCGCTACATAACTATTTAAGTACCTCGCTGCACTGCGGCCATCATCCACACCATACAGACACAGCGATGTTACATTATGTCACACAGACGAACGGTGATGAACACACCTCGTCTGTCATGCCCATGACTCGGCGAATAGTGCTACCTCCGTCGGCTGCCGGAGTGCTCGATACGAAGTGCACTTCGACGTCAGGCCAATCCGTGTGCTGGGCGTTGTACTTGGTGCGAATAAAACCTATACCCTCCACGCCCCCAGGCACAGTCAGTGGGCCTGCAGAAAGCAAAGATGTGTGTGAAGATATTTTGCCAAACCAGGACAGTCAGCAGGTTTCAAAAACTCTTTTCAAAAAAGGTTTCAAAAAAGAAAAAGAAACATTTAACCCAACTTTTTTTTGCCCTCGGAACTTATAGCTAACTCTGATAAGAAGTTGGGCTAGTGGGATTATATTCATGCTAGATGGCATAAAGCAACAGTGCCTGAAGGAACAGGGATTGCACTGCGAATGCCCTGTAGGTAATCTATTGCTTAACAGAAGATGCATAATAACGTAAATAAACGAAACCTGCGGGTGCTCGAACGCAATGATTAGCCTGGAATCTCATCTTAATACAGTGTAGAGGTTAACGACTCCCAGTATTGCATAGGTAGCCTAGCCTAATATGAGGTCTGAATTATTAGTTTTGCTTTTCTTTGAATGAGTAGTCGACTTAAAGGAAATTGTACAAACGCAATTAGATCGATGACTCAACAGCGTTTTTCGAAAAAAAAAAACTACAACTATTGACGCGATGGTACATGTACTTGCGGCCCCTGCTTTGTCATACGTTATGTGAGAGGATGTTTTCTTTTCAACACTTAGCCGCTGTTGCCCAATGTTTCATGGTTACTTTAGCACTCAGCCGCTGTTAAGAGGCTTTTTACATCTTTTGTCTTCAGCAGCTGTCGATAATAGGTGCATTTGCACTTGCTTTCTTTTTCTTGTTGCATTTTTGGTATCGTTTTGTGTGTTACTCCGGGTCGTTGATTATCTTGGTTGTTTTACTGCCAACTCAAACTACGGGACGACGAAACAGATAGTCATGCCACGTCCACGACTTCGCGCGTATTATCAGCGCACTGCGGCTGCGAGAGTAGCACCAGCTCTGGAATAGTTCCTGGCGCCAATCAAGCTACGACATTCCCGTATTGCTAATACTACAACAAAACATATTTCGGGTAACAAAAGGGGGTTATGAGTCAGACTTGTATGTAACAGCTAAGAAGTAGTAAATTTGGAATTGATTACAGTTCACAGTTTTTTTCATGCACAGTTTACTTTCTTTAAGAAGCGAATTCTTTTAACGCAAATATATTGTCCTGTAATACATTACAAACTGAAAAGTCTCATCAGAATGGTCCACAGAATCACCCTTGAACAATTTTTTTAGCTTTTCGTCTACTGCCGCGGCTTCTTCAAGCACCAACAGCAATGTTGTGCTTCCTGTATTACTTAGAGACACTGTGCCATCACGTGCTATTGCACGAAGTGTTTGTGCGTTACAAGCCACACTGTCCTCTAGTTCATCCCTGGTGAGGGTCTCCAAGTTGCAGCTGACGTCATCGCGAGAAACCACGGTAAAGTGACCAAAGGAAAATGGGAAAGACAACTGCTGGAACTGCTGGACAGTGAAATTTTTCAGTATGTGCATAAATGCTGACCAACTCTGTAAAACATCATGTGACATAAAGAGCGAGGTGAATGTTAAATCTGTAGCCGGAAACATACGCATAAGCACGGATATAACTAAAATGAATTGGGACATTTAAATTTTAGCACTACAGTCACCTTCGAAGACAATTCGTAGCGTAAAAATCGGGACGTGAGGTACCGATATTTCTGGACTCCTATTACAGGCGGCCTCACAATTTATGCCATTCTATGCTTGTATGTGCAAACAGTACCTGTATAATATTATTTTTTGGGCTTTCATGTCCCAAGATCACAATATCATTATGAGAGACGCGAAGATGAAGGGCTCCGGAAATTTAGACCACCTGTGGTTCTTAACGTGCACTTATTCGTGCACGTTATCGTGCCTTCAAACGTGCCCTTACGCAGGCCTCGAATAATTTCCCCCCGACAGAAACTGCGGGCGCCGCGGCCAGGATTCGATCCCTGGACATTCAGATCAGCAGTCGAGCGCTATGACCACTCAAACACCATTGTGGGTGGCTGTATATAGGACGTCACTAAAGTGAGCGATTTGTAACAAAGATAACGTGGAAAGTTATCGTTAAGGGGGAAAGTTGGGCTTGTTGGTATCGTGAATAATATGGCATGGCACTGGCGAAAAAAGAGATAAGGACGAGACTGGCATAGTGCCGTATTTATTATTCCGATGTCCGTGTCCGACTCTGTACTGTCCGCGTGAACGAGTGATTCTAAACTCTTCCTTTCCTCTCTCGGAGGAGTCACCTCTGCACATACCCGGGCCGTCAAACTGTCCGGCTCGACGATCTGGTCATTCGCATGACATTCGACAATGCTTGTAACCTCTGTTACCGCATCCAGTGGTAAACATCAACCGACGGCCACTACCTCAAACCCTTCTTCGTGGCATGCGCCATCACCACACAGGTGACCTTTCAATGCTCCTTCAGTGGAGCAGTTCAGAGACAATCGTACCTCTTTTACATACGTGTTTGGCCTCTAGGGGATTGTAAAACAGACCTCAACTTTCAATGGGACTGCCTCATTCCATGCTTGTGAAGCTCTTCTTCGCTTTAACAAGGCCTGTATGAATGCTTTCTTTGTTGCCTACATCTGTGCCTACCAAAAAGTGACCGAAATATTACTGTATACTGCCGGATTACTTTCTGTGCAATGGCACCAGTGAGATAAGAGGCCGGCAGCAGACTAGTATACTCCTGTTTTTCTTCTTCTCATTCTCGTCTATTTTACTAGTACCATGTCATAGGATGTAATCCGTCACTATACAGTAATTTTTCAGTCGCTTTTTGGAAGTCGCAACTGCATTTGACGCCGTGTATTTCTTGATCAGGAACGTGCACCCGTCTGGTCAGAGGGAGCCACGGGGCAGTTTTTTATCTGAGAAGTTATGAAGAAATATATAATTTAGGACCTTTACAGCCATTCTCGTTGTGTATGAGGTTTGCACAAAGATCAGTGCAGGTTTTGAACGGCGAAAGCTGCGATGAGTGAGCCTTCATAGAAACTGTCCAAGCTGACCGCTGCCCGAAGTTTCATTCCCTCGTTCAGTTTTGAGAACATTCTTTGATGAAGTGGTTAGCAAATATGCCGGATGCAGGAGCTTCTGGAACCGACGAAGGAATGAGCAGCTTTGTATGTATTACAGAAAAAAAAGAAACTCAATACGTTACTCGTTGCGCTAAGCAAAAAATATTGTCCTGTATCTCTACGATTCGCGGTAAAGGACTTCGAAAGACGACATTTTTCTGTCCACACGCACTTAGTGAAATATGGCGCCATCTGGCATTAGCGTGAAAACACGGAAGTTTCTTTATAACACAGAGCCACTGGAAGGTGGCAGAGGTGGAAGCACCAGATCATGTCGTTTTAAATAAAGCATTTGAATTTTTTCAGTGAAGCGTAACGAGCATCCATTTGTTTTTTCACAGGGTCATATTATCAGCGCAGTGCAATAAACAGTTCGGTCTTTGGGATTACATTTCTGTGCATATCCTAAAAAAGTACTTACTGGCTAACAGTTACCTATTGATGTCGCGCCTGAAATATGCGTAATGTACGCTTTTTGTTTCACAACATTCAGCAGTATATGGGGGTGAGGGGAAAACGCAGACACCAGATTTAGACGGGTGGGCTTTGCGCATGAGCTTAAAATTTCACAGGGATGCTGAATCCCTGTGAAATCCGGAGACAAACACCAACAAACAGACAAGAATACAGGCGAAAATATTCGCGTTGAAGTATCCCGAGAAAGACTATCGTGTTTGCAAAGGTACGCGTTATCATCTTACGTTACCTAAAAAGGTAGTTGTGACCTAAGAATAGCTCGGGGAATTCGGCACCTACGTGACGAAGAAGCTGTGTGTAAGACTCCGGGAATGATAGGAATGAAAAGTAACGATTAGCTTGACACTTTACGTTACCGAAAAAAATGTTAATGTAACTACGCTACCCATTACAGTTACGAAATAGTAACGAGTATGAATTGGGTTACTGGAAATAGTATTGTGTTACAAGCTACGGCGTTATACTTGTAACGCGTTATCGCCAACACTGGGAATGAGGGGATGTTTGTTCCCATTAAAACACATTTTTTTTTACCTTGTCCTTTAATGAAGTAATCGAAGGCCGTCTTCGGGTTGAATCTTTTTCTGACAACAGACACAGAGTCATTGATCATGAAGCTGATGCCAGCGCCGCCTATGTGATCTTGCAGGTTTTCCCCAACGGGAATGTCACTTATTACCGGAATCTGGGAAAGGGAAAAGAGAACGGAACAAAAGTGTAGTGACTGAGGGCTGTTATCTGAATGAACTAAGAGATCATACGGGCTGGTAGCTGTATTAGAATGAGCAGCTCTGTAAATATTACAAGAAGGCGGGACACAATAACATCACATGCAAAAACATCAAGCAGTGGGCCTAATAAAGGTTGCCTTTACTGTTACATCACAATATCAATAATTTATAGGAAAAAAAAACATGTGCGAAGTTTGCACCAATAGTACGAGGCTGTAACCAACAACAGAGCTATTGTTCGAACTAAGTGCTTCCGTTTTTCATTGCAACTCTAAGGTTTTTCTAGAGATTCAAAGTTCTTCTTAGTAATTATGGCTAGGCTTGGCTATTATTCTCTTTTTTTTTGGGGGGGGGGGGGGTCACTTCCTCACACTGCGCCCGTGAAGTGGTTTTCGCGAGTACGTATCACGTGACTAGCTCTTGCGTGGTTTTCTCAGAAACAAATCAGGTGATTACTTGTTAAGTCACGTGATGATTTGGGTCCCGTGAGTGTTGCACGATATTGCTTGATGTTACTCACGTCACCAGTTGCGTGATACGACGTCATTTCAGTCGCGTATCTAGTTGTTGCTTGAAGTTACCAGATAATAGTCTCGTGAATGTTCGTTACGTGACATTGCGCGATATTTAGTGACGTGATGGGTGGTTACGTGACTGTGCCTTATTTTACTCAGCTGACTAATGTTAGGTACTGCTACGTCATGTCATCGACATGAGCAGCTGTATTATAATTTTGTATCGTGGCTAATCACGTGGTTTATATAAAGCGCGAATGTGTCATGTGACTTGCTGTCAAGATATTTTAGTCACGACTCCTGCTGTTAAGTGATGTTGCTTGTTTTTTGTGAGATGGTTGAACTTTGTGCAACTTAAAGCATATGAATAGAGGTTACATGTTGTTACATTGATTGTAGTCGCGTGATTCTACGTCTTATTTAGTCAGCTGGCTAGATGTTACATGATATTACGTGAATAAACTATACGTAACGAGGTTCAACGCGTTGTTAAGTTATTTTTAGTGACGTGAGTACGTGTTACGTGATCCTAAATGATTGTAGGCTGATGACTAAAGGCTGCATAGATTACGTTCCGGGACTTCGTCTTCCTTGTTACGTAATTTTAGTGACAGTAGTAGTTGTACCTTGATAATACGTGATATTTATTCGGCTAACACAGCCGCCCATGACGCTTATTGCATCCCACACCAGACAAGTTAGTGAACGTGCTGTGGGGTCGAAGCAGACGATAAGCAGTAGATGAAGAAGTGGACGAGGCCAGTGCGTGCTGCTATATGATGATGTTTGTTTCAGTTCGCACTATCCGTCAAATAAAAAAAAAAGCTTAAACAGCTCTGCCGTTGATACACAAAAGAAAAGTCATTAATGTGGGCAGTCAGCGCGTTAACATTAACAGGCGCGAACACTGGCACAAACCGGGCAAACCGGTCATGCGCTGTTTTCCTACGGTGAACTACTCCACTTGTTGCCTTTCGTGTTTATCAAATCCTTCGTTTGATGCGCTTTGTACGTGTTGTTTTGGTCTCCCGTCTTCTTGTAACTTGCGCAACGTTGCTTATTCGCTAACATGCTCCAACCAGCCGCAGCACAAGCTGGTGTGAATGTTCGTAGTCTGTCATAATTTACTACGAAGGGCAGATATGCGTCCTCGGCCTCGCTCAGATCATGCTAAAACACTTGCGAAAGGTTCCAAGGGATTCTGAAAGTAAAGACAAGCAGATAGAGAACATTAAATCTCATTTTTTACAGAGATACCGAGTAAACCTGTGATTGAATGCACAGCGGAAGCGTCAACATGCCCCTTGGAAGGCGAGAGTGTCGCGGTAAACCGTGTTTAGTTCACATATTGTTGAAGAAATGACTGTATTGTGGAAGGGTGTTCAGGGCGCGGCCTTTGCACTCTAGCCTACGCGGAGGTAGCGTCGATGGCCAAGAGGTCAAGCGTACCAGCGACTTGCCTTTCTCTACTTCCCCTTGACATCGTCGCATCCCACTCTCTCCCTTCCTCAAAGGCACTGAGAGGTGCTCCACGCTAAAGCATTGCACCATTTGCTGCCAGTGCAATTTGTTATGGTTCTACGCAGCGTTACGGGAGCATGTCTGGCGGAGCCAATGGGTGTGCAGTTATGTAGCTAGCACGTTTGTCACACTCCTTTCTGAAGTGTTCTACTTTACTAGTATAGTTCACGGCGTGGCCACTAGACGCTGCAATATGTCAATAATGCAGTAACATAATCATTTTCGCCAGTTTAAGCCTTGTTGTGTCAACAACTTCAGCACCTAATATTTTACTTAAGATGATTTCTTAGAGGCAACCGTTTCGTTCAGAGTTTCTTTAAAAGGCCCGTCAACAGGCTCTAACTTTTTCTAACACCCCCCAAACAAGCTCGCGTATCTTTCCTGCGCTTGACCAACCTTCTTCCACGAGCAGTGACGTCAACTCGGTGATCAGTGACGTTGACATCACGACTGCTTGTCGAGACTTAGTTTAGACCAATCGACGAGCTGCGTGCTGTGACACGTCGCCTATCGCAAAGTTGACGACACTGCGCGTGAGAGGAGGCTGTTCAGGCGTATATAGGAAAGATGCGCGAGTTTGTTTGGGGGGTGTTAGAAAAAGTTAGAGCCTGTTGACTGGCAATCGTCTGCCTGGCGTTCCCCATGGTATTCATTAGTGGTTCGCTCAATTTTGGCCATGTAACAAAAGTTATTAACAAGTAAGCAGACATTCTCATAGTGAATTTCATATGGTATCTCAACGAATACAATAAATTGAATGCTGTTCAACAGCCACCCAGGTGACCACAGGTCAATAAAACTGGGCAGGTCCCACACACAGTGAGAATTGATGATATTCGAAGCAAGAATGACGCAGGTTGATATGCCACTTTAAAATCACCTCACCACCCCGTTACGAGGCGCTTGAATGTAGTACGCAGTAAACAGAAGTAGAAATGTTGTGTACACTCAAGTGTCTGGATAAGATACAAGTATGTTGTTTATAATCGTCGACGACAAAAATAACGTTTGAAATACCAGCCCCAGCTGTGGTAGGCATGTAAAATATGCTGTACATGACATCGATGTCATGATTATTATTTTTGCGTCTGAAGCTTCTGTTCGCCGTCCATTCACGTCACGTAATACGAAATTTGGTATATGTCAAGCTAGCGAAACTGCAGCAAGTGCTATGAACGTAGAATTTGGTCATGTTTCATATGACACGCATATATTGATTATCTTGATTATCTTGATTTACCTTTGTCGTGAATTCACGGCATGTAATACCAAATTTGAAGTATGTGAATCCAGTGAAACGGCTGCGAGCGCATCATGAACGTGCTGTACAGTCATGTTCTTACATGACACGAATGCCATCGTTATGTTTGCACCAGGCATATAATTTCGTCATCCATTCACGTCACGTAATACCAAGTTTGGAACATGAGAAACTAGCAAAACGGCCACGAGCGCACTATGAGCATAGCATGTTCACCTAACACATGGGTCGTGATTATCATGTTAGGACGCGTCGTTCCTTTCGTCGTCCGTTCGAGGTACGTTAGACCAAATTTGGTATATGTCAAGCGAGGGGAACGGAGGCGAGCACATCGTGAGCGTAACATGCAGTCGTGTTTTCACATGACACGGATTTTATAATTATCATGTTTGCACCAGTCATATACCTTCGACAGCCGTTCACGTCACCTAATACCAATCTTGGTATATGTGAAGCTAGCGAAACGGCCACTAGCGCACTTTGAGCGTAGCATGTAGTCTTGTTTTATATCACACGCATGTCATGATTAGCATGTTTCGACATGTCACTTACTTTCGTCGTCTATTCACGTCACATAATACTAAATTTGGTATACGGGAAGCTAGTGAAACGGCCGCGAGCACGCTGTGAGCGTAGCATGTAGTCATGTTTTAGATGACGTGCATATCATGATTATCATCTTTAAACGTATCATTTACCTTCGTCATCCATTCACGTCACGTAATACCAAATTCGGTATGTGGAAAATTCGCGAAGCGAACGCGAGCGCACCATGAGCGTAACATAAAGTCATGTTCTTACCTTACACGCATGTCATGATTATCGTGTTTGCACCAGTCTTCTACTATTGTCATTTATCCACGTCATGTAATACCAATTTTAGTGTATGAAAAACTAGCGAAACGAACGCGAGAGCCCCGTAAGCGTATGGCGTTGAGTCATATATTACATGACATTCATGCAATGATTTCCACGTGACGGCCGGCCGATTGTGTTCACTATGCAGTCATGTCATACCATACCAGTTACTCAATATGTCATGTGAACTAAACAACCACGAGATCTGCAAGAACATGACATGTAAATCATGACATACGTGTCATGAGTTACATGTCAGATTAAAAATTACATTACATTACATTAGAGATTAAAAAGCGACCAGTTCAGGGCATCAAACGGAAGCCTACTCACACCAAGTGATTCCAGATGAAGGCGTGGGCCGACACCAGAGAGCATTAGAAGCTGTGCGCTGCCGATGGACCCTGCAGAAAGTATGATCTCTTGCCTGGCTCTGACGGCACGCTGTAGTCTCCTGTACCGGAACAGCACCGAACGGGCTCTTCGGTTTTCGTCGAACAAGACCTGAAATTAAGACAACCATCGAACCGTTCGAACTTTGCTGAACATACTCAGTGCGTTTCAGTACAACTGATTTGTTCATTAATTCAATTTAGCTATAGGCTTGATTCCTAAGAAAACGCGAAATATGACCATTTACATCAGCGCGAGTGATAAAAAAAGATGTTATGATGACGGTGGGACGTCAAATGAGAGTTGTTTTCTCAAAATGGCCTAAATTCACAACCAAAACTAGCTCAAATAAAGCTTAATTCTCACAAACATACTGTAATGTTTCCTCTTAATCAGTAATAATAACTTACTAATTATTAACAATAATTTACATATAATGTTTTAGAAGAAATTGCAGGATATGTATGGGCCAGTAAAGCCTTATTTGGGTTAGTTATGGTTCTGCATTTAGCCCATTTTGAGAAGAGCTCCTCCAATATTGATGTCATCATCAGATAACTTCCAGGTTGAGTCGTGGAGGCAGTTTAGCTGCAGAGAGCTTGCAAAAATTAAAAGGTGCCAGAGCTTCGCCTTAAAGAGCAAGGGGCGATATTGTAATAGGGTTTCCAGCGCATCGCCCACTAAAGTGCAAAACTGCTTCGCTTCTCAACGGCGCCGCAAGGACAAGGAAGTATGCAAGCACAGTTGCCAGCACATATGGTGAATTCCCTCTACGCCATATTTATTTCTTTTACGAATCAGCGAAGAGTTCACTACGTGTCCATAACACACAAACGTGCGCAGATCTTCACTTCGTTGACGCTTGTGGTGCTGCTGATGATTACGTGTGAGTGAGCGTCTTGTAATCGCCGGGCCTTTGACTCACTCATTGCTCAATGAAGGTTTTTTGCCGCCTGGTGCGATTGTAAGCTTCCGCCTCGCAATGTGTCATGCTTTAAGGAGACCCCTTCAATTACATGACATTCACACACTTAAAAGCGTGGTGGTTTTGACTAGTTGGTATGAGATGATGATTGTTATAGCGCGAGAGCAGAACGACGACAAAGGGTCTTCTTCTTGTCCCTTTGCCTTCGTTTTGTTCTCGCGCTATAGCTATCGTCATTCACACACAGTTTTATTTTTCAAATTACTTGGAAGCAATGCTGTCGCTTTGTAATAAAGCAACTGCCTAGCACGAAGACGACCTGAATTCGCTCTTAACTGAGACCTAGCATTTTTTATTATTTGTTTTATTTGCACCTTTCTCAAGCTCTCGGTGACGGACAAGATGATTTTTTGCTGAAAACTAACCACGCCCGCACCGACGCTGAAATTTCTGCGAAACGAGCTCTTTGGCACTGTTGCGGTAATGTGTCTCCTATGCCGTAGCCGCTGCAAAACCACGCCAGTGCAGAAACCTTTCGTGGGCTGGGAGAAAAGTGTGATCGACAAGGAACGAAAATAAAAAAAAAAAGAGCTACGGTTTTCACCTTTGAATTTTATTAGCTGAATGCATTAGAAACCTTACGACCTATTCTTTAGAAAGTACCTCGTAGGACCCTAAAGCAGGAGGTTTCACCTCAACTAGCGGGTCACAGTCCCTGGGCCCTTTCAGTCCTGAATTTTCGACTGTCAGAAATTCTCTTCATTTTTGTTGATTTGGAGCTACTAAGCCCTTAAGAGTATGAAAATGTTCTTTTTTCTGAGCATCCCCTCAATATATAAAAAAAAAGAATGGCTCCATGTCCAATATATTGAACACAAGTGCTTATTGGTTATAAAGCGAAATATGGTGAATTGATGTATATGCATTTATTTTTACCCTATTAGTGCAAGTTATTATAGTGAAAGTAACACACAACAACCACGTATTAGTTACAACATCTGAACTGCCGAATAGCAAGTCTTCACGCTCGTGATACAGCTCCTCATTTCACTTGAATGGCCACCGCCTAACTATTGAACACTTTGAAAGATCAAACATCATAGAAGATTGCCGAATCCTGCTTTGCAGAGCCTAAATTATTTCTGCCCATGTTTGCAAGAGCAAGCGGATTGAACTGCACTTCATCGTCGTCTTCTTTTAACTCCATCAACACGCACAAACACTATAATTCATAAAACGCATTAAAATTCATTACGCACTATCTTGCCATTAGACACCACTTTCTTGTTATTTATTTGATTTGGGCAGAATTCTCGACTAGAATAGCGAGAAATCGGGAGCTTTCACAAAAGCTACACGTATAGAGTCGCCTGAATGCATTCACAGGTCTTACAAACACTGAGTCATGGTGTATATTGAGCAGATGAAGATTGCTCACGGCCGCGGGAGATATGTTTGTGTTAGGGAAGAGCCACTTTATGAATAGCAAGTTAAACATCTTAAAAACAAAACGAAAAAAAAACCGATAGCTTGTGATATAATAGTTAGGCAGTAAGATGCATTTTATTATTTGGTTGCGACAAGTGTCATCGCTATCGTATTCCGCCATTTTGTTTTCAACTTTGCAGAGTTCGAAAGAAGACGATAAAGAATTTACTACCTACGCTTTCGCAGGTGTAGTGAGGATAGTTCAAACACCTTTTTCAATTTCGCACTTAATTCTGTCACATTTGGGAGCAAACTTTCTTCCTGTCCTTTTTGAAGGACGGCAGGGCCAAAAGGGTTAACTTCGTGCCACGAAGGCTGGGGTAGTAAAGAAGGTTTTAGGGAAAAGAAGGTAGAGCAGGGAATGCCGTTAAACCCCATGTCAGCTAATATTTGAAAGGAAGCGTTCGCATGCTTCAAGTATTGGCTCAATTTCTGAACATCTCAAAGTGATTTTGCAAGGGGATTCGAGAAACATATGTATACCGGGCGGTCTTTTTTCTCGCCGACTTCAACATTTCGGAGCACTAGGCTTTTGAATACTAAATATAACAGCATGATTCAAGGCATTAGAACAGAAACTCATTCGTCGGCGTTGCCCAAGAAGTTCCTTTCTTGTGCATGCAGACAGCCGTGTACTGCGGGTAAAGGTTTATGAATATATTGCCAACAAGAAAAAATGAAGCGTAGAAGGAAGGTAGTAATGTGCAGAGGGGGTCACTGGAGAACGGTGCGTGGGCCACGTGTTTCAGTGCGCCTCTCTAGGCAAGTTGGTGTAACATTTGCGAAATAAATCAGCATCAAGTATGGGATGAAAGACGCAGTACAAGATGAGCACTGATCAAGCTGTACTTTGTCTTTAGCTTAGTTTTTAATGTTGATTTATTTTGCGTGTTACAGAGGTCTGCCCAAGAGGCAACTGTTTCTGCGGAAATGTTCGAATGTATAACATTCGAAAGCAAAACGTTGGGGTTATCTAGCTAACATATGGTACGCTACAGGCATGCGACTATGGTCACACCAAACGAAATGCGTTCAGATATTCGTTCAAATATTGCTCACTGACATCTGGCGAGCATTTATTGGTGAGTATAAAGAACTGATTTTTTTCATTTCAAGTTCAAGTTCATGTTCAATTTAAATTCATTTCAAGTTCGCACATAAATACTCACCACAAACACAAAAAAGATACCTACTCGATCATAACAGTCCTTACTTAAGCGTGCCTTTCCTTCACACAATGAATTATGAGTTGGCCTTTACTCTGTCTATGAAAGTGGTCAAAAAAGTTTGACGGTGTTGCTTTTCACAGCGTCCAGAGCAATCAATATCGTTAAACAAGCTTGCGATTACCTTAGTCAAGAAGAAATTTGACGACAATCCGTCGTACACGCAAGCACAAAATCGGTGTCGCTTACTCCACTTGTTTGGCTTGTTTGGAGATCGCCAAATGACCACAAGTTCTCCCCAGAGAACGAATAGAACAGCACTATAGTAGAAGTGGTACCTTCTTCGAAGAATGGAGACCCCGCTATGAACTGCTGGCTTAGATATTTTGAAATATGCAAGCTAATGTCCACTTTCCGGAAAATTTCTGATGCAAGAGTTTTGTGTACATCACCAAGTGATGAAGATGACTGCTTTCGAAAATATTCAACGCTACAAAAAGTTATCATTTTATTCAAATAGGTGGAACTAAATACTTGTGGAGTTTGGAAATCTATTTTGTCAGTTGTTTTGTTTTGTTTACAATAATTTTGTAAATTTATTACAGACTAAGAACTCGAAGATTGGCAAGGTAGTCCCTGTTTTCAAATCCGGTGACAGGCACTCGTCCCGTAACTATTGACCCACTTCACTAACACGCATATCTTGCAAGCTGCTTGAACATATTATAGCGTCAAATATCTATGATCCCCTTGAATCAAATGACTTCTTTTTCTCTAATCAGCATGACTTCATAAAAGGCTTCTCTTGTGACACCCAGTTGTTTTAATTCACCACTGACCTGCACTTTAATATGAACAGCGATGATAAAAGAGATTACATCTTTCCAGATTTCGCCAAAGCTTTTGATACCGTCCCTCACTGTCGTTTATTGTTTAAATTTTCTTCTCTCTGCATCGAGTTATTAACACTTTCCTGGATGCGTAACTTCTTGTCATCCCGTCAGCAATACAGTGGGTAACGGCACTTCATCTAACATTTGCGATGTAACGTCTGGTGTTCCCCAGGGCAGTGTACAGGGTCCATTACTCTTTTTAATATACATTAACGACTTGACCAATAACCTTTCATTCTCAGTTAGGTTGTTCGCAGATAATTGCGTCATCTACCGCAATATTTAATCTGTTGATGATCATTCCGCTCTCCAAAATGACCTTATTCTAACCTATATAGGTGGTGCGAAGCCTGGCAGATGTCCCTTAACGCCTCTAAATGCATGTTAATCTCATTCACCGGAAAGCGTGGTAACTCATATTTTCTCTATATTATTGACAACACCGTTGTTCCAGCCACAAAATCATATAAATATCTCGGTGTTCACCTTTCATCAGACTCATCTTGAAATACGCACATATCAGCGGTTTCTTCAAAAGCCTCACTGTCTCTCGGTTATCTGCGCAAAAACTTACGCAACGCTCTTTATAACATGTGTGCATTATCGTATCTAACTTATGTTCGTACAAAAGTGGAGTAGGCATCATCCACATTGTCACCGCATCAAGATTACCTAGTCCGTACGTTGGAAGCCGTCAAGAGTAGGGCAGCGAGATTCATAGTTAGTAACTACGACTATTATTCAAGCATCACCCGAATAAAACAAGACCTTGCAATAACACCATTGGATCAACGCCGCGTAATCGCCATTTTATGTTTATTTCATAAGTACATCTACAGTAATAAATTCCACTGTCTGTCACTCCATCTCCCTTTGCGCACATCTCGACGCATTCACAACGCACGTAGTTTCACGCGCGTCCATGGTCACACACTGGCATTTAACTTATCACCATTACCTCGAGCCATAGCACATTGGAACAACAGCCTTCCAGATCACATCGTATCCATCTCCAACCGTGAACGTTTTCGTGACAACCAGACTTCGTTGCGTTTTTCTACGGTATAACTTTGTTCGCCTTGCTGTTTTTCATTTGTTTCCTTTTTTGTTTGTTTCCTTGTTTTTTTTACCTTTTGTCAATATTGGTTTGCAATGTATTTACTGATGCCCCCCTTACTCAATGTCCTTTAATGGGCCTGTAAGGCATTTTAAGTGAAAAACGTTTGATGCAAATATTGAAAAGCAACACGCATGTGACTAATGAAAGCTTTGTTTCCTAACATTCCAAAAGAATTCTACATCCCATAAAGTTTACAGGTGGTGGAATAGTGTAGAGTCCAATGATTTGCTAAACTATGATTACTTGCATCACATGCGTACATACAGGAACTTTAAGACAACGCCTAGAACTAAGCCAAATGCAGGGAGTAAAGACGCTTCGAGCTGGTTGCAGTAAAAATTTCAATTATGGGTGCTCGAGCACGTAACATTTTCATCAGCTGAGAACATCAGTCACTTCACTTGTAACAATAAAACTGCGATCAAGGTCAAAGTGCGTAGAAACGCTTGGGACAGCATTTTAGATCTGCGTGAAGAACTGCATGCAACGTGTTTTACTTATCAGTAGCGCGAACACCTTGTGGCACTCGTGTCACTGTTGCAAGCACTTCTTTGGGGTTTCCAAAACATGCAGAATAGCTAGTCTAAAATATGAATTCAGCTTCAAGGTAATAATTTCACTCCATACGCATCATTGGGAATAATAAATTCACTGAAAACAAAGGCTAAATAGTAGTGATCATAAGTATTAAAAAAATATCGAGCTCATGTGCAAATTGAGAGCAGTTCATATCGCGGCGGCGCCTAGTGGAGCAGATTCCAACCACGTGCTTCTTCCTGTGTGGCCTCTGAGATCTGTTTCCGCCACGTTCCAAACACAGAACCCGAATGTCTTGATTTTAGCCCACATCCCATAAAAGCAATAAAGTCTCTGTCCAAAAAAAAAAAAGAGCTTTCGTTATGGTTACTTGGTTACTTAATCATCAGTTACCTTGGTTACTTGAGCGCGGACTAGTATGTGCAGGTTAGGCCGTCCCCTGCCTGGCTCCAGGAAGGCTTTGGCAGTGCTGCAGCGGGCGCCTCGTCTAAGGGTGCTCTGAGGAATGGCAAAGCCTGTGTGTAGAAGTTTGCGGCTTTTTGTCAACGACACCGCAACAAGGTTACATTTTACAGGACAGGCACAGATGTTAAATGACCTACACGATGTACGCTCGATCATGGCGCACCAGGTGCGGAATCATGTTTTGAGGGTGCACGGTGCAGTCACGTACCGGACTAAATCTATACAAAGTACCAAAGCCTAGGACCCGTATCAGCGTGCAAGTGTCTGTTGCATATTACGGAGCAGCGCATAGCTGCAGCACCTAGTTCAATTGGGCGTGCATCGGAAGGTTTTAGGTCTGGTTCCTGCTGGTGGGCAAGTTATCTTTTCATCTGCTTTAATATTTTTTCTCATTTACATCTCTGTTACTGCAGCTAACGTCCCCTATACTTTTTTTCTCGCTCAGCTGTCTGTTACTTCTCAATAATGTTTTGGCTAACAAAAAAAACGAGCCTTTAAAACTCACCTTTCGTTCCAAATAAATCGAGCGAATCAAGACTAATTAGGTGAAAATTTATAAACACAAATAATTTTAATCAGATGTCAATTGTATTAGTTCGTGGTAATACTAGTGGGTAGAGTACAGATCCAGTCTAATCAGGCCTTTCTAAGCCTAATTAGGTTTCTTTCAATGCACGACTGATCGAAGCAAACTTTGTTGTGCATGATTGATTCAAGCTTAGCAGAAACCATGGAGATACATGTGGCCTAATTATGCTGAACAATTTAACAGAGGAGTATCAATTCCAATAAGGCTAATTTATTCAGATAGAGTTAAATATTAGCTTGCGAATAAAAGACCTAGACTCAACGTTAAATTTCGGTGTTGCAATATGCATTGTATGCGTGTATGGGCTTACATATGTCAACAAATTGTATGGGCTTAATTATGCCAACTTCAGTATTATCATCCATGTTCCGGAAGATGTCATTGTCGCTACTGCTGAAAGGGTACCCAGAGCTTGGTCATGCTGCGGGAAAACAGCATTCTTCTCTTGTGTCATAGTTTTCACAGTAACATATTGCATTGTTTGTTACAAAAATTAAAGATTGTTTATTTGATTAAAAGAATTCCTGTCCTACATAAGTAACCACGATCTTCACTGCAATTGAGTCTTGTATCACCTTTTAGTCTAGGATGCCTACGTCCTTATATCTGAGCTTGGTCCCCTGAATTCAACAGCACTTACAAACACGAAGGTAGCTGGAGACACGAAGAAGCAAATTTTGACAGTTTTAGACCGCTTGTACTGAAGCCTGTAATATGGTTTGAGTTAATTACCCACAACAGGGCATTGCTTACCACGTGACATCGATATGCTTGGCTCTAAAAAGCAGAACTTCTTGGGCTACCGTGCCCTTGTTCAGAAAAGCCAGACAGCTACAACTGCGCATAAGAGTCAAATTCAACTCATCCGGGGTACTAGGCGTATTATAATAAAAACGGATGATCAATCAGAAACAACACCAACGAATAGATGACTTTTAGTATTCCTTTGTCAATTCGTCCTCTGGTCTGAGCGTCTGAGAGCAGATTAAACTTCTCGATCAGCCCCCGAGTTCCACAAGTAAGATATATTGCTGTGAATACGTCACACAAGAGCAACATATGTACATGTTCTTGTATGAACAATAGACAAAATGAGGTTTAAGATACTACATGTAATATCTCCATAGCTGGGCTGGTACCCAAGTGAGCGTCTCGTGCTGGTATTGATTGCAAGACAGAATTTCATGGAATTATTATGGTGGACATGTGACTGCCGAAGCCGGCTGAAAAGTGAAGTAAGCCCTCACGCACAAAACCCTTGCGTATAAGCACACATAATTTGCGTTGAGACGACTGGGCACACAATAGAGATTACACGTATCATTGAATTTCACATTTGAGAGCACTTACTCAGAAACATATTTGGTTCTGAGTCTTCACGAAAATATATCCACAAGTGATGTTGCACACAATAAATCGTACAAATGTGATGCATCCGGAATAGGGAACAAAGGTCGCTGACTTTGAATAAAAGAGACCTTCATGCGATTAAATAGATTAAACATTCAAAGTACAGCCTTACACTCGTTCGTCCGATTGCATAAATTAAGTCATAGTATTCTGTACTAGTTAGTTTTGAAGGGACACTAAAGAGGAACCATTATTTGAGGTTATTTGACAAGTTGCACTCTGAGAACTCTAATGCCATATGTCGGACCACCATAGGTTCATCGTTAGCGAAAGAAATCAAGGTTGAAGTATCAATTTAGAATTTCGCACCGAAGTCTCTCTGTGTGACGTACGATATTTCAAAATGTAAATTCTATAACTTCGTGATATTGCTTCAATAAAAAATGTGAAACTTCATATGCTAAATCTGTGGCACTCACAGATGATAATGCACTGCATTTTTATTGAGTAGAAGCTCTATAAAAGCCAGCAGACGTCCTAAAATTTCTTACGTCACGATGTTTGGTGCGGGAATCTCAAGGCGGCGTTGCCCCCACCATTTCGTTTTCGCACGTTTACTCGCTTACTTAGCGTCATATAGCGGTAATAGTGTGGTTTACCGGACTATGAAGTTGTACTTTACTAAATAGTGAAAATGGTATTGCAGTAAAACAGATAGCTTGGTGAGTTGGTATGAATTCATATTATAAAGTTTTTTTAGTGAGCACAAAAAACAGAACAACGAACAGACAGATGAGCGCTAACTCTCAAATAATTCATTTTTGAAAGGAACGATGCATATAAGTACCTGAGAATCATCACAGTGCATGTGCAAGTCGTGTGACAGGCAAACATAAAAAGATATAGCTAAACAGAATTTAGAAAACCGCCCTCTCTATCTGTTAGAGCCACCAAAGGTCCACTTATACATTTATTTGCACATCTATTGATATGGAAGGTTTCCGTACGTTTACGTGTTAGATTACCTCTATGTGAGAAAAAATATCTGTATCGCAGAACAAAGGACCACAAAGGCATGCTTTCCGAGTTAGACAAGGTGAGTACAAAAGTAGGTCTTAAAATTATTCTGCAGAAAACGAAAGTATTGTACAACCTCGGAAGAGAACAGCGCATCGAGGTAGAGAATGGTGCACTAGAAGTTGTAAACGACTATGTCTACTTAGGACCGGTAATAACCATGGATCCGCACCATGAGATTGAAGTAACTAGAAGAATAACAAAGGGATGGAGCACATTTGGCAAGAACTCTCAAATCCTGACGGGTAGATTGCCACAATCCCTCAAGAGGAAGGTATATAACAGCTGCATCTTGCGGGTACTTAGCTACGAAGCAGAAACCTGGAAACTTACAAAGAGGGTTCAGCCTAAATTGAGGACGACGCAGCGAGTAATGGAAAGAAAAATGGTAGGTGTAACATTAAGAGACAAGAAGAGAGCCGAGTGGATTAGGGAACAAACGGGGGTTAAGGATATCATAGCTGAAATCAAGAAGAAGTAGACATGGGCCGGGCATGTATCACGTAGACAGGATAACTGCTGGTCATTAAGGGTAACTAACTGGATTCCCAAAGACGCCAAGTGGATTAGGGCGAGACAGAAAGTCAGGTGGGCAGATGAGATTAAGAAGTTTGTGGGTATAAAATGGCAGCAGCAAGCACAGGACCGAGTTGACTGGCGGAACATGGGACAGGCCTTTGTCTTGCAGTGGAAATAGTCAGGCTGATGATGATGATGATGATGATGATGGTGGTGGTGGTGGTGGTGATGATTATGATGATGACAAGTGTGAAATGTTTCTTTTACAAGTGAGTTAGCATGCTCTTTTAGTCGAATATTGATGCAAAGGCCAGTCTGTCCTATGTACACGTTTCCATATTTCCACGGACTGGCCGCTGCATCAATACACGATTAAAAGAGACCGCGAACTCACTAGGAAAAGAAACATTTTCACACTTGTCAGATCATGTTCAATCATGCCTTTTTGATCCCGTGTTCTGGGATACAGATATTTTTTTTCTCACATAGAGATAAACTACCACTTGAACTCATGGAAGCCTTACTCATCTATAGGTGTGCAAACAAATGTATCAGTCAACCTTCAGTGGCTCTAACAGATAAGGAGTACAGTTTTCTCATTCTTTTTAGCCACATTTTTTATGGTTGCCTGTCACATGATTTGTGCATGCTCTATGTTGGTTCCCAGGTATGCGTATGCTTTATTCCTTTCAAAAACTAATTAGTTGAGAGTTAGTTATCATCGGTCCTTTCCTTTTTTTTGCTGTGTTCGTTAAAATCTTTTCATAAGAAAGCGAAAATCGTTTCGCTATTTAGTGTCCCTTTAAAGTTTTCGCGCTGACTAGAAAAAAAAATGATGGTAGCTTTTATACTAATATTCTGAAGGTGCCTTTACTTCTGTACTTGAGTGCCTGGTATCAGAACTAGCATGTCGACGCTCGTGTGCTCTACTGGGCATGCCTTGGTTTAACTATGTTTTGCGCGCCGGTGATGCGGATATCAGAGGCCACGTGTAAGGAAGCGCGTGGCTGAGATTTTTCCTGCCAGTTCATGAAACGACCCCACCTGCTCACAATATATTAATTAATCGAAGAAATCATTATAAATGATCATCCTCACAGTTTATGGAACCTTATTTGAAGTAATGTCATTGGTGTAAAGTAATGTCATTGATGTCATTGAGTAATGTCATTGAAGTAATGTCATTAATGGAAATGATGTGTATTCAATATGAACGTTAACTTCAACAACCAGAATCATCGGCTTATCGTTTTCGTATCGTCATTTTTCAAACCAGAACTTATTGCTGGATCGCATATGCTTGAGGAGGCCCAAACGTCATCGGTCGCCCTTGGTGCTGACACGTACCGGCCTTTGTTTTCTGACAGCGAAACGAGGTAGAGTGACATATGTGCGGAAAGAGGGAAATGCAATTGCATAGTCTAGTCGTGATTGTCTTAATTTTCATTACTGGCAGTACATTTGCGCTAACCTGTCTGTGTGGGTCCATTAAGGTCGATGTTTGGGTATCCCAAGGTCTCCCCGGCTTCAACGAAGGCATGCGCCAGTGGAGAAACGTAAGGAGGAGTTGACACTGTGAGGTAGCCACCTCGGCCATGGTAGCCTGCAAGTTGCAGAAAGGATAAGAAATTAACTTGCATCTGTGTTTGTTACAAGCTGCCACTCTAGCGTCGCCAGCGCGAAGTCGGCGACGGGAATGACAGCAGGTTGGTTCGTTCCGTACGCAAGCCGAGACAGTGAAGAGATCAGAGACGTGGGAAAACAAAACAAACTTTACTCTAGTGATAGTGCAGCACACGGGATCTAATATAACACTTCAATACAACTAACAAAATACATTGACACTTGATTCAACTACAGAGATATATAACAGGAACAATAAATCAGCTTACGAGAGAGAACTATTACAGACTACACCAACTAACAAGAATAGAACGACGGAGGTGAAAGTTCGAAGATATAAACAGGTGAAGGCATACGTGTGATGACCGGCAGCGTTGCGTCCCCGACGATCGGAAGCGAGAAGTCGAAGAGAGTTCTGGCACGACTGCGATGTCGGCGGTGTTGCAACGCTGGTGGCTCCGGGAGGCTAGTGCTTGCAGGTGACTTCGAGCAGGTTGAGCTAACTCGAGGCGAAGTCCCGATGTCTACGTTGCAGACGTTAATATCGCGTCACAGCTAGACGAACGGCTAAGTTTAGGTGGCCAGCCGATACAGAGCCACACTAAAAACTTCTAGAAGAGCCGTTGTCAGATAGGAAGGAGACGCGGCGCCGAAACGCTTTGTCCCAGAGTCACACTTAACTCATCAACCCATCATCATCCTACGTCTGTCCCGGCTCTCCCTCCCCCCAGGGCTGTGTGGGGGGAAGATTTGTTTCGGGCAGACGGCCATGCCCTGGCAAGGGGGCCACCGTTCGGCGCCAGGCGCCCAACAGACGCGGCCTGCCTCCCGGCATACAAGCCAGGGAGGCCCGACAAAGGGACTACCCTCCGGCGGAGCAACTTCAGTCGCAACGCGCAAAGTGAACGTACCCTGGCAGGGTGGGCTATCGCGGCGCATGGGGCGCGCTGCGGTCATGGCCCGTCTCCTGACCACTAGGGCCCAGCGAGACTTGACATAGGGGCTACCCTTCGGCACGGTAGCTCTCGCCACCACACGCAAAGCGGACGTACCCAAAAAAGTGGCAGCGGTGCTGCCTTCGGTCGCGGTAACTTCAGTCACCACAACCAAAGTGCCCGTGCCCTCACACTGTCGCGCGGCTGAGACCCTGCGACAACACCCCCACAGTGCGGATGGGCTATCGCTCAGCGCGAGGCGTTTTGCGGTCATGGCCCGTCTCCTCACCACAAGGGCGCAGTGAGACACAATCTGTCCTGTGGGGTCTACGGGACTACTATTTGGTGCAGAGGCCAGTGCTGCTGCACACAAACCAAACGTACCCACGGAAACCGGCACGGCTGAAAGCCGGCTTAGTCCTTCTCGAAGAAGGGAACCACCTTCCGCCTCGACGAGTAAAGTAGCCGAGCCTACAGAAGGGGCCAACACGGACCTTGCGGGTAAAGCCCGACAAGGTGACAGGATCACCTTAGCACATGCAAAACTCGGGTGAAAGACCATACAGACCAAACTCGGGGGCGACTGGCTCACTAGGCCTAGTCGTGGAGCCTTAGAGAAAGCCATCATTAAAAGTTGATGGTTATCTGCCCTCCTGCCTCACTGAAAATCACTGCCGGACGGTGCCACGTCTCGTAGAACTTCTTTGCACCAAGGCGCTGCCACTCTCGGTGGAGAACGAACCAGACCTCCTTCCGTACTTTTGCAAGCACTTCGAGAAGCCCGGGTCGCTTGCCATCAAAGACGGCACAGCACCGTGCAACCCACACTTGGTACGAGCACTCAACAAGCAGAAGCACGTATTGCTTAGCCGCTTGTCGCGACAGGGGTTGAAGAAAACGAACGGTGTTGAAAGGAACACCTGGGTGGCCAAACAAGCTAGCTATCCTTCGATGGAGGGCAGCTGGTAGTGCGCACTGAGAGAACACGTGAACCAGGTCCTCCTTAGTGCCACAAAAAGGGCACACTCCTCGTTGAGCAATTCTTGTGAAAGGCCTGAAGCTTAGAGGCAGGCGATCTCTGGCCAGGCGATACATGAATGTAGCGCGCTTGGCGTCCAGGAAACTGGCAGTAATTAACCGCCAGTTAGGACTGTATTCGGACAGGTCGTGTTCTCTGTAGCATTCGGGTAACTCCGGAGCGAGTCTATCGACTAACTCGCGGAGTTCGATTGAATCTAAATCTATCTCGGGGTCGACCTCTTGGAGACGGACCAAAGTAGAAGCGGCCCCTGCATAGAAGGCAGAAGGCGTTCCCGCCCGAGGCACGGAATTCGAAAATGCCCCAGGCGAGAACAACCTCAGCCTGGTACTCAGGAAATAAGACGCAAAGCTTCTAGTAAGGAGCATATCTGACTCAAGAGCTACCCGTGTCCATTTAACATGTAATGCCGTGGTCACAACGCTAAGGTCGGGAATACCTAATCCTCCTTCGTCCCTGCGCAACTTCAACACGGGGCGCGCCACAAAAGGAGCGGCACGACCCCAAAAGAATTTGAAAACTTTCTTTTCCAAGATAACTTTGGTGTGGGGTTTAACTGGCATAACCGAACCTATGTACGTGAGGAAACTGAACAACAGTGATTGAATTATCGTGGCCCTGGCTGTAAGCGGACAAGACAAGGCACCGAGTTCCTCAATCCTATCAGTAAGCTTTTGCCTTGCTAACCGCCAGTTTTCGGTAGTCAGGCCATCTGGCTCGAAATGGAAACCTAATATACGTAGGCGTTTCTTTATGGGGAGCCCATGTACAGGACGTGGACTGGAGGGAGCACAGTTCAGATACATGACTGCGCTCTTTGACTTATTTATTCTGGCGCCGCTCGCCGAGCAGTACCCCTCCATAACGTCCAAGACGGTGCAAACAGTTGCCTCGTCCGGGACGACGATAGAGAGGTCATCTGCATAGGCAAACATTGCCACCGGGGGGGAACCTGGCGGAAGGGGAAATCTACCTATGCTGGTGTCTTTAGAAAGCCTCTGCAAGAGCGGCTCGAATGCGAGCACGTAGAGAGCGGGCGACAGTGGGTCACCCTGTCGGACTCCACGGCACACACCGAACGACTCCGAGACGCGATCTTGTATGACAACAGCAGAACTAGGACGAAAGTAGAGAGCCCTGACCATGCTGATGAACTTTGAACTGAAGCCCGCCTGCTTTAAAACTTTGAAGATGTACTTGTGACTGATAATATCAAAAGCCTTTTCTTGATCAAAAGAACAAAGGATTCCACTTAGGTTGCGAGAATTCGACCATTCTATGAGGTCCCTGATAGCGAAACCATGAAGTTGGCACGACCTATTTTGGACACAACACGCCTGGTACGGACCCAAAACAGTACTGAGCACTGGAGTGAGTCGAACGGACAGGCACTTAGCTATGAGCTTGTAATCACAGTTCAAGAGGGTGATGGGCCGCCAGGCTCTCAGGTCGGTGCGTCTCGTCTCATCCTTGCACAGGAGAGTGATCCGCCCCTCTCTTTGAGTTGCTGACAGGGTCCCCTCACGGAGAAGCCTGTTTGCCAATGTGGTAAAAGGCCCCCCCAAAACTCTCCAAAACTTGACATAAAACTCGACTGTCAAACCATCTGAACCTGGGCTGCGATTATGCTTCATGGATTTAAGGGCTGCAAACACCTCCTCTTCGACGAAGGGAGTGTCACAAATATCAAAGTCCTCGTAAGTTTTGGTGAAAGGAAACGAGTACGGAGTGGGAGGTGGTTCGGCGTAAAGGTTCTTGTAGAACTGTCTTGCCACCTCTAATACTTCGTCCTGCGTTTCCACTAAGCCGCCTGTGTTAGGATCGACCAAAGAGGTTATCGCTGAGCTCTTCCTAGCCAAGTGTCTGCGAAGGACATTTCTGCTGCACCAAGCCTCCATTTCCCACTGCTCTGCGCGTGCTGTGGCCCGCAAGCGGTCCCAGCGTCGCTGGAGCAGGACTCTATATTCTTTGCGCAGTGAAGTAAGAGCCGCGGCTACCCCCAGGCCGCAGGACAATGGCTTTGAGAGCAGGAGGATCGCGTCAGAGACCGCTTTGATCTCGGCGCGCTCCTCCCGCGCCCGCCTCTTGCCCCAATCCCGAAAGCGCTCCGCGACTCCGGCCTTCACCGTGTCCCAATCGCTACCGCCTAAGTTTTGGTCGCCAAGGAGTGAACCGATGAGATAGGTCGCCACATCTTTTGTGGCGTCCTTATCTTTAAGGAGCCGTGGATTTAAACGCCACGGTCGCCTGCCCCATGGCACCAAACTAGAGTCGGCAAATCTCAGTGCAAGAAGGCTATGGTCACTCAACGCGGAAGAACACAGCCAGCTAGAGTGCATGCTAGGAGCAAGCGAGGGCGAGACATAAAAACGATCGATCCTCGAGCGGCTCCCCCTCCCCGTCCAAGTCATGCCTGACTGGAGAGGACGGAGGGACCGCCAAGCATCGACAAGCCCCAGCTCTTTAACAAGCTCCCGCAACTCTAGCTCGCCGTTTCCGTCTCTAAACTTTGGAGTTCCTTTGAGGGAAACGCGATCCGCTTTTTCTAAAACACAGTTGAAATCGCCTACTAAAATGACACGGGAAGGGCCAACTAGATAAGAATCTAGGGAATTAAAGAAATCTTTCTGCTGTCCGCGCTTTGCTGGAGCATACACATTCACAATTCTAACGCCAGAGTCAAGATCCACTGACAGAACACGGCCGTCCGAATCCCTGGCGTAGCGTAGCACAGAACCGGTGAATCGTGGCATTAAAATGACAGCAACTCCCCGGCAATGTGCGCCACCATAATTCCAGTAGGATTTGGTGCCAAACGTTCTGTCAAAGTTCTTAATCTGTTGCAATTTAGACACAAAAGTTTCCTGCAAAAGGAGAATGTCTATTTTTCGAGACCGAGCTAAATGAATGACCTCAGCTTGTTTCGCTGCTCTAGTAATACCCCGACAATTAAAGGTAGCAATAGTTAGAGAAGAAGCCATGATGAAAGATAGGAGAGAAGACAGACTCTAGAATAGGCAAGAAGCGAAAAGAAAATCACAGAAGAGAAGAAAACAGCAGATACTCGAAGGTATCAGCTGCTGAAAAGCTACCTAATATAAAACCTACGAACGAGAGTCCCCCTCGGAGAGGGAATCCTCGTTCGTGGACGAGTACACTGTGTTAGACATTAACGAACACTCGCAATTGCCTGGTCCACAGTTAGGGCAAGAAGAACTGTTGTTCAACTCACCCGTGGTACCGTCCGTGACAGTCGACGAGGTGGACTCCTCGTCGGACTCTGTCGCTGCGGCTCGCTTCGGAACCGGGAGGTCGTCCTTAGGGCTGCCGGGGCCGCCGCTCGGAGCCGCCGCCAGCCTCTCCTTGGAGGGCCCTGGTGATCGGTTGGCGCGCCGCTTCTTGCCCCGAACAGCGTCCGTCCAGCTCATGGGTTCCTGTGTCTCCTCGGCAGCAGGCGCGTCAGCAGGGCTGGTCCCGGGCGCACCGGCAGGCGAGGCCGGCGACGGCTCGGCGGCAGCAGAGAGGGTGGGGGCCTCAGCTAATTCCGACCCCGCCTCCTGCTCTTCCCCTCCTGGAGCCCGTTCGCTAATGGGCTCCGGCTGTGGCTGGGTCGAGCCCTCGGCGTCCCCCGGAGCAGCCTCCCGATCCTCCGCAACGCCGCTCACCTGCTCCTGGGAAGAAGAAGAGGCTACAGGCGGGGCGGCCGACGAATTCGTCCGCGCCTTGCACTGTGAGGGGCCATGATCGCCGCCGCAGTGCTTGCATTTTACCGCGCACTGGTCGTGACCAAAAGCCCCACAGCGCACACACTGTGGCACAGTGCACTTCGCCGCATGGTGTCCAGTCTTGTAGCAGCGCCGGCAAACCCGCGCGACGCCCTCATACTCAAACTGGACGATGACGTCCCTCACCTCGAGCAGGTTGGGGACACTCTTGTGCATCTCCATTTTGATCATGAGGACGCCGGTCGAGAAGAGATGCTTGTTGATCTGTTTCTACACCATCTTGGTCAGCGACTAGTCTGCCTAGCAGGGCAAAATCCTGCGCTTAAATCCCCCTCGTGTCTCCTCGCTTTCTTCCTTGGGGACAAGAGACCTCTACCTTGGTCCAATCATGCGCGTTTAATTGATGGGAAACTCCGCCCCAAAAATATTTTGACCCCACCCCTTTTTAATTGGGAGAGGGTCCTCAACTATCGAGAGTGACAACCTGTCGGGTTGTTGTCATACGGCTTGGCCACCACAGCGTTTCCCACGCTTTTCCCCGTGGGAACGGTCAACCTCTTAGCTCTCAGCCGGGCGTCTTGTAGTCTAATCCTTGTACGGGGTATACCGCGGCCTTCTACGACCTTGCAGACGTCGCCACAGTTACAAAAGGATTTACTGTCGGCGGAGACGTTCTAAGGAGAGCACCCCATTTTGCACTTATCGGTTCCCTTTCATGTGCCGCCCTTTATCACGGTCAGTCGGGGAGTACGGCGCCCGTTAATTGCCGTGACGCGGTGTCGCCGAAAATAGCCGTCCGTGACATTGGCCCCCACTTTCAGAATGTTATTCATAACATTTGTTCGCACGGAGGAGAATTTTTTCGACAACAAGGAACAAAACACCACCAACAAGAGAGGCATGAGGACTGTCCCTCTCATACACAACATACATAGGCAGAGTGCATCAAAGTAACAACAAAAGGAAAAACAAACAATTGTTAGAGTACCAGCTTCATTTACACGCAACAATATCAATGCGCCATACAAACAAGAAGAGGAAATAGCCGTGTACGGCAGCCATCAATACAGAATACACTGCCCGAATGTATACTACGAAACAAAACGGAACAGGTGCGCTCCTCTACTGTAGTGCAATCCTTCAATGTGCATTACAGCAAGTAAAAACAGCCAATGCACCAAGCAACAAGAAAATAACTCAAAATACACTTCTTATACAATGAAATACGTACATACAAACAGAACACAACCGACGGAAGGGGAAAAAAAACATGCTCATAGACCTCAAGTCTCAATTCGCGCAACGACAACTGTACCGGGTCACGCCAATCTTAATCAATTTACGAAATCATTCGGTTTATGCTAACATCTTCCTCAAATGCTCATTCATGCCACATCCCCATGGCAGTGGAGGCATACGATGCCACACTAAACCTTTGAAACAACTAGAAAAATGACACATTTTCTCGGATTTTACCTTATGCAAATTTTCGCACTCATGATTAACTAATTCGATGCTAACTTTCAGCTTTTGGCTCGGTGGTTTTCCTTTTGAAAACCTTACATCAAATCTTGTAACCTATACAAAATTAAAGCGACTCAAACATGAATCTCCAATGTTGCCCTGAATAATTATACTTAGTACGCGCGTGCACAAATTCTTCAAACTAACCACCCCCCTTTTCTCAATTCGATTCGCTTGAATCGCACACGATGGGGTCGCTTTCCCGGCGGCTTTCGAGCATGCCAGAGGTTACAAAAAGCACGAACGCCAGGCTGTGTCCCGCTGTCACGCCTCATTCTGCATTTCGGCCGGCTCCCCTCAGGAATGTGCAAGGGACGCCAGAAACAGGGGGGAAGCCTGGGTAATAGTGTCTTTGTGGTCGCCCCCACGCAGTACTTAGCCGTTGTGCCTTTTCGACTTTGAACCTTCGGGGAAGGCCGCTTTCCCGAAGTCGTCGAAATGAACCGCGCGTTTCGTTCGGGTGGCTTTCGTTCGGACGCACCTCCTTTTCCCCCTCTACACCTGGCTCGCCGCTTGTGTCTCCATGAACGCCACCATTGACGTTTCTTGAAACGGATGCATGGCCTAGCCTGTCGTCTTTGTTGGGAAGGAGTGGGACCTGCCCTAGGCTCACAAAGTGCCGAACGCCACCGCTTTTTCCTTTTCCTGCGATGTTTGCTTGCCCCCTTTCTTTCAATGCCATCATCATGTCGCGTCGGGAACTGAGTGGTTGGGAAGCTCGTTGGAGCTTGTGCTACATTTTGCTTCACGCTCAAACATTTTGAACTCGGTGTCACGACGGACTGCCGGGCCAAGGTAATGCTGATGAAACCATTAACTGGGCCCTCTCCGATGGCATCGCTGCACTCCTGAAGCGTCGCGTTCTCGCTGTGTTTAGCCAATGTGCTAACCCTATCTGCATGTGACGATCTCGAGACGTCCTCTCGAGGCATGAGGATGGTTTCCAGCTTCTTACTGAGACCATTAGGGCTGCTGGCACACACCTCATCCTCGCTAGGACCGTTTTGTGATACTGTCTCTACCTCGAGACCGGCCAAGGCCTCGTTCTCTACATCATTTATATGGATGCATTCGAGAATATGCGGGCCCTTTTCTAGCGCGATTTCTGGTTCTGGCGTTTCATGACGCGCTTCAGTGTCCAACGCTTTCCGACGCGCCTTGCTTTCAGACTTTTGTCTTTCTGCTTCGCGCTCTCTTTCAGACTCTTGTCTGAGCTGCTCTTCTTTTGTCTAGACAGACGTTCCGAATATCCGGAGCATCTCTCCCTTAACTACCTCGTTGTTCGCGTTTGCTGATTGAGTCGCGCAACAGCTTCATTTGCCTCGCAAGGCAGAACCGTGAGCAGCCCTTGACACCATGTGTCTCACTCAAATGACGGTTTTTCGTCGGCATCGCCGTGCTCACTGCTGGATCGGCTCACACTGCTACTCTCATTGAGGCGAATCTTTAATTGCAGTAACTGCACTTCCCGTTCTCCGGCTTCCCTTGCCGCTTCTCGTTCTTTCGCCCTTTCTTGGCGCTCTCTCTCCCTTTCTTCCCTGGCCGCTTCTCGTTCTTTCTCCCTTTCTTCCCGTTCTCTCTCTTTTTCCTTTTCC
Organism: Rhipicephalus microplus; assembly: GCF_043290135.1. NCBI lineage: Eukaryota > Metazoa > Arthropoda > Arachnida > Ixodida > Ixodidae > Rhipicephalus > Rhipicephalus microplus. The sequence continues at coordinate 122,566,280 of NC_134707.1, forward strand.
TCCCGGGCCCGTGCCCGCTCTTCTCTGGCTAACGCCTGCGCCTGTTCCTGCTGCTCCTTAACCCATTGTCTCAGTTCGGCGCCCTCGAGGCCTAACTGTTTACCTTGCGCGATACACTTATCCAAATCTATACACTCCATACTGCAAACTGTCACTATAATTCCACTATAAAACCAGCGCAATCTTATGCAGGCTACAACCGCTTCAACTGTGCGGCTCTATCACCACGCTGCCCGCACGGTTCTCCTTCACCCCTCACTGTCTTACTCTTGTACGGAACGTTCTGTCTTGCGGACGCCAGTTTTGTTACAAGCTGCCACTCTAGCGTCGCCAGCGCGAAGTCAGCGACGGGAATGACAGCAGGTTGGTTCGTTCCATACGCAAGCAGAGACAGTGAAGAGATCAGAGACGTGAGAAAACAAAACAAACTTTACTCTAGTGATAGTGCAGCACACGGGATCTAATATAACACTTCAATACAACTAACAAAATACATTGACACTTGATTCAACTACAGAGATATATAACAGGAACAATAAATCAGCTTACGAGAGAGAACTATCACAGACTACACCAACTAACAAGAATAGAACGACGGAGGTGAAAGTTCGAAGATATAAACAGGTGAAGGCATACGTGTGATGACCGGCAGCGTTGCGTCCCCGACGATCGGAAGCGAGAAGTCGAAGAGAGTTCTGGCACGACTGCGATGTCGGCGGTGTTGCAGACGCTGGTGGCTCCGGGAGGCTAGTGCTTGCAGGTGACTTCGAGCAGGTTGAGCTAACTCGAGGCGAAGTCCCGATGTCTACGTTACAGACGTTAATATCGCGTCACAGCTAGACGAACGGCTAAGTTTAGGTGGCCAGCCGATACAGAGCCACACTAAAAACTTCTAGAAGAGATGCTTGTTGATCTGTTTCTACACCATCTTGGTCAGCGACTAGTCTGCCTAGCAGGGCAAAATCCTGCGCTTAAATCCCCCTCGTGTCTCCTCGCTCTCTTCCTTGGGGACAAGAGACCTCTACCTTGGTCCAATCATGCGCGTTTAATTGATGGGAAACTCCGCCCCAAAAATATTTTGACCCCACCCCTTTTTAATTGGGAGAGGGTTGTCATGATCCCACCGCTGATCACCAGTTGTGGTGATCCCGGGGTGCTGTGGTAGCGTGGTGTAGCTTCGGGTTGAGGAAACGACCGCTTACAAGATGGGGATACGAAAAACAAACAAGGCTTATGGCACTATTTACAAATATTTACAGCATGAGGTTAAGAGTTCGCAAACCACGAACGTGGTGGTTGAACCTTTACTTGGTTCAGAGCGACGTCCTGCACTCTGCGGCGCCGTTATAAGCCCTGTCGGGCTCCTCCTTCTTCAGTGGAACACCAATCACACACACACACAACAGGTGAGGGGTACGAGCATGCACGGCGCACGTGAACATCCAATTTCGAGTCAAGATCACTGCACTTAAAGGTGGCGCCAGAGAGGCTCTTGCTCGTCGTGTATGTCGCTGGTCGAGGGGTCCCAAGCTTCGGACAGCAGACATCAAACGGTCCGCCAATCTGTCCGCTCAATTAGCAGGGCACTTTGTGGCGGCGGTCGCCGTTTCTTCAAAGGAATACGCTGTCTTTGTTGTCCCCTCTGGAACGGCTTACCGCTTCGTGGCGACGTGACGTCTCATCCGCCGGCTAGCAGGGACAATACCTGGCGGGCATAGGCATTCGGCGAGTCGGCTACTTGTTTGAGGATTAAAAGAGCGCCGCTCCCCCGTCAGCTCTCGACGCTGGTTCCAAGAAAACCTGGGTTCCAGGCGTGGGAACCCGGCCCGGCTACAGTGTCTAGAATATTCTAGGCACTGTAGCCCGGCTACGCTTTTCAGCGACAGCATGGCGCCTACCGATGGCGGTCATAACAGGGTCCTCAACTATCGAGAGTGGCAACCTGTCGGGTTGTTGTCATACGGCTTGGCCACCACAGCGTTTCCCACGCTTTTCCCCGTGGGAACAGTCAACCTCTTAGCTCTCAGCCGGGCGTCTTGTAGTCTAATCCTTGTACGGGGTATACCGCGGCCTTCTACGACCTTGAAGACGTCGCCACAGTTACAAAAGGATTAACCGTCGGCGGCGACGTTCTAAGGAGAGCACCCCATTTTGCACTTATCGGTTCCCTTTCATGTGCCGCCGTTTCTCACGGTCAGTCGGGGAGTACGGCGCCCGTTAATTGCCGTGACACGGTGTCGCCGAAAATAGCCGTCCGTGACAGTGTTTGTGAATTGAGTATAACTCTAATATTAGTACCCTAATATTGTTAGTTTTACCATAACGAAAAAATAATAAACGAAAAAGTCAAGTTAAGAAGCTTCATTTCTGAATTTTGGGCCAGAACCTCCCCGTGTATAACATGACGAAATTCAGTGTTGTAGTTTAGGCATGTCCACACGAAATTTACCGAAACTTGGAATGTTGAGTCCACGGCCTTTACAAAGGCGAACCTGCTTTACGTTTGATTATTACGAACAAAACATGACAAATGCTCGACTTCACGCTGTTTCGAGTGGGTACTTCAATGAGACGTCAACGCAAGTGAATCGATGTGGCGCATTTACTTGCATGCCAAGATTCTTCTGTTGCAGGTGTTAAGATGTCGTAATTATCATTGTAGAATTTGCTGATGTGCAAAAAAATTGTTTCTGTCGTTAGCGTCTCTTGAAGGCCTGACAGGTATTCGTGCCTAACTCCTCGTCACAAGTCAAAAGCGATGGCTTTCGCGCAGTCCACCTGTTTCATGTGCTTGTGCTGCCTTCGGTAGTTTGTTGTGGGGAGGGGGGGCGACGATGAAGGGTAGGTATGGTGTACTAGAATGGGGTACGATGTGCCATCTTCACAGGAAATAAGCGGGGTAGCGAGGCTTGTAGTTGCGATGACGCCCCGGGCAGGGTGTTACGATCGAATGGCGTGCCCGGTGCGCGTGGTGGTCTAGTGGCTAAGGTACTCGCCTGCTGACCCGCACGTCACGCGATCGAAAACGGCTGCAGCGGCTGCATTTGCGATGGAGGCGAAGATGCTCTAGGCCCGTGTGCTAAAATTTGGGTGCACGTCAAAGAACCCCCGGTGGTCGAAATTTCCGGAGACCTCCACTTCGGCGTCCCTCATATTCATATGGTGGTTTTGTGGTGTTAAACCTCACGTATCAATCAATCAATGCAGTTCTTGAGTAAAATGATCACTTCACACGATTGAAACAGAAAGTGTTGTACACCTTCAAAACACTTTGATACATTAGGGAAATGAGTAAAGCTGCTTCTGAGTCGTCTGAGCTTGCACAATGCCAATCGCCGAACAGCGACCCAGATCGTCTGCATGCTTGGTGCTTTGAATTATGTAATGCATATAAAAAACACATCGCTATTCGTGTTGTGCATATATCTACCCATTTCTTGGTATCACACCAACTTGAAGTCCTGTGATGAAACAAATGAGGAGGTCCGGAGGGATGACGTAATCATTGGGTGAGTCGCACGGTAACCCCTCACGAGCATGAGCCAGCAGAGTCATCGCACGGCTTTTGATAGAAAAAATATAACGCTCAGTGACGGGTACCACCCTATTTCTTTACACATTTTACTAGGAAAAAGGTTTACAACGCATTCAGAATGATGGCTATGAGACCTAAGTGAATAAAACAGTAATTCCTGTCAGTTTGCAAGAGTCCCCCATGCCCGTGCCGAAATTCGCTAAAGCGTTATGAGTAACAGACGGCAGCAATGGTAGAGCTCCCCCCCCCCCCCCAAACACATAATCAGCGCGGCAACTACACCCACCCATCTAAGAGGCTTTGCATCTAAGCGCATCATTAATCCTTTCAGTATTTGGCCGTGTTCACCAGTGAGACACAGAATGGTTGGCAGAGTGACGTGCAGTACTTTGCTAAGTTTCCTTAGAGAGCAGCCGTAGACGAGATGGTGAGTGCCTGTTACCATTGTGCGCGATTCCGGGATCCCGGTTGTCCTCGGACTTGATGAAGTATGGCAGCACGGATTTCCAACCCCAGCCTTCGCAGTCTAGCTCTTGCTCCCAGCGGTCGTAGTCACGCCGGTTACCCCGGATGTAGAGCATGTAATTGAGAACACTGGAGCCGCCCAGAACTTTGCCCCGTGGCCACCGGCTTTGCTGTAGGCAAAAAGAAGCGACCAAGCGTGTAAAAGCAACAACAGCAAGTCGCCTACATTTGCAAAATCACTAAAAAGCTAACGGAACGGCGTCTATACGAAGATCTCGTCACGAGAGGGGCGTTACCTATAGCCGTACATATTTGGACACCTATACGATTACAAAATGAATACTCAGCAGATCTCAAGCCATGTGGAAATTGGTTTCATGCGAAGTAGTGAGCGAGTAAGAGCCTATGCTGCTTTTTTTTTTTTGCTCTGAGCCGAGTGCTTGAGGTCATATACCTCTTTATGCCCCTGACACACGGGCACCCTTAAGTCCTTTAGACAAGGGGACATCTTTCGGAAAGGCGTTCGGGCGCAGTGACACACGACAAAGGAGTAACTCCTTTCCGGCAAAGATCCTTTTCGCAAAAGCAGATCCCGCATCTACTTTTCTGGCAGGAAGGCAGTACTCTCGCATACAGTGTGCATAATTTATCAATAGAAGAAAACGTGTCGCAACACCGCGGTGCCCTGTCAGTATATTTTTGCGCTGAGAAAATGTTTTCATTTTCAGAGGCAGTGCAATTTGTTGAAAAGTGAAGGCCTATAGTCTGTCCATACTCTCAAACGCCTGCATTACGTCACTAGCGCGATCATGCTAGGGTTGGCAGCGGCAGTTGCTGTGTCGGCGACGTAGTATCTTGTGACCCTCTCTAGCGAAGGGCGTAGGCTGTCCGCAATGAAACGGAAGGTGGCTGGGCTCACTCGAAAACACTGCTTAAAGTGGCCGTCGCCTAATAAGGGCAATGTGTCTTCGAACCAGCGTTCGTTGCGCACATAGGCCCACCTTTCGCGGTTGATGGCTCGGGGGGACAGTGCGGAAGCAGTCAAAATGAAGCTGTTCATGACGAGTCTTTGTTTGAGGCTCATCACTCCTGCCTTCGCAGCGTTTAGCTCATCTTCGATGGAGCCGAGGGCGACAAGAGTCAGGCCCACCTCAACTGTTGCTTTATCTCTGTCTCTGCGCTGAGACATCGCAGGACCACGATGAAACGCGGCACGCCGTCGCTGACCCAGCTGGACGCAGCCATGTAAAAAACACGGCAAAAAACAAAAACAGCAAAACACTGACTGTTCATAGTTGCCAGACGAACTTAAGTTGCTGCTAAAAACGCAAAAAAGCGAAATAAAATTACAGGTATGCGCATTATAAGCCACAAGACAATAAAAAAAACGATTTTATGCTGCGGCGTCGCTGAATGTGATGTACACGCGCAGATTCTTTTTAATATTTCCAATCTTGCTGCTTCCCCAAACAGCGCCATTTTTTCTGCAGCGTTCTTCTGAGGCACCGCCTAAAGCAGTAGTCCGGTGCCGTGTGTCATCAGCGCCACTCCTTTCTGCAAATGGTCCCCTTAGGCGACAAAAGGGGTTTACTTCAAAGTACTTTACTTTTGCCCGTGTGTCACGGGTATTAGAGACGAATCTCCTAAAGCCGTGGTTCTGTCCATGCTTGTCTTTTTGTGACCTGCCATAACCACCTAGTTGTTTGACTAACTCGGCAGAGGGTACTAGTGTGAATGACAGGCAGGCAGACATATCCTGCCTGACAGACACAGCCTGTCACAAGTCACAGACAGAAACAGCCTGTCACAAGTCATGCAAGAACTTCCGAACTCCAGCACCAGAAACTAACGCGCAAAGCTTTATATGGCTCCCCAGTTAAAAGCGCGGGCTTTTCGTCCCTCGTGCTCGGCTTGCGTAACACCGAGCAAACCCGGCGCGGCGGCTGCGCCGACTGTCTCCGTCAGTATGCTTGGCATGAAGGCGGCTGTTCCTAAGTGCATGCGTGGCTACGAGGCTAAGCCTAAGTGGTGTGTAGATTTGGCTTGGTTATCGATAAGAAACATATTTTATGAGGCACCTGACGTTCTTAAATCGAGCTTTTAAGAACTTTCAAGTGGAAGGACACTTCGTTAATTCCAAAGTGTCATCGGCGAAAGACTGTGGCTCGATACCAAACTTGGTATGGCATAACATGACCGTGTGAAGAACATATTTGATTAGTCATAACATGAAAATCATGACATGGATGTCATGAATGTCATGATTTACATTTCATGGTCCTGCAGCTCTTGCGGCGGTTTCGTCCACATGGCATGTTGCAAAACTGGAATGGTATGACATGATTCTATGGCAAACACAAGTGACAGACCCTGTCACTTGCGTGAAAAACGTGAAAGAGAGACGTCCGTTTATTGCCGATTCTAGAGGCGAACTGCCCCTACCACGTGCCCCGATTCATCCTCTGCTTCCTCTTCTTCGATAGAGTGCGGCACGCTCCTAGTTCCTCCGTTATTATTTTGCAACATCCTCTCAGGGGGCCCAAGATGAATAACACGTATCTAAGGTTAAACTTCCGCGGTAGCAATATGGCCTGACAAAGATAGGTGGGTGGGTCGCTGGCATGTTTACTTTACCGCTGGCCAACTGCAAGGTGTTGGCGATGACGAACCTTGCGTTGTGATACATGTTCTTTCGAAAGCCCCAAGGCGGAGATATGGTGTCGTAGCGAGATATCTCGATCCGTCGATAAGCAGTGGAACGGTGCGAAGTGCTTGAGCTTGTCGGGATCACTGTTCCGACATCTTCGTGGTGTAATGCCTAACTAAGCTACGTTAGCGGGACGATTTATACGGTTTGCTGGTGATTCTAGTGTTGAGCCAGGCTTATAAGCCTCATGGGGTTCCTCCAGCCGAACCTTATATGTGTCTTTTCTGCCGGATGGCGTAGGGTGAAAGTGAGGCAAGTAGTCCCGAAAATCGCCATGCGCCAAGTTGCCCTTATCGTAGCCATCACCCTCGAAGGAACAGTTGCGCCCCTTGCATTCCTTCTGTGGTTTGCGGTCGAAACGTTCTTGAGCGGGCTTTCGCAGTTGATGGACAGCACGTAATTTCTTACACGCTGCTCTCCTTGTTTCCAGCAGCGCCTGAGCATGGCAGTAATTGATTTGTGGCTGTCGTACACCTTCACGTACTTGAGACCGACCATTGTAAAACACATAGTAATCCTGGCATACTTGAGAACAATGTACTCGACGTGACGAATGTCGAAGACGCAACCATGGCTGGTCTGGAACAAGTCACGCAAGGTTGGCGTTACGACCATGGCGCTGTTCACGACGAAAACTTGTGCATTCACGACGACTGTCGACTCGCTGCCCTGGCATCGCCGTGCCCCAACTTTATTTTTCCAATGGGTGTTTAAAAAAACCTAAATATGCGCTTTGGGCACTTTTTATACCTCTTTTTAGGACCGCCAGGTGGCGCCGTTTTGTTTGGCTGGCCGCATACAGTGCTCCGCTTTCACGTGTTCTTGGCCCGTTACCGGGCCCCGCCCGCGTCTGGACAAGCTCACTATTCCTTCTAGAAGACTCCCGTGACACGCCGGCACCATCCAGGCCCCGGTCCGACCCCAGGCTGGCCCTCCAGGTCCCTTCAAAAGTACGAAGCGGTGCGGCGCCGCGCTAACCCTAACGCGCCGCGCCTGCACCTCCACGATACAGCGTCCCGCCCAGCACTCGACACCAACGACAACTGACGCCCTGTCGGTAAGCCCAGCCTCCTCCGGTCGTACCGCTGACACAGCCGGGCTTCCGCTGTCAACATCTGGCAATGTCACCAGCCCCGCGCCGACAACAATACAGCAACAGGCAGCGTTCCTCAACAGCGCGCACGGCCCAGCAACGTGCAACGCTGGTGGCGTCTCTGCTACTCTCAGCTTGATAGCCACGCAAACGCCGGAGCCCGAGAGCCGTAATGCAGCGTTGGCGTTGCAATCAACCACGCCTGCTGCTCTCCCCACCTTATCTGCGTCTGGCCTAACCATTGGAAATTCCGAGTCTGTCGAAAAACGCGTTTCGACGAGCTTAGTTCCTTCCATCGCCGAAGTTTTGCCTTCCATCATTTCAGCTGACGACTTATCGACGGAAATGGACTTCACGGCATCGCAGGTCAACGAAGACAATACGCCATCTCCTGAAGGCAGCTGGAACACCGTTAGTGCCAATCAAAAACCTGCCTCGACCGCCCGCCCCCCTCCGAGCTCATCACCTTCGGAGTCCAACTTCCACCTGGAACACTCACGCCGAAACTGCCTCTCTATGACCTGCTTTCTAACATCATAGCCGCCGCAAATCTCTCTCCCAAGACCAGTGCGGAGGTTATCCTTCAAGCCGAACCTGCTCAGAGCCTTGTGTTTCTGAAAACGCCCTCACCTCTCACTGCCCACCTCGCACTCTCCCTCACAAATCTGGAACTTAATGGTAAGCCGATCACCATTAAGCCCTATGCACCCAGTCCTCCAATATCATGTCTCGGCGTCATACACAACGTCGGTGGTCACTTCACAACATCTCAGCTCTTGCATGACCTCGAATCCTTCACTTCAGATATACTCGTTGCACGTATGATGGGCTCCACTGAATCCGTCCTCATAACATTTGCTGGAACCATCATCCCTGGCTTTGTGTACTTCAAACGCGTCCCTTTCCGATGCCGTCCACATAAACCTAAGCCCCCTACTTGCACTCGGTGCCTTGCTATAGGGAACCGTGCTCATCAATGCCCCCAACACAGCGTTCCGGCCAAGTGCCACCGCTGTGCGTCTCCTCTACCAGCAGATCCCCATGCTCACGTTTGCGCCCAACCCTGGTGCATCCATTGCCCAGTCAACACCCACTCATCTCTCGGCTCCACCTGCCCCTACCTTCTAGCTAAGCAACGCGACTGCGCCAAAGCAGCTTTTCTCCGTCGCACAGCCATGCGCCGAGCCACTCAGCCTTCATCACCCTCTTCTTCAGCACATGAGTTCCTATCACCTCCCGCAACATCCCCCCCCCCGGGCTCATACACCGCTAAGGTGAAGGGAACACCTCCCATGTGCACTTCTTCATCAAACACACCTTCACCATCTTTAAGTAACGAGAACCTCTCCTTCGATCTGCGACTGGCTATGTTGGAGCGCAACCAGCGCGAGCAACAACGTGTCTCAGATGAGCTACAACAGAAAATACTCGCACTGACGCAGACACTCGCAACTACCACATCCTCTCTTACCTCTCAACTCACGGAGCTAAATAAGCAACTCACCACACTCACCGCCCCGACCTCCAGCTCCCATGTAACCAAATTGGCCGACATGGTCGAAACCATCACCACTGCGCATCACACTCGTTTAGTCCAGCTGGAAAATTCATTTGTCCGGATTCTTACGACCCTCGAAACCCAATCTAAGCAACTGGAATCTTTCACCTATATGCTTAACTCCTTGCAAGAGTCGCTTCCCCCAGCCAAAAAAGGAACGCGCACGCGTAGGTGCTTTCTCTACTTCAAAGACCTGGAAGGCGCGTGAAAAGGACCTCGATATTTTGCAGTGGAACTGCCGCATGTTTCGTCATAATAGGACCCCTCTCCACCAATATCTTCTCACTCGCCAAACATTAGCCCATTTTCTCCTTATACAGCAGACTCGGGCGGCCCTTGCCGTCCCGGGCTACCGTGCATATCACGCTACGACGGGAAAGCCACTTGCGTCCATTTCTGTACGCAATGACGTTCTCGTTGAACCACTAAACGTACCCTCCCCCCTCCTGAAACATTTAGTTGGTGTGGTCTATTACCAACCATCTACCCGTATTTCTCTCGCTCTGATGTCATTTTACAACCCCCTTGTCACGTCCTCTTTGTTTAGTGCTCTTGGAAAATTCCTGCACTCCATTCCATCGACCACCCATATCCTCCTTGGGGTGACTTTAATATTCCTCTTAGGCTCTGGGGTTACCCCCAAACACTCAAACCAGGTTGCCTTCTACACTGACTCGCCCAGGAACGCCATCTCACCCTTTTTAATACTCCTGACACCCCTACTCGAGCGGGCACTGTTTCACAGCGTTTCACTACACCCGATCTCACGTTCTCTCGGAGTTCCCTTCCTTTTCACTGGCAGGTGTCCGCTGAAAATCTTTTCAGTTATCACTTTCTCATACACATCACGACCCCTCTTTCTCACAATAGGCGGAAACAACGAGTCACTCACACTGACTAGGAAGCATTCCGTAATAACCTTTTGTTTGACTTATTTAAAACTTACGACGACTGGACGTCGCGGATCTCCGCAGCAATGACATCCTGTAGTTGCCGCGCTCGTTTTCAACTCCCCATTCCTGACCCTGATCCCGCTTCCTCCGCTTATGGCGACGTCATCAACGTTTGAAACGCGCTCTCTGCTCCCAGCCACACAACGTCAAACTTTCTTTTCGAATTGATGCTCTGCGGGCTGAAATTATCATTTACAGCACTTCTCTCGAGCACTCTCGTTGGAACACGCTGTGTCACGGCCTTGACTCCGCACTGCGCTCGCGCTCTAGATCGTCTCTGTTTAGGTCTCTCTTAGGTACCAAGCCTGCCGTTGCTCCAACCCTAGCTAAAGCTCTCGCTCAAGGGACTCCATTTGATGTGTTTGAAAATTTAAAATCACTGTATCTCCCCCCCCTCACACCTTCCTACCCAGATTACTGTGGCGAAGCTAACCCAGACCTGGACCACCCATTCACGCTCAGGGAGCTGGAAGCTGCCTTAGCCACTCAATTTACCCGTTCGGCACCCGGTAAGGATGAGATAACATATACTACATTACGGAATCTCTCCGACAGCGCGAAGGAATTTCTCTTACACACATTCAACGAACCATGGAACAGCGGCTGTCTTCCAAGCTCTTGGACATCATCTCTAATTTGCATGATTCCGAAGCCGGGCAAACCTCCAACTCTCTCTAACCTTGGCCCTATCTCTTTGACGTCATGCGTTGGCGAGACTCTTGAGTGAATCGCCTTGACTCCACTGTCTGATTTTGTTGAGGCCGAAAAATTTTGCCCTCCTTCTCTTATTGGCTTCCGACGCCACGTTTGTGCGCAGGACATGTTCCTTGTTCTTTAGCATACTTTTCTTTCACCTTCTCGTAGTCAGATCCATGCGCTTGTAACCGTCGATGTACGGATGGAATTTGATGGCGTGAGTCATGACCACATACTCGCTCAGCTCTCCTCCCTGCCATGTGGCTTCCGCATGTATTCTTACATCCGATCATTTCTTTCCAATCGAGTCGCTCGCTTTAGAGTCGATACTCATTTGTCTAACCCACACTCCCTCACCCACGGCACTCCTCAAGGTGCCGTACTATCTTCTACTCTATTTAATATGGCTATGGCCCCCCTTGCCTCCCAACTGTCCCAAATACTTGACCTCCACCATATTTTTTATGCAGATGACATCCCTCTCTGGTGTACGTCTGGATGCCCCGGCCACGTGCAGGATACTTTGCAACGTGGCCTGGACCTTATCGCTTCCTTTCTCGCTACTGCTGGCCAGTCCCCTGCACCGGAGAAATGTGAACTACTTTTGCTAAACCGGTCTGCGTACCAGCGCTCCCACAATACCCTCATCTCCCTACATCTTTCTATCTCTCTCATTTCCACTGTTCAGCAATGCAAATTTCTTGGCTTCCCTTTGCACGCGACAAAGAACGCGCAGGCCCTACATCACGCCGTGAGGACTTGCCACTCGGTGACCCACCTCCTGCTACGCGTTGTCACTCGGCAGTTGGGGCTCCACGAGGCTCATGCGTGCCGGGTTGCACATGCGCTTGCCCTTAACAAGTTTTTGTACTTTGTACCATATGTTGATTTCACCCAAACGCAACTCAACACACTCGAAAGAGCTCTATTAGGCCTCTACAAGGCAGCTCTAAACCTCCCTGTCACTACCTCTTCCACTAAGCTCTTTGCCACAGGCCTCTTCCATCCATTACGTTCTCTTATTTCTCTGCACCACGACTCTCAGATTGCCCGTCTTTCTCTCACTCGTCAAGGCCAATGGCTATTAGCCCAAGCCAGTATACCTCACATTCCCGTTTCCGTTCCCACCTTGCCTTCTGCCGCTAGCACCGCTGCTTCTAACCTTCGCATCCTTCCTCTCCTATCCAATATGTCTCCCGTTCTTCTCGCCGGCCGGCGTCATGCGGCAGCACAGCAGCACAGCATCATTCTCCTCCTCTCTCTACACAGGGAGTTGCCTACACGGATGCCTCATACATGGCTCCTCGGGGCTCGTGTGGCTACGTTATTTACCATCCACACCTTTCGGCACCTGACACGCACACCAGCGGGCCATACTTACACCCGCCAAACGTACTTTCGCTCGAGGTCCTTTCCATGGTCCACGCCATGCAGTCATTTTCCTGCCTCCCTTCTCTCCCCGAGTACACGATTTACTCCGACTCTCACGCCGCCATCCGTCACATACAGAACAACACGTTGCCCCCTGCTCTTCAACAGGAGGTCGAGCGAGCGGCCTCTGCTCTTCAACCCTCCACTGTCTTCCTCCGCTGGGTTCCTGGGCATTCGGGTATTAACGGCAATGGGCTAGCTCATCAGCTTGCCCGCGATATATTGCACCGGGTACCCTTCATTCCCTGGCCCACACCTTCGGAAGACAGTGAGAGCTTCGCGAATAACGATGGGCAGATCTCCTTGCGTCACACTACAAAGGAGGTATATCTCCAGCTCCGGCTCGACAAGCGTTTTTACCCTCCCCCTCATCCATCACTCACTGCGCTCGAGGCTCGAAGTCTACGGCACATCCAAATGAACTGCCTGATAACCCCCTCCCGCCTTTTTCTTTATAAATATAGGTCTAACCTCTGCAGTCCTAATTGTCCCTCCCCATACGCTGACCTGTCACACTGCCTGTTTTACTGCCCAACTGCTCAGCAATCCAGCTATTACCCTCCCCCATCCCTTTCCATCAGCTCCTGGCTCGAATGGATCGGCGCCGAAGGGGAAGAAGAACAGCGTCGACTGATCGCACAGGCGGTCGAAACGCTCGGTCTGTAAATTTGGCTGAAAAAAACTCTATTACCACTACTACTATACCCCTTTTTATTTATGTTTAGTTGGCTTTACGCCTGTTATTGCTGCACGTAGGAGTGAGCTAGTCACCATATATAATTTATGTTATTTTTTTGTTCGGGTGACAATAGAGTTTGAGACCCTCACATGAAAATCATGACATCGTGTCATGTAACAAAATGACTACAAGCCAAACTCATGATGCGTTCGCAGTCGTTTTGCTAGCTTTACTTATACCAAATTTGGTATTACGGGACCTCAATGGATGACGAAGGTATGATAATGGTGCAAACATGATAAACACAAGTTGCGTGTCATTAACAACATGACTATATACTACACTCATGATGCGCTCGCAGCCGTTTCGCTAGCTTCACATACCAAACTCGCTATAACGCGACACGAACGAATGACGTAGGTAAATCACACATCCAAACTTGTTATTCACAACATGCGTGTCATGTAACAGCATGACTACATGCCACACTGATGATGTGCTCTCGGCCGTTTCGCAAGTTTCCCTTATGCCAAATTTGACATTACGTGACGCCATTGCACGACGAAGGTATGTGACTGGTGCAAACGTGATAATCACGTGATGCGTGTCATGTGACAACATGACTACATGCCGCAGTCAAGGTGCCAATACATTTCGACGTGACACGGTGCACGTGCTCGCCGGTGGTCATTTCGTCGCGTCACGCTGGCGTTGCCACGTCAGGCACCGGTCCTGCCATATACTCGCAGGCGCGCGCTGCGCTGCGTTGGTTTCACGCATGCGCGTTTCAGTGCGTTCAGCGTCCCTCCTTCACAAAAAAGGGAGACGCGGTGTTGTCTAGATAACGCATCGGCGCAAAATGCAGCATGTCGCATTTCGCACTAGTTGCCGTCGGGCCACACCCCCGGACGCTGGTCGCATCGGTCACGTCTGGCTTCAGATTGCTCGCGTTTTGCTAACGTAGCAGCGATGTGCCCAGCGTGAGCGCGCGTCCACGCTACATCAGAGTATATTGGGTCCTGCATGATGCGCTCGTGGCCGTTTCGCTAGCTCCACAAGTACCAAATTTGGTGTTACGTGAAGTCAATGGATGACGAAAGTATATGACTGGTGCAAACATGATAATCCTGAAGCGCGTGCCATGTAAGAACATGACAACATACCACGCTCATAGCTTGCTCTCGGCCGTTTCGCTAGCTCACCTTTTACGAAATTTGGTATCACATGACGTGAATAGATGACGAAGGTAAACAACACATTCAAACATGATAATGACATGGAAGTCATGTACTGCATCATTTACCTCCACCTTGTAACGTTGTTCCATATTAAAGTGACATATCAACACTTCTCATTCGTGCTTCGCATGTCATCGATTCCCACTGTACGTGGGATTTGCCAATTGTTTTAAAATGCGAACGCATTTCTTAGTCGGGCTATGTCAGGCACCCGGCGTTTTCCGCGGCAGCCACGTGCCGGCGGGAGTTATTTCTCCGCTCTCACTCTTTCTTCTATAGCAACAGCTGCGGGCCCGTGATCTTATCCTCGCCAGTTGCAACCGGAGCATGTGGTTCGAGAGCTCGTAGGACAGGATAGGCACTCGATCTTTCGCTGTTCACCCTCTCTTCTTCTTTCTCCCCACTCTCCCATCTGCTCATGCCTCCCGTCTCCCATCTGCTCACGTTCACTGGCTGGGCGCCTCTCAAGGCGATGGTAGAACTTAATGAAGGCAAATATCTGACGCCAACGGTACCCTCTCCCGGACCGAGAAACGCATTCGCATTTGCTCACTGTTCTCTTCGGGAAGGTGGGGACATTTTTATAACGCTACTGCATTTCTCACTCGGGCGCTAAGTCAGGCGTCTATCGGAATTCGTTCACCACTTTCTCACATAGCATTAGCTGCGGGTTCGTGCCCTTATCCTCGCCCATAGAAACCGGAGCATGTGTTGCGAGAGAGCGTAAGAGAGGGTAGGTGCAGTGCTTCGCCACTCCTTTTCTCGCCGTTCACTCTCTCTTATCCCTGCACACCACTTTCGCATCCGTTCGTGGTTCCCTTTCGACTATTCGCTGGCTATGTGCTTCTGAAGAACATCCGGAAATGTGGGCTCAAAACACCACTGTGAAACGCCAACGCCAAGCCGAGAACGCTCTTTGTTTTGTTCACCTCGCAGTATATTTAACCGTGCATGCTAGCTACTAGAGCTGGATGCACATGCCCCGTTTTTCGCGACAGAAAAACGCCACGTGTGGTGAACGGCGCTATTGGCTGCATGGTGTTAAAAAGAAAAAAAAAACATTATTTTTCTATCACTGGTTTCTCACGTGCCAAACGCTATTATGGACGCTACGCAATGCATTCGCATTTTCTCCCAATTCCTTTCGGGGAAGTGGGGGCATTTTTTTGTGTCTCATAATATTGCAAGATGTGTTGTGCTATTTATTGCAAACAAAGCGACATTGACTAGCATAAAGAGTCGATGAGAAAAGCACGGTCCTAAGCTCCATGATGTCTATAATGAAGCCACCGACCATAGTATGTGTTTGTAGGTATTTTATATTGTTCCGTCACAATAACGTTTGTTGTTCGTCTATTGCAAACCTATTGGCATTTCAGAAATACCAAAATAAACACAGTACCCAGTACTCACGTATTGAGGTTTACCTAAATTATGCGTAATACATGCTTTTTGATTGTAAATATTCAGAAGTGGAATGCCTCCTTTACTCAATGCCAGTGCCAACGCGCGCTCCTCAACTAGAGCCATCGCTCCGCCTTAGTTCGGGGAGTGGTCGTGATGCGACACACCGTAAGGGGTAAGGCTTCTTGCGTTACACGTGCGTCCGAGCGCTTTCCCTCGGAGATGCAATAGACGTGTTTCCCTATCCAAAATTATACTCCTGAAGGATTTGTTCCTTCGTGGTCCTTGTGGCTGGAAGCACTACCACCGCCACCTCCAAGCGCTCTTGATGCAGCAGTGTCAGAGTGAGGCGTCACCATTCGTTGTCCGCATAATGGCACGATTGGAAACGCGTTATCTCAAAACACCTGGTCTCTTGCAAAACCGGCGAAACCACCATCATTCCGGAGATTTGCCGCTTCGGGGCCACGGAGTGCGGGCGCACGTCGTACCAGCTCCGCAGTTTTAAATGCAAAGCATTTCTTAGCGAACTTCGGCGACTTTGAGCGTATCTATCTAGCCGCCTACGACTTTTAGCTCTACTGGTCGTTTCGATAATGGTACCGGTACCAAATTTGGTATGGCATAACGTGACTGTATGAAGAACATATCTGACTAGTCATAACATGAAAATCATGAAATGTAAGTGATTTATTATCTACATTTCATGGCCCTGCAGCTCTTGCACTAATTTAGTTCACACGCCATGTTGCAAAACTGGTACGGTATGGCATGATTGCATGGAAAACACAAGCCACCGACCCCAACATAAAATCATGACATGTGTGTCATGTAACAACATGACTACATGCCACGCTCATCATGCACCCGCGGCCGTTTCGTTAGCGTCACAAATACCAAATTTGGTATTACAGTATGTGAATGCATGTCGAAGGTATGCGACTGGTGC
The DNA here is from genome assembly GCF_043290135.1 of Rhipicephalus microplus. Classification (NCBI taxonomy): domain Eukaryota; kingdom Metazoa; phylum Arthropoda; class Arachnida; order Ixodida; family Ixodidae; genus Rhipicephalus; species Rhipicephalus microplus. Next base: position 122,582,988 of record NC_134707.1, read on the forward strand.
AAACATGATAATAACGAGATGCGTCATGTAACAACATGACTACATGCCACGCTCATCATGCGCTAGCGGCCATTTTGCTAATTCACATATACCAAATTTGGTATTATGGGACGTGAATGGATGACGAAGGTATGATACTGGTGCGAATATGACAAACAGGAGATGCGCGTCGTGTCACATCATGACTACATGCTACGCTCATGATGCGCTTTCGGCTTTTTCGCTAGCTTCACATGTGCCAAACTCGGTATTACGTGACACGAACGGATGACGTAGCTAAATGACACATCCAAACTTGAAAATCATGACGTGCATGTCATGTAACAGCATGACTACATGCCACACTGATGATGTGCTCTCAGCCGTTTCGCAAGCTTCACATACGCCAAATTTGGTATTACGTGATGCCAATGCATGACGAATGTATGTGAATGGTGCAAAAATGATAATCAGTAGAGGCAAGTCATGTGAAAACATGACTACATGCCACTGTCAAGGAGCCAATACATTTCGACGTGACGCGGTGCGCGTGCTCATCAGCGCTCATTTCGTCGCGTCACGCCGACGTTGCCACGCCAGGGGCCGGTCCTGCCATATACTCGCAGGAGCGCACCGCGCTGCGTTGCTTTGACGCATGCGCGTTTCAGCGCGTCCGGCGTTCCTCTGTCACGAAACGAGGGAGACGCAGTGGTGTCTGGGTAACGCATCGGCGCAAAATGCAGCATGTCGCAATTGTCGCTGGTTGCCATCGGGGCACGCCGACGGACGCTGGTCGCGCCTGGCGTCAGATTATAGAGTGCTTGCGTTTTGCTAACGTAGCGTCGCTGTGCCCAGCGTGCATGCGCATCAATGATACATTGGAGTATATTGGGCCCTTCATGATGCACTCGTGGCCATTTTGCTAGCTCCACATATACCAAATATGGTGTTACGTGACGTCAATGAATAACGAAAGTATATGACTGGTGCAAACATGATAATCCAGACACGCGTGCCATGTGAGAACATGACAACATACCACGCTCATAGCGTGCTCACGGTCGTTTCGCTAGCTCCGCATAAACTAAATTTGGGATCACGTTGCGTGAATAAATGACATAGGTAAACGAAACATCCAAACATGATAATCATGACACGGAAGTGATGTATGGCATCATTTACATCCATCTCGTAACGTTGTGCTGATTTTAAAGTGACAAGATATCAACATTTCTCATTCGTGCTTTGCATATCATCAATTCCCACTGTACGCGGGATCTGCCAATTTTTTTGTCGATTATCGGCACGATATCGAATTTCTTAGCTCCATTTTTCACACCAGTGGACGACGGAAGTTCTGGAGAACTTCTGAACACCACGTTTTTAAACGCGGGCTGCATCTTTTTGGTGTAACAACCGTGTTTTCTGGGTCACCACGTCAACACCGCAGCTAAGCTCAGCGAACGAAAACTGGACGCTAGTGTCTCCACCGCCGCGGTCGTGGGGAGAGCTCCGCTGAACGCGCCGTCGGAGCTGTTCAGAGCTCCCCGTTCCTTTTCGAAAGCCCGATTGATGTCGAAATTGAGGGCGTTACTGTGGATGGAGAGGACTTATCACTGAAAAAGTTTGATAAAAGGTGAGTCTGGTGCGAATTGCGAAAAGGTGCCAAGACGCAGGTTGATCGGGAGCCTGGCTCAGAGGGAAATACACAGCGAGAGACGCCCTTTGGAGAAAAGGTGCAAGGAAACACATGGAAGAATGAGTGGAACGCCCGACAAATCATCAAGGCGAGTCGACTGCCCAATCTGCCAACGGCAGATTATAAGGTAATTGTGCGTCCGTGTGGTGGGCTTAACATCTCCGACTACAGGATGTTTCGCCTATATTGCTGCCTGCGTAACGCGGCGGGGGTCGGCCGGGAGGCGGCTTTGTAACACAGTATGTGTATCAACAAGACGCAGAACATACTCGTCATCAGTACACCATTTGAGGGTCGAGCCCGACAGTTTGGAGCCATTACAAAACTACGAATAGGTCAGAATAAATCTGACAGGCAGCCCCGCAGAACACGTCAAACGGACTTATACGAGGGGTGTCCAAGGAAGAGAGTCCAGCAGACATCCTTAGCAACTTGGTCACTCCACGTAACCCAGGAGTCCTTCATGCGAAAAGGACTGGAAACACGGACAATATTATTGTACTGTTTGAGGGATTTCGCTTTCCGTCATATGGGAGGTATAGAGCAATTCTCGTTAAGTGCACGCTCTACAGGAAACACTTCGATGTCTGCTACGTTTGTGGGAGACCTGGACATAGAGCAGACGCGTGTTTCTACCCCAACGACAAGGTATGCAGGAGTTGTGGAAGCGAGAATCCAGCGCAAGATCACAGTTGTGAAGTGGAATGGAAGTTATGTGGCAAAGGTCACCCCACTGGAGACAAGAGATGTAAGGCAAGATACAACATACCGTACCTGGTTAGAAGACGTCACTGGGAACGGACGAGGCGAGACGAGGAGGAAGCATGGGCAGCGTGTGCTCAAGCCTGCTACCAGTACAAGGAAGTCGGCGTACGCCATGACAACGACCAGAACACAACAACCAGCCAGCAGTCGGACAAAGATACAAACAGGCAAAACAGTAGGAACGGCCTCGCTCGAGACCACTCCGCATCCTTCCCGAAGCTTACTGGGGGAAAGCGTCAAAGAAAGCCCAGGTCCCACTCCAAAACAAGATCGACATCAAGGCCAAGGTCCCACTCAAGAGCCACTCGAGGGAGCGGCAGCACACAGGTGAGCTTTGCAAGTGTGGACTCCGGCACTGCCTCTCCAAGTAATGTTATAGGGTCCACCTTAGAAAAAGAAATGATGCAGATTGAAATGATGTTAGAACAGATCACTAGAAAAACCTAACGCTTAAAGAAGAGATTAACCAACTGAAAGAAGAAAATTCGAAGCTTCAGGAGGTGAGCAACGCGGGTAAGACGCCTAACACCCCCTCTGTTAGCAAAATACCAACGCTTAATCGAGCCCCAAATTCTGTTCCCTCGCAAATGAGTGGGGAGTCACCACCACTCAAAAGGAGGGTGCAGGAAGACGCAGAAAAAGCCGGCAACTTTTCGATTAGCGAGGTTAAGGGATTGTTTATTGGATTGTTCGATCAACTACATAACCAAATTACATGCATGTACGTCGAAATAAAGCAACGGTTTGATGGACTCGAGCACAGAGTATTGGCGATATAGAGCACACCTAAGGACGTTGGGTCATCTTGTGCGGGGCCGGTTAAATCAAAACCGTACTGCAGAACACCCACCGTAGAAACCAGCAAGGTCACCGGGGAGGATACCATAAATGAACATGGCGCCAAGTAACCAGTACATTCTTTGGCAGTGGAATTGCCGCAGATACCGTAGGAAACGAGGGAACCTGCAGCAATTCGTGATAAACAGGGAGGCGCCAGATGCCATGGCCCTTTAGGCGACCGGGGGGACGGCAAGGTTATCGGGTTACAAGTCGTATAGTACTTCTGGTGAGAAGGCCACTGTCACAACTCTGGTGCATAAAAAGCTCACGGCTGTAGAGCATGATACCGGAATGCACATCATTACCACGTCCTTATAAAAATATACCATCCCGTAAGAGGCAGGGAAGCCTCTTCGTGCTTAACATTTATAGCCCATCCCGACAGAAGCCCAAGTTTGGTCCACTTTTCCTCAAAGCCTTGAGCATAGCGGACAGCATAGTCAGCGACATTAATGCACCATACGCGGCTTGGGGATACACTGTCGATAATATAAAGGGACGCAAGTTATGGGCAGACGCTCAACACGAGAGCCTCACGCTGATAACAAATCCTGAACAGCCCACAAGAATAGGCAACAACGTTAGTAATGACACAACTCCAGACCGAACGTTTACGAAGAACGTAGCAGACTCACGATAGGTAAACATGCAGCAGAATTTCGGCAGCGATCATTATACTGTAGTTGCATCGGTGTATGCAGGCCCTCAAAAAAAGAAAGGCAGAAAACTGGCACTTGTAGAATGGGATCATTTCTTTAAGATTCGAGAGGAGGAATCGGATAACACCATAGTAGATATAGAAAAATAGGTAGAGAAGCTCCAACAGAGTGTCAAGAAAGCAAATGAAATTGTTCTCGAAGAAGCGGGAAGGGCTGAGATGGACAGCAAACTGTTGCATCTGTGGGAGGCAAGGACTAGCAATCAAAAGCGCTAGAAAAGGCAAAATACAATCGTAATTTAAGAAAGAAAGTAGCTGAATTAGACAAGGAGATAGAGCTCCATGCGAATCAGCTGACCCAACTGCAGTGGGAAGAGCCGTGTGTAACTTAATGGAGGAGAAATGAATATGTCAGACATGGAACATTCTCCGAAGTCTCCTAGACCAGCAAAGTACAAAGACTGCACAGAGGAATAAGCTGCAACAAATAATACATACCTATGCAGGAACAGAGGAGAAGCTCTTTCACGAGCTACGAAAAAAGTACTTCGCAGATGCAACAAAAGAACCACTTTCTGGTTACAAGGGGCAAGACAACCTTATAGTCGATGCTGAAATAACGGAGGCCGAGGTTAGATTCGAGCTCGCTCGAATAAACCCGAGGTCTACTCCTGGACCTGATAAATTAAGTAATAAGACGCTCAGAAACTTGGACGACGAATCTATTAAGGCCCTCGCTGAGCACATGAATAAGTGTTGGTAGAGTGGGACCACTCCACGTCAATGGAAGACTGCTCAGGTCATTATGATTCCGAAGCCGGGAAAGAAAGCACAGTTGGATAACCTTAGACCAATTTATGGACTTCATGTAAAGGCAAACTCATAAAGCACGTCATCCTTGCGCGTCTCACTACCTACATGGAGGAGAACGGACCCTTCCCACACACCACGATCGGTTTCAGACCTAAATTATCAACGCAGGACATCATGTTACAGATTAAGCATCAAATACTCGACGTGGTGACCAGATCTTTATACTCTAAGGCTATCCTTGGCCTTGATCTCAATAAGGCCTTCGACGCTATCACACACATGGCCATACTGAAGAGTCTTCAGGGACTGGGGATAGGACAGCGCACCTACGCATATGTGAGAGACTTCCTATCCAACCGCACTGCGAGAATTGCGGTCGGAGAGGCAAGGTCTGAAGAGATTGAATTGGGCAGTAGGGGGACGCCGCAAGGTTTGGTGCTGTCTCTTCTGTTATTTATTGTGGCGATGATTGGCCTACCAGCAAACTTTGACCAGATCAAGTGCCTTAGACACAGCATATACGCAGACAACATCACCCTCTAGGTGACGGGTGGGAGTGACGGCGACATTGAAAACATATTACAAGAGGCTATTGACACTGTAGAGAGATATGTAAAAGCTAAGGGGCTAAAATGTTCGCCCAAAAAGTCGGAATTGCTAACTTATAGGCGCATATGTAGGGGACGCAAAAGCATACACGGAAGGCCGGACATCATGATTTTTGCAGGGGGAAGTAAAATACCCACGGTAGCAAACCTACGAGTTCTTGGCCTCCGTATATCTGAGAATGGCCAACAATGAAGAAACTGTTAGGCTATTAGAGAACAGCGTCCACCAAACAAGCAGGCTGATCAAATGAATAACCAACAAAAACAATGGTATAAAGGAACACAACTTAGTTCGTTTAGTCCAGGCTTTTGAAGTCAGTCGCATCTTGTACGTCGCCCTATATCTTAAACTACAAGCAGCCGAACAGCGCAAAATAGATAGCATCATTAGGAAAGCATATAAACAAGCAATAGGTCTGCCGTTAAATAGGTCGAATGACAAGTTTTTGGCTCTAGGGCTACATAACACGCTCGCAGAGCTAATAGAGGCCCACACGATGTCACAGTGATCGGTAAACCAGAGCACTACAGGCAGGCATATTTTGGACACAATTGGCGTCACGTACATTGTGCAACATTGGGTAAAAAAAGACATGCCGCGGGAGACAAGGCGGCATATCATTGTGCCTTCATTACCTAGAAATATGCATCCTGAGCATCACCACGCTAGAAAGATAGAAAAAGCGAAAAGCCTACATAAAAAGTTCAGCAACGCCCGGGACGTAGTCTATGTAGATGCAGCAGAATACGAGAATAACCCAAAGATGGGAATCGCAGCTACGAATATTCGATGGGATTCCAACGTCAGTGGCAAGGTACGTACAGATAGGGCAGCAGTGGCGGAGGAGGTGGCCTTATCACTTGCATTTATAAAAGCCGAAGTCGCGATCAGCGATTGCAAAACAGCTGGTAAACGTTATGCCAGGGGAAGGATCTCTTCGGAAGCGCTAAGAATTCTGGCTAACGTTTGCGGCGATGAGCGGGTAGTTCATATTATATAGGCACCTGCTCACTCCTCCTTCCCCAGGAACGAAATTGCGCACGCCCTGGCTCGAGAACCGGCCAGCCGAACAGGCGCAACACAAAGTCCAGGGATGGAGAGGAACCGCATGATTAGTTATGAAGAGATCACAAAACACGACAGGCTATGAAGAATCCGATTCCCCCGGGAACTACCTCACTCAAACAGCAGCAGGAGACGGCATGGCGCCTCTTACATACCAACACTTTCCCGAACCCGGTTACTTCTCACTACATCTACCCAGAGATATACTCAGATTTGTGTAAGTTGCGAATCTCAATCATATAATGTGGGCTTGCCCCTCCGTGACAGGACATTACAAAAAATACAGCAATGGAGAGCAGTGGGAGACCGCCCTGCTAAGCGCAGACCCAGAAGTGCAACTCGACGTCTTTCGGCAAGCCGAGCATTCCGCCAGAGCACAAGAACTCATGGCTACCACCCAGGGGAAACAGTCGTTTCAGTTCCCATATCTTGCCGTTTTTTTAATAAAGTAATTTTCTCTACCATCACTGTGAACACGAAGAATGCAAGACGCCGCCCCCCTAATCTTTACCCTACTGAACAAAATTACATTATAATATTTCTGTCGTGAGGCAATACTTGATAGGCTCTCTCCCCCAGTACCGCAAACCACATGTGAAGACTTGGCGATGGGTGAGAGCACGAAAGGGCTAGAGGAGAGGGTGGTGAACAGCTCGATAGGGCCCATCTGGTTGGCATTGATAAAATACAGGGGGCGCTGACAAGTATGAACGCAGAAAGCAGATAAAGATGGCTGGGCGTTGAGAATGTGCCCAAACTTTCGCCGGGTGGCTGAACGATGGGACTGACACAACAGAAACACAGACAAACCGAAATTTCCCTTTCAATGTTCAAGAAAGACCATCAACTTATAGAATGGCTGAACTATGCACTAATATTGTCGTGAGTTATAAAATACAGAGGGTTTACTTAAGAACACGGACAGTGGAACTCATAGAGACCCTCTCAAAAGAAGGCCGCTAAGATTGTCGTGTTCTTCACTCGCCTGCACTGCGCCTCTCCAGCAAATCCGCGATGTGGCTATCGCGGCTAGACGCAGCTATGTACGCGGCATTACCCTCTCACCAGAGTGAGCGTCGTCCCGATGCTCACCAGGTAGAGATGCGGCTAGCGGGTGTTTGGATCAGTCCGAGTGGTAAAGTTTCATGTGGACCACGTGCACTGTCTCAGGCAGATGCTGGCGACATTGCGAACAGGAGGAGGCGTCGGACACGACTTCGTACATCACGTCGCTAAGACGGTGCAAAACCTTGTATGGTACTAAGTATCGGCGTAGGAGTTTCTCCGAGAGGCCTCGCCGTCGTACAGGAAACCAAACCCAGACTCTATCTTCTGGTTGATCAGCGACGAATTGATGGTGATGGTTGTATTATTGGGCGTCAAGTTGCTGCTGGTTGATTATTCTGACACAGGCAAGCTGCCTTGCTTCCTCTGCGCACTCAGTGAAGTCTGCATTGTCTGTCTCTGAATCATTGTAATCATAAGGCAGCATGGCTTAAAGCATTGTAGTAACTTCTCTGCCGTGAATTAGTGCGAACGGTGTCATTTTCGTTGTTTCCTGGCACATCGTATTACATATACGATAGTGTGATTACAGCAAGATTCGGTCTCAATTCTCGAGCTCCACGTCGACGTACTTGCAAAGCATGTCAGCGATCGTCTTGTTAAGTCGTTCTGTAAGCCCATTCATTTGTGAGTGGTAAGCTGTCGTCTTCCTATGCGCAGTACCACTGAGCGTAAGCACAGTGTGCAAAAGCTCGGCTGTAAACGCAGTACCTTTGTCTGTTATGACCACAGCTGGAGCACCATGTTTCAGGACAATGTTCTTAATGAAGAACTGGGCCGCTTCAGCTGCAGTGCTACTCGCAATCGCCTTGGTCTCCGCGTATCGGGTGAGGTAGTCCGTCGCCACTATAACCCGTTTGTTCCCGCTATCCGATGTTGGGAATTGGCTCCAGTAGATCCATTCCCAGTCGAGAAAACGGAGTTTTTGGCACTGGCACAGGATGTAATAGCCCAGTGCAGTTTACAGGTGGTACCTTGCGCCGCTAACAGTGAATGCATGTTCGGACGTACTGTTTCACCTCTGCTGCGATTCTTGGCCAGCAATATTTTTTCTTTGACGGGTGTCAATGTTCTTGTGAAACCAAGGTGGTCGTAGTAGCTTTGTCATGGCAGGCTTGTAAAATTTGGCTGCGGAGAGCTTCAGGAACTACCAGCAGATAAATTATACCTGTTGATGGGAAATTCTTTTTGCACAGAATTCTGTCCCGTAAACAAACGAAAACACTCTTGGTGGATTGGCAGCTCGTCCGTTCAAGAATTCTACAGGTGAGTTGAGCTCCCGATCATCTTGTTGTTGCCGAAAAATGATAGCCGCATCAACAACTCCTAAAAAACTGTGAATTCATCACCCTCTCTAGCCAGTGATTCAATCGGAGACCTTGACAAACAGCCAGCGTCTATGTGTTGTCTTCCGGACTTGTAAACTACGGCAATGTCATACTCTTAGAGCCGTAAGCTCCATCATGCTAAACGTGCTAAAAGTTGGACTCTGCGCGTGTCAACGTTCTGCTAGCGTAGGCAACCACTCTCTCCTCACCATCTTGGCATCGGACAAGAACATCACCTAGGCCCACAATGCTGGCGTCTGTATGGATGGCTATTGGTGCATCCTGGTCGAAGTGAGTGAGGACGGGTGAAGTTTGTAGACGCTGCCACAGCTCGTTGAGCGAAGCTTCTTGCTATTTACCTCATACAAACGCGATGTCTCCTCTTGTAAGGCGGGTGAGCGGAGAGGCGATGTGTGCTAAGTCTGCTATAAATTGCGAATAGTAGGTGCAGAGACCCAGGACACGCCTGACCGCATTCTTATCAACAGGCCTAGTGAACTTTGCAGCAGCTGCAGTTTTATCTGGGTAAGGCCTCACACCTTCGCGACTGACCACGTGTCCCACAAACAGGAGTTCTTCGAACCCGAAGTGGCATTTTCCCAGTTTTAGTGTGAGTCCAGCGGACCGTATGGCTCTAAGGGCTGACAGTAGCCGCTTTAGATGTTCTTAAAACGTGGCCGAAAAAGTAATCACGTCGTCGAGGTACACAAGGCATGTTTTTTATTTCAGGCCGGACAGAATGGTATCCATTAGTCTCTAAAACGTGGCTGGGGCTGAGCATAGACCGAAAGGGAGGACTTTGAATTCATAAAGCCCGTCTGGCGTCGAGAAGGCGGTTTTTCCTCGGTCGCGCTCATCCACTTCTATTTGCCAGTATCCACTTTTAAGATCTATTGAGGAGAAATAGCACACATGCCGTAGCCTGTCCAAAGACTCATCGATCCGTGGTAACAGATAAACGTGTTTTTTCGAAGCGTGGTTCAGCTTACGATAATCGATGCAGAAACGCAAGCTGCCATCTTTTTTTTTTTCACGAGTACCACTGGCGATGCCCAAGGGCTCTTTGATGGTTGGATTATTTCATTCTCTAGCATCTTCTTGACTTGCTGCTGGATTACCTCACGTTATTTCTGAGCGACGCGATATGGGTTCTGTCGGATCGGTCTTGTTGTGTCTTCCATAATGATGCGATGCTTAGTCAGAGGTGCTTGACGCACTCCTGATGTCGACGAGAAGCAATCCTTGAAGTGGTTGAGCAGCTCCATAAGACGGTATCTTTCAGTCGGTGTTAGACTCGGACCGATATCGACTGGTGTTGTACGTGGAGCTGATTGGGCTGTGGCTTCCCCTTGCAGAAGAAGACAGTCTTGAGAGTAGTCGTGCTCTTCTAGGTATGCCACATCCGTGCACTTACCAATGTCCGGCACTCATTCGTGAAGTTGCTCAGAAGCACCTCTGCGTGCTTAATCTGATGACGCGGCGAGCGATGGCAATGCCTTGTTGAAAAAGAAAGGCAGCGATGCGCTCGGCTATGACGTCTTCATTACAGTGCACGCCGCAACACACACAAACAATGCTACATGACAGTGGTGGCACGCAGACGTCGTCGTGGACAACACGTAACAGCCTGGGTTCTTGGTCTGGATCGTGGCTCACAGGCTTGTCAGCGGCGAATGTAGTCACACCATCACGTGTGCTGACCACAACACCGTACTCTCTTAAGAAGTCCGTTCCCAGTATCAGAGATTTGCAGCACTCCCGTAGGTTCACAAATGTGGCCACAAAAGCCACATTCTCAATCGTGAGTCTTGCAGTACATTTTCCCGTGGGTGTCATTATCTGGCCTCCAGCTTTTCAGATATAAGGGCCCGTCCATTCCGTCCTGACTTTCTTGAGTTTGTCTGCCAATCGTTCACTCATTAGGGAAAAGTCTACAGCCGTGTTGACTGAGGCCATCACTTCAACGCCATCAATCGTCAAAGCGATGTCGGCAGTCACAGTTTTCTCGGCGGAGTCTTCATTGTCGTCTCTCACGCGTTTCAGCAGCAGTGGGGGATTTTTTGCAATTCGATGGCTTGCAACTTTCCTTCCAGAGATCGCTGCTTTCAGTTTCTCCGCAGTGGGCTGGGAGACCTACCTCTGACGGCGTCAGTAAAACTACGGTGGCTTGGTGGAGGGAAACGAGCCGGAGGTGGTGAGTGCGTCCAGAAGGTAGCAGAGCCTTCCCGCCGGCCAGCCTGGTCGTTGTCGATGGGGGCACGGCTTTCGTCGAACTGTCAGCGCGTAGCGGCTGGTGCACTTCCACGTTATTCAGCTCGGTGATGTGGGCAAGAACGGTAAAAGTGCCATGGCTCTCCACAGTTGTAGCAGAGTGGTCGGCAATTCGAATTGCGCCATATGTCGGTCTTCCGCATATAGGGTCGCCTGACAGAATCCTGTTGAGCCCAGGCTGCCAAAGGATACGGTTCGAGGCACTGCGGCACTGGCATGGGCGTGGGTCGAAGAACAGCGTCTGCATTGCTGTATCTCTTCGGCTGGTAGGATACTTCTGGAGCCAATGGACGACGCACAGCATCTGCGTAAGTATACAAGTTTGAATAGTACGGCGGCGCGGAATATGGCTGAGGAAAGGAAAACGCTTGTAGAAGTTCAAGGCGAATGATTTCAGCGACGGAGGCTACCGTGGACAACTGCTGCGGGGGTGCCTGTCACTGCAATGTGTACTTTGCGTTCTCCTTCGCAATCTCCTCACTCACGATCTGTCGAGTCAGGTGGCGTAGAGGAAACTCTTCGTTTGCGGTAAATGCGGCGGCGCCAATAGCTGCGCTGGTGGCCGGGTGATCAGACTGTCGGTACCGTTGCTTCAGCGCAAGCTCTGCTGTGGTGGCCTCCCCGATTAACTCGCCCACTGTTGTTGACAGATTGCGCAAAAGACCAACACACAGCTGCTCTTTGATGCCCCTCATGAGATGGCTCAGATTTTGAGCCTCGGGCATGTTGGGGTCCGCGCGGTGGCACAGACGCACCATATCCTCAGCAAACATGGCGTCGCTTTCATACAGCTGTTGGGTGCGCCCTTCAAGAAGGCGTTGTGCGTTTTCGCACCAGTTCGCGTTATCAAAGATGTCAAGAAACCGACGACAAAACTCTTCCCATCTCGTCAATGTTTTCTCACGGTTTAAAAACCACTCCTTCGCACCGTCTTTAAGGGCGAAGTATACGTGGAAGAGATTTTCATCGAGACTCCAGTAGTTCGATTGAGCTACCCGTTAAAACTGCTCAAGCCAATCTTGCGCATTTTCGCTCGGCCGGCCAAGAAATGGTTCAGGAATGCGCATACTCTGGACCATCACCTGTGCAGGACTCCTTGAAAATGCCATTTCTTGAGTAGGGGTGGCTGACGGAAGTGTTGCTCCTTCTAAAAGGCCAAATTCTGGTTCAAGACTTTGAAAGAGACGGCTTGAGCAGTGCACAAGCATCTCCACGCGTGGCTGTCTCGTAGCGCTAGACTCCGGGCTCCTCACATGAGGTGATAGTACTCCGCACCTCCACCAGTGTCACGGGTTATATAATACAGAGCGTTTATTTAGGAACACGGACAGTGGAACTCGTAGAGACGCTCTCAAAAGAAGGCCGCTAAGATTGTCGTCTTCTTCACTCACCTGCGCTGCGCCTCTCGAGCAAATTCGCGATCTTTCGTCGTCGCTATCTCGCAGCTAGACGCAGCTATGCACGTGGCAATATCAATCATAACTGCACACACCCTTTGTATTGCCATTGCATTCAACGTAGGCATTATGGACCTCAGGTTCTAGCCTTGCCCACTGAGATGCTTGCTTTTTTTCTTCAAATAATTGGTTTCGATCAAATGTGTTACCAAAAAGTAAGCAAGTTAGAGTACTGAGTGCTTTACTATAGAAGAGCATAGTGCCGTCACAACTACGCAGTTAGAGGGTGTTGAGTTGCCGCATGTGTTTAGAAAAAAGGGTTAACGATCTATAGTACTTGGTACTCTACTATGGGAGAGGATAAAGCCGTCCCGAGGGCCTGCACTACTTAAAGCAGGCTCGTTGAGGGAGTTGCCGCATGTGTGTTTAGGAAGAGTGGTTAACAATTTAGAGCACTTGGTACTCTACTATGGACGCGCATTAAGCCATCCCCTGGGCCAGCACTAGTTAGAGCGCACTATATGAGGGAGTCGCCACATGTAAACCAAATAAGCACAGGGTTTAGTGAAAGCACCGCAGTGTGTGGTCCAGCATTGTGTGGTTAAGTTTTCCATAGCCGGTGGGCTTGCACGCCTTTTCCGCCGAGCTTTGTTAAGTTTGCGACTCAGATGTTAAAGGTGTACTGAAGAAGATAAGGCTACTCAGAAAGGCAGCGGGTATGACTCAGTCGGTAAAGAAGACGACGTTTGGTTGGCTGGGGACTCAGGCTAGTTCCGCCATTACCACTTGGCGTGTCGTGACCGTTCTCCTGTTTTATAAAAGAGTGCCACTCTAAAACGCCTCATTATAATTGGTGGAAGTGCTGGGTAACGCCTAATCCTGGAATCGCGAAACCGTACGTTGCCTCCAGTTGCTACGATGTCCACGAACGACGATCAGCAGGCGGCCACCTCGGCTCCAACTACTGCAGCTCCTGTCTGTCTCGGCTCCTTTCGGCAACGCGATCCGCCTACCTTCAGTGGAACCGATGACAAAGACGTGGAAGACTAGCTCGACGAATACGACCGGGTGAGCAAGCACAACAAGTGGGACGATGCACATAAGCTTACTGTCGTCCAATTTTATTTGACCGACGTCGCCAGTCTTTGGTACCGTAATCACGAGAGAGACCTTCCCACCTGGTCAGCCTTCCGAACAACGTTTGCGGACTTGTTTGGCCGTCCAGCGCTTCGCAAACTACGGGCCGAACAGCGCTTGCGTACTAGGGCTCAGCAGAATGGTGAGAATTACACCAGTTACATTGAAGATGTGGTCGACCTTTGCCGGCGTGTCAACTCGGCCATGACAGAGGCCGAGAAGATCAAACACATCTTGAAAGGCGTGACTGACGACGCATTTCAGATGCTTGTCGCCAAAAGCCCGCAAACGGTAGCGGAAGTGGTCCAACTTTGTCAGAGCTATGATGAGCTCTGGAAACAGCGTGACACCACTCGTCGTGCCAGCACGCCATGTGCAGCAATCTCCGCTTTAACGTCGGCTGGCACTGCTATAGACCACACCACTTTGCTTCTCGAGATCAAGCAATTTGTACGAGAGGAGGTCGCACGCCAGTTGTCCCTCGTGCCTTATACCTCCGAAGGTGCCCCATCTACTTTAGCGCCATCAATACAGCGAGTAGTCCAGGAGCAAGTGTCCGAGGCGCTACCAACAGCTCACGCACCACCGGTGGCTGCTCCATTGACCTATGCCGAAGCACTGAACGGAACCCGACGTCCGCCTGTCACGAACGGCCACGTTTCTTTGTCGCGAACGCCTACGTCCACGCACCCCTTTGTCGTATCGACTGAGCCTATGTACCAGACTGCCCGTCCTTTCTCCCGACAACCACCTCCACGCTTTCAGAACCCTTGGCGCACTCAAGACAACCGCCCCATATGCTTCGCCTGTGGAATTGCGGATCACGTGGCACGATTTTGTCGACGGTGCGAGTTTTTCCTGCGTGGCGATGTCAGGCCCAACAATTACGATTTCCCAGCACGATCGGAGCCTGCTGTATATGGCGACACTGCCACCATGGACACATTTTCACCTCGCCGGAACTTCAACAGACACCGGTCGCCTTCACCCCGACGCCGTTCCCTTTCCCCTATGCTACGTCGACCTCGCCCTGTCCCTGAGGAAAACTAGGAACCGCAGTTCCGGGGGCAAGAACTGCGGATCTTTCGAACTTCACAAGACCTTGTTTTTCGCCGTCCAACGTCGTTGCTGTCTCCGTTGAAGGTATACCTGTTTTTGCATTGGTCGATACTGGCGCCGCAGTGTGTGTAATGACTGAAAAACTTTGCCGTCGACTAAAAAAAGTCACAATGCCTCTTCGCGACTTTGTTTTAAGCACTGCGAGCGAGCAACGAATTCGCCCTTTTGCTGCATGCACAGCACGTGTCGTTATTGCTGACAATATTTATGTCGTCGAGTTTGTAGTGCTCCCGCAGTGTTCCCATGACATTATATTGGGCTGGGACTTTCTTTGCACTCATCATGCCGTCATCGACTGTGCTCGCGCCGAAGTGGAATTCGTGCCGTTATGCGACGCTGCTTCCCTCGACTCATCCCTTTCACCTGCAAAAGTTTTCGTTGCCGCCGACACTTCAATACCCCCGTTCTCGTCCGCCCTAGTTCCGCTTTCCTGTGACGTCTCTAGTAGCTCAACTGTTCTTTTTACACCTTCTGAAACCGCTGTTCGCCGCAAGTGCTTCCTGATTCCTTTCGCCGTTCTGAATGTTCACGATGGATCAAGTGCAATTTATGTTTCAAATCCGTTTCCCTCGCCTTCCACGTTACTGTGCGGAGAGTGCCTGGGCTTTGCCGATGACATTGATTCCTCGAGTGCACGTGTAGTTCCTGACCACTCGACTACGCTACCTATTGACGCTGTTGATTGTTGCACGTCATCCTCTTCCCCATCATTCACCGACGCAATTTCGCGCTGCATCGACACCAACCTTACGGCTCAGCAGCGCACCGACATCATCGCCCTCCTCGAGCGCTTCCGCGCCAGCTTCGACCACCAGCAACTGACTTTGGGCCGTGCTTCCACAGTATCTCACGAAATCGACACTGGCCTTCACGCTCCTTTACGTCAGCGTCCGTATCGGGTATCCACATCTGAGCGTCGCATAATCGCGGAACAAGTTGACGACATGTTGAAGCGAGGTGCTATTGAGCCCTCTAACAGCCCGTGGGCCTCCCCAGTTGTTCTAGTCAAGAAAAAGGATGGCTCAATAAGATTCTGCGTCGACTACCGCCGGTTGAATAAGATCACGCGCAAAGATGTTTACCCGCTACCTCGCATAGACGATGCCCTTGACTGCTTACAAGGCGCGGAGTTCTTCGCGTCACTAGATCTGCGTTCAGGTTATTGGCAGGTTCCTATGGCTGAGGCTGATCGCCCCAAGACGGCTTTTGTTACACCTGATGGCTTATACGAATTTAATGTCATGCCATTCGGGCTCTGCAATGCGCCTGCCACTTTCGAGCGCATGATCGACAACATCCTCCGTGGCCTGAAATGGCAGACATGTTTGTGTTATTTAGACGATGTCGTGATATTTTCAAGCGACTTTTCAACGCATCTTCAGCGGCTCGAGACAGTGCTTACTTGCCTCGCCGCCGCCGGTCTACAGCTCAACTTGAAGAAGTGCTGCTTCGGCGCTCGAAAACTCCTAATTTTGGGCCATGTTGTATCTAGAGACGGCATTCTTCCGGATCCGACGAAACTCCGTGCCGTAGCCGAATTTCCTAAGCCGAAGACCTTAAAAGAACTTCGCAGCTTCCTCGGTTTATGTTCTTATTTTCGTCGTTTTATTCGCAACTTCGCCTCCACCATATCGCCCTTGACTGACCTTCTTGCCGGCAACAACGACCTTTCTAGTTGGTCGTCAGCTTGTGATGATGCGTTTGCCACACTCCGCCACCTTCTTACGTCCCCTCCTATACTGCGACATTTTGATCCTCTTGCCCCGACGGAAATACACACGGATGCTAGCGGAGTTGGCCTCGGTGCTGTGCTCGCCCAGCGTAAAGCTGGATTTGATGAGTACGTCGTCTCTTACGCCAGCCCTGCACTCACAAAAGCAGAAGCCAAATATTCAGTCACCGAAAAAGAGTGTCTAGCCATCATATGGGCCATAGGCAAGTTTCGACCCTATCTTTACGGGCGCCCATTCAGCGTCGTTACTGATCATCATGCATTATGTTGGCTCTCATCGTTAAAAGATCCCACCAGCCGGCTCGCCCGTTGGGCGCTTCGGCTACAAGAGTACGACATCCACGTCGTTTACCGATCTGGCCGAAAACATTCCGACGCAGACGCTTTGTCCCGATCACCTCTACGATGTAGTGACAAGTCGCCGTCTTCGCCTGCCCCCGACGTGTCTGCACTTAGTGTCAGCGACATGCTACAGGAGCAACGAAAAGATCCTTGGATCGCTTCACTTGTTAACTTGTTGAGTCGAACTCTCTCGCAAAATATCCCTAGAGGTATGCGCCGTCAAATACAACACTTCGTTATCAGAGATGGTTTGCTATACAGACGGAATTATCTCTCCGAAGGACGCCAATGGCTCCTAGTCATTCCTAGACGTCTCCGCTCAGACATATGCGCCTCCTTTCACGCCGACCCACAATGCGCCCATGCGGGAGTGTTAAAAACCTACACCCGCCTGTCCCACCGCTACTACTGGCGTGGAATGTATCGCTTCGTTCGTCGCTACGTACGTTTCTGTCTCGCTTGCCAACGCCGGAAGAATCCCACTCCAATTTCTCCAGCTCCACTACAACCCTTACCTTGTCCTGCTCGACCGTTTGACCGTGTTGGTATTGATCTGTATGGACCTCTTCCGATTACACCGGCTGGAAATCGCTGGGTAATCGATCACCTTACGCGCTACGCAGAAACTTCACCACTCTCTTCTGCGTCAGCCAGTGACGTCGGTCGTTTCATACTGCATCAGATCATTTTACGTCACGGTGCACCACGTGAACTCTTGAGTGACCGAGGGCGTGTGTTTTTGTCGGACGCTGTCGAATCGCTTCTCAAAGAATGCCAAGTCATTCATCGCACTACCACCGCATATCATCCTCAAACTAATGGCATTACAGAACGATTCAACCGTACATTAGGAGATATGCTGTCAATGTACGTCGGAACCGATCACACCAATTGGGACAGTATTCTCCCTTTTGTAACCTACGCGCATAATACTGCTGTCCAGACAACCACTGGTTTCTCTCCATATTTCCTTCTTTACGGTCGCGAGCCCTCTTACACGCTAGACATCATCCTTCCTTACAACCCGGATGTTGCTGAGTCAACGACGATGTCACAGGCTGCTAAATACGCGGAAGAGTGTCGTCAGCTTGCCCGTTCCTTCACAAGTACTGAACAGCAACGCCAGAAACACCACCGTGATAGCCCGACGCCTCCGGCTTCTTATGCATCAGATGACCTTGTCTGGCTTCGCATCCCTTCAACCAGCCCTGGTTTCTCAACGAAACTGATGTACAAGTATGACGGACCTTACCGTGTGGTTAAACAAACTTCGACCCGTCAATTACATCGTGGAGCCGCTGGAGCAGCCCCATGACCAACGACGCCGTGGACGTGAGACCGTCCACATAGACCGCCTAAACCGTATTACGATCCGTCTATTGTCTCCTGCGCATGAGTCGCCAGGATGGCTCTTTTCCGGAGGGGAGGAAAATGTAGTGAAGAAGATGAGGCTACTCAAAAAGGCAGCGGGTATGACTCAGTCGGTAAAGAAGACGACGTTTGGTTGGCTGGGGACTCAGGCTAGTTCCGCCATTACCGCTTGACGTGTCGTGACCGTTCTCCTGTTTTATAAAAGAGTGCCACTCTAAAACGCCTCATTATAAAGGTAAGAAAAAGTGAAGCCACACATTTAGGCGCATTAGGGTGAACGTACAAGTCTTTATATCGAAGGCCGCTGACTGATAGAGATGGCTTGGAGAAAATTTGTAAACTGATAGCGTAGACTCCTATACAGCAACGGGTCACGTGTACTTTTTTTCCTTAATACATCTTCCTTTGTATCATGCTCTCTCTCTTAGGCTCTCTAGCTTTGTCGTCTTCCTCCTCTTTATTTCTTCTTTACTTTCTTTCTTTCCCCATCTATTTCTAGGTTTTTTTTCAATCTCCCTCTATTTATTTCCTTTGCGATCTTTCTTTTTACGCTTTCTTTCTCGGTCCACACGTCCTCTTATCTCTGGTATTTCTCTTTTTTTGTGTGTCAGCATATTTGCATCTGCTTCTTTTTCTAATATATATATATATATATTTATATATATATATATATATATATATATATATATATATATATATATATATATATATATATATATATATATATATATATATATATATATATATATACATATATATATACATCAAATCCCCCTCTTTCTTTGTTTCATTTTACCTTTCTGGATTTTTGTTTCGTTCTCTTTTTCTTTCTACTAGTTTTTCTCATCCGACATAATACATGTCACGCCTCCTTCACTCGCATGCACGTTACCGAAATTGTGGCGCAATCTTATTGACTTGGAATTCGTAGGAAACATCACGATGACGGCAAAAGTGCGTCTCGACTGCCTATACACCGGATGGATGGATAAATTGATATGGCTGTACCCTTTAGATCGGGCGGTGGCTAACGCCACCAAGCCGTAATTCGCAGTGAACGAAAAACTAGGTTTCTTTTTCCTTTAAATAGTGAGGTTGAGGACTCGTACTTTGCAGTGAAAGGTTTAATTTTCACTCGTGCCTTGACTTTAGCCACCAATCAGATAACCTCCTTCTAGTTAATTCTACCCGCTTAAAGTCTATTTCACCCTCCCTGTCTCTAAACCCCAGTGCTTTGAAAAACTTTGCGCCATCATCCTGAACTATAGGGTGAAGCCCTTTGCAGAACATCACGGAATTAAACAATAAGAAATGCCAATTTTTACGTGTTTTGAGAGCGAACCATCAACTTCCAAACTATTACCTTAATAACACCCCTCTTCAATCCGTGACAAACTATAAATACCTTGGGGTGCATATAACAACAGATCTGACCTGGACTGTGCACTGTAATTACGTCATTAAAAATGCTAACCGAATGTTAGGTTACCTCCGCCGCAACTTTTCAACGGCCCCTTCTTTCTAGAAACTTCTTCTTTACACTACACTAATACGACCTAAACTTGAATATTCCGCTGCAGTATGGGATCCTGGTCATGCCGACCCAATACACTCTCTTGAAATGGTACAGAATAACTCAATTCGTTTTATACTTTCTAATTACAACAGGACAACTAGCATAACAGCCATGAAATCTAGCCTCAACTTACCTTCACTTTCATCCCGTCGTAAAATGTTTCGTCTCCACTTGTTTCACAAGCTGTTTCATCACACATCGCTGCGGGACAGTCTTATCTTGCCTCCTAGTTATATCTCACCCCTTGCTGGATCATTCCCATAAGGTCGGGTTGCCTTCTTGCAGAACTCGCACCTTTTCTCAGTCTTTCATACCTCGCACCTCTGAGGACTGGAACCGGCTTCCCGCATCAGCGGCAACCATTGTAAATCACCTTCATTTCAAAAGTGTCTTAGCTAGTTATGTGTAATTACAGCCAACAAAGTATTGTATTACCCGATGCTGTGTTGTTCCTGTACAGTATTTATTTTCTTGTCGTTTTTTCAGTCTTGATGTAATTCTCATCATTCCCGCGTTTTTGTTTGCTATAAAGCCTGTTAGCTAACCTGTATAATTAAGATCTTCTGCTCGATGTAAGATTCGCCACTGCATTTGTAATTTTTTTTTTCTTTTTTTTCGCAACCACCCCCCTCTGCAATGCCGTTTGGCCCTGAGGGTATTGCAAATAAAAAAAATAAAAAAAGGTGTTCGGCAGTTTCCTCATCCTCTCCACACACAATGCATACCCTTATCCAATATTACTGCCATCTGTCGGAGGTTTGGTGAAGCAACCGATTTGATGCCATGTTGTAGGCATATGCCCGAATCATGTTGCAATCACTGCTATGACGTTTTGCTTTTATCTGCTGTGACAGCAGGCTGAAAGGGCACGAGGAATCCTCGACGTTATTAGCCTTTGCTAGGTATTACGTTGGCACTTATTACACGTGACAAACTGTGTCACAAGAAAACTGTCAACGACTCACAATTAAGCCTGTCACCGTTTAGAATTATTTTTTGTGCTAGGTTATAAATGTTGCGTCTGCTAACTTGTCACTCTACTGAATAAATTCTTGTTAGCTATCAGAGTACCACACCGGTAGTGTAAGTTGGTTTTAGAGCGTGATATGGTTAGGCACAGAGACGACGGTAGAAAGTGCTGTATATCCATTTGAAAGCGCAATGAGTAATGGACAGCCTACGCCAGCATGGCGTATGGTGCATCGAGTTTTATGTGAAACGTTGCCATCTTCTATCTTCAGAACAAAAATATATCTCTGCTGTAGTCGCCGATCTAGTGTATGGATAGAATTCCTGCCCGAAAAGAAACAACTTCGCATCTCACGCATGTGAAAAGTGAACATGAAAAGTGTTACTTAATCGAAGTATATGGGGACGATTAGTTGCTATTTTATTGAATATCCTCCTAACATGTGCAGGTAAATAAGACGCAACGCCAGGAATATTCGTATCACACGGCCACTTTCGGGGCATATTTCATCCTTACAATATCAATCTGTTGCAGCAAGACAGTTCTGCGAAGCTTAAGCCGATTGCTTGCGAAACACCTTTAGCTCATAATCATCGGGAGTTCATCCTCGGTTTGTCAGAACATTTTTTTTCTGTTTTGCACAAAAGAGTGCCACACACTTGAAGCGTCTGTTAACATTTCATCGTACAAAGGAGTGGAAACATGATTTCTTCGAAGAGGGCCGGCTTTTCGAAGAACGTGATATGTGACTTTTCTTGGGCATAAAATAAAAAAAATGTAGAGGAGATAAGGTTGAGGGGGAGTGGTCAGGACACTTGGGCCACCCGTCTGAATTCAGCAGTCATAGCACACAAAATGCTTGAAAAACGCTCATAGTGAAGCAATATACGCCGGCGCAAATCAATCCACCAAACGCGGCATTGTTGAACTTCGAAATCGATGATATGTGAGGTTTAACGTCCCAAAACCACCATATGATTATGAGAAACGCCGTAGTGGAGAGCTCCGGAAATTCAGACGACCTGGGTTCTTTAACGCGCACCCAAATCTAAGCACACGAGCTCACAACATTTGCGCCTCCATCGGAAATGCAGCCACCACAGCAGTGATTCGATCCCGTGACCTGCGGGTCAGCAGCCGAGTACCTTATAGCCACTAGGCCAGCGCGGCGGGGCGTTGAACTTCACAATCAAAGATAAATGACAAAAAGCATGCTTTAGCAGAGTTGGTCCGTTCACTGACAATCTATGGTGCGCATGAGGTGCCTGTCTAAAATTTATTTGTTATCACAATGTAATAAACGAAATGATGACGTCAAAAGCAGCGCAGACAAACGCGAGAAATCGCGATGCAGCTCTGAAGCTCGTACACAAAGCATTTTTGTCTGTGCCATTATACAAGCAAAGGCTGAAAACTGTTTAGTTGCGGCATGACACAAAAGGGTGATCTACGATGAAGGTGAAGGCTGTCACATAACGCATCTGTTTAGAACGGTCAACGTAAATAACTACAGCGTTAGTCGTAAGCGAAGTGGTATAGCCAGACCAACGAAAAGATCTGCCGCTTCTCGCCGGCCTCGAAAGAATCTAATAATATACACGTTAGTTGCCTGCACACATTTTTTCAGCGTGCCGATTCCTTCAATCTGAGAAACACAGCACACGAATATATGTTGGAATTTTAGTTTTTATCAGCTACCTTACGTTGATACGCTCACTTCGTGTGTGCACATGGAAAGCACGCTTAGCCTTCAACATGGCGGAAATGCGCAAAGCGCATTTGCCATTTCAAGGCATTGACCATGCTTGAAGCTACTTATAGCGGCACTAGTTCATCCCTCGTAGTCGTAGTAGTAGTCGTAGTGTGTTACCAGTCTTACATTTTGACCTCCAAGGTGGTGCCGGTGAGAGATTTATTCTGTGCGTTGTTGAACAATAAAAAAATCACAGCGTGCGCGTTAACTAAAAGCCGAATTCTCCTGTTTCTCATACCCCCTTAGCAGCCATTTGCATGTACATTGAGCACTATCTGACAAGAAGGGGTTGCTAGGTTATACCCGCTAGGCATAACCTCCATGGCTAGGCATAACCTCCAGGCATAACCTCCATGGGGCGGATGCATGGACGAACGCTGGGATGGACGCACAGATGGACGTGTGGACGCACGAACAGACGCACGTACGGACGGGCGAACGGACGCACGGAAGGTCACACAGATGGACGCATGGACGGACGGAAGCAAGAATGAATCGACGGACGGATGCTTCGCCCCACTCTCCATAATTCACTCCGCGGATATGCTGCCATTTTTTTTTTACTATTGGCTAAGCTCAAGGAAGCATTTTCAGGAATCTATTGATTATTGATCGATTTGCTATTGGCTTTAGATCAGCTAACACATGGCTTGAGTTGCTGGACTATGCTTAACTGGTCCTTATTATGTTCACCTAGAATTAGCGGGGCCGAACTAATCTTGATGTTTGATTATCTAGGCCATGCGAAGCCTAGGCTGAGTTAATGCGAACGCCGCATGGACCAACAACGTGCTGAAACAGCGGTGGTATTAAAACACACCTCAAGAAATGAAACTTCCTGTGAATGTCTTACTCACCGCCACACTCACCGCCAGCAGTCGTGCTGTCCGGTATCGGCTTTAAGCAGCAGAACACTTAAGACAATTTCCCGAAGTGGTGCACGGGCGCTGCCATGCTTGATCACATGTTTGTGACTGGTGTTCCCCAAGCCAACTGCCACAGCCAACGCACTGGGCCTTAGCACACAAGCTAGTTGCAGCGAGATGTGAGCACGTCGTATGCTTGAGCAGCAAAACACAGTTCACATGTAATGGCCTAGAACTTGATAGCGTTGCGACATTTGCTTTTGTTGGGTGCGAACTACACCTCAGCAACACGTGCTATGTTTATTCCACTTCACAGTAGGAAGTATGTTTTAAATGTATTAGAAATTACCAGTGGCCGGCGTTAGACACCAACATGGCCACACCCGTGCGGACGCAACTACCCAATTCGATCCTAACTCATGCTTGCTGCTAGCCTACCGTTTCCACAGCAGTAAAAAAAAAATGTAATATGTTATACTGCATCGTGTCACCTCACGCTGGCGACATAAAATCGGGTATGTTCTGTCGTTGATATTGAGATCAGTAGTGTTAACCATATCTCCTGAAACTCGTCTGCGGGAAGTTGAAAATGAATCTCGGAAACACCACAACGTACCGACAGATAAGCTTCTCCATGTAAAGATAAAGCAAATAAATGCGTATGTTGCATACTTACGGGCCAAACAGTGGCGGGCGGCGACGTGATAAGTTCGAGGCGGAAGGAAAATACCTCCACAAATACCACCATGCTGACTTTTCTGGTGCTTCCGTCTGCTCGCTTTTACTGCCGTGTACGCACACGATATGGGGACGCCGATCAGACGGCATGATGCACATATAGAGGCACATTGATCAGTGCTGCCAAGAATGACGGCATAGAGAAGGCGACGGTAGGAGACAGTCATGGCGCGGTGGAAGTGCCATCTAGTTTTGATTAAACAAGACAGCTGTGGAAATTCGTTCACAAGTACTGTAGCACATTAGAAGGCAATGAAATTCACAGGAATATGTATTTTCAAAACGCGACTTGAAGGCATGAGTAATCTTTTTTTCTTTTATTTTCATAGTAGACAATTGTACTGACCCACCATGAAAGATTCCTGTGCTAAACGTAGTTTTGAACTACCTCCAGGATGAGAGACGTGATTCAGCAGTACCTCTGAGATCCATACAGCCTCTTCCCCACAATATTGTTACACGCAAGAAGTACACGAAAAGGTTGAAAAACAGGCGAGCCTGGATGGTTCGCGTTTACTTCCACAAGGGGTCTCGAGACAGCACACCCAACGTCGTCTTCCTTCTTCACCTTTTGTCTGAATGTTCATTCGCGCTGTATGCGCCGTGCATTGCAACCGCTCGTGACATTTCCCCGTTGGCAGACGAAGCCCGCCGGGCGAGTCACTCAGTGGTTCGTGCATTGCATAGCTTCATGCGAGCGACGTGCGCCACTTCTGTTTTAGCCGAGCGCCGTCCAGTGCTTGTGAGCCGTGCTATGCGGTAGTTGACCTCACTGAGGCGTTCGAGGATAACGTAGGGCCCGACATAGTGAGCGAGAAATTTCTGGTACAGGCCACGTTTCCGTAAAGGCGTCCAGAGCCACACCTGATCTCCAGGATTGAAGTGAACATGTCGGTGACGGTCGTCATAGCGGATCTTTGACCGGTCTTGCGAGGTGACGGTGCGTAGCCGAACGAGGCGTCGCGCTTCTTCTGCTCTACAGAGAATCTCGTTGATCGGCTCACTGTGATGAGCAGAGTAGGGAAGCATAGTGTCAAGATTATAGCGTGGTGGACGAGCATAAAGGAGAAAGAAAGGTGAGTAACCAGTGGTCTCATGTCTTGCGGTGTTGAAAGCATAGGTGATGAAAGGCAAAATTGTGTCCCAGTTTTTGTGCGCGGAGTCGATGTACATGGACAGCATGTTGGCAAGCGTTCGGTTCGTGCGTTCCACTAGACCATTAGTCTGTGGATGGTATGGAGTGGAATGGCGGAAGCTTGATGAGCACAGACGAAGGGTCTCTTCGACAACATCCGCGGTAAATTGCCGCCCACGGTCGCTGATTACGATGCGAGGAGGTCCGTGTCTGAGGATAACTTGAAACAGCAAGAAGATGGAAACGTCTTTTGCTGTGGCCGACGGCAGTGCTGCCGTCTCACAATAACGGGTTAAGTGGTCTACGCAAACGATGACCCAACGATTGCCGTCTGTGGATCGCGGAAAAGGGCCCAGAAGATCTATACCAACTTGCTCAAAGGGGGTGCTAGGAGGCGAAACAGGCTGAAGGCGACCAGACGGCGCGTCAGTTGGTCGTTTGTAACGCTGACATTGGGTGCAGCTGGCGACGTACCGTTCGGTATCATTGCGCATCCGGGGCCAATAAAAGCGTTCCTGAGCACGGTAGAGTGTTCTTGTGCATCCAAGATGTCCGGAAGTTGGTTCGTCGTGCATGGCAGATAATACGTGACTGCGAAGGCTCTTGGGGACAACCAAAAGGTAGCGCGCACCGGTAGCCGAGAAGTTCGTCTTATATAGGGCGCCGTCACGTAAGCGAAAACGATTGTCTGCAGCGGACTCCCGCGCGGCCGCGAATAGCGGCTGTAAGCTGTCGTCTTTCCTCTGCTCTGATATGAAGGTATCCATATCCGGAAATCCCGTGGACACAAAAGCGATGTATTCATCAAAGTTGTCCGCGTCACATTCAGTCGTTGGGAGTGGCAGGCGAGAGAGACAATCAGCATCAGCGTGTCGCCGGCCGCTCTTGTAGGAAACAACGAAATCATACTCCTGCAGACGGAGCGCCCAGCGTGCTAGTCGACCAGAGGGATCCCGAAGATTCACAAGCCAGCATAGAGAGTGATGATCCGTGACGACAGTAAAGGGGCGCCCGTAGAGATACGATCGAAACCGTTGCACAGCGAAGACGACCGCCAGACACTCTTGTTCGGTGACAGTGTAGTTGCGCTCGGGGCGACTCAATGAGCGGCTAGCGTACGATATCACATGCTCGCTGTCGCCGACACGCTGAACTAGTACGGCGCCAATGCCAACACCACTAGCATCGGTATGAACTTCTGTCGGTGATGACGGATTGAAGTGGCGAAGAATAGGCTGGGACGTCAACAGTAGCTTTAGCTGCCGAAACGATGAGTCGCATTCCGAGCTCCACTCGAAAGGAACACCTTTTTGGAGAAGGCATGTGAGCGGATGAGCTATGTCAGCAAATTTGGGAATGAAACGGCGAAAGTAGGAGCATAACCCTAAAAAACTTCGTAGCTGCTTCACAGAGCGAGGTGCCTCGAATGCCTCCACAGCTGTTGTCTTTTGTGGATCTGGTCGTATACCTTCTTTGTCGATCAGGTGTCCCAGCACAAGTGTCTGTCGTTCACCAAAATGGCACTTTTTAGAATTAAGCACAAGGCCGGCCTTCCTCAAGCAGTTCAGTACCAAGTCCAGGCGCTCGTTATGCTCACGAAATGTTCGGCCGAAGATCACAACGTCGTCTAGGTAGCACATACAAACTTCCCACTTCAAACCGCGAAGTATAGTGTCCATGAACCTTTCAAACGTTGCGGGGGCGTTACAAAGCCCGAAAGGCATCACGTTGAATTCAAATAGTCCATCGGGCGTTACAAAAGCGGTCTTCTCTCTGTCATCCGGGTGCATAGGGATTTGCCAGTAACCTGATCGTAAATCCACAGAAGAGAAGTAAGAAGCCGCAAAGAGGCAATCGATGGCGTCGTCAATTCGTGGGAGTGGGTATACGTCTTTCCTAGTAACGGCATTTAGGCGACGGTAATCGACACAGAATCGCCACGTGCCGTCTTTCTTCTTCACCAGTATCACTGGAGCTGCCCAAGGGCTAGACGATTCCCGAATTACTCCTTTACCCATCATTTCTTCGACTTGAGCGCTGATGATCTTTCGCTCCGCAGAGGACACACGATATGGTTTTTGACGAATCGGTTCAGCGGATCCTGTGTTGATGCGATGGCGAGTACGGGATGCAGGAATCGATGTGGGGCCGTCGTGCTGTGCAAAGTCGAATATTGAAGAGTGTTTCGAGAGCAGGGCCATCAAAACACGACGTTCATGGTCACTGAGCGATGTAGCTACCATTCCGAGCATGTGTTCGTTTGCGGTGTGCGAGACACTGGTTTGTGCTGTATCCGGTAGTTCTGTAAGCACTGCCATAGGTATAAATGACTCTCCCTGAAACGTAGCAAGTTTTAGGCCTTGAGACAGCACTACGGCTTCAGTGGAGCAATTTAGCGTCCATAGCCCTGCGCATCCATCGGTAACTGAAACCATACAATACGGAACCAACACATTTTTCTTAAGACAGTTTCTATGGACCGGTTCCACCGCAACATCGAACGAAGTACTAACAGAAGACGAACAAACAACAGGAACGCGCATCGCGGATAAAGCGGGCACAACAGTGTCTTCAGAAACACAAAACACACTCTCTTGCTGGGATGATTCTTCTAAGAGCGCAGAGGACACACTTCCGCAAATACTGAGTTCTCCTGTTCGGCAGTCAACATTGGCGCCACACAATTTCAAAAAGTCAATGCCGAGAATTACATCGTGTGTGGAACGCGGAAGCACGGTAAACTCAGTGTTAAAGGTTTGACCACCCAAGGAGACATCCACGTTACACACACCAACCGGGTATAATGAGTCCCCACTCACTCCACGAAAGCTTGTGCTGTGGTCCCAATGAAACATAACCTTGCGTCCCAGCAGATTTTTGAACACCACACTCATGACAGAAACAGTTGCTCCCGTGTCGACTAAAGCCATGGTAGAAACGCCATCAATAAGTACATTAACCTTATTCTTCAGCATGAAGATAGGTGGAGGTATCCGAGTCGGCAGCAAAGATTTTCCAGCGACCTCACCTCCATCGGCCGCGCTGGCTAGTTTCCCGGCGGTGGTGACGCGAAGCGGCGTCGAGGAGATGATGACGTCACACGCCGTCTGGGAGATGGAGATCGAGACGCTCGGAAAGCTGGTGGTGGTGTCAGAGTACGTTCGGAGGCAGGAGAGCGGTAACGGTTTCGATACCTTTCTTGTTCTCCAGAATAGCTGTCCAGAGGGAAGTGACGGCTTCCTTCTTCTCGGAAGTAGCCTTCAAAAGTGGTGTTTCCTGGCCTATTAGTGTCCATTGCACGACCACCGTGTTGCATAAACGATCCCGACTGTCCATTGCTGAATGCCCGACGTCGGTTACAATACCTAGCTATGTGGCCAGGCGTGCCACAGTTGTAACACACGGGCAGAGGGCGAACTTCCGGACGCTGATTGAAATATTCCACAGCGGCCACAGGCTGAGAGTAACTCATCCCCTCCCCTTGGATGTCGTAGGCAGTGCTGGGTCTTCGTGGGCGAACGTCGCGTGGATGCTGATCAAAACGCCGATCAATCGAGTCGTAATGGCGTTGTTCGGTCTGGCCATAATGCGGGTCGTGTCGGTAGCTGTTACAATCCGCAGCATTCACCGAATGCTGCCAAGTAGCCGGAGGAGATGCGCAGACGGCGTCTCGGAAAGCGACGGAGGCGCAACGCGGCACCGCATAACGCGTTTGTTCTTCGTGCCGCAGGAGCTCCTCACGGACAATCTGCCGAATGGTAGCTGAGAGGTCTGTCTGCGGACTCGCGTCAACGCTGGCCACAGTCGTGACATTGGCTAGCCGTCCAAACTTCGGCGTGATTCGGCGAGTTTTCAGCGCCTCGAATGTGCGGCAGTGCCGAATCACGTCTGATACGGTGTTCAGGTTGTCTTTTCCAATGAGGAAGTTATAGACGTCTTCCGCAATACCTTTTAAAAGGTGTCCCACTTTATCTTCCTCGGTCATTCGAGAGTCGATGGTCTTACACAGCTTGAGAACTTCTTCAATATATGTCGTGCAAGTCTCGCCGATCACCTGAGCTCTCTGAGCTAAAGCTGTTTCCGCTCGTTTCTTCTTAGTGTCCGAGTCGCTAAAGCACTTCTTCATTTCTTCAATAAGACTGCTCCATGTAGTAAGCGTGTCGGCGTGGTTTTCATACCAAACCAGGGCCGTGTCCGTCAAATAAAAAACGACATGCCTGAGCTGGCTGGCCGGGTTCCAGTTGTTGCATTGGCTTACCCTTTCGTAATGGGTCAGCCATTCATCGAAGTCTTCCCCTGGCTTTGCTGAGAACGGCCGTGGCTCTCGGTAATGCTGATACAGCGGTGGTCTTGCCGAGGCATTGCTGAGGGGGTCATTTTGCTCCAGAGACATGTCGGGGCGCGATGGCGAAAGTCCGGCAAGGCGACGGCTTCTACGAAGTTCTGGTGCTGACGGCTCCGTCGTAGGTCGTGGGAGGTACCCAGCACAGCTCCACCAAATGTTACACGCAAGAAGTACACGAAAAGGTTGAAAAACAGGCGAGCCTGGATGGTTCGCGTTTACTTCCACAAGGGGTCTCGAGACAGCACACCCAACGTCGTCTTCCTTCTTCACCTTTTGTCTGAATGTTCATTCGCGCTGTATGCGCCGTGCATTGCAACCGCTCGTGACAATATCATAGCGTGGCATAGTTCTGACGTTATCAAGATGAATCATAATGGCATTAAAAATATGAGCTCTGTGTGACGTCATGATGACTTATTAGCATTATGATAATTTTTATACCGCACCTTGATTGATTGATTGATCATCAATCAGCGGGCACTCGCCGAGTTTCTATGGCTCTCGCTTCAAAAAGATTTCACTCACCCCACGTTCGTTAAAACAATTTAATGACACTCTTAGCTAAACTTGTTGTCACAGAAAGCAGCTCCAGCTTCGTTCGAATTAAATACTAGCGCATCGATTTCCACTGTTTGTGATATGGTTCCGGCGTATACGTTTTGCGGGTCTGCTATTTATATTCAGACACGCTACTGAAGCATTAGACCGAACCTCCTTGTACTGAAAAAACAAAATCCGGAAAGTGCCACGAATTCCTGCAATCACTTTCATGCGAAGCAGTCAGGGAGTGAATGCTTCCAAATTTTCAGCATTGCAACAAGCGTTAAGAAGTCCACCGTAACACTTGTGTAAATTTAGCGATTCATCGTACATCATGGGAATGCCAGGCACTACGACTACACTGGCGTATAAAAGGTAGCTTATCATATTTCATGAAAAATTTACCACCATGTCATTACCCGCTTGGAGACAACTTTACCGGGGACCAGGCGCATATCTTCTCGCTGATTTCACCATCCCTTTATACCATGCACGCAAATAAAATTACAGTACTTTTTTTCCCCTTGACCAATCAGCGAACTGTTTTTAGGAATGCCACTGGAAACTTGCTCACAAAAAGCCGTGAATGCACAACGTAATACAGTAAAAAAAGCTCACTACACTTGCACCAGAAAAAAAAACGATTTATTAGACGTATCATTGTGCTGCATAAACATAAAACAATTAGTCGAGCAGCGAAAGTTATCCATTCACATTCACGAATAATCACCTCATCTGTGAAGTGTTTGCTGCCTATATCATCCTTTGTGCTGAGTGGATGGTCCTTCTTGAAAACTGCTTGAGTGCATGCTTTGAGGCGTTCGGTATCAGAAGGATCATTGGATATTATTCTCTATTCTTGGCACGTAGTGTAACCTGACCGGCAACCACTAACGAATCACTTTCTTTACATATCCACTCACTGTTTGAACGTCTTCTTTCAGCAGATTAAATTCATGGCTGCGCACCACATAGAAGTGTGGCAGGTTGTGCTAGTTAGTATGGCATGACGATAGTTACAGCGCGAGAACAGAACGACGACACAGAGACAAGAAGGTCACGAGCGCTAACTCCTAACTGAGTTTATTGCGCTGAGCACGAAAATATATGGAGGAGACAGTAACCACGTGACAAAAACCATATGGCACAAAGAGCAAAACATGAGTAGAGAAAAACAAAAACAACAAGAAAAGCACAGAAAAAAGGCAAAGAAAAGTCTATAAGAAAACGAAACAAAAGGTAAAGATAATATAACTACTTGCGTGCACCGAAACCTTCTAGAAACCTTCGTTCCTTCTCGGACAGAGACACGGAGGGCTTGCTGATGCAGGAAACCTGTTCACGTGCCATCTGCGCGGCCTCGGCAATTACTCGGGTGCGCTCATCTTTGCGCTTGTACAGCGTCGCTATGTCCTTGAAAAGGGGCACACAGTTGCACTCAGTGCAATGCTGAGCAAGAAAACCATCTTTCCCGTTTATAACATTGTTAGCGCGTTCTCTCAGTCGATCGTTCAGACACCTTCTGGTCGTTCCGAAATAACAAGCACCGCATGAAAGGGCGGTCCTATAGACAACTTCCCCGGGAGCATGCCACGTACCTATGGAGGCAGAAATGTTGTAGGCCTGTGTACTCAGATTTGGGTGCACGTTAAAAAACCCCAGGTGGTCGAAATTTCCGGAGCCCTCCACTACGGCGTCTTTCATAATCATATGGTGGTTTTGGGACGTTAAACCCCACAAATCAATTAATCAATCAACCAATGCCACATACCTGTTTCTATGTTGAATTCTGCATTCCGTTGATGACTGCGTTTTCAGGGGGTTTGTAGATTTAGTGAGGCTGATTAATTTGAACGGTGCCGAGAACAGGACACGAACTCCAACTCGTTTTCCGACTTTCTTGAACCTGTGTGATATCTGGTGTTTGTATGGAATCACGGCTATCCTTTCACGCTCTGTATCTGTGTTGCTCGGATTCTGTCGCTGCCTCTGCTCTGCCTTATTAGTCCGCAGGATAGTCTCAGCAACGGAAGTGATAAACGCCTCGGGAAAACCCGAAGCCTTAAGCCGGGAAACTTGAGCTTTGAAGCTCACAGTGATATTGTGTGCGCACGACCTATTTAAGGCATTCTCAAGACAGGTGTTTGCTAAGCCTCACTTAACTAACTTGTTGTGAGCGGAAGAAAAAGAAAGTAAAGG
Organism: Rhipicephalus microplus; assembly: GCF_043290135.1. Classification (NCBI taxonomy): domain Eukaryota; kingdom Metazoa; phylum Arthropoda; class Arachnida; order Ixodida; family Ixodidae; genus Rhipicephalus; species Rhipicephalus microplus. The sequence goes on from NC_134707.1 coordinate 122,615,300, forward strand.
TTTTTGCACACGTGGTTCGTAACACCAACAAATGTGCTGTGAGCTAAGAAACAGTCTTAAATCCAAAAAGCGTAACTTGTCATTTTCGGGCATTTCATGTGTCAACAAAGAGGCTTTAAACAATCTTCAAACACACCTATCGTTTGAGTCGCAATCGAGTGGAACATAGAAAGATTAAAATTTAGAAGAACCAGGAAATCATCCACGTATTTGAGTACTTTGACGACATGCGAGCCTTCTATCTTTTTCCGTAGTTTTTTGCCTGTTTTTGCCAATAGAAGATCACTGAGTAGAGGTGCTATGCATGAGCCGATTGCAACACCCTTTTTCTGCAAATAAATGCAATCATTCTATTGGACGAAAGTAGAGCTAAGGTACAGCAAGACCAGGTCAAGAAAATCTCGCACACTGATGCTACTTTTTAATTGGAGGTTCAATTCCCCAAAGATTTCTGTTATCGCTTATACATTCTAATACCTCATAGTGAGGCAGGGAATAGTATAGGTCCTTTATGTCAATTGAAAAACGGAAAAGATTAGATTGATTTGAGTGTTTGAAAAATTCTATCTGTGCCTGCGAGTTTTTGATAAAAAATGAATCATCAATTTTTAGACACTTTAGATGGGTCTAAATAAACAAGCACAGTTGCTTTTGCCACGTACCACTTTCTTCCACAATGATGTGGAAGGGCACGTCAACCTTATGTGTTTTGGCAGAAAAAACATGCTGAGCCCATTTTTGTCACTTTTGCTAATATGCTGTGCTAACTGTTTCAACTCTTGTTTACGACACATTTCCTTGGCCTGCGTTTTTACTATATCTAGACGAATGTCAATACAACATTAGAAAAAAGAGCCGATAGCTGTGACCACCTTTTCTAGGTACAAGCAATTAGGAAGAACGGTGAAACCACCATCCTTATCTGACGGCACGACACAAAGTTCATTGTCCCTCTGAGACTTGGTCGTCTTCCATACCGGAAGGCTGTTGCTGGTAGGCTTACCCCGTAAGAGCACGTCGACGTCTTCTGAGATGTATCTGTCTGAATCCTCTGGTGAAGCGCGGCCGGCAACAGAGCACACCATTGAAAGAAGCTCGGGTGCGGACCTCTCTCGGTCGACGGCGAACTTCGGACCTGGGGCGAGGGTGTTGTAAACGTAGTCTGGGAGGATGACGTCACTGAATGAGTGGACCACACCTGATTGCCGGGGCTTGTTTGGACACTGCGCACGAAGGCTGGTCAGCTCACGTGACCACAAGCTGTTTGCAGTGTGTTCGATTCGGTCGCAGTACTCTCGCCATCTTCTTTTCTTCACTCCCGGTGTAAGATCTGTTTCTTGAAGCTGGACATACAGCATACAAGGCGTCCTGGTACGTGTGCTCTTGTCGGTGCCATTCAGACCGAAGAATTTTGCATACTCGTATGCCATGGCCGATAGAGGGGTGGTAACCTCCAAACAAGGCTTTAACGCCCAGAGGGAGCTGCTTGGTGCGAATTCAGAAGATAAAGGTGTGCGCACGAGAAATGAAAACTGCGATGAGAGTTACGAGGACGGAATGATGAAGAGAAACACACGAAAAAGAGCCCGCATAACTAGAAATGTATCTTAGAAGTGTCGCAGCCTAGGTTAGTTGGCATGGCATGCCGATAGATATAGCGCGAGGAAAAAACGAGGACACATAGACAAGAAGGACACGAAGGACATGAGCGCTAACTTCCAACTGGTGTTTTTTGCGCTGAGCACGAAAATATATAGAGGAGACAGTAACCATGTGACAAAAACCATATGACACAAAGAGCAAAACACGAGTAAGAGAAAAACAAAAGCAAAGATACAGGTTGTGCGGCTGTCACCATCCCACGGCAGACAAGGAGTGCAATAACAGGTTCTGAGTGCCATACGTCGTCAGACCCAGACGTTCGGAAAGATCGTGGACAGCCGCAGAAGCCCGGGACGCATCCATCACAGCCCAGACATCAACGACAAGCAACTTATTCCAGCCTACGGGACCCAGGGCATCCAGACTACACAAGAACAGGAAAGGCACACTGCAGGAACACTCCAGGGGGAGGTCGCGTTCCAGAAGAGGTTCTAAACCAAAGGCCCGCTTCCATTCACAAGGGCGCTCGAGTTCTCAAGGTCACTATCAGGGTCGAGATCAGCCTGAACGGCACCCGAATGGCCAGCTGCATGGCGTTCTGTTCGAGATCACGGCTTCCAACTCGGGGAGGACGCCTGCAGTTACACCAAAAGGCAGCAGGGCTGAGCGAGTGCGCAACGGCGAGGCAGAGGTGATGACAGGTAATCTGCCATAGCATGGTAGAATTGCACAGCTAGAGCAACGAAACGCGAGGCTTACAAAATCGAATGAGAGGCTATCAGACGAGTTAAAGGAAATAAAAAATCTCAACAAGCTAACAAGCACGTAGTCTTCACAGCCAACGCCTCAGCCAGTTGATGTCCCTGTGGCTGAAAACGTGGGGGACTCGAGTACCATGAAAAAGAGGGCATTCATGGCAGAACCCGTGGAAGCCAAACAAACGACCATGTCTGATACGAAAGAGGCCTTTGACACGCTTAGCAAGGTAGTAGCCAATCTTTGCGAGCAGATGGGCAGGCTACAAACAAGCGTGGCGGCACTGGAAGAGCATATGACTTTGCGCATTACAAAGGTCGAAGCATATCTGCACAACACAGCAAGGCCTCTTCATGCACCAAACTCACCTCTTGGGCCACCAATACAAGTGGTACGAAATCTGTCGACAGGTGCAGCATCAGTTTCTGGCGGCCTATGTAATAACCATGACGGCAGCGCTACGGGAAGCATTCCGTATCTGGCAATGGAACTCTAGAGGTTACCTTTATAGCACTCTTTCGGCCATGGCCTGTGGCGACAACGCTTCAACGAGGAGCTCATGATTGCGAACTTCTGACGCGATGCGATGAATGTGGAACTTGTTCTCGACCTGAATGAACCATAAGGAGTGATCGGCAAGCCACAGCCGTGGTAGCGTCATAATAGTAGTACCTCCAACAACACCCGAAAAGGGTACATGACCGGGTGCAGTGGCAGCGGTACCAGGGCTGACGCTGTCGAGATGCTCACGCTGCTCCATGGAAGGTGGCGTTCATAGTCCGGGTCACCAATAAATATAGCACTCTAAAACGCGGTTCCGAAAACACAGCGTGGTTTATTAGTGCATCTCCGCCATTGTTCCAACTACTTTTTTTCCTCAGCAGACTACCCACTACTAGCTTATGTCCCAAGTGTGTCGTGCCAGAAGAAGAAGAAAAGTATGCCACAGATAGCCCCCCCCCCACCCCTGCAGACAAGTGGCTGTGGGCACTTGAAGAAAAAAGTGATCGGACGGAGCTTGTCAGAATAGGTGCCGGCTTGATGCTTTCAATGCTGACTGTTTCTTCATGCCCATTACGCAGGATTGTAAAAGGATGTTCAGAACGCTTGATGACTGGGAAAGGACCGTCATAGCGAGGCTGAAGAGCACGGCGAGGCGCATCGACACGAACAAAAACGTGTGAAGATGTCTTTAGGTTAGCCGGCAGAAAAACGTCGTTCTTAGTGTGAGCTGATGTTGGTTAGAAGTGTGGCAGCTTGGGCTAGTTGGTATGGCATTACGATAGTTATAGCGCGAGAACAAAACGACGACACAGAGACGTGTCCTTCTTGTCTCTGTGTCGTCGTTTTGTTCTCGCGCTATAACTATCGTAACTGATGTTGGTGATGGGCGCAAGTATTGCCTGAAGATCCGCAGACGCTGGACGAAAGAAGATGGATCGGAAACACTGTGCGTAGTAACGGGGCTGACGAGGTCACCAGGCAAACGGAGTGGGCAGCCACAAACCATCTCGGCTACAGAGCAGGCAATTTCTGGCCGAAGTGTTGAACGTAGGCCGAGAAGCACGACGGGGAGGTGTGATACCCAATCTTCGGCGTGAGGCTGAGAGGCGAAAACTGCTTTTAGATGATGGTGGAGTCTCTCCAATAAGACATTTGATGCTGGATGATACGCAGTTGCGCGAATACGCGCACAACTAAGTAAAGATGTGACAGAGGTGAAAAGCGCTGACTCAAACTGTCTGCCTCGATCAGTAGTAACCGTTGATGGTATACCGAAACGGCTAATCTAGGTAGCAAGAAAGGTACGCGCAACTGTTTCTGCCGTTATGTCCGGCGGCTTCAGGCCACCTAGTGTACCTGTCGATACACGTAAGCAAATACGTATTTCGTGACAAGGAGGTAATGGCCCGACAATGTCCAAATGAATGGTGTCAAAACGTCAATCAGGGCGAGGGAATTTTCCCCATGGAGGCTTGGTGTGCCGTTGCACCTTGATACGCTGGCATGCTCTGCAAGTGCGAACCCAGTCACGAATGTTAGCACGTATGCGCGGCCAGACATAGCGTTCAGTGACCAGATGTAGCGTAGCTCTTACGTCTGGATGGCAGATGGAGTGGAGGGTGTCAAAAACAGCACGACGAAGCAGTGAAGGAGCATAGATACGGGTGCAGTTGTGTGAAACATCGCACCAGAGCGTAACGTCGTCGTCGGGAAAGTTGACTTGTTCCAGTCGGAGGGATGTGGAGGATTGGAGTCGTGGAAGCTCATTGTATAATGCCTGTGCCTCAGCGAGCGAGGACAATAAAAGTTCGGTGGTGCCTGTCGTGGCATTGATGATAATACGACTGAGCTCGTCCGCTGCATTGTTAAAGCTGCCTTTTACATAACGTATGTCTGTGGTGAATTCGGCAATGAAAGGAAGGTGTCGAAGTTCTCTAGGATTGCGCGTGGCACTGCAGGAACGTAAAGCTGAAAGAAGGGGCTTGTGGTCGGTAAGAATGGCAAATTGTCGCTTTTCAAGGAAGTACCTGAAATACTTCACCGCAAGGCAAGCTGCGAGGAGCTCCCGTACGAAAGTACTATATCGGCGCTCAGTGTCGCGTAACTTGCGGGAAAAGAAGGAAATTGGAGCCCCTGCACCATTTATCCATTGATGAAGAGCGGCCCCAACTGCTTCCGAAGAAGCGTCCACCATGAGGCTAGTGGGAGCAGTTGGTGAAGGGTGGTGCAGAACTTTGGCCTGGGCGAGCTTGGTCTTCACGGCGGAAAAAGCTTGATCCGCGACCGTGTCCCGGGGAAGTGCGGCTGACTCGGCTTGCGAAGTCGAGAGTAGTGCTTTCAGAGGCTGATGCAGTGTAGAACATGTAGGGATGAAGCAGCGATAAAAATTGATGAGTCCGAGAAAACGTCGTAGACTGCGTATGGACGTGGGAGGCGGGTACTCGAGGATAGCTTGAACCTTGTCAGGTAGAGGAGTGATGCCATCTTTCGTGATCTGATGTCCGAGGAATGCTATCTCTGAGACTCCAAACTGACACTTTTCTACAATGATAACAAGGTCGTAATCACGCATTCAACTGAAAAGCTGACGTAGATGTGCCTTTTGCGTTTAAGTGTCCTTGCTGGCAACGAGAAGATCGTCGATATAGGCGAAACAAAACGGCAAGCCTCTTGTGACTTCGTCTATAAAACGCTGAAATGTTTGAGCTGCGTTTCTCAAACCGAAAGGCATTCGTAAATACTCATAGAGCCCAAATGGGGTAATTATTGAAGTTTTGGGAATGTCAGAACGCTCAACGAGGATCTTGTGTTCAGGTTTCACAAGATCAATCTTCATGTATACAGTCGTGCCGGTTAAAAAGGCAGTACAGTCCTGAATATTGGGTAACGGGTATCGATCTGGAACGGCGACAGCATTGAGAGCCCGATAATCACCACAGCGCCACCAGTCATTGTTCTTTTTGGGAACCATGTGTAGCGCCGATGACCACGAGCTTGATGAAGGACGAATGATTCGCAACTGTCACATATGCTCAAACTCGTCGCGAGCGATTCGAAGTTTATCAGGGCCATGTCGGCGAGGGCGGCAGGGAACTGGTGGGCCTGTGGTAACGATTCAGTGGGTCACAGTGTGCTTGGGGGTCTTATCCATGGGAGACCGCGTTGTTATCTCCGGAAACTCATTGAGCAGAGCTGTATATGGTGACGTGGGCGGTTTCACGAAAGTGGGGTTTAGGGCCGTAGCGCGTGACAAAAAACAATTGACCAATAAGCCGGCATAGCTATCCACCAGGCGACATCGGTTCATATCCACGAGCAGATGAAAATACCTTAAAGAAATCGGTGCCTAAGATTGCATAGCGTACGTCTGCTATCCAAAATAACCACTGCATTTTCCTCTTAAGGCCGAGATCAAGGGTCAGAGACTTCTGAGTTGCGATGACTGAAGAATTGATGGCTTGTAAAGGAGATGACTTCTCGTGAAGACGCCGGTCAGTTTTGGACGCTGGAATTATGCTAACTTCTGCCCCAGAGTCCACCAGCAAGCGCAGACCTGTGGTTCTGTCGGTGATGTGGAAGAGGCGGCTTGATGCTTGGCCTTGATCGGCCGCCGCTGTTATTAACTATCGGCCGGAGCGTTTCCCATGCGCCATGAGCAAGGTGGCACACATCTGCGAGCCGCGGCACGAAAACGCCGGTGATAATAGCATGTGTTCTGCGGTGAAAAGCAGTGCTCGGGCTCGTAAAGGCGCCCTTGCAGAGCAGCCGACGTGAGAGATGGTCGATGTGGACGAGGCTGATCATTTAAGTTGCGAATGTTCAGCAGTTGCAGACGCAAGTTGGCGACTTCAGCTGCGAGATTGTTTCCCGTTTCTCGAAGGGAATCTGCTTCGGAAATTGGAGAGGTGTGGCCAGCGTTTATGACTGTCCACATCCATCGCAACGTCCATCATGTCATCGTCCAATTCTGCCAGCTCCGACAGAGACTTATCCTGAGCTTGGACAAGAGCTATTCGCATGGTAGGTGAAAGACGCTGTAGAAACAACTCACGTAGTATGGATGTTTCCGAGCCGTCCGGCTGGTCCCCAAGCAGGTGCTGCATGTGACGTAGAAACTGTGTGTGATGGCGGTCCCCGAGCTCTTCGTTGCACAGAAGTTGCTGAATGCACTGATGCTTAGGCGGAACGGGTCGGTGAACAAGAGCCTGCTTGACTGTCGTATATGGAGTGTCACCAGGCGGGCCCACGAGGAAGTCACGTATTTCGGCCATGGCCTGTGGTGGCAACGCTTCAACGAGGAGCTCATGATTGCGAACTTCTGACGTGATACGATGAATGAGGAACTTGTTCTCGACCTGAATGAACCATAAGGAGTGATCGGCAAGCCACAGCTGTGGTAGCGTCATAATAGTAGTACCTCCAACAACACCCGAAGAGGGTACATGGCCGGGTGCAGTGGCAGCGGTACCAGGACTGTGACTGTCGAGATGCTCACGCTGCTCCATGGAAGGTGGCGCTCTGTTCGGGTCACCAATAAATATAGCACTCTAAAACACGGTTCCGAAAACACAGCGCGGTTTATTAATGCATCTCCGCTGTTGTTGTTGTTGTTCTCCTATTGTTAGTGGCGCATACTCACTGTGGCGGATTGGCCAAGAATTGAGTTCTTTCAAAATTTACTGTTCAGATTTGGAATAATGGAGGTTTAGCAGAAAGATTACCGCTATTGTTCCAACTACTTCTTTTTTTCTCCTCAGCAGACTACCCACTACTAGCTTATGTCCCAAGTGTGTCGTGCCAGAAGAAGAAGAAAAGTATGCCACACCTTAAAAAGACAGCAACCCTACAGCGGCATATCAGGAGGAGCCAAGAAAAGTCTCATATTATATTATTGCAAGAAACCCTTTCACCACAAGCAACGCTGCCTGGATTCCGGCCTGTAATAGAGGATACTGAAGGGAGGGGAGTCTGCACCTTCGTATTATGCAACAAACTCACGCACGTAGTCCACAACCTCAAGATAGAAGCAGGCCGTTTGGAACACGTCATGGTAGAGATCATGCCAGGTACCAGCAACCGTCAGAGCATTTTTACTGTTAACATATATAGCAGTCCGAAGGAACAAATCAAGAATTCAAGACGGTTCTAAAGAAAGCAGTTACTATCGCTGGTGAATGTCCACTCGTCATAGCAGGTGATTTCAACGGCCTTTATCATACATTGGGTTACAAGTACAACACTGGGAAAGGAAAGGGACTTTGGCAAAGTGCCAGTGAACTTGATCTCACCCTTATCACGGACCCCAGCCTCCCAACAAGGCTTGGTACATCTTGCTGCAGGAATTCCAGCCCGGACGTTCTGGATGTTCCATTTGTAAGGAACATCCAGAAGGCCCAGCGGATGAACCTTGCTGTAGACCTAGGGACCTAGGGATTGACCACTGCATTCTTGCCACTACCTTCTCCATGGAGCGTAAAAAGCAGAGAGAATTCCACTTCAAAGACTGGGATAAGTTCACGTAGTTAAGGATGGAAAGGTAACAAGATGGCTACAGACCAGGCTTGCAGCAGTTGGTCAAACCGATTAAAGAGGACATCAAATCCGTCTCCTCCATCATTACCACAGATTTTCCGGTTGAAAGAATCGATAGCTGGCTCGCTCATTTTCTGGAGGCAAAGCATACACTACTGAACCGTTGGAAGGGTCAGCGCCTGAACCAAAGACTGAGGAAGAAGATAGCTGAGGTAAACATATCAGTCGAGGAACATTGTCGCGCACTATCCAGGCAGCAATGGGACGAAATCTGCAACTACGTCGATGGTCAGACATGCAATCGCAAGACTTGAAGTATGTTAAAATATCTCATCAACGAAAACACCATGAAAACAAACCAAAAGCATGTTATAGCTTGAATTTCGCATAAATAGATAGGGCGCTCTACAGAACAGGAAGTTGTGCAGCGGCTCATTCATAAGTACCTCCAAATCAAAAGAGGACTGGCACACCAACTAGACAGTACCAGGGCACGCCCAATCCAGGTCTTCAAGGTGACTTTAACATCGAGGAGATCAAAGGAGCCTTGCATGATCTCGACGGCAAGTCGGCCCTTGGCCCGAATGGTATATCAAACAAGGCCCTTCGTAACCTTGATGACGATTCAATTGACACCCCGAAGAATATGATCAATGCAGCATGGAGAGAAGGCAAGGTGCCAGAGTAGTGGAAGCTGGCCAGCACAATCCTTATTCCTAAGCCAGAAAAGCCCCCTAACTTGGACAACATGAGGCCAATATCCTTGACATGATGTATCGGTAAGGTGGCTGAACATGCCATACTGCACAGGATAAAGAAGTCGTTGGGAGATAACCACATACATACACACAATATGGTTTGATTCAGGGCAGTGCTATCCACACAAGACGAAATTAAGCTTACCAAACACAAGGTCATTGACAACGAAACCAGAGACGTGAGAGCCATTCTGTGCCTACATCTACCAAAAGCGTTTGACAAGATCTACCACTCATTCATACTCGAAGTGATTGCCAAGCTTGGCCTGGGGAAAGCCTTTTATGACTAAGTATGGTCCTTTCATACAGATCGGAAAGCCATGAATAGATTGCAGATATCGAGACCGCAGCAGTCAAAGTAGAAGCAAGGGGTACTCCACAAGGGGCAGTGATTTCACCAACGCTGTTCAACATTGCCATGATAGGACTGTCAAAGAAATTATCGAGCATCGAAGGATTGAAGCAGAGCATCTACGCAGATGACATTACCATCTAGTGCACAGGTGAAATTGAGGGGCAGATTGAGAGCGCCCTGCAAGAGGCGATTGACACCGTAGAAGAGTACCTTCGTCCTTCTGGGCTCAAGTGCTCCTCGAGTAAGTCAGAACCTTTACTGTATCGGACTACTTGCCGGGGACCGAAGCCCAGGGGATGGGAGCCGTTAAACCAGATAGACATCCACCTACATACAAATCAAGGGGATGCCATTCAGAAGGTCGACTCCATCAATGTCCTGGGCATGCTGATAGAGTCTACCGGCACTAACAGCAAACTGATAGCCAAGTCAACTTGGAAAACAGACAGTGCTGTGCACCTCATACGAAGAGTGGCCAACAAAAGAAATGGGATCAAGGAAGACAACCTCATCAGGTTGATGCATGCGTTTGTTTTAAGTCACTTCAAGTACGAGGCAGCAATGTACAACTGGTCTAGAGCTGAGTCCGATACACTGAATGTGCTCCTCAGAAAAGTTATCAAGAAGGTCCGGGGCCTACCCATACATACTAGCACGGTGCTTCTTCTGAAGATTGGCATTCTCAACACGCTTGAAGAAATAGCAGAAGCCAAAGAGAGAGCACCCTTTGCAAGGTTATCTACAACACGGTCGGGGAGAATGATCCTGCAGAAGCTGGGCCAACACCCAATGACAATAAAACGCAACTACAATGATATCCCCGACAACATCAGAGAGAATATAGCGGTACCTCCTATACCACAAAACATGCATCCAGAACACATCCAGAATCGGCAGAAGACTAGCGAGGGCCAGGACTATATTTCGTCAAGTCTCAAACGAAGAACGAGGGGTCGTATTTGTTGACGCGGCTTCCTACGCCAAAGGGAAAGCTTTTGTGGCAGTGGTGGTTGATGGGGCTGGCCGTGTCGTCCACACAGAGATGGTCAGGACGAAAGACCCAATCATTGCCGAGCAGGTGGCCATCACCTTCGCAATCATGATGGATAACATTGAAGTCGTCTACAGTGATTCCGTGACAGCACTACGGGCATTCGCAAAGGGGACGGTCTCAGAACAAACGCTGAGAATACTACATGGCAAAAGCATAACGCATCAACTTCTGAGTTGGTTCCCAGCTCACCTTAGACAAATCAACGACTCCCCTCCCAATCTCAATGAAGCAGCACACGAGGCGGCGCGAGACCTCTCCAACCGCGCCTCCTCGGGGGTGCGTTCTACCGGTGAAGGGAATAACCGGGAAATTCTTACAAGATATAACGAGCTCACTAAACACTTCTACCTCTCTAGAAGGAACGTAGGATCTGCTGATTTTTTTGGTGCATAATGCGGCATTGTCAGATTAGCGTAATTAACGCTATGTTCCCTATAATTACTTATTTATGTCTTTTGTAGCATAAAGAAACACGTCTTAGTAGATTGACGCATTGATGGTTTGCCTTCGACAAGCGCAACGTTTGTTTTTAATCGACACTATGCGCAACTAGGAACTCAGCAACGAGAGCAGTATTGATGGGCACTGCAGATGTGGTAGGATTTAGAAAATAAAGGCAAGCGTAAAAAGTACAAAGGCAAGTTGTTTAGGATGAAAAATAGACTCGAAATTGTTAAACGTTTTTCTTAACACACAAGTAGACAAACCAACATTTTTGCGTTGAAGCATGCCGAAAAAGAATATCATCTTCAAAATAGCGGTGGGCCAACAGCACAGACACGACAAGCATTGCGTTTGTCTCTTGTTGGGCCACGGCGTTCCATACTTGACATGCCGGAAGTAGGGCACATTAGCCCAATTTCAGCGTCCATTCAGGGACGTTTGAAGGACTGTCACACCGCTTTCTCTGGATCAGCTTTGGCCGTTAACTATTACAACTACGACACGCATCTGTGACCACAAAGGTTCGTTTAGTTCTTTATTATGGGCGTTGGGCCTTGGTACGAGATTTATACCACAGAGCGGCAACCTGAGTTCATTCACGTTAAACGTTGTTATTCCCAAGTTTCGTAGACTGTCACGCCGCTCCGCGGCCGCCAGCGTAGTTTTTTCTGAGAATTGGAGTAGCGGTGGGGCAGCAGCGTTCATAACATGTGCATGTACGTCTTGGCTGGCGTTGGGCTTTCACTAGAGCATTTCTGTTGTAGTTACTGGACGCACAAAGGTCACTGTAGTCGTTGCACAGTCTTCGTTTGCGAAAAGACAGAGCGAAATAACAACTGATATGCTCATTCGCATTCATCTGTACTTGTGAGTACGTTTCACGCCTCATTTTGCGTGCGAAACACGGGGCAGGTTTTGATCTGCTTGCCATTCGGTACTGACCTTCCGATTTGTTGCTACCGCGTTCATTGCTTCGCTTTTGCAGCAAAGTTGTGACGTTTTTCAGAAATGCGTCAAAAATATCGGCTACATACCTTCATGCCACAACAAGTGATGTGTTTGGAATTCAAAACTTCTTCGAGGCATCGTATCCGAGTTTCTGAAGTGTCTAAATTGCGCATAATATGCGACTGCAAAAAGGATAAAGCCATCACAAAGCAAAAAATAAAAAACAGTGAAGGCCGCATGTGTGCTCAGCGACTCCGACCTTAACCGATACTATCTGTGCGTGCCATATTGAACCACCGTGTGCGCCCCCTATAGGCGATGAAGCTTGCGAATAACTTTCAGCCATCAAGAGACACTGTGTAATCTCTCTCATATCAATGTTAAACAATCAGCTACTTCTGTAAGAATAAGTATCACTTCCGTATGATGTCGATTTCATGTCGGAAGAATCAAACATACTTTTTTTTTCTTTTTAACTGCGAAACATCATTATTACTCGCATCAAGTGTCCGTCTTCTTTGATATACCAAATTTTGCACATTGGTTAGTTATTGCGTACGCTGTATGTTCTCTGTTTTTGCCGCTAGTATTGTGTAACTTCTTGTTAGTGGTTCCCAAGTTATTTCCCATTTTGTGGATTTCGTCCACTACCTCTTGTAATACAATTGGCAAAATAAGTAAATAAGTAACCAAAATAATTAGGTAAATAAATGAATAATAAGACCTGTTCCGAACATGCGTTGAAATCTTCACCTTTCTATTTCCTTTACCTTCGTTTCATCCTGGTGGAATCAAGTGGTCACAAAAATGGTTGTGATGTCTTATTTTATTTTTGACACCCCTCCCCCCAAAAAATAAGAACTTGAGAGAGAGGGAAAGAATCCACAGGAGTACCCCTTTTATATGCAATCGCATAGGTCCACTTGAAGACGAAAACCACTCCTTTCCACGCAGCAGGATTTCTTCTTGGGCTAGTTAGTGTCTTTTCGCGCTACATTATGATTTTCACTTCTTTCTCGTTTCCCTCAAAGTCATTGTACTTATCTTCCCTGGCCTGCCATTACCGAAAGATTTGAGCACTAAGCGGGGCTTTCTATTGCCTCTAGGATCAGAGGCATTGCAAGCTTTCTGCATATTATAAGGATTCCCATTGCCTCCGTGATCAGCCCGCCTTGCACCGAGTGACAGCAACGTGTTATAGCGTCAATTGACGTCACGTTGTGTGACGTCCTAGTTAATGTTGAATTCCAATAGCAGATCTAGATTAAGTTTTTTTTTTTGCTCTGAGCGGAGAAATCACATTCCACTGGCGGATTGGGAGCGTCAATTGTGTGTTCCAATGGCAGATTGAGAGCAACCACAGATCATTTATTGCATAGGCGACAAAAATTCTAGCTCCGCCGAAATCGCCGGAGTTGAGCGGAAGGTCAAGTGACGTATTCTGTGCGCCCGCCTTTCATCAAATCACCAATGGATGTCCGGAAAACGCTTTGCACTCCCTCGCACCCTCTCGTACACCCACGCTAGATTTTCGCCCACCAACAGCTCCCGTGGCTACGCGCACGTTCCAGTCGCAGATTTGGCGACAGCAATCCCACTCAGATCTGCGCGCTTCATTCGCCATCCGACCCAGCACTCGCAATCTGTCATTATAATTGAACATAAAACATGAAGGCGTCGTAAACTTTGCCGATCTGTGGCGCTATGGTGAGGTTCTGCACTATAGTCGAGATGACGCTGGTACTCAACTTTCGCGTCATTGACGAAGCATCCCGACTATTCCTTTCATGCAGTTAGCCCCTCTTCCCGATCACCTTTTAGATTCCAATCAATCAATCAATCAATGAATCACTGAGTCCATCAATCTAGATTATTGCTATTACACAAACTGATACTACGAAGCAAAAACACACTGACGAAGGTCTCAAAGTTCTAGTGTCCTGATAATTCACAGCGTATAGTTCGATGGTCAGAAGTTACAGCCCAATTGGAATCATTTCGCTTACGTGCGGAGCAGTGCGGAGCGTCTCATAAAACTGATGCTCGCCGAATCAGATCCTCACCGAATGCCCCTATTAAACTCAACTGAAATAGTAACTGAACAAGAAATATTTACGAAATTGAACACTTCACCTATCGCACTTTAGACCATTGCGGGAAGTGACAAAAAGCCACGCCAATAATGTTCTGCTGTGAAGCAACAGTTGCTCATGTTTCTCGGTCTGCTCCTCAGCCCTTTGGCTAAGATCCAAGTGTAGCCGCTGGGCGTAAAGCCGTAGATTTAGCAACGGACGGCGCACTGCTCTCCCATAGTTGAGTACGAAGTACTCGAAATCGTTCAACACTTTTAAATGCGAAGCATTTATTAGCGAACTTCGGCGACTTTGAGCGTATCTATCTATCTATCTATCTATCTATCTATCTATCTATCTATCTATCTATCTATCTATCTATCTATCTATCTATCTATCTATCTATCTATCTATCTATCTATCTATCTATCTATCTATCTATCTATCTATCTATCTATCTATCTATCTATCTATCTATCTATCTATCTATCTATCTAGCCGCCTATGACTTACAGGTATCCTGGCCGTTTCGATATTGGTATGGATACCAAACTTGGTATGGCATAACAAGACTGTATGAACATATTTAACTAGTCATAACATGAAAATCATGACATATATGTCATGAATGTCATGATTTATATTTCATAGTCCTGCAGCTCTTGCGGCGGTTTTGTTCACATGACATGTTGCAAAACTGGTATGGTATGACATCATTGCATGGTGAACCCAAGCGACAGACCCTAACATGAAAATCATAACATGCATGTCATGTAATAACATGACTACAAGCCACGCTCATGATGCGCTCGCAGCCGTATCGCTTGCGTCAAATATACCAAATTTGGCATTATGGTACGTGAATGGATGACGAGGGTATGTGGATGGTGCAAACCTGATAATCATGAGATGCCGTGTCATGTAACAACATGACTACGTGCCACGCTCATGATGCACTGGCGGCCGTTTCGCTAGCTTCACTTACGCAAAATTTGGTATTAAGGGGCGTGAATTGATGGCGAAGGTATGATACTGGTTGAAACATGATAAACATGAGATGCGTGTCATGTAACAACAGGACTACATGCCACACTCATGATGCGCTCGCGGCCATTTCGCTAGCTTCACATGTACCTCTGCATTTCCGATGTAGGCGGAAATGTTGTAGGCCCGTGTACTCAGATTTGGGTGCACGTTAAAGAACCCCAGCTGGTCAAAATTTCCGAAGCCCTCCACTACGGCGTCTCTCATAACCATATAGTGGTTTTGGGACGTTAAACCCGACAAATCAATCAATCAATCAAGCTTCACATGTACCAAACTCGGTATTACACAACACAAATGGACGACATAGGTAAATGGCACATCCAAACATGATAATCACGAAATGCGTGTCATGTAACAACATATGCTGATGCGCTCGCGGCCGTTTCGCTAGCTTCCCATATGCCAAACTTCGCATTAAGTGACGCCAATAGACGACGAAGGTATGCGACTGGTGCAGACATTATTATCATGAGATGCGTGTCATGTAAGAACATGACTACATGCCACTGTCAAGGCGCCAATACATTTCGACGTGACGCGGTGCTCGTGTTTGCCGGCGTTCATTTCGTCGTGTCCCGCCGGCATTGCCACGCCAGGCGCCAGTCCTGCCATATGATCGCAGGCGCGCGCCGCGCTGCGTGTCTACTCATGCGCGTTTCAGCGCGTACGGTGTCCCTCCATCACGAAAAGAGGGAGACACAGTGTTGTCTGGGTAACGCATTGGTGCGAAAAGCAGCATGTCGCATTACATGCTGGTTGCCGACGGGCCGCGCCAACCACGGAGGAAGGAAAGATAGGAGAGGGCATGCCCAGCCAGCGCAGGGCGTAAAAAATGTGGCGTAAATTACGTCACAGCGGCCATATTCACTGTACACAATGGTGGAGTTTTGTTATTGTTGATGTAGAGCGGTGCGGCACCGTTCAGGCGGTCCAGCGGTGGTGTGCGCGTTTTCATGGGCCTCGCACCTAACCATGGCGTACTGCAGGTGTTCGACAGCATCCATTCTTTGTGCCGCATTGTTAGCTACGCGATTTTCCTCCGGTGGTGGTTGTAACCAGGTGTATAAACTAGAAACCACGGAACGAGCACGCGTATACGTACTCCCAATTCGCAGCGTCCGTCGAAATTGTGTCTAGCCCACAGCCTGACTGAAAATTTCGTAAAGCCTAAAAAAAGCGCAAAAAGGGGGGGGGGGGAAGTGATCTGAGAGAAGCTGTACAAATTTTGGTGCCTGGTTCGTCGCGCGGCAATGTTCGAAATATCATCTTTGCTTTCACAAAGAACACATCAAACGAAAAAAAGCTTAACGTGCAACTTGCCGTGTTTATCGTAAATGCCGGCAGTGCAAGAGTACAACACCCATACGCAGAGATTTCGTCAACCGTATCGCGGCAGGACAGCGTGTTGAAATCCGTTCTGTTGGTTTCGGATAGCACCGGCGCACACGGCGCGCAGGCCACGTGCTTTTTGAGACAGAGAGGGAGTCACGCCTTCTGCTTTGCATTCATATGTAAACAAGAAAGGAAAATTTGCCCAGTCTATATGGCCGACTTCCGACTTCATCGCGGCTTCACAACGAGTGACGTCAGGGCCTCTCCTACCTTTCCTTCCTCCGTGGCGCCAACAGACGCTGGTCGACTTGGTGTTAGACTATACACCAGAACACGGCGAGCTCATTCCTTGCTGCCATATTGAAAAAGCGCGTGGCGCTATCTGTTGCAAGCTCGGTGAAGCAAAACTCTCAACTGCCAGGCGAGCAGACGCTCTGCAAATCAAACGCGAAACTTCACAACTCGAGTCTGGCTGTAAGCATGTTTCGCGCAGTTCCTGCGCTGGAAGTTTATGCTGGTTTCGTGTGAAACGTTCAGGAGACCTTCCTCGACAGTCCAGAATGTCTGCAGCACGTGCATTGCAGACTACGGAAGCAGCTTCATCAGGTACGTACTATTGAGACTGAAAGAAACGCGAAAAGCGGGAAGCATTGCTTTCGACTTAGTCAAACTGCGACATTACTTGACTGTGACAAGACAGAATTTGTGCTGTAAGCCGGCATCAACGTAGCGCTAGAATCTGGTTCCAACTTGCGCTCATGCACCGCATGTGTATCCATTACCAGTCCTGCCACGTACTCGCAACACACGTCTGGTACATAAGTGCCAGCCAGAAGAAGATTTTAAAATGCTACGGTGACGCCGGCCGAAAGCACGTGTATATAGATGCGCCTAGTGACAGTCAAGGCATGTCGCGATACGACCGAGTCGAAAGTCATGCTTTCCGCACCGTTCACGCGTCGCGATAGTAGGTCGTTGCAGTTGTACTAAACATGCGCGCTTCGTGAATCCACACGTGAGTCGCAATAGGTATATCCTGTTATTGACATGCGGCCTGCGAAAGAGTACGCCAATAGTTTAGTGCCTCATACTACAGGCATACTGCACGCAAATCACTGCTGTAAAGTGGAACAGCTGGAGTCGCGCTTGAATAAACGCAATAAGTATATCTACTTACTTGTGCAGTTCTCTGGGCTCGTAGATTTTTCTGCTGATTGCGAATATATCCTAAGGCGGTGGAGCTCGGCGTTTTTTGTTGTGGACGGAAGTTTGTGCGATCGAAAAACACCGCACCAGCACGATTCCCCCGATGCGCTGCGAACTTCACCGGCAGTGCTCAGCAATCTCTTCCTCTTGCGCTGGTTGTTGTCGCATAACATGACAGCGCAGTGGTACCCAGATGACATTTTATAAGTGGGCGCAGCGTGAACAGGCGCTTTTTTGCATTTTAAACTCCCAGAGCCACTGCATTGCATGCAAGCGAGGCGCGCCTTGGCAGTTGAAAACAAATTATGGCGTCTCTGGGAGCGAGGGTATGCTGCCGAAGGCACCTGGGTTCGAGATAGGCGTGTTCTCGTCTATAGAGTGCTCGCGTTTTGCTGACGTAGCGTCACCGTGACCAGCGTGTGCGCGTGTCCACGCTACATTGGAGTACATTGGACCCTTCATGATACGCTCGCAGCCGTTTTGCTAGCTCGACATATACCAAAGTAGGCGTTATGTGACGTCAATGGTTGACGAAATATATGACTGGAACAAACATGATAATCCTGACACGGGTGTCATGTAAGAACATGGCTACATAACACGCTCATAGCGTGCTCACGGCCGTTTCGCTGGCTACACATATACTAAATTTGGTATCACGTGACGTGAATAGATCACAAAGGTAAATGACACATCAAAACATGATGATCATGACATGGAACTCATGTACGGCATCATTTACCTCCACCTCGTAACGTTGTGCTGATTTTAAAGTGACATATCAACATTTCTCATTCGTGCTTCGCATATCACTGATTCCAACTGTGCGTGGGATCTGCCAATTTTTATTATTTTGAAAACATTGAAAAACCTCGATGGGCGCATGCAGAACTAACTCCGTATTGTACCTCTCGCAATTATTCAATTGTGTAAATAAACGCGTTTCATCGTCACAATATGTACTTACATATTCATTTTGACTATCGTGCAGGTACACTTGGTTTCTTTTCTTCAATAGAAGCGTTTGTTAGACACGGGAAAGCGTGCTTGTCGATAATAAGACAGTTCTAATACGTAGAAAATTTTATTTAAACAATAGACGTGCTACCTGCAAACAATTCTGCACGCAAAATTGAATTATTTCGAAAGACGTTGGCAGCTTTACTTCTGAAATCTGAAGCACTAAGTAGTCCTGCTAAGCTTTAGGTGCTTTGCTTTCTCTTTTTTCGAAACATTTTCCCTCTTCATTTATTCCATGAAGTGTAGACCAGTGATCTTGTGGAACGAACAAGGTTCAAATTCGCTTCTTCTTTGTGATCTGTACGGCTGACAGCTATTGAGTTCTAAAAATTAGTACTTGTCACCTAAGGGTTGTCAGAGATGCTCTCTGTGTGCAGCGTCGAATCAGTGAAACATTCAGCAAACAAGTTTTCAGGTACGGCAACGAAATCATACTGCTGTACAGAGGCATAGAGGTTTTGCATGTTCTATGCATACTTCCCAGCCTGCGATAGTGTTCCTCGGTGTGTATTGTTTTCTCTCGAAGCGCAGCTCATAAATGGCATCGGTGACTTGCAAGGGCAAATCAGCGTGTTTGAGACTATGGTACTGCAGCAGGCACTTTTCTTTGTCTCAAGGAACTCAAAATTATGAAAGCTTTGGATGGTTTTTCCCTCTGCTGTATCTGGTTTTGCAGAGCACGACACAACAATATTTTTTGCGCCGCGGTGTTCTCAGCTTCTTACTCTGTGAAGCACCTTCAACACAGGGGAGGAAGAAGAAGTGTCTCTTTAGAAGAACGCTTGTTTCTGCGCTCTGTTTTATTTTAGTGAAATCATCGGTCTTTTGAGGTGCCTCGCCTCTCCGTCTTGCGGTGATGGACATGGAGCATGCCAGAGGCCCGCCTGGTCACAGGTCCTCACACCCGTCAACCACAAGGAAGCGAGCTGGCTCTCCCAGTGACACTGAGGACACCAACCTCTATTCTATGTCGGAAGACGACACATCCCATGGCAGCTTTATACCTGTCCGGGGTAAGAGGGCGAAGAGAAGGACGACGAATACAGCAGCATCAGCTCCTGCAAGCACAGCGACTGTGCATTCAAGGCCTGCGCGCTGGCCGCACGTCATCATTTTCATGCCCGAAGATCCACCAAGCAACCTACGGCTTCTGAACAGGCAAGCCCTTTCGGTTGCTCTCGAATGTGCGGTGCCACATCAAATTAAGGACGTACGAGTAAACCCAAGGAAGAATATTCTCGCCATAGACGTGCACGATGTGAGTGCGCTAGGACAGCTGCAGCAAATGACTGAGCTAGGTGGCATTAAAATGCGCCCCTTTATCCCGATGGATGACAAATCAATTGCCGGTGTAATTTATGACATGGACACTGCCATTCCTAATGCTGACTTGTATACCCTAATCAAGCCTGCAAACGAGGGAACTGTCATTACACAAGTGCGGCGCCTTGGAAATATGCGCTGCGTAAAAGTGTTTTTCAAGGGAGATTGCATACCGTCCCACGTTAAAGTTGGATATTTTCGACATCCAGTTCGACCATTCATCCAAAAGCCACTTCAATGTCATCAGTGCTTCAGGCTAGGACACGTCAAGGGCGTCTGCCCCAACTTACGACTGTGTCCCCGCTGCGCTGAACCTCATGCTGAAGACGCCTGTCGGGCGACTACTCTGAAGTGCGCCAACTGCAGTGGTCCTCATGCTGCCTCGCCGAAAGACTGTCCTCGAATCCAAAAGGAGCGCGCGGTTCTCAGGCAAATGGCCCGAGACAACTCAACACACAGGGAGGCAGCCGAAGTAGTCCGGTGTCGGCGTCGATGTCGGCATCATCGAAAGTCTTCAAAGAAGGCACATTCCCGAGACGCTGCTTCCCTCTCTTTAGCGGTTCTATCCAGTAGCGCCGCGAAAGGGCCCACCACTTCTACGAAAGAAACAGAGAAGCCTCCTTCTCTGGAGGAATGGCCCACGCTCCCGACGCGCTCTTCTGCCGAGGAACCTCTGCAGGTTGTGGCCACACAAGAGCCGTCTCCAACCATGGAAGATTTGCCTAAAACTGATCGTCAAGTGATCTCGGTGCTGCGTTCCCTTATAGAAGCCATCCGAGCGATATTAGTCGACATGAAGACACCATCTGCTCTCGAAGCACACTTGGACTATTGGACGCCCTCAGCCCAGTGCTTGAATCTCTCAACTAGGAAGATGGCTACTCACACCTCAACTTTTCGTAAAGAAGTCAAGGCTGCATCCGTCATGCAATGGAACGCCAGAGGACTAAAATCACGCCTTTCAGATTTTCGTCAGTTTGTGTTTACCAACGTGTTTCCAATCATCGTCATTTGTGAACCCAATTTGTCGAAACCAATAAGACTATCAGGGTACGAAGATGTCACGTCTTCAACGAACGGTGCGTGTAGCAAAATAATCGTCTTTGTTCGTCATGAACTGACGTATGTTGTGCAACCAATTGCACCTCACGATGACAATCAGTATGTCTGCATCACTGTGAAAAAGAACCAACTCATGTTTACTCTCATAGGCGTTTATATATCGCCGTCAAGTAATCTCGATTCCAGGAGACTAGCGGATATCTTGAGAGTGTGTCCTGCACCATGGGTCCTCATAGGTGATTTCAATGCTCACAGTTACGCTTGGGGAAGTACGCGGACAAATGCAAGAAGACGCAGGTTAGCAAACATCGCCTACAACTATGGCCTTACACTCCTGAACGACGGCAGCCCCACTTTTCTTCGAGGGGTGACATACGGCAGCTGTCTCGACCTTGCTTTTGTCTCCAACTCCCTCGCGAGATACGTCAAGTGGTTTCCAGATGTTGAGACACGAGGAAGTGATCACATTCCAATCTACCTTAACATCAAAGGCTTGTCTAGTTATGGTCCACGGACGACCATTCGAGCAGTACAATGGACCAACTTCAAATCTGACATGGAAGATGCTTGCAGCGATGGCCTACGATCTGGGTTAGAAGAAACACTTAAGAGCACAATGCAAAATGCCACTCGCACGGCGACGATATTTTCCACACGAAACGACTTTGATATAAAGTTGGAGCGACTCCGAGCACTGCGACGCCGGGCGGAGCGTCGGTATCGGCGTACAAAATCAATTCACGATCTTAGGACAGCCAGGAGGATGCAAAAGAAGATTCGGCGTTGCATGGATAGATTAGCGTCGGAACGATGGACAACGTTTTGCCAGTCACTAGACTCTCGCAAACCACTCTCACACATTTGGAAAACGGTGCAATGTCTGCGTCACCCTACGGAACAGCGCTTTCCATTCAAAGCGCTCGCGCTATTTCAAAGGAGGCAAGACATCGATGTCGCAGAAGATTTCTGTGCGCAGATCGCCAACCAAGCCACTCGTCCAGATTCTCCAGTGAAAGGTGACTTCCCCCGTTCCCGTGACTACCACATGGACCTCCTTTTTACAATGGAGGAGCTCGAGGCGGCACTAGCTCTCTGCAGGCGTTCAACTTCTCCGGGCCCAGATGGTATTCCGTACCGAGCCTTGTGCAAACTTGGGGAAGGTGCAAGGAGAGAACTGTTGAGCCTCTACAACATCTCGTGGCAGGATGGCAATGTTCCTGATGGCTGGAAAGTAAGCCGCTTGTTACCCATCTTGAAGCAGGGCAAATCCCCACTTGAACTCACCTCACACTGCCCAATAGCACTGGCCAGCTGCGTAGGGAAGATAATGGAACGGATGATACTAGGCCGTCTGGAGTGGTATCTTGAATACTACAAGATTTATCCGAATTAAATGGCTGGTTTCCGACGCGACCGCTCTTCTATTGACAATGTCGTTGATCTAGTTTCGTACGTTCAGCACGAAAGATCCCGTAAGCGACTATCTGCAGCTTCGTTTTTAGAAATGAAAGGCGCTTATGATAATGTACTACATGAAGCCATCTTGGGTGCCCTTGCGGGGGTTGGCCTTGGTGGTCGAGTCTTTCGGTGGATTTCGAGTTACCTGGCTGTAAGGTCATTCTTTGTGTTAACAGAAGATGGCCCAACTACGCGACGCTATACTTCCAGGGGTGTTCCTCAAGGCGGAGTTCTTAGCCCGACGCTATTCAATCTTGCACTAATTGGCCTTGCTGAATACTTGCCAAGCACCATTAAAATCTCAATATACGCAGACGACATCTGTGTCTGGACATCGGCAGTCACACGTCCTCAGATACGTTCCCGGCTTCAAAAAGCAGCAACTATGATAGCCAACTAAGTACGTGTTCAAACAAGGTCTCAGCATATCACCAGAAAAATGCGCGCTGGTGGCTTTCACTCACAAAGCAATGATCCCTTATGTCATCTCAATCTGCGGGCGACCGATTTCTTACGCCAAAACCCACCGGTTTCTGGGCATCATTATTGATAGGGACCTCTGTTGGAGTCCACATGTGACCTATATGAAGAAGCGCCTGACCGCTATTTCTCAACTGTTCAAGTTCCTGGCAGGAAAGACGTGGGGGATGTCAGTAGACGCAATGATGGAGCTCTACAGGGCCCTGTTTCTCGGTTTCCTCAGATATAGCTTGCCCGTGCTTAGCAATACCTGCCAGACCAATGTTCGTGTTTTACAGGCAGTACAAGCCCAAGCGCTGAGAGTGTGCCTCGGTCTGCCCAGATGTATGTCAACAGAAGCAACAATTGCAATTGCTGGTGACTATTCGATACAAACTCACATTGTTGTAGAAGTCCTGAGAACGCACATCCGACACTTCGCACGTGCCCCCGGCCATCACCTTGCACTGTTGCCTTCAGAGAGGCGCCAAGCATCGTTCGCCAAAATTATCGTGAAATACAACGATAAACTTTCCTCGGGCTTCAGTCATGCATCTAAACCATCCATACCACCTTGGTGTCTTATTCGACCCACAGTGCATCTTAGTGTACCAGGGATCCGGAGGAAATCAGAGTTTTCGTCGCCCGTGCTGAAACAACTGTCTCTCCTTCTTTTGCACGAGAAATATTCAGACAGCATACATGTATACACCGATGGTTCCACGAACCACCAGTGTTCGTCAGGGGCAGTAGTTATCCCAGCAAGAGGTGTTACCATCAGCTTTAGGACTGACCACTCCACGCAATCTACAGCAGCGGAACTAGCTGCTTTGCGCGCTGCACTTTGTGTGGTCAATCGAGAACCACCGCAACAATGGTCGATTTTCAGCGACTCAAGGGCTGCCCTACAATCTGTCCTCTCAGCACTGCGTCGCGGCCCGTACGAACAGCTTGTTTTCAAAATTCGATGCCTTCTCCACACTTTACTCGAGAAAGGGCATCATGTGACGCTTCAATGGCTGCCAAGTCACTCCGGCATCATAGGGAACAAACATGCCGATACTGCCGCGCGGGCAGCCCTTGAAGGAACACGAGAAGAAGCCATACCACTTTCGAGGATTGATGCTGCCAGTAATCTTCGACGACTTGCGCGTGAAATCACGTTTTCACTATGGTGCCCACCAAGCATCGATACGAATCGTCAACACCACCTGTCCTCTTTGATGGCTCTCCGCATGCCCACTGGACTCGACCGAAGAGAAGCCACCCTTCTTCATCGCTTATGGCTAGGAGTGGCATTTACAAAATCTTACTCCTTTGTCATAGGAATGGCCGACAACGCTCTCTGCGATGCCTGTAATTGCGAAGAGACGCTACACCACATCCTGTGTGACTGTCCATTGTATGAAATCCAGAGACAGTCACTGGCGTCTGCTTTTGCGCGCATCAACAACAGCCAAATGTCTGTGGACACTATTCTGTCAAGTGCCCGAGAAAAGACCTTGCAACAGAAGGCGACGAAGGCTCTGTTGGAATTCCTACGCGACACCGACTTGAACAAGCGACTGTAACAGCAATGTCACACACCGCGAAAGACGAGACTGGACTATGACTGAGTGTGCGCGCGGTGCTGCCGAATGTGCTGTTTCTATCTTCCCTCTCCGCTCTCTTTCATCTCCCCCATCCCTCTCCCATGCGCAGGGTAGCAAACCGGCTGCCTATAGGCTGGTTAACCTCCTTGCCTTTCTTTCCCCTCTATTTTCCTTCCTTTTTTTCCTTCAACACTCCGCCTAGAAAGCAGCATGTACACATGTGCGCATTCAACTCTGCCATTTGTGCGCGTATTCTTTATCCAGACTACTTTCCTGCAAGGAAGCGATGAACCTCTGTTCACGGAAAAACACATTTTGTACTGAAGCAACGTGTGGGAGCAGGCTTGTTGGTATTCGCCATATTTCGTGCTTCACCTGCAAGATATCTTATTAAAGATGATAGTCTTTCTTGGGGACCTTCAACACAAAAATTTTGGTCTGTCTCTCTATCCGTACATTTATCTGTTTGTCCACCTTTTCGGCATCGGGTAGTTGAAACTGCTGACCACATCCGCAGTGACCCCCAATGTTGCTCAAGGTTAAGCGTTCATGCTTGTGCAATTGTCGATTAAAAAGCAATTATTGCGCATGTCTGGAGCACCATATCAAAATGCATATATTGCGCATATGCATCTCTTGCTAGAAAACGCATACCTAAGTAGTTTTAAGGACCATAGCGCTTATCACGCTGCTCTTACCATATAACGCTTGCACGGAACGAGGAGTGTTTCCAACGCTTTGCTAAGACGAGATGGTGGTGGCACCTACCCGTCGCCTCAAGTTCTACACCTTATCACCTCTGAGACGGGCGTGCATGGCCACGTGCTTTGTTGTCCAAAAGAAACCGCCAGATGGCGCTCATGTCTCAGGTGTGACGTGACTTGATGCGCTCTTTCGCCTCCGCTGCACGCTCGAGGCACTCTAACGCAGCGCCTCCGGAATACCATTCACCGTTTTTCTTGCGCAGAACATCAATGAATGTTTTGTTTACTCTCTCCACACGCAAGACTATCGTCTTTCGACGACACTTGCCGATTACATGCAGATACAGGGCTAATTTTTTTCTTTCACTTCTTTTTGCCGCCAAGAAGGTCTAAAAAAGCAATGGGAACACGAATGGAGAAGACAGCGCAGTGACACTGCATCGAACAGACGACTGCATCGAGAGGCCAGCCCTCCGTCAGAGCGCCGTGCTTCCAAAACCGCCGCTTACGCTGGTGCACACATTTTCAAATGAAGGTAGCGTAGCGCCGCCGCAACATTTTCAGAATTTTTCTCTTCACCCTCGCCGCTCCCCTCCTGCTCTAGCGAAACCGCTCGCTTAGCCTAGTACCCTCCCGTAAGGACCAAATAAATGCCAGAGTAATTGTTGAAAATTCATTGCATGAGTTCACTGAAAGAACAGACACTTTTCTTGTGATCAGCAGGGACCGTCGGGACAACTGGCAGAACAGATCATAGCCACGCGCTCCCTCCAAAGTGACCTCCGAGATCCACTTCGGCAGTGCCAAAAAGGGCAGTGTCCAACCCGAGGAATGCCACCGTGCACACGTACGCCAACACATGAGTGCCATTGCCGGACACCGTGCACTAAAAGCGTACAGTCTACCTAAATGCATGATTAGGGAGATAGTTTGGTTAAGGCTAGTTGCACGGTTCTTGAGGCACTTGTTATGAAGAATGAGGACAATGACACAGGGACCAAAAAGAAAAAAGAAACACTGAGTAGACGCTACGGTCGTTCATAGCGTCTACCGTGTTTCTTTCTCCCTTTGTCCTTGTGCTGTAACTTGTTGACCAGTCCGACAAAGAATAACATCACGGACAATTTTTTTCTGGATTGAAAACATGCAATCCTACCCTATTCTTCAGTCCAAAACAGGCGGCCTCCTGTGGCACGGTGACGTAGGCCCAGTCGAACTTGGTCTGTTGTATCTCGGCTGCCAACAGCGGCACATCGAGGAAGATGTTGGGCAGCCGGCCAGCTTCGAGCAAGAGGACGCTGACTTCGGGGTCCTCAGAAAGACGACTGGCCACTACTGCACCGGCCGAACCACCACCCACTGCTCTCGTGTGGCATTGTGGTCGAGGGTAAAGGTGAAAGCACAGGATAACATTATTATACAAATGTAGAATGCCCCGCGCAGATGCTATTGTCATTTCAAAAGTTTCAGCCCGCATATTCAGTCACTTCAGCATGCTCAATTGGCTATACAAAAATCTTACCACTTAAGAGGATCACATTGCTAAGGCGAAGCTGTCCACAGCCAGAGCTACATATTTTTGGGCTAGGTAATAAGGAATTATAGCGCCATACGATATAAACTCTAAGAAAAAAGTGGAAATTTAAGATTCCGTTCCTTTGTTAGACAAAATCATATTAAAAAGAAAAAACTGTTTATTTATTTATTTCAAATACCCTCAGGGTACAATCGTACACAGAAGAATGGAGGGGCGAAAATTGGTACATAAGAACTACTTGATTACAGGTACAAATTATAAATAGAAAATGTCATGGTGGCACTTAACAAATGTGAGTCGCAAAAAATGCAAAAGTATGTGTAATTATATTGCAGCAATGAAAACACTCAATTGTCCCGGACGTGTTAGAATAAGAGCTGTTAAATATACATACACTCTATAAAGTATCGAGAGGTAAAAACATAGCGCGAAAAATCATAAAGACGTGATAATGGTAAAAAGCAAAATGGACAAAAGTAACATTCTTATAACAAAATTTCTAGAAGCATAGCAAAAACATATAAAACAATCAAAGGTGTAAAACGAACACTGATGTTAATTTGAGATGAAACTCTGTGAAGAGCAATTTTGAAGTTTTTCGTGTTAGTTATGTTTGTGAGTGTTGCAGGTAGGTTGTGCCAATAGCTACCGCGCAGCGTTGGCCACACACTAAACTCTTCATGGCTGCGGACCCTTCAGCCAACCTACGGCGGCTTAACAGGCAAGTCCTCTCTGCATACCTCGAAGGACTCGCTCCAAATGAGATTAAAGACATCAGGATCAACTCACAGAAGAATGTTCTGGCAGTTAATGTTCAACACCGTCGTGCGCTGCAAAGCTTACAGAACATTTCGGAAATCGACAGAGTCACAGTTAAATCAGTGATCCCCACTGACTGTAAGGGCAGTGTTGGGGTCATTTTTGACGTGGACATTTCCATTCCCGCTGACAATTTTCCAATCTCGATAAAGCCAACTACAGAGGACATCCTCATCAAGCACATCGCAAGGCTTGGTCAGTCACGTTGCCTGAAGAATGTTTTTGAGGGAGGCAGTCTTACCCCACACGTCAAAGTTGGCCACGTTCGCCACCAGGTCCGTCCATACATACAGAAGCTCCTACAATGCTTCAGATGTTTCAAGATGGGACATCTCAAAGGAGTATGTACCAGCAATGTCGTGTGCCCACGGTGTGCCGAACCTCATTCAGAAGACACCTGCCACGCAACTGCGTTCAAATGCTCCGATTGTCACGGCGCTCAGATAGCATCGTCTAAAGATTGCCCACGAGTTCGAAATGAACGCGCGGTGCTGAAACGCATGGTGCGCAACAATTTAACGCACAGAAACGCCGCTCCTATTGTCAGGCGACGTCGGCGTCACCACAGAAGATCATCACGGAACGTGACATTTGCCGATAGAGACACGTCATCTCAAGCAAGAAGAACTGGCCCCCATCATCCAGCCCTGCGAAGACAGATACACCGCAAACAGAATCAGGGTCAAGGCTCCCACCTCGTGAAGAGTGGCCATCACTTCCACGAACACAGCCTGTTTCAGAAGTGCATCGAATCCCGCCAACCTCGATGCCATCACGAATCACTGATAAAGGGACAACTGAGGACCGTCAGGTCATTAACATGTTGCAGACCCTTATGAGCGCAATGCGCATGCTCCTAAGCAACATGAACACCCCGTCAGCGCAGAGCGCACTCCAGGTGCTGGACACTTTGAGTCTGGTGCTTGCAGCTCTAAGGTAAAACGATGACCCGCAACATGTTCTCCTTTTGAGAGGTCAAGAACGCATCTGTCCTTCAGTGGAATGCCAGAGGACTTAGGGCGCGTATGTCCGAGTTCCGGCAATATGTATTCCCAAACTAGTTCTCCATAATTGTGATTTGTGATCCGAACCTGTCAGCTCACATGAGACTGTCTGGATATGAGTGCTTTATGACTTCTACCCACGGAGAGCGCCGCAAAGTCGTTGTGTTCATACGGCGCGACCTAACTTATGTTCGTCACCCTGCACCCCCTGACGAAGAAAACCAGTACGCTTGCCTAACAGTAAAAAACAAGACGACCACATTCACCATCATCGGAGCCTACTTACATCCATCAAGTCCTCTAAACCGAGAGCGCTTGCGCGGGATTTTGAATTCAACTCTCCAGCCATGGGTAATAACTGGTGACTTCAATGCCCACCACTACTTATGGGGAAGCTCCAGGGTCAACACTAGAGGTAGACAGTTAGTGTCTTTCGCTTCTGAATGTGAACTTATCCTCGTGAATGACGGCAGCCCTACTTATCTGCGCGGATCGACCTATAGCAGTTGCCTGGACCTCACTTTCATCTCACGCTCGTTCGCCAGCTTAGTGCACTGGTTTTCGAATTTGGAAACAAGGGGTAATGACCACATCCCAACATACCTGAAGATTGACGGCTTTCCAAGTCTTAAGTCCTCTAGAGCCGTCCAGTGCACCGATTGGCAAAAATACAAGTTAATCATGGAAGACTATGTTGGTGCCTCACCCTTCAACCTAGGGAACGCAATAAAGAGTGCCCTACAGTCAACCACGCGTTCGCTTCCGGTGAGCTCATCTCGCACTAATATGGACTTTGATCTCGAGAAACTCCGAGCGATTAGTCGTCGTGCAGAACGACGTTAGAGATGCACGAAGTCACTTGATAATCTGAGAGTGGCCAGACGCACACAAAAGAAAATGCAGCGTCACGTGGACAAGTTGGACAAGCAACGATGGGTATGTTTTTACGAGTCTTTGGATCCCAGAAAGCCTCTGTCATTATTCTGGAGAACTGTCCGGGGTCTTCGTATAACCATTACTCAGCGCTACCCATTAAAATTTCTGGCACTTCACTTACGCTGCGAAGAGAGTGATGTCGCAGATTCTTTCTGTCGAAGGATTGCCTGTGGGGCAAATTCAACTGGGACGAAGACGCCTGACTTTTCTGTATCCTCACGTGATCCCCGAATGGAGATTTTGTTTTCAATAGACGAACTAAAGGCTGCGCTTGCTTTGTGTAGACGTTCTTCAGCGCCAGGACCTCACGGCATCACTTACCGAGCTCTGTGTCACCTAGGAGATCAAGCTCGGAAGGCACTCTTGCAGCTGTACAACGACTCCTGGCAAACTGGCATGGTTCCACAGGAATGGAAGTCAAGTCGCCTGATTCCACTTCTCAAAGCCGACAAGTCACCTTTGGGCATTTACTCTTACCGCCCGATTGCCCTCGCGAGCTGTGTGGGAAAAGCTATGGAAAGGATGATTTTAACGCGTATGGAATGGTACTTGCAGTTCTACGAAATATATCCAGATGCCATGTCCGGCTTCAGACGAGGCCGCTCGTCAATTGACAATGTCGTTGACTTGGTGACACATGTAGAACACCAGAAGGCCTGCAAACGGTTATCTGCTGCTCTGTTTCTTGATGTTAAAGGGGCATACGACAATGTCACCCACGAAGCCATTCTCAGCACACTAGAAGGAGTGGGACTCGGTGACAGGATATATACGTGGGTTCAGAGCTACCTACAGAATGGATCATTTCACGTGTAGACAGAGATTGGCTCGACACCCGAGTATAACTGCAGCCGAGGAGTCCCGCAAGGCGGAGTGCTAAGCCCGACGCTATTCAACCTAACACTCATTGGACTAGTTGGCAAGCGACCAAGCAGTGTACGACTTTCCATATATGCTGATGACATCTGTGTGTGGACATCAGGTGTGACTCGACTTCAACTTCGCTCTCGACTTTAGAAGGCAGCATCAGTGACATCGCACCACCTACGCAACAAGGGCTCGAAATCGCTATTGGGAAGTGTGCAGTCGTGGCTTTCCCCAGAAAACCAATGTCCGCTTATGGCATATCAATTAACGGGAAGTTGGTGTCATGCAGCTGGAGTCACAGGTTCTTGGGAGTCGTAATCGACCGAAACCTGTCATGGACACCTCACGTAAACTACGTGAAAAAGCAGCTGACCGCCATTTGTCACTTATTCAGGTTTCTTGCTGGGAAAAGTTGGGGAATGTCTACCGAGTCTATGTTTCAGCTGCACAAGGTATTGATTACTGGATTCCTGCGGTATAGCCTACCTGTTATATCTAACACGTGCAAAACGAACCTGTGCGCAATCCAAAATATTCAAGCCCGAGCGCTTAGGATATGCCTTGGTTTACCCCGCTGCGCATCGACAGCTGAAACAATTGCCATTGCACAGGACTACTCGATCATGACGCACATCACCATTGAAACGATGCGTACGTACCTCAGGCAACATGCTAGGAATCCTTCCCATCACTTGGCAACCCTCGTTACTGAGAGGCCCTGCACGAAATTCAGTGCAATTGTCTGTGCTCATTGTGCGTAGTTTACGTCAGGTTCTACGCCTGCTGAAAAACTGATGTATCCTCCGTGGTGCCTGACACTTCCAGAAGTACGCGTTTCAATTCCTGGAATTCAGAAAAAATCAAATTTGCCTTCATCAGCCCTAAAACAATTGAGCTTGAGCCTTCTGCACGAAATGTACAATAACAACGTGCACATATGCACCGATGGTTCAACCATAGCGTCTGGTTCTGGCGGTGCAGTGGTTTTCTCAGCTAGAGGAATCACTCTGCGTATCAAGCTATCACACGTCACTACATCTACGGTGGCAGAACTTGCGGCTTTGTGTGGCGCCCTAGAGTACATCAAATCCCAAAGACCGAGTAAATGGGTTGTGTTTTCCGACTCGAAACCGGTCCTACAGAGCATGCAGTCAGTCCTTCGACGAGGTTGTCATGAACAATTAACTTACGAAGTTGTCAAGCTTCTTCACCACGTCACAGAAACGGGCCACGAGGTCAAGTTTCAGTGGCTTCCTATCCATTGTAAGATCAGTGGCAATGATTCCGCAGACAACGCGGCTCGCACATCGCACCAAGAAGAGCACATCCTTCCGAATCCTTTGTCAAGGACTGACGCTGCAAAGCAACTTCGTCACCTGGCATGTAGTATGCGTCTGCAGGAGTGGAACACCCCACGCATAAGACGTACGAGACTACACCAAATAAACCCTCGACTGGAACTTCGACCTCGATCCGGACTTCGTCGACGTGAAGCTTCGGCTCTTTGTCGCCCTTGGTTGGGGGTTGCCTTCACAAACGCATATAGAACCCTCATCGGATTGACCGACTATGCAGAATGCGACGTCTGCTGCACCAAAGAAGACATCGACCATCTGATATGCCATTGCCCTCGATTTGCCTCGGAAAGACAGAAGCTTTCGGATGCATTGCGACAATTGAACGATCGGCCACTCTCTGTGCAGATGCTACTGGAACACCGTCATCGCCTTTTGTCGGCTTAAAAACCAGTCAAAGCTGTCTTGTGCTTTTTGAGGACTACAGGCCTACATGACCACCTTTAACTTTTGTGTAGTGCCACCGCTGCATACGCGCCAGCCGATTGGCTGACAATCCTCTTTTTTTTTTCTCTCTCTTTCTCTTCTCATTCCTCTCTCTCTCACGTTTATGCCCCCCTTCCCATTCCCCAGCGTAGGGTAGCAAACCGGGCATGTTCCTGGCCTGGTTAACCTCCGTGCCTTCCTTCTTGTTGTTCATCCGCCCCTTGTTGTTTTGGGGAAAAATTAATATGAAAGCCCTAAGGTAATACTGTGTGAAATGTGTTACTTTTTGACGATGGTCTATGCGCTATGTAATGCATGGTGGTGTCTGAATGAATATAGATGGTAAATATGAGTTGTGGTGGTAGATTTAATGGTAAAGACGGAGTCGAGAGAGTTTTATGCAGTGTGATAGCGGTGGAAGGTGTAGGATGTCTTTCATGTTTGTAACACTAGCAGTTCTTTGGTAGTTCTTGAGAATAAAACGGACTGAGCGATTTTGTATTTTTCTAGTAGTTGTATACAGTTCTCATATTCGGTGCCCCATACTGACGATGCATATTCAAGCTCTGGACGAATGAAAGTTGTGTACACTAGTAGTTTTAGTGATGATGGAGCTCGAGAGAACTTACGGCGAAAGTATACTAATGTGTCAGTGACCTTGACAGCTATGTGATCAGTGTGAGTTTCCTATGATAAGCTCTAAGTAATATGAACACCCAAGTATTTGTATGATGTTACGCATTGAAGTGCAATCTTATTAAAGGTGTAAGTAGGTGAGGTCACTGGATTACGGGATATCCTCATACTTTTACATTTTCTAATGTTTAATTCTATCTGCCATTTTGACACCACTCAGTTATGTTATTAAGATCTTTCTGGATTAGTGAAATGTCCGCGGCATCAGTTATTGTTCTATACACGACGCAGTCATTTGTAAACAGACATATTTTCGAGGATGCATCATTAGGCAAGTCATTAATGCAAATTAGAAATATTAATTGCCCAAGCACAGACCCTTGCGGAACGCTGGATTCAACAGGAACAAATGAGGAGTTAGTGTCGTTAGCAGTGACGAATTGAACACGTCAAGTCAGAAAAGCACGAATCGAATTAATTATAGACGAGTCGATATTTAGAACGCTTAGTATATGAAGAAACAGTGCATGGTTCACTTGCTCGAATGGATTAGGAAAGTCAAGGAATATACAATCTGTTAAAAAACGGTGATCAAGGTTTGTATGAAAGAAACTAGTGAAGGCGACTGTCTTCACCAACTCTTCTCATTATTGTATCTAAGAGACAAAAAAAGCGCCTAAATTCCGGCTTCTTTCGCTCAATCGTAGTGAGACTTCATGCCGTCAGGTAGTATGTGCGGACATATCGATTAGCCGCAAGCTCTGAATAAGATCACGTGTGGCGTGACACCAACAGCCCTACAAAGATTGTTCTACGCTTGCCATAATGGCTACTGACGGGGCTGTCTGTCACTCCCAGGTGCACATACACAATGAAGAGAACGGGGGGGGGGGGGCGCCGTTGCTGTATAGTTCAGATCGTAGAGAATCGGACGTATTATTTGAAAGTCATAAGTTCAGTCCCTGGCAGCGGCAAGCTATTTTTTAGTCGACTTTTCTGTCTTCACGTTCACGTTGCAATTACTGCCAATAACCTCTCATACACGTGCCATCTTTACCTGTTAATCATAATGAACAATATAAACCTGGAAGACGAACGTTAAGCTTTTTTGTCAATGTCTTTTGACGCTATGTCCTCTTGAAAATTCTGCGGGTTAGGCTATGCCAGAACTCTACGGACAAAACAAAGCGTACAACCACTGCAGGTTTAGAGGCGCGCACTGGATCCCTGTACAATGAACATTTTTGGTGCTCCTCGACCCCACCAATGCCTCGTTATCACCACTCGCGATACTCGGCGGCTGCACTTTCTATCAATCTTCGCGCCCCTTTGCCTTATGACGTAGATATCATGCAGACTCCGTTGTCAGCGGTTCTGCTTGAATCGATGTCGGATGGACATGTAAGGTAGGCTCCTAGCAAGAAGAGCGCGAACAGAAGAAGCGTCAACGAGAGCGTGAATGAATGTAAGGACGAAGTGATACCTCTGCTTCATGGCCATTCAATCGTAGCCACCCACTTCATTTTATGTGGCATATGGGGATCACTTCGGTCGCGCTATGAAATACTCAGGTAAACAAAGTATGAAACGGACGCCCAAACATTTGTGGTTTTAACCAAAAATAAAAGTAGAGGGCCTATTCAGCCTATATATAAAGGAAAAAAGGTCTTTATATGACTATTTTCCTACGAGCTAAGCCCTATAATTCATCAGCCATAAACCCTACTATACTGCCGGTGACCGTCACTTTGCCATGGTGTGTGTGATGTCAAGTGCTGGATAGAACGAAGCCGTCTTCTTCTACCAGAGTTCAGCCGTGACAAGTTGACCAGTTGCAATGCCAAGCTAAACATATCTGAAATAGCTGCATTGCATGCACAGCCGATGAAAGATCAAAATTGTTCGACGGACTACAAAGGTCTAACACCAAGCAGTTCATTAGGTTATGGCTCCCGAGTGGGCCAGTGGTGCCTGACTGTCGGGCCATTTTGTGTTTGAAATGCGCGAAAATTTCGCCACCTGATTTGTGAACGGCCAAGGATCACCCCCTGGATATCACTTATTATGATTAAAAATAGCTGTGACGACTCCTTTAGCTTTTCTGGCTGGCTTCCACCCGCTGGCTACGAGACATGCAGGCGACCATTCTCCAAGGGAAGGTCAGCTCTGGATTCACGGCGTTGTTTCATTTTCTATAATTTATGTATCTCAATGATTCCAATTTAGAACACTATTTGGCCCTAAGGGTATTTTGAATAACTAAATAAATAAATAAATACTAAATAAATAAATAAATAAATAGAAAATAAATAAATAAACAAATATGTACTCGATGTACAAGAGATTGAAATAAGGACGAAAAGAAGTGAATGTATTACACTGCACCATGCTGACATCGAAAGTTACCGTGAAGCATCATCCACCTCACTGAACTCGTTTCCTTGGGACAGTTCTCGTACAACTTTATAATTTATTATTATCAAATGTACCACCAATCCTTGTAGGATTTGCGACATTAAGCTACTTCATAACTACTGAATTTGCTGTTTCAGATCACCACATTAAAACTAAAAAAATATGTCTATATCACACACCCGAAGAAAATTTAAGAATAAGTTCCATATATTGTATATTTCGATGCATACCTTCGGAAAAAAATACTCTTTTTTGTGCACAAGTTGGCTTAGCAACACCGAATCACGATAATACAAGGAAAGTGGCTTCAGAAAAATTCGGGCAGATGTTTTCTTCTACCCGTAAAGAGTTGAAGAGGTTTATTTGCTTAATGGCAGAAGATACACAGCGTTCAGGCACAGGCGCTCCGAATTTTTCCAGGTTTGCCTCAGGGTGGCTCAACAATGGCTATTATAGCCTTCACCAAAGACCACCTAGTGCAGACCTATATTGAAATCGAAGCTCTGAGGACACACAGAAGGCATGTTGCCCGGACGCTTCACCCCCACCTAGCCTCTCTACCGGTGGACGGGCCTTATACTTCTTTTTCTAGAACAGTAACTGAACATGAAGCACCCTAGCAGCTGGCTTCAGGCTCGTGGCGAGGCCTTCAATTACTCATTTGTGCCTCAAATAGCCAATCATCAACCTGAGAATACCTGGCATCCAGGAAAAAACAAGATTTGTCGATATGAGTCCTTGAGCAGTTCGCCTTACTTCTACTGTATGAGAAGTACCAAGACGGCACCTACGTCTACTCCAACGCGTCCGTCCTGCCGAACAGCTCAACAGCGGTGGTCGTTATTCCAACGCATGCCACAATCACCTAATTATAGACAGCTCACGCAACAAAAAACAGCAGAAGAACTTGCAGCGCGGCGCGCTGCGCTGCGTGTTATTAACTATCAAAGCACGCAGTGATGGACGATCTTCTGCGAATGTAAGCCGGTATTGCAGTCACTTCTTTCAAGCTTACACCGTGGTCCACACGAACAGTTGGCTTTCGCGACGGCATAAATGCTACACTACATGAAAGAGAAAGGGCCTTGCATTATATTTCAGTGGTCACCAAGTCGCTGTGCAACTCGGCAATGAACAGCTTTATCGGCAACACCGTGGTCCACACGAACAGTTGGCTTTTGCGACGGCATAAATGCTACACTACATGAGAGAGAAAGGGCCTTGCATTATATTTCAGTGGTCACCAAGTCGCTGTGCAACTCGGCAATGAACAGCTTTATCGGCAACACCGTGGTCCACACGAACAGTTGGCTTTTGCGACGGCATAGATGCTACACTACATGAGAGAGAAAGGGCCTTGCATTATATTTCAGTGGTCACCAAGTCGCTGTGCAACTCGGCAATGAACAGCTTTATTGGCAACACCGTGGTCCACACGAACAGTTGGCTTTTGCGACGGCATAAATGCTACACTACATGAGAGAGAAAGGGCCTTGCATTATATTTCAGTGGTCACCAAGTCGCTGTGCAACTCGGCAATGAACAGCTTTATCGGCAATGAGAGGGCCGATAAAGCTGTCTGTTCAGCCCATACAGAAGACTTCGACTTTTAATACCTCTCCACACGACCAATGCTGCTATAGCCTCGCATACTTGCCCGCCAAGGTCGATGTCACATTGGACTGAGCCCCTTTTTGCGCATGCAATATTACGCTCCCTCGATCATACATTAAGCTTTCGGCTCCCAACAAGACTGTGACGACGTGACGCTACTGTTCTGTGCATACTATGGGTAGGGGTCGCGTTTATCCGTGCGTACGCGTATACATAAGGTTGACCAACACCGCCGCCTGCGTACACTGCAGAGAGATACGATTCGACATCGTCTCTCTCAGAGAATGCATCATCTCAGAGAATGCCCATCATCCAATTTTCAAGCCGACATCCATGACATGCGTCTGTAACATACCCTCATCTATTTGCCATTGGTGTTAGCTCTTGACCTGCATTGTTTTTTTATTCTATTTTCATTCATGTTAATCACATGTTTGTGCACTTTTGACCTTGTATAACCACACATCTGTATTATGTTACCTGTTTACATAATATTCATTCCTGTCTGTTAAAATTCCGCGTATTTTGTACACCCACTCCTGCTATAGCGCACTTAGCGCTGCAGTATGTGTAAATAAATAAATAAATAAAAATAAATCCGCTGTGGCACCAAGCCAGGCAGCTTCAGCAGAGTAAACACTGATACACTTTTGTGCAACAAGGATGTTTCACGCATCACTCATATCAAGGAATACCCTTCAGGTGTCAAGCTAATTGACAGAAGTCTGATGTGTCCAGACTAGAGCGCATGTTACGAGCTAATGAAATGATAAGAAAGAAATGAATGTACGATATAACAAGCTTCCCATATTGGTTCCAAGGCCTGGACGAACTACGGTCGTCCGACTTTTTCGTTCATAGCCAAAGCTCGCTATTGCAGCTGTCGTTAACTGAAGTCCCTCTAGTGAGTCAGAAAGGAGTTTTTTTTCACTTTTTCCTCATTCGCATCCCGCACTCGAAGGTACCCCGACAGGGTTGCAAAAAAAGAAATGACGCATTCGAAATGGAACAAACGATGCGAAAGAGTGAAGGCTCCATGACGCCTCGACTCAGTGCGCACAAGGGCTATCACCTGCTTACGCAACGGAACAGTGCCTCCGTGGAGCTGAAGGGTTAACGCTAATGACGCGGTAAGTCTATCAAAGTGGTTTTTAAAACGAACACTTCCAGTAGGCAAACCTAACCCGAGGAAAGGAATTAAAATATTTTTATCGAATGACCGTGATTGATTTCTGTTATGTCCGGTGTTGTCGTCGGTCCATAGACGTACGCGTAGGTCGCGGTTGTCCAAAAAGCTCAGACAGCCTCGAACGGTTAAAAACAAGTTTATTCCTACTCGGATGGAGGCGGCGGCCGAACTGCCGGGGGAAATGAACGGTGGCTCGTTTGCGCCGAGCGGAGGAAGGGGAGCAGTCAGCATCTGGAAGCAGTTTCAGCATCCGGTCCTTCGCGGGTTCGGAGGCTCGCTCGTGACACAGGGGTGCTTGGAACAAAACATCTCCTCCCTCCTTAGATTGTTGCTTGGAAGCGATCTGGGGGCCGCCGTGGGCACGTGGACGCTCTGGGCGCACTAGGAAGAGAAGCATCCGCTCGCTGGGTGTCGTTTCTCTTGTGTTCAGGGTCGGCGGGCGGCGGCGCCGATTCATCTGGTGCGAGATGCCAGGCCAAGTGGAACGAAGCTTCCGTCGAGGTGGCTGCTTGAATGGGAGGTTCCCTTGGCGAATTACCTGAACGGCGTAGCTGATTAAGGTGGCGGCGTGTGTCCTTTCCACCAATGTCGACGAGCCATGACCGCAAACCTATGCGTTTGAGTGCCGTCGCTTCAACCCAGCCAGGCTTTCTGTGGAACTGGCGGGCGTATATGCGCTGTCCACTTTCAATTCTCCTGCTATGTGGGAGCTTTTCTTCCTCCGACGGTGCTTTCGCTGAGGGCTCCGGGATAATTGCTGTCAGCTGAGTTCTCGTTTCTCGTCCGAACATCAATTTCGCTGGCGTTTGATCAGTAGTGCTTTAAACAGTGTTGTGCTGTCTGAAGAGAAAGCGCGCGATGCGGCGTTGCATTGTCACAGTCTGGTCTTTAGTAAGGGTGCGCTTTAGCTCAGCCACGTAGCGCTCGGCTTGTCCGTTCGTAGCCGGATGGTAAGGAGCTGATGTAACAAACGAGACGTCGTTGTCGCTGTAAAACTTGAGAATCTCCGTGGACACAAACGGAGTGCCGTTGTCCGAGACCACCTTGCGCGGTAGGCCAAACGTTGCAAAAAACGACCGCAGAGTGCCGATAACTGCTGCCGATGTCATTGTACCCATTTGTTTTACCTCCAGCCCCTTGGTGTATGCGTCTACAACCACCAGGAACGAACACCCTTCGATAGGTCCAGCAAAATCAATGTGCAGGGTGTGCCAAGGCGTGTCTGGTCTTTCCCATTCAGGAATAGGGGCTCTTGGCGGGCTTCTGTGGTTGCATTGGCAAGGCTGGCAATCGTGAACTGTTAATTCTATATCATGGTCGATACCAGGCCGCCACATATACCTTCTGGCGCACTTTTTCATGGCAACAATGCCTCGATGACCTGCGTGGACAAGCGACATGGCCTGTTCGCGAAGTGCCGCTGGAATTACAACTCTTGATCCTAAGGTGACGCAACTGGGATGAGTGCTCAACTCCGCAGCTCGCTTGCGGTAAGCGTTGAAGTGTTCACCCTTTAGCTTCTGCACGTTGCCTTCTTGTGTAGCTGCGTAGAATTCCTTCAAGACAGTGCACTCCTGCGTTGATGCTGCTACCGTGTCAGCTGTTAGCGGAGGGTTCGGCAGTGCCTCGAACATGAGTATATCACCCGGCGGGGGTGGTTCATCTATTGTGGTGTCTAGCGGCAGGCGGCTTAGTGCGTCGGCGTTCTGCTGTTTCTTCCCAGTGCGATGTACGAGTTCGTAATCGTACGCCGACATCTTGATGCACCATCGTGTCATTCGCGGCGACAATGTCCGTGGCATTGGCTTCTGGGGACCCATAATACCCAATAAGGGCCGATGATCTGTTATGAAAGTCACTTTCCTGCCGGTAATGTACTGCCGAAAGTGATCTGCTGCGTAGACGATGGCAAGTCCCACTTTATCTAGCTGGTAATAATTCCTCTCTGCCTGCGATAGGGTGCGCAAAGCAAAACCGATCGGGGCTTCCCGTCTCTGGTCGTCAACTTGGGAAAGGACTGCTCCCAATCCGTATGGTGATGCGTCACAGGCTAGCAGTAGGGGTCTCCTTTCGTCGTAGTGTCGCAGAACAGTAGACTTGCGAAGTAGTTGCTTAAGGGCAACAAATGGCTCTTGGTGGCGTGGCGACCAAGTCCATGGGACTTCTTTCTGCAAGATTTGATATAGATCGTTGGCTACTGTAGCTCGATCTTCTAAGAACCGGTCGTAGAACGTCAATAGCGTCAAAAACGACTGCAGTTCTTGCTTGTTAGTAGGCGCTCGTGCTTGGGTAATTGCCCGCACTTTGTCTTCAGTGGGATGGATACCCTGCGCGTCAATTTGATGTCCAAGAAACATCACTTCAGGCAGCGCAAAAACACATTTTTCTTTACTGATGCGCAAATTAGCATTTGCTAGCTTTTCCAAAATGAGCTCCAAGCGTTCTGTGTGCTCTTCATTGAAGGCGCCACTGACAATAACTATGTCCAAGTAGACGCAAACACCTGGGATCCCGCTAAGTGTAGACTCCAGAAATTTCTGGAAGATTGCTGGCGCTGCAGATATTCCGAATGGTAGCCTTTTAACTTTGTAAAGACCCTTAATAGTGTTTATCGTGAGCAGTTCAGACGTTGATTCGCTCACCTTCAGCTGCTGGTAGGCTTGTGTCAAGTCCAAGGTGCTGAAGATTTTTCCACCATGAAGCGTGCTAAAAACCTCTTCCGGTGTCGGCAGTGGGTAGGAAGATGCTTTTGTCGCCAGGTTGACAGTGCTCCGGTAGTCTCCGCAGAGGCGTAGGGTACCGTTCTTCTTTCGGACGACAACTAGTGGTGTAGCCCATTCCGAATGTTGCGTCGGTTCGACGATCCCTTGTTCCTGCAGTCGGTCAAGCTCATTCTCGACTGACGTTCGTAGGGTGAAAGGCACCGACGTAGCTTTCAAAAATTTCGGCGTCGCATCCTCCCGCAGCTCTAGTGTGACTGGAGGTCCGTTGTTCCCTGGTATTTCTTCGGAGAAAACCGCTTTGTACTTATCTTGAAGCTGCTCCACTGACGGATAACTGGGTGTGTGGTGAACTCCGCCAATGACCACTCCAAGGGGGATGAACCAATTTCGTCCTAAAAGGCTTGATCCAGAACCGTGGAAGACTAGCAAGGGGAGCTGATGGGTCTGCCCGTTGTAGTACACTTCCACGTTGGCACAGCCCAGCAGTAGAAGGGAATGTCCGGACC
This sequence comes from Rhipicephalus microplus, assembly GCF_043290135.1. NCBI lineage: Eukaryota > Metazoa > Arthropoda > Arachnida > Ixodida > Ixodidae > Rhipicephalus > Rhipicephalus microplus. The sequence goes on from NC_134707.1 coordinate 122,656,555, forward strand.
ACTTTCACAGCTGCATGTCGTCTTGCTGGAGAGCTGGCGTGTTCTCACGCCAAGTAGCGCGAAAAGTGTCCTCGCTGATGAGCGTACATGCTGCTCCGGAATCCACCTCAAACCTGATAGGGCGCTGGTGTACCATAATTTCAGTTGTAATCTTCGGTCTCGTTCCGAGGTTCACAACGGCGTTTAGGTCATATAGTGCCGATGACGCTAGTGCTGTTCGGCTTTTATCTTGCGTCTGGCCCTCCTGTGCGTCGACATTGTTGTTCCGTTGCACTGAAGTCTTCGGTCCGAGCTGTTTGCGCTTCGAGATGCATGCCTTTTCAATGTGTCCCAGTCTTTGGCAAAAATTGCAGGTCGCTGTCTTGTATCGACATACCTGGGGATCGTGCATGTCATCACATCGCCAACAGCGCTGTGTCTTTCTGCTTGATTTTGCCTTAGGCGTGGAATGACCTGAATGCTGACTGGTGTGATGCACTGGCTCGACGTTCCGTCGAATATCCCTCTGCTGGTGACCGGCGGTCTCCACTCGTTGGGCGATTTCGTATGCTTTGGAGAAGGTGAGACCCGTCTGCGCGAACAGGCGTTGTTGTAGGCCTGCGTCACGCAGTCCGCACACAAAACGGTCACGCAACATAACGTCCAAGGGGAGCATAGTGGTGTTAGCAGGTGTGGCAGTCGATCCTCCCTCCTGCGCAGTAGCTGCAGTTGTCGCGGTCAACGTCCCGAAATTGCAGTCAGCAGCGAGCTTTTTGAGAGCCGCTACGTATTCGGCCACTTTTTCGCCTTCCAGTTGGTCTCGCCGTTGGAAGCGGGCTCGACAGTAGACCTCCGATGGCCTTGGGTCATAGTGCTCTTGTAGCGCTGCTACGATGTCGTCGTAGTCAACGGCTGCTGGAGTGCGTGGCTGAATCAGGGCACAGACTGTGTCGTATGTCTGCTCCCCACACAGCGTTAGCAGGTTGGCCCTCTTCATTGCTGCATCAGTGATGTTGTTAGCCTCGAAGTAAAATTGCAGGCATCCAAACCACGATGACCGTGATGAGCCGTTGAATTCGGGTAGCCGATTTGGGAGCCCGTGCGTAGCCATAGCTTGTAGCTTGTCAATATCGTTGCGTAGCGTTGGTCCAATTCCACTTCCTCGTCGCCACTGTTATGTCCGGTGTTGTCGTCGGCCCATAGACGTACGCGTAGGTCGCGGTAGTCCAAAAAGCTCAGACAGTCTCGAACGGTTAAAAACAAGTTTATTCCTACTCGGATGGAGGCGGCGGCTGAACTGCCGGGGGAAACGAACGGTGGCTCGTTTGCGCCAAGCGGGGGAAGGGGAGGAGTCAACATCTGGAAGCACTTTCAGCATCCGGTCCTTCGCGGGTTCGGAGGCTCGCTCGTGACACAGGGGTGCTTGGAACACAACAATTTCTATACACAGGGTAGTCATCTGCATGTTTCTAGTTCCTAGTCTAGTCCTAGGCCATTGTTGTTGTTTACTTTAAAGATACCGACCGTTTTGAGCAGCTCATTGAACTAGTGAGGTGTCATACAGCGTACTGTAGAAACGAAGATTTTCTTGTTTGCGTGAATTCTGTTTATTTTTTCGAGCTTGAACGTCTGGACCGTTATTTAGACAAGAGCTTGAAACGATGTGACTATTACTTTCAGTAGGCCATTGCAGAATAACAGCCGCGTGGCAGGATACTCGTGATCTCTGGCAGATACAGCACTCAGGGAGCTTGGCCGAGCCAGACGCTACTACACTTATACTTAGAGTCTCAGTACATCAGTAGAAGAATGAACGCTGGCATGCCCTCGTCAGCTTCCGTGATGTCACGCTTGCCTAATAGATAATTCATAATAATTCATTCATTCATAATTCATTCATAACGCTTGCCTAGAAGATAATCCGCAGTTATAATTCAGGGGTTGAACGCGTAGCACACATTGTGTCTGCTACAATGTGTCCTGATGTCTGTTAGATTTTTTTTTTATTTTGCTCTGCAGTTGCTTCGTCAAGAAAGCTGAAAGGGTCACGAGCGTTCTGACGACGTCTTTGACATCACGTGCCGGTTGATCTTGTTTACATATTCTATGAACCCCACAGGCGTCCTCGTTTAGAGCCCGCTTCGCAGCCAGTTCACGAACGACTACGTTGTTATGCTCGGCCGGCTCTGGCTTTCTCACTTTTCCGGGCGGGACTTAAGCAATGCAGAGGAAGCGCCGTGTGCAGTGAAGCGAGCCTTAAAATGTGTACATATCTCAGCCACCGCAAAGGCATTTGGCACTACGTGTCTTTCAACACCAAGAGAAGCACTAAACCGACATCGGCGACGACCTGGAGCGTTTTTAGGACGAGGCGTTTCATATCAAGCCCGAAGTACATTTGTATGCATGACCGGAATTTTAAAGTACCATTCCTTAGTGTCAATGAAAGTAGTTGTGTTTACACTGTAAGCAAGAGTTCAAAAAATTGCAAAGAATGTGACAAATAAAAAAACAAAATACAACTAATCAATTAAAGAATAAACAAATAAATAAATAATTGCTAGTTTAGAGGTGCCAAACTGCGCTAAGATAAAGAAATCCTGTGCCATAGGACGACATAGTGAGACAGAAAACAACCGTTATTTTGTTACACGTTAATTGAATGCATGTCGGCACACGGGTGTTTTTGCACAATGCTTCATTAAGGATGTGGTAGCTAATCACCAAACCATAAAAACTCATTAGGTCCCTCCCGTCTAGCTCTTAAACTTCGGCGTTTCACTCCAATAAAGTTACTCATTCAATCAAGTTATGCGGAGGGCAGCTGAGAGACTATATTAGATGATTCCAGCGAATGTTTGACGCAATTAAGCTAATGAATATCGCACAAAATACCAGTACATTCGAGGGAAATTAGAGAAGGCTTCCTGTAACTCAAGTCTGCAAAATGTGTGGAAAAACGAGCACACCGGAAGAACTGACGCGACCAAGGGCAACTTTTTTGCAGTCATCAAATTAACAGGCTCAATCTCATACGTTTTCAAAGTTTTTGTTGCAGGCCGATTTTTTTACGTATTATATATGTAATGGCAAACGCGCAAGAAAGATAACAAGATAAGTCTTTAATGTAGCCGCTACCTCGATACCTTCCCACTATTCATCCTTGTAACACTACATTTTTTTTATGTATCCACTCTCAGAAAAAAATAAACTATTCAGGATTCGGGGAGTAGTTCTGCTACACAACAATAATCGTCATCTGACTTGCTCGCGTTTCCTTTTTTGGAAACCCGGCGCTGGCCACTTTGCTGCAATAATGCTATGTCACACTAATAACGCGCTCGCGCCGTTCGCGACCGCGAAGTGCCGGAACCATGGTGATAACGTGAGGAATGTAGTCGAAGCAGATAACTATCATTGTTCTGTGGCAGAAACACTCCCCAAATGCTCGAATTTTTAACAGTGTAGGACCAACTAACATTACGAATGATTAATGCACAACCATTTGAGTTGATGCAGGAAGTAAAGAGGAATAAGACTGCAGAAAACTCACCCACTATGTAATCGTACTCCTCTTCAAAGGTGAATCGTACAAGGGGTGCTTTGTGGTGAGCGGCTTTGAAGAGCAGTGCTGCGTAGAAAGGAACCAGTGCGACCGGAAGTAGTGGAAGGAACTTTACAGATGGCATGACGAGGTCACCGTTGAAACTCTCAGAACAGGACTCAGTTCAGTTCGCGTCTCCTAAGACACATCCAGAACTTTCACTTTGCCGAAGAACACTACATATGGCACACAAAATCATCGACACGCCGGTCGTATCGATCACTACATGCGACTGTCTCTAGCAGCGTTCGTTGGCGATCTCTCACAGCGTCTGGTTTTGTTTACGAGTGAGCATAATACCGTTCACGCTCTTTCCTGAATCAAGAATGGAAGGGCGTAACATAAAGTTTCAGAATGGTCAACAAGCCACAACAGACCACAGGAACTTCGGGTTCAGAAAACAACAGAAGCAGCAATGTCGAATCAAGACGGCACTCCAGATGACACCACCGGAACGACGACACATAGCTCAACCACGCACTACATCGTCATCTGCTGTAGTCTCTACAAGATTTCGTGTTGGCTCAGTTACCTCACACTGGCTTTATTCTTCCACCTAGCCTGCATAATGTTCACTGGCAGCTTTTAAAACCACACAGTGCATTTTTCTGAATACTCTTCAAAACTGACTGTCCTGCCAGATTTATAGCTGTGTACTACCTAAGATTTTTGTGTAGTAGCTTAGTTCCAGACCCAATGGAACATGGTACATGCTCAACCCAAGCATGAGGCCTTGACAACAGAAAACTCGTGGCACTTTCTCATAAAAAAAAAGAGCTGTCTTTCCCAGTATATCTTCTGTATGCGAATACATTCGTTGCTGGTAGTCTGTAGGGATGGAAGACTTGCGGCCTATGTCGTCAGTTTTGTCAATTTTCTTCGGGGTCCAGCATGTTTGATGCACCTGTGAGTTACGATTGTCCATGACCATTTGTAGCATGCAAATTTACAATCTATCAATTTGAAATACACATAACTGTCAATGAGTATCGCTTTTCCCTCGAGTAACAATATGTTTCTTACCTTTTCAGGTATCACACACCGTTCTCCGTTCCCTCCTCGCGAACCCACTGTGCAAGTGAAAGTCTTCAATAAGCATTTGCAAGCTAGACAAAAAGCTGTTAATTCCATAAGCATTACTAAAAACAGCTTCCTTTGCTTCTTTGTGGAACTTTTATAGAAACTCTCATATGTGTTTAGGTAAACGTGTTTAGAAATTGCTTTAGTAAACTCTCACATGTATTGGTATTACATATTGCTTACATTTTTCTTACATTATCCTATATAAGAACCATGTGCCAAGTGTATAACTACTGCGTAGGAAGTTATCCTGTCACTGCTGCTGTGTGGCTGGCCATAGCCTTGTGACGCTCCGTAAAGGCTGCTTTTTAAAGACGATAGTCTTTCTTGGGGACCTTCGACGGAAAAATTTTTGTTTGTCTGTACAATTGTCTGTTTGTCCGTCCTAATGATACCTCAAACGGCACCAAACGGCCAACCCCATCCGCAGCACCTTCCAATATTGCTCAAGGTTTAGTTTTCACAGTTGTGCAATTGTCAATTAAAAAAAGCAAATATTGCGCATATCTGAGGCGCCTTAACAACACGTCTATGTTTTGTATGTCTACCTTTATACTAGAAGAGGCACACACAAGTAACTCCAAGGACTGTAGCGTTTATCACGTGGCGCTGACAGTGTAACGTGATGCTCAAAAAGCTGTTTTCAACGCTTTACTACGGTGACATGGTGGTGGCACCTGCCCGTCTCTTTGCATTCTACACCTTATCACCTCCGAGACTGACGCGCATCTTTCTCCGTGGTCGCGCATGCCTTCGTTTTCGAAGACAACTGCCAGATGGTGCTCGTGTCTAACGTGTCTAGATGCGTTTGTTCGCCTCCGCTACGCTCGAGGCACTCTAACGCAGTGCCTTCAGAATACCATTCACCAATTTTCTTACGCAGAACATCAAATAAACGTTTTGTTCACTCTCTCCAGACGCAAGACTATCATCTTTCGACGACACAGTGTATAACATATAGATTCGGGCCATTTTTTCTGTAGCTTCTTTCCTTTCACTTTTAGGTTACATTGTTTATAAAAAAACTTGGTTGACCGAATAAATGATTGATATATTTATTAATTCACTTCTGAATAAGCATTTCGCACATGTAGGTAGAGTATCGGTAGTGTGTGCCGGCTACCAAACCATTGCTCTAAGATCGATATTTCAAGCAATTGCATTTGTAAGGCGGTTCACTGGACAAGTTCAATACTTTAATGGCAAGCGAAAGATGACCACCTCCCACGGGACCACAGGCACGTATCACATAATTTAACTCCGATTATTTTGACTTCTCAATAAAAGGTAACGTTTTTTCGACCAACTACGAACAAATGGCTCTGGTTACTGATACTTTTATTCATTCTGTCAGCATCTTAAACAAGTATACTTGTAGTTTATCTTTCATAGTGTTTCAAAGAAGGCATACGAAGATACAACTTCTTCGGAACTGACGTCATACGCAGTGGTCCTAAAAAAGCAGGGGTTTTGATAGCATTTTAAACGACAGGGCATGCAAACACGTACACCAGAAGGAGTTTAAGACGCCGCAAACGCCATCTAACAGAGAAAACACATAAGAACAAGATTTCTCTTCGAGTGACTGTTTCAAAGAAGGACGCCTGGCAATTCATCGTATCTCGTTACTTACAGAACCATTTAGGATGTTTGTTCTTCAGGCCCTTTTTCTATGCGTAATTCTTGGGTGTTTAGTTCAATACGCTCATAGGAGAACTCTGGCAGATGTGAGCATTTTAGTACTTATAATATAGATGTTTATTATTCTTTGCCGCATGAAGGGCTGCTCAAATGTGCTAGTGAGTGCATTACCTATTAGTGGAGGAAGTGGTTTTGACTATTCAATGTGGTATTTTATTCGCGGCGCTTCTTTAGGTTATGTTTATGTATTTGAAGTCAATGCAAGTTGATTGGAAGGGGGGAGTTGACGCGCACAAATCAAGAATATTACAGGTTCTCAGGTTGCTCCAATTCTAAGTTAGCTATACCATAGAAATATTGACAAATGTTTAAAAGGTGCCTTCGGAAATTCTATTTTTGGAGTTTTTTTTTCCTCGTGTAATTAAATAATATTTGTTGGGCCGAGGACTTAAAATCTGTAATTAACTCAGTGGAAAAAAATGCCAATCAAGTTCAGGACGGCTGAACATCACAAAAAATTGCCTCAAAATAATAGAATGCAATTTATATAGATTTTCTTGACGTTTCAGAAGAACGGCGCATGCTGGCAGTATTCGCTTATACCTTCCGAAATTCTGCTAAAGTTTTCGGCGAAGCAATTCAAGGTTGTATTAATAGTATTGGCATGTCATACCTAATGTCTTGGTTGAGCAAGTCTAGTGAGCACAAAATGAATGTCAGTTTTCCCGCACAGGCTAAACGTATTTCTTATGCATGTTATCCTTGCATTTAGAAGTACTTATTGCTGGACTAGTCGGCGCGTTATAACGAGAGAACACTTTGGACGCCTCAAACGCCACAAGGAGATCGTATAGGATATTCCTTGCGCTTCTATACGTTCAGGCTGTGGTGTTTAAGGCGTCTGATGTGTCCCCTCGATATACTCGCGTTGTAGTGGCCACTGCCACTGATTGTTTCAAGAACTCTGTTTTGTTAATTCTGAGCCCAGTTGCAAAAAGTGAAAAGCCGAAAAGAAAAAAAAACGTATCGCTGGCATTCCTCACATTCATTACGTATCTCACGGGCTAAGAAACGAAGTCGGAAGTCAGTGTATATGGGGTGTTAAGGTTTTTTTTTTTAACAGCTGCTAACAAACTGCAGGTATGATTTTTGCAGCTGTGCAGAAAAAAGATAAGCAAGTAAATAGACAAGAAGTGGGTTGAAATTTGTTTTGTAAAACACACCAAAATCACTGAGTACTGTACGTGTGCCGTGTATAAACATTCTTTTAGGTTCGGCCCCTTCTACGCAGGATAGACGGGCGACTTAATCAACTAGTGATCATTAGAACATAAGTGATCGCTAACAGAATGCACACCTTCTATTCTTTTTTTACACTGTCGAGATAGTAAATAGAGTCCAAGATTCATGAATGCGTCGTTTTGTACCGGAATGGTTATGTAGAAACACGTTTAGTGATGCAGACTTGGCATATCGATAATAGCAGTATACGCATGCGCGAGTCGACCATCAATTTACTTGCACGAAGAAATGAGTGCCTGAACAGTTATCTGTAATGCTGACGCGCACGTGTACCACACTGATAGGTTGCCGTATTGCATGGGCATGCGCAGATAAGTTTTGTTTGCCCTCTTTCTTTTCCGCCATTGTGCGCATCTGAAGTTCTTAGTAGGCGTCTTTTGTCTCTGTGTGCAAGCCATGTCTGTTGAAAGGAACACTCAGTAACTACCACGGCTCTCTACTACTATAAACGTTCGGGAGGTCAGATTGTGTTTTTTGTAGTTATCCTCATTCTTACCATAAATTATTGAAAATCCTACAGCGTTAACTATTGCGCATTACCCCGCCATTCCTTGGTCATGGTAGAACTCAGTCGTGCAATACAGGTGTGAATACGTATGAGTTAAATACTGGCAAGATCATTTGCAATAAAACTGCTTTAAATATTTTTGTTAGACCAGACAAAATGATTCAGACAGCAGGGCCAATGAGTCCATGAAAACAAAGCAGACTTAACTACTGTGTTCACCTGTGTTACAATAATTTTGACTCAAATCGAAATGCATTGAATAGACTAAAACTTACGCTTTCCTTTTGTGGGACCTCCACTCAAAACATTTGAATAATGCGTGCGATGTCCTACCAACTCAGCTACGACGGAAAAGCCTGTTGTACGTACTAAGCATAACCACTCATCGACTGCTGCTGCTCTCAAAACTTCATGCTGACTGTTTGCAACCTGGACAGTGATAAGCGAAATATGTTTGGCATTTTTCGTGATTTCAACGAAGATGAAGCCGTTGCTTACCACAGTGTCATTCCAGCTTCCGTGGATGACTCCCACCGAAGATCATGACCACCGTTCTAGACCAAGATCATGACGAGCACCTCATAGCGCTGATCGCTGTCGAGCGTCGGTAACGTCTCCGCATTGGTGACACCGCTATTTGGGGGTGACGCGCTGACACCACGGCATGCGCCGGGTCACCGGTTTCTTCGCCCATGTCTTACGTAAAATGAAAAGAAATAATGTAGGACATGGCTACTGCTTTCGATTTGCGAGATCCTGATAGGATGGCATTGCGACGTACCCTCTTCCATAGCCCAGCTCGGCCACCGCATCCATGCTTTCGGTCACGTGTACCGCGGGAGCAGTATATGCCCCGCCGCTTCACGAAATATGCAATGTGACCCTCAACTCCCGGCGGCCTCCACCCCTGGACGCCTCTGGGAGGAGGGTCTCTGACGTGATGTTGACGTCCCACTAAGCTAGGTGTCTTCTTTCGGAGAGAGAGTGGCGACGGCGGATGGAGAGCAGCCGCGTAACTGGAAATGTTGGTCACGGCGTCAGCCCTGTCGCTCGTCTCGATTCGCTGCCTGAGTGCGGCCTGCTCGAACGGATAACAATGAGTGCGACTCGCGTTCGCTTTGCGCCCTGCGCAGTGGTTCGAAACGGGTGGAGTCGCCGACAATGAAGAAGAAGAAGGCACAGGAACCTGGTTCAAGCAGACGAGTTAGAAAAGAGGGCGCCGCAGGCCCTTGCTCTAGCGTTTCACGGAGACGCAAGTGACAGCGCTGTCAGGCGGTCGCAAGCGCTTCCAGTGGCGTTGTGAAAGAGCGTCTCGGAACTGTGCAGAAGAGTGCGTCAAGCCTTCTTACTTTGCGTAAATTACTGAATGAAAATTTTGACTGCTTTTTTTAATACAGCTGTAACATAATAAAGTTATGCGTCTTAATAATGCTCTGTGTCTATCAGTCATAACAAAATCAACAGGTAATGAAGACAAGGAAGGTAATAGCAAGTCGATTCCACTGTTTTAAGGACATTGCAGCAATCTCTAAGTAAATGTGGAGAAAGTAACGTGGAAAAACGAGAACTTGCCGCTGGCAGAGATCTAACCTGCAACTTTCGAATGAACGCGCCTGATGCTCTACCGATAGTATAAAAATTTCGCTGATCCGACATACATAAGAATCGACGTTATGCGAAACATGCGGAGGGAACGTGACCAAGTTGCAATTTTTTTATTAAGCGCCACGCCACGAAACCGCTAAATAAACGTACAAATGTTTCACGCATGGACATATTGTTACCACATGTGTAATTTAGGTATGTGCACGTGTGTAGCGGGTAACATGGTGGTGACAGAAGAAGAGGACGTTCGGTTGGTGGCAAGAGCTCGCTGGTGCACATACCATAAGATGGTATTCAGGGTATGACGAGGTGGTCGAGCATATAGAAGAAAGAAAGGACTGTAGCCAGTAGTTTCATGCTTAGCGGTGTTGAATGCATATGGGATAAAGGGTAGAATACTGTCCCAGTCCTTGTGATCTGATGCAACACACATAGACAGCGTGTTCGAGAGAGTACTGTTTGTTCGTTCAGTTAGACCGTTCGTTTGGGGATGATATGGCGTAGAGTACCGAAACCTTGAAGCACAGACACGAAGCATCTCTTCCATCACGTCTGCTGTGAATTGTCGGCCACGGTCACTGATTACAATTTTGGGAGGTCCATGTCGAAGAATTAAAAAACGTAGCATGAAGGAAGACACATCAGCTGCTGTTGCCGATGGAATGACAGCTGTCTCGCAGTACCGTGTTAAATGATCGGTGCAAACGACTATCCAGTGATTTCCATCAGAAGACCGGGGAAAGGGTCCAAGGCGGTCAATTCCGACTTGCTCGAATGGAGTTCTAGGGGGCGGCATCAGATGTAATCGCCCTAAAGGAGCACTTGTTGGGCGCTTATGACTTTGACACTCGTTACAGCTAGACATGTATTGTTCCATCGTCTGGCGCAATTTAGGCCAGTAGAATCTTTCTTGGAGACGGCAAAGAGTTTTCGTTGTGCCTAAATGACCGGATGTTGGGTCATCAAGCATAGCCTGCAAGACATAAACGCGAAGACTCTTTGGAACCACCAGAGAATATCGTGAGCCGGTGTTGATGTAGTTCTTTTTGTAAGCTAGCCCGTCTCGGATGCGGCAGCGCGTAGGCGATGATTTTGGTTTGGTAGCAAGAAGCTGTTGTATGGTGCTGTCCTTTTGTTGCTCATCCTTAAAAGTCTTGGTATCGGGAAGTTGTTGCTCGAGTGATGCAATGCAGGTATCGAAGGTGTCCGCGTCACATTGCGGCGTTGGAAGCGGTAGTCGCGAAAGACAATCTGCGTCAGCGTGACGTCGGCCGCTTTTATAGGAAACTGTGAAGTCATAATCTTGTAGACGAAGTGCCCAGAGCGCCAGCCGACCAGATGGGTCATGCAGATTGACCAACCAGCATAGAGAATGATGGTCTGTTACGACGGTAAAGGGGCGTCCGTACAGGTAGGACTGGAAGCGCTGCACTGCGAAGACTACTGCAAGGCATTCTTGCTCTGTGACAGTGTAGTTACGCTCGGACTTGCTGAGCGAGCGACTTGCATACGCTACGACGTTTTCTTGATCATCCAAGCGTTGAACCAGGACAGCACCTACACCAGTACCACTGGCGTGTGTGTGAAGCTCAGTGGGAGCCAGAGGATTGAAGTGTCGACGAATCGGACGAGACGTCAAAAGAAACTTCAACTCCAAAAAAGCAGACTCGAATTCTGGGGTCCAGTCAAACTGCGCACCTTTCAGAAGCAGACACGGGAGCGGGTATGCGATATTGGCAAAGCCAGGAATGAATCGGCGAAAGTGTGAACAAATACCTAAAAAGCTGCGCAGTTATTTCACCGAGTTTGATTGCTTAAATGCCTCCACTGCGGCCGTCTTGGCGGGATCTGGTAGTATGCCTTCCTTGTTTACTAAGTGTCCAAGGACGAGTGTTTGGTGCTCTCCAAAACGACATTTATTTGAGTTGAGCATCAAGCGTGCTCTGCTTGGGCAGTCCAGTACGAGGCCTAGGCGTGTGTTGTGCTCACAAAAGGTGCGCCCAAAAATTACAACGTCGTCCAAGTAACACATACACACTTCCCACTTCAATCCACGCAGAATTTTGTCCATAAATCGCTCAAATGTTGCGGGCGCGTTGCAGAGTCCAAACGGCATCACATTGAATTCGAATAGTCCATCTGTTGTAACGAATGCCGTTTTCTCCTTGTCTTCCTCGTGCATTGGAATCTGCCAGTAGCCTGACCTCAAATCCACAGACGAAAAGTAAGAGGCCGATAATAGACAATCGATAGCATCATCAATCCACGGGAGTGTGTATACGTATTTTTTAGTGACGGCGTTGAGACTGCGGTAGTCAACACAAAATCGCCATGTCTCATCCTTCTTCTTCACTAGAATTACTGGAGCGGCCCACGGACTACATGATTCTTGAATTACATTTTGCTTGAGCATCTCGCAAACCTGTTAATTGATGATCACTGCGCGTTCCGAAGGCGATACACGATATGGTTTCTGTCGGAAAGGTCTGTGAGATGTCGTGTCGATTCGGTGCTTTATACGAGAAGCAGGGAATGACGGTGGATCATGCTGAGCGAAATCAAAAATACCGGCATGTTTGCGCAGAATACTCGCCAGTTCATTATGTTCTTTCGTGCTGAGTGACTTATCAATCATAGCCATAATGGTGGTGTCTCTGGCATGCAGATTATCGCAACGGGTCTTATCCGGAGAATCAATGCTTTCTGCCAGGGTGGCAAGCGAGAATACTTGGTGTTTACGAATCTCTGCAAGTTTCAGACCCTCCGGCAGCCCTGTAGGTTCATTAGAGCAGTTAATCACCCATAAACCAGTATGCCCTTGCGCTACCGATAGCATGCAGTAGAGTATTAAAACTGTCTTCTTCATGCAATTGAGATGCATGGGCTCCACAGATACGTCAAATGTTTTCTCGCTTGCAGGTGAACAGACAACAGGGACACATTTTGCAGACAACGGTGGCACAGTTGTGTCCACAGACACGCAAAGAGCACTTTCTTGAGAGGGCGAGTTTTCCATAAACGCAACTGGGATATTAGAATCTACTGTAATTTGTCCTGTGCGGCAATCGACAGTAGCACCACATAGCTTCAAGAAATCGAGTCCCAGAATGACGTCATGCGTAGTATGAGGGAGAACAGCAAACTCTGCGACAAAGTTCTGGCACGCCAAACTAACAGTCACAGTGCAGACACCAACAGGTTGTAACACCTCTCCGCTCACTCCACGAAACGTATCAGGACGGTCCCAATGAAACATAACCTTTCGTCCAAGAAGGCGGGTGAAAACTAAACTCATCACTGACACGCTTGCACCTGTGTCCACCAACGCCATCGTTGGTACACCATTGATAAGCACTCGAACCTTATTTCTAAACATGGAAGCTAACGGAGGTATATCTGTTGGAATCGAAGACTGTCCGGCGACCTCACCTCCAACGGCCGCGCCGGCTAGTTTTCCGTAAGAGGCGAGGAGTGGCGGCGCCGAGGAGACGGTGATCGGTTGGCACGAGGGGCAGGTGGTGGTGTCACACTGCGGTCAGAGGCCGGAGATTGGTTTCGTAGCGGTCCTGGGATCCCGTAAGACGCGCTTCCCGGAAATGTCGGTGCTCGGGTAACTCCAGAACGGTTAAATCTCGGTGATCGGTCACACCTTGGCGGCTGCCGGTAATTGCAATACCTGGCAATGTGTCCTTCGAAGCCACAGTTGTAACAGACTGGTAGAGGACGCTCACCGAAGCAATGCTGGGACCGCTCAGCTGTGAAGGGTCGGTGACGGGCTTGTTGAGCGGGGGCTGCCCACCTCTGTGTGCCGGGGCCGTGACGAAGGCGTTGGCCATATCACTGGTCGGCCGCGAATGAGTCACGACGTGGCCGCGGATTTCCAGTTTCGCTGATATCTGCCACACATAGCAATGGTGGCAAAGGAGCTGATGGCACCGCCGTGTAGTAGGGTGGATTGGTAGGTAGATGAGGAATGGTTTCGTCAACCCTACCACCTTGTCGCTGCAGCTCTTCACGCACAATTGCCCGAATAGTAGCGGCAAGGTCAGTGGGTGGGCTCACGTCGACGCTGGCGACCGCTGTCACATTTGCTAGCCTACCAAACTTCGGGGCGATGTGACGAGTCTTCAATTTTTCAAACGTGCCGCAGTGATGTTGGACGTCGGAGGCAGAGGTGAGGTCATCCCTGCCTATCAGAAAATTGTAAACGTCTTCCGCTATGCCTTTCAAGAGGTGTCCAAGCCTGTCTTCTTCAGACATCTGCGGGTTCATAATCTTGCAAAGCTTGAGAACATCCTCTATGTAAGCAGTGCACGTTTCTCCAGGAGTCTGGGCTCTTCCAGCAAGAGTCCGCTCCGCGCTTTTCTTTTATGAGTCGGAGTCGCCAAAACACTTCTTCAGTTCTTGAGCAAAAGGAGCCCATGTTGTCAAGGACTCTTCGTGGTTTTCATACTACATAAGGGCAGTGTCAGTAAGAAACAGCGCGGCGTTTTCCAGCTGATCGATAGAGTTCCAGTGGTTGTACTGGCTCACCCTTTTGTAGTGCGTTAGCCACGCGTCAACATCTTCTCCTGCCATTCCCGCGAACGGACGGGGTTCCATGTAGTGATGCCTAGGTGTAGCCAGCGTAGACGTGCGCGAAGTCGAGGTGGTTGCTTCCTGACCTTCGCTCTGGGCCATGACGACTGTTGTCGGCGGCAGACCGGCAAGACGACGGCTCCGGCGAACTCCGATCAGCTGTGGCTCCGTGGTACGTCGACGTGCCGTACCCCGCACCTCCACCACTCTGTTACGTCTACGAGAGGGGTTTATTCAGAGCCGACGTAACGGTCGACTCGACGGTATACAGCAGTGAACGCGCACCAGCGAGCTCTTGCCACCAACCGAACGTCCTCTTCTTCTGCCACCACCATGTTACCCGCTACAGAGGTGCACATACCTAAATTACACATGTGGTAACAATATGTTGAAGAGTTGCAAACGTTTATATAACCAGTTGGTGGCACTTGCGCAACGATGCCAACTAGAACATATGTATTAGCAACACCATAAGCTGATATGGAGCGCTGATGCTCGCGAAGATGCTGGCCCTGGACACTGCTACCCAAATAAACTTCAGCGCGTGGCAACTAAATACAATTGACTTTAAACGGACGCGACTGCTGTATCAAAGGCTGTATCATTACATTTGTAATGTTTTTAAAATTGAGTATAGGCAGCACTGCAACCACTAGTGACGTTTTACGTAGATTAGCGCCTAATCGAAAACTAATTCCGAGACCTGGCGCCAGCACAAATTTTGATAAAAGTAATGAATTCTGGCTGGGCATGTGGGCCCAAACTCCTTAGGTCTTCGAAAATATTCATCGGAATGCGACTCCTATGAAATACCTTGGTTTGCCCCTCGACAACTATCGTAACAGCGGCCCACACTGGGCCACTGCGATAACTACGATCCGCCGAAAAGTGGCAACATGGCACGGACGGGAGCTTACCATTTTTGCCAGAGCGAAAGCCTGCAATATATTTCTTGTATCAAAGCTTATTTATATTCTGCAGGTGTTGCGTTGCTCTCAGGTGCACATTCAAGCCTTTCATAGGACATTTGCCTGCTTTATTTGGAGCTCTTCCTGCGAACCCATGAGAAGAGACAATTTCTTTCTTCCACTTGAAAAGGGTAGCCTCGGCCTTGTGCATTTGTTCGTGCGACAGTTGATGTTGCGATTTTTTTACCTCAAGGATGTGTGCCACCCATTTCTATTGGCGGTTCTTCGTAACCGTATATGTTACCACTTCCTTTTATGCATGTCACAACAAGCGTTGCTAAGAGATTCTCGTTGCGGCGATTCCTAAAAGAAATTGTTGATACTGTCAGTTTTTGAAGGCCAGGCTTACCTTAGAGTATTTGTATACTATTGACAGAACAAATTTAACCGCTGCACTTGTGAATAACCTTTTTCCCGAACCTGTTTATTGAAAGCCATATTCGCTTCTGCCTGGTCACGATGTATAATATCGTGTACGTAGAATGTGTAAATCTCCTTCAGCGAAAACATTTTTCTATAAACTGCACACTTCCACACTGCCAGTGAAAACGTGGCTGAATGAAAATAAATATACGTACTCTGGACAGTGAAATGTAGACTCTCCAACCAACCTGAGACAATAGAGTATTGTTTTATTCATAGTCGTGACGCTCTTTATTTTTGGGACATTCTAAAAAGAACGTAAAGAAAAGAACTTCCAATCGCAGCTCATGGTATTAGGTTTCTCCCGTTCAAAAAGAGTCTGACTTATAATACTCCTTACGACCTGTTTATGTTGTTGGGACTTTATTCATTATGGAAAAGTCGCATGATCGATAGACACGCCGAGCCACCTCGGTCGACGAGATCTGTCTTCCGAGAAGCAGCTGCTCAAGTGCGCAGTGTCGTCGATACTTTTGACCCTGTACCAAAGTGGCTTCCCGCTCTTGACGCTTGTGTGTGTTTCCCTGACTTCTGATGAAGTATGTTGTGTGTGCTTTACTGGTGATAATTTCATTCATTAAAGAAAAAACTTGGCGTAGCTCTGCGCTAAAATACTTCATTGCCACGCAGAATACTTGGGTTCGATTCCAGCTGGGACCCTGAAATTTATTCTTTGCATTCGTCGGGTCGACGCTATACCGAGGTCGGGTATTTTTTAACGCTCGCGCGTTATATTTGCCATGTGTGTTCTCGTCGTTCCTGGGTCGATACTAAGTGACAATCACCTGTGGAACATACCCGCATACCAGCGGTACATACTCGCTTGATAGGTATGTGCCACTGTCTGGCGGGAAATGTTTGACGACGTAGGCGACGAGATTGTGACATTATTCACGTCTCGTCCAGCGCGTCATAATCATCAAACCATCTCACCCTCCCATGCTAATTTTGAATCACGCCAAGTTAAGAGGGTGACCATGAGAGCACCCAAACGTAAGCAGCTAGATAGATAGATAGATAGATAGATAGATAGATAGATAGATAGATAGATAGATAGATAGATAGATAGATAGATAGATAGATAGATAGATAGATAGATAGATAGATAGATAGATAGATAGATAGATAGATAGATAGATAGATAGATAGATAGATAGATAGATAGATAGATAGATAGATAGATAGATAGATAGATAGATAGATAGATAGATAGATAGATAGATAGATAGATAGATAGATAGATAGATACACTCAATGTCACCGAAGTTCGCTAAGAAATGCTTCGCATTTAGAACCCCAGACCTGCGCGAAAGGCGCAGTACAGTGAAAGCGAAAGCTAGAAGAGCGGTCTTTCAGAACTTCTTAACACTCATTGGGTAACTTCTGCAAGCACAATCACTTGATACCCACTACGGCTTTAATAATAAAGTTTTTTGGGCAGTAGGCGCGCATTTACTATGCTATTTTTCGTCATTCTTCTGAAAAGCGTGGCATCCGCTAAACACTTGCAAGTAATTTTGTGCCAATTGTTCATGCAGTGGCTGATGACGATGCCTGAACTATGCCTGAAGTGGGTATGCACCACAATTAATAGGTGAACAAGAACAAGCTTTTGTAATGGTTTGGAGAGTTGGATCACCCACTTGTTGAGCTTTTCGCAATGTGCGACGGCTTGTTGTTCTTTCGCTGTTTCAATATGCTTTATAAATTGTAATAACGAGATTGCTTTCCAGACAGCGAGCCTGCCTAAGGCGTGTTTGCCACCATGTCCGAAGCACCAGCGTGGCTCAGTGGTAGAATACTGGGTGAACCCGGGTTTGGACACCACTGGGTCAGGGTCACTACTGGATCACACCAGCGGCGGACAACAACGGCGCCACGCGTGACCCCAGATTTGCTCTTTTAACAGCTTTCGCTGTAGTACAAAAACAATAACATTCATATCACCAATACTGTAACAATTACAGAGAGCGTCGCACAACTGCATTCTGAAAGTACCACTTTATTAACATAAAAAGTTTTTAAATATGTTTATTATCACACTGTAAATGAGCGAAAAAATTATGGAATGAATAGACAAGGCTTTAGTGCTGCACAAAGTTCATGCGACAAGTTGAAACAACAATTCAGCAACTTATCTGTTAAAGAATTTGATTGGCATTGACATAATTTACTTCAGAAAATTATTCCAATCAGCGCAGGTTCTACGAGAACATGAAGTTTTGTATACGTTGGTATGACAGCTATAGTTGCTGACTCTTAAAGGGTAGTCGAGACGGGTGGATCTGTAGGTGCGATGGAGGATGTATGTTCTTTTCCTCAGGAATGTTGCTCTGATAAAAACTTTGGGAAAGAGTGTTAGGCGCATCTACTTGCGTCTACCTTGCAAGGATGGCCGTCTGAAATGGGCCCGTATGTCAGAGTAGCCTATGGTAAAGCAGCAGCGTCACCGGAAAATCTTTTTTTTTTGGGGGGGGGGGGGATGAAGCATCTCCTTAAAATTGGGGGGGGGGGGGGTGCATTTCTTTGAAATGGTAATTTTTCGCACTCTATGCCATGGCGAAAACGAATTTCAAGGGGCACGGTCCCGGTCGGCCACTCCCTGGCTACACCCCTGTCGTGATCTCGTTACTCGAGCAGACAAATTGCACTGCATGCTTTTGAATGCGTTCTGATTTGGCAATGCGTGTCTTTGCACCTGGGTTGCAAGCTGCGAATTCATATTCTGAAATGTTGCTCAAGTTTGAAAAATGTACAGTTTCTTCTGTTATGCCACAGACATGATCCTCGTTCGGGAGCGCTTCTTCTCACGAGATCGAGCGCTGTTCCGGCACACTGTCTCCCCCCTCCCAGCACCACCTTCCACGCAGAAGGCGGCACCGGGCTGTTCCGGAAATAACGTCGCCTCCTCCGCCGGGTCACCTTACAGTTGCGGGTATGGCTGCGTCTCCTCCGCCGAGCCTCAGGAACTGGTCTGAAAGAAGGGACCAAAGACGTTATATGAGGCCGTGCCGGCCCCATGTTTAGAAGATTTTGCCCCAGCCGACATCGTCGTGCTGGTCGGTTTTGTACAAACGACAACCTGCTATAGTAAACGCTCCTTGTTGCTGTTTTCAAAACTGATTGCCTCCCTATACCGCCTCTGGGCGAAGGCTTCAGCGAAGTCCGTTCGACTGCTCGCCGCTCTTGGCTACCGCTACCATCGCAAAAAACAGGAAATCCTAACAGTGGTGGCAGTGGTTGGATGCCATCGAACTCGACTTCATAACACTTCCAACTTGAGAAGAGATTTCTTGAAGTTTTGGTTTAGAAAGTTGAGAAACCTGCCACTTATAGCTGCTATATAATTTATATGGTCATGGAATGAAAAGTCATTCTTACGTAATGTAACTAAATACCTACAATTTGATACAATAGGCCAATAAAATTTGCACCATCACGGTAACGGGTATCATAAAGGTGTGATGATTTATAGTAAGCTCGACACATTTACACTAAGGAAATCTCGGTGTCGCCATTCGCCGTATTGCACAACAATAATATAGGTCACTTTTTAAATAAACGTTATCATTTAAGAATAATTTCGAAGTAAAAACAACTGTCATTGGCACGCAATCTCATGTACCTTCTGTTGACCAATATGAATAATAAATACTGAAAACTAAATTGGCCCAAGAACCAATCTTTGGGGGCTCCTGATAGAATTTTTTGATGTGATGACCTCTTCCCGTGTTTTTGCTTGGCCACATCTGAAAAAAAAAAATTCGGCAGATCCCACGTACCTGGGAATCAACGTTATGCGAAGCATGTGGAGGGAAGGTGACTGTTTTGAATTTTTTTTTTGAGCAACGCGTCATGAAATTACGCTAAATATATGTACAAATGTTGCACGCAGAGACATATGTTGAAGACTTGCATATGTTTTCATAACCAGTTGTTTGCACTTGCGCAACGATGTCAACTGGAACATGCGTATCAGCAACACCAGAAGCTGATATGAAGCGCTATGATATGATATGAAGCGCTGACGCTTGCGAGGATTCTGGCCCTCGACACTACTACATCAATCAACTTCTGCGCATCACAACTAACCGCAGTTGAGGTTAACCCGTGGTAATGGCTGTATCAAAGGAGTACATATGTAATGTTTATAAAATTGGGTAGGCATGCAGCACTGAAACCACTATTGACGTTTCACGAATATTAGCGTCTATTAGAAAAGTAGTTCCGAGACCTCGCGTAGCTCTGCCGTAAAATGATTCATTGCCACGCAGAATGCTTGTGTTCGATTCCAGCTGGGACCCTGACATTTATTCTTTGCATTCGTCGGCTCGATGTCTCCGATGTCGGGTGTTTCTTAATGCTCGCGCGTTAAAATTGCCCATGTGTGTTCTGTCATTCCTGGGTAGATATCGAGTGCCAATCACCTGTGGCACATACCCGCACACCAGCAGCACATACCCGCCCGTGGGTATGTGCCACTGTCTGGCGGGAAGTGTTTGACGACGTACGTGACGGGATTGTGACTATATTCATGTCTGGACCAGCGCGTCATATTAGTCAAACCATCTTACCCTCCTATGCTAATTTTGGTTCACGCAAGGTTAAGGTGTTGACCATGAGAGCACCCAAACGTAAGCGGCTAGATAGATAGATACGCTCAAAGCCACCGAAGTTTGCTAAGAAATGCTGCGCATTTAAAAGAAGCACGAGAAGTCGGCCTAGTTGGTTGATGTTCGCTCTTTACTAATTGCGCTGTGCTAATGCAAACAAGGACAGAAAACTAAAAGACAGCACAAGCGCAGACTCACAACTTGAAGTTTACCGAGTGAATGGTAACATTTATACAGAACTATTTCATGAAGAACCTCAACCATTTCAGTGTCACGTGAATGCTTCAATCACTCACTCTCAGCTTCTATATAAGTATAATGCACTTTACATAGTTAGCAAGTGGCACCGGAGGGTCGCTGACTCACTCAGCATGTTTTATTCACCACGTAAGCCTCGTAGAGCTCTCGTGTAATATATGAGAGCTTACACTATTTATTTTTTCTTGCTTCTATTAGCACAGCTAAGCCATTAAAGAATGAACAGCAAGGTACTACGTAAAACAACTGCAGGAATACTAACCGCAGGTACCTTAACGAGTAACAAAGTTTGACCCAAAGGTTTAAGTTTAATTTAAGCCACACATAGACAGGAATGAGCACAGACGTGGTGAGCTCGTACGTGTCTGTGTTTTTTCGTCCTTATCTGTCTATCTGCACCATCAATTCTATTTTAGCCATATACAAAGCAGCCCGATAACAATCTATACTTAGCCTAAATAGTTAAAGCCTTCTGCCGATCTAAAAAAGCCTTCCGCATCTTCACATGTGGGGAACTCGAGTAAATGGTAGGAGTATCACGTGGATGTTGCGTAATTGGGTATAGCTTGGGAATGCTCAATTGCTATTTTGTCTTTATTATTTATTGAATGAACGAGAAGCGCTGCCTTCAAAAAGTGGTGGGACGCTGAAGTTCGGTTGTGCCCCACTACTGGATGAAGGTACTGTTGCTTCCATCGCATCTACTCGAGTCAAGCAAGACGTCAAGTCAAGCGAAAGCCGAATAAAGACACCCTTGAATAAATTCCTAACGCGCGATCCAGTACAGTTTGAAAACGGCTAGTGTTGTAACCCCCCCCCCCCCAAAAAAAAAAAAAACTGCCGGTCAACTCATTTAGCAGCTCCTAATGTCGAAACTGAAAGTGCGTTTTCAAGTTTTTTCTAGGGTAAGGAAAGTCTCACTTTAGCTGCCAGCAGGTAGAGTGGCTTGCTACTCAACCGATTTCTATTCGTCTCCAAACCCCGTCGAAAATATTCCCATGCGCACATAAATAACCTGCGCACTGGGAACAAAGCACCTCAGCCAGATGCGTACCGTTCAAACATGTCAAACACCGTTACATTTGGCACTCACACGACCCTTCACATCAAAAAAGCGGGGGGGGGGGGGGGGCGTATTCCGGAGCTGTGGCGGCATATGCTCTCGGTCTCTCCACTCCCCAGTAACATGGATAAGCACACGCACGAAAGCAGAAGACCACCCACGTGCGAAAACAAAAGCGGTTCTGAAGGGTGCACAGGTTAAATGCGTATATGCGCCATTTTCAAATACTTGACCGATTCTCGAAAGAAAGAACGAAAGGTAGTGATGAAGAAATAAATTAATAGGAAATAAATAAAAAATAAAGAAAAAGAGAGCCTAAAAAATTGGCCCCGTATCTGCATGTAATCTGCAAGTGTCGTCGAAAGACGATAGTCTTGCGTGTGTAGAGAGTGAACAAAACATTTATTTGAAGTTCTGCGCAAGAAAATCGGTGAATGGTATTCTGGAGGCGCTGCGTTAGAGTGCCTCGAGCGTGCATCGGAGGCGAACAATTGCATCAAGTCACCACACGTGAGACCAGGGGTACGGCTCCAAACTGGACAGCAAAACAGTAAAGCTGTTGGCAAACCTCCCTGACACAGCCTACCTCCATTTATTGGAATACATGAACGAGATCTGGGACGGCCGTGGGCTCCCTTCCGAATGGAAAACGTCACTTGTGACTTTTATCCCCAAAGCAGGCAAGGCCGTGAATACGGAAAATCTGAGGCCCATATCACTGACTTCGTGCGCGGGCAAGCTTATGGAGACGATGGTACGCCTCTCCCCATACCTTGAGGGCAAGGGCTTCTTTGCAGACACCATGTTTGGGTTTCGCCCACACATGTCTGCACAGGACGTCCTTCTCCAGCTCCATACGGCCGTCATACAGCCCATAACTATGCAACACAATGATAAAGCCATCCTCGCCCTTGATCTGAAGGGGGCTTTCGACAATGTTAAACACAGGAGCATCCTGGCTAACTTGAGCTCCACCGATTGCGGGGCTAAGGCCTTTGCATATGTCAGAGATTTTCTCTCTAAACGCCAGGCACTTCTTCGGATCGAGGACGAGGAATATGGCCCGTACGTTATGGGAACACGCGGTACCCCACAGGGAGCAGTGTTATCACCGCTCCTTTTCAACATTGCTATGATGCACCTTCCAAGCGAATTGGCCAGAGTTGAAGGCACACAACACGCAGTATAAGCCGACGATATTACAATCTGGACCACTGAAGTGAGCCTTGGTGAAATGCAGGAACGCCTTCAGCAGGCCGCATCCATAGTCGAGGCGTATGCCAACGATTGTGGACTCCAATGTGCTCCAAACAAATCAGAGCTTCTGCACGTTAGAGCGAAGCCAAGAGATAAGTCAGCCATACACATCTCCCTGTCTGGGGTTCCCATCAGAGAGGTGGAGGAGCTCCGGATTCTGGGCCTGTTCATTCACCACAGACTCAGACCGGACTCCACTATAGCGAAACACAAGAGAATAGGTGAACAGGTAGGGCGCATGATCCACCGCGTTTCCAACAAGCGGGGTAGTCTGCGGGGCAGGGACGCGCTTCGGCTCGCCCATGCCTTCGTGACTAGCCGGATCCTCTACGCCGTCCCATACCTTCGCACTAACAAGCAAGAAGACGAAAGAATAGATGCCATCATTCGTAAGGCTACTAAAGGAGCTCTGGATCTCCCGGTGGCCCCTTCCAACGCCAAACTGAGGGCGTTAGGTGTGCTCAACTCCTACCAGGAGTTGCGGGAGGCCCACCTTATGAATCAATGTACGTGGCTCGTGCAGACGGCTCCCGGGCGCCGCCTGCTAAACCGCTTACATATACAGCACACTTGCACTGCAGAGGAGGCAGAGCGTATTCCGGAACTGTGGCGGCATATGCTCTCGGTCTCTCCACTCCCCAGTAACATGGATAAGCACACGCACGAAAGCAGAAGACAGGCGCGGGCTCGGACGCTTGAGAGGCAGCACGGCTCCCGACCTGGTGTATTCTACGTAGATATAGCAGGGCCTTCGCCCACGGGATTTTACACGGCCTCTGTCGTTCACCGGGAAAAGCATGTCAATGGGCTCTCGTTCCGAGCACAAAATCCAGAGCGCGCTGAGGAAGTCGCGATAGCGCTTGCTGCTGCGGACCCCAACTCGAAAGTTATCATCACGGACTCCCGGAAAGCATGTGCTCATTACTTGATAATGAGCACATGCCCCCCAGCCAGCCAAATTCTAAAACGGGCTCTCGCTGATCCAGCCCCGAAACGCATAGTATGGGCTCCTGGCCATTAGGGCTTACGAGGTAACGAGGCCGCTGACGCGGCCGCCCGAGCGCTTACCCACCGGGCTCCTCACCTTGGCTCTTATGACTCGGAGGCCAATACACCGCTGCTGCTGTTCAAAGAAATTCTGACCTATTATCGCGACACTCCCCGCCCTTACCCGGCTCCTGCAAAGGGGCTGAGTAAGGCGGAAGAGCGAACTCTAAGGCGCCTGCAGACAGGTACTCTACTCTGTCCTGCAATCCTAAAACATTTCGATGCGAACACAGATGGGCGGTGCCCACACTGTGGGGAGACGTGTGATACCTTCCACATGGTATGGGCATGTCCGAAAAATCTCCACCTACCCCCTTCCCCTACCCCTTCCCGAGAGGCATGGGAGACTGCCCTCCTCAACTGCTCATCACTAGAGTCTGAATGGGCTCTGGTGAGACGGGCGCGAGTAGGGGCCTCGTCATGCGGTGTCTCGGACTAAGGACGCCGACCATGTAGCGGGGTCATGCTTTGGCCCCGTACCTCTCTCTTTTATAATAAATGTTTTTCATCATCATCATCACACGTGAGACATGAGCGCCATCTGGCAGTTTTATGGGCGAAGCTCCTTATAGCGGCACTTGTTTGTCCCGCGTCCCGTCGTAGTATGTAACCAGTGTTACGCTTTGACCTGCAAACATTTTGACCTCCAAGGTGGTGCCGGTGAGAGATTTCTTCTGTGCGTTGTTTAACAATAAAAAATAGTGCTCAATGTACATGCCAATAGCTGATAATGGGGTATGAGAAACAGGAGCATTCGGCTTTTAGTTAACGTGCACGCTGCGATCCCCATTAGCAGCCATTGCGTGTACATTGAGCACTATCTGAAGGGAAAGGGTTGCTACGTTGTACCCACTGGGTGTAACCACCTTAGTTTTAGAAAGGTTTAGCGAAAGTTGAGCCGCAGTGCCATAAATACAATGAACTAGTATATACCATGAATGAACTTGAGGTAGTTAAAGGTGGGAAGTAGGTACGAAGTGCAAGCCGTAAGAAAGTAAAAGCCGAATTCTCCTGTCTCTCATTCCCCCTTACCAGCCACTGGCATGTACATTGAGCACTATCTGACAAGAAAGGGTGGCTGCGTTATACTCGCTGGGCGTAACCTCCTTGGTTTTAGAAAGGTTTAGCGAGTGTTGGGCCGCAGTGCCATGAATACAGTGAACTAGTATATACCATGAACTCGAGGTGGTTAAAGGTGGTAAGTAGACCCGGAGCGCAAGCTGTTAGAAAGTGTGTGTGTGCCACCTCTCGTTTACTCCTTGGAATGTCCTCTGGATGGCAGTGTTTCTATAGGGGGAATATGTGGAATATATGATGAAAAGATGCTAGATGTTGGTACTTGGAGTGTTGAATAGATGGACGAACGGACACACTGACAGATGCATGAATGGACGCATGAACGGACGCAGGGGTGGATGCATGGACGAACGCAGGAACGGACGCACGCACGGACGGGCGGATGAACGCATGGACGGTCGCACAGACGGAAGGAAGCAAGAACGAATGGATGGACGAATGCTTCGCCCCACTCTCCATCATTCACTCCGTGGATATGCTGCCAATTTTTTTTTTTCGGAAAACAAAATGAATGGCCCTGAGACGGGCGTGCACGCCCGTCTCAGAGGTGATAAGGTGTAGAACGCAAGACGACGGGTAAGTGGCACCACCGTCTCGTTTTTAGTAAAGTGTTGGAAACACTCACATTTACGTGCAAGCATTGCATGATCAGCGCAGCGTGATAAGCACTATGGTCCTTAAAATTACTTATGTACGCCTTTTCCAGTAAAAGACGCACATGCAGAATATATGCGCGTTGTTATGGTGCTCCAGACATGTGCAATATTTGCTTTTTAATTGACAATCAGACAAGCATGAACGCTCAACCTAGAGCAACATTGGTGGGTGCTGCGGATGGGGTCGGCCGTTTCAAGTACCTGATGCCGTTAAGTGTGGACAAACAGACAGGCAGAGACAGACAGGCAAAACTTTTTCGTCCAAGGACCTTTCGTCTTTAAAAAAGAGGAATAGAATAAAATAAACAAAGAAAGAAACCTAGTGCTTCTGACACTGTAAGCCGCGCTTCGCTTGCCCCAATTTCCAGAGTGGGCAAAAGCTCGCAAAGTTTTTAGTGACGGGAGCCCGATTGGCTCATTGGTTCCTTTCCAAGCACTTCTCGAGGACTGATGGTGCCAGTAATCTTCGACGACTTGCGCGTGAAATCACGTTTTCACTATGGTGCCCACCAAGCATTGATACGAATCGTCAACACCACCTGTCCTATTTGATGGCTCTTCGCATGCCCACTGGACTCGACCGAAGAGAAGCCACCCTACTTCATCGCGTATGGCTAAGAGTGGCATTTACAAAATCTTACTCCTTTGTCATAGGAATGGCCGACAACGCTCTCTGCGATGCCTGTCATTGCGAAGAGACGCTACACCACATCCTGTGTGACTGTCCATTGTATGAAATCCAGAGACAGTCACTGGCGTCTGCTTTTGCGCGCATCGACAACAGCCAAATGTCTGTGGACACTAGTCTGTCAAGTGCCCGAGAGAAGACACTGCAACAGAAGGCGACGAAAGCTCTGTTGAAATTCCTACGCGACACCGACTTGAACAAGCGACTGTAACAGCAATGTCACACACCGCGAAAGACAAGACTGGACTATGACTGAGTGTGCGCGCATGTGCTGCCGAATGTGCTGTTTCTATCTTCCCTCTCTGCTCTCTTTCATCTCCCCCATCCCTCCCCCATGCGCAGAGTAGCAAACCGGCTGCCTATAGGCTGGTTAACCTTCTTGCCTTTCTTTTCCCTCTATTTTCCTTCCAAGCACTTCTCATGTATTACCGCACTAGGTTTTTCGCAGTATTAAAGAAACTTGGTTAAAAAACTAAAACTCAAACAAAACTTGTTCTTTCAGTTTTTCAGGTATGTTGGACATAAATACTACCGGCGCATAAGGGGTAGCAAACTTAAGAGCATCAATTAACATTTATTGAATGACTTCACTGAAAGAGGCGATAGTTTTTTTTTTTTTGTAAGGAACTGGGATCGTTGTAGCACGTGATGAAGTAGATGTCATTTATGGGCTCCTTTACACCTTAAATCTGGGGTCACTTTCGGCAGCACGACGGAACGCAAAGCCGGCCAGATGAATAAGGCAGAGAACTCTAAATCCGACTAGTGGCTGCCACTGCGAGACTTAGGCTAGGATTATGGCAACCTGCTATTTTATCTTTTTCAGCAATGAAAAGTAATCGTCTTTTCAGTGCTATACTTTCACAGATATATTTTAGTCTGTTTTTTTTTTCATTTTTTATCCTACTTTCAGGCTACGATAGACTATTTCGGGTGCAAAGACGCAGCGACAACGCTTTCCGCGAAGCATACGATCATGATTTTTACGCGTGCGCCAAATTCCCAACCAGCAGCGGGGAGTTTGGATTACTGTAAAAGTATTACATTCACGGCGTGTATTAAAGGGTTTCAGCATGTTTCAAACGGAAGCCCAAAACGAAAGTAAAAGAAAGGGCGAGGCTGCCAGGATCAGCCTTGTCCTGTGCGTTAGGGTCTCCTTCTGCTGTCGTTTGAAACTTGCTGAAACCCTTCATTACACATCGTGTACACCAACTGGTTTAGAAAACGACACTGCTAATATATAGACACACGGTGGCGTTCACCTCAACGAAATCATTTATGAGCGGCGTAAAAGTAGAGCACATCAAAGCATTTACCGCCTAGACAGGATTATAAAGGTATGCTAATAAGTCGACATGAATTTTTTTGTGCTTGCTGCACGTAATCATCCTATATGACATAAATGCGATACTTGTTCCATGCTTCTCATCTACTTCTATAACCGCATGCATATTAGGACGGCTGAAGACATCGCTTAGGACCCCAAATAAGATACTTAAAGTATATTTTTTTCATTACTGAAGTTAGGCGGTAATGTGAAGAGGAAAGAATTGAAATTTTTGATGTCATTACGGCTTGGAGATATATAGAAAGTTCCCTCTAGCAATATCTGTAGCAAGTAATGAATCAGCTGCGAAACCAAAACGAGAGAAAGTGTACCTACCATCATACTCTTCTGAGACGTCCAGAATAATTGAGCGTCGTTATATCAACCATCAATTGACCTCGTTCAGCACGCAGAAAGCACATACGTTAACAAACGCGGAAGAGCTACATCGCAGCTCCACAATCGTTTCTTGAACAGTGACACCGCTCAGGTAGTCTTCTGGCCGCGCTCATTGGTGCTTCAGTTTCAGTAACGCCATTGACTTTGATTGAATCTCATTGCACCACAATAATTACTTACTACCGTTTTTTTATGTCTCAATGTTGCGATGAGTACACCGCATGAGTAACTTCAGTTCTCCCATAAGGCATAACTGCCAAACTTGACTAACAAAGCTAACTATTATAACTTTCTTAATTAATGTCTCATATACAGCCTGTAGACTTCTTATATGCCTGCCTCAACAAAGAACAAACTATGAGGGCAGCCGCAAGCAAATTACGCGCATTCGTGATTTTTGAGAGTTTCGAGCGCGTTTCTTGAAACATCCGGTACAGTGGAAGCAATAGCGGGAATCGCACTCTTAGCTTACTGCTGAGAAGCAGCACACTACAAACCACCCTGCTGTGGTCGCTTAGTGGCCATGGCGCTCGAATACTAACCCGAAGGTCACGGGAACAAATTCCGGCTAAGGCGGCTGAATTTTGATGGTGGCAAAAGTGTTCGAGGCCCGTGTAGTTAGATTTAGGTGCACGTTAAATATCTCCAGGTGGACGAAATTTTTAGAGTCCTTGTTGTGTTCCAAGCACCCCTGTGTCACGAGCGCTCCGAAACCGCGAAGGACCGGTTGCTGAAACTGCTTCCAGATGTTCACTCCTCCCCTTCCCCCGCTCGGCGCAAACGAGCCACCGGCGTTTCCCCCGGCAGTTCGGCCGCCGCCTCCATCCGAATAGGAATAAAGTTGTTTTAGATGCGGAGCATCTAATACTCGAGGCTTGTAGTGCGGCGCCGTCCGCAAGCTTCCTCCTCCTTCTTCCACCATCTGTGCATCCCTTCCTCCTCTACACACCGCGCGCGCTTCACTCCTCCACCATCTGTGCACCCTTCCTCCTCTACACACCGCGTGCGCTTCTCCTCTTCACGAACATTCGCTAGGTGTATAATGTAGCGCGCATGCGCCGTCACGCTTCGAGAACATCGGCAGCTGACGCGCGCGCAAGCGCCGTTGCGCTTCTCCCCATTGGCGAACATTCGACAGCTAACAGTGCATGCGCCGTCGCGCTGTATATATACTCAAGGTCGGTGCTCGCTCGCTCAGTTGCCGCTCGTCGGTTGGTTTGTACGGCGCGTCGACGTCCGAGGTCGCAATGATCGACGTCCCTTCGACCAGCGCCGGCCAAAGTGGCATCTAAAAGCCATCGTGCTCAAAGTTCGTCGCAATAAATAAACACCGCCCTTTCGCATACGTGTCGTACGTGTTCACTTATTTAACACCCCTCCTACAACCACGTTAACCAATTAAGCCAGCGACCCAAGTAAGTCGCAATTTAACACTCCATTTCACAACCACGTTAACCAATTTAGCCATCGACCAAGTAAGTCGCACTTTAACACCCCGTTAACCAATTATATGCTCCGCATCCTCCTCAGTGTTCCCCCGAGGGAAGCTGCGGGCATTTTTTTTAACCGTTCGAGGTTGTCTGAGATTTTTGGACTACCGCGACCAACGCGTACGTCTATGGGCCGACGACAACACCGGACATAACAGTCCTTCATTACGTTATGTCTCATATTTGTGCCAAGGTTTTGCGACGTAAAACTTCCAATATTGTTATTATTACTACTAGCACACTATAAGCGCTCATCGAGCGTTTCTACCGCTTTTCTCCAACATACTGTATACCTTACTTACTTTTAGTAATACAGGAGTACAGAGATTCAAATACCTGTTACTCTATTGCATATATGAATATGTTAAACAGAAAATATTAAGGACTGCACACCACGTCTCACAGTATATGCTCTTCCGATAATGTGCAAGGCACACATCAGCCCAATTTATACCAACCAAATGTACCTCTTGTAGATGATTCTCCGTTTTCATTGGAAGTGAATAACTTTCCTGGTGCAAAGGAGTTTTTCAAAAGAAGTCTTAACGATTTCCGCAAATAGTCGCCAGTGATTTCTGTGGTTCAGCTGATAGATTGCGCGAAGATGAGACATTTAAAGAGGGGGTGTGACGTCCCTCATTAAGGGTTCAAAGCAGTGCAGTTTAGTTTTCTATTTGTCAATTTTTATTCATGAATTGATTAATCTTTTGTACTGTTCTACAGAACGTCTGTCTCTGTAGTAAAGATTGTTTCCGGTGTGGCACTGTCTAACATTGCAAAAACAAATGACAAAGTTGTGGTGGTGCTAGTGGTTTTATGAATGCATCAAAAAGCTGTATTATCTTTCATATCTGTTTACACACAAATGAAATGGCACGCCGATTTGTTCGGACTACTATACAAAACTGGAGTGTATAGAGTCCTAATAAAATGTATCATTGGAAACTCTGCAACGTTTGGTGGTCGTACTTGGCGGGGTCATATCTTTGATTGACAAATCTCTTCAGCGTGTTCCATGATCTGTTATTTGGAGCTGGGTCTATGCCCAACATGTAGCACATTAAGTTGTAAATGTCCACCATTTGAACCGTGCTGGGTCCTTTTTCGCCTCCCTGAACAGCTAGCTGCACACGCCCACACACAAAGAAAAAAAGAAATCACTCAAAAACACAATTAAACTCAATCTATTAAGACGCTACATTAAGCAAAAACATCGCAACCTGCACGATGCTACGCCGGTGTGCTGGTGGGCGGTGCACACCGGCGACTAGCAGCGGTCACGCGACCATTCGCGACTGGCGACCAAAAAGCGACTGATGTTCACACCTTCCGAGGCTGCATGCGAGCGACCGGAAGTCGCAATATACGCCTGGATCTCGTTATCAGTGACAACTCTGGAGACCGGTGCCGATCAGCTGATCGCCGCCAGCTGAGTGAGTGGAGCAAACCGAGCGCGCCGCATTTATTGTTTTCGTCTGTTCTGGCACAGCGTTCCCAACAGCGTCAAGTTCGATTCAAGCGAAGAACAAGACATTGTCATGGTGCTGATGCGATGTGCCGTGGTGTCAGCGCTGGCATCACAGATGCCTCCAAAGAAAAAAAGGCGGTAGTGTGTGTGACCATTCTTTCGATCGCGAAAGTTGGCCGGCCATGCTAGCTGCCTGCCTCCAGAGCTGCGCTAATATGATGAAGAGTATTTCCGAGAGTCGTACGTAGTCAGAAACGGTCCTTGAATTTAACTTGACTTGCCACAGCTTATAATGCAGCACAAACGCGTCTCGAACGCGGTGTCTTAAGTCGTTGCCAAGGCATGAAGGGCATGAAGCACAAACGCGTTCCGAACGCGTTGCATAGAAGGCGGTGACAAGTCAAGTTCAAGACAAAAAAAAAACGTTTCTGAATACTGGGAAAAGGTAGTGCAATATTTATTTTCTCATTACTTTGACGGTGTTTAGCTTCTTGCAAATGCCGCCACGTAAGTTTGACACTTTGCTAGAGCTACTGCGCCCCACCACCTCCAAGCCAAGTATTCTGTGGTGGTCATGGTGCCACAGACCCACAGGAACGCACTCGTTTGTATCTGGCGGCAGGAAGCCAGCGCAAAGAAAAAGCAAAAACAAAACAAAAATTGAGCATCGCTGATTGGTTCCAGCAGCTTTGCGACTGCAGTCGCACGACTGAAAAAACGACTCGCCAGAGCAGTCGCTTTGCGGCCGTTTGCGACCGTTCGCGACTGTTTGCGACCAGTCGCAAATGGTCGTGCGACCAGTGCTAGTCACTGGTGTGCACCAGCCTAAAGGCTTCGCCAGCTGTATATTGCCGAAAAAAGAGCTACGTTTTTGAGATGAACACTCAATTTGGGCTGCAGAAGGCTTAATAAAACTTTGATAGCCGCACAGAGATGGAGACATACTCGTTCGCTTCTTTACAAGTTATGGCGAATTCAGCCACAAGTCAAGCTAGCCAGGTAATAGGGATCTTCAAGAATATTCCATTATGGCATATATTGATAGAAGACGATGTTTCGGCCGTCCGACGCAACACTGCACCAAACGGGACACGGAGACGCAGCAATGGTGGCTTCGGGTCAGCTAGATAATGTAGCGCGTTTGAGGTTTATACAACGCATATAGTGTTTTTAAGGGCGAAGCTCCTCTTAGTCTAACCCTGTTCCTTGTCACTTGTAACCAAGAGATGAAGAGACTAGAAATAAAAGAAGGCAAAAGAAATGGATGAGTGTTTCTCGTCTCATTTCATTGATGGCGTTACTCTGCCGCTACTCTCCAAAGTGCCATTACTCTCCGATTGGCTGCTGCGCGAGCTTTGCCTGGGTGAACGGAAAACGAGTGCCTCTCTGTCTCCTGGATAGTCGTGGTTCCGCTATGGTGCCCTCTCTGTTACAGTCCGGTGGCAAAATATCTGAGGTGCCATAACAACACGTCTACGTTTCGTATGCTTGCCTTCATACTAGAAGAGGCACACACAAGTAACTGTAAGGACTGTAGCGTTTATCACGCTGCGCTGACAGTGCAACGCGATGCTCAAGAAGGTGTTTCCAACACTTTGCTACGACGACACGCTGGTGGCACCTGCCCGTCACTTTCCATTCTACACCTTATCACCTCCGAGACTGGCACGCATCTTTCTCCGCCGTCACGCATGCCTTCATTTTCGAAGATAACTACCAGATGGCGCTCGGGTCTAACGTGCCTAGATGCGCTTGTTCGCCTCCGTTACACGCTCGAGCCCCTCTAACGCAGCGCCTACAGAATACCATTCACCGATTTTCTTGCGCAGAACATCAAATAAACGTTTTGTTCACTCCCTCCAGACGCAAGACTATCGTCTTTCGATGACATTTACAGTGTAACATGTACATTAGGGCAGGTTTTTTTGTTCATTTTCGCCCTACTGAGGTCAGATCACTATTATAGACACTTTAGAAAGAACAAAACACAATGCAATTGGGCCCAATGAGTGTGCTGCTGTTGTTACTACGCGTGAAACTAGCTTTGATGTACAATGTATATGCAGCTCATAATACCACTGAACAACCAATCCCAGCTTTAGAGAATCAAGCAGAGGTTAGGGCACTGTGAAACGTGCATGTACGTAAGATTGCATGGAGTGTCGTGTAAAGCGCAAAAATATGAAATAGAAATACAGCAGATACATCATAAGGTTGTTTTTGTGTAGTTGAACCCCTCCCCCCCCCCCCCCCGCCCCGCCAGAGAAATATTGCGGGCTACGCCACTGATGATGTGTCCGGTCGTCCACCTATTCAACACTCCAAGTATCACCATCTCGCATCTTTTTATCATATATTCCTCATATAGAAGCACCGACATCCAGCGGACATTCCAAGGACTGAACGAGAGGAGACCCACACACAGTTTGTTACGGCTTGCGCTTCGTGTCTACTTCCCACCTTTAACCACCTCGAGTTCATGGTATATACTAGTTCACTGTATGCATGGCACTGCGGCCCAACGCTCGCTAAACCTTTCTAATACCAAGGAGGTTATTCCCAGCGAGTATAACGTAGCAACCATTTCTTGTCTTCTTGTCAAATTGTGCTCAATGTACATGCCAATGGCTGCTAAGGGGGAATGAGAGACAGGAGAATTTAGATTTTAGTGAACGCGTACGCTGCGAATTTTTCATTGTACAACAACGCACAGAAGAAATCTCCCACCGGCACCACCTTGGAGGTCAAAATGTAGGACTGGTTACACACTACGACTACTACTACTACTACGAGAGACGAGCGGGTGCCGATTTAAGGAGCTTCGCCCCTAAAAGACACACCATCGCTTTTCTTAACTTGCGCAGCAGTCTAATGCGAACGCTTAGCAGGAAGTATGCCATGGCTACTCTTTAACGCTACCCTGGTATAACCTTGAATAGCAGTTGTGAGCATTGTCTTCCAAATTTCCCGTTACACGCAGAGGAGCAACTAAGAAAGTGCCACGTTGAAATTCGCGAAAAATGAGAAAATAAACATAGCACAGTCCCATGAAATTAGTAACTGTGTGCGTACTACAGTAGTGAGAATGAATTTAGCTGCAAGTAATCCTTGTACACAATGCGGTGTTGAATCATAAAAGCACGCCAATATAAGTGATATATTGCAAAAATTACTCACTCCACCGCATTACCAGTTGTGTGGCTACACTAGTGACCAGAAGGCTCCCAGCAAGCGGAAATTAAAGAAATCAACACACAGTCTGCTGTGCTTCCTACCAACACTCACGAAGTTCGTTAGTCACCCCGGCGAAAGCAAGGTCTCAAACAACACACACGCAGATACTACCGCAAATATAAACTGCATTTAATAGACGCATATGAGACTAAATAAACTAAGCACGTAGAAACGTTCATTAGCAGACAAAACGCCATCACCTGTTTGTTCAGCTGCCTGGGTGCGACTGGTGCCAGACTCGAAGTGGGGGCTTCGCTAACTCTACCGGCTCAAGGCTTACGAAAACGACGCTGCAACTCTAAATGCATATATGTTGTTGTAAAGTCAATTTGTAAAAAAAATAATGAAGAAAAGCGTTCACTTATTGTACAGAGATAAGCATTTCTTAAACACAAACAAAAATACTCTCGTTATCAGGCACTTCTCTCGGATCGTGCAGTTCACTCAAGTGGAGGGATCATTTCCAAGTGCTCCCTTTGCAAAGGAAGTGTGGAGGAGCGTTCATGAAACACAGCGGCTCCTTGAGATGAGCAGCATGCTCCGCCTTCACTCTTTAGTCAAGTCGAAGGGAGCCCTTGAGTGAAGGAGCGTTTGTGAATACGGGGGTTAGTATCTTTCACTTTCGGCATGTAGTTCAAACTACGTCAAGTAGTTATAGGCTGCTTCCGGCTCATGAAACTCTTGTAGCCATGGCTTCGAAATTTGTGAGTCCTTAGTTTTCATAGTGCCACTCAAAAGACGTGACGGAGTGAATGCTTCTCAAAATTATTACAGGGGATGTCGATGGAGCCAACGTTTTGACAAAGAAACCTTTATTTGTCCAGGCAACGCTGTTGCCCTGACGAAGACAAGTCAACTTGCCGAAACATTGTTTCCAGCGACGTTTTTTATCGAAAAACTTTCGATTGCTTCAAGCCTCTCCGTGCCTCTGAAATTCAGTCTCATTTGGTAGTCTGTAAGAAAACTATGGGCGCCGTCATAACAAACGTGTTTGAGTCAAATAGGACGTGTCTTACTCGTGATTATCAGTAATTTTTGGATCGGTTTGAATATTCTTTTCAACGGTTGTTTATCATGTCCGTATGTCACTTGTTAATTAAAGCTACATTTATAGATCGACATTTTCAGACAACGTGTGCCTAATTTTTATTACAAAACGTAGAATAAAATAAAAGGTAATTTTATTTGTGCCGACCAAGTTTTGCCTTACTGAAAAATCAGTCAGCTTAACTTTCGCCTCTTTAGAAATTTGCTAAGACACGTTGCTGGGCTAGTTGGTTGGTAATACACTCAAAAAAATTTGAAGAAGAAAGATCAACAAAATCTTATGGCCACATTGCACAAGTAACCAGCGGACCTGAAATTAATGCTTGCTTTTGGGCCCAGCATCCTCAACTAGACCCTGTATTTACGTTAAGGGAGATGCATTGTTCTATAGCATCATGTCATCAAAAATCGGCCTCTGGACCGGACGGCATTACGTACAATATGCTAAAGAACCTTAGGCCCACAGGCACAACTATTCTCTTAGATATTTACAATAATCTATGCATGCAAGAAATTGTACTTGCATCTTGGAAGTTTGCTCGCATCATTCCGATCTTAAAACCAGCCAAGACACCCTTGAACCTTGAATCTTTCCACCCAAGCTGTCTATGTAAGGTAATGGAAAAAATGATTGATGCGCGACTTCAATGGTGATGCCACAGAACTGGTGTATTCTCAAACTACTTAGCAGGTTTTAGGAAACAAAGATGCACAATGGATGTAATACTGGACTCAGTAACGTATGTGGAGCATGAACGCGCCTGTGGTAGTTTGACGGTCGCAGTGTTCTTAGACATCAAAGGGGCATTTGACACGGTCAATCACACTCATGTTCTGCTGATTACGTTGGAATTCGGACTGTCCGGCAGGTCTTTGCGGTGGGTATCTAAATTTTTATCAGGTCGCAAAATAATATTTCAAACGAGCGAAGGAAAAAGTGCGGAGCATGACGTCAGACAGGAAGTGCCACAAGGAAGTGTACTCAGCCCTTTTCTTTTCAACTTTGTTAGGGCTGATTTAGCTAAAAGACTGCCTTCCAAGTTTAAATGCTCCTTATATGAAGACGATGTGTGCATTTGGGCATCTGGCACGGACATACGGTTAATTCAGATTGCATTGCAAGACGGCATAAATATTATCAGCAATTTTTTCAAAGAAAGAGGAATGATTTTATCGAACGCAAAGACAGCTGTATTG
Organism: Rhipicephalus microplus; assembly: GCF_043290135.1. Classification (NCBI taxonomy): domain Eukaryota; kingdom Metazoa; phylum Arthropoda; class Arachnida; order Ixodida; family Ixodidae; genus Rhipicephalus; species Rhipicephalus microplus. Next base: position 122,693,064 of record NC_134707.1, read on the forward strand.
TTCTTCATCCGTAAGACGTTAAAAAACTTCAATGTCAATTTAGAAGGAGAACCACTAATAATTGTGACACAGCATCCGTTTCTCGGAGTAATACTTGATAGGCAGCTATCATGGGCACCTCATATAAAAAAACTCGAAAACGAAATTAATATACTGCGCAGAATTGCTGGGACATCGCGGGGTGGATCTGTATCATCTATGCTCACTATTCACAATGCTTTAATACGACAAAAAGCTGAATATTCTGCGACAGTCTTACACGGCCTTTCCCGCACTTCAGAGGAGCGACTTCAAAGACTATTAGCTAGGGGACTGTGCGTCTGCATAGGTGTTCCACTAGCGACTTCCAGCAGCCTTGTTTTAGCAGAGACTCGACAACCACCCTTTCCAGTCATGAGGACAATCGAAACGTGCCGCCATTTTTTTCGCTTACAGACGCAACATAACGACCACCCATTGGCACTGGAGATTTTACGAACGGATAAAAGCAATGCTCATAAAGATAAACAGAGTAATGTACTTATATTACCAAGAAATTAATTTTGGAGTTCTGAAATAGACTATCCTCTATAGCTGCTTCCAATACCAAGCATTTGATTCTTAGTGGATGGCATTATCAGAAAGAGAGACATGTTAATCCAAGCTGCTCAACAACTAACGCTTTATCAGATACACAGGGGGTATCCAGGGTACATACACATTTACATAAATGGCTCAAGTATTACAACGTTTTCAATATCAGCATTTATCATACCACAGCTCAATATTGAGGAATCGTTTAAAATATGTCGCATGGCGTCATCTACTACAGCTGAGCTCCTCACTATTCTGTATGCTCTAAAGTTTATAAAATCGGCAGCAGACGCTAGAAAATGGGTACTTTAGTGACTCACAGGCCGCATTAAGGTCACACTCCAGTAGAAACAAGACAGTAATAAGTGATAGTATGATATACGAAATGCTGAAAGAGCTCACCAAAGCAAACAAAGAGCTACATGTGATCGAATTCCAGTAGATACCTGGCCATTGCAGCATTCCTGGAAACACAGCTGCCGATAAAGCAGCACGACAAGCACATCGTGAAGACGTTACTGTTTCTTTACCAATTTCGAGAAATGAATTGCGTAGTATTATAAAGACTACAACTTTCAGAATGAGCAAAACTGCTTCGTTTGACCAACGTATGACGAGCTGCGATTTATGTCACATTGATCCATTTATTGAATTCAAAATTACGCTGGCATTAGATAGAAGTATGGAAACTCTAATTCATCGATTGAGGCTAGGCACCCCATACACAAAACATTTTTCGCACAGACTCGGCAGAGCTGAAACTCCCCAATGCGAATGTGGATTTATAGATGAAGACGTATGTCACCTTCTCATAGACTGTTCACATCGTGACATGCCGAGACGCCGTCTTAAATCCGAACTGTTGGCATAAGACCGCAGACCGTTTAGCATGCAGAAACTTCTGCGCCCGTGGCCAACTGGAGTTTTACAATCACACGCTTTAAAAGCATTACACGTTTCTTACAAGACAGCAGAACTGCTGACAAGTATTAAGAAATAACGATCTTTCATTTGTATAACACAAGTACTTATTATGTGCAGTATCATGTGACACCCATCATGTGTGTGTTGTGATGGGAATGAGGTGCCGACTATTATGTACACACGAGCGAATGCATCTTCATAAGTGCCAGACGTGTGCTCTGCTGTTTTGTGCTGGGTGGACTGAATATTTGCGAGGGACATTATCAGAGACTTCAGTCATTGACTTTCGAACATATCTTTATCATTGTGTTGTGATATGTGCGTATAAGTGTGTCTTTGCATATCATTGCCCGATTGTTCCATTTTCCATGCACTATACTGTATGTTTTACTTAAAGATACTTGTTCAAGTTTCACTCAACGGCTAAGGAGTAGCCAGCGCCATAATGGTGCACCAACATCTCCTTATATATCATATTAATAAAAAAAAGACATCCGAGTGACTCACAAGCCTACGAGCATATGCTCTCTACATATTGCCAATGACCACCTACTGAGGGAGACATCCAAAGGTACTTTATACACGGAGAGCTTGGAAAAGGTTTTTTTTTAACACAGAATGGGACGGATCCGACGATTGATTAACCCGTTCGACCCCACTCGTGCCTATTGAGCCCCACGATGTGAGCTTCTGTCTTCAGGCAGGCGGCCGCGCGGGGAAAGAGCAAACAGTGCGCATGTAAACAATTTGTTGCTGTTAGGACACCCACCTGCTGAATGAGTGTTCATGCTGCTCTCCAGTTATTCGTCTATTGAGCGCATACGGAAGAGCCATAGTTGAGGAACTTGCTCGTCCCTCTCGGGAAGGTAAGCAGACGACCCTCACTGTTATTTACGTCACTGTACGTGTGGTACCGCGTTGTTCGCGTTTCATTTGCGTTAGAAAACAATAGAATGTTCCTCACATGTGTGGTGATTGAAACTTCAAGGAAGCTCTAGCAATCGCTGTGGGGTGGGGTGCTCCAAGAGCTCGCCCATAACACGGTTTTACTCATTTACCGCCAGGCCTTATGAGAAAGAGCAACGGAAGCAAGGGATCCCCGTCATGCGTTGGGACAGCCGAGTCGCAACGTCGCTTCTTCTCAAGCTTTCGTTCCGCAGTATCAGCGATCGTTGGGTGCGCTCGATCATGTTGACACTGGTAAGCGACGGAAGTTACCTAAGCTGGAGCATATGTTTCTTCGGTTCGACCGTCATGCAAGTGCACTTTGCTCGCAATTATTATTTACAGAACAGCAATTCAGCAATCGTTGACTCAAAAAAAAAAACAAGCAGGGATTTCGACTTCGAATTTTCAATCAAGACAAATCGGATGTTCACCCCGAGCTCCACCTTATATCTGGCCCTTGTTACGCTGGTTTGGGCTATGCGAAGCTCCTTTCATATTCACTGGCTTGACGATTCACTCCATGTAGACAACAGCGCTGATGGTTCGTTCTCCTTCCCAGTAGGAGGTGACCACATGTCTCCTCGGCGGCCCTCTTCAAAACTTGTCACTGTTCCCACGGCGTCATCTATCGATACTTTTCAACAGATTGGCTTATCGCACTACTTCATCAAACACTCCTTCTCTGGTCGAGTGAACCATGTAATCGCGTGAGCAACAGACCTCACTAACTGACGCCTCACTGACGCCCCTGTCACGGCGCGCTTGGGACCGTGCCGGGAAGCCAGGGAAGCTTCTGCATGATTTGTGTTTGTGTAGCACAGCGAAAGCTGTGGGGAAAGGGCTACATCCTTCTCACAGATTTGTCTGTGGAATCAGACGGTGGAACTTCGATTTCTTAGATTCTCCCAAACACCCATAGATTGCATGTGTACTATACTCCACAGCATTCAGGGACATATGCTCGCGGTGTGTAAGCACACCGACGCTCTATACCACATCACGTGGAAGTGTACGGAACACACCAAAGAAAAGGAAGGGGACAACAGCAGAAAGATGTGGGAGGCAATGCGGTCCAGTCCGGCCCTTAACGACTAGCTGAGGCTAGTCAGGAGAGCTGAAAGGATGGCGAGACCCAGCCTTGGAATAGGGTCCCGACCACGCGGCGTTGCCCTGCTTTAGCGGCAACGACGTCTTTTTTGCACATAAAGTCTTCTTCTTCTTCTTCTTCTTCCTCTTCTTCTTCTCCTTCTTCTTCTTCTTCTTCTTCTTCTTCTTCTTCTTCTTCTTCTTCTTCTTCTTCTTCTTCTTCTTCTTCTTCTTCTTCTTCTTCTTCTTCTTCTTCTTCTTCTTCTTCTTCTTCTTCTTCTTCTTCTTCTTCTTCTTCACCAACTTGCACGTTGTTGGGGCTCGGTGGCGTTTTCTGCGGAAAGGGCAAAAGGCGTGCTTTTGGCTCCTTTTAATACTTGTGTTGCATATATATATATATATATATATATATATATATATATATATATATATATATATATATATATATATATTTCGAAATGCGCTCTCTGTCGCTCGTGAGCAGCCGGCCCGTCAGCGCCTGGTTCTCATTCTGTCGTTTCAACTTCGGGACGCGGCTCCCGTTCGTGACAAACGACGTGCACAAGTCCAATTTTGTAGAGCCCCGAACCTTTACTGTAGCTGCCAAAGCAGAATTGTCTAGCATCCAAACGAAAGACGCTAGGCGTATATGCGGCTGTCTCAAACGGCGAGGCCTGATTCAGACCTAACGTTCAGTGCTCCATCATGGCAAGCGAGTTTGTGTCGATGCTTGCTCTGTCACAACAGCATGCATCCATTGTTGCGATCTGCCTCCATGTCTTGGTGCCACTTGGACACGTGCGGTGGTTTTGGCTAAATCTACCCTGATTTCTTCCAGCTCTGCAACACTCCCCGAGGTATCCAGAAGCGTCGACAACACGACAGTCATGCTGCGAATTTCTCAGGCCCGGCAACTTCCTTCCTTAAGACCTTTTTAGACACGCCCCACCGACTGATGGCCTAAGAAGGCCTGTTTACAGTGATAGCTTCTTAGAAAGAGGGGTCAACTCTGCGCTGCTTTGTTCGTGAGGGTGAACCTGACAATGAACGGAGTGCATAGAACGTGTCTTCGGGGACGTTTCTCACGTTCCTGTGACAAGACGCTAAGTTGGATGCCAGGTAAGACATTGTATTGTGTTTGTGGACTGTGTGCGTGGGGTCGTGTAGAGAATGCCTTTGTCGTGCGGAGCTTGCTACATTGGCCAGAGAGAAAAGCGTCTCAATGAACGTCTCCGCAAGCACGCCATTAATATCCGGAACAAAATCGGTGGGTTTCTGGCCATTCAATGTGATCGATGCGGCTGCCAACCTGCGCTTGAGAGCATCCGAGTTCTATACCGACACAGAGACGAAAGAAAACGGGTCATTGTAGAAGCTGCTCACATGAAACGTGAGTGTCGCCCCCACGTGAACAAGCCCTCAGTTTCACTTTGTGACAAAGAGCTTTTGTTTTTAGACAGGACAAAAAAGTGCACTCGGTGACTCCCCTCCCCTGTTTTTTTTTTTTTTTTGTCAGTGTGATTCGGGGATCGCTGGGGTGAAAGGGTAGCTCTTTTCTCAATTCTTTTTCTGCCACTCTTGCACTTGCCTATGCTGTTCTATATTGCGGCGATCTATCGGCCGCATTCAAACTGAGCGCCCTTCACCGTGCCGCACAGAGACCGTGGTAGCACGAGCACATGGCCAGACCCAGCCCGCATGCGTCATGCGCTCAGGCTTCTGGTGAAGATAATGAAGAAGTGCTCTGGAATTTCTTTGTTGTTCGACTAACTCGCAGTTTTTTCACAACTACGTTAACGTCTGGGCACAAGTTGGCCCTAATAATTAGGTTGGTTTTACAAGCATGTGTGCTTGAGTATCGTGACAATATATTACTTTCGTTTTCCAATAAATGTTCAATTGAAAGTGAGCGCTCGTCCTCGTCCTTCTCTTGTGTGTCTCTTGTGATGTTTGTGTGTTACGCCGTCTTATAATTTCCTCGTGGCTTCACACCTTCATTTCCAGCACACCGTAGAGTGCCCAGCACCGCAGCCACATCAATGAGCCAGCATTTCACATGGTACACTACGACATTTCACTGTGCTGTGTTGTGGTTTTCTGTCTGGTGTAGTTACTCTCCCTCACCGTGGAACGAAGTAGGCTTGCGTTTTCCTTTTCTTATGGGTTGGGCAGGAGGAGGTGTTTGATCTTCTCATTTGAGCGCTGTGATGGAGACTACTTCTTTCATTGGACTGCCTTGGACTCAATTTTTTTTCCCCTGCAGAGGATCTAGGAAAAACCCAAGCTTTAAAACGCCAGTGCCGACATGCTGAAGGGATAGTTCCATCATTCGTCTATTGTCACGCCACTTTCAACGATGATGATTGATCTGGACGAAGGCGCCGCATACTGTAGATAAACTTTTCCGGTATCACCTCCGGCTCCTCTGCTCGGCTTAGCCCTGAGAGTTGGATGGCTCCTGTCCGGACAAATTCCTTCAGTCGCAACTCCATGGAAAAAAAAAAAATCGTGCTAGTCAGGTTTCAGCTCCAACGGTCAGGAATCGACCCGGGTGAACGATAAAATTCACAAGCTTCTTCGCTAAAGTTTCAAAGGTGAGTCCCATCTTTATTATTGTCTTTGCTTGTTACGTCTGCTTTGAAGAGCGCAGTTATTAGGCACTTTTAGTTGGACGTACAGAGAAAATGCGTACGCTGCAAGTGAAGCGTTCAAAAATACTTTTAGTGTAGCATACCTTGATGTGTTTCACTCAAATGGATAAGTCGTTAGCGAGATTGGAGGGTTTCGAATGTTTATCAGCGCAACTGATGTTAGAAGTATGCTAGGTCTCAGTAGTAACGTGGCATCTGTGATATGCACGAAAAACATCCTGACTGCCAGGGCAAGGGCCACCAGCCTAAAAATGAGGCCGTGGCGTTCGCGGTGTTTATTTTTAGCCTCGCTCCTCGGTGCACTGAATGCGCTCGTTGACCTTTGCTGTTTTGAACTTGGGGGCGCAATGTAAGAACAGTGTCTGCTCGGGCACGGCCGCGCTGAATCAACCCCAGCGCTCTATCCAGCGCTGCTGTGAATGAGGCTTAGCCTACCCTGCAGCAAGTGGTCGCGTTCCAGGTATTCATAACCAGACGATGTACTTACCAGCTATTTAAGGAATCAAAGCACGGGGAGCGGCCCGCGACACAGTGATCTGTGTTTTGAAGGACCCAATAAAGACGCCAGCATCCCGGAACGCGCCGCTCTAATGTACCCTGCTTGGCATGAAAACGTAGCCCCTCATTGTGAAGTACATGTGCCTTGCGTCAGGTTCGCTGTTTCTGTCCGCGTCGAACGCCACTGCAGCCACCATTCTTCGAGGTTTCTTCGAGGTCTTGCGAGAACGTAACGTAGTAAGCGTTGCGTTACATACGTAGCGTCTTGTTATGATCGTATGTGCGCATTCTGGAACCAATACTTTACGTTCTCCACATGCGCAGTTCTCTCCGACAGCAGTGTTGCGTACGTAGGCTCGTTAGGTACGCCCAACTAAAAGTGTCTAATAATTTGCCACTTGTGAGCTTCGAGCAATAATATGATGCTGTATTCACCGTATATTGCTCTTTCCTATGACTTTTTTAAACACAATGAATGTGGTTTCATATGGTCTTGGAGTAAATTTTTTTAGTGTGCTTCTAATAATGCAACAAGAAGTGAACAACTATTGTTAGAACACATGCATTTTTTATTCATATAGCACCTTTAGGAAACAGTCCTTATATTAACAGAAGGTGGCTCTACCTCCGGAACCGTCACAGCGCCTGCAAACTTTAATTCCAAGACAACGCATGGCTTCGCAGATGGTTTGAAAACTGTCAGCGCTCTTTGTCTAAATGATATCGGAATGTTCATCAGTTGCACTAGTATCAGCGATGAAATCAGAAGATGGGTATACTCTGACGTATGGATGCCGCCGCCGAGCTCCAAGTGCGAAGTCTCGGTAGCCAAGAACGGTAAAAAGCGCACGTTTTAGTCTCACTAGCTGCAGCGCTATGGGTGACTTGTATTTTCTCCCATATGGAAGGGAGCTTTTTGCAAAACCTGCGTAATTTTCTGTCGTAAGATCGGAGCACGCAAAGGCTCTCACCAGTCATGTAGGAACGTGGTAACAATTCCGTTTACAAAATGGAAGGATGCCAACAAAACATTCGAGAATCATGCTCGAAGTGACTACCACAAGACATCAATGGTTAACGCGGAATTGTTTCTTAGTGTCGCCTGAGGAAAATCAAGCTGTACCCACGTACAGCTTAATCAGCAAACAAAGGGTCAGCTTGAAGACAACAAGGCAACAAGTTGCGCACGACGGCTGAGGCAGTTCTGTTATGCGGTCCTCAAGACCCTTACAGAATGTCGGCAATTTCGGGGCGCTCCTACGTTATAGAGCGAATACAGCAGGCACCATTTTGGTCAATTATATACGCACAGCCGGCAGCGATTTTCTCTACTCCAGCCGGCACAATCAAAATGAAATTATTTCAACAGCTATTCTCACTACTCCAGCCCGCACCTTAAAAATGAAATTCTTTCAATAATTGGCAAGCTTATACAACTTAAAATTGTCAAAAAGGTGAATGAGGCTGGCTTTTTGTTTTTGTGCTGGCCGATAAAACAGCAGATTTGTCCCAAACCGGGGAATTCTCCTTCTGTGTATGCCGCGTTGCCACTACTTTGGGCATTCGAGAAGATTTGCTCTGCTTCGTACTGTTGACGATGTTAGTGCGTTTAGCTAAGCTGACGACACACTGAAAAAGAAGGTGCCGAATCTAGTCCTACACTTGAACATCATGAGCGTCTAAGGATATGAGTGAGCAACGGGGATGAGTAGGGCATTCAACAGTGTGCAGGTGCTCACCCGGAACGACTTCGCAATGGTTTTGTACACGCATTGCTCATCGCACTCACTGAACCTTTGTTCGAGTAACGCCTCAGCTGCCCAAGACAATCAACGGGTCTTCGGCACAATTAGTTAAGTGTGCACTTTCTATCGGGTGTCACGAAAAAGGAGAGAATTCCTGAAAAAGAACAAACATATGGCAGCGTTTACAATATCATTTGGCCGACTGCGCCGATATTTTTAAACGAGGTGGGTGGAACGTCACTGTTCCATTTCACTGTTTGAAGAAGGGCTTTCCGAGATATTTTGCCCGCTTGAGAGTTCATGAATGTCTTTCGTGCTAAAGCAACAGCGTCTACCACGAATTGTCTTCATGTGCGAATCTGTTAGCACAACTTTCTTATGCGCCTCATTGTTAGTGCAACATTGCTAGGCCTCACACACCACTTGTCTGTGTATCTGCAGAGTCTATCTATTGACATGAGCATCACCTTGGAGCAGGTAGACTTGTTACTGACTAAGCTGGGAGAGATGGGAACTAACGCTCAGGCATCATTTCACAAAATATTTTTTATAACGAGAGAGAGCGGTGGATTTCGCAAGAGCGGAGAGCTTCCATGGGTGGAAGGAACTCGGAGGTGCCGGTAAACTACGATTGTAGTTCTACAGGTGATTCTTGTTCATTCCGGGCAAAAACGACCTGAAGCTTCCCTCGAATGGCGCTTTACAAACGATTGCAAAACACTGCAAAGTTTTCAATTTGTGTTGCCAAAGCACGCCTCCAAAAGCAAATTTGAATCTGTGCAGTCGGCCTTCAATTTTTACTTGAGAGATAGGACAGCAGCTCATCCCCTTACATTAAAACGTGAATGGGAAATCTGAAAAAAAAAAGACAAACCATGCAAGAGAACGAATTTTGCCGCTTTGCTATGCATGCTTGAGCTGAATACGAGAAATCCCTCTTCCCAAATATTCACACAATCCTCAAGATATTGGCAATGCTCCCAGAGAGAGCATCTGCGGCAGACCGCAGCTTTTCAATACTGAAAAGAGTGAAAACATATTTGAGAAACCAAACAGCTGAGTGGTGACTTAAAGGTCTAGCCCTAACTTTCATTCACTGCATACAAGTCAGTTTAGGCGCCTTCGCAGTGTTTACGGAGAAATCACGACGCATGAAAAGCGTAGCGTGAACCGCTCTCTTGGGCCAGGCTATATGTCGATTTTTTTTTCTTTTGCATATACCTTGACCCTAATACCAGTCGTAATGAAATTCTTGAAGATTTTTTTCGAAAATTATTGTTAATGTTCTGTTTTTTTTCGTCTTAGAGAAGCATTCGTGTGTTAGTTCTTTGTTGTCCAATAAAATTGTTTTCCTGATTTTGTGTGTTTTGTTTAGGAATTTCTGCCACAAAATGGCTCCCGTTATTCTCGCAGGCCTCTTGTTTAGACAGAGTGTGAGAAGCTCGGCAGACATCTCCCCGAAGGGAACCATGATGGGATGCGAATCAGCAGCTGCGCGCACGCCGTTGACCCGGACATAACACGCGTCGACGCAGGATCTGGAAGAAAGATTTGAAGCGAAAGTAGGTGTAGCCTTTACTCGAGTAAACGTTTCTTTGAAGTGTGAAGACAGGGGAGGCGAGTTGGGTTTCGTGTAAGTCTCATCGCAGATAAATGAGCCGAAAGAGTGTTTGCTCTTGACGTGTGGTTGAGCATTGCGGCCGGTTGAGAGGGTGAAGCGAAAGATAGGTCTGTTGCGAGCGGGTGGAGGATCAACATGACCTAGGAGTGTTGGGAGTACCCGGCAGCTGCTGCGGGTGAGAAAGAGAGTGGCGTCAACGCATAGCAGCGAGTTGACCTACTTGGCATTGTTCCAACAACTGCGGCAGAAGAACGTGGCGCGATTCGTTGGCACGGAGACACGGACGGACAGCGTTACGTGGGCTAGTCAAAAAGCGGCTTTGCATAAAAGAACTTGGACACTATACTTCCTTTTGTCACATTAGCACTTCATACCGCCTTACAACTTACAATGAGTTACAACCCGTTTTTCGTCGTGTGTGGCCGTGCACCGACATTTGTTCTGGATCCATCCTGTGCCACTTTTTGACCCCCCCCCCCCCCCAAAAGAGTTCACTGCTCGCATCGCCCACTGTCTTGAAATTGCGCGCGCCAACACTGCTAGCATTCACCACAAGAGGAAAGTCAATATTGATGCGAAACGTCGAATTGTTCTGTTTTGCTCAGGCGACGCACTCCAGCTGTGGACACCTGCTGGTGCATCTGGGCTCTTTAAAAAAGACCTTCATAAAAATATCGCTCCCTACTCACTGCTGGAACGAACATCTGACGTCCACTATCACTTCGCTCCTACAGCGCGGCTAGTGATCGTCGTTGCGGCAGCGCCGAGATCAGTAAACCCACTACTAGAACCAAATATTCGACTTTCCCACCCTTTTAACCTACCTGATGTCCTGCTTCCTAATATATATATATATATATATATATATATATATATATATATATATATATATATATATATATATATATATATATATATATAACTCATCCTCTGATGAAGGGAGCACCCCTCCCGAAACTGTTGGGAAATAAATATATTTATCCTTGTTGACAACGCTCCCGTTGTGCCATATCCCATACTTTCACAAAGACTAACTGGCCCATTGAATTATTACTCCCACTATATATATATATATATATATATATATATATATATATATATATATATATATATATATATATATATAAGGGAAAGAAGTGTATACTCAAGGGCTCGTTTTTCTCTTTTTTGACACAATATTAACGAGAACTAACAGACACTAATGCCAAAGAATGCATAGGGGAAGGTATTATACCAATCGCTATGTAAATGTGAAGAAAGAAGAGTGGATTGAAAAATAACTGACCGTCAGCAGGAACCGAACCTGCGACCTTCGAATCACGCGTTCGATGCTCTACCACTGAGCTATGATGGCGGCTATCCCCCCAACCACTTCATTGGGATTGTATATACATTTAAACACGGGAGTGTCAGTTAGCGCCACGTGTACTGGCGGGTCTCGTACTGGCAGACTTGGTGCCGTTAGGGTTTATACGAGAGACTATTGGTCATCTGCCAGCTCGTAATAAGTTAACGTGCTACGTGATGCCACATAGGCTCATAAAAAAGTTCGCCACACTCGCCGCCATGGCTACAGATGGCCCTGACTGACACTTCCACGTTTAAATTCCCATATATACCCAATAAAGTGGCTGGGAGGATAGCTGCCGTGATAGCTCAGTGGTAGAGCATCCAACGCGTTATTCGACGGTCGCAGGCTTGCTTCCTGCCCACGGCAAGTTATCTTTTCACCCACTTTTCTTTCTTCACACACACACACACACACACACACACACACACATATATATATATATATATATATATATATATATATATATATATATATATATATATATATATATATATATATATATATATATGTTATGCCAATCACTTCTTCAAACCCTTTGTTAGTACCGGTTCCTTCAAATAAATTTTGACTCCATTTTTAGTAGCATTGATTTCAATCTTAGTGTAAATGACAGCATATCATAGCTTTGTTGATCTGGTAAGTGTTAGAAGCTCCTACTTTTGAAACACATGTCTGCACTTCGCATGCAAGGGCGTCAGACTTTTGATAGTTTTCAATCCCAACGTAATATGTGATCTCCTCATAGTTTACACTAAACATCTTGCCAATCATGTGTTTATTCAACGCCAGAGATGTCCTTGTATATTATTCTTCAGATAGCCTGCGAGGAACTCGCTCTAGCGCCAAATTTGACTCAGCCCGCGCGACATCTCGTGCAAAAACCAATAGCGTTTTTTCTGAAGTCGCAGTGATTGCAGTGATTGCAACGCTTTCTATGCATCGCGACTGTGACACGCCAAGGCTGGATATGCAGAAAGCCGTTGCGCAGCTATCCTTTTGCGTTCGCACTAATCCCTCGGTGTACACTTGCAGGTCAACGCCGTACATAGGGCTAAAGTGGTCCAAGATATCAAATTTTTCCTTCGAGGTTTCAAAGGTGCATTTCACCATTTGCTTCGTTATACTGGTGATACAGGCAAGATGAAACAAAAGGCCATGGCGGGTACGTAGGGCTCCATTATATGGTTTCAAGCTTATATTTCTTATATTTTTTGTGCATAGCAATATCAATCAGTCAACCAATGACCTAAGTAAATATTTATTCAAGTAATCAAATAATTTATTTGGCACTTCATAAAGTAGATTGTATGGGAAGACAAAGCTCTTCTAGCTTCCTTTTCTGCCGGTACAGTTCAACGTCCAGTGATGGCATACAAAAACTGGCATGCATAAGCACAAGCGCCAGGAAAGCACACATTATCATTGCACATGATCAACAAAAGAACACGACAACTTCAGGCAATACAGTGATGAAAAAAAAGCCGAAAAACAGTTACAAGAAATAAAAATACCACACCAAAGGGAAAGTTTGAACTGGCATTTTAGACATCATTTGACGAAGAAAGCATAAAGCATGCTCCTACAACAAGAAATATAAAAAATTTGGCGATAGAAAATTAAACAGAGAGAGCAAAGTTCTTAGCTTATGGGCCCCGTAATTTGTGCATGGTGTTCTTGTTTTAAACTTTTTCATGAGCCGTGAGAGATAGAAAGAAGAATCTTCCGCTAGCTCTGCTAAGTGTGCATGCATTAAAATATTCTTTGTTTTCTATTTAGATCTATGAGCAAGGTGGAAGTTATAAGTATTGAAAACTGTTGGGATGCCGGCAGCTTGGAAGAACTGTGCACAAGGTTGATCTTGGTTAAGTTGTAAATGATTTGTAGTGCTCTCTTTTGGAGGACGTAGATCTTTGTTCAGGCTGCGTGCATGCCACTCCCGTACGAACAACTTCATTTAGGCATAGAGAAAGATGTTACAAACAACAGTTTCATAGTGCGGTATAAGATTTGTAATTACAGTAAAAGAGACCAACAAACCTCGAGAGCTTCACTCACGTGGTTAACATGCACGTCTCGCTGTAACTTTTCTCTAAGGCAAACATAAAAAGTGTTAAATGCTCGCACAACTTCAATGTTTTGCAATCTATAAGGCAAGAATGCACAAATTGATTAAGTTTATTTTATTAAAACAGCATATATAAAAAATAATCTCATCGTACTTGCTATTTTGGTGTTTTTTCTCTTAGTCTAGTTCGTTATTAATGACCAGCGGCTGTTCCGGCTTCTCACTACATGGCCTGGCTATGCCCGTTGTATATGCTGCACTTCGACTGAAAGATGCCTAACACGTGTCCGAAACGTATACCACATTTAGAAGGTTTTACTATACACACTTAAGCAAGAAAATCTGTTTAAAATTATGGAATGACACGTATGTACGCAAATAATGGGGAACAAGATGACCGCCAAAAAGCGTCAATCATTAATCTATTTTCTACGGTGAAAACAAGTACACGATAAGCTATCCTTGTGTAAGAACACAAATGGCTTTCAAGCTGCCCATAGAGTTCGTAGAAGTCTTTATATTCAGATAATGCGTTTGTGTGGTGTTCCCATTTGTGGCCTAATCATGCCTCAATGTACGCTGTTGCGTTTTGTATTATCCTTCTACTTATTTGAATTAATTACCTGTCAATAGTTAATCTGCTAGAGCAATACTGCCTCGTCTTTTTTTGTTTTATCTAATAAGACATATGCTGTTTTTTTAGAATCAAGTAAGCATGACAATGCCCACATATACATGAATAATACAGGCCTAGACGTCTAGTTGAAAAACTGTAGTCGTCAATAAGTAATTCTGTTATTAAATGGCTAGTGTGGTGGCTGGTAGTGTACTAACATGCTAATTTTACGAGCTAGTACTATTCACTTACCAACCAGGTAGTGACTATTACTAACCTACTTTTTACTACTGCACTTACTAAGAGGACAAGTAAACTGTTAGTGACTGGTCAGTGATTATGCCAACCTTCTTTTTTCCACGAGCATGTGTGTGGGTCTGGCACACAATGAAAGGAAACTCTTCAGTGCAAGTTCAAGATGATAGCTTCTTCGCACTCACCGGTAACGAGAGAGTACCAGTTGGGATAGGACAAAGACGGAAAGACGGGCACAAGGCGTCCGGCGCGGAAGCCTCGCTTCTCCATCGAACGGAAGCTGCAATAGTTATGCCTGTCGACGTAATCCCATCGAAGACCATCGGCGAGGAACACGACAAGTTTCTTGCGCAACACATCTTTAAACGAAGCGGCGGCTCCACCCTTGTCCGAAAACCAGGAATCTTTTTCGCGAGGCATTAGCTCTCCGGCTTGTCTTGATAGCATGCAACACAGGCCGAATGCCAGAAATCCCAAAAGCTCGGGCCTTCGAGTGCGAAGCATTGCCTTGCCTGAAGACGTGTTAATTGCTATCTTAAGCACAAAAAATAATATATTATTTAGATCTGTCAGTTTTGCTGGTTCCTTTGTTTTGCCTGGCTGTAAAAGCGAAGGTCACTTAACGCATTCTCAATATGGCATACTGTGAAATTTACCCGGCTGTTTCTACTACTTTCTGTGCATGTATTATCGATGCCGTCCCCCCGTCCCCCGACACAAACACACACTGACGGCTCGGCGGATGCCTTACGCATAGTCATCAAACGAAAAAAAAAAACAGGGTTGAAGGCTCCCCGAAATTGTTCTCTATCTACGGAAAGCCTGTGCGAACTTTTGCAACGTCTACGCACGCGCCCGCTCTGGGTGCTACAACTACAGGAAACGCAAAACATCTTAAAGCATACTTGCAATACAGAGGAATAGCCCGCTCTATATTGTCCATTATGTTGTTTTTCTATGGAACATGATTACGTTCCTAAGCTTCGCTAACTATAGGGAGCAACTTTCGGATGTCCGAAGAAGTTTTACCTAACAGGCTGACAGTATATGAAAACGATAACGCAGGAACTGCGCCTTACTTGAGTTTCCGAGGAGCGAGATTGTTCAGCTATGTTCGTTGTGCATGTAGAGATATCATAAGCGCATAAAAAAAACGCGTGGCAAGCACCGAACACGCGACAGACGGAACGCTCAATAACAGAAAAGGTATTCAAGTAAATTCCCAGATTACAAGTGAGACGTAACAAAGAAGTAACAAGAAACACATAAAATGGCTGCCTACGTCGTCATTGACTGCCTTGCGTGAGACAAGAACGCAACTTCTCTCTAGATTACAGCTACCGATGTCACAGAGGCAATACTTTTTAATGTTTTTTGGTTATTTTTTGTCACGACTCCATAATAATGTGCTATTTCCTACAATAAATTTTCTGTTGTTAGTCGGCCCTTCACTTGTCAAGTGAGCGCCCATTTGTCGGCTTTTATGCGCTCTAAATACCTCGAAATTGGTTTACGAGCTTATTTACTGCGCTTTTCTGAAACATTCGCAGAGGTGCCTATAGGCGTATAATTATTTTCATTGAATTATTATGCCGAGAATGTTACCCATTTATTATCATTTCTCGTGTAACCTAACATACTGGTTCTAACAACTTGTCTAGAAACTTGGAGCAGAGTTCCGAAAGACACTTTATGTGTCCAGTGGCTTCCGATGTGCGGAGTTTCGCAAGCGGCACTAACACTGCGTATGATTCACTGAGGTTTTTTGTTTTTTAGGCCCAAATTTCTCTCTGTAAGGATGTCCCTTACTTAGAATATTGATACCAGGGAGATGTATACTATATATAAATTCTAAGAGTATCTTCAAATGAAAAGTCCACGTACATATAAATCCCAAACATATTGCTTACTTATAACTTCGTTTTTCCTTATAGACGTTCAATAAAGGATATTGAGTAAGGATGGGGAGTACAACGGCAAATATTAAAACAGGGAAACGGGTAAGGCACCCGACATAAGGAGATAACACAATGCACACAGGATACAGTAAAAATATAAAGACTGCAGCACACAAGGTATTGAAAACCCTTACACATCTAGTTTAACTCCTGATTTATTGCGCCCGTTGATAGTCAGATTCTCTACACTTGCCACTGTTGTACTCAGGTTAAAAAATAAGTTCATCTTCGTCTAAAAGACATCAGTCTTATTTGCGCTGGGCTCTATTTCTGCATGTATGTAATAATTCTTTGTGTGTTCTAACGTCCCAAAATCACAAAATGAATATGAGAGACACCGTAGTAGAGGGCTGTGGAAATTTCGACTGCCTGGGGTTCTTTTATATGCACCCAACCCTGAGAAACGGGCCTGCAGCATTTTCCTCTCCATCGTAAATGCAGCCGCTGCAGGCGGGATCCTCTCTCGCGACCTGCGGGTCAGCAGCCGAGTGCCTTAGTGCCACCTGCATGTATGTAGTGCTATCAGCGCTTCCTCATTTCTTGGCGCACTGCAAGCACTTTTGGTATCTATCTATCTATCTATCTATCTATCTATCTATCTATCTATCTATCTATCTATCTATCTATCTATCTATCTATCTATCTATCTATCTATCTATCTATCTATCTATGTGTCTGTCTGTCTGTTTATCTATCTAGCCACCTACATCTGGGTGCTCTTGATATCACTTGCGTAACTTGCGTAAGCCAAAATTAGTATGGAAGGCTAACATGGTTTGACAAATAACAAACGCTGGTTATTATATGAATAATGTCCAAATCCCGTCGCGTAGGTTATCGAACAGTTCGCACCACACAGTGGCCCATTCCCGCCGGTGCATATGTGCCACTGATATGCAGGCATGTGCCGCAGTTGATAGACACTTCGTGTGTATCCAGCAACAGCGAGAACACACAGGGGCAATTTTAACGCGTCGGCGTTCAGAAAAAACTGACGTCGGTGGCGTTGACAGAGCCCCTGCAGGAATCGAACCCCAACAATCTGCGTGGCAACCAAGTATTCTGCCACAGAGCCACGCCAGGGCTCACAACTGCTTTTGTAATGTTTGTGAAGTATAATTTAGAATACAGTGATGGGTATCCAATATTGGGAAGATTTAAATGTATTTGTACGACGCAGCCGTCACGTTGAGTTTAGATAAACTCAACATGACATTAATAATGTCAAAATACCATCGTGTACGTCATAAAACAGTTTGCGCCACACAATGGCCCGTTCCCGCCGGTGGATATGTGCCGCTGATATATAGGCATGTGTCGCAGTTGATAGACACTTCGTGTGTATCCAGCTGCAGCAAGAAAACACATGCGGGTGATTCTACGAGAGATCGACATGGGTCTAAAAGTTGATATTTTAGATTTGATTGTTTATTTTACATTTTGTGCACATACCAACCGATAGCTCGAAAGTTCACCTCGTTTTTTATTAACTGCATAGTTTATGAGAAATAAAGTATTAAACTTATTTTGTACATGGGGACCAGTTTCGTCTTTTGTAATTTTTGAAAATAAACAACATTATAAAACACAAATATTAGCTTGATGAAAATTCTTTTTTTCCACACGTAATGAAGAGTGAAAGAACATTGTTTGAAGTTTGTATGCTGAAGCAAAGTGTTTCGAAGAAAATATCCGAATAGGTGACATTTTTTTTTCAAATTTTCCTTGATTTGATATTTTTTTCCTTCTAAGAAAAATTAGCTAGTGTTTTATAAGTTCATGACCTAATACAACATAATGTTTATAATATTGCCTGTCAATATTGTGAGTGGGAGATGATTTAGACTCTAACCAAAAGTTTTGAAGAAACCCGACGTTTCGAAACCGACTTGCTTCCTTCCTCAGGGGTGACTGCGGAGACTACGTAGCAGCGGCGTTTTCAAAGCACTCGCGGGGTCAGTAATGACCCCCCCCCCTCTCTCTCTCTCTCTCTCTCTCTCGTTTTGCCGTAGAGCGCAGCCCGTGTGTATACACTGTGGGAAGGTTTCCGAGAGAACGCTTTGTGTCATGGGCTGTCCTCTGTATGCGCCACTATATTCACATTCAATATTGTGGCTGTTCCTCGAACACATATTTTTATAAATGGCCTCAAACTTCCAAATTGGTCCACAGTAAATCCTATTGAAAAATCAATATTAAAAAACACATTTTTGATTATTCTTAAAATTTCATAAAACTTTTCTTACAAATGATGGAAAACTAATATTAAAAACATAATGAATTATTTTATTTGCAGCGACAATATTACAGGTGGAAGTTTCAACTTTTCGAGCATGCACTTAGGCGTTAAACGCATGAGAAATCAGGCTAAAAAAAGTGGTGTTGAGCTTCTGAGTCGTTTGAACAGGACCATACTTACAGAGAAAAAGCAGGGGCCGAATTCACAAAGCTTTTTCTTGGCTACGCATTTTCTTAGCCAAGAATTGTCTTATCTGGAGGGATTACTATAGCGCGGGTATGAATTTAACTTATTCGGCACTTAAGAGGGCAAGGAGAGCACAAGATAGCCGATAAAACGACAAGGAAAGAAAGAAGTGTGTGCCAATAATATCAAGGTAGCACGCAAAGCATCTAGCATCGAGAGTATACGATGATAGCCAATGATTTGCTGCATCTAAGTTTCAGTTCCGCGAGCGTCTGCTACAGCGCTTAAGGGATGCCGCGTACGTTGTAATAGATGTTTTGGTGTGCTGTGCAAAGCCAAGCACTCGCCTTTCATCAATGACTGTAGCTAAAAAAAAATTGCTTGATGGCTTTAAGCCACCGAGCAATCCATGCACTATCTCACCAAGTACAAGTAAACAACACTCCAGGTGCACCACAGCAATGAAACCACACATAAATCCATGCATGCAATGTTTGAAAATGTGCCTCCAATGTCTTCCCCTATTTAACGCGACCAGTTACCTTACATTTCAACGAAGCTGCGCTGCTACTTAACTAATTCGGTGCAATCTAGCACGGTATAGTGGTGAACGTAAGGGTGTTTTGTACCTATAGTCAAAGGTAGCCTTTGTTACAATATTCTTATTAAAGACACATGAGCGACTTTGGCGCCTGCACCCGAATTGTGCGGAAATAGATAACAGCAGTAATCAAATGAAATTGTGAGCGGAATTTCGCTGGTTCCTTGCACCGCAGCATTTTTATAAAGCCGAAATGCGAGAACGTGCATACGCTTACGCTTAGGTATGTGTCTACGTAAAATGAGGGAGACTCATCGGGACGTGTCTCTGTGCTAATGCTTTTCACAAAACACGGTGCCAATATTTCGTCCAGCGTTGTTTGAGTGAGCAAACAAAGCAAGGGACGTGTATACGAGTGTTGAGGTCGAGAGACGTTATCACACGTGCGAAAAGAACGAAAAGATAGAGAGAGAGACTCTCGTTTCGGCTTCGCGTAAGCTTAAAATTGATAGAAAATAAAGACAATTTTCTGGCCCAGCAGACGTCAGGGAAAGTTTCCGCAAAGCAGCGTCAGATGCTCGGAGAGCATAAAAAAGTAGAGTACGCGTTATATGGGAGTGACAGCCACTCAGAAAGCGAGATGAAGTGTGGCTGTCTTTAGATGTGAGAATCAATGCTAATTAGTAGAGTTGAGTTAATGAGCCAAAACTTTCTTAAATAATGATAATGAAAACAAATTTAGTATTCATCTAGTGAAAGTGACACTAGTGACAGTGAACTCATAATAGTTGACTAGCGTTGTCACAGGCCGATATGTATTTTTATTTTCTAATTTATATTTGGCAAACTATGAGAAGGTAGCCTACGTTAGAGCCGGCTATTCTAACGTCATGACAGTATATAATGTACAAGAATAAATAGCGCACGGTTATACAGTCACACGTGGCGGTTTCTATCTTCTAGTAACCTTGGGCAAACGCATTCTAACTATTTTTTCTATTTTTGACTAAGTTTCACCGGACGTTTTTGCATTTGGCGTCATCCGAAGGAATGACGATATATTAGCAATAGGGCGGATGCAAGCACTGCTGCAGTGGACGAGCGGCGACAGTGCTCAACTACAATCTAGGATGTACTTGGTTCGATTCGCAGAGTCACCAAGCACTTTTTTTTTTCAAGAGGTTGCCTCGCCTGACATTATGCGTGGTGGCGGGTACTAATTTTTTGAGAAGGTGGCTTTCGCACTTGCTTCTTTCACTCCCCTTTTGACCCAAAAGTGCTGTGCTGTGCTCCTTCATGAATTACACAATTCAGGGTTCATAATTTTCTCATCCATTCTCTCTTATCGCAAAAGTGTCCAGTGCTGAAATACCAATATCATACCTGGCATATTACTTTTCACGTGTTTGGATATTCGACCAGCGATCAGTCGTCACGGTGTTTTGAAGAAAATCTACACATGCAGCGAGCTAACTGCTTGCGGCCAAGTTAACTGCCTTTGTAGAGACACGCTTTCGTGCTAATTGGGTGGGCATCATCACATGCAGCAAGACCAAAGCGCACGGACAGTTAGAGCTGACACAAACAGAGTGATTAGTTTGTGTCTTCTCTCCCGCTATCTGTCACGCTGCGCGCTTCAGTGTAATGTCACTGTCAATGCTTAAAATGAACTATAGCAGTTAATCGAGTTCTGCTGAGAGGGTCCCCTATTGTCCAGACTGGAACGGAACAATGGCAATTTGATTTGTGTCATAGAGAGATACTCTGCTTTGGGTTACCAGAATAAGTTTTTAAACCGAAGTTTATTTTTTATTAAGAACAGTTCCAGTGCAGATGAAAGGTGCATGGACAAAATTCGTGTATTCAGCTTGACTAGGTTTGTGGCCTTAATTGTAATTGCGAACCGGTATTACAGTGTGCATAAATATCACACAAATATATAACCACGGGTGATAGCTTGCTTATTCTGATTAAAATTGATATGTTGAAGTCGACATATTCAACCCACGCAATGTGTAAAAGATATGCCATGTAGAGTAGCTATGCTCTAAACTAATCTTCGCAGGTTCGTTCTATTTTACCCAATTTCTTGCCCATGACTGTAGGTTGGTAAATGAAACAACTTCTTCGAACACACATATTTTGTGTAAGGTTACATTTATTTTTATGCAGTACAAAACAAATTGAAATGTATAATGGCTCAGAAGAGAATTAACTAGAAACAAATTCAGCCAAATCATTACCAAACTTACTGACCAATGATAAACGGATTCTCATTTAAAAGATACATATACATACATACATTTATACATACATACATATACGCACGCACACACATACATATGTACACACGTACATACATACATACATACATACATACATACATACATACATACATACATACATACATACATACATACATACATACATACATACATACATACA
Source organism: Rhipicephalus microplus (assembly GCF_043290135.1). NCBI lineage: Eukaryota > Metazoa > Arthropoda > Arachnida > Ixodida > Ixodidae > Rhipicephalus > Rhipicephalus microplus. The sequence goes on from NC_134707.1 coordinate 122,714,766, forward strand.
TACATACATACATACACTCAGGTGTAAATATTAAAATGAATGCCTATAAAACAACAATTCTAATACACTCATTTTGAATATACAGAAAGTAACTTACGAGAGAAATCCACTGGCACTGTTATGTCTGAACACGGTGTTTCTAGAACCATCTCGCAAAAGCTTGATGTATAGTTTCCGCTGCTGCCCAGTGACAAGCAGTTTTTATAAAAAACACAAGAATAAAGCCCTTGACAATGTCATGCTAAAGAAAATGGCTGTGCATCAATATTTGGTACATGTCTGCAATATCACTCTGTTTATTTACATAGCTTGGCTCATTCACAACCCACTAACAAAGCATGTTAGGACACTTGGGCTGAAAGTTGGCTCAGCGCAAAGAAATTCTAGACAATACATGAATAATACAAATATAAGCTACTAACCTCCTTGGTGAACACAGTGTGTATATTGACAGCTATAGGCCCCATTTCGTTTCCCAAAAACACTTCTCAAAAGTAGAATAAACTTTATTTAGCTAAAAGTTTCTATTCTGGCGCGTCGTGGTGGCTCAACGGGAGAAGTGACTCTTTCGGCCAAGAAAACAAAGACCAATTAGTTTTCCAGTTCATGAATTCACCCCATGCTAACATTGATGCAGCTGGTAGGAGTGGTTTTGGAGAGAGGAAACCACCACATTCCCACCAGTTGTGGCCTTGGGTAGCTACTTTACTTGGACTAAAATGGTGAAAAACACTCCTCAAGAAGACTTCATAGTTTGCACATCAACACAGTTCCAATACAGCTGTCCATTAGTCTGCTTGAAAAATATTCAGTTTACTGGTGGGCAAAGACTGTACACTATGTGAGGTGATGCTCCAGTGCACTGCATGTATATCTTGCTGCTGGCCTCAACTGCGATGTTGCTCAGCACATATGAGTAAAACAACAAAGAATACTATGCCACTTCAAAGTAATTATGTGTCATTTGCATAAAATAGAGACCAAAATAAAAGAACATAACAACATTTGCCTTCACACAGTTCAAAAAATGTAAATAAATTTCCACAGAGTTTTCACAGTTCATCTGAGGATAGTAATATTGGTTGTAAACGCATTGTTACTTCCACTAACAAACTATTTTAGGATGCCAGATTCAATATTAGAGTATACCAGTACCTTTGTAGGGCTAAACAATTGTACAGGCACCTAAAAAAACATAGGTAAATGCATGCTATAGCTACATATAAATAAAAATAAGTACTTTTATTTCTAGTCTGAGTAGAGCTGCATAGATGATAAGTCACTTGCATTACATTATGAACAAACCTATCCGAGCAAAGTATACATTTAAAAAGTTACACTTACACTGTAGATAAGTAGACTGTTGAAGGATGGACAGGCAGTGGGATGATACACAAGCACTAATATCTACTGTTAAGATATACTAAGAGTAGTGATGATCCTCTTCCTTCCAAATCAAATAATCCACATAAATTCACTTCCCAGAGCTTATACACTCATGGCATGATTGATGCTATACAAATGAGTGTACACTGAGGGATTACATAGACTAAGTACAAAATTACTGCATCCATGGCTTTACTTGTTGTACTACAAAGAATGCAAACACAGTTACCATTGGCGACCATGGATGCTGTGATTTCTGACAGGTAAATGCAGAGGCACGAAGGCACTTAACACACATGTTAAAAACTTCATCTCAAAAATATACGCCCACTAACACTACAGCAGCCTTTAAATTAGTGTCATAGTTTGGTATCTTCCATGCAAAATTTAAGTAATTTTGAATGCAAGCAAAGGAACTGCTGAATAATGCACTGCTAAGAAGTTAAGCAGCAGCTGCTCCTGACATCACAATGTGCTCTTTCTGCTGTTGTAAACTTTGAGCAGGAGAACAGCCACTGGTAGTCCTTTTATACTTCTTGGTCTTCTGTGCTCTGTTCTTGGTACACTGTACATGACCGTGGAGCACCGAACCCCTTGTTACTGCTGGAACTTAGAAAAATACAGATCATTGTTACAACCATGCTACATGCAAGAGTGTAGAGTTGTTAAATATGTGCTCATATTCACAGATATTGAATTTTCAGAAGCCAATGACAAGCCTCAACACACACACAAACAGTGAAGACTGAAAATATATTTTATAATACAAGAGCAAAACTACAATGTTATAGATGAAGGCATGAAGCTTCTGACAGGCATAAAAGCCAATAAAGTTTCTTCTATTTCGACTTTACACTAGGTGCGAGAAGCAGACCACAAATAAGTTCACTAAGAAACACAAGTTAGACTGCATTACAACACAACAGCCAAAGTTCATAACTTTAAGGCTGTCTAACATAGCCAGCTCACCATACAGCATATAAGAGCAAATGGACAGTCTAGAATGTTGCTGACATCTATTATTCTGAATGAAGAAAACCTTTCGAAAATGCACTTCATCAGGGGAAATAATCATACGCAACAAACACAACGGGCTCCTACAGGTGCCACCAACACTCACCATTATTGTTGATACCAATGTCTTGCCGGATGGATATGCTGCGTCCTGCACAGAACACCAAAGGAGCGCTCAATGACTTGGCATGCATGTGTGCTAGCTGCATCGCTCTGCTGCTGAAGTAGGCTAGCCACAGACAGAGAAATGAGAAGTCATGGCTTTGAAACACACTGAACGTCACCTTTAGAGATCAACAATGCATACTTAGATCAGGTACAATTTGTAGAAAAATATATATCACTATGCAATTGTGGTGAACACGTTCGGCTGAAACACAAGCCACAGCACTGAGAGAGAAAAAACTACATTAGGTAAAAGATGCAGTTACTGGCCCTATGTCGTCTGAGGCTTGTTCAATAAGTCTTTCTCCTTGCAAGTTGTGAACAGCCAGGCGATTTTCACCAACTTGCTATTTCCTTCCAGAGCACTTGATGCACAGACGGAGTCACAAGCTCAACAGCTCAATAAGGAATCAAAGTATTTGTGCTCGTTTAAAAGCACAAGCTTTTGAGTCTCAGATGATTGGAGTTTCATTCATAAGCTGCAGGCTTTCAGCTTTAAACATTCTCAATTATCTTGCACTTTAATTCTATAAATGTTGAATCAGAATTATGTGTAAGAATATTACAGGTATCCACTGCAAGCAACCATGCTTGGGTTTTCAATTTGTGCACAGTAAGTGGTGTTCACGTAATCGTATATATTAAAGAAAAACTAGCCTTGCAGCCAGCTGTTAGGCAGTTTTGTGCCCTCGAAGCTCCCAAGCAGATCGCAGTCCTTCCAGATGAGGCTGCCATGCATGCTTCCAGGCCACATCCGCTGAATGATAACAGTCGCAGCAGTGACATAGGCTTGCACAGTTAGGGAACACGTGTCCTTCCTATTTTTGTACAGGTGCTCCAAGTCATGATGAGCATTGATGTGCCTGTGTGTGCAACCGATGAATCACGGGACCTTAACAAGCCAATCACTGCGATCTGTGAAGAACCGATAACGAGATATTTAAAAACAATCATTAAAAGCACTCATTTTTATTACTTGTTTAACGACGCTATGACTTCGTTAAGGTCACCAAAATCTGCTATAATCACTTTGAAATAAACTGAAGCCTCATGTAAAACTTACGTACCGCAATATATATGTCCTACTGAAGTATAGTACTACCACAGTGGTAATCGTCTATAGAACTAATTTTCCAAATTAACATAAATTTTTTAGGTGCAACCTGGCTCCTGAAAAATAAATTCACATTAACTTTCAAACTATCAAACGTGGTAAATCGACAGGCCCAACCTCATAATCAAACAAGAGCTCACTTGTACCAAATCACAAAAAACTTCTGATGTATTTGCTCCGTAATATATGTATGCATATAACAGTAGTAGTAAATTTTTCATGTTTCAACTTACCATAGCGAAACATCCCATCTGATGGGCTTCAAAACTTGCACACGTTATAGAACTGCGTGAAATATAGTACCGGTGAAATTTAGTTCTGGAAGATGAACTCACTGATGGCAGCATTTATTAACCGTCGGTGTCATGAAGAACCAAGTGTGCTCTACGGCCAACAGGCAAAGGGCATCTGCAGACTGGAAGCTGCCAATGACAGCAACGAAGGGCTGGCCAGCGCGTGCACGTCCATTGATAAAGTGTAAGAACTGGCCATGACCGGCTGCTGTCAAGGCTCTAGTGCCGTGCAAAACGATGGCCAGACGAATTCGAAAACCTGTAGTTAGGCGATATTGGCCTACAACTTCATCCAAAGCAAGGCACCGGTGAAATCTTTGCTTTTTCTGGGGGCCGGAGGGAAGCTTGACGTTCACGGGCTCTCGCTGCCACATAGAACTCTCAAGTTGTTACCGAAGAACAGTCTAGGCGCGCTTCCAAAATAACACGATTCACAACAGAATGTAGCATTTCGCAGCTTTGGTTGATCACATCACAGCGCTAGGACTATGGTTATCACAAAAAGCAGAAGTGACGAGTTAACAAACAAAAGTGCCAAGCTCCACCACCGCAACTTCGCAGGGCAAAACAGTTATCAACGCTGTCTTTCAATTTTTGGTCACACGAGCACAGCTTGTTTACAAGTCTTGGAACGTCAACACAGCACCACTGTTCACAACGAACATCGTTTCTCTCCCGAACAATAGATTGCTCTCAAGTAAATAGAAGTGTACGGGCTAGCCAGTGGCGAAGCAAGAACCGAACACAGCGCGTAGTTCATACGTTTCCTTACGTACTTGGGGTCACTCACGTAACGTGCCAAAACGCTGTCAATTCGAAATGTCGCACAGCACCCAATAGAGAGACTGGAAAGTCAAGCAAACCAACTGTTACCGGCACACAAACACACATTGCAGGCTTCTCGAGTGCTAGTTGCCGTCGATACATCGACGCCTATCTCCGCTTGATAACCACACCGACGCACAGGCTTCGCTGCGCCTCACCGTACACCATTGCACTGCCGCTGCTTTCCGCACTGCTTACACGCACTGAAAGAGCTGCCATAATCACAACACATCCGGTCGAACGCTGAAGTAACTCATGCGAGAAGCGTTTGCTGAAAGTTGCACCGACCGATATGCTGTTTACGACGCCATGTTGTTTTCGATAACTCCGCAGCACGTAAGAGAGCTCTTAGAAAGTACTTGCACTATTTTCACGGCGTAAAATTTGCTCTTATGTGCAAGGGGGGTGATATCACGAACAGGACAGGCGTGTCAGATGAAAGACGCGTTTTGGCAACGTCACGGAGTGAGCTGATGTTGAGGGTATTGCTTCACAACCAATCACAAGCTGTGCCTGTCGGCCAAGCCGTCGTCTGCTCGCGTTTGTCGTCTGCTTCTATCAGAGCATGTGACAGGGGATCCGCCTTCGCAACGCTATTATTCTCAGGTCAAGTGGTTGCTGCGTGGCACAAAATACATGTTAGTGGCTCGCTCTACCTTTGAATGATGTTCGTGCGCCAAGTTAAATGGCTGGTAATTGACGCAGGGACAAATTCAGTCAAGGTTCGCTCCAGAATCTTGGGGGTTTGCATATTTTCGGTGTCATACAAAGTTACTAGGGTCATTTCATTTCGATTGCTTGCCATATTATCACAGTCCATATCAGTGTCTGAACAGTGAAGGTGAAGATGTATGATTTGTTTGTAGTTCCATGCGTAATCACGCGCACCCCTAATACGCTTTGGTTTACAAAGTACGCTTTGTTCCAGATCGTCCCAAAGTGTATCGACAGTTATATTTCAGATATCGCACCCCTTAGACAGTTATAGCCAATGGAAGTACACTAGAGCACAAGCTTTATGAACCACTCACTAAAAAGTTCCTCTCATTTTTATTTCCAATAGCGTGCAAGGAATGTGCTCCCATTAACCTCTTTGGTGGTAATTTCCACCAATGAGGCAAGGATCTCGAGTCGCACTTTTAATTGGATGAGATGGCGTGCAACTCAACCAAGGAGGATACATAAAACTTGCTGGAGTGGAAGGGACGCTGTGCGAGTGAAGCCAGCCGCCGCCATCTTGCCAGTGGCAAAAAGCGTGCTCAGCGCCCTCGCGAGCTGCTGATTTCGTCCGTTCTTGTTTCACCTTGTCGGCTTGTAAAGACAAATGGATTACAATGGCTGCCTCTTGCGTCATTTACGGATGTGCCAACAGGTTGAAAAAAGGTTGTGACCTCACATTCCACCTGTACGTACCCGAAAACGTCTTCGACATAGCCATTCCGCGCTCGTTACTAAAGGGAGCTATAGCTGACGCGATCTAAGCGTGCAAAACATAACAGTCCGGATTTGTTTTACAGATTTACTAAAAATCCCGTAACGCGGAGCCTCTGGGAGTGGGCCGTTCGCCGTGAGAAGTAGAATGCGAAAGACGGAGATCACTTCGCTCTGTGCACTTAGCGCCAGAGTGCTTTGACCACCTCTTTGACATTGAAGGGAAGCATGTGAAATGGGGTTATGAAGTGGCATTGAAGGCACTTCAACGTGAAGAAGGGTTGTGGCTCGGAAACAAACTTACGAAAGTCCACGTCCAATGGGAAAAGCAAGAAAATAAGGGTGTGATATTGCCGCGACAGGTTGGCCACGTTCAAGTAGCCGCCGCAATCATCATGGCAAGAGCACCAGCAAGACCCGGCTGGCATGCGTCACGTGTTGGTGCGCTCCAACAACGAGGAAGAGGAAGTTAGTTGACTCTGTGCCTCTCGGCTGCTTGGACTCGACGACCATAGTCATTAGACTTGTGGGCACAAGTTCGCCCTAATAAAGTTGCTTGTTTTTTGGCCTATCTGCCTCAGCATCGCTACATTTCTGGTGGAGTTGTTGGGTTATGAATCGAAGCCCCGCGAGCTCAAGACAGCGTAGCCCCGACGACCAGCGTATCAACCCCGTGGAAGTGACTCCTGTACACCAGAGGGCAAGTCGCCGTCTTCGAGGTGACTCACCTGAGTTCGGTCCTCTTCACTCCACACCAAGGGGAACTCAAACTATGGATGCCACCACTATGACTACCCAGGTAACACCGGCACAAGTGTTCATAAGCCAACCGCACCAGCCGCCAGTATTCCACGGCGACTCGTACGAGGATGTTGAAGATTGGCTGGACCTGTTCGAGAGAGTGGCGCGCTTGAATGGTTGGGACGAAAGAGAGAAGCTCCGTCGCGTATACTTCGCCATGGACGACTTCGCAAAGACATGGTTTGAGAACCATGAAACCTCGTTGTCTACCTGGGAGGTATTTCGACGACAAGCAGTGGCTACGTTCGCGAACGTAGACCGAAAGGAAAAAGCGGAAGCTGCTCTTCAATCCAGGAACCAGCTCACAAACGAGACTGCTGCCATGTACATCGAGGACATGGTCCGTCTGTTCAAGCGTGCGGATCACAACATGGCTGAAGATAAGAAGGTGCGCCATCTAATGCGCGGAGTGAAGCAAGAGCTGTTCGCCGTTCTCGTCCGCAACCCTCCAAGCACTGTTGCTGAGTTTTATTCGGAAGCGATGGCCATCGAAAAAACACTAGAACAGCGCGCTCGGCAGTACAACCGGAATGTTAACTGCGCATCTGCACAGCTATTCTCTGGAGGCGTGCGAAACGACGTTGAAGCCCTGCGAGAGCTCATTAGATCAGTTATTCGGGAAGAACTGAGCAGACTGCAAATGCCCCAGACTTCAACTGCACTATCTGTTACAGACGTTGTTCGTGACGAACTGAGGCAGGTCATACGAGAACCAGAGCGTGAGCTGCAGCCAGTTCGACCTATCCGAACGTACTCTGAAGTTCTCCGACAACCAACGGTACACAGCAATGCAGCAGTTGCGATGGCGACGACTCCTCTCCCATCTACAGCACGCAGCGTACCTCGTCCACGGGAACCAACGGCTACCTATCTGCCCCCAGGAGCACGTAGCACGCATCGCTATGCGGAGCCTAGGCCCAGAAAAAGTGACGTCTGGCGTGATCACGAGCGCAGGCCTCTTTGTTTCCATTGTGGCGAAGCGGGTCATTTGTACAGATTCTGCCCTTACCGACAGGCTGGATTAAGAGGCTTCCCGTCGTATGCACCGTGCCCCCGAAACGGCGAACGACCAGCGGAGATTGAGGAGTACTTGTCCACGCGCCATAATTCGCCACCTCTACGCCAACGTCGATCACGGTCACCATCGCCTATGCGCTACCGGTCATCCAGCCCACGTGCACCTTCAAGGCAGCCTGGTCATCGCTCTCCAAGTCCACTCCCGGAAAACTGAAGCAAGCGACCTGTGGAGGTGAGGCCGCTGATAACATCAATTACGAAGATCCTCCAATATGGCTTGAGGGCGACGACGGTGTATTTCCGGTAAATGGGTGCAACCACGAAAGCGTTACTTCAGATTTGCGGTTGAGAATAGAAGGATGGGAGCTGAATGCCTTAGTCGACACCGGTGCTGATTATTCAGTGATAAGTCACAAGATGGTGAAGAAGCTGAACAAAGTTGTGACACAGTGGAGTGGATCGCAGATACGCACGGCAGGTGGTCACATTATTACGCCCCTTGGCAGATGCACCGCAAGACTTGAAATACGGGGCTTTATTTACGTTGCCGATTTCATTGTGCTACCAGAATGTTCAAGAGACCTCATTATAGGAATGGATTTTTTGCGAGCTAATGGCACCGTAATTAACCTGCGTAGGTCCAGCGTGTCGTTTTCGACTGAACGAGCTATACCTGTAGAGGAATCTGAGGGACGCCTAACTGCTCTACGCGTTGTTCATGATGACGTAACTGTGCCACCACGCTGCAGCATAATGGTGCTCGTAGAGAATGACGCATCTTACAACCGCGAAGGCATAGCGGATACAAATGTAGGGCTGTTTTTGAAAAAAGGTGTCTGCGTAGCTCGGGGTCTTGTTCACTTGACGAATGGCCGTGCAGATGTCCTACTTACGAATTTCTCCAATGAACTTCAACACATCGCTCAAGGCACGGCTATTGCCTATTTACACGACCTCTGCATGGCGACAGAACTATGCAGCTTAACCACGTCAACCACTCGACCGGTGGCCTGCAACATCGACACATCCGTGACCGTCAACCAGAGCCTTCCGGACAGTCAAAAGAAACAGATTTACGCCTTAGTAAAAGAATTCTCTGATTGCTTTTCAATTGCCTCGAAGGTCCAGCGCACGTTAATTACGAAACACAGAATTATAACGCAAGACGACACGAGACCTATATGCCAGCATCCATATCGAGTGTCACAGAAAGAACGGGAAATCATTAAAAAGCAAGTGGAGGAAATGCTTTCGGATGATGTCATCCAGCCTTCAAATAGTCCATGGGCGTCCCCCGTAGTGCTCGTTAAGAAAAAAGACAACACGCTTAGATTCTGTGTCGACTACCGAAAGCTCAACAGTGTAACTAAACGAGATGTATACCCCTTGCCACGTATTGACGATACACTAGATCGGCTGCGATCCGCAAAGTTTTTCTCCTCCTTGGATCTGAAAAGCGGATATTGGCAAATAGAGGTAGACGAGCGGGACCGTGAAAAAACGGCATTCGTAACACCAGATGGCCTCTACGAATTCAAAGCGCTTCCATTCGGCCTCTGTTCCGCGCCAGCGACGTTCCAGCGAATGATGGACACTGTCCTCGCCGGATTGAAACGGCAGTCATGCCTGGTGTATTTGGATGACGTGGTGGTATTCTCTGCAACGTTCGACAAACATCTAGAGCGACTGCGCCTTGTATTACAAGCCATTCGGTCAGCAAAGTTGACAATCAAACCCGAAAAATGCCACTTCTGCTTCGAAGAGCTGAGATTCCTTAGACATGTCATTAGTTCTGACGGTGTTCGTCCAGATCCAGAAAAGACAGCCGCTGTTCAGAGGTTCCCTACACCCAAAGACAAAAAGTCAGTGCGCCGATTTTTGGGTTTATGTGCCTACTATAGGCGATTTGTGGAAAACTTTTCAACGATTGCGGAACCTCTTACAAAACTAACGAAAGACGACGTGCCATTCACATGGAAAAATGAACAACAGAAAGCTTTTGATGAATTAAGAAAACGGCTACAGGGTTCACCAATACTTGCCCATTTTGATGAGACAGCCGACACTGAAGTCCACACCGATGCCAGCAATGTCGGCCTCGGCGCCATCCTGGTCCAGTGGCAAAATGGTCAAGAGAAAGTGTTAGCCTATGCCAGCCGCAAACTCTCAAAAGCTGAGGCAAACTACTCTGCTACTGAAAAAGAGTGCCTCGCAGTCATCTGGGCAATAAATAAGTTTCGACCCTACCTTTATGGTAGACCGTTCAGAGCTGTCAGTGATCACCATGCTCTATGCTGGCTAGCAAATCTCAAGGATCCGTCAGGTCGACTAGCCAGATGGAGCCTTAGGCTGCAGGAGTATGACATTACGGTCGTATACAAATCTGGAAGGAAACACAGTGATGCCGACTGCTTGTCACGCTCTCCCGTCGGTCCAATTGTACCTGAAGAGGAAGACTTCCCGTTTCTAGGCGTTGTCGACGCATCCGAAATCGCTCAACAACAACGAGATGACCCGGATTTGCTGGCGCTTATACAACACCTGCAGGGTCTCGACGTTCAAGTACCTCGCATATTCTCCAGAGGGCTCTCCACGTTCTGCCTTCGAGGAAGTGTCCTTTACAGGAGGAACTTTGAACCTAATGGCGAAACGTTTTTACTAGTCGTGCCCACAGCCATGCGACAGGAAATTCTGCATGCATGCCACGATGAGCCAACGTCCGGCCAAATGGGTGTGAGCCGAACATTCGCCAGGATTCGCCTGAAGTACTATTGGCCTAAGTTGCTCGCATCAGTGCAGCGCTACGTGAAAACGTGTCGTCAATGTCAACGGCGCAAAACTCCAGCCGTAAAACCAGCCGGCCTTCTCCATCCAATAGACCCTCCGGATGCCCCATTCCAACAAGTCGGCATGGACTTCCTAGGACCTTTCCCGACATTTTGTGCAGGCAAGAAATGGATTGTCGTAGCTACAGACTATCTGACCCGTTATGCTGAGACTGACTCTCTGTACAGTGCGACAGCTGCCGAAGTCGCCAAGTTCTTTGTGAACAACATAGTGCTCAGACATGGTGCGCCCATCGTCGTTATTACGGATCGCGGCACAGCATTTACTGCAGACCTTATGCAATGTCTGATGCGCATGACAAATACCGATCACAGAAGAACAACGGCGTATCACCCTCAGTCAAATGGCTTAACCGAACGCCTCAACAGAACTCTGACCGACATGCTATCAATGTATGTCGATGTTGAACATAAACAGTGGGATGAAATATTACCCTACGTAACATTCGCATACAATACAGCCGTTCAAGAAACAACCCACGTTGCCCCTTTCGAACTAGTATTCGGCCGAAGAGTGACCACCCCACTGGATGCCATGTTACCGCTACAGGACGAAAAGAGCTATCCACCTGACTTAGATGACTTCTTGCAACGAGCCGAAGAAGCACGACAAATGGCAAGTTACCGAATACGCCGCCAACAGCGCGTCGACTCTAGTCGGTACAACAAGCGACGCAGTGAGGCACTTTATCATCCCGGTGACAAAGTGTGGATATGGATCCCAGTGCGCCGCCGCGGACTCTCTGAAAAGCTTCTTTGTCGATACTTCGGCCCTTATGAAGTACTCAACCGTATCAGTGACGTCACTTATGAAGTCAGATCCGCGGGACACGTGAGCTCAAGACGCCGCAATACCACGGAACTGGTACACGTAGTCCGCATGAAGCCCTATCATGACAGATCGTCGGAAAACGAGTGAGAGGGCGCATGCATCATTTTACTCTCTCAAGCATCGGGACGATGCGTCTGAGGGGGGGGGGGGATAATGCCGCGACAGGTTGGCCACGTTCAAGTAGCCGCCGCAATCATCATGGCAAGAGCACCAGCAAGACCCGGCTGGCATGCGTCACGCGTTGGTGCGCTCCAACAACGAGGAAGAGGAAGTTAGTTGACTCTGTGCCTCTCGGCTGCTTGGACTCGACGACCATAGTCATTAGACTTGTGGGCACAAGTTCGCCCTAATCAAGTTGCTTGTTTTTTGGCCTATCTGCCTCATCATCGCTACAATATGCTGTACAACTGAACGAGTGCCTCAGTTGCCGACGCTTTGGACTTCTGCGAACAAAAGCTAAAGCTGCCGCAATTCAAGGGTGCCAGCACAAGATCTACGTTTATTAGAACTTTTGATGGCTTGTTTGACATCTTAAACTCCAGGAACCCGCTGGCAAGGTCGTACAAAGCGCCTTTTCGGCAAGGGAACAAATCATTCTGGAAGTCGTTTTTTTTTTTGGAGACTCGAACGTACATAAACGGGCTGAGAGATCCGGCAGTGACAGAAGGACTGAAAAAAATGGATTCATTGGTTTTTGGATATGCATGGCAAGCACCGAAAGAATGTTTGACAGACTTGTCAGCCAGGGTCAGCTGAAATACTTACTGACACACAAACTCAGTCAAGACTATGCCGAAAACTTCTTTGAATCAATACGTGGATGAGGCGGCCATAACAACAACCCAACAGCCTCGCAGTTTATGGCTGCATACAAGCGTCTATTGGTTCAAACGGAAGTCACGTCTTCAAGTTCTGGACAGTGCTCCCAAGATGTTCTCTCCGTATTGAATGCAACGACTCCTGCAGCCATGGTACATTCAAAAAGCAATCTCACTGACATGCGCTAGGCCCCAGTCCTGCAGCTCGATGACCACGACAATACGCATCGCATTGACAAAGCTTTTCTGCTTTTGTCAATTCCGTGGTGCCATACATAGCAGGCTTCATTGTTCGAAAGGTCGAACTGCAACTACCTGTGAAGAGTGCATAGCAGCCATGCACTCAGATGAGCTGACACCTTTAATTAAATGTAAGAGGCGAGGTGGTCTTGTTTTACCGTCGCGAGAAGTCATTAGCCCCTGTAAAGAAGTCGAGGACTGAGGTGGCTACAGGCTGAATGTGATTCCATCACAACGGTGAAGTCTAGAGCAAGACACCTCATCCTGAAAAATCTATGAGCTTCCTCTGAGAAAAACTGGTTCTATAAAGTAGAGCAGCACGTCCTAGACTTTGATACGCTTGATAATCAGGTTTACAGTTTGTGCAGGCAAATCGCTGAACAATACGTAAAAGTGAGGATACAACACATGACGAAGGAAGAAAAAAACCGAGAATCGGTCAAAAGTAAGGTGGGACCACTTTTGACAAGGGCAATAATTTTCAACCACCAGTAGGGCACCTATGTTTTCGATTATGTGTTTGCTTTAGGCATCGCGATTTGATGCATATGCACTTTAATTGAGTTCTCTACATGCCACTTGGCTGCGTACAGGTCGCAATAAACATTTACAACCAGAGTTACTTGTTTTCGTTGCTTTATAAACACACGAGTCACTTCACCCGCAGCGCGGTGAAGCATTAAATTTGAAGCGCTCGGCTCTTTTCTGCCACTGGCAACATGGCCGCCGCATGCTCGGCGCGGCTTCACTCTCTCCCGTAGCGGCGCATAGGCGGCTTCCACTCCAGCAAGTTTTATGTATCCTCCTTGAACTCAACAACATAACAAATAAGGTTGATCCTATGCCATGCCGCGTTCGAATGCGCCGACCATTCACGTATCACATTGGTTTTCATCCAACCACAAATCTTTACATGCATAGCTTTACGCCATTGACGGCCAATAGAATTCTTCAATTACTGCGACTTCGAACTTATTGGATGACGATGGTTGTCAACACCATACACTGCGTACAAAGGAAACAACACACGAAACTCAAAGCACCGAAAGGAATAAAAACGCACCAGCAGTCATCAGGCAGCCCTTCATGAACGTGAATTAACTCAAAACCAGCCAGGGCACCAAAGTATACTGCCACGGCGGAGGTTAAGTAGCCACATAATTCCTAAGAGTGGTCCTGACCACTCTTAGAATTTTTTTTTCAGCCACGCTGTTTTTACGCACAATTTTGCTTCGTGAATCCACTTACGAGCACTTTTCGGTGACGTAAGCAAATATAGCAACTGCATCACCATCGCTGACATGTCCCCGGGCAGTCACTGCGCGCTTTATTGTAGCGGCCGATGTGACAACGATGGCCTCTTACGACGTTTTTTTTGTTTCGTGAATCGACTTACGCAACAAAATTTCTCTTGCGTGAAAACGTTTTCGTAAGCGAATTTTATGAATCCGGCCCCAGATTTGGTTAATGAGAATGACCGCTTTAAGCGCGCCCTTGTGAAATACCACAATTTGCCGTTTAAAGCTAAGGCTTGAGACCCCCAAGCTTTTGGCACCTCAGTTGGTCGCCTATAGGTTACATGAGGCAGCTATTACAGCCATCTGCTTTGAACGTTTTCTTTCAGCACACTTAAATGGAAATAGGCTCGCGAGAGGAAACACCGAAGCATAACGAATATTGAGGTTTAGTAACGCTGCTGCCGCCTCCTTAACCTAAACACGGTTTAGCGTTTCCTTCCCCGGTCGCCTGCTCAACAATTTCTGCGGCGGGTGCAATTCCGAACGAAGCGGAAATGTTGTAGGCCCAACCTTCAGAACGCGCCCCGCCGCGGTGGTCTAGTGGCTAAGGTACTCGACTACTGACCCGCAGGTCGCGGGTTCGAATCCCGGCTTTGGCGGCTGCATTTCCGATAGAGGTGGAAATGCTGTAGGCCCGTGTGCTCAGATTTGGGTGCACGTTAAAGAACCCCAGGTGGTCGAAATTTCCGGAGCCCTCCACTACGGCGTCTCTCATGTTCATATAGTGGTTTTGGGACGTTAAACCCCACATATATAGGTATTATGCTATGCGCAATTGCATGTCATGCACTGTATATTTTTCTTTTTACCGCGTTAAAACCTGTGTGTCCGCGACATTCTGTGTGCGTAATATATTGTGAAAATGTTTAGCGTGCTATATTTATATGTTACCCACTCCTGTTTATTGCTTCACTTTGAAGCCAGCGGAAATCCTGTAAATAAATAAATAAATAAAATATCAATCATCTCAACAATTTCATGCGCACCCCCTCTTGTAGGCGATGTATGACATCATAGCATTTCAACTATAGGAAACAGTAAGAAATCTGTAATTTTATTGGAAGATAATTTAGTAAAGCCTAGCACCTCACTCTCACACCTAAAAGCGGCAAGCTTGGGAGTGACTAAGCTGGCTTCTGAAATGATGATGTAGAAGAACTTATGGCTGAAGAATGATTGATTGATTGATATGTGGGGTTTAACGTCCCAAAACCACTATATGATTATGAGAGACGCCGTAGTGGAGGGCTCCGGAAATTTCGACCACCTGGGGTTCTTTAACGTGCACCCAAATCTGAGCACACGGGCCTACAACATTTCCGCCTCCATCGGAAATGCAGCCGCCGCAGCCGGGATTCGAACCCGCGCCCTGCGGGTCAGCAGCCGAGTACCTTAGCCACTAGACCACCGCGGCGGGGCATGGCTGAAGAATGTCAAGATGCTCTATGCAAATGGAGATTACCGAGGGACCATTTGTTACTTTAAGATTTTTAGTGCATATTTTTGCCAAGTGTCGCAGGCCTATGTTTTCGGTGCGTGTGGTCAACCTCACCTAACGATAAAAACTATGGTCGTGTTTTGTTAGTGTCAAGCACTGCTGTAAGTTTTCTGAAAAAGTGCAGGATTTTAAGCACACCATGGTTTTGCTCGATGCATTCTTTAGCTTAAAAGGGAATAGGGGAGGGAGCCATTCCAAGTGTTCATGTACTACCTTCCGTGGTCCTATGCTGGTGTTAGAGCTTTTTAATACATCGCGTTGTCTGCAAATATGTACAAACGGCCTCAGAGAGGGTCATTATGTCTTACTCCTTCGGCATTAAAGCTGAGCGAAGCCCACTAAATATGCGCCTTGACAAAAATTTATTCCTCAGTGTGCTAATCTGTTTCTGTTCTGTAAATATGGTCCTGTTCAAATGACTCAAAGGCTCAAGCCCACTTTTTTAGCCCAATTTCTCATGCGTTTATCGCCTAAGTGCATGCTCAAAAAGCTGAAAATTTACCTGTAATATTGCCGCTGCAAATAAAATAATGCAATATGCTTTGAAATATTCTTTTTCTATCATCTGTGAGGAACGTGTTACGAGAGTTTAGGAAAAATCAAAGATGTTTTTTTAATATTGATTTCTCAATAGGTTTTTCTGTCGACGAATTTGAAAGTTTCAGGCCATTTATAAAAATATATGTGTGAGGTACAGCCACGGTATTTACAGGCAATATTGTAATCATTACGTTCTACTAGGTCACTAAGTTATGAAACACTAACTTGTTTAGCTTAGGAGAAAAAAGTCTCAAATCAAGCAAGTTTTAAGAAGATATCACCTGTTCGGATATTTTTTTTTCAGAACACTTTGCTTCAGCATACAAGCTTCAAACAATGCTGTTTCCTTCTTCATTACGTGTACATTTAGTAGAAGAAATCATCTTCATTAAGCTAATACTTGTGTTTTTATATATATCGTCATTAACTTTCGAAATTGACAAGGGACGAAATTGGTCCCTCTGTACAAAGTAGGTTCAATACTTTTTCCTCTTAAACTATGCACTTAATAGAAAAACGAAGTTCGCTTTCAGGGTACTGGGTGCTATGTGCACAAAATATGAAATAAGCAATCAAATATAAAATATCAACTTTTCGACCCGTGTCGATCACTCTTGCAATCACCCCCATGGGCTGTTTTAACGAAACGGAGTTCAGAAAAAGCTGACGTCAGCTGCGTTGACCCAATGAGTGTTAAGAAAAATGTCAGAGCCCCAGGAGGAGTCAAACCCCAACAATCTGCGTGGCAACGAAGTATTGTATCACGGAGCCACGCCAAGTCCCACAACTGCTTCCGTAATGTTAGTGAAGCATCAATTGGGGATGCAGTGATGGGTATCCAATAATAGGAACATTATAAATGTAGCTGTACGATACTACAGCCGTCACGTTGAGTTAACATCAACTTTAGTTGAGCGCAATGCTTTGAAGGTGGCATTCTGCTCCCTTCTCATCCTTGAGGGCTTTTTCGTTTAGGAATGTGTAAATAAGCTCTTGATGAACTCACTTTATTGCCAGTTAGCGCAGTTGTTGGTGTCCCCGTTTTTCTTTAGTTGCGTATGTCGTTTGCGCTGTTTTGTATTCCCGATGAGTGAGAACTATAATTTCGCGTAATAGACTAATTTTTTCTGAGCGTGTGTCAGCCTTTTAGCGCTTTTAAGTGTTTGCTTCGTCAGTTTTTGTAAGTGTGCTTGTCCTGCCTACAGTTGGTTTTTTTATGAGAGCGCTAGGAGATACGTTACACAACAGCGTCCAGCATCCCTTCTAAGCAACGCACATTTCAAACATTTATTCTCGTTACTGTAGGAAAATGTCGTCACTGCCCTGTTTTCGCAATCATTCCAGCAGTATCTTGTAGTTTCTGAGAGAGTTCAGAGAACTACCGATCCAAGACGCGAAAGCGTCTATGCGGGTGAAAATGCTGGGGTAGATGAGATTTCCCATGCTGGAGCATGACGTGGCGTAAGAGAGCAGGCCCACCAAGTAGAAGCGACCGCTGACGCTCGCTGCAACAGCCGGTCCACCGGTGTCACTCTGCAGGATGCAAGCAAAGTGCCCATAATGTGAAGTAAACAGATGCAGGAAGTTTCAAACGCTGGCACGAGAAAAAATGAACGCGCAAGACAAGTTTAGACTTATAACTGAATTTTAATAAACTCGTCACTCCCTAGAACACCACCACGCACGCGTAAAAAGCAAACAGCACCATCATGCGAACATACTAACACGCTCCTGTTTTTTCTTAGCAGCTCCTTACTACGTGTGCTACGCACGTTACAGGGGGTGGTGGAGCGCGTTAGTTGGTTCGCATGATTCTGTGGTTTTGCTTATTACGCATGCGTGGAGGTGTTTCTGGGAATACCGTTTTTTATTAAACTTCAGTTGGGAGTGCAACTTTGTCCTGTGCATTGCTCTCTGCTTTTGCTCACGTTTGAAACTTGCTGGAACCCTTCACTCCATATCATGGGCCGACTGGCGGAGACAACCACACTGCTGAACAGTTCACAATGTGCTCGTAGGAAAAAAGTACAACTGTGCGGTCCCGCAAGCTTCGGTTTTAGTGAGGTCCAATAAAGTATGAAACCCCATTTACGGCTAATAAAAACATCACATAAACACATCGCCAATTAGGGAATTCGCTGCGCTAGCTGATTGACATTGATTCCGCACCAATTAGTCTGCCCACTTAGCTGCACTGTGGCAGCAGCTGCTTCCCAAATGATGGGGGCACCTCATTTATAAGTGAAGCGCTTTCGTTCTATCCATTTTTCAAAGGCGATAGTCTTTCTTCGGGTACTTCGACACAGGAGGCGCTACGGTCGTCAGTGTGAGCAAACGCTTGTGACATCGGCTCCATCGGTTTGTGAATGTTTCCGCAGGTTTTTCGAACTCTACCCTTGAAAGTGGCACATCATCGGACAGATCAAGTCATCGTGAACACACGGATACCAGCTTTTAGGGTGAGCGTGAGCTTTGCGAGCTTTAAGGCTCGTTAACTGCAAAAAGTTTACGAGTGAGCGTCTAGGCCTAACGGTGGTTTGGCCTGGAAGACTAAAAGAACAGCCGAGATGAACGTAGACGAGGCAGGGACAGGGGAAGCCACGGACCACAGAACTGAACAAACAAGAAGCGTTTCCACAAATGAAGACGAAGACGCTGACAGCGTTGCAGACGGGTGGATTGAAGTTATACGAAAAAAAGAGGACGAGTGAGCCAAAACAAGGTGGTGAGACAAGAAGACGCCCGTTCACAATGCCATATGCGCCAAGGTCACGGAAGCATCGTCAGCAAAGTTCTACGAGCAAGCAAGATGCCCAGACTGCCCAGGGACGATATCAAGGTAATTGTTCGACCAAGGGACGCGCTGAATATAAGGAGGACGTGCGGTGTGAGTCTTGATGAAGCGATATGCAACGGAGCAGGAGTGGGCGACGACGAGATGATCACGATATGCCCCAACCCCACGCAAAACACTTTGGTGATAAGCACATCGGAGGAAAGCACAGTGACGAAAATGGCCAAGATGAAGGTTTTGACTATCAACAGAAAGAGGTACGAAACGAACGCATATGTTTCGGCGCCTGAGCATATGGCAAAAGGAATTATACGCAATATACCTCTTAGATATGATCAACATCAGCTCGCGGAAGCGCTGGTGAACATAAGAAACCCCGCTCTAACGTATGCGAAGAGGCTCGGTAGTACTACCAAAGTGATACTGCTCTATTAAGGAAATCGAGTTCCTACGTGGGTTTACTTCAACGGCATTATGATAAGAGTATCTCTGTACCGGAAACAGATAGACTTCTACAAGGAATGTGGCAGGCTCGGCCACAAACCTGACGTGTGCCCAAGGCCAGATATCAAACTGTGCACAATTTGTGGATTAAAGAACCCTGTCAATGGACACGAGTGTACACCCCAGTACCATATATGTGGTGAAGCGCACCCTGTGGCCGACCGGATGCGCAAGGCCAAATACAAGGTGCCGCACATTGTGAAGCAGAGAAGGTGGAAGGCCAGGTTCAGAGTCTTTCAAGAGCGAACCCCGTCACCATCAGGTAGCAATGCTGGTGCGGCGGAACGAGGCCGCCCTAGTCGCTCGAGATCCAGAACCCGCTCCAGACAGGTCGTTCAACCAGATCCGGATCCCCCTCGCCGGTAAAAAGACGAAGCAAAAGCCGTAGTACGAGCATAAGTTGAAGTCGGAGCAGAAGCCACAGCGAGAACCGAAACTAGGGTGGCTAGAATGGGGAGGTGTGAAAAGCGGCTGCCGAAACCGGTCCCCAAAGCGCGCCGATGCCGCTTGGGGCGCTGCATGCACCGGCGCGGGTAACTTTGCGGAGGAGACAAACGAAACGGCAGGCGCCGCTCTCCACAAAAATTGCTCTCAAGCTATGTGGTGGTGACCCGTTTTCGGTAAAATCATTTTGATAAAGCAAGTGTAGGGCAGTACATGGCACTTAAGCCCTGTAAAGTCTCATCTCCGAAAACCATTCTTGAAAAGGCCCACGAGCAAGACTCGACGCCAACTTTCGTGGACTTAAAGGTCAACTCCGGCGATTTTTCGACCATGTCAAGGTAATGGTGTTTCTGTGTTCCTGAGACACTCTTTTCACGAGACCAATAGCTGAAATGCTCAAGAGATTTGCAAATGATTTTATTAGGCAAAACGGTGCGAAAGTGAAACCCGACCGGGCGCCTTTTCTGCGTATGACGTACTATTTGGTAACAACCGGAGACCGTTTACTGGCCCCACCGGCGCGGAGAGTGAAAACTTTGAAAGCCAGACGAGTGAAGCACCAGCCAACACCACTCAGGAAGGAACAAAGCTTCCCTCAGCAATACCCGAGCCGAACACTTACGCTGTCGCCTTGTGGCCACCACAATAAACGCTGTAGCGGCCAAAGTACCGTTGGCATGAGCTGCGTCACTTCCGTTGACATGCCAAACATGACTTCACTCAGACAGAGTGTTACCAATAATTCTGGCAAGCGAAGTGAGCTTTGCGACGAAATCTTTGATGTTCATTGCAAACAATCAGCGCATCTTTCAAGCCTATAAATTGGTTTAAGTGACGGAAATGTGGAAAGGAACGTACCCAGCAAATTTCATTCAGATCCATTGACCTCGAAAAATCGCTGGAGTGAACTGTAATGATATTGCGGTTATTCATGGCGGAGCTGCAGGTGCACCGAGAGATGTTAATCACTGTAAGGCTTCATATTGATTTTAACACACTAAATTTTTAGTCCCGTGCTCCTCAACCTATCGAAAGAAACGAAATGAAGTCTGTGACCAAAAGAACTGTACCTAATTTAGACGAGTTAATCTAGCAAATTTTGCACAAGATGTCGGACGTAGAACACAGTGGCCTAATGTACACCGGATAGTTGCATGTGATGGCTTATAACGTCGTGGCACATGTTAAATTCATTTCTAATTGTCACAGAAAGTCGAAATATTATTTCAACGGCAACCCTCTCCGAAAAGATATAATCACTGACCTAAAAAAAACTACCGCAATTTTGCAGCTTGCATCTGCTAGCGGACCAAAATGGCAGGTATTTGCAGTGTAAATAATTTTTGCTCATTTAACTACACAGGGCCCGCTAGAATCGCAACTGTTTGTAGAAATGTGAGCCTTGCTTTTCAAGGTACTGCAAACTTAATGCTCCGGGACCAGTACTATCAGCACAATCAAATTTTATTTTGGAAACAGAACTGATAAATAGAGCTACCATGCTGCAGGAATGACTTGCTGTCAACTACAACTCTAATTCTACATGTATAACGAGTGCTTCAAATACTAATTGCCAAAGTAGCGTGCTATACCAGTAACGGTGTTACTTATAACGCGTAACCACCAACACTGGAAACAAGGCGGGCATTCTTGCACTCATTCCGATTATTACGAAGTACCAGATTTCACGCAGCATAGCTTACCGCATAATATACAGGGTGACCATCCGCCGCTCAGCGGTGTACAAGTCATGGGCGACAGACACTGCTAGTGCATCAGATAGAAGTCTTTCGCAGTCTTCCTCGTTTTATTCCATCTCATTCAGCATTGTTTCTACAAACAGAGAGATTCCTCCACTCAGTGATCCGCGTTGCCACCCCTGGGTCTCTTCATGAGGCTGAGCTGAAAACATAATGTTTTGCGGACAAATATAATGCAGCGACGCTAGATCTACTTTTTTTGTGTGTCGTTGACACCTTCAGGCATTTCAGAGAAACCCAGCGCAATCGCCCATTGACGAAGTACTTGTAAAGCAGCCTGTGAAAAAAAAAGCAGTGCACCCGAGGCAAACCTTGCGAAGTGCGCCGCTTACTACCCGCGCCGCTCACATCAGCGCCCCTAGCAGGATCGGCGCGCCGAAGGACCTTCTCCGGCAAGCGAAAAGCGCCGCGGTCATCACGCCTCCCCATTCTAGCCACGCTACCGTCACCATTCCCAAGAAGACATAGGAGGGGTCACACCTGGCAGGAAACAGAAAGGGTCACGCAAAATCACCTGGTGCGACATAGTCGTGGGAACAAAGGCATACTCTGCGCACGGGCACCATCTCTCCGGTCGCCCGTGGGCAGCCGCTGACCCCGGCCATGCGGCTAGGATGGAGAACATGGAGAAAGAGAATAGGGAGCTTAGAAAAGAGTTGGCCAAGGCCAGAAAGCAGAATGAAAAATCAACGCGGAAAATTGAAGAGCTACAATAGACACTAAACGAAGTCCTCAAGTGAATGGGAGGACACCCCGCAGAGACCCCATCCTCTGGCGCCTCCTCGGCCCATGGAGCTGCCGATGAACACGACACAACTTCAGCAGTAGGAGATGGGGACACGAACATGTGCTGCGGATGTGAGTATGAAGCTTCGGTGGAAGTGGGCTTTAAGCGTAAGAGCCAGAGCGATTCTCAACATTTTTGAGGCGCTGAAAATCACACGCAAGAACCGAAGCAGGCACGACCGGGAGGCCGAAAGATAGACGCGATCGAAGAAATGGTAGACAAACTAACCAACAAGACATGGCGACTGTTTGAGACGCTCCTCATTCGGCTGAACTATAGTCTACTAGAATATGGGGTAGTATGTTCAGGGAGGTCCCGTGGCTGAAACATTTGGTATCGAAAGCCACGAAATGGCGCCACCTTAGCATGGGCTATCACCTCACGCTTTGCCTTTTATGCACTTCTGTGCTTTGATATTAGTAATAGCAGGGCTTTAACGTCCCAAAACCACCATATGATTATGAGAGACGCAGTAGAGGACTGCTCCGGAAATTCGACCACCTGGGGTGCTTTAACGTGCACCTAAATCTAGGTACACACACCTCAGTATTTGCGCCTTCGCTGAAAATGCAGCAGCCGCTGCCGGGATTCGATCCCGTGATAAGCGCTTGCATACGTGATTGCTGACACGTCCGCGAAAAACTTTCTAATGGGTATGTTTGTACTGCATTCAAAACGAAACGAAATGTCAAAGCCGCAACACACGGTTTAAATGCAGGTATTAACAAACGACGGCGAAGCAGTCATCGCTGGGTGAACTTCTTGCAGTTTTTAAAGCTCGGTTGGTGAACGAATAAAAAATCAGGAATATTGAGGTATCGAAGGAGCATCTATAACCCCGAAAGTTTCTTGTTAAATTACCGTTATATCGAGTCGTAGTCTGCACACTGCGACAGCTTCGACTTCCTTCGTTACGCGTGCGGCACTATTCTTGTCGATAGTTGCATCATGCAATTTTAATTGTGTTGCTAAAGTGACAAAACTGCCATTTGATTGAGAGGCACGCCGTAGCTGAAGACTTTGGAATAATTTGGCAATCTTGGGTCTTTAAACGATTACGCACCCGCCGAAATACTGCTACCGTGGCCGGGGTATTGCACTGTACAGTCAAAAGAAAACATCACTTGGCACCACTGTCAGACTGTGAGAAGAAACCCTTGATTTACGAACACGCATACTGCAGTGAGCAGTGACATCAGTTAAATTCGTTGCCATTCTGTGGAATTATCAGTTCACGATCACTTCATCGCGGTGGCACCTTTATGAACACCGAGTGATTTTCGCGTGCAGCTTTTTTTTTTACTCTCGAGACTGGTTGATACCCTTCACGAAAAAATGAAGTCGTGACAACACGTAAATTACCGCTCTTTTTGACTTGAGATGCGGTGCGATCGAGCTCATATCAATTGAAGGTAAACAATGCTTGAGTAAACGTTCAAGCGACGCTGCAGTCCCTGTAGTGTTCGCCCCTCTTGGGTTCGTAGCCAGCAGGAAGGTCCATCGATGAACCTGAATCAGTGGCCTCACCGTCAACACAGGGTGCTGCAGTTTTCTTAGAGATGGTAGATTCTACCGCCGAGTTCTTCCACTTTCTCAGAGGTCTTGGATGCGGCGCTTTCTTCGATAAGTAGCTTGGGGCGTTAGGCAGTAACATCGGCACAGCGTCCGGCGTTAGCTCTGGCCTCCTACGTGGTACACGAACTTTTTCGCCGTATATAACGTGCACGTATTCTCCGAGAACACTTGAAGGCTCGAAGTGTGGCTCACATACAAAGCAGCTTTTGTTCAAGGTCCCTTCTTTTCAATGTAAATTCTGTTCCCAAACCTGCCTCCGTGTTTCGTCTTTGGGTGCAGCGAAAAGCGACGGCTGCTCACCTTTTTTTCCAATGGTACACCCTGTTTCGCACCTAGGTGCAAAGCAGTGTCGTAGCCGCCGATAACTCGGCATGGCCTCACTGTCGTGTGGCCAGCAAAAATATTGCCAGAAAAACTTTCGTTAAGCAAGCGCGAACACAAGCAATAGGTTACTGAACAGCACCAGAGAAGGCAGAGCGGTGCGGAGCTGACAATCCTGCCAGTCCATGCTACGACAGCGCTGCCTTGAGAACCGGTTTTCTGTCCACGTGCGACGCTTCACGCGATGCATGGCGAGAGAGGGTGCCTGAACACACTACCCCATATTGTAGTGCACTATAGCTGAACGAGTATGACACGGAAAGGAACGCACAGTATGCCGCGGTCAATAACCAACTTGCGGCCGTGAATAAGCGCATTGAATGTCTGGAACGAGAGACGACGCAGTTGCAGCAACAGCGACAAGACCACGGCGAATTGGGAGGGGACGCTTCGATCATTCTCAACAGAAGCAGCAATGTCAACGCCATTCACACTGGTGGTGGTAGTGGTTCGTAAGGAAGAGGAAAAAGGCACCTAATTGCTGTCTGCCTATAGGCGACATGGCGCAGTGCCTTATAGGGGCGGGGGGAAGGAGGGATAAAAATAATAGAAGGAAATAGATGAAGAAATAGAGAGGCAAGCGACGGAAAATAGAAGGAGATAGGAAAGTGGGGATCCGGTCGAAGCAGTCCAAGGGCGGGGCACCACAATGCGAGAGCTGCACGGCGTCAGGAGACCGCGGAGGATGAACCAGTCGGCGGGAGCTACGCTGGCGTCGGAGATCGCAAGGGCACGACCGTCCAGCTTGAAATCCTGCGAGCGAATCCCCCACACTGAAGAAGGAAGGACGCACGGAGAGTCGCGTTCCCCCAACACTTTTGAATAGCAACCATGGCGGCTTCCCGCAAGTTTGTCGGAAGACGCACCGTCTGGCAATGGAACTGTAGGGGCTTCAAAAACAAAAAAAAAGACACCATGGTGCAATATATGAAAACTGTGTCGAAAACCAACCTTCCCGACGTGATTGCTTTGCAAGAACCTTTCGGCCAGGCTCAGCTACCGGGCTATGCGGCGTGTGGCTCTCCATGCGAATGCACGGGAAAGGACATAAAGGTGTGTACCCTGGTTTAAAAAGGGACGGCCTTTATCGACCATTCACTTGATATCAGCGAGGAGTCGGACATAGACCACAACCTGATTGAGGTCGTGCTCTGCATTGGAAACAGTAAGACCGTCCTAATCGTGCTTAACGTGTACAATCCCCCTTCAAAGAGGGGCCTCACGCACAACTTTGGTGTCCTTTTTCGTGAAGCAATGGCCAAGGCCGCCTCCAGTCCCCTCTTAATCTGTGGAGACTTCAACGCACCGCACACGCAAGGGGGATATGGAGCCGACTCGCCCAAAGGGAAAAGGCTAGTCGAACTGATGGACGAGCTGGGCGTGGTTCTACTCAATGAACTGGCATCGCACACATGTATCGGACAGGCTGCGTGCCACGACACGTCCCCTGATCTCTCCATTCGGTCAGACGCTGGCGCGATCGCCTGGTCGAAAACCTTTGAGGATCTCGGGAGCGACCACAGAGTGCTGTGTGTGACAATGGGAGAGGATAAAGGCAAGATGGACGACTGCCAAAAAGCTAGAGTCGTGGACTGGGATAAGTTTCGAAAGCACAGAGAACGAGAGAAGCAGGAAGGGCCGATCTAGGATATCGGGGAATGATGAAAAAAGCTACAAAAATTAGAATGGCCAGACAGGCGAAAAGAACCAAGAAATCTATGCAGCCAAGAGCGAGTCAGCAGAAACTGAACAGGAAAATACGCAAGAATATTGCCGAGATCAACCGAGAGATTGAGGCCCACTGCGTTTGACTGTGCGAACAAGAATGGCAGGAGCTGTGCGATACGATGGACAGAAACTTGAGTGCAGGGTGCACATGGAAGATTCTCAGGCACCTGCTGGACCCGACCAGCACGAGAACGGCGACTCGTGTTCAGATGGCCAAGCTGCGACACAAGTACAAAGACGACCCGCAGGCCTTCGTGGAGGAGATCATCCAGACGCACCTCGCTCACCCGGCAGACGAGAGTCACGTGGAATACTGCGGGGCTCCCAGCGAGGAACTAGACGCAGAACTTTCCGTGCATGAAATCAGAGCAGTCCTCCAACTACTGAAGACTTAATCGGCGCACAGCCCTGACAAGATCGCCCACCGAATTCTGAGGAACCTGAATGATGACGCCATCGAGAAGCTACGTCAGTATATCAACGCATGCTGGAAGGAAGGCCGTATTCCAAAATAATGGAAGACAGTGGATGCCATACTAATACCCAAGCCAGGTAAACCACTTGAGTTTCGAAATATGAGGCCGATATCTCTGACGTGCTGCATCGGGAAAGTCATGGAGCACGCCTGCCTAAACAGGGTGACGACGATCCTCGAGAAGCGGGATGTCTTTCGCCCTCACAACATCGGCATCCGCAGAGGACTTTCGACGCAGGATGCTATGCTGCAAATCAAGGAACAGGTCGTTAACGCACCAAGCACGAACGAGCGTACCCTGCTCGGGTTAGACATCAAATGCGCCTTCGATACAGTAAAAGACGCGGCAATTTCGGACAAGACCAGCCAACTAGATCTTGGTTCAAGGTTCCACCGGTACGTCAGCAGCTTCCTGACCAGACGTAAGGTGACGGTGAAGGTCCACGGCGCCCCACCACGAACAGTTGACATGAGGGGTGTGGGTACGCCGCAGGGCTCGGTGCCCTCACCCATGCTTTTCAACCTCATCATGATCAGACTACCGGAGCGTCTTGATGATATATAGGGCATCAATCACATGCTCTACGCAGACTACTTGACCGTGTGGACCACAGCGAATACGAGCGTTGGTGAAATGCAAGAGAGAATGCAGCAGGCCGCCCGGGCCATGGAGCGGCACCTCGAAGGCTCGGGATTCATCTGCTCTCCCGATAAATCGGAAATCCCCCTGCATACACCACGCAAGAAAGGACCTCACCCGCAGGCTGTACTGGACGCCCGTCGCTTGGACATCCGCATCACGACGAAGGATGAGACCCAAATACCAACGGTGTCCAAATACGAGTGCTCGGCCTGTGGCTGGAAGAGAACAGTGCGAACCACGAGCTGGTAGCGTGACTACAAAAGAAAGTGGCCGCTGCAACGCACCTTATGCATCGATTAGCGAAAAAAAGAAAATGGCTAAAGAAACACAGCGTGACAAAGTTAATACATGCGTACGCGCCGAGCCACACAGCGTATTTCGCCGCGTACGCCGAGTAGAACAGAAGCGAAATCGAGGAGCTGAACGCGGCGATTCGTCGAGCGTTCAAGGTAGCCCTGGGTGTGCCCCGGTACACGGAAACCCATAGGCTTCTGGAGCTGGGTGTGCACAACAACCTCGACGAGATAGCGCAGATGATCGCGCAGCTCGAGAGGTTGTGTGGCACAAGAACGGGAAGACGCATTCTCCATCTGCTCGGGATTCGATATCATGAGGCGCGTGGACTGAAGGAAGCATTGCTACCGGAAGTCAGGGACACCATACTAACAGAAAACATCCCCAGGGACATGCACCCCCTTCACGACTAGCAACGACGAAAATGCAGAGCTGCGACAATCCTGAAGGTGCATGGAAGCCAAGAGGGTGTCCTCTTCGTCGATGCGGCCAGGTCTGTCAGCCGGCGGTGGCGATGGGGGACGCTCTGAACCTCCGCCGCTATCCGTGA